>NC_138160.1:104082946-105374874 GCF_964165515.1 Mesoplodon bidens | reverse complement strand
TCTGTCTTACTTGTGCCTCTGTTCATCCTGCTTTGGAAAACAGTTGCCAAAACTGCCTTTCTTGTCTTCAAATGAAAAGGTTGAGCTTTGAGTTAATTAACTCTGGGGAGGGTTTTTAACACTTCTTTCCTGGTATTTCCTTGGGACACAACTAAGGCTATTTCCACATCTCTGTGTTCTGTTAAGTGAAATGGCTACCACTTAATAATTGTCACTTGTTGATGTTATCAGTGGTGGCCAGTGTCTGGGGCACTGAATATAACCATCGGAAGATCAGATAGCTGTTGCGGGGAAATTGTGGAAGACAGGGAGGGTTGGTGGGAGGCTTTGGTGAAATGACTTGCCCTGATCTCTGCAGGCCTTGAAATTGCTCTTTTTCCCATGGAAGTAGTGGGAGTCATATAATCAAGCTCAACATTTTTTATAACCTAATCCAGGGACTCTTCCAGCCCTTCACTCCTGGGACTCTTTCAGTAAAGAGGAGAAACATTTTTAAAGAGTCACAGCAACGAACGTGAGGAACCTTCAGTTTGTGATGTTTTAGTTGAGCATTTGTCCTAGCTCTGTCACCTCATGGCAGGGGCGGGGGAGTGGCACCGTCTTTGCCAGCAGATCACTTGCTAGGATCTTGCTGTCTTAGCTTTGGCTGTCATAACAAAATACCACAGTGTTTATGGCTTTAAACAACAGAAATGTATTTCTGTTCATAGTTCTGGAGGCTTATAGTCTGAGGTCAGGATGCCAGCATGGTTGGTTTCTGGTGAGAGCTCTCCTCCCAGCTTGTGGACGGACACCGTCTTGCTGTGTGCTCCTGTGACCTCTTTGTGCAAGGGGAGAGCTGGGGAGCGGGGCGGGGGAAGAGAGTTACTCTCTGGTGTCTCTTCTTATAGGGACACTAATCCTGTTGGTTCAGGGCCCCACCTATAGGACCTCATTTAACCTTAATTACCTCCTTATAGGTCCTATCTCCAAACACAGTCACATTGGGGGGTTAAGGCTTCCACATAGGAATTTTGGAAGGACACAATTCGGTCTGTAGTGCTTGCCAAGTTGCCTCTTACTCTGCTGTCTGAAAACAATAATAACAAACAATAATATGTTTGAAGGTACTTCCAAAAGTAGGAAGCGCTATCCACACGTGAAGGGGTCATTTTAATTTATTCAACTCATGTTACTTGGTGTCAAATAGTGGTGTTAAAAGAGACCATAGAGGACATAGAAGGAGCGAGTCATCTTCCCAAAGTTTACATTTGTTTCCTCTATTTTTTTCCAGGATGGTTTTCTAAAGAATTTTAAAGAATTTCCTTTTAGGCAACTTCTTGCCATTTGGAGCTATTACATTCTCTTACTGCTCCCTTTCTCTTGCAGTGTAAAAGTTAAGACTATTTCTAAGTTCAATTCAGTGATTCCATGTACCTTATGGGATACATTGGTGTTCAATCACTGGGGAAAACGTTAAAGTGATAAAAGTTATTATGAAAGTATTGTATTCTAAGCAAATAGAGTGTCGCTTCTATAATTCACTGTGACTTTTGATTCCTGTTGTTACCTGGTACCTGTCATTTCTCCTGAGCTTCCTATTCAGGAATGCGTGCAAACCATTTAGCACCATGCAGAGCCAGAGAGATGGAATGCTGTATTCACTTTGAACAGCTATTAAGAAAACCGCAGAGTATTCAATGAAGGGATGGGTACTGGTTAGACCGAGCAGTTTGTAGTCTGTCCTTGATGCATGAAACATTTCATGTGTGTGTGTTGAAAAGACAGATGGCTACTCACGGGGTCTGCAGCCTTTCACCATTGGGCCTGCATCTACTTTTACGTTTCTGAAAGTCACAGAAACCCTGCATTTTTTCCCCATTAGGCTTGACCTCTGCTGCCCTCGTTGCCTCTCAGCAGGTGGCTGCCCAGGCATCTGCATCAGGAATGTTTCCTGCACAAAGAAGGTAAATAGCCTCTATGTTTTGAATCAGTTTTCTAGATAGAGACATCTTAATGGTGGGAGGAAGCAAGAGTAGGCTTTTTAGACCAAATACTTAGCTCCTAAGGGTTTGAGATTGGAGTGAATGTGCTTATTTTACCACTACGCTTCACATGCAACTTCTATTCCATTCTTATAGCTGTAATGTACGTTAGTAATTAACTGACCTGTGTCTTAAACGGTTGAAACTTTCTTAGGTTGTCTTCACTGCTTTGTTAAAATAATTCACCATGACTCCCTTTGTTTTATTATGTTTAAAAATGAAGTTGCAAATGGAGGAATGTATTTCCATAGTGCTAAAGGTAATGTTTGTTCTTTGATATTTTCAATTACCCCTCAAGTTGTTTTAAAAAGGAAAATAATTTATTTTTCACCTTGTCTGTCATTACCCTTGTGTTCATTCACTTTCTATGGAATTGAGTTCCATGAATTGAATAGAATTAAAATGTCTGTTGGTCTTACAGTTTTCATATTTTCAGTGTCAAATGTGGATGGAACCCCTCTGCTAAGGTTTTCTTTTCTCTTGCAGAGAATAACGAGATTGGAAATGTACGTTGTCATGTGACTGGATCACATGGGGAAGCGCTTTATACAGACATCAGTTCCATGGTGTTAATTTGAAATGCCTTAATGGCAGGCAAAAACCAGTCATTTCATTTTTGTAAATTACAGATTTTATCAGAGAGTAACAAATGTTGCTGTAATTAAACTTCTGTTTTATATATATATATATATATATATACATATATGTATATACACACACACACACACATACACACACACACACACACACATATATTCTTTACTTTTTGTATCAGTAACCAGGCTCGCACACACAGGGTCTGCTGCCGGGTCACAAACTGCTCAGTAAAGGAGATAAAAATGTGCTTGTCAAATTGAGAAGTGTTAGCCACGGAAGGCTGCTTACTTTCTTTTCCTTTTGCTTTTCAATTGTAAATAAATAATGTTATGTATCAGTGTGCCTGAACCTTGCATATCTTTCATATATTTCCCGTAAGCCCCTCAGAAAGGCTAACTGTGATGACGACACTTGGGTACAATTTAGATGTCTGTTTGGTGGCTCCTGTTAAGATGCATCAGTGTAAAATGTTCCTGTAGTCACTGTTTGTACTTGTGTATTGTGGAAAAAATACTTTTGGAAGGCATGGGGTTGCCAGTACCACAAAAACTGTGTTGTATATAATGTAAAGATTAAAACGGGGAAATAATGAGCATCTGTGAATAATGAGGTGTCATTTTTGATAATCTTGAATGGCAAATAACCCAATAGCCTGCATCCCAGAGACATCTGTGATTGTTCTATTACTTGAATAGTCCTGCAGTCCTTTTTTTTTTTTTTTTTTAATGTTTACAATTATCCAGTTTTAGAAGAGAGAGACTTTAACGCCATTGCCTGGTTACTTGTTTTATGCTGTAATCTAGTTTATTTTATGTAAAATGTATATTGAATGCTTTCCTTTTTTATACCTGCCTTAAATAATTTGGCAATCAGAATTAAAAAGGTTTTTTTTTTTTAATATATATAATGGCTTCTTGTCTGTCTCATGTTATTTCTAGCTGGCTGATAGTATTTCTAATTTCCAAAGGAAGGTTTCTTAATATTATGAATGTCCATTGCATAAGATACGGTACAGAAATACTGACTTTTCTTATATGACACCCAGGTTTAACAACCAAATAAGTGGATTTAATCCAGCGGATATATGTATCTTTATTGGGTATTTACTCAAATACAATGTATAATATCACTACAAATTGATAGATACAGGTTTCTGTGGTATGGAATGATATTCCAAAGATGTCAGGCTTGTGACGTGTGGACAGTAGGTAAAATGTGTGAAAACTTGACTTGTCATTAAATTGTTTTACTAGCATATGTTATGCCAAACATACAGAATTAACTGCTTTCTCACTTTTTTTCCTTTTCCTTGCTTCCCTTTTTCCCTCCCTTTCTCCCTCCTTCTCAGCAAGTGCTTTCTGAGCACCTACTTTATCCCAGGCACTGTACATGTGCTGGGGTATAGCCATGAACAAAGCAGACAAAAATTCCTGTCCTCATAGAGTTTGCATTTTCTAGTAGGTGGGGTAAGCATAATAAAATATGTAAGTACTATGTGGAGTATGTTAGATGGTTGATAAATGCCCTGGAGAAAAATAAAGTCTGGGAGTGGGCGTGAGGGATGTGTGGGTGTTTGTAACTATTGGGTTGGCCAAAAAGTTCATTTGGTTTTTTCCTGTAAGATGACTCCAGTAAGTAGCACTTAGTTGTCTTAAACTTCATTCGAAACAGTTTTGTTAGATTGTATTGTGACAGCTGTCATATTAGCGTGCATTAAAAAAAAAACTTATCAAACCTGGTGAATTTTTGTGTAGCCATTTTAATATTGAAGATGGAAGAAAAACAACATTTTCGGCATATTAGGCTTTATTATTTCAAGAAAGGTAAAAAGCACAACTGAATCACAAAAGACGATTCGTGGAGAAGGTGCTGTGACTGATCGAACGTGTTAAAAGTGGTTTGCAAAGTTTCATGCTGGAGACTTCTCTTTGGACAATGCTCCACGGTCAGGTAGACCAGTTGAAGTTGATGGCGATCAAATCGAGACATTAATTGAGAACAATCAACATTATACCACCCAGGAGATAGCCAACATACTCAAAACGTCCAAATCAAATGCTGAAAATCATTTGCACCAGCTTGGTTATGTTAATTGCTTTGATGTTTGGGTTCCACATTAAGTTAAGCGAGAAAAAAACCTTCTTGACTGTATTTCCGCACACGATTCTCTACTTAAACGTAACGAAAATGTTCCGTTCTTAAAACAAATTGTGACGGGCGATGAAAAGTGGATACTGTACAGTAATGTGGAACGGAAGAGATCGTGGGGCAAGCGAAATGAACCACCACCAACCACACCAGAGGCCGGTCTTCATCCAAAGACAGTGATGTTGTGTATATGGTGGGATTGGAAAGGAGTCCTCTATTATGAGCTCCTTCCAGAAAACCAAACCGTTAATTCCAACAAGCACTGCTCCCACTTAGACCAGCAGAAAGCAGCACTCGATGAAAAGCATCCAGAATTAGTCAACAGAAAATGCATAATCTTCTGTCAGGATTACTGAAGGCCACATGTTTCTTCGATGACCAGGCAAAAACTGTTACAGCTTGGCTGGGAGGTTCTGATTCATCCCCCGTATTCACCAGACATTGCACCTTTGGATTCCATTTATTTCGATCTTTACAAAGTTCTCTTAATGGGAAAGATTTCAATTCCCTGGAAGACTGTAAAAGGCACCTGGAACAGTTCTTTGCTCAAAAAGGTAAAAAGTTTTGGGAAGATGGAATTATGAAGTTGCCTGAAAAATGGCAGAAGATAATGCGACAAAACGGTGAATATGTTGTTCAATAAAGTTCTTGGTGGAAATTTATTTATTTTTACTTAAACGCCGAAGGAACTTTTTGGCCAACCCAATACAGATAGAGTGATCAGGAAAGGCCTCACTCACGGAGATGAGGAAGCAGTCATGCACATATCCGGGGGTGGTGGTGGAAAGCATTGCAGTGAGATGCAAAAGCAGAGCCAAAGCCCTAGAGTGGGGGTGTGTGTCATGTGTTTGGACTGGTTGATGCTTTATCCCAGCTATAAGTTGTAATGATTTTACTATAACTGCTAATAAGAGTTCTACCCCCTTGGTTTCCTAAGACGGTTCTTTAAGTTGACGGAATTTGTCCTGGTATAATTTGGTTAGTTTTCCTACTTGGGGGCCTTTGCTTCACAAATGAATAGATATTTGCAATCAAAAATACTTCCTCTACTTTTGGAAGCCACCTGAAAGCGGCTTTTCTTATGAATTTCATCAAACATTGTTTATGGTGTTAGCTACACGTCAGAGTATTTCACCTATTTTTCATCACTTTTTAAAGTTTTCACATTTTTTCAGTTCTTAGACCTTGTCTTGATGTGTCCTTGAAGACCTGATGTAATTTGTCTTATACCAGTTAAACAAGTATGTTTCCTCTGTTCAGAATACTGTTTAAAGTATGACATTTGGTGGCCTACGTGCTGCTCCAGTTCTAGAACTGACTAAACAATTCAGCGTCGAAACACAGGACCAGAACTAAGGTCAATTTACATCTTCACCAGTCGTGTTATCATGTTCCTGGTGGTGGCTGGGGGATACTGTGCATTCCTGATGATTTTCCTGCCTTTAGTAATAAATATTTTTAAAAATCATAGGGAAGCCAATCTCGCCTGAGCTGCACAATGATTAGATATATGCTTATTACGCACTAGGCTTTTAATTACTTCTAGTTAGGTGCCTAAATAGGTAGAGTATAAATATGGGCATCAGACCATGCTTAACTCTGCTACTGTAGTAAACAGCAGTGCTGATAGATACAAAAAGATACATGACCGAAAGCAGAATGCAATTTGAATAGGCTCTCCCTCCAGGTTCTTACTGGAACATTATTCATGACTGGTTTCCATTAATCACTGAATGAAGTTTTGTTTCTTCCCCTTACTGTTACAGTGTTGTCTCTGCTGATGACAACATGAATTGCCAAAGGCCAGAGCTTGTTTATATTATGTGTGCCATTTCTCTGGTTGAGTACATAGTCAGTACTGAATGGTAAATTAAAGATTCCCAGAAGACAAGCCTACTTGGCTCCATTATATTACTATGATGAATCTGCCATTAATACGGTTCTAATTGTTTTACTTTTATAGACATAAAATCAGTCCCCTTAGTGACTAATCATAGGGTTTATTGATTTTACTAAACATTATTCATTCCAGGCCTGCTCATATCAGCTTGTCCTGAACATATGCAAAAAGCCTGCAGTGCTGACACAGTGCAAATTAACTTCATGGAGAAATGAGACTGAAGAGTTGTTTACAGCTGTGGTCCCAGCGAATACAGAATATTAAAAACAAGGTAATAGGCTCCGTATAGAACCGTTTGTTCCTAGATTAGGATCTCAGATGGCTTTTTCATGGAAACTTGCCATTGATGTTCAGCCCAGGTCATTAGCACTTACAGAATGAAAAGGCTGGCCTTATATATTCACCCTGGCTGTGACCCTGATTTAGTGTGGTTTCAGCCCAGGGGTCTGAGAGTAACCAGAATGAATAGCTCTGATTGATAGAGGATAAAACAGCAGTTTAAATGATAATTACTGGTCATTTCATTCCCTCCCTGACTGTGAAAAAGAGACAAGACAGGCAAAGCCATTTATTACTGTTTTTTGTCACTAACCACATTCGTCCATCCCCTGCTTCCTGCAAAAGCTTGAGTCATAAATGTTGTTTGCTTTCAGTTAACTTTAGGAGAGAAAACAGAGTGAAACCCACTATTAGCAGTTCCTCCGTTGTGGTTTCTTTTTTATTTTTTCTTAACAAAATCACTCTCTAGAGCAGGGGTTCCCAGCCTTGGCACTGTGGACATTTTGGACAGGAAAAGTCTGTGCTGGGCGATGGGGGTAGGGGGCTGTCCTGTTTATCGTATAGGTTGTTGAGCTACCTCTACCCACCAGTTGTCCCTAGCAGTTTCTAACCACCCCCCACCCCCCACCCCCCACCCCCCAGCCCAAGTTGTGACAATCAGCTGGTCATGAAATTCAGATCTCCTGCCTAGCCCCTGGCCCACAGATAGACTGGTGCATTTTCTTGTTTTTTGTTGCTTTAGAAGATATAAAAGGCATCAGTGGCGCCTGGTGATCCCATGAAAATATAATGGGGGATGCTCATTTGACCAACATGGATGAAGTTGGACCAGATCTTTTAGCTTTTTAAAGAGAGTTGGATGATGTAGATTTTAACCTAATAATTAATAGTTTTTATAGGTTGAAAATGAATTCAGTCTAAAAACCACGTCTGAGGGCTGAATTTGATTCACAGCACATCGGTTAGCAAGATACACTTTACGTATGTTGTTAAAAATCCTCACACTAGCTCTCTAAAATACATATTATTTTTCCCCAGTGTGAAGACTTTCCAGTTAGAAAACCTGGAGAAAGGAGTCATTCTTAAGTAGGTGCTGGGATTTTTTCCTTCCCACAGGTAGTGCCATTTGATTCATGTACAGGAATAAACTTTGGAAGCTTCTCAGATGCACTATACATTTCTGTGAAGATTTTTTTTTTTGTAACTTAGACATGTAAAAATAAAATGAAAGGAAACATGACAGACCTGGAAATTGAGAGGAAATAAAGCTCTCCAGGGCCATCATGAACACAAGACACTGATGATGCCCAAGAATGTGGGCCAGTTCAGAGTCCAAGTTTATGGTCTTGTCAGGTGTATGGCCCTGGCCTGTCTGTGGTCATTCTAACTCCTCATGGAATTTCGAGTAGGTGCAGGTGGGACGAAACTCCTTGCCTGAGTTTATAGCAGAAATGGCTAATCACTGTGGCTCTCCAGCTATGTGTGGGTGAGACCTCACTGTCTTCTCAGCTAAGCTCTCCGGGCAGCTACTGAAAATGGCTCAAAGTTAACATACAAAATAAAGCCAGTTTCACATCCGTCCAAGAAACTGAGCTCTTGAGGGATGGAATCATGACCTTGTATCTTTCAAGGGCATCAGAACCCCCTCATTTTCAAGCCAGGAGACTTAACATTGGTACTATGCTTCCCGTTATTAGAAAACTTGAAAGTTATTTTGTTTACCTTCAGTGTTTTAAAGCAACCATTATTCCTTTAGTCAGAAAAGTTGGGGCACCAGAATCATTAGTTATTGACTCATCTTTCCACTGATTTATGGAGGTGTATTTTTTGTTTTGTTTTTAACTTTGTCATCACAGCTCTGCTTCCTCTCCTGCTCCCTCTTATAAGGATCCTTGATTAAATTGGGTCCACCCAGATAATCCAGGATAATATCCTCATTTCAAGGTCAGGTCAGTGGATTAGCAATCTTAATTCCATTTGAAATCTGCACTTCCCTTTGCCATGTAACTCAACATATTCATGGGTTCTAGGGATTAGGAAGTAGACCTCTGTGAGAGGTCATTGTTCTGCCTGCCATCCACCCAACACAAGTTCCTTTCTGCCTGGGTAGTAATCGGAACACAATAAATAATAATTACATAGGATTTACTGTGCACTAGACACTGTTCTTAAACACATCACATAAAACTATTCACTTAATGCTTGTAACGACCCAACTACTATTCCCCTTTAGAGTTGAGAAAACTGAGGCACAGAGGTAAAGTACTTTGTCTGAGTTCATACCGCTATGTAAGTGATGGTCTGGCTTCATGGCCACTGTGCTGTGCTGCTTCAGAAAAGGGATCCTAAACTCCCTAGGTAATTAACAAAAGCTAGCCAGCGTTTTCCTTTTCTGAGGTATGTTATTACTTTCAGAGGGGCCAGTGAGGGAAACATAGCCTCTGTCTCTAGTTTTTATGAGACAAAGCCCTGTAGAGTCAGGAGCTGGGTGGCAACCCAGACCGGGAACCTGGAAGCCCGGAGGGGCCTCAGCACATCGCCGGCAGAAGTTGCCAAAATTTTTACTATTTTTCTAGCTGTCATGGTGGTCCTTGCCACCTTTTATCCTCTACCACCTACACTGGATAATTAAAAGCTCAGAATTCAAGAGTGGGGCTTGGTGGGAATGGGTGCTTGGGTGTCCGGTTTCCGGGGAAAGCTGATGCTTTTGTGATTCTGGAAGAGACCATCAGGGAGTCTGACAAAGGATCTCCAATTCAGACCTTTGATCAGCTCCAAATGATGTTATACTTACTGTCCCCGAGGGCTTCTGAAAAGATGAGAAAAGGAAGACCTTCAAACCACAGCTTTAAACTCATTTTCCATAACCAGATGCTTTTCTAGAGCATTTTATGTACACTGAAGTGGGAGGAGGGGATATGAGAAACATACTTAACATTTGCAGAATGTAAACATTTAAACTATACTCTGATTTCTTGTATTGGAATTACTTTTTTTTTTTTTTTTTTTTTTTTGTGGTACGCGGGCCTCTCACTGTTTTGGCCTCTCCCATTGCGGAGCACAGGCTCCGGACGCGCAGGCTCAGCGGCCATGGCTCACAGGCCTAGCCGCTCCACGGCATGTGGGATCTTCCCGGACCGGGGCACGAACCCGCATCCCCTGCATCGGCAGGCGGACTCTCAACCACTGCGCCACCAGGGAAGCCCTACTTCTTTATTTTAATGTAGTGGGAGCCTAAAAAAACCAAATGGCCTAGATTTTTCATGGCCTCAGCAGGCCTTTGTTCCAGATGGTATATGCTGGGGGCAGGATATGCTATTTGGTTCAAAAATTCTTCCTAATAAGGGTGGGGGGGGGTGGGGGGTGCTCAAGGCTTCCTGGCCGCCATGCAATCATTAAAGGAGTGTAGGTTGGACACAGAAGGTGGTCCCATCTCCCTATCACTCTCCAGGGAAGGTAGTCCAACCACCCACCCCTCGTTCTAGATCAGATCCCGAATTTTGCAGGGTCTATTTCTAGGCTGGTTATTGGCAGGTGGAAGAGGGGTACAGTCCCCAGCCTAGCAGGGTTGACCTCTTGGCATGATCATGGAGAGGAGGGCATCTCTAGCAGGGTGGTTGTAGACCTGGATATTTTCAGCTGTGTGTAATAGAAACTGGGGCTCAGACTGCCTTAAACCACAAGGAAATGCGTTTTCTTCCATAACATGAAGCAGAGAGCAGGGTGAGCTCCAGGCACAGCCTTCTGTGCCGCTAGTTCTGCTTCTCTGCAGCACTCTCTGCTTTGTCCTCTTTTATCCCTTCTGTTATGGCCACGAGAGTTCCAGGAGCCCCGTCCAGAGACAGCAAGGTCCAGGGGACAGGACTGAGTCTGCGTCTCTCTTAGGAGGGAAGAAACCTTTCTTGGACACCTCTGGAACATACGCCGTCACGTCTCCTTGGCCAGAACTGGGTCACATACTCACTCCTAAATCATCATGGACAAGAAGATGAGATTGTCAGGACCTTCTCAGGCTAAGAAGGGTGAGAACGGGCCCCTGAATCATGCAGGGGGACAGCGGGGGATCATGGCTTAGAACCAGAGTTCTGTGAAGGGAAACGAACGCAGAGGCGAATGTTTTGTTGTCTGGGAATGAACCTTTCCTTGAGGCCAGTGGGATTTGGTAAATTCTCCTGGCGTCCTCTCCGGCTCTCCTGAGGTGCGGGTCTACATACAGGACGGAGGGGTGGAGGGAGGCAGGCAGTTGTGTGCACTTAAACAGAATTCAGAGGCACACTCAGTAGTAACTGATTCTCCCCTAGACAGTCTGGTGACGGGGCAGAATTCGGGTAGTGAGGCCCTCAGGTCATGGGCTACAATGAACATCCAGAAGGAGACAAAGGCATTCAGAAACCTGCTGAGTAGGGCTCCACTGGTGGAAAAAAAGATGCCTGTCTCCACTGCCACCCCTAACACACACACACACACACACACACACACACACACACATACACATATACATGCGCGTGCGCGTGGAGTTATGTGCTCATTTGGCCCCCTGACAGAGGGTGACTCTTACCCTTTCAAGAACAAGGAAGATTCCTTGGGGAAGAGAAACCAAGCTGGAGCCTGGGGTCATTTGACTTAGGGTTACTGAAGACTTTAGGTTGAGAAAGAGCCTTATCTGGTTCTGAAGAGAGTCTTGTGGTTGCTGGAAGGGCAGGAGTAGGTGTTAACTCCTAGGTAGCCCGGTACTGGGTGGGGCGTGATCCTCTTTGCCTCTACCCTGCTCTCCCCTGGCAGAGAGCAGAGCGCTTGGTAAGGAAGAAGACAAAGGAGTGGCCCGAATTTCTTTCCCCTCCACCAACCCTCCCCGGGCTCCAGTGTACATAAGCTAACCTGCTTACCCTCGGAGGATGGACTCCCTCGCTTGATGAGGGATGGGCTGGTGCTCCACTAGCAGGTCTAGTGACTAAATGCCTTCCAAAGAAGGAATTTTGAAAGTGAACAGGATGGGAGGCAGAATTCATTGGGGAAACATCTGAGTGCCTCCTAACCTCCTAAGGGCCCGGTGTTTCCCGGGGGCTGAAAGCTCAGAGCCCCCCGGGCTCACAGCCCTTCCAGCAGCGTGGCACGGCCCTCCCTTCTGTGCATCAGCCGGGTGTCTCTGCAGAGCTGGTCACAGCGGACCCCAGCAGATCTTTTGCTGACTGCAAAGATCTGATGCGCAGATGAGCACTCGCTTTGGGGACTCTGCAACCAAAGCTCGTAAACCTTCCCGTGTGATAACGCTCAGCCTCAGAAATCCCCAGGTGCCTTTGCGTCTGCCACCCACCCGGAAACTCCCACTGCCCCCTCGGTGATAAGATACAGGGACAGACAATAAATGATGGACTTTATGATAGTAGTTAGGGAACCAGACCGTCTCCTGGTCCAGACCCCCCACGCTGGGGCTGAAGCAGGATGAGTCTGGAGAGGTCCCCAGCAGGCAGCTCCAGGAGGCCCCCTGACGGCATGGCCAGATGTGCCCAGAGGTGGGGCGTTTGGGTGACTCATTTCTGCCCCTTGCCTGGAGTCTGTTGGTTGTCTAGTCAGTAAGTGGCAGAATCAGAGGCAGAAAGTGCCCCCCAGCCCAGGGGAGCCCTGATGCCTATTAGAGGCCAGCCAGTAAGTGGTTACTGTCTTGAGAGGCCTCACGCTGTGGTAGAGCAGTTTCTGGAAACCTGATGTGACAGTCTCTGGGGCCCAGGAATGTTCCTGTGACTGACTCTGGCCGGTGGGGCGGGCTCAAGTCATGTAGGTGACCAAGCAGCGTCCCCAGGGTCAGCTAAAGGGACTTCCCTTTCGTTGTCTGGTGGTGGAAACCGAGGAACTTGTGCGGAATATGAATGCATCATCCTCCCAGAAGGCCATGTGTCTCTAACTTTGTCCCACTCCTTGCAAGGGGCTCCGAGGGCCTCTGAGCCTTCCTCTGAATGCTTGGCAGGCTCACCTGTGGACCTCTGCTTGCTAATGCTACCTTGTCTTAGTCAAGGACTTGTCAGCTGTAAATAACACAAACTTGTTCAAGCTAACTGAAGCAATATAAGCAAATTTAATGTAGGGCGGAGAGGTCTTAAGGGAACAAGGGTAGGAGGTGTGTACAGGCGTCAAGGGGGCTTGGGACACTGGGACATGGGATGTCTTCAGGCACCTGGGCAGCCTCTCCCTTTCCCTCTCCTCCTCCCCCACTCCCCCACCCCCGCCCCCAGTCTCTTTCTGTCTCATCACGACTCTTCTCTCTGCTCTTTCTTTCCTGTCTCATTCTTTCTCATGCTGCTCACTGGCTACCTGTGATTCTCCAAACACGTGGCTTGCCTTGCTGGCAGAACTATCTGGCATCTCTGTTCTAATTCTAGATTCCCAGGAGAGAGGATCAAAGTGGCCCAATTGGGTCCAGTGAGCCAGGAGGGTACTGCAGTTAGAATAAATTGCCTTGCTGAGGGAACAGAGGCTGAGGGGTCAGGGGTGGGAACAGATCGCTAAGCTGGCTCCTGGATGTGGCTTCTTCGGACCAGCCCTATACCTCTACCATCTGCGCTCTGTGGCCAAGGAACATTTGTGGCCAAGAACCATTCAACCCAGCTTAGTTACAAAGAGGGTTTATCGAAAGCTGACAAGTCAGTCTCATAATACCCAAGCATAGGAGGGGAATTGGCAGGTCACAGTGATGGTTTTTAGAAAGCCCCTAAATCTCTCTCCAGAGTCGCATAATCTCTTACCCCTGCTTCTTTTGGTGCAGCTGTCCCATTCTCCTGCTTCTGTTGACAGACTGACTGTTTCCATCTCCTTACGGCTTTCCCTGCTCCTGTTACTAAATGTCACTTGGGACTGCTATGGACTTCACTGGCCCATTTTTCACCATAATTTAATGGATTCAGTCTTTCAGTTCCCACTCCAAATTCCTATGCCAGGCGCAATGGATTTCTGTCCCTGTCATAGCCAAATGTGGCCGGCCAGACTTGGGAGAGGTAGGGCAGAGTCATATAGAACCCAGGACTGTCCTTCCTAGCTTCACTGTGGGTAAAGCAGATTCTCAAAGAAAGGAGGTGAGGTGATGGCATCTCTGTCCTGACGTGACATCCACTCACTCAAGTGACAAATATTTACTGAGTGCCTGTTTTAGCCTAAAAGCTGTTCTGGATGCTGGAGATAGAACAGTAAAGAAAAGAGGTCAAATCCTGCCCTCATGGAGTTTACATTCTAGTGGGAGGACATGACCGTATACAAATACACAAATGAATATATTGCATGTCAGGTGCTGGTAAACGGTAAGTTGGGCAGCGAGAACAGGGAGGAGAAGAAATGTCTGTTTTTGTGGTATAATAAAAATAGAAGTTTTTTTGTTTTGTCCCAGTTCCTGGCACAGAGCTCCTAAAACCCTTGGAATTTCCTAAGTGATAGGAGTGTCTCGCTATTCATGAAGAGCCCCTTTTGACTATACCTGAATTTACGCTTACGAGATGACTCTTGGCAGGTCTCAAGTTAGCTTCAGAATGGGGGCTGCTCACCAGGGGACCCAAATGGGGGATTAGAGGTTGGAATCTTTCGAGGGGAGAAGGACCAGAGATTACGTTCAATCACAGTGGCCAGTGATTTGATAAATCGTGACTGTGTAATACATTTCAATAAACTCTTCAACAGGAGGCCCAGGGAGCCTCTGGGTTGGTGAACACTTTGCTGTGCCTGGAGAGGGATGGGACCTCTGGAACGTCCCCCACCCCCGATATCTTGTTCTTTGCATCTCTTCCATTTGGCTGTTCCTGAGTTCTCTTCTTTATGATAAAACTGTAATCATAAGTATAATGCTTTCCCAAGTTCTGTGAGTCATTCTAGCAAATTATTGAACCCGCTGGTGGGGAGGAGGATTGCAGGAACTCCCAAATTTGTAGTTGACTGGGCTTCTGCAGGTAGCCTGGGGACCCCATTTGTGGTCGGCATCTGATGTTGTGTGGGACTGAACCCTTAACCTGCTGGGTTTGCACTAACTCCAGGTGGTGTCAGAATTGAATTGTAGGACCCAGCTGGTATTGGAGAATTGTTGCTGGAAAATGACATGATTTTATACGGGAGTTTCAGGGAAGAGACACCTAAAGGAAATGAGGGAGCAAGTCTTGTAGTTGTCTGTAGAATAGTGTTTCAGGTAGCGGGAAGAAGTGCAAAGCTCCTGAGGATGAATGTGCTTGGAAAATTTAAGGGAAAGCAAGGAGAACAGTGTGGTTAGAGCAGGGTGGTCCATCACGTGTGTATGAACCCTACCTTGCAATGGTAGCCTGCTAGTACACAGCCAGGCAAGCTGTCCCCTAGCCGTGGGACAGAAAACTCACAGATTTAAGACACACAAATCACACAGTTTATTGGAGCAATTTAAACCAAAGCATACAGTTAGAAGCAAGTGGAAGAAAATGGAGTGGATTGACATGCTTAGGCTGGGGTACAAGCAAAGGGAAGGACCATGTCCCCTGAATTCTGTGTTACCAAACGTTCCTTTGTCCTGTTTCTCTCTGTGTCACATCAGTCTCCCCCGCTGATGGTGTGGTTATGAGGACCACAGGTGAGGGTGAGGAAGAGGATGCCTGGAGTCAGCACAGCTTTCTTTATTGGAGAGCCTGGTCAGGAGCTGTGGCGTTAGCCTGAGGAGCACTTATGGGCTCTATTTGCATGTCCAGGACAGAGGGCAGGTTGGGCCTTGCACAGGTGTCACCAACAAGTGGCTAAGGTAGGACCTCACCAATAGTGAGTGCTTTATGTCCTCATGTATATTCATGAATATTCAGTGCTTCCTGTGCCTCTTATATATTTAGCATGTCATGAATATTTATTATTTACTTGGTTCTTCCATTTCTTTCTATCTACGTTCACATATATGCTCTACTTGCTTTATCTAACATATCTCCCAGGGAAATAATTTAATTATCTATGCTTAACACATCTAATGATTTACATCCATCTCATTTGATTTCTTGTCTTCTATCACAGAACTGAATATTTTCAGTGTGGCAAATGCACATCCCATGAAGTCCAGGAGATGGCTGTGTGTGTTTGGGTGGGGAGGAGGCTTACTATTACGGTCTTATAAGCTATTGTAAGGACGTGAGTTTTACTCTGAAGAGGATGGAGGAGCTGTCTGTTTAGATGAGCTTACAACTTCATCACGTGCACGGAAGATTTTAAGAAAGGCAGGAGGTAGGAAACATTATAGAAGCAGGGACCAGCAGGTTCTTTGTAGATGGGTGTAGTATAAAAGTGCTGAGGGCTTCCCTGGTGGCACAGTGATTGAGAGTCCGCCTGCTGATGCAGGGGACACGAGTTCGTGCCCTGGTCCGGGAAGATCCCGCATGCCGCGGAGCGGCTAGGCCCGTGAGCCATGGCCGCTGAGCCTGCGCGTCCGGAGCCTGTGCTCCGCAACGGGAGAGGCCACAACAGTGAGAGGCCCGCGTACCGCAAAAAAAAAAATAAATAAATAAAAGTGCTGAGGATCGGGTTATTGGAGGGTGGGGTGGATCATAGATATTAATTTTACCTGTTTGTCTACCAGCTATTTCAGTCTTGTCATGTTGGCAAGGGGACAAGAGCATGCAGGATAAGACAGCCACCCCAGGATGCAAAGGGAGGTGCTGGGCACAGAGTGGACAAGAATTGTCCTAGAGATCAGATACAGCCAGGCTCTAGACGGAAGTTGAATGGGACAAGTTTGCAAGGTAGGAGATAAAGTGGTACCTTTAGGATTGAGAGGCATTGCTGCTTTTAACTCATCATTCAGTCTTTGCCATGAGCTTGACTTAACTCCCTAAGATGTCCTACTCCAGTTGTTCTTTATATATTTCCTCCTGCCTGTTTGAATGAATTTTGGGTGACATATAATGCACTTTAATTACACCATTTCTGTGACTTGGGTTTGCTGGGGCAGAATACTCATCTATTTACCACTTGGATAAAAATATTGCAGTGTTTGTTCATAAAGCAAAAGAGTATAGCAGTTTCAACTGGTATATAACCCTAAAAAGTCAATTTTAGCTCTACTGAGAAAGTCATTTAAAAATGTTTTTGTGGAATATCATTGGTTTCACTTTTTAAGGAGTCTCTCTTGCTGAAAAGAATTTGGAGATTATTCCTTTCTCATGTTCCTGTAATGCAGAATGTTGTTTATTTGTAAATTGCAGAATATGTTTCTTAAACATATTATAAAACTTATGAAATTACTGTAGTATACGATTAATATTTTTGAAAAGTAAGATTAATACATGAAAGCATAAAAGTAATTTCATCTTTATTTGTAGTCAAACGTTGCTTGACCAGCAAACATGCTATGTTATTGCCTTAAATATACCTTGACTCACTGGTTGGCTGTATGGAAAAAAATAGCCTGGAATCCAACATAACTTTTTTTTTTTTTTCTTTTTTGCGGTACGCGGGCCTCTCACTGCTGCGGCCTCTCCCGTTGCGGAGCACAGGCTCTGGACGCGCAGGCCCAGCAGCCATGGCTCACGGGCCCAGCCGCTCCACGGCACGTGGGATCCTCCCAGACCAGGGCACAAACCCGTGTCCCCTGCATCGGCAGGCAGACTCTCAACCACTGCGCCACCAGGGAAGCCCCCAACATAACTTTTTATAACAAAATAAGTTCCAGAAGGATCAAACATTTAGTGAAAGTATCATGGTACTAGAAGAAAACATGGATAATTTAGTTATATGCTCAGAGTGGGAATGATGCTTCTGTATATAGCATCAAATTCAGAAGCCATAAAGGGAAAGGTTGATAGTTTGATTACATTAAAAAATTTAAGTTACATTTGGGGAATAACATCATTAATAAAGTCAAATAACAAAAAGAGACTGGGGGAAATATTTGCAATATATAATACCTCAGGCAAAGGGCCAATTCTTTTTAGGGTCCTACAGCACTTATCTTGATTTTATTTTATTTTTTTTTTAATTTAATTTTTGTTTTATATTGGAGTACAGTTGATTTACAATGTTGTGTTAGTTTCAGGTGTACAGCAAAGTGATTCAGTTATACATATACATGGATACATTCTTTTCAGACTCTTTTCCCATATAGGTTATTACAGAATATTTTTGTAGAGTTCCCTGTGCCGTACAGTAGGTCCTTGTTGATTGTCTATTTTATATATAAAAGGACCAATTTTTATACTCAGATTATTTTTAAAAGCATTGAGCCAGCAACCTCATAGAAAAGGTGGACAAAGGGTATGAACAACTAGTTGACAGGAAAGGAACACAGTGACTAATAGAAATACCGGAAGATGGTCAGATGGCACGTTACAGGGACAACGGATTCGTTTTTACTATTAGTACAGCAAAGGTTAAATGTTGGCGAGGGTGTGGGTCAGAGTTCCTACACTGTAGTGAGAAATGTTGTCGGGGCAAATTTGGCACTAGTTGTCAAAAATGTAAATGCACATAGTAATTTCCTTTCGGGGAATTTAGCCTACAGCCAGTCTCACTCAATTGCACAAAGACAGACGTGTTCACTGCATCGTTTTAAGCAACCAAGAACTACTTAATACATCCATCAACATGGTCTGGTAACGGTAGAGCCATAATCAGTTCCCTGGGAAAGGATGAAGTAAGTCTGTGTATTCACATGCTATCATAGGCACAGCATGTTGTTAAATGGATTTGCTGGATGTTATATATAGGGTGTGGGAGTACAATCTCTTCTGTAAATAAATGAGTACGTATTTATATACGTGCGTGCCAAATGTTTGTGTGTATGTATATGTGCATATTTGTGCAGTGTATTTGCATTTGGATAGAAAACCTGGAAAGCAAGCCTCTCACGTTGTTAACAGTGGTCACCTGTGATGAATGGGAAGTGGGGTGAAGTGGCCTAGAGGAGGAAAGGACTGTATTTTATTTTATTTTTTTTCCGTACGCGGGCCTCTCACTGTTGTGGCCTCTCCCGTCGCGGAGCACAGGCTCCAGACGCGCAGGCCCAGCAGCCATGGCTCACGGGCCCAGCCGCTCCACGGCATGTGGGATCTTCCCGGACCGGGGCAGGAACCCGCGTCCCCTGCATTGGCAGGTGGACTCCCAACCACTGCACCACCAGGGAAACCCAAGGACTGTATTTTTAATTAATGTAATTGTAAACTGTGACTTTTTTAAAATGATGGACATGAATCATTTAAAAAATAAGCTGTCATTTCTCTCACCAAGAATTTGTGGCATGGTATCTGTATCTCTGTCCTATCTCCATTTCTCTTGCCTCTCTTCACTGTCTCTACTTGACTCATCTCTGTTTAGTTAATTTAATATATATAACTTTAAGGGAGAATGTTTATTAGCTAGTTATAAAGTATTTCACAGTGATGTTAACTGCTTTGAAATTTATTGTACAAAATTTGTCCTTATTTATTTGTGTATAATAGTTTATTTTAGCATAACATGTGCATCCTCTTACATATTTAATGAGGAAAGTGCTCAAACAAATAAATGTCTTTATTAATGATAAGCTCAAGTACCCTCTTATGATACTTACTATTTCAGAGTTAAAAATAAAACATATCAATTGTGATATAAAGCTCTTTAAATAGAGGTTTTATCTCATTTTGAAATAAGAGTTTCATCATTTTAAGAAACTCAGTTGTGATGGGCATTTAGGAGTTAAACAATGGACTCATCTGCATTATGGCTGCCTTTTTTTTTTTTTGCGGTACACGGGCCTCTCACTGTTGTGGCCTCTCCCGCCGCGGAGCACAGGCTCCGGACGCACAGGCCCAGCGGCCATGGCTCACGGGCCCAGCCGCTCCGCAGCATGTGGGATCCCCCCGGACCGGGGCACGAACCCGTGTCCCCTGCATTGGCAGGCGGACTCTCAACCACTGCGCCACCAGGGAAGCCCCTGGCTGCCATTTTTGAAAGGTAGCCTAGAACCCTTGGAGACGAAGGACATACAGTGGCTTACGTGTTTAGCAAGAAATGGGTTTAGTGAGGAGTTAAGGTTAGTTAATGCCCAGAGTAACAGAAAGGTTTCCTTTTTTTTTTTTTTTTTCCTGCTTAGCATCTAGGGACAGGCAGTACCTGATGGAACCAGAAGCTACAAGAAGGCTTAGAATAGCTCTTAAAGCAAAGTAATCATGTCATCTTTCCATCTCATATACTGGTACATATTTCTATGTCAATAGAGGTAAGCTTGCATTTTTAAAATTTTGCATTTGCCTGGAAAGTTTTTGCCTGTCCTTTCATTTCAAGCTTTCCGAATCATTTGTTTTAGATGTATCTCTTTTATGCAGAATAGAGATTAGTTTCTCTATGAAATCCAAAATGAAAATCTCTTTTTTTTAGTAGTTAACTTTAGCCCATTTTTTTTATGGCTATGAAAGATATGTTTGTTTTTCTTCTGACATTTTATGTTTTCCCTTTGTTTATTTTAACATGGTGATTTACTTTTGATATTTGAGAAGGTTTGTATTTTTGACAAATATTTTGTATTTTTGTATAAATATTTTATCTAACTCTCTTGGATTATATAAAGCCATAGTCACCTCATACAAAGGCTACTTTATACAGTACAAAGGTATAATCCCAATTACTGTCCCCAGTAAAAAATTAGCTTATGTTCTCTCCTTTCTCTATATAGTCTCCCTGTCTCAACTGTAGTGTTGTCTTTTTTGTTGTCACTTTTGTGTGCTAATTATGTTTTCACTTCCACCCCTTGTTTTGTCAGTATTAACATATATTCTTTTGTCCTCACCTATTTTCTACCTCCTATGTTCTTCTATCAATTTTTATTTTATTATTTTTTTAAAAACATGTTATATAAAAACATTTTTCATACTTAAAAAAATTGTAAATGACTGGGTTCTTAAATATCCAGAGGATTATTTTTTTCATCTTAAAATTCCCATGGCTTTAATTAGAGTATGTCTCAATGTTGGTTGTTCTGTTTTAACTTTTCGTAATACATGATATGCCTTTTGAATGTGTAGATACAAGTCTTCATTTATTTCAGGAAAGTTTTGTTACCGATCATTTAAAAATCCTTGCTCTGTTTTATTTTCCCTTCTGGAGGATTCCAATTATGTATATGTTGGATATCCTTTGACTTATGTATCTATTAGATAAAATTTATCTTTTATAATTATTATTGTCTCTCTAATTAAGATTTTTTTCTTTATTTCTATTTCATTTTATTAGCTTATTTCTACATTTAATATTCCTTTTTGGTTTTCCACAGTTTTTATTTTCCCCTTTGCTCCTTACATTTAAAAAAAGAAAAACTCGGTTCTCTAACTTTTTTTTCTTGTATTTTTTTCCCAAAGTTCTGCCGGCACCTGTTTTACCCTCCCTCCTCTGCTCTGCATTCTTGCATTTTTATTTTGTGGTCTTCCTTTATGGAGATAATTGTTTCATTTTTTTTTAAATATCATGGTAAAATTTGTGATTATAAGCTCATTTACTCTATGGAAGTATTTTTCTAAATGTATTTTTAAGCTGTTGCTAAGTTTTGATGCTTTCAAAAAATTCTTTAAAAAATATTGTGATAATTATGCTATGCATGATTGGGTTTGATTTTCCCGGACCATCTATTTATAGGATGGTTTGTTAGGGGTGGGGAGCAGGGCAAGATGAAATTCTAGGCTTTGTCACTCAAGATGCTTTCCTTTGCTGCCTGAGGGACATTGTGCTTCAATATGGTATCTCTGTGCTGTGCAGTCATGCTTCCTTTGCTTCTCTGACCTAATAGCATGACCTTAGCTCCGTTTCATCTCTGCTGTTCCAGAGTGACATGCTCTTTAATCTTTCACTTAGAGTATCCCTTTCATTCTAAGAGTATTTGTACTTATACTTGTTGGGACCTGCAGCCCTCTTGGGTCCCTTCAAGCCTTCCCAGGCTGCTCTCTGCTGCTTCCAGGACAGCTTGTTGTTTTGTTTTTTTTTTTAAACATCTTTGTTGGAGTATAATTGCTTTACAATGGTGTGTTTGTTTCTGCTTTATAACAGAGTGAATCAGCTATACATATACATATATCCCCATACCTCTTCCCTCTTGCGTCTCTCTCCCACCCTCCCTATCCCACCCCTCTAGGTGGTCACAAAGCACCGAGCTGATCTCCCTGTGCTATGCGGCTGCTTCCACTAGCTATCTATTTTACATTTGGTAGTGTATATATGTCCATGCCACTCTCTCACTTCAGGACAGCTTCTTTTGGGGATCTGCTTGATCTCAGCTGTCTGAGACAGCATTAATAATAATAATAATATATTTGTAGTGTTCTTGGTATCCAAGTGTTGCGCAAAAATTTTTTTTTTGCATGGTCATGGCTGTTCAGAACAGTTTCCAGGAAGAAAAGAGAAATCCTGAGTCAAACTGTCTCATTGTTTACACCAGAAATCCTTATTCTCATGTTTTAAACATTTTTATTTCTGTTATATAATTTTTTCATTGCACAAATCGTATATAACTAAATGATTATTTTAAGAATTACTTTAAGCAAAAAGGAATAATAAAAGAAATAAAAGTCTCCCCTCTTAGTCCTCCCCCCAACTCCTAAAGAATAACCATTTCTCACTGGTTGGTGCATATCCTTCCAAATATTTCTCTGTGTGTGTATATGAAATTTATATTACCTATTTTGAAATTTGTATCTGTAATCTTGTCCTTTTTAATACTCAGGTTTTTTCTGCTTTCAGTTCCCTTACCCCATCCTACCATTAACTTTGTTTTTATTCAACAGCTACAGAACTTGCTGATAAATTGTTTTAGGAATTATTGGTCTTGAAATACAGCAGTTCCTTCTGTCTTCAAGGGCAAAATGTTCAGTAAAAGTTGAACATGATGATTGTGGCGATTTTTCCATTTCTTTTATCTGAGCTTTCATGTAAACCCTTCTTTTTTCCAAAATCCAAACGCAAGAACTGAAGTTATCTTCCCTCCCCCATCTCCCTTTCTTTCTCTCTCCATCTTTCTTTTTTTTTGTGGTATGCGGGCCTCTCACTGTTGTGGCCTTTCCCGTTGCGGAGCACAGGCTCCGGACATGCAGGCTTAGCGGCCATGGCTCATGGGCCCAGCCGCTCCGCGGCACGTGGTATCTTCCCGGACCGGGACACGAAGCCGTGTCCCCTGCATCAGCAGGCAGACTCTCAACCACTGTGCCACCAGGGAAGTCCCATCTTTCTTTTTTATTCCTAGCAGATTCTAAGATCCTGTTTTGCAAACACAGGACAGAACCTCTTTCTGTGAAGATTGTTTTGGAGCAATACTCTTTTTTTTTTCTTTTGCTAAAATTGTCTTTTTTCCCTCTGATGTGTAGTTAACTAAACTTTTTAATTGTGAGAATTATTTTAATTTAAATATTCAAATTCACATTTCTGAGGTGAACTTTATGAAATACTTTGTTTTGAGCAGTCACTTCAATGTTTAAACAATTTCTCTTTCTAATCGTAGCAATGAAAAAAGTTGCCTTATTATGTATAATTTTTTCTCGTTAGTAGTCACATATAGTCCTACATGATCTAAGAAGATGAAAGAACATTTTTATTTTTGGCAGTCTATGTCTTCACGCTGAGTCCTTAAATTAGACTCACTGCACAGCCTTAGCTCAGAACACTCATTTTCTTGTGCCAAATAAAGAAGGGCTGGCATCACTCTTGTGGCCACTGTGTGAGTCATCTGATTGAAAGCTTGGTCCTTGACAATCTATCATCTGGACAAAATAGTCATTTGGCACAGTTTAGATTTTCAGAGTTTATTCACAACAAAGATAACGAATAGCTGCATAAGGGGAATTCTGCACAAACAAAATTGCTTGGAAAGAAAAACAACAACAGACTTGGAAGGAAAAGAAAACCTAAAATTGTACTTATCTATGAGATGCAGATACTTCTCGAAGTGTTGGTTACCTCAGAAAGATGTTCTTGTTTCCATGTTATCAGCTAGGCTCTGGGGATGCATGAATCCTCCTGAAATAGCAGGCAGCATTTTGCGTGACATGGTCACATAGACGTTTTTCTGGAGGGAAAGATCTTTAGTTTTAACTAGATCCCAAAGATATAAATGAATGAAGTTTAAGAAGTATTACTAGAAACACTCGTAGTTTACTACCACTTCGTTTCTGAGTGTTGTGGTCATTTGTTGTTTCTGCCTGGCATCCATCTCCCCGCCTTTGGTCCCTTTACCTCAGTGTTCCTTTGGGGGACTCGCTCTCCAGGTGGAGCCTGGGGCTCAGGTGTGGCTGATGAGCATATTCTGCCCTCCTGGCCACAGTGATGGGTTGAGCAGTGAGCAAGTGACTCCCTGTGAAATTTAGGTCTGACAATTTGCTGGAACTACTGGGACAGAAGCACTTTCTTTTCAGTGGTGTTGCTGAAGAGATAGAATATAAATCTGAGTCTAATGGAGGCCTCCATGTGGTGAGGGTTTTCCTGAAAGTGCAGCTAATGTGAAATAAAGTTGAGCCGGGGGATGGAGGGAAACAGCCGTGATACCTTTTTGAGCCCCTGAATCTAGTGGTGTCTGAAGCAGCCTTCTTGTGTACTTCTTCACTTATCTGAACCAATAAACACCCATCCCCCACTCCTTTGTTTGTTTACATAAATCCGTTTGAGCTGCGATTTCGTCACCTAGGTGACAGCCTTGGCTGACATCTCTGCTCTATGGATATATATGGTTTTGGAGTATGTGTGAGAATGGTCTCTGTACAATTTGGTATGCATAGCAATAAACCGAGCATCATTTAAAATATGGAAGGGACAGTTTTGCATATTTAAGTCTGGTGACATAAGATACTTTTTTAAGGGCTAAGAAGACAAATAACTCTTTGTTTTTCTAACAGGTATTATAGTTTATATTATGTTCTTGGCCTACCAAGTTTTGCTCCTGAAAAAAAATAATAATAATAATGCCTTCCTGCCAAAAATGACTCTCATGTGCATTGAGCTTTGTCTGATATTTGAACTGGGCATTGGGAATGTCCTCGTGGTACCCTGAGACCCAAAGAGGAGAGCAGAAGAAACAAGGCAACCTGGAGGGCACCCAACTGGGGCCTCAGGATTTTTCCTATTTCTTCCATTTGGCAATAAGTAAGAAAGAGTGCTTGTTCTCTTTAACTCAGTGAAGTAAGGAGAGAGAGCATTTTGAAAAATCTCATAGTTTGAACAAAGTGGGTTCTCTTATCTAAGGTTCAGACACAACAAAGATAAAGATAAAAAAATTCTTTCATACACTCAAGTACTTTTTCAGGTTTTGGAAAAAATCAATACCATATTCACATTAATGTTTGCTTGTATAAAATATTGACTGTAGCTCCATGCCTTTTAGTCCTTATGTAAAAACGCCCATCTTAATCGTCAGACGGGTTCTAATTGTTTCCCCTCCCCTCTCATGGAAAGAGTAACGAGAGGACGGCTAAAAGCATTACTATATAGTTATTTTATAACTGGCACTAACAAATTTCGCCAATTACAGAGTCCATTCTGTAAGCAATGAATGTGAGTCTCCCAATTAATCTAGTGCACCTCCAGGCAAGGTCTAAATCAGCTGGATACAGCGAAAGCAATTTGCACACAGCTAAAAGCAAATTGGAAAATAAGTGTTCCACGCTGCTGCCTATCTTTCGAAGCCAAAGACGCAATCAGTCTTCTGGCAGCAGCCCTCTGTCATGTTATTTGCAGCTATCAATTTTAATTATAACAATTATTGATTAGTTAGGAAGGTGAATAATCTGAAGCTCAAATAGATGGCTCTGCTGCCCGGGGTCTCCTTCCTGCCCCTCACAAGGAGGTGTTAGTACTGAGTCCGCCGTAAAGATTCCACCTGGATGTCTGGACTGGTCCCTCTGCCTCCCACCACACACACAGTCTTGAGTTTTGCAATTTGGCTTAAAGACTGATCTGACCTGAAATAAAGCTGGGTCAGCATCTTCTAATCAGAAAATTCAGAGACAGTTATAGAAAAGATACCTTGATTTTGAAGATTTGGAATTCATTAAACTATGTTTTGTTCAGCTGGGTGAAGAAGAGAGAAAAATTCTGTAGGAAGAAAAATAGAACCACAAGAAAGAAAAGAAAAATGATCACTGTATCGTCAGATGGAGCAAACAAGACAGTGTGGTTTAGTGAAAAAAAAAAAAAAGAAAGGAATTTGGTATCAAAAGGCATGGAAGAACCTTTCTTTTAAGCTCATCACACCACACTTGTTAACTTTGTGATCTTTTGGAAATCAAATAACATCGCAGAACCCTTGTCTCCTAACCTGTGAAATAGGGATGAGAATAACACAGTGAGAATAACACTTTCTTCATTAGGTAGTTTTATTTTTTAGGTGGAAAGGGTTAGGAGCCAGGAGGCAGCTAAGTGATTCAGTCTATCAGGAAGGTTCTGTGAGATGGTTACAAATGTTACATTGAGCACTCCCCCACAAGTTCTATCATATTTGTTGAATTAACCAGATTATTCTCTACTCAATTTTCTCCTGTCAGATTCTGCATGAGGGAAGCCCCAGAGAGGTAAGCAGATATAGAGGTGATAGATATGAACATAAATAAATTCATCTCTCAGTTTGTGAAATAGATGCATGCTGGCAAATTTGGCTATACAGTGAATTTCTGCAAAGCAAATCCCATTTCCCTATTGATGTCTATTATAAAATCAGATATATGTCCACGGAAAAGAATTTCCCAAGATACTAAGTCAAAAATTGTCACAGGACAGCAGTAGTTACTTTGAAGTATGTTCAGAATTTTGAAGTGTTTGGCATGATTTTCCCAGCTCTGGGATTCATCCTGGAACCTATCTTTGCAGAAGAGGTTGTTGGTTAATAAGTAAAAGAGATCAACAGCTCTTGGTACTAAGCTGCCCTCCTCCTTTGGTCTAGATGCTTACATAGTCTCTGGACCCGGGTTATAATAATATGTGCTGCTAATAGATGGTGTAGCTTAGCATGCAAAGCAGTACCGTCCCTTAAATTTTGGAGGGGGTAATAAGTCGATGGATTCTGTGTTTTATCACTTTCTTTATCTAAAACTTCAGCATATTGAGCTTATTTATTAAAGGCTAGATAGAGCTGGACACCACCAGTGTGGTACATTAGGTGGTCCCGTCTGAATGCCATAGCCACAGTCCAAGGCACTGATGGTCTGTGAAGTTCCAGAGTAGGACGTGATCCAAGAACTAAAGGAAGACCAGAGCCTTGTTATTCTTAGAAGTTCCTACAGAGGAGCCATTAAAACCTCAAGTAACTCATAATTAGCATCTGCTTGATTCTTCTTGCAGGGAGAATCATACATTTGGAGAAGCATGCTTGTGGGACTCAAACCTCATGAAGGGAATAGCCAAATAGTTTCATGAAGTTCAACTTTTTTCTGTAGATTTCTTATAAATAGTTTCAAATTGTGTAGGGGTAAAATCTACTTCTATTTTTCACTTACTCTAATTTAAGGAAAGGCATAGCCTACATAGTTTGCTCTGGATCAGAGAATATGGTTTTTTTAAAAAGCATATATGATCATATGTCTAATTGCTAGCAAGTCTGTCACCATATTTCAAGGGACTCTATTTATTACTTTCATAAACATTTAAATTAAACACCGGGGTAAAAAAAAGATCTGCAATGGTGATATGAACAGGAATTCTAACTATTCTAGAGTTAAAATTTTTTTAAGCATCCTATTTGAATATGCAAGATTAATTGTATTGGTCATATTTTAGAGTATCAAATTATTTTTTTAAGGACCCCATTGTATTTTTGTTTTAAATCTGCTTTAACATATATTATAAAACACACAGTACTGTATTTCAATATTTGCTACTTAAAATGCTTTAAGGATTTACCATATTTCAATCAATTGAAATTCTTACTATGAATGGAATGGGCATAAAAATGTCCTTCTTTGATAAAAGATTATTTACCAAGGGCTGTACTCAGATCAAGAATGTCCTTGGGTTATAGCTACGCTTAAAACTTAGGACTTTCTCCACTGAACATGGATGATTTGGTGGAATCAATCAAGAAGTGTCTATATTTAACTCAAAGTATGAGATATACCATAGGCATAGTAGAAGGAGCATGAGATTTGGTATCAGAAACACTCTGGTTAGACCCTGAATCTGTGCCCTTTGATTTTATGTCCCTGGGCAAGTTATTTAACCTCAAGGGGTATCAATTCTCTCATCTATAAGGTGGGGATAACAAAACAAAATGGATGTGTATTAAAGAGAAGTAAATAATGAATTGCAAAGTGCCTAACAGTTGCACACTAAACATTATTTTTCTTTCCCATTCCCATTGCTATCTCAAAATAACATCAAGTGGTGCATGAGATAGCCAGGATTCCTCAACTGCTAAATGAAATGTATTTACAAAGTTTCCAACTTCTCTGTGCTCAAAATCCATCAAGAAATAAATTTAAAAATTGAGCTGGGATTCATTATTTAAAAAGACAAAATCTTTATTGTAAGGGAGTCTTTATCTAACCAAACACCTTTGAAATTCTAAGCTTTGGACAACATTCAGCGGTATTTTATAGGCTCACAGAATCTTGATATTATTATAGAAGAGATTTTAAGCATCATCTGGTCTGATTGTCTACCTAGTGTTCTAACCCCCTTTATCTTACAACTTGGTCCTGTCTGAACAGACACAGAGAGCGGACTGCTGGTAGGGGTTGGGGGAAGGTGTCACCAGACTGGAGTTTCACCTGTGGAGCAGCACGGTGGGCTATAACCCATATGACCTTGTTAAGTTTGTTTCTTCTGGAATGGGCCCCATCTACAAGCCTTTGGGGTCCTTGGTAAGTTGAGGAAGCGTTCCCCCACTTGTCCTGCCCGCTTATTTTCCTGTGCCTGCTCCAGGGGACCAGGCTGGCTGCTCCGGCTTCTCCATCTACAGAAGCTTCCGCCCAGGCTTGCACTCCCCTTTGGCCGATCTGGAGTCTAGACCATTTGCCGACCTTGCCTTTCTGTCCTTCATTGTTCTGGATAGGCAGACAGATTTGACACACTAACGTATAAAGTGTTAATGATTATCTCCTCTCTTGGGATTATTTTCAGCCTAAAGGTGACTTGTAAAACTACAGTGGCCTCATCAGCAGAAATGAAATGGGACTATCTATCTAGGAGTTGAGCAGCCTCATGGCGGACGTATCTTGGGATAGCGAGGCATTTGGGAGGCCTTCCCTTCTAATCATACAGGGTATTTACCTTCCACCTGTTAGTAAGATTAGTGTGTACAAGCGTTCATGTTCACCGGACAGAGAATGTCTCTCTCCTCTTACATGATGACTCAGTGCAATTGAAATGCTTTAGCCTAAGATTGAAATAACCCAGGAAAGGCTGATTCCTATCACGTTAACTTCTAAATGCCTCAGCTGTTCCAAGTTTCTAGAAAGAAAAAGCCAGCCCAACTTCTTCATGTTTCAATCTGGCACCTTTTTAAGAGGCTGTGAACAGGTAGGGAAGGCCTGCGGGTGAACCCCTCTGACAGGGGGAGCTGGGAATTGTCATCCCTGTCTTCACAAGGCTTTGCTTTTGAGAAGCAAATACTCAAGTAATGTGATGGGGCTTCAGTTAGAAATACCAACACAGCTATAGAAATTCTGTGTGCTGAAGGGTTCATGCTGATGCTGTGAGCATTAGAAGGAGGAATTACTCAGAAAAGTGGATTCCCCCAAAAGACTGTGCTGTTACCTATGCCAGGACCCTGACTCGGGCCTTTAGGTGTCTGTTCTATCCAGCCATGACTGGAGAGCATGAAGAGAAATTCAGAAATTAATTCAGTCTTTCCTTGGTTCTACCAGATGCCATGATTGTCTGTGTAATGTTTCTCCAGGTTAAAAGAAAAAATCAACCAAAAAAATGTTTTTGTGGTATTTTCTTTCTCTGGTGAGTCCTCATTTTCCATTTTCATCATCTCCTCACCCTCTCTCTTTCCTCACTCCTGTCTTTAAGAAAGAAAGTCATTTCCCTTTTTGCCAAGTTTGCCCTTTTTTGCTCTCTTACTCCCCTCCTCCCTTTCCACCTCCTTGGGGCCCTTCCCCTCGGGTTTATGTTGCCACCTCTATCGTCTTTAATGCTGCCTTCCCTTCTCACGTAAACACGATCAGCTAAAAAATATCTCAAGTGCTCAACCATCTTAGCCCCTAACGCATAATGCTGTCTCCCTCCTTTTCACCGTCAAACTTCTTGAGCGCTCTATTGCCCTTGCCCCTTCTTCCTCACCAGGTGCTCAGTCCTTCACGTTTTGAATCCTTGTGTAGAAATCTCAGTCGAAACCCTCACCTTTCCAATGAGAGTGCTTCCTTGAGTGGGGCCTGGTGATTGACAGATTGAATGGCATTTCTCTGAAGGATCTGTCCTTGACGTCTGCCATGTCCCCAACTTTTCCCCCCTTGGAGTCTGAGACTTGTCCCACTGTAATCTTATCTTTGTTTTTTGAACTATTCTGTCTCTTTTGTGGCTCTTCTCCCTCCTTTTGCCCTCAAACTTTGATCTTTTTTCCCCCTCAGGTCACTGTTCTCTTTTATCTTTTCTTCAGGTTTCTTCCGTCTTCAGAACTTTAACTGCTACTGTCTACGTTACCACTTCCAAACCTGTATTTCTGTTAGTGAAATAGAAATGTTTCTCCTATATCTCTAACTACCTCCTAATGACCTTCAGGTAACTCCACCTAGATGTCTTTGTCTGTCTTCATCTTAATCTGAAACCTAAACCCCTGTCCTCCCCTACACCAGCTTCTTTTTCCGATCCCCCTGTGTCTTTCCAAGTGTGACCTACCACTTGTGCTCAAACCTTGGAGTCTCGTTAATTCCTCCTAAATGGTCGGGAATTTGTTACTTCTGCTCTGCAGTTTCTCTTATATACACCTCTTACTTTTTTGTCATCACCATAGTTCAGGTTCTCATTCCTTCTTGTGTTTACTAAAATAACTTCCTGAATCATGTCTCTGATTCTTGGTTCTCTCCTCCAGGGCACTCTATATACTACAGGAGAAACCTATATAGTACAGAATATTTCTCTGTATACTACGGTAGAGATCCTCCTATTCGAAATCATCAGGGATTGGTAGCTTTTGGGTTTGTAAAAAGAACATCATTTAAAACAGGGAATCATGAGTGATGATGAACACATACTTTAAACATTTTCTTTTAACTTATAGCACATAAATGTGCATTAATCTAACACTCTTCTGGGCCAGTGATTCATGTCCTGCGTAATCTTTTCTGCATGAGCATCTCAACTGCATGTTTTCTTTGTTGTTTTTTTTTAGAGGAAAAGGAACTTACATTTTTGAAAAAATCTGAAAACAAAATCTTCCTAAATTTTTATATTATCCCACCAGTCATTTACAATTTTTTCACCTACACCTAATTTGAGAACATTAAACAAAACAAAACAAAACCCTCAAAGAAAGTACAAATCTCTTTCTTCGGGCACTTTTATTTTATCAGTGTGTTTTAAATAGTAAATAAATGACATAATCATAATAACAAGGGCAACTTGTATAAACTGGTTGACGAGCAAACACAAGTTACTCTTGGTTAGTATACAGTACAGCTGATGGGAGCAGAAGTGCTCAGATATTCTGTCTAGAGAGGAGCCCGTTAGTGATGAGCTGTGCTGGCCTTCTGTGTGCGGTGCCAAGAATCAGGACCAGGAAAGATCAACTACTCTGGGAATTTGGCTATTTGGGGGGCCGCTAGCAGAACATGCACTGTATTGTCAAATTACCTGGAGTGAGATATCTTTGTTTCTGAAATCCTAAAGAATACCACTAACAGTCCATAGAGATACCTGACCTCCTGAGGACCTTACTTTGAGGTGGGAGAGTGTTGCTGGAATAATACCTTATCAATAACTTCTGCCATTGGCAGAGATGGCTAATGGTCTGCCATCCAGCTAGGGGTCTTTTCAAAGAGACTTAAAAAAAATTCACATATGCAACAACAACCAAAAAAAAAAAATCAAAATGAAGACATGTATACACATCTGATTTTAATATAGAATTTCCATAGCAACATATTACTCATTGTTTAATGTTCAGTAACTTAGAGGCCGATTTGCCCATAAAACAATTGGGTAATGTTAGATCTAGATTATAGGAACCTCATTCATTTATAAAATATTATGATCTTGAGCCTTTCCGTCTACCATGAGTTAATGCCTACTCTGGGAATTGATGGCATATTCCCTAATTAGAATCACTTCTGGAGAGCAAAAATAATTTATGAGAAAAAAAATCATAAAAGAAATCAAGTGTACTAATCCATGGATTAAAATATAATTTAGAAAACTCTTTCTGACTTAGAGTTCATCTGTGAAATGATTTGACTGAGTCTCATTCGCTGTGAATAGTGGCATTGCCCAAACCCAGAATCATTCCCCTTGAACATTTAAAAATGTATCACTAAGCCCCAAAGCCAGCCAAACACCATCTTGAGATTCTTGAAAAAGTGCTCCCCTGCCCAAATCAAACCACTCACTCAGCACATGTTTCCAGAGGTTTATTGACTATTAGACGGACGATGTGAGGTTCACATTTCATTGACATGCAGAGTGGACTCTGTATATTCTTGTAGGACCCTCAGACCAGGCTCCGAAAAGCTGGCTTGGCCCTTTCCCTTGGACCTGTGTCACTGTGCTGTCACTGGGACTTCGGAAACATTTGACAATGCAGCCCTGAACTCGGGTGCACGGATGACTTGTTTTTCTGAAAGGAAAGGAGGCCAGCATTACTATGTAAGCAGAGGAAGTTGACACGATCTCATTCATGGGCCTTTCTTCTGTTTGTGTCAGGGAATCCGCCTCTGTAGAACAGCAAGCCACACATGGTTGTCTGCTTCATTTTCTTCATTCTTAACCTTTGCCTTCTCCTTGGAATGAAGTGTGAAATACTGCCAAGACTCTGCATTTTCTGTGTATCTCCCTCACAACAGTCATGAGGAGCAGGGTTAAAGATGTTTGCACACCCCAAAAATAACTCCAGCACCCAGGGCCAGATCAGAACAGCCACCTACCAATGGGAAGAGGTTCCACGTAAAAATGGGTGCAGAGAAAAACATTAGTTTCTGTCTTATACAACATACATGGTAGCAAGCTAGTTAAATGTTGTCTAATTTAAATTAATGATAAAAATATCTTGTAAATAATGAAAGTCCTGAAAAGCAAAACTTTTATTTGACAGTACTAATTGTCTTTGAATCAATTTTTCCCTTTAAAACTGTTTTAATCCAAGCAGCACATAAATTATTGAATAATATTTAAATCCTTGTAAGAATTTAATTTGCCTCATTGTAAATGGTGGTGCTCTATTTTTTTTTATCCTTTTGGTTGCTGTACATTTTGTAGAATTATGCATAATTCTATAGATAAGATTATTCTGAGAAATGTAGAGATAAAACGTTGGCTATTTGTAGCCAACAATTAAATACACATTCTATGATGCCATACAAGACGTTTAGGAAGGTCTTTATCTCCATCTCAGTTGTGACCAGAAAACATTTTGTTTTTACTGGTTTACTTAAGAGAAGAATGAAATAGCTCTATTTCTAAGTGTATGGTGCTAAGATCAGCTGGTAAACAGTGACTTTATTCAAGGTATTCTATTTCTGAACTTCCTAGTTCTCATTCCCAAGGAAGGAAAAAGAAGGAAACCATACTCTATATAAGCATTTGAGAAGAGAATATAGAGGGCGTTGTTTGACGATCTGTATATTAGAACTACAGCTCAATGAAATGTCACACATACCTCTGTTTTCCCTTTCCTGATCTTCTTTTTAATGCTCCATCATACAGGAACCAAAGAAGACAAAATCCTTGTGGAACTCATTTTTCACCCTATGCTATGTGACTTTGGCAGCCTCGGGTCTCCCGGGAACCTGCACAGCACTCTGTGCCCCTGTGGGGTCTGCCAGGAAAGAAGCCACTCAAGGCCACCTGCTGCTTTCTTCACATCTTATCTTAAAGGCACTGCTAGCTTCCTCCTACGGCTCTGTTTTTAATCTTTTTTTTTTCCTTTACTCTTTGTTAATTATAACAACATGACAGCATTTTGGAAGACAGAATAGAGCAAAAACCCATTTCCTTTCATAAAATTATCCCAACACAAATTGGTATCATTGTTTTTTATCTATTGTCATCCAATCTCTTTCCTATATATGATTTTTTTTTTACAGTTTATAATCATGGTGCATGTGTTGGGTCTAATTTTTTTACACTTAGCACAGAAACATTGTTGCATGTTCCATTCCTACGGTCTTCTTCATCATTATGATTTAAAATAGCTGTATAATAGTTCATGAAGGAGATGGTCCATTATTTAAGGATTCCTCCTATTTTTAAAAAATTTGTTTGTTTATTTTCTTTCACATATATGTGTAACTCTATAATAATACTACCAATTCCTAAAACTTTCTCATATTTTAAAATGTCCTTGGACTAGAGACCCAGAGGGGGTATACTGGATCAGTGGATATGAACTCTATAGCTCTTAATACACATGCCAAATTGATCTCCAAAGGGGCTGTGCCAATTCATTCTTATTTTTTAATTTTTTATCATTTGTTTTTTATGGAAGTGGAGTGGATCTACAATGTTGTGTTAATTTCAGTTGCACAGCACAGTGACTCAGTTATGCATGTATATACATTCTCTTTCATATTCTTTTCCATTATGGTTTACTACAGGATATTGACTATGGTTCCCTGTGCTGTACAATAGGACCTTGTCCATCCATTCTATATGTAATAGTTTGCATCTGTCAACCCCAGAGTCCTCGTCCCTCCCTTCCCCAGGCAGTGCCAGTTTATACTACAGGAATTACAGATGAAAGTTCCAGTTTTGGTGCAGTCTATCTCACACTCTTTATGTCTACTCTATGCTGTAGCCTCAGGAAAGAAACAAATAGTACTAGTTGGTTCCATGCTCTGTGAAGAGAAGAATATTGGTTGCAGGAATCAGCTTCAAGTGAGTATTAGGAGAGAAAATTGACGTCTTTCACTGATAAGGCAAATTGGAGACCACATTATACATCGATGTTATACTATTTAAATTCTTAGTCTTTATTGTGTTTCTATTGCTTTTTCACATTTTATAAGTATGTGCTATTTTAGTCATAAAGATATTTTGATAAAGTCATATTTTTATAGAAAAGGTATTCAAGTGTGGAAGCATGTGTCAGACTCCAACTCAGCTGATTATATCATTCCCTGCTCAAAAACCTCTCTAGACTCCATTACTTACAAAGTAAATTCTGAGTTCTTTATTGTGACATTTCAAGGCCTTCATTCCCTGGCCCCAAACTTCCTTCCATCCTTATATTTTACTACAAATTCTCTAGACGCCAGTCAATCAGTGATACTGACATGATCCCCAAATATTCTCCACTGTCCTTGCTCACGTTCTGTCTGGCTCCCTCCCCCTACCCCTCCCCCTGCTTCATCCTCCCGCTGAAATTCTACTGGGATTTCAAGATGTTGAGAGTCAAGCCCCACCACGATCTTCCCTGATTCCTGGGCAGACTTCTTCTTCCAAATGCCCATAATTTCTTCCAACTCTGGATCATGGTCTAACTTTTGTTGTCATTGTTGCTTTTCAAAATTTATTTCAGCCAATGATTTACTTCACCTATTGAGCTGTATTTTTGCAGTTCCCCCCCAAACCCAGCTTTATTGTGCTATAATTGACCAATAAAAATTGTATATATTTAAGGTGTACAATATGATGATTTGATAGTCATATACATGGTGAAATGACTACCACATTGAAGCTAATTCACACATCCATCACCTCACATAGTTACCTGGACTGTGGTAAAAGTTTTACTTCTCACTCTTTTTTATTTTTTTTAATTTTTTTAAATTAGTTTCTGCTTTATAACAAAGTGAATCAGTCATACATATACATCTGTTCCCACATCCCTTCCCTCTTGCGTCTCCCTCCCTCCCACCCTACTTCTCCCTCTTAAAGCATTTTTCATATTCTCTCTCATAGTCAGTGCTTATGAACTTGTCAAATCCCATTAAGTTGTAATATTTTTGAGGAGAGGAAAACCTCATATTCATTTGTTAATTATTCATAATATTTAGCAATGTGTTTTTATACAGTAGACATATAGTACACATAGAGTATTAATAAATATTTGTTTAATTAAAGTATTACACTGAGCTCAAGAGACCCTCATGAGTGTTACCCACTATTTAATAGCAGCCATCAGAATACAGACATAAATCTCAAGAGGAAGTAGCTAGACATCTATGCTCTTATGGTAACTGATGTGAATAATTCTGACCCTCCAATGTTTTGAGATCCATAAGTTCTTCCTGAATCATCAAAGATAAAATGATGCTGTTTGGCTCTTTCAGGTTGAAAAGTAACCAATATATATTCAGGTTACTTCAATTAGGGTATTTATTGTGAGGATTCATAAGAAAATAAAGAATGATTAGAAATAATCTCATTTACCACACAGTTAGATGTCCTGGAGAACAAGAATTTTCAGCTCTGTGGCTTCATTTCCTTGTCTCCTCGGCACAGGCCTCTGTTGCTCCCAACTCCTGAATTTTTCCATGGAGGTCAAATGATGGTCAGTCAGCTTCTGTTGGTCTTTGCTGCTACTGCTCTCATTAAGAATGACTTGGTCGCCTTGGTGGTATAAGGGTGAACATAGCTGCCTTACAAGAATGACTTTGTCTTTCAAGTGGAAGATTTGAATGGTCAGCCAACCCCACCCTACTAGTGTCCTCCAGCCTTCTGTGGGTTGGACCACAGTCTGCAAGGAGACCACATGCAAGAGCCTATAGACTGGGGTCCTTACCTGTGTCCAGGGAATGTGGCCCAGCCAGCTGTGTTGGGATGACTATGACAACTGTGTAAATTCTGACTCCTTTCTCCATAAGGAATTATATGTGTGATTGACAGAGCATTATCTCTCTTAAATGGGTTTAGTATTTGGACGATAAATTATTTTCTCATTTTATAAAGTTGATAACCCATATGTTATATGTAAACTCTATTCACTTGAATTTTATGTTAGAACATTTTCTAATTATGATATTTTACTTAATTATTGCTAACTTTATGAGGCACTTACCATTGCAAATATACCTCCTCTTCACAAATACTCTGTGAATAAGCTGTTTTTATCCCCATTTCACAGATAAAGAAACTAAGGCTCAGAAAGGTGTATTAACTTGTCTAAAGTCTCATCATTGAGTCATTGAGCCAGAATGTGAACCCAAGTCAGTCAGATCTCAAAGCCTGTACATGCACCATGCTCAAGCATGGACAATGTAGAGTTTGTATTATTTAACCACCATTTTTCTCTTTAAAAAAAAAAGTAGAAAACATATCAGGGTTTTATGTAAGTATTAACTTCTTCACATTTCAGAGTGCATTTGGATATTTTGCAAGTGAAATCAAGAGTGGTGAGGCTGAAGAAGCACAAACTGAACTTCCGCTTTGTCAATATTCCTGCCCGTTCCACTGTGAAAGTCTCTCCCCTAACCCTTCCATGTCTATTCTCAAATATTAGGAAATGACCCAGAACACCTCATCAATGAAAAAGAATATGCACCATGCTGTGACAGCTTTATACTAAAGGGCTTTCAAGAGGGAGTTAAATGAGTGGTGAAGCAACCTTGCTCCCGTTTAAATAGCTTTCCCAAGCACAGCTCTCAGCTCAGGCATTACTCTTCATTTTATAAATAATACAAAACAATTGAAACAGTGGACTTAAATTTGCTAAACTTAAATCATTTTGCAGCGGGAAAAAAACAAACAAACCAGGACCCAATTTCTTTTTCTTTCTTTCTCTTCTTTAGAAGCTGAACTGGGTTCCTCCCCATGGCATTTTCTAATTCAATGATAATTTAAAAACTCACTCCAGTTTCATCTACAATGCTATATTCCTTTACCTAGGATTCCAGGTTTCTCTCTCCTGTTTCTTGGGATTTGCAAAGCAGCAAAATCAGCCAGTTTACGTTTAAGATGTTTTGATTCTTTTCTCAGACTCTTGCCAGTGTACTTAACGCAGAATGATTAAAAGCTGTGTGTTCTGTTAGAACTGTTATGGTGTTTAAACAAGGAAGTCTGTGTTTGTTTAAGAGAATGGGGAAATGGTTATCTTGACAGATTAGACTGAAAAAACAGGACAGCCACAGTCTAGCACAGATGTCCACATTTGCCACTTGGCTGGCTTTTTGAGGTATTCTAAACAAAACTGGCTTGTGTGCTGGTGCCTGAGCTCTGCTTGACACCTGACTGAGGAATGCAATTAAGAACCACTGCCAGGGCCTGGATGTCTCTGTGGGCACATGTTCCCAGGTTTGAAATTTCTCAGAGTCTGTTTAACTGTGTCATAATTAAACTAATGGAACACAAGAGGAATTTCTCTAACTGGCTTAAAGACTCCGTTGCAATGTGATTTCATCTCACATCACACGCAATTCCTGGGGCTTCGCTGCAAAGTCAAAAGGCAGCTGAGCAGAAACTGCGGGGTGACCAGTTCATCAATCTCTTACAAACGTGATCTTTAACTGGATGAAACATTAGGGGCAGCTGTGGTTAAGTGGCAATAGCACGGGATGAAAATTCAGGAAACCTGATTCAAGCCCTAACTCTCCCACTTACTAGCTGTTTGATCTTGGTCAAGTCCTCGTTTACCTCATTTAGGATCACGCAGCTGCTGTTGATGAGACTGATGACGGCAGCCCACGTTTATTGAGCCCGTCCTCCATGCCAGGCACTGCTGCGGGCTTGACAGAGTGTACCTCGTCTGCTCCTCCAAAGGGCCCGATAAGGTGGGTACAGTTAGCTGTGCTGTTTCCTGGGGTATCTCAGAAAATCTAAGAGCTCGGCGCAGAGTCACTTAGTCACGCGAGCTGGGATGTTTGAACACAGGTCCGGCTAGTATTGGGTTTCAGCTTCCTCAGGCAACGTGATCTTCAAGGTAACTTCTAGCTGTGAAATCAACAATTGTGAAAGCTGAACACATCGACATGGCTTTAACTGTGTCTACAAATATATTTTTAAAAGACCGAGACAGCCTTGGTTGGTTATAATCATGGGTATGTGTAGGTATCTGCGTCTGTTGCCTGGTTGCATAGTTTGCCTTAGATACTAATGTAAAATTCTTTTATCATAAATTTTATGAAAATCTAGGGCTCTTATTAAGTAGTAGTTGCTAAATCAGATCTTGGGGGCATGAAACTCTGGCATGTGTGATTCTGACTTTTTACTGAAGAGGAATTTCAAAATAGAGGAATTTCAAAATATAGGACTTTGGGATATACTTGTTATGTTATATAAGCAACTGCCGATTTAACTCTTTGTTGTGTTTTTTACTATTAATAAGTACTTTATTTTATAATATGGATGATATTTGAGTGCAGTCAATCTGAATTAAAATTTATTGTAATGGAGCTTTATTAGTAACAAAGGAATTTTCCATTGCCCTATTTTAAATAAATAAGATTTTGATTGATTCTTAACATATTCACATGTGGTATGTGAATATATTTTCCAAGAGTCGTGAGTACACAGTGGTTTTTTGAAAATATAAAATGCAAAATGTCAAAGCAGCTGGCGGCAGTCCACTTCTGCTTTGGCTATTTTGTCAATGTCAGTGGGATTATCTGTCAGGACTTCGGGAGGCCAGACAGAATTCCGACCATGGGTTCTACTGGCCTTATTCTTAGAGAACACCTAGAGTCTTTTTAAATTTTTTTTTAATTTTTGGCTGCGTTGGGTCTTCGTTGTGGTGCACGGGCTTCTCATGGCAGTGGCTTCTCTTGTTGCGGCAGGAGCTCTAGGTGTGTGGGCTTCAGTAGTTGTGGCTCACGAGCTCTAGAAACAGGCTCAGCAGTTGCAGTGCATGGGCTTAGTTGCTTCCCGGACCAGGGCTCTTCCCGGACTAGGGCTCGAACCTGTGTCCCATGCATTGGCAGGTGGATTCTTAACCACTGCACCACCAGGGAAGTCCCCACCTGGAATCTTTAATGTAAAATTTAAGAGGTTGCTTTGAAGAATTAAGTCTGTACCAATTTCGATACATCTGAACATAGTTATTAGGTAATCAAAATGTTAAAGAATCAACTTCTGTGTGATTGTTTAAGTGATTTATGGTATTGTGTCTTAGCTCCTATAATCTTGACCTGACAACAATCAGCCTAGATGTCTTCATTCCTAACCTTCCTGCCATAATCCTCTTCCTTTACTTCTTGACCTAACCCTGTTCCCTTGTAGATGTCATTAGTAAAGTTTGGAACAATTTTTCACTCTATCTCTGTTTTTTTTTTTTTTTTCTCCTAACAATTCTGTTTAGAAGAAATCTCTTGGAATTCTGCCCTCGACCATCAGTCTCTCCTGGATCTTTATCAAATGATAATAGGACTTAACCAATGCACTATTTTGTTTATCACAAAAATAAGAGCCTGCTTCTCCCCAGATAGGGATCTATTGTTTTATCTTATCCCTTAGTAAGAATTGAAAGATCAGGGTCACTTGCTTATCCCCATGCTGATAGAGTGCCTGGCAATTAATATTAACAGATAACAAGGGAATTTCATTATAATTATTTCTTAGGTACATTCCTGGCAGTGCGTCATATAATTTCACTGGTTTGATTTCTCCTGGAATTCCTAAGATCAGGAATTTAGATTAGTTTCTGCTAACATTTAAGAGCAAGTTGTGGCTGTCATCTCTGTTTTCTGCATAGCTCAAAGATAAAGAGAAATAACGCCGAGCTTGGATAAGTTGAATCACGTTTAGGAAAAGTGAGGTCCAAGTCTTTGGATGCTGTTGAGTCTAGAATGAGTTGTATGACCTGCCCCTTCCACTGAATGTCTTTTCTTGGGAGAAAACAGGGTAATGATCTGAAGCAAGCTGCACAAAGACCATCTGTGAGGCAAGGGTGTGGGAGGCTTGTCTTGGTACTGGAGGTAATTCATGGAGGACCTTCATGTTTGTGAAGCTTCATGTTTGTGAAGCTTCATGTTTGTGAAACTTCATGTTTGTGAAGCTCAGGTGGTTTTTTCTTCGGGCTCAGCATCCAGACCATCTCCTTTCTGGTCCCCACCTCCCCCCCCCCCAGGACTAGTGCTAATTTGCCCACTTTTGAGCCACTGATTGTGTTCACAACTCCAGACCAAAGGCAATCACCAGAGTTTGGAGATAAAGGATTTTAGCAGGAGTGGCTTTTAGAGCAGATTTTCCCACAGTTGACTCATTTGTGGATCCACCTTTCCAAAATTTGCTAAATCTTAAAAAAAAAAAGCTACTGACTTACCTTTTTATTCACCTAAATCTCTTATAAAAAGGAAACAGGATATCACATGCCAAAAACAGAAGACTCAACACAAAAACTGAAGACAAAACAGTTTTCAGACTCTCAAGGCTAAAAAGGATCTGAGCTTGAAGCCTGGTCTTTTTCTTAAAAAGGAGATGTTAGTTTTAGGGAGGTGAGAAGGGTACTCTGCTGCCAAAATAAATTTTTTTCCTCAATTTCTTTGGAAGGGTTGAGAAAGAATTGAAAATAGAATAACTTTATCACTCTGTGAGTTAAGTGTTATTTAATGCTGTGTTTGTGAACTATTTCATCTTACACACCTTCACTAGGATGAGTCTTACACGTTGAGAAACATTGTTTTTATACCTTGTCTGGACCAGCTAGTACCTGGCAGTGGATTCAAGGGGTCAACATGGGTTTATTGAATGTCTATCATGTGTAGCACTTATGCAAGGCACTATGGGGAATAGAAATAAAACAGAAAAATCTGAATTAGAGTTAGAAAACATATATGTGTATGTGTGCATGCATATTTATATTTAGGATTAGAAGATATCAATACATTATATGTATATATGTATATATATATATGTGTGTGTGCATATTTGTTTTTAATAATTTGAGATTTGAGACTAGGACTAAATTACATATGAACAAGTGTGATAAAATACTGAAAATACTCCCATTTAGTTGGTGAATGACCTCAGAGTGTCCCTTCCACCCTAAATGTCCCCTCAGAGTCAGCAACAAAAGGCAGGATAGAGGCCTCTAGACCCGCTCCAGCACTTTAGCCTGTGTCCATTCTGTATAGTTGGTACCTTGCCATAAAGATGGCTTACTATTTTGAATATCCTCTCTGTGTATTGGACTTTTGGGGCATTGTATTGTATCCACACACCTAGCACGGAGACTGCCATATAGTAGTGATCAATAAATAGTTAAATGTTTAATCAAAAAATTAATTAATAGGGATTCAGGTGGGGGAGGTTAATAGACCACGTTTCTTGAAGCAAGTAAGATTTCAGCGAAGTTTTAAAAATCTTAACTGTGATTTTTTTTAAGTATGGAAGAAATCAATGCACATCGTTGAATTTTCTGAAAATTCCAAAAAGCATAAAGAAGAAAATAATCAACTATAATCCTTCCATCCAAAGAGGACCACAGTCAACATTTTGATTTGTTTTCCTTAGGAATTTTCTATGTATGTATTCAGTCCTGTGTATGTGGTGTGTGTGTGCGTGCACACACGCATGGCCGGGCAGATATTTTAACATGTCAGTGTGGGCTTTCTTTCGTTCCTGATGGAATCAAAGATGATTCCATGTTTGGCTCCTGGCCTCAATGTGCTAATCGGGTTAGTGGGAGAAGAGAATGGGGAGGAGCCCAGGGCAGCTGTGTGGGTTTACATGAGGGAGGACACTGAGTTACACTCTAAGCAGTCTGGAACCCAGAGTGGGGGGGTCTGAAAGTGAGAAAAAGTTGAGGGAGGTAAAAGTGAGAAGAGGGGCCTGAAACAACGTAGCATTGGCTGAAATGTGAGGAAGAAGGGAGATAACAGGGCAGTAGTTATCATGCCGACACTTGGGAGGTAGGGCCATGAAGAAAAAATTGAGGATGTTTTCTTATATGTCATGGAATATAATCAATCCTGCTTTTGTCTCCCCTTCAAGATACTGTCAATAAAGACGAATCATTTCAAGGCCTTTGTGGGAGTGGATGTGTAGTTTTGGATAGAAGTCTGTGCTGAGATGGGCTTTAAGTTGGGAATAAGAAGGACCAGTTTGTTTAGACTCTCTGTGTGTGTGTGTGTGTGTGTAGTCTGAAAGAGGGATGTGGTGGTGATAATAGTTTAAAATGGTTTGATGTGGTTTCTTTTGTCTTTCTAAGCACTTGACCTTAGTCTTAACTCTGTCCGAGGTATCCACCTGTCCATCTACCATGAAAGCAGACAGGAAAAAATGAGATAGTACTCAACTTCTGATCTTCAAAAATAGGATTTGCAGCAAGTCAGTAGCCTTGAAAACCAGGGTATTGCTTTGAGAAAGAAATGTCTAAATCCTTTGTCTCCTTACTTGAGTATATCAAAGTCCACACTTAATCAGCTAGATCAGAAAAATTGTCTAATGGAGGACCAGACCATAAGACCATGACTCTCTTCCATCCCCAGATTGTTTAGGGGAAAGAAGGAAAGAGAAGTAGGGGAGAGGTCAGATGTATGCCCTGAGGTGGGTTAGAAAAGTGAGGCTCACAGCAGCAGAGTTCTTGCCCAACCCTGGCCTTCTGATGTCTGCTGGGTGTGTGGAAGGAGGCTACCAGGCTGGCTACCGCAGATCAGAGGTGAAGTCACAACAAAATTACCGCCGTGCCCAGACAGTCTGCTCAGGCAGAGAGGCGTCCTAAAGTGCATCTCTTGGGAGCTGTCCTTGGTTCCCGTATGGCAAAGCAGGACCCAGAAGTAATTCAGCGTGACTGTGGAGACTGTCAAATGGGCTTGCCACAGTGATGGCAGGCTGTCTCTGTCACACAAGGTTGAGAGCTCAAGTTGGGGCTCAGTGAGAATTGTAAGACCTGAGAGGGATCTAGATTGCCAGACTTGTCTAAGCTTTGAGAGACCAGTGACCAGCTCCACCAGCTGCAGATAGATGCTGTGATGGCATTGGTGCTAGTAGCATCCAGGTGGTGAGGTCATTGCTCCAGAGGCAAGGAAGGCCAAGGAGCTGGAAGAACATGCCTTATCCCTTCTGCCCTGAGGTCAGTGAGCCTGCCCTTCCCCCATATTCCTACAACCACTTCTAATTTCTGCAGAGAAGCAGAGGGAGTAGGAGGATATTTGAAAGATTAGCATTTTATCCAATAACACTTTAAGAAGGAGTTTGATTTATAAGATCAAACTAAATGTTAAATCTGACAGTTAATTTAGTTAATGTTTTCTTAACCAACAACATCTGGGTGCTAGAGAGGAGGAACAGAGCATCCGTAGACAAAAGAAAGAAATTATATACTTTCTCTACATATTCAAGTTGTTATTTAAAATTACTTAAATGCGCAAACACACACACTCAATTAAAATCATCACACTGGGTATAGGGCTGTTCCTGTCAAAGTTCATTTGTTGGCAAGGATCAGAAACCCCCTGAGGCTAACTCAGGCAAGGGGGTAAGGGATAATTGAAGGATTTCAGACTGGCCCCAGGGGAAATAGAATGGGAAATTCAAGATCCTTGAATCACTTATCACTGCTCAGAGATCACGTGATCTCTCTCATTCCTGCTTCTCTTTGCTTATTAAGCTTGTACTTGGTACAGCATGGCAGCCATCCCCAAATCTTTATCAAAACCATTTATTTAGAAGTCTTTCATCAACTGATGACTTCATTCTGGGCCTCTGAGCTCAAATTCCAATGAGACGCTTTTAACATTAAGTAACTAGAAATGGATCATAGATCTAAAGGTAAATATAAATATAAAACTATGAAACTTTTAGAAAAAAATACGATAAAATCTTTGTGATCTTAGGTTAGGCAGAGTTTTTAGGTATGACACCAAAAGCATAATCCATAAAAGAAAACAAATGGATAAATTGGGACTTCATCAATATTAAAAATGTTTGCTGTGCAAGACACTGTTAAGAGAATGAAAAGACAAGTCACACACTGGGAGAAAATATTTGCAAAACACATACCTACAAACACTTGTACTGAGAATATATAAAAAATTCTTATAACTGAATAATAAGAAAACCAACAACCTAATTAAAATATGGGCAAAGTTTTGAAGATACTTTACCAAATAGTACATACAGATGACAAACAAACACATGAAAAGCTGCTCAGCATTATTAATTATTAGAGAAACGTAAATCAAAACCACAGTGAGATATATCATTATGTACCTATTAGAATGGTTAAAAAAAAACTGGCAAAGATTTAGAGCAACTGGAACTTTCATATGTTGCCACTGGGATGCAAAATGGTACAGCTATTTTGGAAAATAGTTTGTCAGTTTCTTATAAAGTTAAATATATATTTCCCATATGAAGCAGAAATTCTCATTCTACCTGTTTACCCAAGTGAAATGAAAGAGACTTCTACAAAACTTTTATAGCAGCTTTATTCATAATTTCCTCAAACTGGAAACAACCCAAATGTCCCTCAACTTGGAATGCATAAGCAAATTGTGGTACATGCATACAATGGAATACTACTTACTTAGTAATAAAAGTATACTTGTTTATATGTGCAACAAGAGGAATGAATCTAGAATGCATTATGCTAAGTAAAAAAGCCAGATTCAAAAGGTGACATACTACATGATTCCATTTATATAGTATTCTCAGAAAGGCAAAATTATAGGAATGAAGAACATATCCATGATTGCTGGGAGTTAGTGGTGACACTATTTGGCTACCAAGAGGTAGTGTAAGAGAATTTTTTAGGGTCAGTGGGTATGATGAAAATGTTCCATATCCTGATTATGGTGGTAGTGACATGGCTCTTTGCATTTGCCAAAATTTATAGAATTGTACACTAAAACGAATGTAAATTTACATACTAACTGGTATGTAAATTTTAAAACTTTTAAAAAGGAAGTAGAAAAAATATTCCAGTGAGAGAATATAATTGACTCCCTTAGATCAGATTCTAACATTGGGCCAATCATTGATGATCCATCAGCAAGCAGAGCTCTAAGCTGTTTCTCCAGGTTTGATGGGGCAGTAACAAGGGGGTGGAAAATTGGACTGGTTTGCAAATGAACAGATTTGTCAGGAAATAGTTTTGCATTGTGATATCATTGAACAACATTATTTAATGAGCATTTCCCCAAGTCATTGAAATTGTTCTGTGTGCATCGGTTGAAAATATTGCTAGATTCATTCTACACAGGGCTGTCCCTGATGAGTTTTAAAGAAGAATTTGAAAATAACTAGATAAAGAAGGCAAAGAAGCAGGAAAAGGTTTAAGTGTCATTTGGTCTCAGAAGTGTCAGAATCAGGATCCACTCAGACAAGAACTTCTTTTGGAGATCACATTTTAAATATAACATTGAGCTAAGCAGTTTATATGTCATAAAAATATATATTAAGATTCAAACTTCCAGATGCCAAGGAGCTCGCTTGTTAGGGAGTAAAACTAACACACAGGAAAATGATAGAAGTATTCCTATTTTCTGCTTTCTGTTTCTTTTAGTCTCTGTAAAGTTACATTACATCAAGTATAAAAGTGGCCCTACTAAAAGAATAAATCTTTGAAGTATCAAGATCTATAAATCTTCTTTGAAATTTGCAAACTTAGCTCAGGTAATCTCTACCTTTTTGGTACAAGGCAGACGTTATATTTTACTATTCCATATAGTTTTGGAATACTTCTTGATTTTTCACAATTATCTTTGTGCAATTGCTGAGCATCTTGAAAAGTACTTAAAAATCAGCATAACTAGATATTTGGTACAAGCAGCAAAGCATCACCAATTAAGCCCAGGGCTGCTAGTTGATATTTAGGGATATCAAGTCACATTTTCTACACTCTGAAAAATTGCCGAAACTTTGGTTCACAACATTAATATGGCTGAATCAGTATTATATCAGAAATCAGAATTAACATGCTCCCTGGCTACTCCTCCCAGGCAAAGAGCCACATAACTAATGTCACTAGGCTTAATTAAATCTCTTCCTTCTAGGAATATTTCTAGGTTAAGACTGAGGATAGTGGCAAGATTGTATGCGTGTGGTAGTGATAGGAGTGTTTGGGGGGCAGGTAGGGGGGTTGGAGAATAGCTCAATCTCTTTTTATGAGGCCCTTAGAGAGGCAAATATTAGAATGTTCTCATACTCCATTTTCTGATGAGCAAATACAGTAATCATCCAGGAGGGTCTTTAAAAGAAAAATAAGGAGACTTTCAGTAATTTCCTCTTGTTAGATGTTGCACAATAGAAATGTATCTGTGGAAGATTAAAGGCCAACTCATGAAGATAAAATAGAATGACTTGAGGTGATTCAGGGAGAAGGCAACATAGCCATTGTTTGTAAATGAAAGTTAATGATACCTTTGCACCAGCTGCAATTTTTCAGCCTGAATATTTTGATGAATTATAGCTAGGCTGTATCATAATTTGTGACCTATATATAAAAGAGTCAAAGTGAAGTAGTTATCTGCATTTTATTGTCACAAGAGATTTTTTTTCCCCTGAGTAGAGCCCTCCCCTGCACCCTGCCAAGAAATCACTAGACTTTGAGTTATGGTTCCCCCAGAGACCATGATAACATTGACCAGCCACAAAGCAAATAAAGAGAAAGAGAGATAGCCTCATCCACCAGAGGACAGACAGCAGAAGCAAGAAGAACTGCAATCCTGCAGCCTGTGGAACAAAAACCACATTCACAGAAAGATGGACAAGATGAAAAGGCAGAGGGCTATGTACCAGATGAAGGAACAACATAAACCCCCAGAAAAACAACTAAATGATGTGGAAGTAGGCAACCTCCCAGAAAAAGAATTCAGAATAATGATAGTGAAGATGATCCAGGACCTTGGAAAAAGAATAAAGGCAAAGATCAAGAAGATGCAAGAAAGGTTTAACAAAGACCTAGAAGAATTAAAGAACAAACAAACAGATGAACAATACAATAACTGAAATGAAAACTACACTAGAAGGAATCAGTAGCAGAATAACTGAGGCAGAAGAATGGATAAGTGACGTGGAAGACAGAATGGTGGAATTCACTGCTGCGGAACAGAATAAAGAAAAAAGAATGAAAAGAAATGAAGACAGCCTAAGAGACCTATGGGACAACATTAAAAGCAACAACATTCGCATTATAGGGGTCCCAGAAGGAGAAGAGAAAGAGAAAGGACCCGAGAAAATATTTGAAGAGATTATAGTCAAAAACTTCACTAACATGGGAAAGGAAATAGCCACCCAAGTCCAGGAAGTGCAGCGAGTCTCATACAGGATAAACCCAAGGAGAAACATGCCAAGACACATAGTAATCAAATTGGCAAAAATTAAAGACAAAGAAAAATTATTGAAAGCAGCAAGGGAAAAATGACAACATACAAGGGAACTCCCATAAGGTTAACAGCTGATTTCTCAGCAGAAACTGTACAGGCCAGAAGAGAGTGGCATGATATACTTAAAGTGATGAAAGGGAAGAACCTACAACAAAGATTACTCTACCTGGAAAGGATCTCATTAAGATTCGATGGAGAAATCAAAAGCTTTACAGACAAGCAAAAGCTAAGAGAATTCAGCACCACCAAACCAGCTCTACAACAAATGCTAAAGGAACTTCTCTAAGTGGGAAACATAAGAGAAGAAAAGGAACTACAAAAACAAACCCAAAACAATTAAGAAAATGGTCATAGGAACATACATATCAATAATTACCTTAAATGTGAGTGGATTAAATGCTCCAACAAAAGACACAGGCTTGCTGAATGGATACAAAAACAAGACCCATATATATGCTCTCTACAAGAGACCCACTTCAGACCTAGCGATGCATACAGACTGAAAGTGAGGAGATGGAAAAAGATATTCCGTGCAAATGGAAATCAAAAGAAAGCTGGAGTAGCAATACTCATATCAGATAAAATAGGCTTTAAAATAAAGAATGTTACAAAAGACAAGGAAGGACACTACATAATGATCAAGGGATCAATCCAAGAAGAAGATATAACAATTATAAATATATATGCACCCAACATAGGAGCACCACAATACATAAGGCAACTGCTAACAGCTGTAAAAGAGGAAATTGACAGTAGCACCATAATAGTGGGGGACTTTAATACCTCACTTACACCAATGGACAGATCATCCAAAATGAAAATAAATAAGGAAATAGAAGCTTTAAATGACCCAATAGACCAGATAGATTTAATTGATATTTATAGGACATTCCATCCAAAAACAGCAGATTACACTTTCTTCTAAAGTGCGCACAGAACATTCTCCAGGATAGGTCACATCTTGGTTCACAAATCAAGCCTCAGTAAATTTAAGAAAATTGAAATCATATCAAGCATCTTTTCTGACCACAATGCTATGAGATTAGAAATGAATTATAGGGGAAAAAACGTAAAAACACAAACACATGGAGGCTAAACACTACGTTACTAAATAACCAAGAGATCACTGAAGAAATCAAAGAAGAAATAAAAAAATACATAGAGACAAATGACAATGAAAACACGACGACCCAAAACCTATGGGCTCAGCAAAAGCAGTTCTAAGAAGGAAGTTTATAGCAATACAGTCTTAGCTCAAGAAACAAGAAAAATCTCAAACAATCTAACCCTACACTTAAAACAACTAGAGAAAGAAGAACAAAGAACACCCAAAGTTAGCAGAAGGAAAGAAATCATAAAGATCAGAGCAGAAATAAATGAAATAGAAATGAAGAAAACAATAGCAAAGATCAATAAAACTAAAAGCTGGTCCTTTAAGAAGATAAAATTGATAAACCATTAGCCAGACTCATCAAGAAAAAGAGGGAGAGGACTCAAATCAATAAAATTAGAAATGAAAAAGGTGAAGCTACATCAGACACCGCTGAAATACAAAGCATCCTAAGAGACTACTACAAGCAACTCTATGCCAATAAAATGGACAAACTGGAAGAAATGGACAAATTCTTGGAAAGGTATAGCCTTCCAAGACTGAACCAGGAAGAAATAGAAAATATGAACAGACCAATCACAGGTAATGAAATCGAAACTATAATTAAAAATCCTCCAACAAACCAAAGTGCAGGACCAGACGGCTTCACAGGCGAATTCTCAAACATTTAGAGAAGAGCTAACACCGATCCTTCTCAACCTCTTCCAAAATATTGCAGAGGGAGAAACACTCCCAAATTCATTCTACAAAGCCACCATCACCCTGCTACCAAAAGATAGCACAAAAAAAGAAAATTATAGACCACTATCACTGATGAACATAGATGCAAAAATCCTGAACAAAATACTAGCAAACATAATCTAACAGTACATTAAAAGTATCATACACCATCACCAAGTGGGATTTATCCCAGGTATGCAAGGATTCTTCAATATACGCAAATCAATCAGTGTGATATACCACATTAACAAATTAAGGAATAAAAACCATATGATCATCTCAATAGATGCAGAGAAAACTTTTGACAAAATATAATGCCCATTTATGATAAAAACTCTCCAGAAAATGCACATAGAGGGAAACTGCCTCAACATAATAAAGGCCATATATGACAAACCCACAGCAAGCATTATACTCAATGGTGAAAAACTGAAAGCATTTCCACTAAGATCAGGAACAAGACAAGGATGTCCACTGTTGCCACTCTTATTCAACATAGTTTTGGAAGTCCTAGCCACAGTAATCAGAGAAGAAAAAGAAATGAAAGGAATACAGATTGGAAAAGAAGAAGTAAAACTGTCACTGTTTGCCGATGACATGATACTATACATAGAAAATCCTAAAGTTGCCACCAGAAAACTACTAGAACTAATCAATGAATTTGGTAAGGTTGCAGGATACAAAATTAATGCAGAGAAATCTCTGGCATTCCTATACAACAACAATGAAAAATCAGAAAGGGAAATTAAGGAAGCAATCCCATTTACCATTGCAACAAAAAGAATAAAATACCTAGGAATAAACCTGCCTAAGGAGGCAAAAGACTTGTACTCAGAAAACTATAAAACACTGATGAAAGAAATCAAAGATGACATAGACAAATGGAGAAATATACCATGTTCTTGGATTGGAAGAATCAATATTGTGTAAATGACTATACTACCCAAAGCAATCTACAGATTCAGTGCAATTCCTATCAAGCTACCAATGGCATTCCTCACAGAATTAGAACAAAAATTTTTACAATCTGTATGGAAACACAAAAGACCTCGAATAGCCAAAGCAATCTTGAGAAAGAAAAACGGAGCTGGAGGAATCAGGCTCTCTGACTTCAAACTATACCACAAAGCTACAGTAATCAAGACAGTACGGTACTGGCACAAAAACAAATATAGATCAATGGTACAGGATAGAATGCTCAGAGATAAACCCACGCACCTATGGGCACCTAATTTACGACAAAAGAGGCAAGAATATACAATGGAGAGAAGACAGCCTCTTCAATAAGTGGTGCTGGGAAAACTGGACAGCTACATGTAAAAGAATGAAATTAGAATACTGCCTAACACCATCTACAAAAATAAACTCAAAATGGATTAAAGACTTAAAAATAAGACCAGACACCATAAAACTCTTAGAGGAAAACATAGAAACAACACTCTTTGACATAAACCACAGCAAGATCTTTTTTTTTTTTTTTGCAGTACACGGGCCTCTCATTGTTGTGGCCTCTCCCATTGCAGAGCACAGGCTCCGGACACGCAGGCTCAGTGGCCATGGCTCACGGGCCCAGCCGCTCCGTGGCATGTGGGATCCTTTTGGACCGGGGCACGAACCTGCATCTCCTGCATCAGCAGGCAGACTCTCAACCACTGCGCCACCAGGGAAGCCCCTAGCAAGATCTTTTTTGATACACATCTTAGAGTAATGGAAATAAAAACAAAAATAAACAAATGGGACTTAATTAAGCTTAAAAGCTTTTGTACAGCAAAGGAAACAATAAACAAGACAAGAAGACAACCCTCAGAATGGGAGAAAATATTTGCAAATGAAACAACAAACAAAGGATTAATCTCCAAAATATATAAACAGCTCATGGAGCTCAATATCAAAGAAACAAACAACCCAGTTAAAAAATGGGTGGAAGACCTAAATAGACATTTTACCAAGGAAGACATACAGATGGCCAAGAGGCACATAAAAAGATGCTCAGCATCACTAATTATTAGAGAAATGCAAATCAAACTACAATGAGGTATCACCTTACTCCAGTCAGAATGGCCATTATCAGAAAATCTAGAAACAATAAATGCTGGAAAGGGTGTGGTGAAAAGGGAACCCTCTTTCACTGTTGGTGGGAATGTAAGTTGATACAGCCACTATGGAGAACAGTATGGAGGTTCCTTAAAAAACTGAAAATAGAACTACCATATGACTCAGCAATCCCATTACTGGGCATATATCCTGAGAAAACCATAATTCAAAAAGAGATGTGTACCACAATGTTCATTTCAGCACTATTTACAATAGCTAGGACATGGAACCAACCTAAATGTCCACTAACAGATGAATGGATAAAGAAGATGTGGCACATATATACAATGGAATATTACCCAGCCATGAAAAGAAACACAGTTGAGTTATTTGCGGTGAGGTAGATGGACCTATAGTCTGTCATACAGAATGAAGTAAGTCAGACAGAGAAAAACAAATACCATATGCTAACGCATATATATGGAATCAAAAAAAAAAAAGGTACTGCTGAACCTAGTTGCAGGGCAGGAGTAAAGAGGAAGACACAGAGAATGAACTTGAGGACATGGGGTGGGAGGGGGAGGCTGGGGCAAAGTGAGAGTAGCATTGACATATAATACACTACCAAATGTAAAATAGTTGGCTGGTGGGAAGCAGCAGCATATCACAGGGAGATAGGCTTGGTGCTTTGTGATGACCTAGAGCAGTGGGATATGGAGGGTGGGTGGGAGGCTCAAGAGGGAGGGGATATGAGGACATGTGTATGCATATGGCTGATTCACTTTGTTGTGCAACAGAAACTAACACAGTATTGTGAAGCAATCATATTCCAATAAAGGTCTATTAAAAACACCAAAAAGCAAAACTTGTGCTTCAGTGGGAAGCTAGAAAGCGTTAACAGGAGAATGGTGATTACAAACTCTGCTTTCTGGTGTGATTACTATAGCTTGTAACACTGGAGCAATGAAAAAGGGCATTCAAATTTTAGCTCATTTCTTATTTAAAAGATCCCAAAGGTGAATAAATCCTGCATAGCAGTTACTCTTGATCTGAGAGCCACATACCTCTAGAGGTTGGGTAGGGGGAGCAGAGGTTATTGCAAAGGGGTCCATAAATCCCATAAATCCACGTGACCCTAAATATTATTAGTAGGAAGAATAATGTCACATACATATGTCCTATTTTAAATGCATGTATATGCTATTAAAACAAAATAGTAGAAATTTCTTTAAAAATGGAACTGGGTTTATAAAGTTGCCTTTTCGCAATCATTTTCCATTTTGTTGCCATATTTGCTTTGGAGTCCTGAGTCACAGTGTAAGAAGTTCGAATACCCTGAGGCTCCCATGCTGTGAGGAAGCCCCGGCCACATGGAAAAGCCATATGTAGGTGCTCAAGTCGACAACCCCACTGAATTAAGCCTCTAAGCCACCCAAGTTCAGACACCTGACATGTAAGAGAAGATACCTCTAGATGATTCCAGCCTCCAACTCTTGAGTGACACCCCTATACCCCTCAACCCACCCTGGTATTTGAGTCTTCTGAGCTGAGGTTCCAGACATTTTGGACCAGAGGTAAACCATCCCTGCTATGTCCTGACCCACAGAATCTGTGAACTTAGTAAAGTGGCTATTTCATACCACCAATTTTTGGAGTGGTTTGTTCTGCAGGAATACAAACAGGAACAAGCTTTAATAACTGTACAAAAACCAAAACATTTTTTAAAATGGGCCTTCAAGCTCAAGGAATTTGAGAATGAGTGTCATTCAGGGTTCTTTGGTTGCAAGCAACAAAAACCAAGACTGACCCACTTAAGGAAAAGAGAATTTATTGGCAGAATATGGAGCTGGAAAGATGTAAAGGAATTAAAAATAGTCTCACTCAGGAAGGCCATATGGAGGCCTTGATAGCAGGAACTGATAAAGTGTTTCTTCAAGATTCAGTCACTGCTAAGAATTGTACTCTGAACGTGGTCAGTCCTGTCACTATGATGCAATGACCGACCCGTCAACCCAAACTGGGCCACATGCCCACACCTTGTCTAGCAGAACAGGACCAATGATCTGCAGCTTCACCAAGACCAGCACAAAACAGGGAAGCAGTAAGTCTCCCAAGGGAAATCAGGGTACACTTCTTTACAAAGGGAGGAATAGGTGTGGGGCATCCAAACCCACGTTGTACGGAACCATTGATTCTCTGACATATCCTAGAGGCTGCTGCCTTCATGTTCTAACAAACTTTATTCCAGTATTCATATTACTCAAGGATGACTGAAGTGGATGAGGTTTCTGGTGGCTATTCAGGGCTAGACTGGAGTTGAAGATCTTCCCTGCTTTGTATTTGTGTGCTCCATATTGTATTGGGTACTGAGGGTCCGTAGTGAGTAGGAGTTCTTATGCATTTGATCCATGATGATGGTAATAGAGCTCGTCTCTGTCTGAAGCTGACTTTATACATTGGTGGTGGTGATAGTAGTAGTAGTAATAGTGGTAGTAGCAATAGTAGCTATAGTAGTAGTAATAGTAGTAGTGGTAGTAGTAGTAATAGTAGTGGTGGTAGTAGTAGTAGTAGTAGTAATAGTAGTGGTGGTAGTAGTAGTAATAGTAGTGGTGGTAGTAGTAGTAATAGTAGTGGTGGTAGTAGTAGTAATAGTGGTAGTAGTAATAGTAGTGGTGGTGGTAGTAGTAGTAGTAGTAATAGTAGTGTTGGTAGTAGTAGTAATAGTAGTGGTGGTAGTGGTAGTAGTAGTAGTAGTAGTAATAGTAGTGGTGGTAGTAGTAGTAATAGTGGTAGTAGTAATAGTAGTGGTGGTGGTGGTAGTAGTAGTAATAATAGTAGTGGTGGTAGTAGTAGTAATAGTAGTGGTGGTGGTAGTAGTAGTAGTAGTAATAGTAGTGGTGGTGGTAGTAGTAGTAGTAGTAATAGTAGTGATGGTAGTAGTAGTGGTGGTGGTGGTAGTAGTAGTAATAGTAGTAAACATTTGGTGTCTCACCCAGACCCCCATCCCCCAGCCACTGTGACTATTAGCTGCTAATGACAACCAGCTTCCCCTTCCCCCAGAGAACTACCCTCAGCTGATGGGAGGCCTCCTTTTCCCCACAGTCAGTGACTAAGGAAAGGAAAGGCTAAAACAAAGTTTGGCTTAAGGGGCGATAACTGTTGTGTGGCTTGTGCTCCAGAGTCCTCTTTCTGTGAATCTGGCCAAAACAAGACTTTCCCTGAGCCCACCTGCTTGCCTGACTCCTTCCCCTTCCTTATCTTGCTCCACCCTTTCTTGAAACTTTCTCCGGAGAGCACTTCTTAACATCGGTCTCAAAAGAATCTCCATCTCAGGCCCTGTTTTTAGAAAATCCAACTTACAACACTGGTGTAGGTCAGTGGTTCTCAAACTTGTGCATGCATGAAAATCATCTACAGGGCTGGTTAAGACACAGGTCACTGGGCCCCAATCTCTGAATTTCTGAGCTAGTGAGTCTGGGGCAGGGCCTGAGAATTTGCATTTCTACCAGATTCCCAAGTGATGCTGATGTGTCTGGTCTGGGCACCTCACTTGGAGAATTATTGCTTAAGCAACTGATAAGTTGGTATGATTTTAAGCACTGGGCAGGACTCTTCCATGCCCCTTTCCTATGGCAAAAATATTCTGCCAAGTAGCCCTGCCCTGGGCTGATGAGCCTGAAGTTCGCACTTAAACTCTTCTCGGTTAGGAGGTTGGAGACTTCAGTGAAAATGCAAATGCTATCCAGAAAGCATAAACACATTGTGTTTTAACCCCTTGCATGTTAGCTCTATTGTAGTGTAGATTACTTAGCCAATTATTTAGCAGAGCTCCAAGGAAAATGGCCATAAGGAGAGGAAAGTTTTGATGAGGTCAAAAAATTAAAGTCCAATCACAGTGTTTCCAACTTATTTTAGTCACAGAATCCTTTCTTCAAACAAAATTTCAGAGGAAGCCCACTATATAGAACCAAAGGGAAAGGATCCGAAGAATCCTTCAGGGCTGAGTTGGAAACCACGGGTCTATACATCGGCTGTGTTGGTCCAAAGAGGTCTTCAGCTATTTTTCAGTTTGATCTGGGGCTGGTTCCATATGGTACATTTATCTTGAGGAAACAGACCAACCATATGATTTCACTGGGAAACCAGAGCCCCCATATTGCATTTCAAGATCTGCAGACTACTGCTGAGAAAACACGCGTTATGAAAGAAAATAGGATTTGGCTCCATTGTTTATATAAACGATGCTTAGAAAAATCCGTGTTAGAGGAATACCAATGTCATGGGCCACGTACAAATTTTTGGATGTTTTCCCTTCTGTGTGTTTCATGGTCTTGCTTTTTATTCCAGTAAAAAGGCTATGGCATATGAAAATGCTTAAGAAACTACACATTACTGCCTGTGATGGCTTAGTTTTGATGGATGATGTGGGATTGCGCAGCTCATTGCAAAGTAATGCTTTTAACTCAAATCAGTTTTAAGGGAATATGTTTTACACATTTATGCTCCAGAGTTAGAAAAAAGCTTTTTTCCTACAAAACAGCACTTCTTGAGACACTCCCACGGGTCGGGGAGGTGGGGGGCTACCTCTTTGGCTCAGACAGGAGTGTTTACTTGTATGGACTTCAAACTGCTGCAAGTTTAGGGCCCACAGGCTGCTGTCTTAATGAAGCGGTTAATGATGTGTGAATTACAGATCCTGACAACCCCTCTGATAAAAACAAAAGGACTGCATCCGCAGTATTCTGTGGCCACTAAGTAATGACAGACTGTCTGCTTAACATGATGCAGTTATCTTTAAGTAAAGCCCCATTCTTGCAGGGCAGCAGAGAAAATTCCTAGTCAACACAGAAAGGAATGAGAGTCATGAACGTGGACGCACAGGACACTTTGTTTCCACCCAGCTGAGGTTTGGAGTGCGAGAGCCAAAGAGTTTTTAGAGATGCTGCAAGGATCCTGAATGGGCAGGAGTTGTTTATACCCTTTGCTTGGGCTGCTTCACATTCCCGGGAGATTCCCATTATAGCAAAAGACTGTGTGATGGATGTTTTAATAGCCGAAAAGTTGCCCTCTTCTCTCTCCCCACCTCCTTTCTCCCTGCTGGAGGCACAGGGATGCTAGCTTCCCGGTGGATTTTCAAAGAGCCAATTGTCTGTTCTGAATGCTGACTGCTGTTTGGAAGGGGGTAATGCGCAGGCCTGCATTCAGCCAGAAGAGCAACGCCGGAGCCCAGCTGTGGAGCGAGGCACTTTCAGGTCGCTGACCTGGACAGTCAGAAAGCAGGAAAGCGAGGCTGGTGATGGAGCTAAAAAATAAACCTCGACCTCAACAAAGCCTTTTCTCCATTTAATTTGGTGGTCACTTTTAAGGAAAAGTGAATTCACTTTCAATTTCTCAATAGGCACTGGATTTGGGATGCACAGGCCAAGGTCCAGTCTCTTTATCATTAGCCCCGGGATGAGAAGATCCAAATCTGCCTTGTTTGGGCAGGGTTAGTTTTCCTTTAACCAGTTCAAGGGATTGTTTGTCTAACCTCACCATTCGAGGTGACAGATAGCAAAGCAAAGTGAATAGCATGCATTCACCAGCAACACAAACCTTTCTGTTAGTTCTCAGAACTCCTCCACCAGCCAAACAGCAAAATCAAGGCAAACTGAAAAGGGCACTGACATGCAAATGAGGCCCTGCACACTCTGCGGGATTGCAGAAAAGCTTGCCTTCCCGGCTGGGAAAGGCTGCCCGACTGGGTGGGGTCTAAATGGGCCAGGCCTGCCTTCTCCTGGGAAAAGCACCTGGGGAGAAGAGCCAGAATTAGCCCAGGGGAAGCTGGGTTACCGGGGAGAAGAGCCTAAGGAGGATTAGGCAAATCAGCAAAGTTATAGGATGACCAGTTGTCCTGGTTTGCCTGGGATTTAAGGGGCTTCCCCGCATACGGGACCTCAGTGCTCAAGCAAGGGCAAGTTGGTCATCCTAAATTTGAGTGATTTGCTAGCCTTCACTTTCTCAGCTAGAAAGCAAACAGGACCATTGTCATTGTGGAAACAGTGAAATCCACTTGACAAAAAACTAGTCAGTCGACCTAAAAAGAATTGGAAAATTTTATTCAAGCCAAATTTGAGGATTATACCCCGGGAAGAGCATCTCAGAAAGCTCTGAGAACTGTTCCACCCGTTAGAAGTCAAGACAGTTTATAAAAGTTTTTTGAAACAGAAGACTGTACATTAAATGACATATTATTGACAGTTTACATAATCCAGACTTAAGCATCATCGTGGTGGGTTGCGTGACCCTTTACAAGATCAAGAAGGAATGTTATCCTTTAGGGAGTTGTCTTGTTAATGCTAGGAGGTTGTTGCTGTTTATGGTTGAGCAGGTATTCCTGCTGATGGGGGGAGGTTTGGTCGATGCATAATGTAGACACACAATATACAATGCGGGGGAGAGGGAAGGGCAAAGGGCAGAGAAGAATTTTTATGTTTACATTTTTCTTGTCTTGCCATAAATATGAAATTTTTGAACCCCAGAAGCTCCTTATAACTTGTTTCTTCGCCCTCCTTCATTGAGCTTCACATCTTTTCTGTAGTCTACTCTAAGTAGCAAAATTAACTAGTGAAATTTTCTTTCCTTTTTTTAGTCTCCAAGTTCCCACCCATGGGGAGAAGGGTCATAAATGTTGAAGTGACTGTCTGTGGGAGAAAAGAGGATGGGGAATCTAACGATTAGGGGCCTACTATGTGCCAGGTGCTGTTATATGTTTCATGCTTAGTATTTATTGACGCCCTCAATGTCCTATGAGGTAGGTGGAATTCTTTGTAGATGATGAAATAAGGAGCTGATAGGTTCGGTGTAATTTTCATAACTTCATTTTAAGCAGCAATCTGACAACAAAGCTCCTCAAGTTACCACACTGCCTCTTAAAAAGTTATAGGTGACTGGGGCAAGGAACAGACAGTTCCCGAGCCAGACACTTCACAGACTTTCAAAAATAATGTCATTCATTGAATTCCATGTAGTTTTGCATAATTATTATAAAATATACATGACTTATAATATCATTTGCATATTGATAAATATAAAATGAAGCTGTATCCAGTTTCTTGTATACCTTTTTAGGTATTTCCACACATGTGGATATCTTTCTATTTTAGTACACATAGGTCTTCCTTTCTTTTTTTTATTACACTTTTTTTTTTGCTTTATAACAAATTTAATCAGTTATACATATACATATGTTCCCATATCCCCTCCCTTTTGCGTCTCCCTCCCACCCTCCCTATCCCACCCCTCCAGGCGGTCACAAAGCACCGAGCTGATCTCCCTGTGCTCTGCGGCTGCTTCCCACTATCTATCCACCTTACGTTTGGTAGTGTATATATGTCCATGCCTCTCTCTCGCTTTGCCACAGCTTACCCTTCCCCCTCCCCATATCCTCAAGTCCATTCTCTAGTAGGTCTGTGTCTTTATTCCTGTCTTACCCCTAGGTTCTTCATGACATTTTTTTTTCTTAAATTCCATATATATGTGTCAGCATACAGTATTTGTCTTTCTCTTTCTGACTTACTTCACTCTGTATGACAGACTCTAGGTCCGTCCACCTCATTACAAATAGCTCAATTTCTTTTCTTTTTATGGCTGAGTAATATTCCATTGTATATATGTGCCACATCTTCTTTACCCATTCATCTGATGACGGACACTTAGGTTGTTTCCATCTCCGGGCTATTGTAAATAGGGCTGCTATAAACGTTTTGGTACATGTCTCTTTTTGAATTATGGTTTTCTCAGGGTATATGCCCAGTAGTGGGATTGCTGGGTCATATGGTAGTTCTATTTGTAGTTTTTTAAGGAACCTCCATACCGTTCTCCATAGTGGCTGTACCAATTCACATTCCCACCAGCAGTGCAAGAGTGTTCCCTTTTTTCCACACCCTCTCCAGCATTTATTGTTTCTAGATTTTTTGATGATGGCCATTCTGACTGGTGTGAGATGATATCTCATTGTAGTTTTGATTTGCATTTCTCTAATGAGTAAAGATGTTGAGCATCCTTTCAGGTGTTTGTTGGCAGTCTGTATATCTTCTGTGGAGAAATGTCTATTTAGGTCTTCTGCCCATTTTTGGATTGGGTTGTTTGTTTTTTTGTTATTGAGCTGCATGAGCTGCTTATAAATTTTCGAGATTAAGCCTTTGTCAGTTGCTTCATTTGCAAATATTTTCTCCCATTCTGAGGGTTGTCTTTTGGTCTTGTTTATGGTTTCCTTTGCTGTGCAAAAGCTTTTAAGTTTCATTAGGTCCCATGTGTTTATTTTTGTCTTTATTTCCATTTCTCTAGGAGGTGGGTCCAAAAGGATCTTGCTGTGATTTATGTCATAGAGTGTTCTGCCTATGTTTTCCTCTAAGAGTTTGATAGTGTCTGGCCTTACATTTAGGTCTTTAATCCATTTTGAGCTTATTTTTGTGTATGGTGTTAGGGAGTGATCTAATCTCATACTTTTACATGTCCCTATCCAGTTTTCCCAGCACCACTTATTGAAGAGACTGTCCTTTCTCCACTGAACATTCCTGCCTCCTTTATCAAAGATAAGGTGACCATATGTCCGTGGGTTTATCTCTGGGCTTTCTATCCTGTTCCATTGATCTATCTTTCTGTTTTTGTGCCAGTACCATACTGTCTTGATTACTGTAGCTTTGTAGTATAGTCTGAAGTCAGGGAGCCTGATTCCTCCAGCTCCATTTTTCGTTCTCAAGATTGCTTTGGCTATTCGGGGTCTTTTGTGTTTCTATACAAATTGTGAAATTTTTTGTTCTAGTTCTGTGAAAAATGCCAGTGGTAGTTTGATAGGGATTGCATTGAATCTGTAGATTGCTTTGGGTAGTAGAGTCATTTTCACAAGTTGATTCTTCCAGTCCAAGAACATGGTACATCTCTCCATCTATTTGTATCATCTTTAATTTCTTTCATCAGTGTCTTATAATTTTCTGCATACAGGTCTTTTGTCTTCTTAGGTAGGTTTATTCCTAGATATTTTATTCTTTTTGTTGCAATGGTAAATGGGAGTGTTTCCTTGATTCCACTTTCAGATTTTTCATCATTAGTATATAGGAATGCCAGAGATTTCTGTGCATTAATTTTGTATCCTGCAACTTTACCAAATTCATTGATTAGCTCTAGTAGTTTTCTGGTAGCATCTTTAGGATTCTCTATGTATAGTATCAAGTCATCTGCAAACAGTGACAGCTTTACTTCTTCTTTTCCGATTTGGATTCCTTTTATTTCCTTTTCTTCTCTGATTGCTCTGGCTAAAACTTCCAAAAGTATGTTGAGTAAGAGTGGTGAGAGTGGGCAACCTTGTCTTGTTCCTGATCTTAGTGGAAATGGTTTCAGTTTTTCACCATTGAGGACGATGCTGGCTGTGGGTTTGTCATGTATGGCCTTTATTATGTTGAGGAAAGTTCCCTCTATGCCTACTTTCTGCAGGGTTTTTATCATAAATGGGTGTTGAATTTTGTCAAAAGCTTTCTCTGCATCTATTGAGATGATCATATGGTTTTTCTCCTTCAATTTGTTAATATGGTGTATCACATTGATTGATTTGCATATATTGAAGAATCCTTGCATTCCTGGAATAAACCCCACTTGATCATGGTGTATGATCCTTTTAATGTGCTGTTGGATTCTGTTTGCTAGTATTTTGTTGAGGATTTTTGCATCTATGTTCATCAGTGATATTGGCCTGTAGTTTTCTTTCTTTCTGACATCCTTGTCTGGTTTTGGTATCAAGGTGATGGTGGCCTCGTAGAATGAGTTTGGGAGTGTTCCTCCCTCTGCTATATTTTGGAAGAGTTTGAGAAGGATAGGTGTTAGCTCTTCTCTAAATGCTTGATAGAATTCGCCTGTGAAGCCATCTGGTCCTGGGCTTTTGTTTGTTGGAAGATTTTTTATCACAGTTTGAATTTCAGTGCTTGTGATTGGTCTGTTCATATTTTCTATTTCTTCCTGATTCAGTCTTGGCAGGTTGTGCATTTCTAAGAATTTGTCCATTTCTTCCAGGTTGTCCATTTTATTGGCATAGAGTTGCTTATAGTAATCTCTCATGATCTTTTGTATTTCTGCAGTGTCAGTTGTTACCTCTCCTTTTTCATTTCTAATTCTATTGATTTGAGTCTTCTCCCTTTTTTTCTTGATGAGTCTGGCTAATGGTTTATCAATTTTGTTTATCTTCTCAAAGAACCAGCTTTTAGTTTTATTGATCTTTGCTATCGTTTCCTTCATTTCTTTTTCATTTATTTCTGATCTGATTTTTATGATTTCTTTCCTTCTGCTAACTTTGGGATGTTTTTGTTCTTCTTTCTCTAACTGCTTTAGGTGCAAGGTTAGGTTGTTTATTCGAGATGTTTCCTGTTTCTTAAGGTGGGATTGTATTGCTATAAACTTCCCTCTTAGAACTGCTTTTGCTGCATCCCATAGGTTTTGGGTCGTCGTGTCTCCATTGTCATTTATTTCTAGGTATTTTTTTATTTCCCCTTTGATTTCTTCAGTGATCACTTTGTTATTAAGTAGTGTATTGTTTAGCCTCCATGTGTTTGTATTTTTTACAGCTCTTTTCCTGTAATTGATATCTAGTCTCATAGCATTGTGGTCGGAAAAGATACTTGATACAATTTCAATTTTCTTAAATTTACCAAGGCTTGATTTGTGACCCAAGATATGATCTATCCTGGAGAATGTTCCATGAGCACTTGAGAAAAATGTGTATTCTGTTGTTTTTGGATGGAATGTCCTATAAATATCAATTAAGTCCATCTTGTTTAATGTATCATTTAAAGCTTGTGTTTCCTTATTTATTTTCATTTTGGATGATCTGTCCATTGGTGAAAGTGGGGTGTTAAAGTCCCCTACTATGATTGTGTTACTGTCGATTTCTCCTTTTATGGCTGTTAGTATTTGCCTTATGTATTGAGGTGCTCCTATGTTTGGTGCATAAATATTTACAATTGTTATATCTTCTTCTTGGATCGATCCCTTGATCATTATGTAGTGTCCTTCTTTGTCTCTTCTAGTAGTCTTTATTTTAAAGTCTATTTTGTCTGATATGAGAATTGCTACTCCAGCTGTCTTTTGGTTTCCATTTGCATGGAATATCTTTTTCCATCCCCTTACTTTCAGTCTGTATGTGTCTCTAGGTCTGAAGTGGGTCTCTTGTAGACAGCATATATATGGGTCTTGTTTTTGTATCCATTCAGCCAATCTGTGTCTTTTGGTGGGAGCATTTAGTCCATTTACATTTAAGGTAATTATCGATATGTATGTTCCTATTGCCATTTTCTTAATTGTTTTGGGTTCGTTATTGTAGGTCTTTTCCTTCTGTTGTGTCTCTTACCTAGAGAAGTTCCTTTAGCATTTGTTGTAAAGCTGGTTTGGTGGTGCTGAACTCTCTCAGCTTTTGCTTGTCTGTAAACGTTTTAATTTCTCCATCAAATCTGAATGAGATCCTTGCTGGGTAGAGTAATCTTGGTTGCAGGTTTTTCTCCTTCATCACTTTAATTATGTCCTGCCACTCTCTTCTGGCTTGTAGAGTTTCTGCTGAGAGATCAGCTGTTATCCTGATGGGGATTCCCTTGTGTGTTATTTGTTGTTTTTGCCTTGCTGCTTTTAATATGATTTCTTTGTGTTTAATTTTTGACAGCTTGATTAATATGTGTCTTGGCATATTTCTCCTTGGATTTATTCTGTATGGGACTCTCTGGACTTGATTAACTATTTCCTTTCCCATATTAGGGAAGTTTTCAACTATAATCTCTTCAAATATTTTCTCAGTCCCTTTCTTTTTCTCTTCTTCTTCTGGAACCCCTATAATTCGAATGTTGGTGCGTTTAATGTTGTCCCAGAGGTCTATGAGACTGTCCTCTGTTCTTTTCATTCTTTTTTCTTTATTTTGCTCTGCAGCAGTTATTTCCACTATTTTATCTTCCACCTCACTTATCTGTTCTTCTGCCTCAATTATTCTGCTATTGATCCCATCTAGAGTATTTTTCATTTCATTTATTGTGTTTTTAATCGATGCTTGATTCATCTTTAGTTCTTCTAGATCCTTGTTAACTGTTTCTTGCATTTTGTCTATTCTATTTCCAAGATTTTGGATCTGGGAAATAGAATCTTGGATCATCTTTACCATCATTATTCTGAATTCTTTTTCAGGTAGACTGCCTATTACCTCTTCATTTGTTAGGTCTGGTGGGTTTTTATCTTGCTCCTTCTCCTGCTGTGTGTTTTTCTGTCTTCTCATTTTGCTTATGTTACTGTGTTTGGGGTCTCCTTTTTGCAGGCTGCAGGTTCGTAGTTCCCGTTGTGTTTGGTGTCTGTCCCCAGTGGCTAAGGTTGGTTTAGTGGGTTGTGTAGGCTTCCTGGTGGAGGGGACTAGTGCCTGTGTTCTGGTGGATGAGGCTGGATCTTGTCTTTCTGGTGGGCAGGTCCACGTCTGGTGGTGTGTTTTGGGGTGTCTGCGGACTTTTTATGATTTTAGGCCACCTCTCTGCTAATGGGTGGCGTTGTGTTCCTGTCTTGCTAGTTGTTTGGCATAGGGTGTCCAGCACTGTAGCTTGCTGGTCATTGAGTGAAGCTGGGTGCTGGTGTTGAGATGGAGATCTCTGGAAGATTTTCGCCGTTTGATATTATGTGGAGCTGGGAGGTCTCTTGTGGACCAGTGTCCTGAAGTTGGCTCTCCCACCTCATAGGCACAGCACTGACTCCTGGCTCCTCAATCTGGGATGATTTGTTGTCTATTCATGTATTCCACAGATGCAGGGTACATCAAGTTGATTGTGGAGCTTTAATCTGCTGCTTCTGAGGCTGCTGGGAGAGGTTTCCCTTTCTCTTCTTTGTTCTCACAGCTCCTGGGTCTCAGCTTTGGATTTGGCCCCGCCTCTGCGTGTAGGTCGCCGGAGGGCGTCTGTTCTTCGCTCAGACAGGACAGTGTTAAAGGAGCAGCCTCTTCGGGGACTCTGGCTCACTCAGGCCGGGCGGGAGGGAGGGGCCCGGAGTGCGGGGCGAGCCTGCAGCGGCAGAGGTCGGCGTGACGTTGCACCAGCCCGAGGCTCGCCGTGCGTTCTCCCAGGGAAGCCGCCCCTGGATCCCGGGACCCCGGCAGTGGCGGGCTGCACAGGCTCCCGGAAGTGCGGTGTGGACAGTGACCTGCGCTTGCACACAGGCTTCTTGGCGGCGGCAGCAGCAGCCCCAGCGTCCCACGCCCGTCTCTGGGCTCCGCGCTTTCAGCCGCAACTCGCGCCCGTCTGTGGAGCCCCTTTAAGCAGCGCTCTTAATCCCCTCTCCTCGTGCACCAGGAAACCAAGAGGGAAGAAAAAGTCTCTTGCCTCTTCGGCAGCTCCAGAGTTTTCCCGGACTCCCTCCCGGCTAGCTGTGGCACATTAGCCCCCTTCAGGCTGAGTTCTTGCCGCCAGCCCCAGTCCTCTCGCTGCGCTCTGACCGAAGCCCGAGCCTCAGCTTCCAGCGCCGCCCGCCCTGGCGGGCGAGCAGACAAGCCTCTCGGGCTGGTGAGTGCCGCTCGGCACCACTCCTCTGTGCGGGAATCTCTCCGCTTTGCCCTACCCAGGTATGTGGGGAGTTTCTTGCCTTTTGGGAGGTCTGAGGTCTTCTGCCAGCGTTCAGTAGGTGTTCTGTAGGAGTTGTTCCACGTGTAGCTGTATTTCTGGTGTATCCATGGGGAGGAAGGTGATCTCCGCGTCTTACTCTTCTGCCATCTTACCCGGAAGTCCTCGGTCTTCCTTTTTTTAAAGCAGTTGGGCTGTCCCTTATTCAGATATATGGTATTCTGACATATGAATGTATCACACCATTTAAAGTTTCCTATTAAGGACATTAAGAAAGTTTTCATTTTTTTCCCATTACAAACAATACCATGATACACATTCTTGTACACTTATATTTGTTCCCTTTCATGGGTACATTTGAAGGACAAATGTCTAGAAAAAGGAGTGTACACTTAAACTTCTGGTGGATGTTACCAAAAAGCTGTTCAAAATTGTACTGTTTTAACACCATCCAACACAATATGAGTCCTTGTTTATCCTCCATCCTAGAAAACACAGAATGTTCTCTTATTGACCAAGCTGGTAACTAAAAAAATGAAATTTCACTGTTGCTTTAATTCACGTTTCTTTATGTAAGCATTTGAATATCTTTATATTTGTTTATTGGGCAATAATATTATCCTGCAATAAATGTGCCCCTGTGACAGTTCTGGGGGTAAGTACCAGGAACACAAAGATGAACAGGGCAAGACACCTGGCTTCAGGTACCTTGCAGTCTATCAGACACATAAACAAAAACTGCAGTGAGGAATTATAGGTACTGTGGAGGAAGCTCATATAGAAAACTGTGGCAGTCCAAAGAGGCATGTGGACAGTTCTCCCAGGATGGGGCAAGGCTGCAGGTCAAGTGTGTGGAGGAGCTAATGTTGAATGTGGCCCTAGTAGAATAAAAGGACTTCTGGAGGTAGGCAGATGGGGATCTTGACTCTGTTATTTACTGTGCTATCTTGGGCAATTTCTTTGACCTCCCTGAGTTTCAGTTTCATTACCTGTCAGATGGGGATTAAGCTGCTGCTGCTGTTGCTGCTTCTGCTGCTGCTTTCCCCCCTCCCCCTCTCCCTTCCCTCCCCTCCCCTTCCCCTTCCCTCTTCCCTCTTCTCTTCCTCCTCCTCCATCTTTTCCAGGAAAGGGAAACTTTTTTTGAGCCCCCAGAGCCACGGGGTCCAGTTGGAGACCACCCTGCAGGGGAAGGAGGAGGTTGTAGGTCAGCCTGACCCTTGTTCATCTCGTCGCAGTTTTATTTCCGGGTGAGGTGGCTATGGGAAGGGCCGACGATGCTGTCTGTACGCGAAGCACCAAGTGTAGGGGGGACTCTTTCTGGATGTTGTTGTCTGAGAGTTCTACCAGCTTCCCACTGTTGGCCCATAAAAATCAGATGCTGCTGGCCAGGCAGGATGCCTTCCTTGTCTTGGATTTTGGCTTTGACATTCTTTATGGTGTCACTGGGCTCCACCTCAAGGGTGGTGGTCTTGACTGTCAGGGTCTTCACACAGATCTGCATCTCTGCGTCCTTGTTGAAAGAAAAAGTGGAATTATGCTTCTTAAATCACATTGTTAGGAGGATGACATGAGGGAATGCTGATGTGCAAGTAACTACTCCATTTGAATTTCACTGTCAAGAAAAAACCTTCCCATTCAATAACCAGCTTCCCTTATATCTGAATTAGAGTACTTCCAAACTCATCCAATTTTGAGTTTTCAAATATGAAGATAAGAATAGTGACTTCAGAGCCTGGCCTTGCTCATTTGTGATAATATCTTCACATGACATAATGCTCTTACTGTTACGTGGTGTAGCTGATGAACATTTACACTGTCAAAGACAATAATTTCTGGAAAAAAGTTTATAAAACTATTGGAAAAAAATACTTTAATGCCAATACAATGGGAAGATGAAAGAAGACTGAATACAAATCGTGATTTGGAGAGGTGTGTGATTGAAGCTATGTCTGTGCCTTGGCAACTGTGAAATGCTAGAGCAACTTCAGTGACACCAGTGGTCTTCATCAAAGATACCAAGTTGACTTCTCAATACCAAGTTAAATGTTCAGATACCGTGAAAACAGGCTGAGAATACTGCTACTCTTTCAGTTTCCTTTAATTTACACATATTTACTGAACTGCCCACTGAGATGAATAGTTACCCCTTGGTGGGGGGGCTCCTGGGAGACATCAGGCTGTGAGAACGTTGCTTTTATGACTTTGGAAGGCAGTGGGTTCAATTCTCACTTGCACAGAATTTTGTTTATTCTGTTTGCCTTGAGAGAGACCATCTGAACAACTCCCAGTGGGTTTTGGTCCTTGGGGAGCATCCAGTTGGTCATTTGCTGATCTGTGAGTGTGTTTGCAAATGGACTGTTTTCCCACATGGGCTGCCAGGATGACCTGAGGATCACAAAGAGCCCACATCCAGGAGAGTTAGTTCACGTTATACTCTGGGAGGTCAGCTCTGAGGTTGCATGTGGGAGGCCAGGGCTACACTCACCGTGAGCGTGACCAAATAAAGGTTATATTCCAGGCACTGTGTGGTTTGCCCTAAGTATAGCCAAGTTCTTTTGATGATGTTCAAGAACAGTTTTAGAAACTGCAGGGAATATAGGAGCTTTTCTTAGAAGTCAGCTATCCAAGGCCTCCAACCTAGAGTTCAAGGTGGCTGAAAGTGGCAGAGTAACTTCCCCATAAAGACGAAGGCCCAAAAGAATGTCAAGGTTAGAGCATCATACAACTCAACAACTAAGAAACAAACAACCCAATCAAAACATGGGCAGAAAACCTAAAGAGACATTTCTCCAAAGAAGACATACAGATGGCCAGTGGGTACATGAAAAGATGCTCAACATCACTAATGATTAGAGAAATGCAAATCAAAACTACAGTGAGGTACCACCTCACACCAGTCAGAATGGCCATCATCAAAAAGTCTACAAATAAGAAATGCTGGAGAGGGTGTAGAGAAAAGGGAACCCTCCTACACTGTTGGTGATAATGTAAGTTGGTGCAGCCACTGTGGAAAACAGTATGGAGGTTCCTCAAAAAACTAAAAATAGAATTACCATATGATCCAGCAATCCCACTCCTGAGCACATGTCTGGACAAAACTCTAATTAAAAAAGATACATGCACCTCTATGTTCATAGCAGCACTATTCACAATAGCCAAGACATGGAAACAACCTAAATGTCCATCATCCGATGAATGGATAAAGATGATGTGGGGCTTCCCTGGTGGCGCAGTGGTTGAGAGTCTGCCTGCCGATGCAGGGGACACAGGTTTGTGCCCGGGTCTGGGAAGATCCCACATGCCGCAGAGCGGCTGGGCCTGTGAGCCATGGCCGCTGAACCTGCGCGTCCGGAGCCTGTGCTCCACAGCAGTGAGAGGCCCGCATACTGCAAAAAAAAAAAAAAAAAAAGAAGAAGATGTGGTACATATGTACAATGGAATACTACACAGCCATGAAAAAGAATGAAATAATGTCATTTGCATCAACATGGATGCAACTAGAGATTATCATACTAAGTGAAGTAAGTCATAAAAAGACAAATACCATATGATATCACTTATATGTGGAATCTAAAACGACATAAATGACTATCTACGAAACAGAAACAGACTCACAGACATAGAGGACAGACTTGTGGTTGCCAAGGGGGAGTATGGGAGGGATGGACTGGGAGTTTGAGGTTAGTAGATGCAAACTATTTTATATAGAATGGATAAACAACAAGGTCCTACTGTATGGCACAGGGAACTGTATGCAATATCCTGAGATAAACCATAATGGAAAAGAATATAAAAAAGAACATATATATATATATATATATAACTGAATCACTGTGCTGTACAGCAGAAATTAACACAACATTGTACATCAACTATACTTCAGTTAAAAAAAAACACTTGTTAAAATGCCTGATACTACCATCATTCTAATCAAAGGGCAATTCATTCTTTCTCCTCTTTCCACTGGTATAGCTGCTGACTCAGTTTTTCTGTAGCATTCTAACACTTAACAAGTAAAACCATATATAAACAAAACAAAACAAAAAGATTAGAGCAACTTCTTGAGATCATTTTAATTGAAGTAGAAACTACATACCATAACCTGCACAAATCTTGAGTATAGATTGATGAATTGTTACCCATCTCCCATGTAATTTGCAATAAAAATCGAAGGTAGAACTGTTGAACACAGTCTTTGCATATATTTTGAAATTAAAAGAGCTTCTTTTTAGATTTTCCAGTTGTTAATTCTGGATAAGTTAACCAAAGCTAAGCTTTTCTCTCTTTCTTGCTCTCCATGTCTTTGCTTTTAGTCCTCTTATTTTGCTGGTGTTTTAAGCACCTGGTTGATCTGATTATATTGAATCCAGCCCTTCCTAACAACAAGAGAGGGAAGGGACTTCCCTGGTGGTGCAGTGGTTAAGAATCCGCCTGCCAATTCAGGGGACACGGGTTTGAGCCCGGGTCTGGGAAGATGCCACATGCCGTGGAGCAACTAAGCCTGTGAGCCACAACAACTGAAGCTCGCACGCCTAGAGCCTGTGCTCTGCAACAAGAGAAGCCACCGCAATGAGAAGCCCACACACCACAACGAAGAGTAACCCTCGCTCGCTGCAACTAGAGAAAGCCCGCGCGCAGCAACAAAGACCCAACGCAGCCAAACATAAAAATAAATAAATAAATAAATAAATAACCAAGAGGGGGAAGATTGTCTTCCCTTAGTGGTTCCAGAGAATATGCTCTGGGACCCAGGGGAGCTCATAGGAGAGAATCAGGCTGAAACATCCCTGGAAATCTCTTCAATGTGTTGGACGTGTTCTTAGGTAGTGCTTACTGGGAGCTACAGAAATTGTGACTCTGGGCTCGAAGCAATCAATAAATCAAATGTAACATCTGAGGTAGTTTAAGAGCATTCCCCGGGAAGCTTGGCTTCTTGGGTTTCTCCTCTGTCACTTAAAACAGAGCTCTTTGTCTTTGGGGTTGATGAGTAGGTATAAAAGCAATTCCAGAGCCAACTGTCAGATAGCAAACACAATTCATGCAAACACAATTCATGCCCTATAATGACAAGGTCATGTACCACATAGAACAGCTTTTAGATGAGCTGTGAGTAAACTCAGATGAAGAAAATCTTATACCAAAAAAAAAAAAAAAAAAAAGGCCCCACCTCACCTGAGAATACATAGGGATCAAAAGGAGTCCAGCTCTGGTGGGGACACCAGCAAATCACCCCATTTCCGTAATGACTTCTTTCTGTGATTGAATACAGTGGCAACTTTAAGGGCAACTGCAATAACAGTGTCTCATGAAAAATTAACAAAGAATTTATGGAAATGTAGGAAAGTCCCAGAGCAATTAGCTTAGATTTCTCTAGAGTCTGAGAAAAGCCTGGATAATTGCATGCAGAAACTGCATAAAGGAGCTATTTTCATTATCGCTGGATACAGAGAGTCCCATTTTCATCACAATGGGATATAATGATGTTAAAGCTAACGGGAGATATGTTTAAAAAGGTTACAACACAGTTTACCAAATGGTTTGATTTATGTAACTTTGGAGATATACACTTAAGATTACTGTTAAGGGGACTGGAGAGGTTACCCTTGAAATTCCAAAGGCTCCTATAGGATAGGAAAATATATGACTGTTTCTGAAGGCTAATTGTACATTACCACTAGGATGCACAAGGATGAATTTAATTTGTCTCAGAATTGAGAGCTGAATTGTACTACAAGCTGGCACATGAATTTCCATTCTGACTCAGCTCTTGTAAATTGGCTATTATGTATGTTTATAGGTGCACTTAGGGCTGGGGTCCTCTCCCTGGATGTCTTACAAACTCTGAGGTCCTGGCACCCTATGGAAGTGGAGGCAGCTTTCGGAAAACCCACAGAGCCCTTACCAGGCCTACAGAGAGATTATATGTCATTATTTACATGTCACGATTTTCAGTAAAATAAAATGAAATGAAGACCATCTTTTCTTCTGATAGTCATTCACAAGCACTGGCAGTTGAATGACTCTCCCCAAGTCCAAGAAAGCCAGCTTCTCTTTGGCCATCTATAAAGAAATGCGGAAAGAGACATAATACAGTGAGTTTTTATCAACCTCCAGTGTCCTCTGCAATGTCACATACACATAGATCTGGATATCCTTTGCTATCTATAAAAAGCTGTAGTTAAGGCTGTGCCTGGGATTCGAATGATTCCTGAAACCATTGAATAGATTCTTGCTATGAAGCCCACAGAATATTAATAACTTTTGTTAGCTGCAGGGTCAAAAGGATCATTGAGTCTCGATCTTATTTGGTAAACACTTTGTTTAAAGAAAAGAAAGAAAAAAAGAAGAAAGATTATTTAAGTGTTTCCAACAAAAGCCTCAGCAGAGGTCCTACTCTGAATGGACACTGCTGCCTGGGGACAAATGTCAACACAGTTCAAGCTTTGTTAAAAGAACTGAAAAGATTGGCTAGCCTGCACATGGGCACGCTTATGGCCAGCATTAAGAAAATCGATCTAAAATAACAAAACCGCATTCACATCACAACCCGGCCAATACACTTCCAGCAGATGTGACAATCATATTTTGACAGTTCAGATAGCTGATAACGGATGGCAAAAGCAATTTCTCTTTGACGTGGGACCTGGGTTTATGCAATTACAACTCCTCTGTTTGGGCCACATTAAGGATGCAAAAAGCAGAGCGAATAAACAGAAGCCAGTATCTTGGTATAATCAATGTAAAATGATGCAAGTCCCATCAGTATTATTCTGGTCTACTTTTAATTTTTATTTGCTGCTGCATTTAATAATAGCCCCAAGAATAAATTAAATTTCCTGCAGTCCCTTTTGCTTCCCAGCTTGCCATCTTTTGCCAGCCTCTTTTTCATCTCCAACGCATTTTTTTTCTTTAGCACATTATTCACCTGGTTAATGAAAGAAAGGAAGGAAAAATGAATAGAAACCTTTGTTGTAAATGGAACTGGCGTTTCACTCAAGCATTCTGAGTAGCTCTGACATTCAACACCCTTGTACCTGAAACTTCTGGACATCTCCCATTCTGGCAGGTCAAATAGAGCTGTTCCTTGGGGGATAGTTTAAAAGTACTTGTAACATGTTTTGATTTACAGATTATCAATTCTGCTGAGCAACAGAGAGACATATTTGGGAGCTGCATAAACAAATACATTCAACTGTGCTGTGGATTAACCTAAAGTGACACATTTATTTAAAAATCTGCCTACTACTTGTCCTCATTGATTAAATGCCCTTAAGAAAGTAAGTCTGATGAAATGAAAGCCATTAAGATGCAGCACACCTCCTCCACTCCTTTTGATGGTTGACACATTCCCTAGAGTGGGAGATTGGATGGCTGATAAGCTAACACTGAATTATAAGCACTTTGTGGAATGTCACTGGCAAATGAAAGATCTACTGTTTTGCTTGCAAAGCAACCGTATGCCTTAACAGCACAAAAATGGGCACGGTGCAGAATTATTTCATCCCCTGTGCTCAGCATACAAGCGAATGTGTACACTGTGCAGGCACGTTCACGGCCGAGATCAGCTCAGCGCCAGCAAGGCTTGTCCTGGCTATGGTCCCATTGATCACAAATAGAGAAGGGCCTTCCAAGGGCTTTTTCAGTGTGGTCAGAACTCCAGCAAGCGTCGGGTAATTTTGCTGTGGCTTGTTACCTGAGCTTCTGCAGTTTTGGAGGGGAGAGTGTATGGCGGAATGGCAGCCATGGTGCTGGGGGGTAGAGAGGTGAAATGGGAAACTCTTTGCTGTCTGGAATTAGAGGCATAAACAACATTTGAGGTGAAGTAGAAAAGGTGCCAAATATGGAGTTCAAATTATGTCTTTCCCTACTGTCTGATGGCCTTGAGAAAAATCACTTCAATTTGCTGAGCCTCCAGTTTCTTTGGCTGAAAAATGGGGCTAATAATGTTAGCTTTTTATGGGATTGTTGAGAGGATGGTGTGGAATAATGTACAAGAATGTGCTCTGTAAACTGTATAGAAACGTAGAAAGGCCAGGGGTCACCACCTGCAGCAGTGAATGAGAACAGGTGTTTGGGCAGGTGTTATGTGGTCCAACCCTGGCCTCACTGCTGTCCCTGGTTCTACTGTCTGGTTTCAGGCAGCATCAGTGTGAACCCTCTTTGCAAACTGTTCCCGGCTGGACCAGAAAAACCTAGAAAATCTGGAATATAGAGAATTTAGCTCTCAATTTAAATGGCATAATGGATGTTTAAGAATATTAAAGATCGATCTAAAATTAAAGATTTTAGATCAAAAGTCTAAAATAAAAACAATAAAGGGCACCCTAAAGTGCAGTGAAATACTAGTACATTTTGGAATTGCTTTGACACCAAATCAGAGAGCAGCCTTGAGGATATTCAAACTCTCCCTTTGTTGTTGTTCCTTTTTATGAGCAATGAAAAAAATCTTAAAAAATTTTTCAATGGGGAGTCAGCTTTAGGTCTGACATCTACATAAATTTTATCTTTCCTTCAAATCTTTGTCTCTGGCTCTGCCCACCCAAAACATATATTATTTCTTCCAAGTATTTTTAAATAATATTATTTGTTCCAAAATGTCTTTGGGTTGGATTGGGAAATATTCAGGGCTGGACAGACCCATGGCCATCTCTATAGCGATCTCACAGAGTTTTCTCTCTGAGGTTGATTCTAGAGTGGGCTCTGGATGTCCTGTTCCATTCTGAAACTCTCTAGGGTGGGCAGTGTGGACAGTCCTGTTTTACCCCTTGCAATATGGTGGCCACACGATGAACTTGAGTCTGGTTTTGGTTTAGCCAACTGCTAGCTGTGCTGCTGTATTTTCCAGGATTTACCTCTTAACTTTTAAAATAATCATAATAGTAACAGTAATGATGATAACTTCTAATTACTGAGTACTTATTCATACCAAGCATTTTTATAAGGGTTAATATGTTGTATCTGCTATAATTCTCCTAGGAACTTGACATACTGGGTTTTACTATCATGTCTACAGTACAGGTTAAACTTCTTGCTCAGAATCCACAGCTGATAGATGTGAAAAGAAGGATCATAACCCAAGTCTGAGTGACCCCAAATCCTGAGCCATCCATTCTGCTCACCTCACTGGGGTGTTGAGAAGATTAAGTGTGATCATGCTTATGAAAGCATCTTTCTTCCATTTTTTAGAAGCATATTTATCTAAAAATTATGCAAGCAAATAATTTCTTAGGGAAAACATGGAAAGCACAAAAGGAAGCAAAAACTACTTATTACCCTAACACTTTTTATAAAAAAGTATAAAGTAAAAAGTCCATCACTTCCAACTCTCACCCCAGCCCTCAGAAGATAAACTCTTGTTCAGTTTTTATGTGTGTACTTCCAGACACCCCCCTTTTTCCCCCTTTTTTTCTGGTGAGAGTTATTTGAAAAGTAGAAAACTCCAAGATGAAAGTGTGAGTCTGATTTTCTTGTTGTTGTGACATGAAGGACACGGACTGGCCTTGAGCATCCAGGATGTCCATTCCAGGCTGCCTTTGGCTGTGGACAATTCTGCACGAGCATCTGCGTGTGTGTCAGGAGCCACTGTGGGATGAGCAGCATTCCCAGCTGCCCCAAGTGTTGAGAAACATGTGAGTTGACCTGTGTAGATTTTTGGTCCTGGATTGTGTCTGTTTGCCTCCTTCCTTTTCTGCTCTCATCCTCCCTTTCCTGCTTTAGTACCTGACCCTCTCCTTGACTATCCTTCATTTTGATTTCAATGGAAAACATTCTGAAGTGAAAGTGACTGGTCGGGTTGGGGTGGGGAGGAGTGTTGACAGGAGGCAGAAAAAAAAAAATCAATGCTCCATTGCTATTTTTAAGCAGCTGAGATTCCATTCCTCTGATTTAGCCAAGTGCTTTGGGGTGGAACTGACCAATACACTCAGTTGCTTCAGTAGATGTCCTATTGCCCCCAAAGGAATAAATCAGCTATGTGGGAGCCAGAAGGGACTTGGGAGGTATCTTGGAATCTGGTGAATAGGTGGAAGGAGAACTCTTGTTTATTCTCCAGGACAGTGGAGACATCCCTGGCCAAGTCAGATCCCAGCTATGGGCTTTACCTGGAGCTGAAGCCCTGCTGACAGAGGAACAAATAGCAGCAAGGCTAGTTTTCAAAACAGAATTGGAGTGAATGCTCTTGATCAGATGGGGAGAACCATTCAAGAGTATTTCTTCTGTGAGGGCCATTTTACAATGTAAGTTTGGAAAGCTGTCCCGGTGGAGCTCAGAGCAGCCCATCGTGCTTGCCCAGACACCTGAGCAGCACTGCCTAAACTCTGGCTCCCTGGGGGAGGCACTTCCTCCTTCAGAATGAGTGGGGCTCCAACTCAGCATGTTACCAAAGGGAAGTTTGTGTGCCCGATGCACACAGTGAGGCCAAACAAACCGAAACGTCGGAGTTTGGAGCAGAGGAAGTTTTATTGCAGGGCCAAGCAAGGAGATGGGTGGCTCATGCCACAAACTCCCAGAGGGTTTCAGCAAGGCACTTTTAAAGGTATGGTGCAAGAGGGGTGTGGTTGGTTGTTTCGAACTTTTGGTGCCGGAATTCTTTGTTCTTGCAGCAGTCCATGTAAGTCAGGTCATGATGTTCCTGTAAACCTCCAACAAGACAAATATTATTGTCTGTTCTGCAACTATTTAATCTCTATATAAATGGAAAAGTGTTATACTCTTAAAAGGTCAGAGTCCTGAGAATGGGCTATTTTGTATATTTCAGGCTATAGGCAATAAAAGCGATAGAATACAAAGGTTAAAGTAAAACAAACAGATCCACTATGGAGTCAGATTTGTTCTTCCCTATTACGAGCACTGAATGGGGAAAACTGCAGCTCTAGGACCTGGACACTTGGCTTCTGTCATCTTGAGCTCTTCGCTTCTCTTTTACATTTGACTGAATGTCTAGATGTCACCCAGAACCCAGAAATTATTCCTGCTCCAAATGCCCCTTTGTGTCCCATTTACAAGCATATTTTCATCTCTTCCTAACTGGCTAAACACAATTTTAAGCAAAATCTGGGCTTGTCCAGTTCATTACATGTGGCTCTTATCGCCTGTTTTTCGAACATGCAGAAGAATATAGAACAGCTTGTACATAATAATAATAAGGTAGAAATTCCATTGAGGGGGTTAGTCTCTCGTGGCATCAGAAACCATAAGAGGGAGGCTTTGAGTGGTTTATCAATGTCAGAAGAAGCCAGAGATCGAATTACAACTTAATATGCACGGTTGGGTTTGTTTTATTATTTATAACACATACTTCTGAATGCTATATCATTCTTCTGATGGGTCTCCCATCCTGCTCATCCCCCTCACCCAACCTCTATCATTTAAAATATTGTGAACTGCCGCTGCCAGGCAGGCTGGTGCACACGGAGCGAGCCCATCGCTTTCGCTTCAGCATCTTTCTCAGAAGTCAAATACCCGTCTGAGAAACCTGGAATTCCAGAGCTGAGTAAATTGAAAACAAAAAGGGAAACCAAGCTATTTTGGAGTCAGTGTGTCAAAAATGGAGCTTGTACCCCCTGAGGAAGTTCAGAAAATCAAAAATAGCAGACTCAGTCATCAAATATCTCTTCCTCAGTGACAGGCACTGTGCTAGTTACTGGGGATACAGAGAGGGTCTTCTGTCCTTGTGGAGCTTACAGTCTTGTTAGGAAGACAGACAACAAACAAAAGAATTCCAGGATGGAACTTATGCTATGAAGGACATGAATGGTAACATGGTGTGATAGAGAATAAGGGGTGAGGTAGAAGAGAGAGTTGCTGTCCAGTGGTGTTCTCCATGAGGAGAGGTCAATTAAGCTGATTTGGGTAGGTATGTCAGTTTTGAGGCCACTGCTGTACCATTTTCAAACCCTGTTGGTGAGTCTCCAGCAGCAGCTCATCATTATAATATTAATAATGAGGCAGAATATATGGAGTTCATATGGAGAGTTTTCTTGGGAGATGTATTAATTGCCTAGAGCTCCTCTAACAAAATACCACAGTCTGGGTGGCTTAAACAACAGAAGTTTATATTCTCATAGTTCTGGAAGCTAGAAGTCTAAGATCAAGATGTTGGCAGGATTGGTTCTTTCTAAGCTGCTTTCTACTCCAAATCCTTGGATTTTATAAATGAATTACTTACTTACTTAATCAATTTTTTGGCTGTGTTGGGTCTTCGTTGCTGTGTGTGGGCTTTCTCTAGCTGCGGCGAGCGGGGGCTACTCTTTGTTGCAGTGCGTGGGCTTCTCATTGCAGTGGCTTCTCTGGTTGCGGAGCATGGGCTCTAGGTGCACGGGCTTCAGTTGTGTGGCTCGCAGGCTTACTTGCTCTGCAGCATGTGGGATCTTCTCGGACCAGGGATCGAACCTGTGTCCCCTCATTGGCAGGTGGATTCTTAACCACTGTGCCACCAGGGAAGTCCCTCTCCTTGGATTTTAGATTGCCATCCTTTCCCCCTCTCTTCACATGGTCTCCCCCTGTGTGTGCACACGTCTGTTCTAATCTCCTCTTCTGATAAGAACACCGGTCATGTTGGATTAGGATCCATTCCAGTGACCTCATTTCAACTTAATTATCTCCTTAAAGACCTTATTTCGATACAGTCACACTCTGAGATACTGGGGGTTGGAAATTCATCATATGAATTTTGAAGGGGCACAACTCAGCCCATAAGGCAAGAAAGAGAACATCTGATTGTAGACCTTTGTATGGATGCAATTTGGGAAGCATTATCTTATCTTCTAGGTACCTTGTAACGTGCTGCACCTGGTGCCTAGGAAAAGGACATCAGATGATACACTGAGACATCATTTTGCCTTCTTCAGATGAACTGGGCTCCAGTGGTGTGGGTCCTGTTCTGAGTGAGCCTTCTGAGAACCTTGGACTGGGCTAGAGATTCTCTTTTAAGAAGTTTTACATCTGTTATCTCAAAATTGAGAGGTGGATCTGACTACCATTTCTGAAAAGGGGCAGCCAAACATTCCACATCTAACTGAATATATATTAAGTAAAAGTAATCAAGCCAAATATTAGAAAAACAACACCTAGTTTAGAAAAATCTATTGATACATTCGTAATTTTATACCACAGAAGGAAATCAGTTGACAATTTATTGAATACCATGTGTCCGACACTCTGCTAAGGGGAATCTAGAAACACAATAATTGATTTATTCTTCCATTCACTCAACAAATATTTATTGAGTCTTGACTGGGTTTTGTTTACAATGTTCATTTTTGGAAACAAATCTGGCCGAGTATAACTCCAGCATGATCTATGCAGCTCTTCTTGTAGAAGCTCTTTTCAAGGCACTGTGGTACTTGCTTGGGGCATGATAGTTGTAAGACAGAGATCTGGGCTCCACAGGACTCAGAGGAGGCTTCCTGGAAGATGAGACCTTGAGCATGGGGTTGGAGGGACATGTAGTTAGAATCCATATAGAACAAAGGTGATGAGGAGGATGGAGTGCTAGTTGTGAATATCTGGGAAAGGAACTAGAAGAAGGGAGGCTCCTGAGAGGGATGCTTGCTTCCACGGAATTATTAGGTAGAACCTGTGAGTCTTTGTGGACCTGCTGAATCACATGGGTATCAGAGAAAAAGTCCTTGTCTTTGTTTCACACACACACACTCCAGATGATACTCCCTTAGCCCCTGCACTTACTTTGCTTAGGTGTTACATTATGTTAATTATTTATTTAGCTATCTACCTCCCATATTGAGTCTGTGCATTTCTGGGGCACCAGAAGTAGAGCACATTGGCTACTCAATAAGTATTTGTTGAATGAGTGAATTTATCAATTTGTGGGTACTTGGAAAGATTTTCCTTGAATAGGTTCTTTCAGAATTTGTAGTAATGATTTTTTTGGTGGGGAATTAGATAGAAAATGCATCAGTAAATTCTGGTTCATGGTGATAGTATCTAGATAAGGTTCTAAAGTCTATTTGGATGTGTGCATCACAAAACATGACCCATGAGAGGGGCTACGGAAGGTATCTTTTATGCATTATTTAAATGGAAAGTTACTAAAAATGCATGAGAGAGTGGATGAGAGAGCAAGAGAGCGATAAAAGAATCATTCGTCCCGCAGAATTGAATTTAGCATTAAAGAAAACTGAGCACCTGAACCATTCACCAAGGGTACCAAAATGGCGCTTTCGAAGCTGCTCTCATCTGCAGCGGTGTTGACATGGGATCAGATTGGTCCAATACAGAAGCTTAGGCCTTGCAGAGATGGGATAGCAGAGCACAGCAGGCTCTTAGCATCCCCAGGCACCAAAGGTCTTGCTGTGCCTCTCCCTTGTGCTTGTAGCCTCCTACTGAACTGTGAGACTCACATAAATCAATGGAAGTTCCATGAGAGTCAGGAAAACATGCAGGAAGAACTTTTGAGTCTTAGGGGATTTCAGCGGATTCTGAGAAAATTGGTCCAAAGACTTTGAGACAGATACCACCTGGATAGGAACACTAGGAAACAAACTCTCAGGAAAACGAAAATCACTTCTGTGGTGAATTATAACTAGATATAAATGAAGATACCAGTAATTATTTTTACCTGCAAATGAATATCTAGAGACATAGTAACAGAAGATAAAATATGTACATTTAAAATACATAAATATAAAATGTATCTAAAATTTCTTATGTTCAACAATAGGAGTTAATTAACTTATGATATATCCTTATGAGAGATTACAGGGCAGTCATTAAATGTTATATTTTAAAAGAAGCTTAAAAGACATGGGAAATGCTTATGACACAATACATTAAAAAGCAGGGTACAAACTATGTAAGAATTAAAGACATGATTGAGTAAAAACACGTATAGGAGAAAGACTGAAGTCTCAGCTATCAAAATGTTAATGTTGGTATTTTAATGTTTTAATGTATATTTAGTGTGTATGGGTATGTATATGTAGGTGGGGAACTATGGCCCACTTTATTGTGTTCCTTTATTTTCTATGCTTTCCTTAAAACATTTGAAATCATGAAAATTTCAGAGAATCAGAGAAGTTAAGAAAATCATAGAACTAACACTTACGTACCCATCACAAAGATTAAGCAGATGTTAATGTGTCATATTTGCTTCGAATTGCTCTCGCAAACGTACAAGAAATTCAGCATTACAGATAACAGCTTTGGTCCCACCGTCAACTCTTCCCCCACCCTCCTTTGCACAAGTAGCCCTTGATTTTTAGTTTGATACCTGTTTGCCTGGAATAGACACTGCGTTTCCCAGGTATTCCCATGTGACTAAATTCTGGCCAGCAGAATTAAAGTGGAAGTTATATACACAACTTCCTGGGAGATTCCTTAAAGGAAGGGGTGGGGGGTTGTCCTCCCTCCCTTTCCCAATTTGTGCTAGCTGGACTGTGGTTTTCCTGGTAGGAGCTGTATTGGGCCACCAGGCAGCAGGTGTGTGGTAAGGATGGTGGAACTACAAGACAGAAAAACCCTGGTTGTCATGTTTGCAGAGTTGCCATTACAACCCTTAGCAGCTTACCCAAAGTTCAATTTGACAAACAAATGAAATTGTAATTTATTTAAGCCACTATTATTTTACATTTCTTGTTACTAGCAGCTTAAACTAATCCATTTAATATATGTACCATTCTCATGTGTGTCTTGTATTTTTACCACATGTTCGTATCCTAGCCAATTTTCACATTGTGTTAATATTATAACTAGGTGGTATCATACTGGACATATCCTTTTACAACTTGCTTTTTAAAATATTTGACAAGATTTTTTAGATATTTTCCATTTTCTCCTATTGGATGACTTAGAAATGATATTTTATTATCATTTTCAACTTCTCCATTTTCCATGATGAAAATGTGTCACTTTTGTAATTAGGAAAGATAAGTACTCAAACATCTCTCTGCTTGAATCTCAGGATATGCATTAAGTGGCTTCAGGGAGTCTAGACATGTATCAAGTATCAGTGGGGAATCTTTCTCATCCATATCGTTCTCTCTCAGTTCATAGAGGTATCTCATTTATTACTCTAGAAATACTGTGTACATTAATAGAGAACAAGAAAGAATTTGTTCTGCTTTAACACTTTTTTTTTTTTTAATGAGAGTTTCACAATCATGGTGCCGAAGCCAGCTGAATCAGTGACCTGTGACTCTGTGTTTCTGGGTACTTTGCCAAAAGATTGTCTTGTTCTGCTGCCCCTTCAGGCGAATCTATTTCCTTTGTATCCCCTAGTCCTCCAAAATATTGTAAAGTGGGAGCAGCATGGTTTTGCTTGATCCCTCTTCTCTCCCACAGTGTCCTTAGTGACTCTCCTATAAGTGAATTTGTGCCCCCCTTCTTCTATTTCCAGGGACATCCCCAGCCCATTTGTCTTCCCATATCCTTCCCCCCACTGATGGCCCTATATCTTGAATCAACTTCCCACAGACCATGGATTTGAGCCCAGCTGACAGCTTATCATGCTAAATTGCTATCTTGAGGTGGTCGCCTTCTGAAGGGCATTTGTACTTTAATAAGGAGCTATGGAAGACAGAACTGCCTTGGAGAAAGGACTGAATCATTTTGGGTGGAACTTAAGACACCTTGACAAGTGAAAGAGGTAAAGGTTTGGGGCTCACAGACTCTTCTGGAGGTGCTCAAATGATACCATGAAATTTATTAACTTGAATTAATTTGAGAATATTTTGACCTGGCACTTAAAAACATACGTGAATGTGAAAAGAATGTGGTAGTTAAGTCTTTCAAAGACAATATTTTACGAAGCCTATGTGTATTTCCAGCTCTGCAAGGTAAAATTCTAGCAGGGATGGAAAAAGCCACTGCTGTGCAAAATTTCTACCTGAACATCCTTGTAAGTCAAACAGAGGTATGCACTGGAGAAATTTACACAGGTGAAGACAGACAGTTTAGGTGTGCAGACTGCTAAACACAGCATGAGCCAGAGTGATTAGGTCACCTGAAGGCCAGGTAACTAGATCAAGGGAAACTCAATGGTTCTATGGATGGATACATTTTGGGGCAATAAGAATAATAAGACCAAACAATAATTAGACCAAATCTCAGCAGTAAGGAAAGGGCTCTAGAGACATTGAGCCAAATCTGTTAGTTTGTGGAAAAGTTGCCAATTAGGAATTGGGAAGCTAAGTGTCTAGATCCACTTCTGCAGCAAACTAGCCATGTGTTCTTGGGTCTTTCTAGGTCCCAGGACTCTAAGATGGAAGGTTGGGCCATCTAGAACTCTACAACGTCTCCCAGCTCTAACATTCTCTTATTCAAAACTAGGTCTGGGTCACATTTTGCCTGCTTGGAACAGGACCCAGGTAATCTATAAGCGTTAGCAACGTATTACAAAACTGCATTGATTCTAGCCTGCATAACAAAAATAACAGCTAACATATAGCATATATTACATGACAGCATCATTCACATATATTAACGTTCAATTTGCATAACAACCCCGTGAAATAGGTATATTCTTCTACCCATTTTTCAGATGAGACAATCAAGGCTCAGAGAGGTTTAATAAAATCTCCCAGCTCCATAGGTTTTATTAAATCCTTGTGAGTTAGTTCAGGTCTCTGTGACACCTGTAACTTAGTGTTATCTGTAAAATGGAAATAACCAGATCTCCCCTATATATCTCATAGGGTTCTGGTAGATATCAAATGGAACCATGCTTGTAAATGATATTTGAAATGACTTTTGTATTATATTTATATAGACGTGAGACATCATTAATGATTTACTTTAGAAGAGGGATCAGATATGGTTAAGCCCTCAAATATGGAATGGCAGTGGCAATGAATGAATGGAGCTTGGTGCTTTGTCTCAGGAATTTTATTCCTTTACCTTTACTATTGCTGGAGGTGGGGAGTGTTGTACTACATATATATTCTTCCTCCTGCTCCCAGATATGGAAAAATATATGATTTTGTTTATATAACCAGGGAATCTATCCATCTATCATCTATCTGTCTTTCTGTCTATCTTTCCATCATCTGTCTATCTACCTGGAAGAACTATACCACAGGTACATTGTTCTTGTAAATAGATGTGCTTGGGCTGGTGGGACCCTCATGTGGCATCCTTTGGAAACATTTCTTATTGTTTCTGGATGTACAAATCAAAGACACCAAGAGTGACATAATTTAAAACTAATTTTGGTCTAATAAAATTTAGATATAATAATTCTCACTATTGCAATTTTATTTTTCCTATGAAATAATAGAACTTTCTTTGTGAAAATAGAAAAGAGAAGAGCAGACATTTTAGAATGTATAGCTGAACTTTGACCAGATTAGTATAGTCCTATTTTCCATGCCTTAAGGCCACCTGCAAAAATCTTAAATAAAAGTTATAGGCATGTACTTATTTCTTCAAGTCCAGTGGAAACATTCATATAGAGAGGTTTTATATAAATCAACTTTGATTTAAAATGCTTCCAAGGGCAAAACAGTGATATCAGTGTCCTGTGGTCTGTTGTACTCTTATTTAGACTTTTTCATTAAGACTAGAAAACTTATAAACCACAGGCTTTTAGTGTTTAAAATTTATTTCACTTTGTTCACACAAATTTAATTATTCCAGAAATCAGAATTCTGATGTAGGTCACTGCTACAGATACAGCTTTTCTCATGTGAATTCCTGGAAGCTTGTTTTATTCACAGCATTTTTATTTACGTAATATTTGACACATGTGAAAAATATACACACACACATATACACTTAGAAGCTTGAATGAAACTGTAAGAAACTTCTGTGAAATTACCTGTTTTTCCCTGATTCCCTCATTCTGTTATCAAAGGTAACCACTCTCCTGAACTTTTGTGTTATTCATTCCTTTGCTTTTTTTTTAAACAGCTTTACTGAGATATAATTCATATACCATACTACTCACCCATTTAAAGTGTACAATTTAAAGTTTTTAGGATATTCACAGTAGTGCAACCATTGCCACAATCAATTTTAGAACATTTTTATCACCCCCAAAAGAAACACAGTACCCGTTAGCAGTTACTACCCTTTCCTCCCCAATTCCCCTCCCCTCCCCTTTAAAATACAGTTGTCCCTCGGATCTGTCAGGGATTGGTTCCAGGACCTTCCATGGTTATGAACATTCATGGAAGCTCAGGTCCCCTATGAGTCCTGGCATTGGTATCCCCAGTTCCACATCTGTGGATTCAACCAATTGCAGATGGTAACATAGTACAAAATCCCTGGGCTGGTGGAATCCAGAGAGGCACAACCTGCAGATAGGGAAGGCTGACTGTATATCTTTTTACCAAAGACATACTTACACATATGCTTTTACCACAATATATAATTAGCTTTGATTTTATTTGAATTTAATATAATTTTTCTCGTACTTGATGTGCTCTTTTTTTTCACTCAGTGTAATATTTCTAAACATCCATGTCCTTGTACATAGTTACAGTTAATTCAGTTTCAAAGCAGTGTAATTCCACTATTTAGATAAACCACAATTTATTTGTCTATATCCTTGATATAAACTTGATTTCCTGCACTTTTTTTGCTACAATCCCTCTGTTCTGAATGATTTTGTCCACGTCTCCTGGTGTACACATGCAAGGGGCTCTCTAGCATCTAGCTGGCACTGTAAATTACAAATTCAACTTTACAAAATAACGCAAAACTTTATTGCAAAGTAGTTATAATTCATACTTTCATTAGTTGTGGTGGATTCTTTTTCAGCATTCTTGCCAGCATTTAGTATTATTAGGTCTCTTCTTTTTTGCTCATGTAAGCAGGCAAAATGGTATCTCGTGTTTCAGTGTTTTCCTGACTGAGAATGAGGCTGAAATTTTCATATCCTTACTTGCAATTCTTGTTTCCTCTTCTCTAAAATGGCTGTTCATATCTTTGCCTGTTTTTTTCCATTTGGCTGCTTCTCTTACTGATTAGCAGCATTTTATACATTTCAAATACCAATCCATTTGGGGTTATATATGTGGCAAGTCCTCCTCCAAGTTTCAAGTTTATGTCTTTGTGTTTCTTCTTGTGCTTGCTTCCCACAAATTATCATTTACTTTTATGTATTCAAAAATTTCTATTATAGTTTTTTTGACCTATGAGCTGTTTAGAAGCCTGTTTTTCATTTGAGTTAAGAAAATCTAACTTAAAATAATTTATTCAATTCCAACTGGACTGTACAATGGTTAAAATTAGAAATTTGTTGGTGCTTATTTTAAAGTATCTGTGTGGTCACATTTTTGATAAAAGTGCCATGTGTGGTTGGGAGAACTATATGTTCTCTAATTGTTGGGTATACGTCCTGTTTATGTTTTTAAAGTCAAGTATGTAATTTAAAATTTTATATATTTACCAAGTTTTTGTCAGTTTGAACTATCAATAACTGTAGTATATGTAGCATATGTATTGAAATGTTCCATTATAGTGATGGATTTGCTAATTTTTATCTGTAGTCTTACCATTTTGTCGTTTTATATATTTTAAGTCTGTATTAGGTGTAGGTAATTTTTGAATTTTTATGTGTTTCTGTTGAGATGAATCTTTTATCATAGTGACATACTTTGTTTCAAAAATACGTATTTCTTAAGTCCATTTTTTTCTGAATTAATATATTTCTGCTTTCTTTGGTTCATGTTGACCTTGTATATTTTTTCTCCTTTTACTTTCAGCTTTATCAACTTTCATCCTTTTACTTCCAACCTTACCATGTCCTCATTTTAGAACTTTGTTTTGTGAATAGCATATAATCAGTCTGATTATCTATATTCCTTAGCTGAAAATTTTGATTCATTTACTTTTTTTTTTTTTGCGGTACGCGGGCCTCTCACTGTTGTGGCCTCTCCCGTTGCGGAGCACAGGCTCCGGACGCGCAGGCTCAGCGACCATGGCTCACGAGCCCAGCCGCTCCGCAGCATGTGGGATCTTCCCATACCGGGGCACGAACCCGTGTCCCCTGCATCGGCAGGCGGACTCTCAACCACTGCGCCACCAAGGAAGCCCAACATGTAATTTTTAAAAATTAGCAAGCAACAAGAGTCTTTACAAAATTATCAGGAAGATTTGAATAAGAACAGTGAGAGGCCCGCATACCGCAAAAAAAAAAAAAAAATTACATGTAAGAAACATTTCATATTTTATGTTCTCTATCTTAGAATTATTTTAATATTGAAATTATCAGGAGACTAAATCTATGGATTTTTGTTTCTGCTGAATTCACTTATAGCTACTGTTTCCTTGTGTGTTTGTTGATTTTTGTTGCTTGTATTATGAGCTCCTATTTAGTTCAACTTAATCCCTAGGAATCATGTGAGCCTAAATTGGGGATGGTTTCTTTCAGGGAGGATTTGCATTTGCTACTCCTTAGAACTAGGAGTGAAGTGCTACTGACCTGGGACTTCTTTAGCTTATTTGGAGTATCCATGCTAAAGCATATTTTCCAGATTCAGCTCCCCCAACTTGCAGCATTCACAAAACTCAGCCACCTCAACCCTGTACTAATACTGGAATTTACCTTCGGGTTAGTTCCAGATTTTGTGTTCTTATCATACACCCTTCCAGCTTTGGTATCATCTTGCTATTCCTTTTCTATTTCTTTTTGTCTTCCTTTTAAGATTTTCCTCACTTTGGTGTTCTCTGCCTTGCTTTAAAAACTTGCTGTTATAGTTAATCTAGGATCAGTGTGTTCCTAGTCCTCTGTATTGCCAAAATCTGATATATCCCAGATTATTCACTTACAGCAATAAACACAGCTCTCAGGGTCTTTATTTTCACACATACTTTTTGAGCACTCACCATGTGCCAGGGTCTGTGTTAAGTGCTATACAGAAGATATTCTTGTTCTTGAGAGCTTGGAATCTGGTAGAAAAAATAGACATGTATACCAGAAATTATTCTACAAGGCAACATGAAATATGTGCTAAAATAGAGGCACAGGGCTTCCCTGGTGGCGCAGTGGTTGAGAGTCTGCCTGCCAATGCAGGAGACACGGGTTTGTGTCCCGGTCCGGGAAGATCCCACGTGCCGCGGGGCGGCTGGGCCCGTGAGCCATGGCCGCTGAGCCTGTGCGTCTGGAGCCTGTGCTCCACAACTGGAGAGGCCACAACAGTGAGAGGCCTGTGTACCGCAAAAAAAATAAAAAATAAAAAAATAAATAAAATAAATAAATAAATAAATAAATAAAATAAAATAGAGGCACAACTATGGTGCACAACAAAGGCTAAGGAGTAAAGGCTTGACTACCACTGGGAAAGGCTGTGAACTGTAAGGCTTTCAGGATCAAGCTCATGCATTGAATATAAGCTTCTATTTCATAACAGTCCAAGGGTATGCAGCTGGCCAGGAGTTAAATCAAGTCTCTTTCATGTTAAGAGTGACTGATGTGAAGGGCACAAGCTTTCTGCAGAAATCTGAGGAAACATTCCAGACAGACCATACGGCTCTTCTAGTCACAAACCTCCACTTGTACTAGGAAATTATTTAGAAGGTGCATGGTTGAGAGAAGGTGGAACACTTAGGTATTTCAAATATTTCTCAGGGAAAAAAATAGCCAATGCTTATCTGCTCTAAAAGGGAACTTCTAATGTGACTTCTGTTTGTATACTGGTGTTTTCCATTATAACCCCATTTAAGAAGGTTGTAACTTGACTGTAAAAATTTCCTCTAGATGAAAACTTGGCATACCAGAGTGCTCCCTTTGAATAATGCCCATCTTGAAAAACAAACAAACAAATAAATGGATTTGGTTTGCATTAGCCAAATTGTTTGAAAGTCAGAAGACAACAAAGCCCTTAGTATTGGAGATATAGATGTTTGCATTCTTTACTGCATGAAAGCTAAAACAAACAAACAAACAAGAATCAAACTTATTTGTCTTCTTAATGTGCACCCCAGGGATGATCAGAAGAATCAATATATTTAATACTAAGCAATTCTGCTTTGCATTAAAAAACTAAAAGGAGACACTGAGGGATGGAGAAGGATGTTCCACTCAAAGGCAGTCACATGCTGTATCAGACCCTTGGGACAAAGCTGGAACTGTTGTTTACTTGGTAACCTCAGTTTTCACATGCCTCTTTTCTTGAGGTGCTGAATATAATTCTAGTGACTAATGCTACGTAATCCTGGATATGAAAAAGTGACTTGAGAAAGCCATCTGGTCTACCACCAAAGCATGCGTTGGCTCTTTTGTATCCAGAGTGAGTTGGTATGTGTATCTACAAAGTGGTGCCTTTCTAAGAATTGTGAAGGATACATCGGATTATATGCCATCAATTCTCAACTTAATGGCTGGCTGTAGAATCTAACTGTGGAGTGAGATGTGACTCTCTGAGCTGTGATAACAGCAACAGGAAGTAGAAGAAAATTTTATTCTTGCCCTTTAAAGTTATAGAGTTAAAGAGGAAATTAGAAAAATGGAGAGCAGATTAGTGTTTTCTAGGGGTTAAAGAGGAGGCCTGGGACAGAAAGTGGATGTGGCTATAAAAGGGCAACATGAGGGATTCTTGTGGTGATGGAAAAGTTCTATATTTCAGCTGTATCAATGACAATATTTTGGTGGTGATATTGTACTCTAGTTTTTGAAGATATTACTATTGGGGTGGAGGACTGGGTAAAGGGTGCATAGAATTTCTCTGCATTGTTTCTTTTTTTAAAAAATTAATTTTTTTCCAGCTTAACTGAGATATAATTGACATGTAGCTGTTAAACTGATTAAACAAGGAGGCCATTAGACTGAGGTGGCTCTAATACCTTAGTAGTCTGCGTAAGCAAAGCAAAACCTAAGCCCATAATGCCTCAAGGTGAAGAAATCAAAACCTAAAAACAACCAATCACAAACAGCCATTTTGGCTTTCCCAAATAAGGCAACCACGTAAGCCGTAACCAATCAGATAATTTCCTTACTTTGCTTCCACCTCTTCTCTATAAAAGTCTCTCCCCAGCTCCTATCTGTGCAGTACTCCCAACCACTTCCAGTTTTTTGCTGCCCAATTTGAATCACGTTTTGATCAAATAAATTTTTGAAAGTTTAATATACCTCAGTTCATCTGTTAACATAATACTGTGTAAGTTTAAGGGGTACAATGTGATGGTTTGATATACCTGTATATTGCTAAATGATTACCACAATAAGTTTAGTTATCCATCATCTCACATAGTTCATACATACAATTTGTGTGTGTGTATGTGTGAGAGAGAGAGAGAGAGAAAACTTTTTTTTTTTTTTTTTTTTTTTTTTTTTTTGTGGTATGCAGGCCTCTCACTGTTGTGGCCTCTCCCGTTGTGGAGCACAGGCTCCAGACGCGCAGGCTCAGTGGCCATGGCTCACGGGCCTAGCCACTCCGCGACATGTGGGATCTTCCCGGAACAGGACACGAACCCGTGTCCCCTGCATCGGCATGCAGACTCTCAACCGCTGCGCCACCAGGGAAGCCCAAGAGAGAAAACTTTTAAGATTCACTCTCTGAGCAACTTTCAAATATACAATACAGTATTGTTAACTGTAGTCACCATGCTGTACGTTACATCCCCAGGGCTTATTCATCATCTGGATGTTTGTACCCTTTGACTGTCTTCACCTGTTTGCCCTACCTCCCACCCCTTTGTGTTATTTCTTACAATTTCATGTGAATCTACAATTTTACCAAAATTAAAAGTTTAATTAAAAATAATATTATGTTTACTTGAACATTACATATTATAAAAAGCAAAAGTGGGAACAACATGGCATCTTATAGAACAGGGATTAGTAAACTATGGCCAGTAGGCCAGGTCTGGCCCACTACCTGTTTTTGTAAATAACCTTTTATTGGAACACAGCTTTGCTGGTTAACTTATCTATTGTCTGTGGCTGTGATTTAATGCAGTGGCAAAACTGAATAGTTGCAATGGAGACTATAGGATCCACAAAGCCTAAAGTATTTACTATCTTGCCCTTTATAGAAAAAAATTTGCTGATCCCCTAATCTAGAATGTAAGCTCTATAAGAGCAAGTAAAGCATCTGATCAGCTTGTTCATCACTGTATGCCTGGCACACTGCTTAGCATGCTGCGGGTGAAAAATCATCTTTTGCTGAATTAAGGAAGCAGCATATTATGAAATGTGAGTTTGCCAGGGAGAGAATAATTGAAAGAATTTAAAACATCCTCTTGGGATCGTGACTGTACATTTTCTGAAGGCAATGACAATTGAAAAACAGTGATGTGATGCCTGCTGCCTTTTGTAGACCGATAAAGGAAGAGGATTTCAGGTCTTACGTAAGCCTGCAGTACCTATGTTGAGACCAGTGAAATGGAAAGAGTTTTTAAAGGCACAAATTAACTGTGTAGAGGGTCTAATGTAATTCTAATTCACCATTAGTCAGGCATAATATTTCCTTTTAGGTTCACAACATGTAGCAATAGTTCAGTCTTGAGAAACACTTGTAGTTAAGTCACTAAGACTGATGAATTTGGTCAGAAGATTTATACCTGTTTATAGGGAAGGCACCTTATTATCTCATTATTGTGACATCTCACTTGTTCAAGAGGAGAATTGTTGAAAACAGGAGTGAGAAAATTCAAAAATTTAAGTTGGCCATAGTTTTGAAATTTTGATGATACCAATGAAGCTTTCCATTTAAATGGAATCTTTAGCAAATATTCTGCAAGGTGAAACTGTCCTTTGATAATATAAGCTTCTAAATTGCTAGCTAAAATTTGACTTTCTCCAAGGGTGGGATAATTTGATCATACTAGAGTCTCAAGAATAATTTCCAGGGATTATGGTTGCTGTTGGGAAGATGAGAAGAAGTAATGAAAGCAGAGTTTGGAGCCAGACAAAACTGGATTTGAATCTCTGGGCCAGGAACAATTTAATTATTCTTGCTGGGACTCATCTGAAATGAGAAAATGATTCCTGTCTCAGAAGGATGTTCTGAGAATTAAATAAGGATGGACTGTGCTTAGGACATAGTACCTACTCACAGACATTCATCAAATGGTAGTGCCCTTTCTTTGGACCAAAAGACAAAAACAGAGGTGAGAGGAAGGAGGGTCTTCCAGGTGACTGCCGAAAGGAATACTGTCCCCTGAATGACACTATCTCTTAGCTGTTTCCCTGGGGGATATTAGGACTGTTATTTGTATTGTGCCTGAAGCATTGCTGTGCAGTCTAGCTAAATGGTGGGCCTGCACTATGTCTCTGAAAGATCATTTTATTCATGGAATGTACCATAGGTGCCTAAACAAAACAAACACAAAGCCCTCTCCTTGGTGTGGTACATTGAGCTAAAGAGAAGTTTCCAATGAAACTCTTATTTGCCGATGCTGGCCTAACATGAAGACTGCATGGCTGAACAGGCTGAAATTCATTCATTTTGTTCCTTGGTGCATCCCAACTCCTCCATTTTTGGCATTTTGTCTCAACCCGTGGGCATATGGTTGCCCAAGTTGTTTGATTAAAATATGCATGTGTGTGTGTGTTTTTTTAGGAGGGGTAACAACTGAAAATTTAATAGTAAAAATAGATCTCATTCCCTTAGGAATTAAAGAGAATAAGTCTGAAACCTGGTCTGAAACTGGCACTTCAGAGAGACTTCGTAGCCAGTTGTCTAATTCTACCTAAGTAGGTTTTAACTTCTGATGTAGTATTGACGTATCCATAACAGGAGCTATTGACCACTACACATATGTCTCATCTTTCTATTAGTATCTGATCTAACATCATTGTTTGAAATTTAATAGTTAAGAGAGGAGTCCTTGAAAATGTACGGTTGCAACTACCAGCATACATTGTTTTGAGAATGGCTAGTGGCATCCCAAGTCTGATAGCTCAGAAATTCAAGTTCAACAATAGAGGAATGAGGGGACTTCTTGGCGGTCCAGTGGTTAAGACTTCGCCTTCCAACGCAGGGGGTGCCGGTTTGATCTCTGGGCCGGGAGCTAAGATCCCACATGCCTCGCGGCCCAGTTTGGCATTATGATATGAAATTTATCAGAGACCTGTGCTTGCCAAAAGGTCCTTCACATAGATCTTCTGGAAGATGGAGCATTTTGCAAAGTGTTAGAGCACAACAGTAACTATCTCTAAATCACATAAAGACTTAAAAGGTCATGGTTAAACATTGGATCACAATGTAAATGACAATAGAAACCATTATTGCTGTTACATACAGCATTTAAAAATAACTAGAGGGCTTCCCTGGTGGCGCAGTGGTTGAGAGTCCGCCTGCCGATGCAGGGGACACGGGTTTGTGCCCTGGTCCGGGAAGATCCCACATGCCGCGGAGCCGCTGGGCCCATGAGCCATGGCCACTGAGCCTGTGCGTCCAGAGCCTGTGCTCCGCAAGGGGAGAGGCCACAACAGTGAGAGGCCCGCGTACCGCAAAGTAAATAAATAAATAAATAAATAAATAAATAAAAATAACTAGAATTATGACTGATAAAATTTTACCAGGACATACTAGATTTTTAGGAATTCCATGTAATTTAACATACTAATCAAATATTTCTCTCTGAGATGGCTCAAGGGCCTTCTAAAGCATCTCAAAGTTAGCTGGAGATCAAAAGAACTGTTAGAATTGGCCAAACAACACTTATTCACTGAACCAAAGTAAAGGGATTTCAAACAAAAATACAGATCACAGACACAGGCAAAGGAACTCACAAGCTGTTATCAAAAGCAGCATTCCAAGAAAACTTTGGAGGGAGAAACGAAATCCAGGCTTCCCCTAACCCACTTCCAACAAAATCCATCTTAGAAAATCCTGGTCATGCACAACTCTTTCCTCAGTGTTCCCTTTTCACAAATGTTCATCACCTTCTGTATCCATCTTATGTTGCCACTTATTTTTTTCCGCATTCAGACACAACCAGCTCTAGTACAAAGTGACTTTCTTTTCTCTTTGTACCATCAGCCTGTTACCTAGCTGCTCAGTTTGTTTATTATGTAGCTTCATAAATGTTTGAACATATGGAACTTCTTTTGTCTTTCTCTTCATGTGACAAAATAACTCTGGCTGAAGGTTAGTATAGTCATTTAGGCTACCATTCAAAGACCACCTTTCCTCATTTTTCAAGAACGTGTGTGTTTTAAAATTTATTTATTTTTGGCTGCATTGGGTCTTCGTTGCTGCTCGTGGGCTTTCACTAGGTGCAGTGAGCAGGGGCTACCCTTCGTTGTGGTGTGTGGGCTTCTCATTGTGGTGGCTTCTCTTGTTGCAGAGCATGGACTCTAGGCATGCAGGCTTCAGTAGTTGTGGCACATAGGCTCAGTAGTTGTGGCTCACAGGCTCTAGAGCGCAGCCTCAGTAGTTGTGGCACATGGGCTGAGTTGCTCCATGGCATGTGGGATCTTCCCGGACAGTTCTCAAAGCCATGTCCCCTGCATTGGCAGGCAGATTCTTAACCACTGCGCCACCAGGGAAGTCCCAAAATATGTGTGTTTTTAAAAAATAACTTTTTTGCTGTACAGAAGAAACTAACACAACATTGTAAATCAACTATACTCCAATAAAAATTAATAAAAAGAGCAAATAACAGTTGACTTTTACACAATTAGATTGCTTTTTATACCAGTAAAAGTGAACTATAATAAATTCCTGTCCCTAAACTAAAAAACAAACAAACAAACAAACACTTTTTGTTACAAAGTCTATATTGTGATGGGAGTCCTTTTCTTTGATCGAGTTAAACATGAAACAGTGAGAAATTTCTCCAGGAGACAATGTTTTGTCCTTTCCAAGCCTGAGGGTTTGACCTTGAGTTGTTTCCTGCAGCCACACCGTAGTTGCTGTTAGTTTTACAGGCTGCCTGTCAATGACAGTGGCCATTTTACACATTCAGCATGAGGCTAAATTATGATGAAGCATGTTTACCATGGATAGCAGTTTATTATTGTACTAAAACATATTTAAGGAGAAAATGTGACAAGAAGAAAGGTAGACAGAAGGTACTGTGACTCTCTAGGTACTGTGATTATTACCTTACGTAAGCTAGGGAAAAATAATAAAGCAAATCTCAGGCTGTAGACGGTGTCACCGTTGGATAAATAGCTAATGTAAGAACACAAGCTCACCAGTAACAAAACTACACAGCAGCCACCAGGCATCGCCAGTATGGCGCACACACTAGCCTTGCGTGTTTACGAAATCTTTTAAAATTATTAAATGAAGCCAGTATATTTTTTTATTTTATTTTGTAACTCCATGTGTCATGTTTGTAATTTCCAAGACCCAAAGCCACATTGCTAGAAAAATGTTCCACCACTGAACTCCTGTTTTCTCTTCCCCAAATCCCCATAAGTTTCACTCTGAATTATTTGCTTCACTTTACAAATGTTGAATATTATGGGGAGAACTAGAACTGAGGAATGGTGTCCTTCCAGCTGGTATGTTAATTGGACACTGTTTATTCAACAGCAGCGTTAAGAATATAAAACCTCATCACTAGTCCTCTCTGAAAAGCCTTTGAGAATAATAGCACTTCTATAAAACTTAAGGCCTGAATGTTTCTTGCTTATGATGAGTAACATAGTATTAACATATTAAAATCTAGTAACCAGTACTAGAATATGTTCGGAAAGCCTGTCAAAGTGCTAATGGTAGTAGTTTTGGAAACTCCACATCTGCCACCGGATTAATTACTCACATAAAACATTATCATTTCCTCACATCTCCTCTGAGAAGGAGCAGCTGCTAGAGTGATTTATGGCCCTGAGTGATATACAAAGGAATAAATGGGAATGATACCCAGTGGACTGAGAGATCCGATCTTGATTCATATTAGAACAAGTTGAAGGACCTCGGTGGTGTAACATTTATTTCTTGAGGCCCATAGGCAATTAAAAAGAAATGTCTGGCACAAACTCTGGGAAACTAACTGTTTAAATGGCCACGACTGCCTTCCCCCAGAGGCCTTTGTATGGGAGAAGATGAGGGTGGAGGTAAAGCTAGGTCACAGTGAACCTGGCCGCCAGGGGTTGATGAACTGGCTGCTATTTATCGATGCCAGGTTTTCTAGGTCCTCCTACCTGTTGTTTTCATTTGTTGAAGTACAGATCAGAGGTGACTTCCAAGGTCTGCCCTGGCTTCTCTCCCTCTTACTGGTTTACTTTCTGCTTGATGTCAGGGTGATGTGAATTCCATTTTCAGAGGATGGAGGCAAAGAAAAGTGTAAGGATTTGAAAGAAAATTTATTGTTTATAATTAAAACTAGGAGATGACAGTTCAAAGGTGAGAACCCAGCCTGCAATTAAGGCTGGTGAGAAGACTTAAACAAGCTATTATATGACAATTAGCACAAATGGGAACAGGAGGTAATCTGTTGATTGCGTCTCTGATCATCTCTCATGTGGTCCATCATTCTCGTCAAGCATCTTTGTCAGTCCCCAAGCCACCCCCATTTTACAATAAATTGGCCAACCTGTTTTTGGTTCTTCTGTGTTTCAGGTGAGAGTGAAATGGTCTTCCCAAAGAAAACAAATCCTTGGGTTTAGAGAATTCATCCCATTTCTTTGTTGTCTAATTCCCCTTTTTTGTTTCCCCCCAAAGGCCTCTTTTGGCAGAGGAGTGTGGGGGGGAGGGCAGATTTTCACAACTGGGACTTGGGAGGTTAAAGCTATGGCAGGTACTAAAGAAACCAAGACAATTCTCAAAGTCTTTCAGCATCATTATAATTAGAGAAGCAATTACAGTGAAGTTAGTGGTAATTTAAATTGATCAGCTGGATATCAGATGATGAGTTGTTTGGAACTGGCACATCTAATGAATATCTACTTGGTGAGCAGACTTGCCTTTCAGTAAACAAAGATAAAACCTGGCCCCTGGCTGGCCAAATTCATGAGCCTGTGAACCTGTGGGAATACTATTTATGCAGGCGACACAAAGCTTAGCCCTGTGGGTTTTTCAGGGAGAATAACATTGGAAGTGCATCCTGTTGAGTCTGTGCCCCCCCAGTTAAATTTCTGCTGCACTGATTAAGTATGTAAGTACTATTCTTTTCATAGAAAATCTTGGGAGAATCTATTAGAACCTTACATTGTATTCTTAAAGTATCCACGTTTTTATCTCACTTGAGTATTTGTCCTTTTTCATTAGATACAATGTAGCCCAGTGGTTTGCTGATTTTCCAAGGACTTAACACAAGCCTATGCAGAATCATCTTGGCCCTGAGGATGGAGGTAACAAGGGAGGTGGGGATGGACAGAGGGAGGGGGTGACAGAGAAAGAGAGAGAGAGAGAGAAATGTGAATGACTCACTATGTTTTGTTGAGAAATTATGAATTGTTATGAATTGAATCTTGAGGTTTGAGTTGTTGTTTGTTGCTACTGGGACCCCAAGAGCCGTGTTGAAACTTGAATTTTGTGGTTAAACCTTGGCATTTTATAGAATTCAAAAGAATTTCTATTGTCCATGCATCATGACATCACTGACCTTTTAAGGTATTAGCACTACTATTTAAGACATTGAAATTTTGTCTTATTATGTGTCCTTTGATATCAGAAATCTGCATCTGGGTGGTTTAATATTGCCCCATTTTGGCTTTACAGCTTAGGAAGCAATAGATATAGTGAATGTAATTTCTCAAGCCTTGAATAAAAGCATTGGGAAAAAAAAAAAGACTTAGCAGGAATTCTGGCTTCCTTTTTAATTCCAGTTATAGGGCTTATTATCGTAAGTAAAAATCCTCTGAAGTTTACATCTTCTATTACATACTCCCAGTACTTCAAAATCCATGTATGTATTCTCACCAGAAGTGCTAAACTTTTGAGAGAAACAGGTCTGACGATTGAGTGTGTGGCTGGAAATCATTTACTATCAATGGTCACTCAGCTCAAGATAGTATCCCTGAAATGACTTAGGAAGAAAAATCAATAATACTCACATATTGTGCAGTCCTCTTAGAGGATCATCTGTTTTACCTCACAAAAGTATTCCTTGTTCCAAATCATTCTTTTGAAATAAAAGAAGAAAAAAAGGCAACGTAAATCATAGCTCATTTTCTCTTATGCCCTTATTTTAAGCTTTTTTTTTTTTGTTGGGGGGGAACCAAGTCTCATGGAGAATAGATAGGAGCAGATACACGTAAGATGGAAGGCAAATGTCAGTGTACTTGTGTTTTAATTTCAATTGCTCATGCTCTCAACTGAGAAAAAAATTCGCCTGGTGCATATTTAATAATATCTCCGTTTCAAAATTGTTGGACAAAGGGGAATGGTTTTATCCCCATAGAATGGCTTTCATGAGTGGAAGAGTGACTACACACACAGACATATATAGTCACGTGTAGGGCTTAGTGGGTCATTATCACTCTCACTTTCAGATAGACATTCACACTTTCGTTGTTCCCTAAATTTAATTCTCACATATTTATCCCCTAGCCTGGATCTGGAACAAATTCTGGAACAGGGTTCTGATGAAATGAGGTGGGACTGGGCCTGTCTCATCTGGGACAGGAATGAAATAGTTATCGGAGTGTGAAATTGGACACCCCTGGAGCACACATATACCAAAAACTGGATGAACGAGTCCGCTGGACCAGATTTCCCTCAGTTGCACAAAAGGAAAAGCCTAGGAAGAATGGCCTAATCTTGCAGTTGACTTGGAACTCTCCTTGGTGCTGAGATAGCACCTGAGGCAGTGCTCTCCACATGGTGCTTGATCTAAGTGTGTTTGGTGCGTTGTGCTGGACAGTAATTCCTGTAGTCGGTTGTGGACCATGGGGTTGCAGGAGCAAGGTGTTTTACAAGGAAAAAGGACACAACATTAAATAAGTTTGAACTCATGGTGAGAACGTTGTTCCTTCTGAAAGTCCTGACCTCCACCCCTCCCTCTCAGTGTTCATGTGCCTGTTAGAACTCAGATGATCCCATCTCCTTCCACCCTCTCCTCCTTGTGTGCTTTATTTATTTTAATGAGATGAAAGATCTAGGTGTGTTTATTACTTTCTCTGAATTTTACTTGCATCTCTGATGGCTAGCTTTGGAGGATTTCAGCTCCGGTTTTCATTTGAGAAACCTAATGCATCCCCTAATAGAAAGCACTAAAGGATGATTCCATGCTACTCTCTTCCTTTATTTTTGACACCTTCATTGGGCATGTGCTTCAGTTGAACTATTCATCTCAGTAATACCAAACTCAGTTCAGAGAAAGAAAGGGCTAACTTGGACTTTCCTACATGTGCTTTCAGCTATTGCTTATTATCTACATTTTGTGGTTCTCTTTCCAACTGATAACAGAATGCCAACATGTTGGTGAAAATGGTGCTGTTCTAATAGCTTCCTCTGTCCTAAAATAGAATGATTAAGGCACTACAGCCTCTTCTTTTGCAGTGCATGTTTATTTGATGTAAATTGTCTGAAACACAGTTGGTAAATAGGGAATGGTGTCAATATAATGCACAAGTCATGTTGATTTGCACAGGATTTTCCCAGGCACATTAATGTTTCAAAGTCATTGGAAGCAAGTTCCCTCACAATTAAAGTGAAAGCTTCGGCTGTATACGAAGCCTTCAAGAAAAAAAGCTGAATATCCTGTAGAATTGACCTCCATTAGTGCTAGTTATGGCTGTTTAGTGGCTTCAAGAATGGCTGTATTTTTCAACGTGTTAAGCTAGCTGAAAGAAGCCATAAGTATAGGTAAAGAGGCCAAAAAGATATTTCCTCCTGTATTAAAACAAAAGTTGTGATTTTCAATTTTGACGAAACTGGTTTTTATTAGCAGCACATGCCTTCAAGGACTTTTATCTGAAAGGGTGAAGCTGGGGCCTCAGGTTGAAGACTACACATGACCAACTGATTGTGGTGTCACAATGCCATTGGAAAGTTAACGGTGTCAGTTGACTTTAAGTTAAATTTAAGTTAAACTGTGTCAGTTTATTTATGAGAGTTGTTATGCTTTTTGTTAGGGCTTTAATAACAAAGTTCCATAACTTTTGTCTCAATTTCCCTGACATTATTTTCCCCCAAAGTCCTGTTGCTTTTCACATGCAATTTTACAGAATGCAAGGTTTTGGGGTATGTGTACATGAAGTTACCACAGAAATGCCTGTAAAACATCTTAAATAGTTCAAATTCATATCTTTGGGCCTGTATGTAACCAAATGTTTCACCAGCACAGAAAAGGCAACTCACAACAACACTGCATAGGAGATGCTGTAGTGAGAGGTGCTTGGCAAAGGAAGGGTCTCTAGTATTCCGCCCCTGGCGTCACAAATGCACTGGGCACCTATGTTAGTGATTTTGGTGGCCTCTATATTCTTTTTCATATCCTGTGGGAGAGAGATGCTGCTGACTGTGTTTTAGATGATTTAGGAACCTTTCAATCCAGGAGAGTTAGCCTTTGTTCCTCAACATGCTCTCTGTTGCATCTGAGATACAAGTAATCTCTCTCTTGAGTGTTGTGTCTGCTGCGGTCATTGCTGCTATGTTTCCATCTGGATACCTCAGAAAGAAAGATTTGGGAATTTTGGCAGTTTGAAAAGTGGTGTTCATGTCCCTCAATTTATTTATTTGTAAAAAAATTTATTGAAGTATAGTTGATTTACAACGTTGTGTTAATTTCTGCTGTATAGCAAAGTGATTCAGTTATACACATATATTCTTTTTCATATTCTTTTCCATTATGGTTTACCACAGGAAATTGAATATAGTTCCCTGTGCTGTACAGTAGGACCTTGTTGTTTATCCATCCTATATATAATGGCTTGCATCTGCTAATCCCAAACGCGCAATCCCCCCTCCCCGCTTGGCAACCACCCGTCTGTTCTCTATGTCTGTGAGTCTGTTTCTGTTTCGTAGATGAGTTCATTTGTGTCCCCTCAATTTTATTTATTTTTTATTTTAAAAACTCCATATTCAATTATTCACACCAAAGGATAGCCATTAAAATTATGAACATCTCTACATATATTTCATATTCTTTATCTCGACGCCAACAATATGAGGAGAATGAGATCCTTGTTCCAACTTAGCCACTAATGAGTTGTGCAACATCAGCCAGATGGCTTTCCCCCTGGGCTTTGGTTCCCAGAAACTAAAAATGAGGATAGCTTTTCAATCTCCATGTCCTTTCTTGGCCTGGCATGTAAAGCACCTGCCAGTTACCCTGCCCCTTTTTGTGAGGTCTCGGAATAACTGCCATACCCACCGTCTCTCTTCTGTGTTTGGCATCACTGGATCTGGCCAGTGATTGGTACCCTACTCAATGACAACCAACTCATAGGCTGTCCTGTGGCCCCAGAGGGATGTGGCCTGAGAGCTCAGCCCAGCCCCCCCACCTGAGGTGACCAATCAGTCCTGTCACTTAAGTAGCTTGAACTCCAAACACTCAAAATTAGTTGGTAACATCAGGAGTAGGTGAACCAGAGACCCAGTTATAGGGAGAACAGCTGCATCGTCCCCCCACCCAACATGGAGCACTGGAGTGGGGAACAGCAGAAGTCAGCTGCTGAGTGGACAAGATGCTTGCTACATTGTCTTGAATGGTACTCTGGCCTCTGTGAGACTTGACTGGGCTGAATTAGGGTGATTTCCTGACTGCCTCACTTTCTAGTGAATTCTTATTTAATGGTGTGCTTTACCACTTCCTGGCTCAGGGCTGAGGGTGGGGAGGGGTGGGAGTTGGGCAAGCTTGAGCCCAATTGCATCCACTTAACTGGTGCAGGGACTTTTTCTCCATACCATCTGCTCTTCACGGGGAATCCAGGTTCCCGTACTTCTTTGAGGGTTCATAGGTGTTCAGCGTCATTGAAACTTGGATTAGGTTATTGGGACTGAAAAATCTGGGGCTCTGGTTCTCCCAGAGGGTCACCGAGGATGTGCTGTCTGGTGTCCTGGCAAGGCCTTTGCCGGAGCAGTGGGAAAGAGAAGCAGGACAGCTCCTTGGAGCAGGGAGGTGCATCGCTCAAGGTGGGGACCGGACAGTCTGCAGAGGCTGACAGGTTCCCAGAGGCCGCAGTAACTCTCATGCAATCCCTGCTGGTAACAGAGGACATATTCAAGGAGAAGAGGCCAGGCAGCCCAGGGACAATGATGTCACTCCTGCCTCGTGGTCACTCCAAGCCCCTCCTCACTGCAGGCCTGCTCATGTCCCTTCCTTTTGGTTCTCTCCTCATCACCCCTCTCTCCTCAAGCCTTGGGAAGCCCAAGAATATCTTGGTGCCTACATGGGGGAAGGGTGGTAGCTCTCATTCCTCTTGCTTTTTATGTGTTTTGTCTAGTCTTCTAGCTTTAGGATCCTAGAATCTTGAGATCCAACCCAGTCATAGGCCTCCTTTTTCTTTGCACTTTGCTGCAGCGACACTCTCAGGAGGCAGTGAATGCCATGGGCCTAGCTGTTTGAATGGAGGATGAGGCAGGGGAGTGAGGTTGAAAGCCTGGACCATAATGAAGAAAGGATAAAAAGAACTCTGGTTAATTAACATGTGCAACGAATCCCATGACCTTTTGGAAGTAACCTGAGCACATGTCTCTTTTGTGCATCCTGAAAGAGCCTAATATACTTCCTTTGAGTTTCTGTAGAGCAAACAAAGTTTCAACCTCAGTGAGTGGGCCCTCTATTTCAGGTAATATGATAAGTTATAGTATATCTAAGTTACTTGGGAGGCCTTTGAAATTTGTTAAGATGTAACCTGTAATACTGAAATGGAGGAAGATAAATGGAGACCATTAAAGCCCTAAGATATTGATCAAATAATACCTTGGCTATTGAACTTCTATTTAGGAGGGATCCAAGTCTAACAATTTATTCAAGAGCCAAACTGAAGACAAAAACTTGGAAATGAACAAAATCAACAGGATAGAATCTCGGATCTGAAACATGAAAGCAACTGCATGTTGTGTTAAATCACCCACCAAACTTTCTCTTGAATACATTCAATTACAGGTGAAGTTCCTCATGAAGATGAACAATTGCAATCAAATGGAATGAGCTAGACAGGACCTCAAGGCCAGGGGCCATATTTGCCAAAGAGGTTTTGAAAAATAACAAAAATAGGTAATGATAAAATCTTCCAGTTTTTGAGAAGAGCAATTTTGATCATCTAGTATATGTATTGCTGCTTTTGTAAATAGTCGCTAGCAAATACACATCTTTTCTGTCCTGCAATTTGAGTCAATTAAATGTTTTGTACAAGGAATAGTAATAAGCATCGTGTCAGAACAAAATGCACCATCAGTACTGACTCTCTCCCTGGGAAGAGCTAAGTCTGTAATAGCTCAGGACACCACATAGCCCAGGAAGGTAGGATTATTTAAGGAGGTTCTTCTGCTGAGGACAAAGGACAAAGAAGAAAGGTCACTTACATTCTACAGTTACTCACCAGGTAAAGGTGTAAAGAAGTAGGAGGTGTTACTAGAATGAAATGTATCTAAAATAAGACAAATGTCTTATTTGTGGTTCAATCAACCACCACAATGAAACCTTGAACCAACATTCTTGGATAACTATGAAGATACATTAACTCTCTATTGATCAGCATTTTGTCTTAAATATTTTCTTTTAAGAAATGAGTGTCTATAATCATATTTCACCCTGAGCTTACACATCCAACTGGCTGGCACTATAGTTATAGATACATATCATTGCATCTATCAGATTGTAACCGATGAAGTATAAGGGCCACAACTGGTTCATCTTTGAGTTGCCCACAGTGCCTCATCCATAAGGGATCAGTAAATATTTACTGAACTTAACATACTTTATTAACCCTCATGCAATCCCTGCCTTGTCTCCTAAAACTCTGTAACATGTGTAATGTATTTAGTCTTTGTTTATTGAACAGCTACAACATGCTGTGGCAAGGACTGTTTAATACATGCGGTGATCAAGCTAGCATGAGGCGTCTTCTTTTGGAGCTTAAGTTCATGTCGAGGGACGCAGACAGGCAGCACCTCCATGATCCAGGTGATCTGGCCCCTGCAGCAGGCTTTGTGTTATATGGAGCCCTGCTCTAGTCATGAAGAAGGAGTCCTGGGGCCAATGGAATAACTTCCACCTAAAGCACACTGCCTCCACCCCTTCTCCAGGTGACCAAGATGGGAATTCCTGCCTAAACAGTTCCAGCAGCTTCCTAGTCATGGAGTGGCCTCTTTCCAGATCCACCTCTCTGGAGCAGATAACATTGACCCTGTAGGCTCTGCCAGGCCCATGGATTGGCTGGGGGCAATAGGTTCAGAGAGAGCTCGTGAGTAGATCTTGGGTGTATGAGCTACAGTGTCTAAATGCATGTATGGCTCCTCTCAGTCATGATAGAACTGGGAATGGGAGGAAAGGAGAAAGGAAACCATAGTCTAGGGGTTTCCATTTGTAATCTTGTCCCAACCCCACATCTATCAGGAGTGAGTCTGCACGTAGGTAAATAAATAAGCAGGTTGAAGGAAGGAAACATTGGGTGTTAATGACACTCCCAAAACCAGGTTGCTTAGCAAAAGCTTCCCAGAGACACTGACTTGTAAAGTACGTACTGAAGAATAAGTAGGAGGAAGAGTATTCTAGGGATAGGGAACAGTGAGATAAAGGGAAAGAGTATGGCCCATTGAGAGACCTGCATATTCAGTAAGGCTGAATCACGTATATATGTGTCTCTGTGTGTGCACAGGGGGTGGGAGGGGAGTGGGGGAAGCTGAGTTGGGCAAGGATGAGGTCCAAAAAGATAAGGAGATGAGGTTGGAAAGGCTGGTAAGAGCTAGACCATGAAGACCTTGCTGGACTGACTTAGGAGTTTATCCTAAGGGCAATCAATGAGAAGGCATTGATGGGTTTTAATCTGGGGGAGTTTGACGTTTCAAAGTGTATCCCTCTAAGCTTGCAGAGAACAGCCTGGAGATGATGGTGGGCTAAGCTGGGCTGTGGGGAGACATGGGTAAAGAGAGAAGTGGACAGAGTCAAGAGATATTTAGGAGGTGAATTTGATAGGATTTTGTGATAGATTGAATGGGAGATGATAATGATAGAGACAGAGGGGTTAAGGATGACTTGAGTTTTCTGGATTAGACCACAGAGATGTTGGTAGTGACATTGACTGAGTCGTGAGGCACAGGAGGAGGGAGAGTTGAAGAGATATGATCAGTTACTACCTTAGTCTTTAGCTCCTTTTCCTGGATGGAGCCTCGCACCTAGATTCACAGGGCGTGGGGACAAAGGACCCTAAAGAGAAGTCATTGGATGTTCCTTTTCCAACAAATCACCCAAATATGGTGCGTCATGAGATGTGAGGAGTTTCTTCGTTATGCTTCAGTAATTCAGTTCCCAGGAGAAAACCCCAGTTAAAACAACCTTTGGGCTGTCCTGTTGTCTCCAATGCGGAATCCTAGGTCATTCCTATGAGGACAGCCCAGGGGCTGCTCTCCAGCCCTAAGTGTGACACAGCTGCCAACACCATAGCTGTACGGTTTCTTTGAGATCAAAGCCATGGAGAACCCAGTCTACTGGCTGAACTTGCTATATTGGCAAAGCTGGTTCCACTTTTTCCTCTTTCATGGGTGGAATAAATAAAGATTGTCTTATTTTAATTTTTTCTCTGACTTTGAAAGAGCTATAAGTTCAAGGCTGGAACTCCACAAAAACATCCTCCTGAATCCCAGATTGGTTCAACCTCTCTCCAGCAGCCCTTTTATCGCCCTTTCCCAGTGCCTTTACTCTCTCAAAGGATGGAAATGTTGGTCTTCAAGTAGATCCTGGGTTATATTGATTCCTACTTGGCACTTTCCCTGCACAGCTGGTGGCAAAACATATTTGCTCAGTGACCGTTGATGTGAGTTCATGCCTTGGAGAAGTGTAATGGGGGAAGGAAGGTGTAATGGGGAAGGAGAGCTGCATGGGGAAGGAAGTTATGCCATGTACAGCCCTGAAAGGAGCAGACTCAAGTTGGTGTGATGTGTAAGACGGTTTGGAAGTAGAGTAGGGAGACTGGAGGGGCTGCTCAGGGAAGGACAGAAGTGAGGAGTAGTGAGAACTTTTGTAGGTCTCAATGACACACTGATTGCCTTGGAAGAAATATGCCGTAGGTAGGAGTTAGAATTTGCTAGGAACTATAGCCTGAAGGGTGTCAACTGATTCTACCTTAGAGTTCCAATCCTGGTGCAAAAACTGAGAAAGGAGAGAAGGGCAATTTCCATAACTAAGGAAAAGGTAGTCCCTACAGTGAAGGGTAGAATCAAATGGTATTGTTTTAGGATTTATGAGAACAAGGTCATTATTACCCCAGACAAACATCCCTTTTCTATGTAGGACCTTGGAGAGAAGGACTATTGGGAAAATGACGGATAGAAATCTATGATATGAGCCTCTGACCCCACATAGTCACTGGAGCAACCAGTCCTGCCTCATAAGGCAGTTATTTTCCACTTTTCAATGTCACCAGTATGCCCTCAAGTCCCTTAGAGAGTCTCTTGGGATTCATTTCCATTCTTCTCTTTAGCTGAACTTCCACATAATTTGTTTTGTATGCTTCTTAGCTGAGCATGAAATTCACATTTATTTTTAGTCTCCCAATTTGTCGATTAAATGCTTTCGGATGTCCAATTTTCACCCAATAAAAACATAGAAACCTCTGTTGAAGAGGTATCTTTGGAATTGTCCTATCAGCAGACTTAGTAACCTTTAGAACCAAGTCCCCTTCATCTTCTGAAACCTAGCCTACTGACATTTTAAATGTGTCTCGTCATATAGCCTGTGGGGGAAAAATAAGTTCAGATCCATGCAAACATGTTCAGAATATGGAACATTTATCTCAGGAATAACGCATTTATCAAAACAGAGGGGGATTTTAAATGAAAGGCCTACTTATCCTTCACCATAAATTTTTATAATTCCTAGGTCAGGAATCCCCAGAAGTATTTGGGGTGAGAAAGTTACTTTTCATTTTCAAGGGAGCACAGGAGTGGGGTAGAAGATAGGGAGAGTGCAGCCAGTGATAATGAAGCTCAACTCTGGAGAGGGCTGCTCAGACCAAATTTGCTGGAGTTGCTTGCTTCCTGCTGCAAGTCCTGGTAAATCTCAAAGACCACCTGGAATTGGCCATTTGCTAAATCTTTTACCAAAAAGGATTCTTGACTTACTCACAATTTCTGGTGTAATCCCCAGGACTGCCTGCTCTAGGCAAATACCAATGCTAACTTACCTGATTGCTCTGAAGGAATTTTGCTTGGAATGTTTCTTTAGGAAGGGATCACATTGTATCTGATGAGAAATTACCTGTGGTTTAAAATTAATTCCTCCTTAACAATCTGGAGAAGTAGTGATCCTAGGATGGCCTAATTGCCTGAGTTGTTTATTTAAGGGGAATGCAGATTCAAGAGATCCTATCAGATTGAAAGCAAGGGAAAACCACAACCTGAAAACAGGAATTGTTTTGCTTTATAATTTGCAACACAATTTTACAAATACAGTGTTTAGCATAAAAAATAAGAATAGTGGTTGAATTAATTCTGCGTTGTTTGTGTCTATCAGGGTAAGATATTAGTGTGGCAAATAAAGACTTCTCCCAACCCACCTTCTATTTCCTATTTTTTGGTTCTCCAGTCTTTGCTCATTTTCTTCTTGCATCAGAAATACTGCTTGTCTCCTCAGCCATCTGGTCAACCTCCACTCACCTGTGAAGCTCAGCTGATTCTTTACCTTCTTAGTGGAACAGTCTCTGGTCAGGTTCCTCTGTACAGAGTTGCCTGCTATCCTTTAGGCTCTCAGGATGCCGCTAGGTTGGTGTGCCCTACATCATATTGTGGAAATATCTCAAGGGTTAGACTGTGCACTTTGCTTAGGTGGGGACTGGATTTTATGAATATATTCATTTTTTGTAACTACCCTGCATGCAGCACTGAACCTGGAAAGTGGTAAGAGTTTTTTGGGAAAGTAAACAAATATTTACTGCATAACTACTATGCATGAGGCCGAGAGGGAGCTGCATAAACTATTTGGCAGATTTCAGTCCATTTTGAGCTCATAATCTAGTTGGAGTGACGAAGCAGAGCATCTGAAAATGTAAGTAAACAATGCAAGGCAACAAGTGGTAAAAGGCAAGAGGGAAGACTCCAGGACCACAAATACTAGTGAGATAGAGATTGGCATTCTTCCCAGGCTGGCATAACAAGTACATCTTTGAAGCAGTTTCTCCAGAGAGAAGTCATCTGTCTCTTTCTTTTGAACTATAAAATTAGTTTATATACCTTTCGTGACACTCATCACATTTTACATTGTCATACAGATATTTGTGTCATGTTACCTTTTCTTCCTTGCTAGAGTAAATTTTATTCATTTAAAAAAATATCCTGCAGTGCAGGGTTTAGCATTGTGTTACAGAGAGAGTAGGCACTCAAGTGCTCTCTGTTGAATGAATAAAATACTTGCCCTGCCCGGTGAGTGCTACATAAATTCAAAGTAGGAAAGTTCATGACCTGCTCTTTTGGTCACTGAATGCTTGGAACAAGAGAAGGAATTGAGCTGTATTTTTTTTTTTTTTTTTTTTTTTTTTTTTGCGGTACGCGGGCCTCCCACCGTTGTGGCCTCTCCCGTTGTGGAGCACAGGCTCCGGACGCGCAGGCTCAGCGGCCATGGCTCACTGGCCCAGCCGCTCCGCGGCATGTGGGATCCTCCCGGACTGGGGCACGAACCCGTGTCCCCTGCATCGGCAAGCGGACCCTCAACCACTGCGCCACCAGGGAAGCCCTGAGCTGTATTTTTAAGTAAAGAGTAGATTTGTATAAATAGACTCACGGAAGGAGTTCTCTAAAGAGAATGGTAGAAGCAAAGGCTTGGAAAGAGGGCTTCAAAGACGCATGTGGGGGGAAAGTGGATAGAAAGCAGACAGAAAGAAGAGTGTGGATGATGTAGGAAAGTGGAGTCTGCTTTTTCCATGGTTGGTGAAGCCAACCTCTATCTGTCTCACTTCCCAGATTAGCTCTTTTTTTTTTTTTTAAATCACAATTATGATGTTTATTTAACAAAATAAATTGAAGAAAGCTTTCTATTTAAAAAAGTAAGAGTCATATCCAAATTTTAGCTTCCCCATTTTCTTTGGTACTGAAATCAATGTTCAGGATATATTTATCTTGAAGTTAGTCATTGGGTCTATAACAGTTCTCCATAGAAGGAAAATAGAAAATTAAGTTACCTGTAATTGTCTTATTTATTGAATAACCAATGGGTGTGTAAAAGCAGTCAATTATGTATATGCTGAAACCAACATCATCAAGGAAATATTCATTCACAGATATGTGTTTTCCACTGGAAATATATCTCAAATTTTTAAATAATCTTCTGCCATCATTTTACTATGTTATCTGAATAGTAACCCAATGTACAGATGCTGTTATTCACTTAACTCATGAATTACTCTGTAAGGAAGGTGACACCACCATACCAGGACTTATTAACATTCACTTTCAACATGACTACATCATTAAAAATTTTTTTCTGTATTTCTTAGAATTGTGTGCTTCAGTCTTTTCATAAAATAGTATCTGGAGATCACTAATTGTGTTAAATTAATATTAATAAAATCCAATTCTAAGTCTTTTTCTCTTAAGAAGAAATATTACTTAAAACCAGACATTTTGTTCTTTGAGAGTAGTATTATATGGACTGCTAATTCAGCCAGGCCTCTTCCAGAAACACCATGTGACAACCAAGCTACTCTTATTCCTTTGATAAATTCTTTGCCTTTACCCATACGGGTTTCTCCATGTCCCTGCTTTCTTGTGTGAAAGTACCTTCCCCTTAATTTGTTAAAAGAATCTGAGAAAAAAATCCAATAACAAGCGAGGGCAATGATTTTTTTTTTTTGCACAGACTTGTGACCACAAAACGATCAATCAATTTATAGCTTCAGTGCTAACACTGTGATTGGGAACAAGAAGAGTACAACCATAATAAAATACAGCTATCTATTAGAAGGACTGCATAAAGACATCTTTGACCATGTAGGCTCTGGGCCCTCTGGAAATAAGTCAGTTGCATTGGTAACATGACAAAGAAAATAGCGGTGTTCAGAGTCAGGAACAGTCTGGTGTACGCAGCAGACAGTGCTGGGGCTCTGCTGCGAGTCGTCGTCACCATCCGAGCCTGTCCAAACTGGCCTTTCATCAAATCACCATTTTTGTGTTTCTCATATGGTACATCTGCAAAATCTAAAAGGTCTTTCATTTCTTCATCTTCATCTATGGGCAGTTCTTTCTGTGCCAAAATCTGAGCTTTCTGTTGAATCTTTTTTTCATTGACTTCAATCTGTGCAAAAATATCAGGGACGACATCCACCAGATTAGCTCTTAATTCCTGTTGGTTCCACAATGGTGGTCATGACTTCTGCCCACCATCACTACTGCATTGTGGCAGATGGAGAAGGATGAAAAGGAAGAGGAGGAAGCAGAGGAGAGAACAGGGGTACGGGAGGGAGGGAATGAAGAGATTAATAAACATGGAAAAAGTCTGGTGTAAAGATTTAACCGGTCCTGGAGAGTTCTTGAGCTAGTCTGGCAGCAGTAATGGCCTGGCGCTTCTGAGGTTAATTGAAAGTTGATGGAGTTGCTGAGCTAGATATTTTCCAAAATTATGAGTGTTTTTTTCTTATTTGCGTAGATCTATGACAACATCAAATGGCTATGGTGAGTTGTTTGTAAAATTGTTGGTTTCTGCTCTGGTGTTTTTACAAAGAATAAAAGGGATTCATTGCTTCCCATTCTTTGATTATCTTAACACAAGTGTAGTGAGAGATGATGGAGTTCAACAGATGATTGTATTCGATGCAGGCAGGTGAATTCAGTGGCCATAAATTAATAGTGGGTGTTTCTCTGTAGGTAAAACAGTGGTAATTGTATCCATCACTTGAGGGCAGAAAGTGATTGTACACAGGGTCAGGAGAGCAATCTGCTGGCCACAAACCTCATGACATCACTGGGAGGTGCATTCATTTTAGGCCTGTTTCCCCTCCTTTGAAGCCGGAAGTTATCGGCTACTGCCAGAGGCCTGTTATGACCATGTGAGGATCAAAAGCCCGACCAGGGGTGGGAAATCCTTTGTTCCTGGCTCTGTTATAATAGCTTTTTCCTTTTCTTTGACTGAGAGAAGCAAGTCAAATAGGATTATCCTAATGGAACAGAAGTGTTTTATATAAAAAAGTTCAAAAAAGAAATCCAAACAAAATCCAATGTCTTTCATTTACTGAATACTTTTTATTGCTGAGCCAAAATGGAAAATATACTGCTGGCAAGTGGGCCATTTTCTGAGGCTCTAAAGAAACCATCCTTTCTCAAATTATGACTGATTTACAAGCAAATGTAATGGTCCTTTTAACCACAGTAAGTAAGTAAAACAATTTTTTTTTTCTCCTAATTCAAGCCCTTAAAAGTACAAGCTTCAAAGACTGGCCTCTCTCAAATTACTTTACTACAACTCCAACTTGTTTCAATCGTTGCAAAACTGCAAACCATGTGCCCTAAAATGAGAATAAAAATACACTTAAATGACACCTTCAGGGTATAATAAAGTGCGATAGAAGTGCAAAAAGCACAATGCAGTCATTAAAAAAAGAGAAACCCAACAGTAAAGTAATAAAATGTTGAGGTTGGAGTTATTTTCTGGGCTCCACTGTTTTAAAGAGGAACTGTCGTCTCCAGTTAAATAACATTAACTTCCTGATCTTTAGGCACTTTGTTGACGTGGAATCTGAGCATGAGATGGCCTCCCAACAATTCCCTCTTGTCTGTTTAGCTATGGAGACCACTTTGGTGGAGACAGGAAGTTTAAGTGGTTCTGCGAATGTGTGAGGCTTAATTCTGGAAAAAGAAATGGTGTTCTTAGAAACTTGACATTTTGCACTTGAGGGCAAGCGAGGAAGCTGGGAAAAAAAACAAATTGTTCCATGGTGGCGTTTTAGCATTTTGTCGTGTGAAATCTAGCTTGGGTGTTTTTAAGCAGAGGACAGATCTGGCAGTGCTAGGGGTTGGTGGTGGGCTTCCTTCAGGGTGGGGTTCAGCAGTGTGCTTTGCTGAAAATCTTGCGGAGGGTCTGGAGTCCTCTTGTGCTTCCAAGAGAGCAGGTTTGCAAGGCAGAGGAGTAATTGCAGCAATTTACCCTTTCAATTAAAATTTGCCTGGGTGGCTGGCTGCTGGTTTCAATCTTTTTTCAGTAATTTCGGGACAAAGTGAAGAACGGGTGGATTGTGAGATGGATTAAGTCAATACAGAAGCAGTAAATGGGGAGTTGAAGGGAGGGGCCTGTGATGCGCTGATGGGTAAAATTAATGCAGGGACACATTAGCAAGAGGCCATGTCCCTTTCTGCTCTGGATAGAACACATACACTGATGTTCCACTGCTGTCTTCTGATTGAGTTATGCAATGATTTGGAAGTTAAATTAATTAACAACATGAAAAATCAGACATTTCATGTAAAAACCTGCATTTTGATTCTCTTGAATCACTGGAAGATAAGACCACCTGGGACGCTTATTGTCTCTGAAACTTAGTAACAGCTGCCCCTTAGATGAGGTGTGTGTTTTCTCCAAACCTTTGGATGGTCCCTATAAACATCTGAGTTTTGAAGTCCTGTCTTTAGGACTCTGTTTCCTCCGCTAGAAATAAAAATAGCTAATATTATTTGGTGCCAGGTTTTGTCCCAATTACATCCCACATATTAACTTATTTAACCCTCGCGACGATCTCATAGGGAGGTACTGCCACTACCTCCATTTTAGTGATGAAGAAATGAAGGCCAAGGGCAATAAAGTAGCATTGCCAAGCTTCCACATTCAGAGCCTGCACTTTTAGTCACCTCAGTGTAAGGAAGCTTCTGTGAATTATCCTAAAGGGAAATCTGGGCTTGGCCAGCTGTGTTATCAGTTCTCATTTTGATATAGTTTTTTACTTTAACCTCTCAAGTCTACAGTTAGTTGACAATTTAAGTCCTATGGACATAAAATGCTGCAGATGTGTCACATGACCTAAGCCTGGGTCAGCGGGTCCCTGAACATCAATCGTATCCATAAAGAATCATTTCTTGGGATGTATGGCATTGGGCAAATCCTGCCATTTTTTCCAACATCAATGTCATTTTAATACTAGTCATACTAGGTTAAAATGAATGACCCTAACCCTAACCCTAACAGCCTTGAAATGGAAAAGTAAGCGTAACGATGAGTAAGCATACGGTTTACAGGGTAAGCGGGCATTTGGACCTGGATAATGATGCCCTGCTTTGGCCTTGATACTGTGGCTTATAGATTAATTGTATAATATTTATAGGCTGTATAATACATTGTGAAAGAAAGAGGTAGAGAGAAAACAACGGAGAGTCAGGCTAGTGAGGGAGTTTGTGCACGTATGCGTGTGTGTGTGTGTGTGTGTGTGTGTGATGGACTGAATGTGCCCCCCCCATTCATATGTTGAAGGCCTATCCCCCAATGTGATGATGTTTGGAGGTGGGGCCTTTGGGAGGTAATTAGGTTTAGATGAGATCATGAGGGTGGGTCCTGGGTTTAATGTCCTTATAAGAAAAAGAAAAGACAGCCACGCACTTGTCTCTGCCATGCAAGGACACAACAAGAAGGCAGCTGTCTGTAAGCCGGGAAGAGGGCCCTTGTCAGGAACTGAATAAGCTGGCACCTTAATCTTGGACTTCTCAGTCTCCAGAACTGTGAGAAATAAATTTCTGTGTTTAAGCCAGCTGGTCTAAGGTGTTTTGTCATAACCTGAACTGACAAGGCAGTGGGTACATGTGTGAGGTGGGCCCCTCCTCAGGGCAGGTGGCTGGGCCCGGGCGGATTAATGGGAGGATGAGAGGGGAAGTTTCCCTGGGAAAATGCAACTCAGTTTGGGCTCTAAGGCTTTAGGCAGGGAGTGCCCTCAGGGGCGGTAATGGAGGTGAGTGCGGCAGCCTGGGGGTGAATAGGAGACCCATGCAGGCCTGGGGTGGGCAGGCGCTGCTACCACTCACCTCCAGTCTCAGGCCGTAATGCCAGAAAGCAAGCTGCACTGCCAACGGGAAGCTGGGAATGTGGATTTTTATATCCATCACCTGATTTTTAAAAGTTGGCAGTTGGTTAAACTTTTTTTCTTAAACATGGCAAGAGCCAAAGAAAGCGGTGGTGTGAAATTTTGCTTGTAACTCTCACTGGGACCTTAGCCTTAGTGACTTAGTTTTATTCTATTCATAGTCGGGGGATACAGGAGCAGGGGAGGAAGAGCATCCCAGGTAGAGGCACCAGCACTGGCCATGACATGGGGGCAAGACAGAGCCTCGGGCACAACTGGTGCCTGGAGCACAGAGAGGGCATGGGCACCAGTGAGAAGGGAGGCAGCAAAGGCCACCAATGCGCTTGGAGTTGGGTGGGGGGGGCAGGGCATTGGGGGATGGAGAGTGGGGAGCTTGACTCAAGGACGATGGGGCCCAAGTCATGCAAATCATGGAATCATGACTTACAAAGGATTGGCTTTTCTCTTGTAAGCATTATTGCATACATTGGATATAGTGGGTTGAATTGTGTTTCCCCAAACATCTGTCTAAATCCTAACCCCTGCTACCTGTGAATGTGAACTTTGGAAAGAGGGTCCTTGTGGAGGTAATTAAGTTAAGGATCTGGAGAGGGCATCATCTTGGATTAACTGGGCTCTAAGTCCAATGACTACTGCCCTTATAAGAAAAAGGAAAGGGAGGTGTGAGACATACAGACCCTGAGGGAAAACACAGGAGAGAAGACAGACCTGCCACAGTGACACATCTACACAGCAGGAACATCAAGGCTTGCTGGAGCGTCCAGAGGCTGGACAAGAGGCAGGGAAGGTTCCTCATTCAGAGCCTCCACAAGGAACCAACCCTACCAACACCTTGATTTAGGATTCTGGCTTCCAGAACTGTGAGGATTTCTGTTGTTTCAAGCCACCAAGTTTGTGGTAATTTGTTACAACAGCCCTAAGGAACAGGTACTTTGGGCTTTCATTGACCAACCACAGGGGAGGGTGAGGGAGAACCTTGTGCAGGCTCTAGAGTGGGGAGTGAAGAGGTCAGATTTGAGGGGCAATCCTTCCGGCACCTGCTCAGGAGGGAAGCGAGCCCAGGCCCAGAAAAGCCACTTAGAATCACCATGGGACTCCACATCGGATGATGAGGCCCCTGATGGTGAGACTAGAGTTAGAGCCGAGGGGACACCTTTGACAAGCATCACATCTAAGAGGGAGAATTGACGGGGCTTGGTGATCACTGTGGGGTGGCATGAAAGTGGGGATGGTGAGAGAGCAGGAGAAGGTGGGGTTGGTGACCTTGAGGTCCCCAAGAGGAGGGCGATGGCAATGGCACCTCTTGAAATAGACTCTGGGGGGAAGCAACAGGTTCAAGAGGAAATACAATGGGGTCAGCTTTGGACAAGTTCAGGTTGAAGTGCCTGTGGGCCATACAGGTGGACATGACAGGTGGAAGGTAAGCCTTTTTCCATCTTCCTTGGAGGTTTGGGGGGACCGTAGGAGGAAAGGCGCTATGGTGAAATGGTGAGAATTGTTGAGCTATGAGCCCAGGAGACTGGATTTATTGAGAAAAACAGCGTGCTCCCTACCTTTGTTTTTATTTTTTGTTCTTTTTTCTTTTAGTTGTGTAGAAAACAGGTACGTATCTTACAGGTGGAAAATGTGACTCCATTTTATAGGAAATATTTGTTGTTCTTGCTTTCTCAGCTTTCCTTTCCTTCTTCTGGCCATATACCCCATTTTTTTTTTGCTGGGGAATTACCCTCTTCATTCTCATTACCCCTGGGCTCCAGGAGCCCCCAGGTGACCACAGCCTGTCAGCCAGAGCACTGAACCTCGCTGGCTCCAGTGACGAGTTTGTGAAGGCTGAGTGATCTAAGGTAGAACAGTAACGGATCTGTCTGGGACCTTGTCCTGGACTTAATATGAAAGCGATCTATGTGATAGGTGGGCGGTTTAGCTGAGAGCCTGTAACCCTGATGCTCTAGGTGGGCATATGTGTTACGACATGGGAGATCCTACTGGGTGATGCAGAGGGAAGCAGACTTGAGAGATGAACAGGAGGTCCCTGATGGCTTTGACCCACCAAATCCCCTTTTGCTGTAAGCCAGCATGAGGTGGCATTTATTTCTTTTGCAACTAAAAAGGGTGCCGATTAACACATCAGTAATAGACAGCTTTCCAGTGGCTGCTGGCGCCCAGAATAGATGTCTTCAGCAGCAAGGGTGCTGGCTGTCAGCACACTCAGGATTATGTACTGAAGAGAGGAATATCAAAGCAAGGTTTCAGGACCGTGGTGTGAGGAAGGCCAGCATCTTCTTCAGAGAAAAGGAAGGCTGTCACAACAGAGGCAAATAAATGTTATCTGTTCTTTTCCCCCTCTGCTATGTTTGGCAGCATTTCCCTTGACAGAAAGTTACAAAATGATTCTTTTCAAGGCTGCAATTACTACTTGGTCTGCCTGGGGAAAAAAAATTGTGTCAAGTGCCGCTACAACTACATTACTGTCGAACTCTCCTTATTTGTGGCAAAAACAACCAGTTGGAAAAGTGTGGGTGCACAGCAAAAGAAGTTTGACGCATGTATGCGTATTTTTCCATTGTGCCTCGAGATATTTCCTCCAGACCTGGCTAATGAATGTTAATTTCTCTACTGTGACACTGCTTTCCCCTTAGCTGTTCGACTTTGAAAGTGGCTACTACCTAGCATACCTTTTAGCTTCACCATGTCACCTATTGTGCAGGATTAAACATTAAAAACGTGATGTCAATCACGTTTCTCTTATATCAGTAAAATGGGAACTGTAAAATTAAGAAGGTGTCATTGACTTTGGAGTTTTTTAAAATGAATTCTCTCCTTTTGTCAAAATAAGAATTCTTTGGACTTATTCTATGTGATTTCTGCTCTGTTCCTGTGAGTATGTATGAATGTGTGTAATTAACAACGTCTTCTCCCCCATTAAATTAATCTACTTTGATGGGGGGGAAAAAGGCTTTAGAAATAGGGGAGCAATGCCAAGATTTATATTTATTAACCAAAGTGAAAGGTATAAAAAATATTCCATTCATTCATACATTACTTTTTTGGAAGGATTCCATATTCATTAGCACAGAATGGCCTAGGTAGCTTGACCTTTAAGGAAAATAGAGGCCACAGGTGGTATTAGACTGGTGTTTATAACTTTAGGAGTCATTCTTGAAGAAACAAATGTTCATAGCATTGAAGAATTTTATGTTGAAGGTGGAAAGAAACTCAGAGCCCATCTGACCACTCATTCCCATAATTTTGTTCTTAAAGATTTTGCGCCTCAGTGAGGTTGAGTTGAATGTTGCAACAGTGAGATTAGGAGCCTGGACCCGTGGCTCCTGGTGTAGTGAAAATTTCTGTAGACATTTAAGCTATCTATATGTCAACATTTTGGGGGTCATTGTTTTATGCCAGCCACTGTACTATGCAGGCTGTATTGATGGCATCATAGTTCCTGCCCTGGAGTGGGGAGACAGACATACTAATGAACAATTCAAGTGTATTGAGACAAGTCTTCAAAAAGAGACACACATGAGCATGTGAAGGGATTTCTTAGGGGAGGTGACATTTGAAGTGAATCTTGGAGAATGAGTAAAATTCTGCCAGGTGGACAAAGAGAAGGTCTCTTCTCCTAAGAGGGAAGAGTGAACATGCCCATGGGAGTGAAAAGTGAGGCATAATCACAGAGCTGAGAGGCAAGCTGGCGAGAGGGAACATACATGTGGCAGTTATAGGGCAGAAGATTAGGAAGGTAGGCAAGGGTCAGACTACTTTGTACGCAGTATGAAGGACTTGGCACTTTATTCTGGAGGCAATGGGAAGCCAGGTAAAGACGGTAAGCAGAGGGCTTCCCTGGTGGCGCAGTGGTTGAGAGTCTGCCTGCCGATGCAGGGGACACGGGTTCATGCCCCGGTCCGGGAATATCCCACATGCCACGGAGTGGCTAGGCCCGTGAGCCATAGCCGCTGAGCCTGCACATCCGGAGCCTGTGCTCCGCAAGGGGAGAGGCCACAACAGTGAGAGGCCCGCGTACCGCAAAAAAAAAAAAAAAAAAAAAAAAAGACGGTAAGTAGAGGCCTGATCAGATATGTGATTTAGAAAGATCATAGTGTGGTAAACGTGGACTGTGAGTTGAAAGGATGGGAGATGAGGAGTAGGAAGACTAATTAGGAGAAGTCCCAAATGGCCTGTTTAACACATGACAAAAGCCTCAATGAGCATGGCGGCCCTGGGGGGGTGAGGTAGAGTGGGGTATAATGATCGGAAAGATATTTAGGCAGGAGAATGGAAAGGCCGTGGTGACTAATGGGATGGAGATGCTGAGAGAGAACAGGAGGATGAGGCATGCTGGGTTTTGTAGCTTGAGAAATTATTACCCCTAAATAGGTTCACCTCTTATGTCGAGCCAAAAGATACAACCAAGCCAAAGATCGGGAGAAGGAAGGAATTGTTACTTATTGTAGCAAGTAAGGAGAACACTGGGGATCTTTCCCAAAGCAGCATCTCCCTTAACAGCAAAATTGGGAAGTTTTAAGCTAAGGGTACATGCACATTCATGAAGGGGCTGCAGCAGAGGAGGATTCCGCAGAGAATTGGGACAACAGTGGACAGAGTCCAAGCTTTAGTTGACGGAAGTCATGAGGAGGGTCAACGTCATCATTCCATCCTCCACCTGGGTGGAGGCGTTAGTTCCTGTAGAACTCAAACATGTGTATCAGATTACTCTATCCTCTGAGGAGGAGCTAGGACTCTTACTGCTGAACTATTGTTTCTTGACTGCTTTTCCTTTGTTCCTGCCTTCCCTTATTTCCCTTACGATCATTGATGACTGAGACCTGTTCAAGGGCAGGCATCGTGGCCAGGCTTGGATCAAAAACGGCTTCGGGGGACTTCCCTGGTGGTCCAGTGGTTAAGACTTTGCTTTCCAATGCAGGGGTTGTGGATTTGATCCCTGGTCGGGGAGCTAAGACCCCACATGCCTTGCGGCCAAAAAACCAAAATATAAAACAGTAGCAGTATTGCAACAAATTCAATAAAGACTTTAAAAATGCTCCACGACAAGGAAAAAAAAACAAAAAACAAAACGGCTTAGGCCAAAATGGTTTCTCCCGTGTCAAAAAAGCCATGCCTGGGTCTCTTTCTCCGGGGACCCCCTACCCTGTCTGCTAACAAAATGTGTGGGTTGATGGAGCCGTCTCTCAGGTCGCAGGATAGATGAGGAAGGAGTCATGCCATCTGAGAGGGTTCTGAGGCATTCTGCAGGCTGGCCACGGCGGCTTCTCATGGTACCCAGGACGATGTGTCCGGGAGGGACTGCCGTTCTCCAGCACACCTTTCAGGCTTAGCTGGTGGTAGAGTCTAAACAGCTTACTCTTTTCACTTTGTACTTTTTTATTTTGAGATCATCAGAAAGCTCAGGCTTCTATAAACCAAACTTGTACAACCTCTTTTCTCCCCTTATGGTCAGATGAAACCTCGCAGAAGAACCTGACAGTATTGGCAAAAATAAACAAATACTAGATTTCATGAAGGTGATTGTATTTTATTAGCAAATTTGTTTCTTGACATGTTGAAAGCAGAGTGCAGTGTGGCTAAAACAGAGAGTATGTAACCTCAGTGTAATATAGAAAGTACCTTAGATGCTTCCAATGGCTTGTTCTTGCTTATTAAATAATGATGAAAACCAGCATTTAAATCTTTCCCCTTTAATCTCTGTTCGACAGGCAGATGGAATTCTCCTCTTTTCCAAGCTTTTGTACCCGTGAGAGATAAATGTATGTAACACATTCGATTCTCACTAAATTGTTATACGATCCACTCTCCTGCTGTCAAAGCACCTTGTAGATTTTCAAACAAACAATATTTCATTTTAGATGAAATCCTTATTACTGTTTGACATTTCGGTATGAAACCAGAACAGAAATCTGCAGGCAAGTAAAAATGAACTGAGTTTAGCTGCAAGTGTTAATGCCTTTTGGTGTGAACACACCTGAAACCACACACCTCAGACTGGAACTCGAACCCAGCCAAAACTCAGATTGGGACTTGAACCCACCAGCTGGAACCCACTGTCTAGTAATTAAAATCACTTGCCTGGTGTCAGGACTTACTGAGGCTCAGGTTCTTTATGTCTCAGCACAGAAGGAATTCAGCAAGAGGCAAAGTGATAGGCAAGAAGTTTTATTACTATAGGAAGTTTGTGAAGGATACACGTGGGCAGGCAAGAGGGCTCTGCCCCAGAACTAAGTGGCAAAGCAGGTTTATTTAGGGAGATACACACTCCACAGACAGAGTGTGGGCCATCTCAGAAGGCAAGAAGCCCCCAAACATGGGGTGGTTAGTTTTTATGGGCTGGGTAATTTCATAGGCTAATGAGTGGGAGGATTATTCCAACCCTTTTGTAGAAGGGGCGGGGATTTCCAGGAATTGGGCCACCCCCCAACTTTTTGGCCTTTTATGGTTGGCCTTGGAACTGTCATGGCACCTGTGGGTGTGTCATTTAGCTAATGGATCACAATGAGCGTATAATGAGACTCCAGGTCCACTGGAAGTCAAACTTCCGTCATCTTGGGTCTAGTTGGTTCTAACCAGTTTATATCATACCCTCAACGGCTATGTCATTCTTTTAAAGGTTGTGCCCTGCCCCCTTCCCTCCTGTCTCCCACCTACTTGGCGGACTCAGAAGTGCTTGTCTAGTTGTTACCCGAAAACTGGGTTCACCTCTTGATGGGTGTCAAGCCAGTAGACACAACCAAGCCAAATATCAGGGAAGGAAGGATTTATTACTTGCAGCAAGTAAGGAGAACATTGGGGATCTTTCCCAAAGCAGTGTCTCCCGGAATAGGAGAAGTGGGGAAGTTTTAAGCTAAGCGTTCATGCATGTTCATGAAGGGGCTTGAGCAGAGGAGAATTCACACAGAATTGGGGCAAAGGTCAACAAAGTCCAAGCTTTAGTTGATTGAAATCAGGAGGGTCAACATGATCATTCCATCCCCCGCCTGCAGAACTCAAAGATATATTATTATATATATCCCTTGAGGAGGAGCTAGGACCCTGCGTTATCACTACACTATTGTTTGACTGCCTTGTCTCTGTTCCTGCATTTCTTTGTTCCCTTGAGATCAGTAATTACTGAGACCTGTTCAAGGGCAACCACTGTGGCCAGGCTTAGATCACAAAGTGGCTTAGGCCAAAATGGTTTCTCTTATGTCAAGAAAGCCATGCCTGGTTCTCTTTCTCTGGGGACCTCCCTGACTTATCTGCTTACATATTGACTTGTTATATCATTCTTTGGGCCACTACAGATGAGGGGGCTGAAGAAACTTAAAAAACAAAACAAAACAAACAAACAAAAAACCAGTCTCTAAAAGTGGTTTATAATCCTACTTGAGCAGCAGAACTTTTCTCCAAATGAAACCACATGAACCTCATGCTCTAGTCAGAATCCAACTGAGAAAAGCAGGGCTGTGACACTTGAAGCCTGGATGGAAAGGGAGAGTGAAGCTCTGGGTCCCCATCCAAGCCCCCAGCACCCTCTCCAAGGCAACCAGTGGAATGCCTAGGACTCCTCAGAGAACAGTTTGAAAACCATTGATGAAGAAGAGCAAAGATGGCCACCATCTACCACATCTTAGAAGATATACATTTTAAGCTGGAATTGGCAATTCTCTTGGTACTACTTGTTTGGGTGTATGTTTCAAAAATTGCCTTTGTTCACCTCAGAAGGTAGTGTGCTCTCTCAGGCCAGCCATACTTCTTTTGTTGTATAACTTGGTGTATCGAGGCAAATTCTTTTACCTCTAGCCACATGGCTAAGTTGCTTTGATAATTTTGAAAATCTAAAAGTGTTACATAAATGCAAGGCAAAGGGCACTGTTAGGGAGGAAGAGATTTTCTTCTACCATTCTAGGTTCTTTTGGCTAGTCTAAAAATTAAATTGACATGAGACAGATTAACAGGAGAAAAATCAAAGTTCAGTTACATGTATACTTGGGAGAGACCCAGGAAAACTGAGGAACTCACCCAAATGGCAGAAGCCTACACTGTAAATACCATCCCCAGCTAAAGATAAAAGAGGATGTTGAGGGTGGAGAAAGTCAGTTATGGGAGGTTACCAGGAAAAGCCCAGGAAAGAAAGGTGATTGTGAGACAGATTTAAGTCATTGCCTTCTCTATTGATAAGAGTTTTTAGAGATTTGGTCCTCCTCTTCCTCCAGGTACAGAAGGGGAGACACCCTTATAAATGGAGATTTCCCTTACCAATGTAAATGTTTCTTACAAAAGGGCAACTCTTACTTGGCCTTCAGTGCCCTCCCCCCATCTGCTTTTTCTCAGAAAACAAAAAAAAGCTTAAAACAATTAATATACTGAAGAGACATATTTTAGGGTGGCATATTCTGCCCCCTACAAAGCTCATAAAGATACCAATGATATTCTACTCTTTGGTTTCTATCTTAGTGGGTATGAATCTTCTTTCTAAACATGCATGTGTAAGAGAATTCATGCTAATTTGCTTTCCTAAATTAAATGAAATCTGTTTCTGAGCTCTTATCCCCTTGGGCCAGTAGCAAATTTAGTACCAGTCATTGCTTAGCCTCCACTCCAGCGCTGTCCTAAGGTCATGGGAAATTTCTGGGAGTTTTGAGATGAGCAGGTCATGTGATATAGTTGTCTTGGTCACAGGTGAATTGCTAATATTCTGGAAACTACATTTGAAAATAAAATATTCTTGAATTTGTAACGTCACTTCTGAAACTTTCTGGGGGCAAGAATGCTGCATGTTCCCAAAGTTGACTCATCTCAGGATGGTTTTTCAGGGCGTATATGAACTGATCGCATTAACATTTTGCTGGCGTGCCACACAGCAAAGCCAGTTTACTGACACCAGGTTGTGGTGAAGGAAAGTACGGCATTTATTGCAGGGCACCAAGCAAGGAGAATGGGTGGCTCGTGCTCAAGAGACCCAAATTCCTGACAGTTTTCAAGGAAGCATTTTTAAAGGCCACATTTGGGGGTGAGGGCTGCAGGGTGCATGACTTTCTTCTGATTGGTTAGTGGTGAGGTAACAGGGTGGTGATTCGGGAATCTCAATCATCAACCTTCTGGTTCCAACCAGTCTGGGGTCTATGTGCTGGTGCTCAGCATGTAGTCACCATCCTCCACTTGGGTGGGGACGTCGGTTCCTGTAGAAGAACTCAAATATATGCATCAGATTGTTATATGTGTCCCTTGAGGAGAAACTAGGACTCTGCTTTATTGCTGCACTATTATTTCTTGACTACTTTTCCTTGGTTTCTGTATTCCCTCATGTCCTTAATTAGTAACTGTTTGAATCTACTCTTTGGAACTCAGGGAAGACCTACAAACAAGAAATGGGGGACACAAAAAGGCTTTTGTACCTGAGAAGGCCCCATAGGGTCCTGCTTAGTTTCAAGCATTTCCCTGAACTTCTATAACAGGTTCTTTGGGTCTTTACCAAAAGATCATGAGACCATTTTGCCCCAGCAGTTCTTCCATTTCTGGTTTACTTCTGAATGCTGCTGCTTTTAAAACATCAAGATTACTCCTTTTCTATTGGTACAGGAGCATTGTGTATCACTTGGAGCTATTTAAAATATTGGCAATGTCTCAGTTCCTCCCCCCACCCCCCACCCCCACCCCCGCCCCCATCTCTCTTCCAGGATTTGTTTTCTGTAATAGATGTGCTGGCTCTTTTTTTACTGGCACATTTGATATAAGCTGCCTGGCAGTAAATACTGCATGGTGCTACAGATTGCCTGCGACCTGATTTCTTAATCCTTAACTTGTTCCAATACTTGATGGCTGAGTTAGCACATGGGATGCCATAAAATGCTGGGACTGGTCTGAGATAGAAAGACAAAAAAGCCTTCCTGATTCTCCAGATTTCCTTTCAGAATACTTTATTTTTAGAGATAGAGATAAAACAGACTAAAGTCTATATGCAGAAGATGAACTTGGAAGTCTAGCTTGCTGAGACTCAGATGAGCTTTAGATGTTGAATGTAATCAACACTGTTTGCATTAAGTTTGGGTTGCCATTTTGTAAGTTGCCTTCTTATGTGTAAAAATGAAATGGAAGGCTTTAAAATATCTTCCTGCCTGTGGGCCACCCTGAAATTACACTGGTTTCAACAGCCATTTTTCAATGGAAAATGTGAGGCCATGTAGCATCTCCAAATTCCATTAGCAAATGCAGTGAGAGAAAAAAATGGGCCAGTATCAAAAATTTTTAAATCCTATCAATTACACAAAAAGAAGATTTATAATTTGTGACCCTGTGAAAGGCATCCACAGAAGTCAGAATTACTGATATACTTGGTACCAAATAGTTAAAAAATTGTGGAGGAGACTGCTGGCTGTCCACTACAATCACTTTTATATTTCTCTCACCGTACTGGAAAGCTGCACAATGGCCACCCAGGTACATTACACTTCCCAGCTCTCCTTGCACTTAGGTGAGGGCGGGTGAGGTAAAGGAGGATGCAGTCTCATGCCTGGACCTCGGAATGGATTTTTCTATTTTGGTACTAGTATAAAACAAGGAAAGGTAATTTGAAGTCTTATCATTTCCTTGAATCACTAAATCTTTAAAGCACAAGTGTTCTTAGAGATGCATCTTATCTATCAAAAAATAACAGCATGTGTGGCTGTGGTGAGCATCTAGCTATAGCTCTATTTCATTTTACTTATTTTCATCACCAGGTACTCAGTACGAACTCTTTTAAAGATATGATCATATCCTTGAGTCAGTGAAAAATGTGTAGGTAAAGCTAGATGAAAAGCCACTTAGAGACATATTGAACATAGATGGGGATTTCAGTTCATATTGAGAGACCAAGGCCAGGATATGCCAGCCTGGCAGGGGTTGGAGGGTTGGTGTGGAGGTAGAATACTTAGGGTTAAGCTGGAAACAGAGGAGAAAACTTACAGTCAAAACAGAACTGGAGGGGCTTCCCTGGTGGCGCAGTGGTTGAGAGTCCGCCTGCCGATGCAGGGGACATGGGTTTGTGCCCCGGTCTGGGAAGATCCCACATGCTGTGGAGTGGCTGGGCCCATGAGCCATGGCCGCTGAGCCTGTGTGTCCAGAGCCTGTGCTCCGCAACGGGAGAGGCCACAGCAGTGAGAGGCCTGCGTACCGCAAAAAAAAAAAAAAAAAAAACCAAAAAATACCAAAACACAACTGGAGTGCCAGGGACCAGGTGAGAAGGTAAGAGTATAAACTGACAGCCCTGACAGCTGGGCTTAGAACAAAGGTCTCTGAAAAGAATCCAGCAGGTTGGCATTGGGAGGAAGTAGATGTCAAAGGGGGAAAGCAATGCAGGGAGTTGCACAGTCTGAGCAGGTGGTCCATAACATGGAAAGCCACAGAAATTGAAGAGCTAAGACAAGGAAGGCAAAACTGATGCATAGCCAAAACCCTCGGGAGAGGTTCTGAGAAGGCGGCCATGCTGGTCGCAGCCAGAGACATTCTCAGTTCCAGAGAGGACAGTGCCAGCTCTGCAGAGGGAGTCAGCTGCTGTTTTATCTTTGTGGAGGGAGTCATGGCAGGAGTGAAAATCGAAGAGTTCCTGGTGGGGAGAAGGGGATCATCCCAGCACTCCTGTAACGGGGAAGGGGTGTGCACTCCCTCAGAAGGTACAATAGTGATGGCATACAGCTCTCAGGACCTGATGTGCTTCAGTCCCAGCCCATGGCAAAGTCCTGGTGACTTTTCTAAATAGAGTAGTCACACTGAAGTTAAATGTGGAGAAACAATGCAAGTGGACCTTGCCAGCAGCCCTTGGGGGACCCACCTATACCAACTCTTTTGCTCAAGTTCCTTGAATTTTTAGATGAATCAACCTCCAGGAAGAGATGATTACAATGTGCAGTAGATGATTCTCACTTCCAAACTGCAGTTGTATTCCTGGAATCTTCCTGTGAGCAAGAGAACTCACCCTTTCAAATAGGAAATAAGCTCTCTTCTGATCATTCTTAACAAAAAGTAGGCTGAAGATTTTTCTAGGATGGCAACGTCATTTTGAATTTCATGGTTCCCCACAGCAGCTTCCAGTGGAGGCTTACTTTATATCCGGATTCTCATGATTTTCAAGATGAAGGCAGCTTTCGTTTAGGATTCTAATTTCCAATTAACAAACATATTACTTGATGATAACTCTGGTTTAATGACTAACAGCCATGATTAGCAGAGGGTCAACTGTATCTGAAAGGGCAGGGCAATGCTCAGAGTCACATGTTCCACTTCCCTTAGAGATAACAATATCCAGTGTTGTTATGAATTTTCATGAGAATTAATACTGGGATTTGTGTCTTTGCTGAAGGTCTTTGATGATGAAACTAAAATAAGCAAGCAAACAAATAGCTCTTCAAGCTTCATGTGGGAAAGCCCTTAATTTATTACTTATGTCTTGTTAATCACAGGAAAACTGGAGCAAGCAAGATGGGGGAACAAAATATAATAACCAGTTAGCTGTGTGTATATACAGTGGTCTGCTGGCTGTGTATCTTGAAAACTACCTCAGACAGAGTAGAAGCCAAATACCTGAGTCTAGATTAGGAATGAAACACACAAACTCAGCTTCTTGCCCTTCTAGTTGTATTTGTCCCCGACACCAAGCTTTTCTCCATTGGCAATCCTTGATATTCCACATACATTTTAAGGGACTTAGAAGGAATCTTGCCAATCAGGTGGTTTTGTTACTGAACTCCTAGAACACCTAGTTAAAGTCTTGCCTCTGGGATCAAGGCTTTGGCTGTGCCTTGAAAATGTAACAGAACTTCTGTTTTACGAACTTGAGGATCTTGCTGTTCTTCTCTTTGTGCCAATCCACATCTCCAGAAAATTCAGAAGGGAAGTTCCTGGGCAAGCCTTCCTGTTTTCTTCCAGAGACAATTTTTCTTGCCAGTTTACCTGATGATCTTTGCCTGAAGAGGAAAGGAGTTCTAGTGGGAGCTTGATTTATGTGTCTAAGGTGAAATCTGTGTTGTAGTTTCCTAAGAACAAGCATATTACTTTAGGACAAGCAGATACTCACGTAGCCTTGCCTTTGGTTTAGAGACCAATGAGCATAAATAACAGAGGTCAGTGTGGCAGATCCTGCTCATTGTCTCACTGAGACCTAGTCCTTCTAGCATGTTCTCCCAGACATGCTAGCCTGGAAAGCTGGAAATGGCATCTGACAGATCCTTTTCAGCTGGGTGTGCCTCTGACCTCTCTTCTCCAAGTAGACACACTCGCATGAAATTTAGAAGGAGAAAAAGAGCAAGAGGTGGGGGCTATGTGCATGAGATCTAACCAAGTAGGACAGAGGCAGTGTGATTCTGGGGCTGGCATCTGCACAGGCAGCTTCTCGGTTCAGCATTTCCTAATTGCAGCAGAGACCCATACTATAAATTCTTTAACATACCAGTTCTCAAGAGTAGTTCTGGAAGCTGTTCCTTGAAACTTCAGTTTATAATATGTTCTTTCAAATCACACAATGATTTTGTGAGCTCTCTTCTATCCTGTAAAAATTTCCGTTCTCTTTATATTACCTGTAATGGATTCTGTTATCTGCAACACAAAACATTGACTGATAAAGTGAATCTTTTTGGAAAGTCTTGAAAGCAGAATCCCTACAGGCTTCTTAAAGGTCACACTTTCTCTCTCTGTCTCTCTTCCATTCTTACTGCTGGCCCCAGGGATGTGGCCTGCACACCTTTTCTCTTTCTAGCTGTCATTATCTTTCCTTTATTTTTTGTAATCTAATTCTTATAACATTATCTGTAAGAAAAGAATGTGAATGTTTACACCTCCTTGACCCACTAAATCCATATCCATTTTAAGTCACTTGTCACTAGCCATGATAGAAAGCAAAGTGGGACTGCTCCCAAAACCCAGTGGATGGCAGGTATTTAGGTTTCCTTCATGAAGTTTCATGGGAGCTGTTCCCTGCCCACAGGGAACTTTAATAAGGACTAGAGTTGCACACTGCTAGTCCCTTCTTACACATACTTCTTAGGTAAGCCTCACACTGTCATGCCCTCTTTAATCCCCAGGGATGGTAGTCGTTAAGATTTCTCCTTCTATTGAGTGAAGCACCCTAGTAACTGCATCTATGCTTTCAGATTCTAGTGGTTCAATTATGTATCAAGAGAAACAGAAATATACCCATAATACGGGGGTCATGTTGCCACTCCTGCCCCCTTCATCCCACCTTATAACCACAGTCACCTTAAGCCATCCTGATACTCCTTTACTAGCTCAGTCAACCCTCCCAGTCACTCACAAACTGCTTACAGTTGGGACACTGGCTTTTGAACTGGTTCCTCAGAGTTGCATAGTTCATATAACTATTTTTCTCTATTTTCTCTTTGCCAAGACATCAGAGTTTTCAAGTCTGTTCATTCTTTTAGGAAACAAGATTCCAAGCAGGTGTTTAGAATAGAAGTGTGCAGAGCAGATTCAGACAGGTAAGACTCTTTGACTGCATTTTGAAAAATTTTTACTCCTAGAAAAAGGAACCCTCCTGCACTGTTGGTGGGAATGTAAATTGGTGCAGCCACTATGCAGAACAGTATGGAGGTTCCTTAAAAAACTAAAAATAGAGCTACTATATGATCCAGCAATTCCACTCCTGTGCGTATATCTGGAGAAAACTCTAATTTGAAAAGATTCCCAATGTTCATAGCAGCACTATTTACAATAGCCAAGACATAGAAACAACCTAAATGTCCATCAACAGATGAATGGATAAAGAAGATGTGAGATATATATTTATATACACATACATACAACGGAATATTACTCAGCCATAGAAAAGAGTGAAATAATCCCTTTTGCAGCACAGTTGATGGACCTAGAGATTATCATATTAAGTGAAATAAGTCAGAGAAAGATAAATATCATATGATACCACTTACATGTGGAATTTTAAAAATGATACAAATGAACTTATTTACAAAAGAGAAATAGACTCACAACATACAAAAAAGAAAAGAAAACCTTATGGTTACCAAAGAAATGGTGGGGGAAGATAAATTAGGAGTTTGGGATTAACATATACACACTACTATATATAAAATAGATAAATAATAAGGACCTACTTATAGCACAAGGAACTATATTCAATATCTTGTAGTAACTTATAATGGAAAAGAGTCTGGAAAAGAATATATATATATATATTTAGATGGATAGATAGATACATAGATAGATAGAATCACTTTGCTCTACACCTGAAACTAACACAACATTGTAAATTAACTACACTTCAATTTTTAAAAATGGTTAAAAAAATAATTTATACTCCTAGAATTCATACTCCATACAGAGATAAGAGAAGTCAAAACAGTGGGACAAGGAAGAGGTACAATGTCAAAAAAGTTATGAGCTGAAATACAAAAGAGTTTTACACAAGAAGTTTCACACCTCTTTAAGCAGGTGAAATCAGTATATCCATTTGGTTTCTGTGGTTATATCTCATAGATTCTGTTAATTATCATGAACTTACTTTTCTTCAGAGGGTTTAGTTATACCCTGCCAGAGAGCCAGTGACACTGAGTAGTGGCAATGTGACAGAACTAGAATTGAATAAGGCTGTGGTTATTTATGTCCATACAAGCAAGGGACTATGCTTTGTGGGAGATTTCAGGGGTGTTCCTTTCCGCCTCCTGATGAAAAAGTCTCTTCCATGTTGAGCTGATGCAGATAATGTAACTCCTTTGAAGGAGGGCAGGGTGGAACAGTAAAAGAGGCCTGGATTTGGAATGATTAGTTCTTGTTATGAATCCTTATATGTTATTTAATTTTTTGCTGACCTTGGTCAAATCAGTTACTTTCATAGAACCTTAATTCAACACCCTTCAGTTGGAAATATTTATATTTTTATATCTTGTGCCCTTCTGAGGCTAATTGGAGGATCAAATGAGATAATATATTTGTTGACACTATGTAAACACCACACTGCTTTAACATATTAGTGGTCAAACCAGACTATCTCTGTTAAATAACAATTAGAGTAGCAAACTAACTCATTATCAGCCATAGCCTCTGAATCAGTTAGCCTTGTAAGTAAGTCTTGAAGTTGGGTAGTCTTAGTCCTCCACCTTTGCTTCCCTTCAATATTGTGTTGGCTATTCTGGGTCTTTTTCCTCTCCATATAAATTTTTAGAGTCAGTTTGTTATTATCCACAAAATAACTTGCTGGGGTTTTGATCACGATTGCATTGACTCTGTAGATTAAGATGGGAAGAACTGACATCTTGACAATATTGATTATTCCTATCCACAAACATGGAATTTCTCTCTATTTACTTTGTTATTTTATTTTTTTATCAGAGTTTTATAATTTTCCTCATATTGATCTTGTAGATATTTTGTCAGATTTATACATAAGTATTTAATTTGGGGGGTGCTAATATAAATGGTACTGTGTTTTTAATTTCAAATTTTACTTGTTCATTGCTGGTATAAAGGAAAGCAATTGACTTTTGTGGATTAATCTTATATCCTGCAAACTTGCTATAATACTATAATTGCTTATTAATTCCAGAATTTTTGTTGTTGTTGATTCTTTTGGATTTTCTGCATAGACATATCATCTGTGAACAAGGACAGTTTTATTTCTCCCTTTCAAATCTGTCTGTATACCTTTTATTTCCTTTTCTTTCCTAATTGCATTAGCAAGGACTTCTAGTAGGATGTTGGAAGGAAATGGAGGGAGGAAACGTCCTTGCCCTGTTCTTGGTCACTCTGAATCAGTTAAGAATCTTTTAGTTGTGAGAAACAAAAATGGTATCCAGTGGTCTTAAGAAAACAGAAGAATTTCTTGCAAAGCTCATGGAGGGTTTTGAAGGATCAGGCTTAGGGAAATGGACAAAAGCCAAGAGGGTCAAGAATCAGGAAATACTGCAGTCATGTTTTAGCAGAAGTAGCCTGACCAGAATGTTACTACTACCAGTACTGTAGGATAGGACCTCTGCTACTGAAAGGACAAGTGTCTCCCCCTGTTCCCAATTAATGAAGATGCTCCTATCATTTCTGCTGATGTAAATGAATCCAAACAATTCTTGTGCTTTAGAGTTACAAGGCAAAGATTCAAAGCCCTGAACAGGAGCATCTGATTGGCTGACTCTGGGTCATGTATCCAATAGGCTGGCTATCACCGTTAAGTAGGAGAGGCGATCTGGTGCATTTAGCTTCCATTGAAGGATGCAGTGAATAGCTATCATTAAGGCTCTGTGTACTGGAGGATCAAATTTATTTATTTAGAACTTAGCTCATTCTGCATCAAAGGAAAGTAGGAACAATAAGTTTGGAGTGAATTCAGGACAGTAAATTTTAGCTAAACACAAATGGGATGCTGAATAATCAAGGACCACAATAGACAGTGTACTAAAATGAAAAAGGGGCTTAGGAAGGAGTGGTAAGGGGATGCTAAAAATTACTTTATTTCACAAGCGCTGTCTGGAAAAGTTCTGAAAAAATTATCTAAAAACTCCTTTAAGTTGTGCAATTCTTAGGGTACATCATGTGTGAGCTGGAAAGGACTTAAGAGCTTCAAATTCACCACTCCATATGTGAAGAAACTCAGGCTGAGTGAGTTGATATGAATATACAAGTTAAGGGCAGAGTCAGGACAAAACACAATTTTCTAGACTCAAGTCCAGTGTTATTTTCATAGCACTTCATGGTATCTCTTTCCAAAAAGTGTCATTCTTTTTTCTGTCAAAAAAGGAAGAAATGTGAAATATCTTAACTAAAAAATATACTCAGTGCTATTTACTGATGCAGTCCAGCTGGGCCACTGAATTCTGTACTTACCTATGACTTCTGTGTCCAGGCATTGGACAGTTTTCTAAGGGTTATGGCCTGGTATCTGGACCAAGAAATTTCATGGAAACTTTCATGATTATTTTAGAAAGAGTAGCTTAATTTAATTAGATCAATATTTATAGCACACCCACTATATGCAAAGCCAATTGGGTATAAAAATGAGGAAAATGGGTTTCCTAACCTCAAAGATCTCATAAGCCACTGAAAGTAAAATAGGAAAGCCTACAAATATAATATAAAATGAATTTTGAATGTGATAAGCAAGGTACTAATTATAAGCTATGGATTTTCTAAGAAGGAGAATAATTACATCTAATACCACTATATTCTTTCATGTTGAAGACTTCCACTGCTTACTCATATCTGGTTCTCTAGGCCCTCTGAGCACGTGGGAGGGTCACATCCTGCTCTTGTTGCCATGTGACTACCTCTGGCCAATGGGCTACAAGTAGAAATGGTGTGTGCCACTACCAAGCCCAAGGGTTTCATTGCAGTTGTAGCTCTTTTCTCCCACTGAAGTAACAGAGAAGCCATAGCCTCAGATGTGCCGCTATAACAAAGTGAATTGTCCATGAGACTGAATGACTGAGTCACTGCATGGAGATCAGTGGCCCTGGAAAGTCTCCCGGACCCACAGTGGATATTTTGTGACTAAGAATAAACTTTTGTTGGGTTATATCACGGAGAATTTTGGACTTTTTTGTTATGGCATTACCCAGTTTATCCTGACTAGTATATCTTCATCCTGGCCTGTTCTTTATGGAAAATGTACTGCGTAAGTTAAAGACATATGTATATATATGCAAATATATACTTAATAACAAACATATTTAATAATTTAAACAATATTTTAATAAATAAGTAAAATAATTATTTAATAGCTTAAATATAAGTTAATTGAAACCTCTCTTTCTCTCTCTGTCTATATATTGCAGCATGTGTTATTTATTACAGTGCACAATTTAATGCTTGAAAAATTAGGAGTCTTTTCAAGTCTAGGTTGTCTCTATTTCTCTCCTTCCCCTCACCTTAACTGTTGTATATATTTAGAAAAAATTTTTATATTTTCCCCCCTTCACTATTAACCACCTGCTATTCTTGCATAGAGCCCAGTCTTTTACAGAATCATTCAACTCTGATTATAGTCTAAGAGTGTGAAATTGATGGGCACAAAGCATGCAAATATAGACAGTTCAGGTTGAGTGAGTACCGAAGTAGGGAATAGTCTCAGGATTCCTAATGCTTCAAAGAACAAAACTAACTAACTTAACTAAACAAAATAATAAGAACAAGAGAACTGCTGTCAAAAAGGAATATTCATGTAAATGATAAAAAACATTTTGTTGTAGGAAAAAATAAAACTCATAGAGTTAGTTTTTTAAAAAATTTTTTCTGTTACTCTTTTTTTCCTTTTGGCAATGTGGTGATGAGGGTTGCGAGATGGCTGGACTGTATACAGCCAAGGAAATCAGAAGTGATGATTCCAGCCAGTTGTACTCTCCAAGAAATGTGAAATCACTCCAAGTTAAAGAGCACATAATACTGCCTGAAGTCTACTGAAACCCTTCCAAAATATGCCCAAATTAAGTCTTCCAAGTTTCATTGCTCTATTGGTGCCATCAAACAGAGCAATTGCAAATCATGAAACCTACAAGAAAACTGAAGTGTTTTTTTTTTTTTCAAAAATGACAACATGTGTCACAAATAGGTCCATTCGTTTGGAAATATATGACATGAACAGACCATTTTTTTCCCTCCATACACCATTACCAGCCCTTTGGCCTTGTTATTTTGTAACTTCCTTGGTTTCTTGTCAACTCCTTTGATTGCATCCAAGGGAAACTTGGAGAAGTACTTAAAATAGAAATAACTGGGAAACTCTAGGCCATTCTGCTTTTCTTAATGCCAGCACTTAACCTTTGTTGATGTAACGCTTTCTTTGCAAATAGTGCAAATTGGAAATTTCCCTAAGATCACAATCCAGCCCTCCCCAGAGCCAAATTCAGCCTCAAAGTTGCTGTTCTCAAGTATAATGATATTTATTCAGTCCCAGCTCATTTCCTACTTTTCTGTTGAAACATTAGCCCCACAGCATTGTTTAACAATCGAGTCATTTGGACAATGAACTGTTTGGTTCCAAATTTTGGATTTCTGAAGGAAGTGTAAATATTTGTCCATGGTTGATATTTTGGGCATTGATCAAGGGCCTGGTCTGTACAACCAGTTTGACCTTTTGCTTTCCCTAGAGACACATGTAAATTTCTTCCAAATTCATTCATTTTGTTTCACCTGCTGGGAATCATGTTTACCTACAACAATACTGTAAGAACCTATTGAGAAATCCTCTGAGCTGTCGTTAATGTGTTTTCATTATGTGCAGAGGAGGCTTTTATTGTGTAGCCCTCCACTGACACCCTATTCATGCTTCCTATTATCCCTCTAGCTTTGTCTTCAGCTAAACACATTCTCTTTTCTTCCTCCAAGTGATTATTTGCATGAAGATTTGCATTTAAATGGATGTGGAGAGTACATTAACAACACCTATACCAACCATGTAAAAGCTGCACAATATTTGTTGCTGCCAGCATGAATGGGAAAAAAATTCAATGCATGTTTTATAAGGAGAGTCCTCAGGTAACTGCATTTGAGACACAAAGACACTTCATTAGATCATATTTAATAGTGATTATGCATGCAGAAGTATATGAATACAAATGGCCTATTCCCAAAAGGGATGATGTGAAATCCAACAATACATACGTGTTCACCGCAGGAAGCAAACATATATGTAACCCTCTGAGTTGAATTCAAAGGTCCCTAATTGGGTTGAGAGGATATTCCAGGGTTGGTCCATTTTGACCTTTATGTCCTTGCTAATAGAATAGGAAGGAACGTGAGAACTAAAATACACGGCATTTTCTGTCTGCGTCTTAGGGCTTTTTGTAAAAAGACTGCATACCAAAGAGTGTAAAAGAAAAAAGGAGGAAAGTAAAAGAAAAAAAGGAACAGAGAGCAGGGTGGGAAGGAAGAGAAGCGTGTTTAGTGAGATTTTAGGTGTTTACCCAGTTTTTAATTAAAAGAGGAAAAAAGTGGAAAAAGAGAGAGAGGAAAAGACAAAAAGGGAGAAAAATGGAAAGAGAAGAAAAGACATATTAAAGAATATATAAATCAGAGAATAAGTCTGAATGCAGAGGAGGAAGAAAAGGAGGGATGGAAGGAGGGAGGGAGGGTGAGAAAGAGAGAGAGAGAGAGAGAGAGAGAGAGAGAGAACTGAAGAAAGATTGTAAGAAAACCTTTGTGCTTTATATACAAAGCAGAGACCCCAGCTTATCATTCAGTATTACGAGAGAGAAAATTAAATTGGTCTTGGCAAAAGGATTCTATTAAGGGATAATATCTTCCCTTTTATTGTTAATTATTTTATGTTTACAATAGTCAGTGTAACTGTATATTATTTTTACAGTAACACATGGCTTAGCATAAATAATTTACCCAGGATATATGGCTAATTTCTAATTAACTTCTAGCTCTGTTAGTTTGCCTTAGATTAAAGCCCTTTCTCTTTCTAACAAGTCCTTGAAGGAGAGCAGACAACCTAATTACAGACATTCATTGTGGAATATTTATATTTAGCAATTTAAAAAGGTAATATCAATCGAGAAATGTAGTGGAAAATAAAGTGGAAGAGGAAAAGGTTGCAGTGGAGGGAGGAAAATTTATTGTTTGTATTTTTATGTCTGCATAAGAAAAAAAAATAGGCCAGAGAAATTTATCAGCAGGCGGAATGCAGTACAGCACTAGTACCTCTATGTCCCCAAATACAATTATTGTTTATTGCTTAAAAACAATTTTCCATAGGCTGTATACACTAAAGAGAAATCCATAAACATCAGAAACAAGTCTCTAACAAGACCTTATTGTTTATATGGATGAAAAAAATCCATATTTCCCTTCCTGTTAATCCAGAATGGACCCGAATAAAGCAAATTCACTGCATCCAATGAGATTTGTAATGCAACAGTAGAAGAATCTGATTTCACACATTATAGCTGGGTCCTCCATATCCCAGCCATAACAAGGGTAATAAATAAAGTCTACTCTAAAACCAGGCATATTGCCTCAGTAATTGACTCTCTGTCTGCATAAGACACTATGATTTCCAAATGAGAGGGGACTGCTTCTGAGGGCTTGCAGAAATTCACCATGGGAATGTACTGGCATAAACACACCTTTGTGCATACAGCCTCATTCTAGATGCTGGGGCTTCTTTAAAAAGCAACAAAATGGGATCAGATTCTTGCTTTATACCTGTATCACTGTAATTGACACAACAGAGGGAAGCCCTCTCCCCTGGGGTCTTATTGCTTGTACAAATCTGAGTCACCTTTATACTAGCGAAACCACAGCCCTGAATTCACTGAGGTTTAGATAAGTGTGGTGTATTAGTCTTAATGGGCATTTACAATACATGGTGTAATTGCTCCTTTGGAGCTGTTAATGCATTTTTATGGCCAAAAAACAATTTCCGGTATACTGGATGTATTAAGGAGAAATGTCTGCCTGAAGATTTATGTTGAGAAGGCACAAAAGCAAAGCAAAACATCCTCGCGTGTGCATTCATCTCGTTAAAGACCATACACTTGGGTGCATTTGTTCTTCAAAGAGTGTGAGGAACGTGAAACATTTAGAGATCTTTGTCATTCCCAACCCTGCCTTCAGAGCTTCTGCGGTCCTTTTCTATTTCTTTCTGTATCTTCAGTATATAAGGCTATCTAGGGAACAAGTGAGAAAATATAGAGCAAAAAGGTTTATGCGGAAATGGTAAGAGAGAGTGATATACTCTAAATTTTAAGATCATTTCAGATGAGAGGGTGCAGATTCCTATGAACAAAAGAAGGAAATTTTGGAAAGTGAATATTATAGTACAGAGGCACCAAGGGTCACAAACAAAGGGTTTTCACCCCTTTCCTAATGATTCTTTAAGGCAGGGGTCCCCAACCCCCAAGCCACAGACCGGTAGTGGTCCGAGGCCTGTTAGGAACCGGGCCACACAGCAGGAGGTGAGCGGCAGGTGAGCGAGCGAAGCTTCATCTGCCGCCCCCCATCACCCGCGTTACTGCCTGAACCATTCCTGACCACACCCCCCACACCCCCTACCCCGGTTGGTGGAAAAATTGTCTTCCATGAAACCGGTCCCTGGTGCCGAAACAGTTGGGGACCGCTGCTTTAAGGACATTATATAATATTATCAAACTAGGAGGTGGGTAGGTTTCCCGCTTATTCTGTTTTGTCCTAATCCAGATTCTTTGTCTGCACTGCTCTCTGTTTTATGTCTGCATCTTTGGGCTCTGTGGCCGGCTGGCTTTCAACTGGGTTTGGTCAGTAAGAGGCACTGGTAGGAGATCAGAGGGCAAAAAGAGAGTGGGGTTGGGTGGGTTCTTCCTTATTTCCTCTCTGCCATGGGGCTGTGTCTCTCGCATGCACCCTCCATGGTCACAGCCCCGAGAGGACTCCAGTTCTCTCTGAGAACTGGTAACACGGGGGTGGTAAAGCCTTCTCAATTGTTACTGGTCTCTGGGCCCCCCGTCCCTTGTTAATCCTGCTTCCCCCTCTGTAAGTAATCACATTATTAAAATATATTTATTGAAACCATATGGGTTGGGTCTTGGGACCCAGGACCCTGGGACTCTGACTGATTGAGTGGGAGCATAAACAGGAGAAAGAGACTCCTTAATGCCCAAACCAGTTTATAAATTATAATTATATATTATAATATATAATATATATAATTAATATATATTATACTAATATATTGTAATTAATATATTATATTAATTGTATATTATAATAATTATAATTATATATTTTATATTAATCATATATTATAATTATAAATTATTATTTATAAACTCCTTAATGCCCAAACCAGTTTACCCACGTGGTAGCTGAAATGCTTCTAATAGCTCTGCTGACTGTCAGGTTTTGGCAAACTCTTCCCTGTGGTAGTGCCAAAATGATGGATCCTTCTAGGTCTTTGCTGATTGTCCTGTTATGTAAGTGGGGTACTTTAGTTTGGTTTGACCTAATGCACTTGTGTATTAGTCAGGACTTTATAGCTGCAAATGACGGAAACCCAAATTAAAATTGCTAAAAAAGTAGGGACGAGGGGAATTTATTGGGTCATGTAATTGAAAAGTCTGGTGGTGTAGTGGCTTTAGACATGGCTAGAACCAGAGGTTCAAATGATGTCACAGAACTCTACCTCTTTCCATCCGGGTCTCAACACTACTTTTCTCTATGTTGGCTTCTTTCTTTGGCTGGATTGTTCCACATGTGGCAGAGATGCCCCTGGGAGCTCCTAGCTTACACTGCCCTGATGAGAGAGATCTTCTTTCCCCAAGAATCCATATAGATTCTGGAAAAGAAATCTCATTCTCCCAGCCTGATTCTGAGGCTAGCTTCTTTATGGCTAGGGGATAGAATATTCTCTTCAATTTCCCTGGGTCATATGCCTGAGTTCGAGAATGCAGGAACAGTTCCACTAAATCCAAAAGGGGCCATTTGTCAAAGGAGAATATGCATCTGGACAGGGAGTTCCCTGGAGGTCCAGTGGTTAGGACTTGATGCTTTCACTGCCATGGCCCAGGCTTAATCCCTAGTTGGGGAATTAAGATCTCACAAGCCACCCAGTGCAGCAAAAAAAAAAAAAAAAAAGATGCAACTCGACAGAAAGAGGTAATGTGAAGTAATAGATGAATACTTTGTATGTTCTAAACCGTTCTCAGAAGTATTCTGTCACTGTTCAGAAATGATACACAAGGACCACGTGTGGATAAGACTGAAGAAACATATGAGCAGTGTACATTAAACACACTTGTGACCTTCCTAACTGCCTTTTAACACCTACTTGTGGTCCATAAATAAATACCAGAGGAGACAACTGTGTATTTCTAGTCTCTGCTTTATGGCAAAAAGAAGAGAAGAGATTTTTAGAAAGAGCACTGAAGCCGTTACTTTATGTCCAGTAGATGTTTAATCAATTTTAATTACCTCACTTATAAATGGGAGAGAAATTTAAGGGATGCAAAATTATTGCTGAAAAAGAAAACACCTGGCTTGGCAATGTGACTCAGAGTCTGAATCCAGACTCAGAGTGAGCCCTTGGGCACACTCATAAAAATCTGTGACTCTTGGTTTGTTTCTCTGGGAAATGGGGAGGAGTCTAGAAGAATGAAAGGAGGAGGGGTCCTGTTTTTTCCTTTTCTTTGAGACTTCTTTTACAAATAGTTTAATAAAGCTTTCTTTAAAAGGAGAGCATCAGTAATCAATCATTTCTTGGTTTTCCTTCATTATTCAGGAAACAGATACACTTCTGCACAGTCTTTGCCATCTAAACATTTCTTTCAGAGAAAACACTTAGGAACAAATGAACATTCTGTTGTCCAAATTCTGTTTACCTAAGACCAGGGGAAGCAGGTGAGGTGATGGCTCCTTTTAATTTCTTACCTGTCATTATTGTTTCATATCTTCCCTGGCCTTAGAACATCTTTTGTTCTGGTTGTGAATTTCCACTTTCTTCCTTCTCAATAGACAGTTTTGTCCAAAAGATTTTGAAGGCTGAATTAACACAGAGGCTTTTACAAAATGTGTTTTTTGATTCCTTGTTTTCTCACCTGATCTTGGCAGCTGACAGTGTTGGCAAAAGATGGGCTGTCTTGTCCCTGCTTCCCTGTGCACGTGTGCATAGGACTTGCCTGAGATGCTTTTGGGTTTCCCTCCCCAATGAAGCATAACCCTCTAGAATTTGAGCCCTTGTTTTTTCCCTGCCCCTTGAATCTGTCCTGGCTACAGGAACAAGGCAAAAGTGCCACTGCTTGACTTTTGAAGTGCATTGAGAAGACGTGTAGATTTTGCCTGGGTCTCTTGAATGCTTGCTATGGGTGGAAGCCTGCCACCATGTAAGAAGTCAGACTACTCTGAGACCACATCTTGTGAGGAAATCCGAGCTAGCCATGTGGAGGGGCTGCAGGGGGAGAGAGGTTCCTGAGCACCCTGTAGTTATTCCCACCATCTGAGGCACCAGGTGTGTGAGTGATGAAGCCATCTTAGTTGGCTAGCTTCAGTCTCAAGTTTAGATGACTCCAGCCCCATCTGCCATCTGACTGCAAATGCACAGGAGAATCCAAGTGGGAAACTGCTTGCCTGAGTACAGTCAACTCAAGAACTACAAGACATAATAATAAACTGTTGTTTAAAGCCACTGAGTTTGGGGATGGTCTGTTGTGTAGTAGTAAAGAGCTGAAACAGGGCTTATAAGCAGATGAGTGGCTGGTTCCATGGGGGCTGAAGTGGTCCATGCAGGTGGAGGTGACTTAGGATCATTTTTAATCTGCTCAGTTGGTTATGACTGTGAAGATAAAGTGATGGGCTATCTGTTTCATCTGTTGGACCCTTTAATCAGGGTGACAATCCTCTCCCCTGCCCTGGGATCTCCCTACCTGTCTTCCCTGTAAGTCTGGGCTCTTGCCTCCATAGATATTTATTACTTAGTATTACAAATGGTCCCTCTCTGGGTGCTGTCTCTGACTCCTATTCATCCTTACTCTGTTTAGCTAACACTTACTATACACAGTTAGGAGAAGTGAACTTAGGCTATAAATGTATTTTTAAAATAATATAAAGAAATTCATTGTTTATATTTTTACATATAATAATATGTACTCATCACAATATATCACATTTCCTCAAGTGGGCAAAGTAGGATGGGAGGGTTCTTATAAGTAGGAAATTACCTATTGAAGGTCCTTATAGAAAAATACTGTTCAGCTTAAAAGAAATGCAAAAACCACCCAACAAAATTAACATCAACCCTCCATATCCTCTCAGCACTATAAAGAGATATTACATGACAAGTTCTGAGGATTCAGTGAGGTCTAAAACATAATCTCTAGCCATAATAAATTTAGAATCTAGTTGGAGAGAAATGATGATGATAAGAACAACCAGTGTTTATTGAGCATTTATTATGTGCCAGGCACTATGATAAGCACTTTATATGTATTTATTCATTTAATTCTTAATTTAATCCTAAATTTGGTTAGGTCATAAATTTAAAAGAGATGCAAAAGTATCACATATGACATTAGTGATCAAGGCATGAGGTCAGTAAATCTTTGAGATGTGGGAACAGGTAATAGAAGAAGGGGGAGAAGCAGAGTGTGTGAGAAAAGTTGCGTGACATAACTTGCTGTCTTAATTTGGTGTATGGTTTTGAAATACCCCAAAGAACTGAAGGAGATTGTTGAGATAGTTTTAGTAGAACAGGGGAGAAAGCATAAGAGGCTAAGGCCAGCGAGTAAAGGAGATATTTGTTTTCACTGGTGGGAAACCAAAAACAAACAAAAAAGCACACCAGCAGGCAGTTGCTACAGAAAAGGAATTTTGTCCAGCCAACTTGGGAGGAAGAAGAATAAGGTAACTGTACAAAGCACAGTGGGAAAAAGAATCCTGATTATCCTTTGTAAAGCCAACAGAGGGATCTTGTTGGTGGTGCTTTTTTGTTTTGTTTTGTTTATAAAGTAGCAGTCTGAGATGTCATAGGCTTTATCTTGCCCGTTGGAGGAGGAAGATAATAATAAGGGTTGGTTATGTGAAGAAAAACTAGGAACAGAGAACTAAGAAGACTGATAAAGCAAGAGGAAGTTCACGTGTATGTGGGTGACAGTGTATGAGGTCATGTTCTTCTGATGAAGCATGTTCTGTGGAAGAAAATAGGGGCTCCTAACTCAGAGCTGGGTTGGAAATCTGAGTTTCGTCTTTGACTGACTTTATGCCTTTTTGAGCCTTGGCTTTTGTATCTGTAAAGACAATCAGCTGGTCAACCTCTCAAGGCTGTCCTGGAATTTGTCCTAGAGAGCATATAAAAGATCTCAGTTCTGCCTGTTCATTTCATCACCATGTCCTGTGTATTTACCTTCTTGAGATCTCTTGAATCCAGTTACTTTTCCCCAATGTCGTCACTTCTCCCATAGTCCAAGATACCAAGTACCAAGCCCCCCTCCCTGAACTACTAGATAGGCTCTGAAATGGTCTCCCCTTATCTACCCTTGACTCCTTCCACAGTGCTCATGCTGTTCACAGTGCATGCGGAGGTCTTTTCAAAATGCATAACTGGTCACGTTACACATACCACCTTCCTGCCTTCTACACGCAGCATGCACAGTCCTTAAATAGCTTCACACAGATCTTAGGATAATGGTAAAACACAGTCTGGCTGCTGCCCACCACTTCAATATTGTCTCTCACAGCTCTTTGCCTTCTTTCAGCTCTTTGAAACTCTTTTTTTTTTTTTTTTTTTTGGCTTGTTTCATGTCATTTCCATCACTAGAAGTTGAATTCCATGACCCCAGGATCTGAGTCTATTTTGTTCACCACTACATCTCCAATATCCAGATATAACTAGGAGCTCATTCACTGTTCCCAAATGAATGACAATGCCTATTTAGTAAAATCTACCCCTTGTTCCCTGCTGGGAATGAGCCTATCTCAGAACCGTGTAGGGATTAATGGTATATGTTTGGCTTCTGGTCTTCCATCACTGGATTTACCCACCACATATTTGAAGGAGGGGGGTGATGGCCACGTCGGTGCTCTGCCTTTGAAAATTTGCCAAGCCTTGTTCTAGAATGGCATTCTCAGTCTTGACACAGAATATGAATCCAAGAAAAATAAGCCAATTGAAGAACTGTGAAAGATATGTGATGCCTTATGTTGCAGTAAAATTTCCCGAGTAAATAGCATTGTTTCATTTTATACTTCTTTTTTCATAACATCAGAATATTCTCCCAGCATTCATTTATTTCTTCTTTCGTGGAGTTCTTAAAGAAGATAAAAACAACAGCACAAACTTTTATTAAATAAAATATTATATTTTCAAATACAGAGAGACATTCAAAGGAAGGAACATCTTAATTGCCTTACCCATTCTTAATTTTTATTCTCTGCATTATGTCTTATTATTCCCACTTGGAAATAGCCTTCTGTCACTTTAATATTAGCTTGCTCACATTTAAAAATTATCCTATGTAATCTAATCTCTGGAAGTTTAGCTTTTGCAGTTGTTAATAATAATATGATATGATTAATTTCTAAAGACCTTCATTAGTAAGACTATTCATTTCAAATCCTCATTAACCTGTCAGATAAGAGCTTTGGCTTCTCCACTGCTAGAATCAAGGCAGGTCCCAATAAGCTTTAATTGCTTGGAAGGAGGTGTTGCATGTTACCTTTCACAGTGTTTGTATATTTAAGGATTGATGGCACTTGGATTAAATTTCATCTTAGGTCTATATTTTCTGGAATCTGTTGGGCTGTGGCACTACCGACAGAGAAGATAAAAGTAAGACTGTAACACAAGAAAAACAATCTGATTTTTTTCTGAATGCTCTGCCTTGCCCATTCTGTTGGGATGAAATCTCTACACATGCGATGACAGTGTTGATTAAGTCATAAATGTGTAGCTGTGGATGTTAGAAACATGGCACCTTCAGCCTCTTGGTTGGTCAGATTTTAAGGCTGCATCTGGGATGTAGACTGCAGAATGAGTGCCAAATTATCTTCATTGCTTTTACTCTTGACTCTGAAATGGTACTAACTGTGTGCATGTTTAGGACTATTAGCCTTTGGGTCTGTTGTGTCTGGTAGAATCTTTTGAGAATGGTCAGAGTACAGCCATTTCTTCCAGATATTTCTTTTAGCAAAGAGAATTTCTTGACGATGCGTGGCCGAGTAGTGTCTAGTGGGAGATTGCACTTAGACAAAGCTTGATAATTTGGGGGACAATAGACTTCGACAAGATAAATGGAGATGTAGGCTATTGCCACACTTGTGTGAGCTGAGCTAATGTGGCTTTAAAGCTTCATTTTCATGTCCAAGGTTATATGTGGTCAATTTCAGGTCAAGGGTCCAGGTAAACCAGAGGAACTGACCTTCCGTCCTAGTGCTTTGCAGAATGCATCAGGCAGAAGGTTGGGTGGCTGTCTAAAGTATAAAAAGAGATACGCTTTGAGAAGCAGTGTATTCTCATTAATTTATTTTTTTAAATAATTCTCTTTATAGAGGAAATTATATAATCGTAAAAATAGGTTTATTATACCAAATTTAGAATTTATGAGTCAGGAGAAAGAACAAAATAAAACTTTTCCATAAACCTATTATCCAGAAAGAATCACTTCCAATTTTGGTCTTCCTTTAATCAGACTCTCCTTTTCTCTTTCTTTATGTTACCATGAGTGTGTGCATATATGTGTAATGTGCATACAGACACATGCAGAGCAAAGTCACAAAATTACATACACACAGATTATTCAGAGAAAATGTATCTTCATTTTTCTCGAACTGATCTGATCATCCCCTCAAGACCCCACACACTGCCTGCGGAAACAAAACCCACATTTTAGTCTAGTCAGATAAACTTAGTCTGAACTGATGCAGACATTTAAAAAGTCTCTTTGGATAACTCAGTCCCTTTCTCTCTGATTAGGGTACGATTCAGGCTTTCAGAGCTGAATGCCCTTCCCTCACTTTTCTCCGAGAGACCATCTGGATGATATACATGACCTCATGGCATTTGGAAGGAGGGGGCCTCTGGATCCCTGCTGACAGGTCCTGCCCCCTGTGTTCGTGATCTCTGAGGTGCTAGAGGCCCCAAGTGGCATTTCCAGGTCATGTACAGCGATCCCCTCTGTGCCCCTTGGCTCACTGTGGAAGGAGGTTTCTTCATCTGGGCTGCAGCCCTCCTGTCCTTCAGAGAGCTCTCATCCCTCGTGTCCCATCATCACTAATGCTGGCTCCCTTGCACTTTATGCCTGGACCTGCTCCCCTCCCACAGTGGACATCTTGCTAAGCAGGGTTGTATCTCTATGCCCACTGAGAGTGAGTAGGGGAAGTGCAGCCACACATAAATAGTATAGCAGCTCAGGCTGGGATTTAGAACTGCCTTGAGTATTGCCCAGAGCGGGAAACGAGGGGTCTAATCATTGAACACAGTTAAACTGTCTTTTTCTGGATAGGCTTCATTCTGCTTTGTAAATTTCACCTTACCTGCCTTACCCTCTCATCTGGGTCAAGGTTTGTTCTTATCAAATGTTGCCAGGGCAACAATGCCTGTGGCTTTTTAAGGTATTTCAGGAGTGGCTGAAGAGCTCTCTCCATCTGCTGGGGAAGCTACTTGGGGATAAGAGAGAGGCCTTATGTCAATTTGTTTCTTATTAAGATCACATTAATAAGCATTACTCGTAAATCTCACAGGCAAACAGTAATTCTCGGGCTGTGCTTCCATGTTTCCAAACACAGAATTCTGCATCTCTATGCTCATGCAGTACACCAGCTCAACTCTCAAAAGACAAATAGGTTAATTCACTTCACTTGCTACCTGTCCTCTGAAAGCACAGTCCAGTTTGGTTTAAGTGGCTGTTGAAGACAACCTGGAGAAGTGTGAGTCCCTTAGGAATCCAGTGGGGGAGCGCAAACTGTGCCTCTGGTTGTATGTGGATTGTTAGTTGGGGTCATGAAAGGGGGTATTGTTTGACAGGCACCAAGGAGACCCTGGGTTGACATCAGGAAGTTGCCCCTGGGTTGGGATGGGGAACTGGGTGATGGAAGAGACTGAAGATGGCCCTGTGCTCTGTACCCAACCTAGAAGGGAACACACCACAGTAGTGCAATTCTGTCTTGAGTCCAGCTAACCATGGAGTAGAGTGTAATGGAGGCCTGTGACTTAAGATGGAAGGTGGGTAGGTTGGAGGTAGATAGTTGAAAGGCGCTAGCAGTCTCTCTCTAGCAGATTTGCTCTGGCTCTTGCAGTGTTTGCATTTGAGGCATAAATGTCTTCATTCAGCCTTCCCTGTTTTGTATTTTGTGGGTAAAATTACTTTCATACCATCCTCTTGACGAAACAAATCTCTGTTAACATGCTTACAAAATATAACCTATAGCCATGAGCCAGGCTGAACTTGAGAGCAGACGTGCCAGGCAGGAGAAGGAAAACTTGTGGCTTTCTGACTTTGACTTTAATCGGCTTGTCTTGATTACACAGCACAAGCAATGAGAAGCTTGATTAAATGACTTCAGTTCATTGATGTCTTTAAAGAGCTGAATATGTAATTTGCAATTTTATCAATTCAGTTACCTGTGAGTTACCATGGTAATAAAGCATGTGCTGAAATGACATTTGACATTAATTTTATTATTTTCATTTACAATCACAGAAACACAATAGCACATCCCTAACAATGTATTTCATTTTCAGGTAACCGAGGAAGATGTACTCACATTTTCAAAGTAGTTATGAATTATGGTGTATTAAAGAGAAAAGTGTAGGACCAATTCATCCATCCTCCAGATTAAGCCTTAAATTGATATGGGTGGTAGGGTTAAATGGATTCTCTTGAAACAGGTATCTATCTGGCCTTTTAACCTATGGATGAGTGGTGTTTGGTGCTGAGACAAGTTACCTCTAAATCCATACTGCAAAATGTGTTATAACGAGATGATACTACCCTAGTTGCTGGAGCTTAGTGTTTAATACAAGATTGAGGTATCCTTGCATTTTGTTGGCAACCTATGGCTATGAAAATAGGCCTTGGTTGAACTTTGATGGTTTAGTTAATATTCTAGGAATAATTACTCAGTCATAATGGAAATATTGGGAACTTTGGATAATTTTTTTAATCCAATGGCAGATTTGCGACAAGGTGAAATAATGAGCTAACATGAAAACATTTTTAAAAATTAGTGCAATTAATAATATAGATGACCAAAGGTTGGTGTGAAAGAGGACCTAGAATTTTATACTCATTTGGTAATGATTCCACTTGGATTCACCATCTCCCAGAGTTTGTGGCTGCCATGAACTTTGTCTACATCGTGTGAAGAGAGTCCCGAATCTTGGCCCCTATTCTTGGCTCCACTCTTGACCATATCAAACTCTAAGGATGTCCATATTGCTTCTCTTTGTCTCAGATCCCATTCACATTTGATGAGAACTTAACTTTTTATTTTTTAAGTTATTTCTGTTGGAGGGATTATTATTGTGAGAGTGTATTTTGGAGTACTTGTTTTATTTTTGGCTAGTAAGGGAATCTAATGTCCTTTCAGAGGTAGTTGAATGTCCTCACCATGTTCTGCAACGGCACATATTTTCTTTCAAATTTGGGGATGAAGATGCATAAGGAATATTTATGTCTAGCTAATACATTCTTTTGTCAGACACCCATGCACAGAAATACTCTTAAAAATAGATCCTGTATTTTAATGGTAAATGTAATCCCTCTCAGCTGTGAGTAGTGATAGAAAACATACAATCCACCTCTCTTTCCTTAAATGAAGCATTCATCTAGAAGCCAACCTAAAGAAAATTGTACTCATCACACCTTAACTAACATTTAGTTATTTATTGAAAAGTTAATTCAGATTTTTGCTGCCAAGTTGTCACATTGATTATTTTTCCACCTAACCACTCATGATAAATAAGCAAGCCAAAACAAACAAATAAACCTCCCCAAAAATAAAAACAAAAACAAAAACCTGGAAGTTGTAGGGAGAGAATTATAGTAAAAAGTAGAAAATAAATGTATCTATCAGCTAATGGAAATAAAACCAGTAAGCACCAAAAACAGTAAAGAAAACATTAATTCAGGCAGTGCCCTTTCAGTTTGCCTTAGGAATCATGAGTAGCAATTTGAAACCCTGTTTTTCTCTTGGGAAGAAGTGCTGCCTAGAATATGATATAAACTATACTGATCAAATAAAGAGGAGAGCCTCAGGCTAAAGCAGAAAGAAAGAAGTTACAACAAAGAAAAACAGCTAGTTGTATGAAATGACACATTTATACACCAGCAAAGTAAAATTAGAAATCTCTCCCCACATAAATGTTATATCAGCAGCTGAAGAAAAATAGCTACATCACAGAGACCAGACTTGAGAAAGAGGATAACATAAAATAGGAGATTATCTCAAATAGTTCCCAGAGCATGCCATATACATAAGTGTTTTGATCATGATATCAGTTTAATTTTGTTAAGTGATGCATAGAGTTACTCAAAATAAGTTGAATGTTTTAGGAAAAATATAACAATAAATAATATTAAAAAGTACCTAATATTGGGAGATTGGGACTGACATATACACACTACTATATATAAAATAGATAACTAATAAGAACCTGCTGTATAGCACAGGGAACTCCACTCAATACTCTGTAATGGCCTATATGGGAAAATAATCTAAAAAAAAAAAAGAGTAGATATATGTATAAGTATAACTTTGCTGTATACCTGAAACTCACACAACATTGTAAATCAGCTATACGCCAATAAAAAAAAAACTCTAAATATATATTTAAAAAGTACCTATTAGAACAAAAAATGTGATGGATATAGATTATTAAATTTAAACAGGTATTTGACATTCTTCTTTGGAAACTATAGCTCTTGATTCAGGCAAAATGGTACCTTTGGCTTTTGTGAGCCTCACCGAGCTTAGCAAAGTGTAACTGATGACAAAGTGAAATATTGCAGGGGCAGGCTCTGGATGTGATGAATTTGTTCTTGCAGAAGTTCCCATTAGAAATTCAATGTCGTCTATTAGGAAGGCCTCTGTGCCTCGATTTATGCAGCAGATGGGTTTTGAAAGGCAACAGATAAGTAAAATTTTTGTAAATTAAATCAGTCTGCTTGTCATTTGTGGTTCATCATTTTGTAAAATCAGGAGTCCATTTGTAATGTCAATGATTAGGCCTAAAATATCTGATTAGATTTTCAAAATCAGATTTTATTCGAGTAAAGCATTAAAAATATTGTTGAAAGCAACTTAAATGTCTGTAAAAATACTAGAATGACTAACAGAAAAGATAACTGTAGGAAATCATGAATGATTCACATCATAGTCAATAAAATCTAAATAAGATTTTATGAGTATTTCATCTTTGCAACAAATAGCAACCACTTAACTTTCCTCTCTTCCTCAGGCCAAGCTTTCTAGATGCCCAGTTCATATTTTGACTGATCTGTAGAATTTTTTACAGTTATCACTTCTTCCTGCTTTAAATATTCTTAAGACACCACTCTCTCCTAGAATTCCTCAGGTCTCATTGACTGCTCCCTTTCCATCTACTTTTCTGGTTACATCTCAGTGTTGGAGTGTGTAGGGCTTAGTCCCCAGACCACTTATCCTCTATTTGACCTCATGCACTAATGATCTTTTTTTTTTTTTTTTTTTTTTAGTTTCTGTTTTATAACAAAGTGAATCAGTTATACATATACATCTGTTCCCATATCCCTTCCCTCTTGCGTCTCCCTCCCTCCCACCCTCCCTATCCCACCCCTCCAGGCTGTCACAAAGCACCGAGCTGATCTCCCTGTGCTATGCGGCTGCTTCCCACTACCTATCTACCTTACGTTTGGTAGTGTATAAATGTCCATGCCTCTCTCTCACTTTGTCACAGCTTACCCTTCCCCCTCCCCATATCCTCAAGTCCATTCTCTAGTAGGTCTGTGTCTTTATTCCTGTCTTACCCCTATGTTCTTCATGACATTTTTTTTTCTTAAATTCCATATATATGTGTTAGCATACGGTATTTGTCTTTCTCTTTCTGACTTACTTCACTCCGTATGACAGACTCTAGGTCTATCCACCTCATTACAAATAGCTCAATTTTGTTTCTTTTTATGGCTGAGTAATATTCCATTGTATATATGTGCCACATCTTCTTTATCCATTCATCCGATGATGCACACGTAGGTTGTTTCCATCTCCTGGCTATTGTAAATAGAGTTGCAATGAACATTTTGGTACATGACTCTTTTTGAATTATGGTTTTCTCAGGGTATATGCCCAGTAGTGGGATTGCTGGGTCATATGGTAGTTCTATTTGTAGTTTTTTAAGGAACCTCCATGCTGTTCTCCATAGTGGCTGTACCAACTCACATTCCCACCAGCAGTGCAAGAGTGTTCCCTTTTCTCCACACCCTCTCCAGCATTTATTGTTTCAAGATTTTTTGATGATGGCCATTCTGACTGGTGTGAGATGATATCTCATTGTAGTTTTGATTTGCATTTCTCTAATGATTAATGATGTTGAGCATTCTTTCATGTGTTTGTTGGCAGTCTGTATATCTTCTGTGGAGAAATGTCTATTTAGGTCTTCTGCCCATTTTTGGATTGGGTTGTTTGTTTTTTTGATATTGAGCTGCATGAGCTGCTTATAAATTTTGGAGATTAATTCTTTGTCAGTTGCTTCATTTGCAAATATTTTCTCCCATTCTGAGGGTTGTCTTTTGGTCTTGTTTATGGTTTCTTTTGCTGTGCAAAAGCTTTGAAGTTTCATTAGGTCCCATTTGTTTACTTTTGTTTTTATTTCCATTTCTCTAGGACATGGGTCAGGAAGGATCTTGCTGTGATTTATGTCATAGAGTGTTCTGCCTATGTTTTCCTCTAAGAGTTTGATAGTTTCTGGCCTTACATTTAGGTCTTTAATCCATTTTGAGCTTATTTTTGTGTACGGTGTTAGGGAGTGATCAAATCTCATACTTTTACATGCACCTGTACAGTTTTCCCAGCACCACATATTGAAGAGGCTGTCCTTTCTCCACTGTACATTCCTGCCTCCTTTATCAAAGATAAGGTGACCATATGTGTGTGGATTTATCTCTGGGCTTTCTATCCTGTTCCATTGATCTATCTTTCTGTTTTTGTGCCAGTACCATACTGTCTTGATTACTGTAGCTTTGTAGTATAGTCTGAAGTCAGGGAGCCTGATTCCTCCAGCTCTGTTTTTCGTTCTCAAGATTGCTTTGGCTATTCGAGGTCTTTTGTTTTTCCAAACAAATTGTGAAATTTTTTGTTCTAGTTCTGTGAAAAATGCCAGTGGTAGTTTGATAGGGATTGTATTGAATCTGTAGATTTCTTTGGGTAGTAGAGTCATTTTCACAATATTGATTCTTGCTAATGATCTTTTATACTCATTGAACCTCATAACTTAAAATATAATGCATATGTGAATTATGTTGGCTTCACCCCTGAGCTCCTGACTCATACATGCAGCTACATACTCAACATCTCCATTTGGGTGCTAAGGGGCCTTTCAAGCTTAATACGTGCAAACCGAATGCCTGCTTTCCCTCATGCTTGCTCCTGGATACCCTTCTGTTTCAGTAATGAAAAACTACATCCTTTCATTTGCTTAAGCTCCGACCCTGATAATAATCCTTTCTTATTCTCGTACCACATCTAATCCACTAGAAAAACCCCACCCCCACTTCCATCAACCTGATCTAAACCATGAACTTGCCTGTATTATTCAATGGCCTCCTAACCTATCTCCCTGCTTCCTCTCTTACCCACCTACAGTTTATTCCCCTTAAAGCAATCAGAGTGATTCTTTTGAAAGGAAGATCAGGTCATTCCTCTCTCCCTAACCCTCCAGTCATTCACCGTGTCACTCAAAGCAGAAAACAAAGTCCTTACGTTGACCTTCAAGGCCCTGCATGAGCTGACCGCATTATCTCCCTGGCTTCATCCCTTATTACTCTCATCCTTCCCTCAGACTCTTCTCCAGCCACAGTCCCTTTGCTGTCATTCAGATGGGCCAGCCTCACTCCCACCTTGGAGCCTTTGCTTCCCTGGCCTTGACCATGCTTTCCCCAGATACCCACCTGGCTATTTCCCATCTTCATTGAAATGTCATCTTCTCCATAAGACTTTCTTCAAGCACCCAATCTAAAATGCAGTTCCCACCCCTGCACTCTTTTCCTTGCCATTCTCCATAGCACGTACCACAGTCTGATACGCAATATGGTGTCCTTTTTATTTTATTTAATGCCTGTCTCTTCCTGCTATAATAGACATTCCCCAGAGGAAAAAATTATTGTCTTTTTTGTTCACTGCTGTACCCTCAGCACCCAAAGAAGTGCTTAGCATGTAGGAAGGGTTTAATTGGCATTGGTGGAATGTGTACAAATGGCACCAGGACCACTTTGAATATTTAAAAAAATCTAACCTATATGTACATTCTATTGTAAGGTCTGTTCTTTGTGATTAGCTGAATTTATAATCTAGAATTGGGATCAATGTTTTTATAGTGGAACATACCATAAATGTGGGTGGAACAGAGACTGTTCAAGGAAAATAAATACAAAGTCAGGATCTGGCCAAGGGCAATTGATTGCTCACCCAACAGCTATTTTCCCTTATTCTTGGTGAAAGACTTCTGATTTTATGACTGCTCTAATGAATCCCATCCAGCCCCCAAATGGATAGTGATTAATTTAAGGCAATCATAGAAATCTCATTCCTCTTTGCCCAGTGACTAAACTAGGGCAGTTCTAGTCAGTGATGTAAGAAGGCTTCTGGGAAAAATTTTCTACCCTTATAAAATAGTGGGTGGTACAGGGAAAAGCTCTTTATTTGCCCTCCTCCTTGCTTCTTATTTTGAATATTGCTTATTGGTGATGTGTTGCTTGAAGCTCGAAGTGCCACCTTGTAACCGTGAAGGAAGCATCCCCAACTTCTGAGGGCGCCTGAGCAGAAACACAGGAATGGTTGATGTCCTTGCTGACAGAGCTGGCACTTGCCAACCTCAGAATAACCTGCCTGTAGACTTCCCGATAAGTGAGATTATAAATGTTTGTATTGCTTAAGCCACTCTTCATTGGCTAAAATTATCACCACTGATTCAGAGGACTTGAAAAAATGAAGACATGGCCATGATTCAAATAAGCCTCAGTTGTAACCATTTCTTCAGGGAAAATGAACATATAGCTCTTTTTTTTTTTTTTTTTTTTTTTTTTTTTTTTTTTTTTTGTGGTACGCGGGCCTCTCACCGTTGTGGCCTCTCCCATTGCGGAGCACAGGCTCCGGACGTGGCCATGGCTCACGGGCCCAGCCGCTCTGTGGCATGTGGGATCCTCCTGGACCGGGGCACGAACCCGTGTCCCCTGCATCGGCAAGTGGACTCTCAACCACTGTGCCACCAGGGAAGCCCCATAGCTCTTCTTGAGAAGGAAGCCTGGGATCATTTAAAATCTCCAAGTCTGAAGAGTGATTCTCTTGTTCTCCATAGTCATCACCGATTTTAGATCTCTGCATAGAATATAAAATATGATGAAGCAGCATATAGTGTTGCACCCTCCTCCACATCCTAGTTACATTCAGCCCCACCCTGCTGCCCCCTCACACATAATGCCAAAGAGTATGCTCCGTTGGCATTGGCGATGTCTAGCCAGGTGTTGACCTCATAGACCTTCTACATTCAGGACTGAATGAGCTTTCCTCATCTGCCCAGGGAAGGTCTGCTTTCCATAGAGCTATAATGGTGGCTACCATATCCTTGGTCGAATTTCTCTTTCTCATTACTCTCCCTCTTTAATTCAGCTCCAAGTCCTCTGGCTTCAATAAAATGACTCTCTTCTGACATTTTCTTTACAGTGTTGAGCCACTGTTCATGCTCAATTAAGGATGATGACGAATAATGCAACTAACAGTTATTAGTAGCCTGAAAGAAAATGATGGCTGAAAAAGCAGTAGGGAACTTCCCCAGAGAATTTTATTCCTAATTCGACTAGCCAGATGAAAAATGTAGCGAAAGCATCATCCACCTGGGATAGAGCAAGGCTGGACAAATAGCAAGAATAGATGACAGTGGGGAATTCTGCAATAGTGAGCTAATGAGCTGAAAGACCCAATCTTTTTTTATTCTATTTAATTTCAAAGGTTTAATTTTCACTATTACCAAATGGTGATTATTACTTCCCCTTGCAAACACAGCATTGACCTAAATACTACCACCTAGAAGCGTACTATGCCAGCGTGCATTTTGAATTTCCCTTGGTTATAGTCATAGGAAAGCAGTACGTGATGAAATGTTTGTAATAAAGAATTATCATGCTTCTCTGCCTTTTGCCCTTGTTGTTTCCTGTGACTGGAATGCCCTCCCCTCTTCTGCCAGTTCTGCTCCTCCAATCCTTCCCACTCAGGACCCTGCCCTCCCGGCAGCCTTCAAGGATGCTTCATCTCCCATAAGCATTGTTTTTTCCTCTCAGTTCCGCCAGTACCTTATTTGCTCCCACATTCAAGCCAACAATTTTTAAAAAGTGTTGTATGGCTTACATATGCTAAAATTCACATATCTTAAGTGTACAGTTTGATGAATTTTAAATATAGCCACCGTTCAAGTCAAGATCTAGAATATCTCCAGAAGGCTCCCTCATGCCCTCAAGCCTCTACCCTCCCCCCTCTGTATAAGCACTATTCTAACCTCTAGCACCATAGACTAGCTTTGCCTTTTTTGATCTTCATATAAGTCAGTGGTCTCACCTGAGGGTGATTTTGTCTCCCAGAGGACATCCAGCAATATCTGGAACCGTTTTTGGTTGTCACAATGAGCAAGTGGTGGGGATGGGAGGATGTACTGGTGCTGTTGGCATCTGATAGGTGGAGACTAGGGATGCTTCTAAATATCCTGCAGTGCACAAGGCAGCGCTTCACATCAGAGGGTTATTTGGCTCAAAATGTCAATAGTGCTGAGGTTGAGAAGCCCTGATATAAAAAAAAAAAAAAACATAAAGTATATACTCTTTGTGCCTGACTTCTTTTACTCAGTGTTATGTCTTTGAAACTTGTCCACATTGCTGTATATATCAGTAGTTCTCATTTACTGCAGTGTAGCATTCTACTCTATAGATACAGTATTTATTTACTCATTCTACTGTTGATGGATAACCCAATGTCGTTTTAAAAAATTGAAATATAGTTGATTTACAATGTTATATTAGCTTCGGATGTACAACATAGTGATTCAATATTTTTATAGATTATACTCCATTTAAAGTTATTATAAAATATTGGATCTCTTCCCTGTGCTGTACATTACATCCTTGTATCTTATGTATTTTGTACCCAGCGATTTGTACCTCTTAATATCCTTCCCTTATTTTATCCCTCCACCAACCCCTCTCCCCCCCACCCAATGTCATTTTTTAGTAACATACTTAGAATACTTATTTCATTAGTAGATATTTGTATGCAGTTGGGTTGAAGAAAGTCAGTATGAAAAAGTGATTGAGAGGTCAGGTTTGGATGCCAGACTACCTAGATTCAACCCTTGGCTTTGTGTCATCCTAGTCATAGGACTTTGGCAGCAAGTCACTTAACCTCTCTGTGCCTCAAGTTCCTAGACAGTAAAATGGAGATAAGGAGATAGTAGTACGATTTATAGGGTTGTTGAAATGATTAAGTAAGTCAATACATTTAAAGTGCTTATAATAGTGCTGAACATATTATAAGTGCTGAAATACGTTGAGCTATGTGCCCAATCAAGTTCATTGAGCTTAGTTACTGGTCAAAATTGTTTTGTGTAATAAACAATTACTGGTGAGAAGGGAGAAAAAGAAATAATTAATTATTTGGACATTTGTTAAGGCTGCAAAAGAATCTGGTATTTAGTAAATAGTCTGTCATAAAACATACTCTTTCCAAACTGGGGCTATCTCTGATAATCAAAAGATCCGTAGACAGATCATTTTTATATCCATCTTAAAATAACAAGATTCAGGAACTTAAAAAAAAAAACTCTTAATGAGAAGGAGAGTTCAATGTCAAGATTTTACATCTATTTCCAATTAATCTAGAACTTTAATTATGATTTTTAAGAAATTTTCTCCAGGTTGAACAGAGATAATCATAAGCAAATGTTCTAATCTTTTTTAGTAATGAGAAATAGTAGCAGATGGGGGAAAATGACTAAAACTATTTTAGATGTTAATTTAGAAGGTTTTAGAAAGAAATGATATTAAAAGAAACTTAAACAATTTGCCTGGTTGAATGAGGAAATCGTGGAAGATTATTTTAAAAATAACTTTCTCAGGCAAATACAAATTCTTAGTCCCTCTTTATATGTTACTTATACTCAGGTGCAAGTAAGATGCTTGGCCACGTAACACACCTTTTGGCTCAGTCTATTGGTAGTAGTTCTGTTAATGAAGTTTGTGCAGATGGTGAAACCTGGTTCTAAGAAACAATTCAATATACAGTACAGATTGTTTGCATACAACAGATTTTGCTTTGTTGTCATTATAATCCTTATTGTGTAAATGTAGATAGTGGTCCCCAACCCTCATTATCAAATCGTGGATAGGGTCTGAATGGTGATCAGCTGAAAAGATGAATTTAGTGAATATCATCTGCTACATACAAATTCTGGAGGGAACTCTTGGATATTGTCTCGCTGCTGATTGTTTCCTAGAAATGACCTCCTTTCTCATGGAAATCTAGGGATATGGTTTTGTTACCTGGATGAGATTCAAAGGCAGGTCCCAGACTTTGTTCATTCAAGTAACGGGTCTATGCAGAGCTAGAGTGTTGATAACCAATGTTCTCTGTAAGTGTCTCTCATATTACCAAGCTGGGAGTGAGGAGTAATCTTCGCCAATAGGGCTGAGTGACAGGGTTCAAATGATTAAGACGTTTGGAAACTGGTCTGTTGCTGCTGAAGGAGCCAGGCTACTCCACCCTGTTAGTGCTTCCCAGAGGCTCTTGAAAAGTGGGTGTTACCTGTGATGGCCAGGGGTATCCCTGACTGTGAAACTGCTCATGTGGCCTCTTTGGGGTGCACACATTGCTTTGACAATGTATAACTTTATAACAAGGTAAAAAGACTTAAGAAAAATATAGATTTTATTAAAACCAGGTGGCACTGTGAATAAAGCACCATTTCTTATTTGATACATGGAAAAAAAATCCAAAGGAGGAAGACCATTCTGCATAATCCCCACTAGTAAAAGAGTTTTTGTGTGTGTGTGTGTGTGTGTGTGTGTGGTACGCGGGCCTCTCACTGTTGTGGCCTCTTCCATTGCGGAGCACAGGCTCCGGACACGCAGGCCCAGTGGCCGTGGCTCACGGGCCCAGCCGCTCCGCGGCACGCGGGATCCTCCCGGACCGGGGCACGAACCCGTGTCCCCTGCATCAGCAGGCGGGCTCTCAACCACTGCGCCACCAGGGAAGCCCCAGTAAAAGAGTTTTTTTCAAGAAATATTCTCCATTGTCGATGGATCGATGACATAGGTACATTTGACACAACTCATGGAAGTCACTTGCTATGGCCTTTGTGATGGGTACAGAAAAGCATAAAGTTATTGCCTCTTGACATGATGATCTGAAATACATTTTTCCCCCAAAACTTGAGGAGACTGTTAAAGGAAGAACTGGTAGTACATTCACAGCACAACCAAAGCAGAGGCCTCATTCCAGCTGAGGTTTGATAAGCAGAACTGCTAAACAAACGTGACTGAGTTTTATGTCACAGAAGAAAGAACAGAGCAGCAATGAAGACACAGAAGGAAAATGAGGTCACTGTGCTTTCCCTTAAAAAAACAAACACAACAACAACAACAACAACAACACGCCTGGTTTCGAGTCGTCAATATAGTTAAAGATTTTAGTGTCAAATCCACACTGTAATTTATCCTGGAAGATTGAAAGAGGATAGTCATTCACTTATTCTTTTTCCACCTATTTCTAATGAGGGCTCTTAGTATCGGAGCTGAACTTACTTTGACTTGGTTGATGTGTAAATATCAGGTTCTCCTGAGGAATGTCCGCAACCTCCATGTCTGGAGGCCAGCAAGGCCATGTTTCCATCCTGCTGACTGGCCTCCACACGGTGTGTTGCAATGAAGGTACGTCTCTGAGCAGGGTCTACCAGTCACACAGACACTTATTAGCCCACAGGCCTGGTGTGTAGTCCTGAGGAGTGCTCTCTGTCTCCCTGTTCTTTGATACCCTGGTCAGCATCTTGCATGAAAGAGGCTCACTGTGAAGAGGGCAGAATCTTCTTCCACCAGCATTGGCCATCTTTTCTTCTGACAAGGCGCTGGCTCCTTGGTAGAGAAGTGTGGGAAGAGGTAGGCTCGAACCTCTGCGCCAGCAATGGTGAGCTGATTCATCCTCTCTTCATTTAGCAATTCTGGATCCTCTCACATCACTCCCAACCAACCCCGTGTCTTAAACATGGCAATTTCCACCAATCCCAATATATTTCTACATTCCTATGATAAGAAAACCGCCCTCATAAGGATGTTATTGAGGCTTTAACTTGTTAACACATGTGTCACAGCATGCTAGTCACACTCCAATATTTCAGAATAAATCAGTAAATGTAATACAGGTTTATTATGTGCTAGGCATCGTTCTGGGGATTCACGAACAAAGTTGCTGCTCTCATGTAATGTACATTCATATGTTAATTAATTGACAGATGATTTATAATTAGAGAGTGAGAAATGCTATGAAGAAAAATAAAGTAAGTTAAGGGGATAGAAAGGGATGTGTGAGGGCGCTCTTTAGATAGTGGGTCAGGAAAGGCCAACTTTGAGGGATGCATTGAGCAGAGACTGAAGGGAAAAGAGCCATCTGGACATCTGGGGGTAGGTTGTGCTCTGGAAGCGGACACAGTAAGTACAAAGGCTCTGAGGTCATGTAGCTTAGAGTACTTTAGGAACAAAAGGAGCCATTGTGGCTGCAACACAAAGAGCAAGTGCACAACAGGCGGAGAGGTAGCAGGGGCTGGATCAGGTGGCCCTGGGAGCCTGAGTTCAAGACGTGGAATTTTACTCTAAATGTAGCTGGAAGCCATTGGAGAGCTTTGGGCAGGAAAGTAAGACAATCAGACGTACTTTAAAAAAAACTACAAGCAAGTGTAATTTCTGTAGAGGACTCTCCCAAGACATGTCCTCTGGCAAACTTATCTATTAATAATCATTGGTAACATGTTCAGACTTAAGCTCCCAGTTATTCACAAAAATATTATTCTTTGCAGATGTGGTACAATGGCTTTTGTGAAAACTCTCATTTTATCTTTTAAAAAACCCTGTGAGCAATCCTAGCCACATTTGATTGAGTCACTGCTATGGCCTTGCAATTTGCTGGCTGGTTTTCGCTCATTTTTGATTGTCACAACCGTTTTGCAAAGAACATCTTAATAGTGCCATTTGCATGTGAGGAAACTGAGGCTATGAGAGGTTAAGTAGCTTTGAGCGGGGACTCTGACACAAGTTTGTATCTGTACAAACTTGGAGCCCTTCTTTCTTCATCACCAGGTTTGCATGATTATTGCTCACATTTAATAAATCAAACAACAGATGCTCAAAAAATGAAACGAGTTTCTCAACCTCTTCTGGCTAGTGCTCTTTCCACTGACAGCGGCCCCTAGGAAAGTTATCAGGCTCAAACAGACCTGTTTGGACGTGTTTTCAAACTCTTGTGTTGGAAATAGGGCAAGAGCATATTTTCTGTTGCTTTCAGTTCTCTGATGCCATTATCATTTCCTTTGTTAAAACCAATGCCATTGTTATAAACTGTAGATGGGAAAGAGCTGGAAGGGATGGACGCTGAGTGTTCCTTCAGCCTAGGTCAGGTATAGAGCAGGATAGCAAAACATTTTAAACTACGCTGTTTAATTAGTTCCTCATCGAAGTTTGTCCTAAGGAGCCATGGAACATGTTAGCTCAATGAGAAACAAAACCCACGATCATTTAGAGAAGGAGGGAGAGGACTTGGTTTGGTTCAGTTTAACTTAGTTTAATTGTTTGTATCAGCCTGACACTCCATTCCTAATAGCATTTCCTATCCTGGAAGTTCTTAAGAGGGGGAACCTTGTCTATGCAGTGAATTTCATCTATGACCCTGTATTTGCTGCCAGTGCACTAAATGCAGCCAATACAGCTGCACAAACACCTTGAGATAGTTGAGCAGTCATCAAAGTCCAAGAAGTGAGTAACTTTCAGGATTTCTAATAGTGGCTTTATTCTTACCCCACAGTGGCCTTTCTCAGCTGAATACTGACAGAACTCATACTGTAGTTTTCAAAAAGTGTATTCAAAAAGTGTATGTTGGGTGTGAAATCCTCATATACTGCCAGTGGGGGTGTAAGATAATAGAATCATTTTGAAATCAGTTTGCCAGTGTTTTTAAATGTTAAACATACACATACGGTACCACCCACAATTCCATTCACGGGTATTTCATCAAGGGAAATGGAAGCATATGTTCCTCACAACATGAATGTTCATAGAAGCTTTACTCATAATAGCCCCAAACTGGGAACTACAGGTAAACAGATTTTTAAAATATGTATTATATCCATACAATAGAAAGCTACTTGGCGATAAGAAGGAATGAGCCACTGATATATACAACAACATGGTTGACACTCAAATGCATTATGTTGAGTGAAAGGAGCCGAACACAAAAGAATACATAGTGAATGATCGCATTTATGTGAAATTGTAGAAAACGCAAACTAACGTATAGTGATAGAGCAGGTCATCTTGTGGTTATCTGGGTGTGGGCATGTAGGGGAGATTGACTGTATTGGGTCTGAGGAGACATTTTCGGGGTAAGACAGATGTTCTGGATCTTGATTGTGGTGGTGGTAGACATGAATATATGTATATATTCATAGGTGTTTGACAAAACTCTTTAAGCCGCAATTAAAAATATAAATTTTATTACATCTAATTTTACATTTCAATAAAGTGATTTTTTAAAAAGTTATGTTAAACTCCTTCCATGAGTTGCCCTAAATGACTGAGTCCCCCTGTTCTCCTTTTCCTGGTGGGAAATATCCCTGCAGGAAATCTGACCAGAGTGCCGAAGGTTTGTCCAATAATTCATTGGCTCCTCTTTTTGTATCTGACACTCACGAATGGTTATGATCAAGTTGATGTTTAGTTGTTCTCTTCCTGTATTTTATTAGCAGAGGAGTGATGGAAAGCTATGGGCAAAGGTCTGTATTCCGTTGACGGATTGGCCTTTAAGAACGACTTCCGTTTTAAGCATGGATCCTCACTTCTCCTCTTTCTGACTCTTCAGCATCATATATAGATCTAAACAGACTGGGGTGGGGAGTGTGAATGGACAGTGAGAGGAAAACATTTTAAATCGAGTGAATCATCCCTCCTGCTATTCCATTCTATGAGTGACTATGCTAGCAAGAGCTAGAGATGGGAAGATGAAAGCTTAGGTACCCAGGGCATCCTGCAGTGTGAACATCTCGCCACACTAAGCGTGATTTAGTATTTTAAAGATATGTGCTTTTCATACAACATATCCCCTAAAGACAAGCCAGTTACTTATGCAGTGCATCACTGAAGAAACAGTATGTTCCTATGCTAGGAAGTTTAAAGGGATATATTCTTTCTTCTTATTAGCTGCAAAGTCCTCAGAAAGAGGGATTTGGGTTCCATTTCAAGGTGGTACTAATGTGGTAGCCCCAATATGGCCCCAACGATCCCGCATCCTGGTACCCATGCTTTTGGGTAGTCCCCTCCGCAGTGCAGCAGGGCAGCTCCACATGACAAACAGAATTAGTGGAAATGATGGTCTGTGACTCATGAAACTTGGTCGCGAAGGACATTGCCACTTTGGCTTGCTTTTTCTAGAGTCAGTTGCTCTGAGGGAAGCTGACACCCAAGCGTTCCTAGAGGCATTTTACATGTCAAGAAACTGAGGCCTCATGCCACCCACCAGCACCCACTTGCCAGCCCGTGTGAGGGGGTCATCTTGGGAGCAGGCCCTCCAGCATCAGTAGGGGGTCAGGACGACCACTACCTCCCTTAGAACAGTCTATCCACAGGATGACCCACAGGAACTGTGAGGTAACAAATGATTAGCACTGAGTTTTGAGGCACTCTGTTATGTAACAATGGATAACGAATTCCATTAGAGTCCTGAAGGCCCTCAGGGACTATGGAGACTAACTCCATTTTCCATAACGCATCCAGTTTGAGTACCCAGTGGTTACCATGGTGATTCCAAAAACTTTAGGCAAAGCTTCAGGCATGGTTTGTGGACTGTCTCACTAATCCGTGTAACAGCTCTGTGAGGTGGATATTCTTTATAACCCTATTTCACAGATGAGGAAATTGGAGTCCAGAAAATTTCAGGGTCACTTAAGTAAGGTTGATTGGCATCAGTGCCCACAATGTTACCCTCTAATGTTACACAATCTCACTGTCTAACTCTGTTCTCATTCTAGTTACTTCATATTCTACTTTCTGTGAGATGTTAATTTGTTTTCATTTTTCTCTAAATGAGATGCAAAGTGAATTACAGGCAGAGAGCTATTTCACTCATCCCCCTTGTCTGAAACCTGAGCAACACAATAAACTAGGTTTCTGTGTAGTCTGAGATCTTAGAACTTTGCATCTATGATGCATGTAACCATTTTGCTAATAAACAGGGTGAGGAGGAAACATGTTCCTTTTCTTCTTCTGTTTTTTTAGTTAAGTTGCCTAAAATAGCTTTGCTTATACTAAGTAAAAAAGATCAGTTTTCTAGAAATTATTGTTTCAATATGTTCACAGAAACTTTACCAGTCAAAAAGCCTTAGTTTGATCCTAGAAAGTAGAATTCATCATGCTCAGCAAGAAGTATTTTCTGTCTTAAGCCAATGCAACAATTGATTTTTTTTCTTTAGTTACTAGATCCCTCCCTTAATCTTTGTCTTATTTTATTAACAAAAGCTATCTCTGTTAAGCACTACATGGCTGGCTTGTATGAATGTGCCTTGAGTATATAATTTTTTAAATTCCTCATAAATAACTCTATAAAGTAAATACTAATGCTATCCTCATTTTACGGATGAGGAAAATGAGGGTCAAAGAAATGACGTCCTTGTCCAAGGACACCCAGCTCATAAGCAGCAGACTTGGGATTTGAACACATATCTGCCTAAGCCCAGGGCTATGATTTTTCCCGCTACTGCTCCTGCCTCACTCTGAAAAGACTGACAAGATATTGAACATGTAAGAGCCAAATGGTCAAATAGAGTAGAAACCTATTACGAACAGGTTTGGGATTCAAATGTACTTGTTGAGGTGATGGATTTCTATGTTAGAGTGTAAAAGTGTTTGGCTATGACAAAAACCAGTGACATGAAACCAGTTCTTTTATGTGAAGAGTTTTAGGGCACACTCCTACTTCATTATTATTATTATTGCTTCACATGTGGTCCATTCTGTTTTATTTTATTTATTTATTTTTTTAATTAAAGTATAGTTGACATGATACTTTATTTTAAATAGTGAAAGAGCATCGTGATATGTAGCTTCCTCTAGTCACAAACGTAGCTCAGGCTTTTATTCACCTGTTTTTTATTTGTGAAAAACTAATTTTCAGTCGGATGAGGTACTTGTAATCGTTGATCTGCTTAATGGTAGAGTCAGGACTGGAATGCTAGTTTTCATGTGTCAAGGCTAGTGATTTTGCCAACACATTTATTCCTTCCTTTTAAAGTATTTTAGGTTTAGTGCAAGATGATTTTGGGTCAATGTTCACCTTTTTTTTTTTTTTTTAACTTGGAAACTAATGGCAACTTTAGAAGTACACTCATGTAAGTCTCAGTCTGTTGCAAGTTCTGCTAGGACAGCTCTTGATTTTCGTTTTCTTTCTTCTGTAAAGTAATTCTCTCTGAAACTATAGCTATTGGTTGCTGGGGTAATAAACATAAAATATTTATGGAAGTGAAGAATAGTTTAGTTTTTCTAGAAACAGACTTTTATGTCATTTTTCCCAAGTCATCTTTTATCATCTCATTTGAATTTACTATTCCTGACCCCAGTGATTGCACACAAACTCAAGAGTCACCCTAGGGGTGACTGTACTTGATTTTTTGTGCAAGAAAGGCTCATGCACAGGTAAAAACTTCTTCATGAAAGTCCAGAGGGAATGTACATCAACTTAGAGAATTCTTTTAAAGAAGAGCAAAGTAAAGGAGTTTGGCAAAACTTACCCTGAGGATAAATTATACCCTGACTAGCTCTGCAGAAACACTGGGCTGAAGGAAGTAACGTGAATACCAATGACCTAAATGGGCCTATTAGAGTCAGGAATATTCACTATTCACTAGTGAACATATTCACTATTCAGTCTAGTAAAACACACTTCTGACTCTTATTTACAGTAGGCACAAAGATCATTCTCACATGTACAAATAATATGGAGCCTATAAACACATAGTTTCACAAATGGTGATTATGACATACTTTGGAAAAATTGCAATGATATTTGCCATAGAATGTGAAATAGTGTGTATAAAGGACAAGTTCAAGGGTGGATCAGAAGCTGTTCCCACTGGACACTGGGGGTGTTTAGAAGTTAGATTAATTAATAAGTTAATTAATGTAGTTGTTTGTTTATAAACTACCTGCTGTGGGCATGCTATGCTACATATAACCCACCTGCAGTGGTGCTGAGAATATTTCAAATATGGCAGCTACCTCATTCTTCCTATCCAATTGTGTGTATTTCTCCTAAGATACACAGAGGGATAGAAAAGGAAGTATCTCCTGAATATTCCACAGCGCTGAGCTGTTGTAGGAAATCTAGCTCGCCCTCCCTCTGTGACCTGTATATCTTTGGTGCTGGGCTCACAGATCCTCTAGAATGCATTTCTAGGCAGGAAGAGAAGATGGGCCATAGGGAAATGTCAGGGTCCTGATGTCTTCCATACAGTATTCCTGTATGGTGGCAAAGATGGAATGGGTTAATGATCTGCAACTAGTAACTAGCTGTTTTAATTCTTATTGGCAAGAAAGGCAATAATCAAATGACTCCTGTGGGAATGAATTATAACGATGTTAGCAATAAGCCTTCAAGTGAATTATACTAATTAATTTCTGTAGGTCAGCATTATCCATCACCTCCATCATAAAAGGCAGGGAAGCCTCAATCCAGAAAAACAAAGTTGCATTTCAAAAGCTTTTTGGAGTTGGCGTCCAAGGGATTGGAATTTGTAGCTTTGCATTCCAAATGGGATGTTGAGTTTCGAGAATCAGGATAATGCCCAAGGGTTTAACCCCCTTTCTTCTCTATAGAGGTTGTGCACAAGGGAGAGAGGGGCAAGTATTTGGAGGACCCAGTAGGGATGCTCTTACTGCCGTCTTGGCAGTACTTGTGCTCAAAATAAATAAACTTCAGCCCTGAAGACTCTCTAGTGTGTAACTTTGAAGGCATGAAATTCACACACACACAATGATGATTCAATAGGCTACTGCCCAGTAGGTCTACTCTTTAAAAATTAAAATAAGATTGAGGTTTCTATAAGAGGAAGCAGCTCTGCCCTAGAAAATTGGCTTCACTCGGCTCTCTGATTCAAGAGCTAATATAAGTCTTTTGTGACTATGTTTTCTCACATGCTCCGTCTTATGTTAGTGCAAATGAGTAAAAAGGCAGATTGCATAGGAAAGAAAATGAGAGAGTTTATTCTTAAAATGGTAAGACATCAGCCATCCAGTCTTACTAATTCAAGACAGAATGTACAGCCACCATAACAGTTTTTCTGCCATTTTCGAGGGCATATATGCTAATAAAGTTTATTTGAACAAGATGTAAAATTGCTCATGCTAGAAGACTTTTGTCACATTAGTTCAAGAATTCAACTTCCAGCTGTGTTGGCTCCATGACAGGTATACTTGTGACCACAACAGCATAATGTATTTAAAATGTTGCACACTTTCCAAACTGGAGGAAACTATGTTTAAACTTTATTATTACTTTTTTCAGAGATAGTACATTTGTGAAACCATTTGCTATGAATAGCACAGTGTGCATGTCAAAATCTCGTTCCTTGCTGCTAGACATTCTAGATTTTGGAGTTTGGTAGCATTTTATAGTTTCCTCAGTGACAACCAGCTTTATGTGGGGAATAATACTTGATGTTACATCTTGCCACCAATTACAACATAAAGGCATATAATTCATGACTAAGTCAACTCTCCATTTTGATAACATGGCTAGTTTGGACAGTTGGTGTGAACTTTCACATAAGATATTCAGATTGAAATAGGTATTTCCTCTTAGGTAAAACTTTCATCAAATTTACCCAAGGCATTGATCAGTTTTAGCACTTTTCTGTCTCTCTAGAACCACAGTATTTTTGGATTGCTGTCAAAGCTGGCTCCACTGCAATCCTAAGGGCTATATTCGAGGTCATGTGACTGTTTACTGCTTCAATAAAAAGCAACTTATAAATGCAAAATGCTATTCACTATTTATTCGTCTCAGGTATTCATGTGTTGCTTGTTGGGTTACTGTGGTGTCTGCTTGATATGTATTCCACAGCACACCTTCTGTTTCTGCAAAACTGCACATTATATCATTTTTGCATCTGACACTGACTTTGCTCTAGAGAAGTGTTCTGATAACAAAGGGTAAAAGAAGATGCTCCAGTGAGGAGCTATCCAACCCTTGCACATTTGCTTCACTTGCTAAAAAGGCAGGGAGATTTTAGAGGACACACTGATCTTGAATAATGAGAAATCCCACAGTGAAAGGTGTTAAAACATAGTTCATTCCCAAACCTTATCACTGTACTTCCTGGTTCGCTTAAGTTCCTTATTATCCAGCAGAGAGACATCATGGTTTACATGAAACCCCAAACAACCTTATGGGGAAATCCAACATATTTATTCTGCTTTCTACCATGAAGAATTGAGAACAATGGTTTTAAGGTTACTTCCTTCTCTTTTCTTTGGAAGACTTTGAAATCGAAGCCTTAAATGGCGATGTCTCTAAATTCAACAATTTTAGGACTGCATTTGGGACAGTTCTGCTTATTCGTTCACATAATCAAACTCCTTAGGTTTGAAGTTCTCATCCTAACCCAAGTTTCAGAATGAAATTTGTGACATACCAGATCTTGGTTTGAGTCAGGCTCTCCTACTCCCGAGTTGTATGAAATTAGCAAATCATTTCCCTCTCTGAACATTAGTTTCCTCATCTACCAAAGGCCGATAAAAAATGCCTACCTTGAAAGGTTGCTGTCTGTATGTATATAACAGATTCATTAAATGTTGGTTCCCTCCCCACTCTCCTTTGTTCTTAGAGAGAGCAAAGTAACTTATTTTTCTCATGTTCATTCACATCTCTAAAGTACAGTTAGTTATAATGATATCTGTTGAAAATATTAGCTAGTAGAAAAGTAATGATAGTATCTTTCTCAAAACTAATGCCAGACCTCCCACTCACTAACTGGCTGGCCTTAAGCTCTCCAAGTCTTCATTTCCTCAACCATAAAATAGAGATTATAATAAGAGAAATTCTAGTAACAACACCCATAAGAGTGGTAAAGACTAAATGAGGTAATGTGGGTATCAGGTGATTAGAATGTTTTGCACATAGTAGGGGCTCAACCACACTCTGTAAAGAGTGTACCTAGAAGTTTCCTTTTAGGCCAGGGTCCTCTGTAGGATTGTAGCCTTAAGGATCAGAGACTGAGACCCAGCCATTCAATCACACAATCACTATGCTGATAAAGATGTGGCCAAGACCAACCGTAGCATTCGTTACCATTTTTTACAAAGTTTATGCCACGTTTGTTTGCAAGCAACCTCCCTCCTTGAGGATATATGATGAAGACCATGTCATGTGTCTGGGTGGCTCTACTTAATGAACCTAAAAATTATACTTAGTATTCTAAGAGTGAAGGTATAAGATACTGTTCTCTGTATTAATGGCTTGAAGATGAAACCCAATTTCCAAGGACATCAGTGTTTGCTATAATTTTATTAGCACCTCCCCAACCTTTAGTTTGAACATCTTGAGGGGACAAATGGCTTTGGCCTCTCTGGGAAGCTTCTGTGTTGATTTGCAGGGACACAGGGCGAGTGAGAGTAAAAGAGCAGTGAGTGACCTGTGGCTAATGGTGGAAGGTAGATCTTTACTATGTTCTAAGCATGAATTATCTCTGAAGGTAAATGTTGCTTTGAGCTGAAAGAAGGCCTGTCATAAGTTCATGTACAGCAGGGGACAGAGTGGTGACAGGTGCACGGAGATTAGGGGACAAGGAAACCCACGTTGTTCTTTAAACAATGGGCTGACAGAGTACATATTTTTAACCATTTCCAGATACAAGCAACAAAGTCACATGGGAGATTTATTTCTTCTGCAGCAGAAGTCAATTGGGCATGACACTAATATATTGTTTCAAGAAAAGTCTAACTCAACTAAATCTAGCCTCAGTAGGATATTTAAAGAGAAGCAATTTCTGTTATCGGTTTTAATGAATACCATTAAGTGATAACCAAAAAGAGAGAAGAAAAAAAGATTAGGGATTGCTCGGAAAACATCCTTCCCACTCTTCTAAATTATCATGACAACACAACCTTCAGCTGAGAAGTTAATTTCCTCCGTGATTACTTTCTATTTAGAGGTGCGATTGCTTAGAAATACCCTCCTGGCACAAAAAGCTTTTGGATTCTAGCAGAGATGAGGAAGAAGGGGTCCCCAGCACCACGCAGCAAGTAGTTATTTTCCCTGCACCCCCTTGGGCACTTGCCCATCGGGGTGCCTTGGGAGTCCCTCCCATCCCAGTGGCTGCCTCTCATCCTGAGAGCAGTGCACAGGAGAATTCAGGAGAAAGCTTCATTGCCTGGGTGTGAATGGCACTCACACTGAATTCTAGGGGCTCTCTGAAGGCACTTACCTCTCCTCCTGTCCCCAGGATGGAAGGAAGGAGGCTTCAATGGGCCTCACCATTATGGTTCTGTAGGTGAGAAGCCTGTGTGCTTAGAAGAGAAAAAAGTTTTTATATATATTTAAGATTCATTTGTTATTGACTCTTTTTTAATTTAATTTTTATTTTATATTGAAGTATAGTTGATTTACAATGTTGTGTTAGTTTCAGGTGTATAGCAAAGTGAATCAGTTATACATATAAAATATTTTTAACAACAAGATTAATGCTGGTCTCCCAGGGCTCTTTAGTATGCGACTGAATCATTGCAAGCCTAATTCCGCAGGGATGAATGTATTTTAACATTTCCATCACCCAAATCCTTGTTTACAACCCTCTCTTTTTACAGTCACCGGTGGGGAGGGGGGGGACGGGGCTGGGCGTGGGGGGACCAAAAGCAGAAACAAAAAAGTCACAGCTCAGATTTGCTGTCTTTCAGTTGGTCATGGGGTCCTCACCCTAAGGACTGAAAACTGGGCCAAGTTACTTTGTTATGATGTAGGCCAATTTCCGATTTTCAAACCACCAGAAAAAAAATGAGGCCAAAGGATTCTGACAAATGATTCTCAGAGATGAATCCCAAGATTCTTGCACGTTTCACGAAAAATCAGAGAATGTTCATGATGATCCTGGGTCCGGCACGGCACAGAGGCTCTAATTCTATTACCGCCTCATCCAGGCACATTATTTTTGCTCATTAGCGAGATGGCATCATAATGGAGCTTGGGTCAGCCAGAGTGATTAGCAAAGCGCCTCCTTCCATTCTTCAAAATGTCATCAACACACTGGTCAAGAAACAGACTCATTTTCTGACTCTGCCGTGATTTGCAGGGTTTCAGGCACTGATGATAGCTTGTCTGCTTGGTTTAAAAGAGCTCCTGATATAACAGAACCTGACACTGTTTACTTCAGCCTATTATGCCTGCTGCATTCACTGAATGCTTCACTGGAGAAGAAAAATCGAAAGAAGGCTATTCATTGTAATGCCAGCTGCTTTTTAAAAAAGGAAATCAATTTTTGCTTGAGCTCAGAATGTACTCTGCAGGTCCAGAGTGACCTACCACTTTTGATGTCAGCAACAAAAGGATCTGCCTGAATTTTCCACAACAATCACCCCAAAGCTCAAAGAACATTGAAAATCCTAGATTAGTTTCATTTTAGTTTATGTTCAAATTGGTATCCACTCATCCCAACAATATCACAAAATAGAAAGCCTTGGGTGACACAGCCCTTGAATGCCACGCTGTCGGAGAGCTCAGGCTCTGCCATCTATGCTGGGGTTTGTTATAAATTACTTGGCAGGACCATTTTATGATGGAAATAATTAGTTATGTTTAGTATTTATAGCTAGTATCATGATGCCTTTCTTCACTGCTAATTATTTTATGGCCAGCATGTTTCAAATGCAATTAGTTAGGTATGGCAATGATCATAATATTTTGCATATTCATGACAACATTCTGCCTATTTACAGCAAAACTTGGGTGTCAAAATCAGTTATTTTCCCTTTGTTATTAGGCAGAATAATTACAGGAAACAATAACAATGATCTCTTGCATGTGAATAACATTTTACAACCGAATACCTCCATTCATGTCACCCATGCATGTGCCCCTGTGGCTTCTCACAGGGGAATGGAAACTCCATATGGTGACATGTCTTGGCTGGGTCTTTAGCCAGCTTGAAGGTCACCAACGGAGGCTTTTGCTCTTTTTACATGTAGTTGGAGCCTCATTTGGCCCACAGGGATAGACTGGTCACTAAAGGAGGGGTATTGGGAAAGAGAATATTTGGGTTGAATAGGAAAACAAAGAGGTCAGCTTGCACCAGGTTGTTTAGAACAAAGCCCCAGACTATTTATGACTTGGGGCTAAATAATAAACAACATAAATAATCAACTACCTAAATAATATTAACTATTATTATTTTTAAATAGCAGTCATGAAGGTACCTCTACACAGAAGAACAACTTCCTTAGGTTCTTCTGCACCGGATTCTCAGAAGACAGATTGAGTTATTGCTTAGCCAGACTGCACACTCAGCAGGCACACTGCCTTATGTCGAACTACTGAGTGCTGCTTAAATCCTGCGAGTCTAGACAGAGTATTGCCTCGCGAAGCCGGGGAATGTTCTCAATTAGATTGTGGACAAGATAAATGACATAGGCTCTCTTCCAGAGCTACGCCTATTTCTCTTTACTTTAAGCCTCCCCTACTAGCCATAATCCTCCATTTCCTTTTCCCCATACGTGCTCTGCGAAGTGCTGAAAAGAGTAAAAAATCAAGAAAAATATTGTCCACTGCGAACTGAGATTGAGCCATGAATTTCCTTTCACGGAACATTCGTAAGACTGGGCTGTGAGGGCTTGCAGACCTGGCATGGGGTGGGAAATGAAACATTTACATATTTCCAGTTTTTGCTCCTCTAAGTCTAGGCTCCGAGAAAAAAAAAGTCATTAATGAATTTAGATTTTTAGAGAAGTGCGTGGTATAACCCCTTGTTAAAAACTGCATACCAGTGTAGATTCTGATGAGATTGCCATGCTTTTCCCTCTGAAGGACAAGAAATTTTTCTTTTTCTGTTATCAGATTCTCTCCTGCTCTTAGTTCAAGCCCATTTTCATTCATGGGGTTTGCTGCAGACATGAAGAACAAACAGACTTTGAAGTTAATAATCATTATTTTCTCATTTCTCGGGATAAAGGTGAAAAGAATCCCTTTAGCCTTCCCTCAGAAACCATTCTTTATCCCTTTAATCATCTTTGTCACTTCTCTGAACTTACTGCAGTTTTAACCACATCTGCACATGACAGGCTTGAGTACTTAGTGTTCTTAAACATCCCCCCAACTCCGTTCTCCAAAACATCTGCCAACACTTGAGGCCAAGTATAGAATTAATTCTTCTGTTTAACAGCTCTGGCATCGGTTACAGGCTAGCTGTTTTTGTTGCTGTTCAAAACAAAAGCAAAAACCCATAAAAACGCAAAACAAAAAAACAACCCACAGAGAAGAGGTATTTTTAAGGTGAGCAGTCCACTTGAGGAATGGTAGCCTTCCCTTGTGACCTCAAAGATGGGCTGCTTTCCAGTTTGAGCCTTGGGATTCCTAGGCTAAGGCATGAGGTCTAGGACTGGCAAAGCAATGGAGAGCACTGTGAGTTGTGAGGCCCAGTGGGGAGGCTGGATCATTTTGGAGTAAGCCCCAAAAGTTCTGTTCCATTCTAGGGTAGGCTCCTAAATTCAACTGAGCCCTGCACGAGATCTTTATGACTACAATCCCAAGTATTATAACTTTGGGAGATTCTTCAGCATCTACAAGACAAGCTGAAAAGGCAGAGCATGAATTGGGACAAGAATTGTCCTGAGATCTAGGCGTTACACGTGTGTATTGAGGCAGACGTGATTCATCAATCTTCGATGAGGCCATAATCATTGATTTACAGATCCTGTTCCAGTTCACACTTCTTTCCTAACTTAATATGTCTCAGTCTCCACTGTTCTTTCCCTCTGACCCTTCCCAACTTCTCCCCTCTAACACGATGGCAGCCTCTTTGTCTGGGGGGGTGGCATGCTTACTCTTCTTGGGCATTTAGAAAACTTAAAAAGTGACTGCTACCTGTAAGAGACAGAATCATCGTTCCTTTTCCTATGAGGATCCGTACCAGCTCATCCTCTTTCTCTAGCCTCACCTGCAGCTGCAGATATTCCCTTACCAAGAGAAATTCGAAATACAAACATATTGTAGCCCTGATGAGCTATTCATGCTTTTTGTCATCAAAGAGCAGCATAAAAAGAATAATGCGGGTGATGTGCTTTCAGTAATTGAGAGCGCAACCAATTCCACATTGTAATTGCCCCTGTCATCTGTTTACACACCTTTCATCGGTTTACAATCGCGCTCTTAAAAGGCAGGCTTGCCCCAGCCCTGCAGGTTGGGAAACATCTGTCTTCCTGCTCTCTGAACACAGCATAAAGGTTATGTTGAAAGAGAAACATCAATAACATTTTACAAACTGATTTTTTATTCATTTAATTCGTAATTGTGAAATATTAGTCTTGGGCATCACTTTCGGCCAAAACAGAGAGCTTTCCCATGCTTGATTTGTATTAAAGAGTTGATGTATTTAGATAATTTGACAGATTTTAATATATGTATTATTTACATTAGGCTAATATAGTCTTGGAAAATTTTGCAGGCTGGTTGTTGTCATCAAAGCTGAATCATTTTACATATCCCAAGCTCAGCTTAATTTTTTTTTAAGGTTTCTTTCTTCCAATTATAATTTTCACACCTCTTATATTTCTAGAAACTTCACAGGCATTGCTAATATATTTCCATGAAGATTGACTTGTAGCAGCCTTCTACAGGGATTAGAGCTGACATCTGTGTAACAGTGCCGGAGAGAAAAAAATATTAATATAGTTCCTGCTATATGATGATCGACATTAGAATGTCATTAGCAAACCAATTTCTAAAATAGAAGCTGACACCATTCTGATCTGGGGCTTGACCCAGCAATGTGATCAGGAACCAACACAAGACTGCTGAGGAACTATAAACAACCGATGCAAGAGGGATGCTTATTTTTTCTTTAAACTTTGTAGGCATGTGATACAAATGAAATTAGATAAGGCAATGGGGCTTTTTCTGGTTTACTTGCTTTAACTCCTTTCTTCATAGCACCTCCCCTCCCAAATATATTTCATTTTTTCTTAAGAAAAGAAAACTCACCACACAATTTTATATTTGTGTAACTGAAATATGAATAAAATACATATAAAAGTAGCAAATTCAAGTGGAACCGATGAGCTGGGTCTTCTTTGTCCCTGGGTCCTGCCACTTGTTCCCAGAGAGGATCCCCCGGCGCTGTTCTCTGTGTCTCTGCCCAACACTGCATGTTCCATCCACAAGGAGTGTCTTCAACTTGGACGCGGGCAGGGACACATGGTTTAACTTGCAATTCTTCAGCTGATGTTCCCTGAACCCTTTAAAACTTTGTAAACTCACAGATGTCATGCCATTTTCATGAATGCATTTGCTTTTGACTTTACTTTTAAAATTTTAATTTAGCCACTTTTCAGTCAACAGATATGCATTGTGTTTGTTATCTGCTCTGGTTACCAGCGTTCCCGCTGCTCAGAGATGCCTGACACACACCCCTGTCCTTCACGTTGCTTGTAATCCAGGAGTCTCAGTTATATAACTAAACAGTTACCTAGTTTTCTCTAGGTCAGTGTCCTTTTTTAAAAATTCCATTCTATTCTCATAAAGTTGTTTGGTTTGATTTGTGTTAAAGGAGAACCACATTTTGATCTTGTCTGTTTGAAACTTTTGCCTGTTTCTGCATCTATGGCTATTTCAGTTTTGCAGTCACCTGTTTGAAGGAGTAAAAGCTTAAAGAGGTACAGTGAGCACCTCTGAAGGAGATAAGGTGACGGTTAGTTCCCCCAGTTCCTAGTGGCGAAATTGAGTACAAAAGCCCTGGATGAAAGGTCTGAGGTCTATGGATACAAGTGAACTGAGGTCTCTGGATGCTCAGAATGGGGTTATTTTTCTTCTGCTCAAGGGTTAGACAGAACCAAACATTCCAGGGGTGATTATTTGCAGACGATGCTAAGGGTACCCATGCAATTCCCAGCATTGTGATTTTGGCACAGGATGTAAACAGATGGGCTGTGGTTCAGAGAACCGGCTGAATGCTTCGATCTGTCCACTTCAGCCATCAGGAGGAGCAGCCCATCCCTATTGTGTACTGCAGGCTGGAACACCATCATGGCAGCTCCATCATTTCAGATTTGGGGACTTACAGAGAAAGCACCCTTGTGCTTTTTTTGCTATGCTTAAAAGATACCTAGAACATGGGAGTAGGAAAGTGTCCTCTTTGTTGTTTTCATTGTCCACGTCAACGGAGAATTCATTTTCATCAAAGAATTGTGTAACTGTTCTTTTGTCTTGAGCCAGTTCTTAGAGATGAATTTCCTCTGTTTTCACGGCCACAGCAGCCTTGACCTAAGCGTGCCTTTGCTCTTTATGTGCCCATCACGAAGTCATAAAAATCCTGCAAGTCCATATTGATATCCCTCAAGCACCTGAGAGGAGCCCATCAAGTTTGGAGTGGTTTGGTTTGGAAGGGATTTCATTGCTACAAACTGTATTTGTAAACTAGGGCTTTCCACCATATCTGACAATTCCATGAAGTAATTGTTAGCAGAAACAAAATCTGGATTTATTAATGTTTATTGTATTCCAGTTGAAATTAATTTTCAAAGCATACTTCTGAGTGCCATTTACGTTCAAAAATAAATACAGCAGATGGGTTATTAGGCCAGCTTCAGGATATTCCAGGAGACCTAAAATGCTGACATTTATTGCGTTGAGGCAAATGAGTAAACCTCCAGAGTGATCAGCTCCACCGAACTAATGTTTTATCTAATCCACTGCCTGAATGAGACATGAACAGATTTCTGCTTCGCTGCGATACCAGTAATTAGTGAAGTCTCCCTAGGTCTAGTTACATTTAGAATAAAGTAAATAACTTATTCATGATTTGGCCATGTCTGATATATTCCTGTGGCTTTTAAAATGGAAAGAATGATTTAAAACAAGCTGTTTCCTATAGCCATCACCATAAATGCTTCTCCAAATAGTGTAGGATTAAAAAAAAAATCTAAAACTCCCTATATCTAAGTCTTACACTCAATAATATTCACAATAGGGCTGCTTGATGCTTCTTTTCAAAAGCCTCAAGAATAACCGTGTATATTTTTAGCTACAGGGGACCGATGTGTACTGATACAATTTTGTCTTGTTTCCTGGCCTCACCGAACAAAAGAGGACCTGTTAGAATTGCCCTGTCTTCACTTCTCTTATGTGTATTTCTAAAATAAAATGGACATCTTGTTAGAAGATGACAAAATGCCTGTTTTATTGCAAAAGGCTTCCTTTTCTCATAGAAAATGAATCTAGACATAGGTTCTCAAATTGCCAGCGTTCCTCAATGGAAGAAAGGTAACAGGGTGAATTAGTTCTCCCTCATACAGGAAAATGCTTTCCATATATCATCCTCTGCCATGATTGGACTCCACCTCCCTGGGCAGGCAGGTTATTCTCCATGACAGGAGAGACATGTGCAATACCTACACACAACCAGATACGTCCAGCCTCATCAGGTCCCAAATGCATTGAGATGTGGCTTTTCTCGCTGCATCTGTTTTGATGCAGAACCTACAAATGGAAGAAAGAATTTCCCAATACTGAATGTACCAGGAAGCTCTTTGATCTTCTGTCTTGGAAGATGATGGGGTTTGAGTCTTAAGAAACACATTTTTTTTTTTTTTTTTGCGGTACGCGGGCCTCTCACTGTTGTGGCCTCTCCCCCTGCGGAACACGGGCTCCGGACGCGCAGGCTCAGCGGCCATGGCTCACGGGCCCAGCCGCTCCGTGGCATGTGGGACCCTCCCGTACTGGGGCATGAAGCCGTGTCCCCTGCATCGGCAGGTGGACTTCCAACCACCGCGCCACCAGGGAAGCCCAAGAAACACATTTTTATGGTGGCAAAGACCTCTAATGAGGCAAACAATGAGTGTTAAGCTGAGGAGTGATCTTAGGATTTTGGTTTGGTAAGTTTGCACCTCTCTCTCCTTCTGATGGTGTAGTGGAACATTCTTCTCTTTAGCGGTTTTTAAATGTTCATGTTATTCCCCAGCAAACATTCAAAGTTGGCTTTGTGTATTTTTTTCCTAACTAAAGATTATAGTGTTCATGTGAAATCCCTACTCTTGGACAAGTTAGTTTTCTGGATACAGAAGAGTAATTGTTGAGTGTCTGTTGGCTCTGTGGTTATGTCTCCCTGAGGCTCTGACTTCATTGGCTGCTTCACCTCATGGGGAGTGGCAAACAGCTGGGGAAGGTGGGAAAGTTAGGCAGAGGAGAGAGGCTGTTTTATGAGGCTCTCCTGAGGACCTGGATTACTTATTGCCATTGCCCCATCTTTGAGGACAATGGCAAAAATAAGGCTCTTTCAATTTGAAGACTTATGTGATGGTTCCAGAACTGCGGACCTCCTAAAAAGTAATTGCATGTGTATGTGTCCTTCAACCTTCTTAGCTGTAAAATGTGCCAATATCTGATGAGTTGTTGTAAAAGGTAAATATAAATTGAAAACTAAAGTGCGTATTGTAATGTCTGATACACAGTTATTATTAGATAAACGTTAGCTGATAGTGAACTACAAAATCTTATACACAAAGCCACTTAAATGGAGAATTTTATGTTGTAAAATTTGCATGATATTCCTTTTTACGCCTCTGGAAGATCTCTGTGATTAAAATTCTCAATATTAGATGTTACTATCTTTACCTTTGAGATGAAAAAAACCAGGAAAAAATGTAAAAGTGTAAATGAGGCAGGGTATGTGGTCATAGACAGAAAAGGCAGTTGAGGAGGCATATTTATTTTGTTTTGAATTTCCTTCGATTCAGAAAGGCAGAAGCAAGTGAGTTAGTCTTTTAAGGAATTGCAGTAGCCAAAGGCATTGACCTTTGTTTAATTTTTCAAATAATTTAAGACTAAGTTATTTATCTTTGTAATGTTCTACATCAGTGGTTCTCAAAGTGGGGTCTTCAGGTAAGTGGGAGTTCCTAAGACCCTTTTAGGAGGTTATGAGGTCAAAACTATTTTTCTAATACTACTAATACTTGCCCTTTTCACTGTGTTGATATTTGACCTGATGCTAGAAAAACAACGGTGGGTAAAAGTGCCTTAGTGTCAATCCTGATGATGGCACCAAACTGTATTAATAGTTATTATTCACTGTCACCTACTTGTAATTTGAAAAAAGAAAAAAAAGAAAACAAGCTCCAGTTTCTCTTGAACATGTCTTTGATAAAGCAGTAAAATTATTAATTTTTATTAAATTTTGACTGAATGTACATCTTTCAATGTTCTGTGTGACAAACATATGCATAAAGCACTTCTGCAGCTGAGGGAAGTACGATGGTTGTCTTGAGGAAAAGCACTTGTGTGATTGTTTGAGTTGTAAGCTGAACTATCTGCTTTTTCCCTGAAGCATCATTTTTACCTGAGAGAATGAGTGACAGACAAACCATGGTTATTCAGGCTTGGGCTTTGGCAGACATTTTCTCAAAAATGAACAAAGTGAGCTTGTTACTTCAGGAAAAACATCTGCCAGTATTTGCTGCCAATGATAAAATTTGAGCTTTCAAGAAAAATCAGAATTTGGAAAAATGTGTATTTGCCACTGTGAGCTTGACAGCTTCCATATACTTAAGGGGCTTTTGATGAGATCAATGATGATATTAACAAATGTGATTACTTGACATTGTATAATGGAATAAGTCAACCTTGGGAAGATCCACATACCTCAGGGAGCAAAACATTTCCAAATGACCAATGCATATTACAAACTTATGAATGGGTTAAAGATCCATTCAAAGTATAAGGTAGACCAATGGATTTTAAAGAAGTATAAAAAGTTCACTGACATTGTTTCAGATTGCTTATTGCAACTGATCTGTAAGAACTGCTATTTGTTGAGTTTTGGTGTAGTATTAAAGAATGTTTACAATTTTCTGAAAAAGCCATTAAAATACTCCCTTCTTTTCCAAGTAAATATCTGTGTGAAGCCAGATTTTCTTCATGTGCTTCAACCAAAAAATCATATTGCAACAGAAGCAGAAACAGACATGAAGTTACAGCTGTGTTCTATTAAACCAGACATGAAAGAGATTTGCAAAAATGTAAAACAGTGCCACTCTTCTCATTGTTTTTGAAAATATAGTTATTTTCACTTAAAAAATGTTGACATGTAATGGGTGGATTTCATTTCCAGTAGGGTAAATATTGACAGGTATAACCCATATAAGCAAAAGCTCTCTGGGGTCCTTAATAATTCTTTCAGAGTGTAAAAGATTTTTGAGACCAAAAAGATTGAAAACTACTGTGCCAGATAATATAGCAAAGAGTTGAAAAAGTCAGCAAAAGTATTTGTATTTGGCAAGTATCATTTCCACTGCATGGTCTGATCCATTGTGGGCAAAGGCATTCACTCCTAGAATGCATGTGAACTGGGAAATGTCATGCTCTATCTTGTCCAATACTCATCCTCAGTTCCTCATCAGCCTTGAACTTACAAAAGCACATTACCATCCTGCAGACCGTAAGAAAGAAACCTGTGAAGCTCTGCTCACCCTTCTCTCCCCAGACTTATTAGGTGAGAGACTGGTATTTTGATTGATCCTTGAGCAATGATGTACTAAGGAAGTATTTTGGGTTTTCCCCAAAAGTAATTTTTAGTTCTATATCTTATTGTTGTGATTTGCATTGTTGTCTTGATGTATATTACTTTTGTTACTCTTAAAATGTTTTATTTTTAATTTTGAATGTTTTAAAAATTCAGAAACGTTCAGAAAATAATAGTAACCTCCATCAACATGCCATTCGGGTTTCCCAGAGTGTTAAGTTGTAACATTTCTCTTAGATCATACTCTTCAAGGTGGAAAAGAAGGTCGGGGAAAGGGAGTACAGATATAATGTATCATTTTGAAATCTCTTTTTTTTTCATTCCATATTTGTTTTTGAAATTTATCCATGTTGAGACATGTAGATCTGGTTAACTTAAAAACTGCTGTAAAGTATTCTGTTATATAGGTAAATTCTCAAGTTTCTTGAATTTTTTTAATAGTTAAAAAATTTCAATCCCTTACTAAGGCATGAATGTGCATGACAGAAAAGCATGGCAAAAATACTTCTCATACTGGTCAAGATTTTTGGTTAAAGTTGTAGCAAAGCCACGGCAACCTTTGATACTTAGATTTTTAGATATCATGTAGTTGCATAAATTAAAGGCTGGCTTTTTGGTTTAGTTTTGTGCATATATTCTAAGTAAGCAATTAGTTTATATAAATGATTACTAAACCTAACTTAGTGCTTTTAATTATAATCTTCAGTATACATCATTATGTACAGTAGAGGAAGAGAATTTTGAATCTGATGGAATTCTAAATCATCTCTGCATGCCTGTTCCCGAGAGAAATAGATAGTATTTGGGTAATGATTATCATGCAGTTGGTCTAGATAACTGTTATGGACTGAATGTTTGTGTCTTCCTCCCAGCCCCCCAACTCATATGTTGAAGCCCCAGCCCCCCAGTGTGGCTGTATTTGGAGACAGGGCTGGTGTGGAGATGATAAAGGTTAAATGAGGTCACAGCTGATAGGGCTGGTGCCCTTAGAAGGAGAGGAAGTGCACTAGAGCTCTCTCTCCACCACCTGAGGACACAGTGAGAAGGCAGCCATCTGCAAGCTAGGAAGACGGCTCTCACTAGGAACTGAATCTGCCAGCACCTTGATCTTGGATATCCAGCCTCCAGAACTGTGAGAAATAAATGTCTGCTGTTTAAGACACCCAGTCTGTTGTATTTGGTTATAGCAGCCCAAACTGGCTGATATAATAACCTTTGTATTTTAACATTTGTGGAGGCGTTGTCATTTTAAGAAGTGACCAAAACAAGAGTCTTACTGGGTTTTGTTTATAGTCTGTGTCTCAGCGTCGATGAAGTGAAGAATTTAATGCTGGATTGATCTGCCCTTCTTCCTCAGAATAGAGAGGAGTTTACTCACTGCAGCTTGATTGGTCCATTCATGCTTTTTACTCTGAGTGTTGATGAATAAGTTTATCACTGTACATTGGTATCATTACTATCTTAAAGATGAGGAAATCAACTTGCCAAGAGTCATGCAGTTAAACTTCAGCTACAGATCCAGTGCTCTTTCTGTACCACACTGCCTTTCATTTTCAGAATTCCATCCTGAATCATTTTCTTGGAATGACTTGCATCACCCTAAAGAGAGCTCTGATCTCAGGGAAGCTTCATGCAGAGAAAGGGCACCATAGGAGCTGAATGACATTTAATTGACCCAGAAACTTCTGAAAATTCCCAAAGTGATGTTTTACAGAGTTGTGTGCCACTTAGAGGAACCAGCTTCTAGCAGGTGGCTTACTAAGGATCAGGAGGAAGCAAAGGTAACTGCTGAAAGGGAGAAAGTGGCTTGGGCAGTGTTTTTAGATTACAATCTGTCAGTCAGGGTCCTGGCAAGAACATCACTCTCAGGCTGGGTGTTTGATGAAAATTTCTAGGAGGTCCTAGATGGGGTTTTGGAAAAAGTAGCTAAGGATGGGGCAGCACCCCCAAGGAATAGTAAGAGTGCAGAGCTATGACTACCCCAGGTCTGAATGGGAAAATGCAGGGAGCAGATATAGGAACCCAGAGAGAGAGAATTATGTGGGATGGTCCCCTGATGGGAGCTTTGACCTTCAGTAGGGTGGCACAAGCTGTCCACAGTGACCTGCATCCTACTCCCACCTTCTGCGCTCTGCAAAGTGGGGGAGGTGGGAGCAGTGGCTTAACCCAAACAGAAGCTGAAGGGCAAGGGAGTACCTATAGGCCTGCCTGCCAGCATGCACAGTGCAGAAATTTCCTCACTGTGGCCTCCCAGTACCCCCTGGTCTGGCCTGTACCTATTTTCCTGATATCTCTGCACACCACTCACTGTGCTTAGCCACAGTGACCTCGGGCCATTGGCCATTTGTGCTAGTAAAGAAAAAAAATATTCAATGACACTTGTTAAAGTTGGTAGGGCTGACTTTATTCAGGACCAGCTCACTAAGTATAGGGCTGATGACAATGGGATTTTACAGTAGGGATGAGAGATTGAGCAAGTGGGAATGTAGAGCCAAGGAGCAGAGTGCGGTCCGGGGTGGGGGTGGGGAAAATTCCTCAGAGGAAACATCAGGGGTAAGGGGAATTCTGGGTAAACTGACCTAACAGGATTCTTCACTGAAGACAGGCCAGGGCAATCAGACATCACCTGGGGGATGGTGACAGATAAGTGATCAGATACTGAGGGTGATTAGATATCAAGGGTAGGGGGTTCTGGTTAAACTGACTTGGGGTTCTTGCTAAACTCAGACTTTACAAGGACGTGCACAGGTGAGCCTGACTCAATTTTGAATCTTTAGTGGTGCTGCGCTCTGCCTGGTATGGTTCTCCCTCAGATCAAATGTAGGCTGTTCAGAGAGGCCGCCTCTGTGCACCCCAGCTTCTGTTCTACGTCTGTTCACAGTTCTCACCTCCACAGGGCCTCACTCACTTGTTTCTTTTGTTACCTTGTTTTACTTTCTTCTTGTTCCTCAGGGTTTCTTAGGTTGTTACCGTACGTATGCTTATCATCCTCTATGAGGTAAAAGCTCTGTAAGAGCAAAAGGCCTCATCTGTTTTATTCCCTGCTCAAACCCCAGCCCCTGGAACAGTGCTCAGCATAGCTTAGACTCTTGAGATATATTTTCTGAATCAATGAGCGAGTGAATGAATGAGTGAGTGGAGTGTTTTGGGTGTGCGGTATAAGGCACAACCACACAACCAGAGGCTGGAATGTAGCAAATAGGCAAAGCAGCCCAGGGCGCTGGCCAAGATACACAGCATTCCATAACAGAGCATCACATTATGTCATTATGCTGCCTCGGCCGAATTTACTGGCCCCAGGATGACACTGAACAAAGTCATCGCTGAACCCAGCATTTCAACAGTGGTGTCCTCGTTGCCTGTTAGAAAGTCTAAACTGCAGGTCTTGATAACAGCAACAAATGCTCTTGTTTTTAGTGAGAATCTCGGAAACCTCAGGGACAAAGTCAATTTCATGCTTTTTTAGGAAAGTCTAACAGTTTAGGTGGTGCATTTATGTTTTCTTCATGCTACACTATTTAACTCTCCATACGGTTTCTATATCAGAGAATTTATAATCTCGGTTCTTTTGACTAGGATTTTAGATATTTTTATTAAATTAAATTTCTCATTCACTTTGCAGGTCGAGAGGATCCCATATGCCCCATTAGCTCATAAGGCAATGACCACAAATTCTATTTTTCTGCTGAGCTAAGCTTCCCTCAAAAACTTACATTCCTGTATATCCAGGGAAATTCTTTTTTTCCCCTTTTAGTTCTTTCAGGAATGAGTACTTCTAAATTTCTTATGATTCACAATAATCAGTTTCCTTTTCAGAAACAATTGAACCTTAAAATTTGGGATTCCTGCCACCTTTAAGATACTTAAAAAAACTAGAGAGAATATATTAATTAAGATGTACTGAGGGGCTTGACTCTGCTGGGTGCTGTCCTGGGCACTGGCATTTTCATAAGGAACAAGAAAGACCTGGGTCAGGCTTCATGGAGCTTCTTGGGGGAGGAGAGATTTTTTTTTTTTAAAAAAACAAGAAAATGGAAAAGAATTAAATAGCTAAAAGTTGTATAAGGTGGTGGTGCATCCATAGGAACCTTACTTTAGGTAGTGCTGAAGGGGACCCTTTCTCAGGAGTGATGTGAAGGGTGGGCAGGATGTAGCCAGGTGGGTGGGGCACTCCAGATAGGAAGGACGGGGGGAACCCTGGTGCATTTATGGCGGTGAAAGGAGGCCAGCAGAGGTGAGGAGCTGTGAGGTGGGGAAGTGTGGCTTGTGATGAAGTTGGAGAGAAAGGCAGGGCCCTAGAGGGCATGGTGAGATGTTAGATTTCCGTCTAACAGCAGTGGGATGCTTTGATGGTTTTTAAATTGGAGAATGATATGATCTTTCCCTTTTTAAGATGTGTTTGTCCATTCGTGGTTGAAAGCAGCTCTTTTGCCCCTTTGCTGTTTGCCCATTTCTGTTCTGCTCTAACCTTAAAAGAACCTAATTATAGGGATGAGATCACTAGGCAATTTCACCTAACTCCTGACTTATGCTCTCTTGAATGCACACCATGCCTTTTCTAGCCTGTTGATTCTTTTTCTAGATTAAAAGAAGTAAGAATGGGGCCTCCCTGGTGGCGCAGTGGTTGAGAGTCCGCCTGCCGATGCAGGGGATACGGGTTCGTGCCCCGGTCTGGGAGGATCCCATATGCCGCGGAGCGGCTGGGCCCATGAGCCGTGGCCGCTGGGCCTGCGCGTCCGGAGCCTGTGCTCCGCAACGGGAGAGGCCACAACAGTGAGAGGCCCGCATACCACAAAAAGAAAAAAAAAAAAAAAAAAAAAAAAAAGAAGTAAGAATGAAGATTAAGTAGTTAAAGAATGACTAGCTCTCTACCTCCAACAGCCCCCTTAGTAATCCTGCAGGCAGATCATGCAGTCAAGATAACATCTGAAGAAAGAGTCAGCCAGTCTGCACACAATGGAGAATTATGCAGAATCCAACCTCCTGCCTTGATGACTCACTGAGATTCTTACCCCCCTTTCCCTTTAAAAACTGTCATGGCTGAGCAAGAATCTTCAGAGTTACTCTTGGGACATGAGTCCACCTTCTCCCCAGATTGCCGGCTTTTCTGATTAAAGCACCGTTCCTTTCTACTGACACTTGCCTCTCGATTATTGGCTTTTGAGTGGCAAGCAGCTGAACCTGAGTTGGGTAACATGGTGAGCAGCTCAGAGGTAGAAAAAGTGACCAAGGGTAAATCAGTTAGGAGGCTGTAACTGTGAGCCACACAAGACCAAAATGGTGGTGGAGGATATGAAGAGAAGTGGACAGGTCCACGATATACTTTAGAGCTGGAGTTAACCAGACCTTCTGATGACTGAGGTGCAGGGGGTGTGGGGAAAAGAGTAATTAATAAAATTCTTAAGAGTTTCTGGGGAGAAGGCACTATAATGTATTGCTTAAGAACATTGGCCCTTGAGCTAGAATGCCTGGCTCCTAATCCCATCTGAGATTCTTTTTAGCTGTTTGACTGTGGCAAAGTTATCCTCTCTGTGCCTTGGTTTTCTCCTCTATAAAATAGGAATAATAAGAATATCTATTCCATAGGAATGCTGTGAGCATTAAAGGAGGTTATGCAGTAGCTGACTTGCTTACTGGCACATAGCATGCATTGAATACATGCCAGCTATTGTTCTTACTGAAATAGGAAGACCTGTTAGAGGAGTTGGGTATGGTTTTCGCAGGAAACTGTCAAGAGTTCCGTTATTGACATAGCTTAAATTGTCCATTGGAAATACAAGTGGAGACATAAGTTAGACAGGTGGAATCACAAGTCTGGAGCCCAGAGGAGAGGTCTTCACTAAAGATATCAAATCGCCAGTCATCAGCAAAAGATGATTATGAAACGTGTAGATAGATATCATCTGGGGAGAGAGGCAAGATCCAAGGCTGATCCTCGAGGTCAGACAGAGGAGGAGAAACCAGGAAAAGAGACTGAGAAGAAGCATCTGGTGTGGTAAGAGGGAAACCTTGAGAGAATACAAGGCAAAAGAAGGTACGCATGAGGGAGAAAATATCAGTATTTGGAGCGATGCTGAAAGGTCTAGAAAGGCATCCATTGGGTTTGGTGACACAGAATTCCTTGGCCACCTTGACAAGGACCGTCTTGGTGGGGGTGAGGAGAGGAGGACAAAGTGGTATGTTGAGAAGGTACCAGGGATGAAGCAGTAGAGACAGTGCTTGTAGACAGCTCTTGAGAGGACTTACTTGGAAAGGCTGTAGAGGGCCTGGGCAGGCGTGTGGGGAGGAGATGTTTGGTTTCGTTTGTTTTATTTCATTGAAGGAACAATTCGAGTGGGGATTTTCTGTTAGAAAGTGGGAGATTGATACTGCAGGAGAGGTAGATGGTGACTGCAGGAGAGAAAGTGATAAGGTCAGAGAACAAAGAAGTTGGCTTTTAGTGAGAGGAGGTCTTTAATGCTCAGGAAGAAAGAACAGCAAAGTGGGATTGTGGGCTTGGGGTGGTAAAAGGAAGGATTTGTGTTTCATTTCTGTTTTCTTTTTTTTTTCTTTTGCGGTACGCGGGCGTCTCACTGTTGTGGCCTCTCCCACTGCGGAGCACAGGCTCCGGACGTGCAGGCTCAGCGGCCATGGCTCATGGGCCCAGCCGCTCCGCGGCATGTGGGATCTTCCTGGATCGGGGCATGAACCCGTGTCCCCTGCATCGGCAGGCGGACTCTCAACCACTGCGCCACCAGGGAAGCCCTCATTTCTGTTTTCTTAATGAAGTATATGGCAAAGCTGTCAGCTGAGAGTGAGGGCCAAGGACATGAGCGAGGCTTGAGGCAAGGAGAGGTATGGGGTCCCCATTTGAGGTTTGAAATCTTGAATTGAAAATCTGACCTCTGTATTTAATTGCATGATCTTCTCTTGACATATTTGGTTGCTGGAAATCTTTTAAACTATTAAATATAAGGATATTTTTGTAGACTTTAAGCTTAGGGACTAAATTAGAAGTAAGACTCTGTTAGTCTCATGGTGGTCGTTGCATTAATGGAAGCTGTTCTTAAAATTTAAGGAAGAACTGACTATCCTTTGGTCCTATTAGACTGCTCTACTAGCCAGTTGCAAAATGAAATAGACACCAAGCAGGGATTGGAGACAAAGTATCTATTTGTGACTTCTTCTCAGCAAGTAGAAGACTGGACCCGCAGCTCTTTGTGAAATAAGGTAGCATGCTGAGGAGGCTGTCATAGAAATGGTCCCAGTGTTCCAAAGGAGGCCAACATGATGCTATATACATTGAAGAGGGCAAGGAGAAATACCCCAAATTGGTTATTTCCATACTAGTTTTTTTTTTTTTTTACAGACAGACAATCACAGTTAGCTGTCTGTGGCAAACTGACTGACATTGCTTTTAATTTTCTTGACATTTCCTAACCACTCCTAGTTTTGTGAGAATGTGTGTGTGGAGGTATGCTAAGTGTGCCCGTATCTGTGTGAGAGTCTGTGTGAGTGGCTGTGTGTGGGCAGGTGCTTGTTTTCACTGTGGGAAAACGAAAACCTCTGTTCCCAGACTCAGTTCTTTCCACCTATGCACAAAACCAGATCCGGTTGGTTCTGAGAACAGGTGAGTGTTTTATATATGTTATCTTCTCTGGTTACCCATTCAGGAAGTTTTTCTACACCAGGGCCGTGTAACTCTATTCTGAATATGTTCTCGTACTCTCCAGGATGGCAGGCACATCCAGGCTGCTGAGAACATGTATGCTGTGAGGGGCCTTTGTTTGATCCAACAGCCATTATGAGAAGCACTTTGAAATGGGATCCCTCAGCATCTAAAATGGACTAGAGTGATGATTTCTACCTCTGGGGAAATGTAACATCTTACTTTGTGGAAGTAAAGCATTTCACAGAGAGGCTCTGGGGCTTAAACTTCAAATATTAGCTAAAATGAATTATGTTTTGGAGACTTACGATAGGCATTGACAATACCGGAAACGCCCTGGTGGTGGCTGGTTAATTATGTAGACCATGAGGCCAGGGCTCACTCTTCTCCTGAAACACCGTGTTGCACGTGCAAAGGGCTACAAGAAACGTTTGTGGAGAAGCTTCTTCACTGGGGCTCTGTCGTAGTTTCGGCTGCTTCAGGAAAATAACATAGTGAGAGATTTAATTATCACCGTTCTGGAGGTGAGAAGTCCAATATCAGGCTGCCAACATGGTCAGGCGAGGGCCCTTTGCCCTGTCACAGACCTCTCCTTGTGTCGCCACGTGGAAGAGCAGACCAGGAAGCTCTGCAGGGTCTCTTTTTTTTGCGTTTTAATTTTATAGCCAGTACTGCTTTCTTTTTTTAAATTTTGTTTATTTAGTTATTTATTGTCTGCATTGGGTCTTCGTTGCTGTGCACTGGCTTTCTCTAGTTGCGGCGAGCGGGGGCTACTCTTCGTTGCGGTATGCGGGCTTCTCATTGTCGTGGCTTCTCTTGTTGCAGAACATGGGCTCTAGGCACATGGGCTTCAGTAGGTGTGGTACACGGGCTCGGTAGTTGTGGCTTGCGGGCTCTAGAGCACAGGCTCAGTAGTTGTGGTGCATGGGCTTAGTTGCTCCGCCACATGTGGGATCTTCCCGGACCAGAGCTCATACCTGTGTCCCCTGTATTGGCAGGTGGATTGTTAACCACTGCACCACCAGGGAAGTCCCACGGGGTCTCTTCTATAAAATCATTTATCCCATTCCCCAGGGCTCCACTCTACTAATACCGCCCAGAGGCCCCACCTACTAATACCATTACCTTTGGGGATTAGGATTTCAACATATGAATTTGGTGATGGCGGTGGGGGCGATCGGGGGATGGGGAGGAGGCAATGCCAACATTCAGACCATAGCAGGCTCTGAGCACCTGTGGGAAGAGAGAGCAAGAGAGAATCCAAATCCTCTCCCTTCCTCCCAGAAAAACATGTCCTTTTGTTTTAGGTAATGACTAGCTGTCTTACACTTACACTTTAACTGTTGTGAAAATCAATAGACCTGGATTCAGTACCTGGGTCTACAATTTAATAGCTGTGAGACCTTGAGTTCAAATTCCACTGGAAGCTTGGAGGGTTGTTATAAAGCTTAAAGGAGCTTAGCAGCTTGGGATATAAAATTTGGGGCTGTCATTTGAGTCTATCAGTGCTTCTCAGAAACATTACCTGTCTCTAGTCGGTTTGATCTTCCTCTTCCTTTACCAACTTCTCTCCTTAAGTGTCTAATACCAGAAACTTCTCTCTCATAAAAAAATATATCGAGTATGAACTCACCCAACTTCCGAACTTCCTGCCCACAAAATGATCTTCATTAGCTCTCTTCCTTGGCCCCCTCCCTGCCCCGGGGTGTGAGCCAGGCCTGTCCCCTCACGCGTTCACTTGTCCTTACAGAACTTGCTTATCATTTATGCCCATGGTTTCTGTATCAACTTTTCAGCTTCATTGCTCCTTTCTCTTACCAATTATCCAGCACAAGTCTCTTCTCCTTATAAAACAGACCCTTTCTTGGATATGAGTCTCTTAGTTTTTTAAGCTCAAGATGTAGGAACACTGTAGGTTCTTTTCTCTCTCTCATTCCCAAATTTGGTTAAGCATTCAATGCTCACTCTCTCTTTTCCTATCTCCATTCCTCCAGACACTTCCTTAATTTGGACCCTCACCATCTCTATTGAAGACCATAGTTCTCATCTCTTAACCAGCCTTCTTTCTTGCGCCTCACCACCCTTAAATCCGTACTCCACACAACAGAAAGAGACAAGGGGTATCAGGTGGTTTCCTAAAGCAGCGGCTCTCAGCCTGTGCTCTGGTGGGGCCAGCAGCATCAGCATCACCTGGGACTTGTTGGAAATGCAAATTATCTAGCCCCACCCCAGGCCTGCTGGATAGAAGAACTGGGGGGAGGGCTTATCAATGTGCTTGACAAGCCCTCCAGATGATTCTGATGATCTAAAATTTGAATACCAGTGTCTTCAAGTATAATCAAGGAGCTATTAACCAAAGGTGGGAAACAGACGCTGGAAGGCAAAGCCGCGTCTCCCGCAGGCTCCGCAAGGACCTTGTTTTCAGCGTTGCATCCCTAGATGCTAGCCCACAACCAGGCATATGGTTTCTTGAGTGACTTCCTGAATGGGCTCCGTGCTTGGCTCTCACAGCGGCAGAACCCAGGTTAGTTTCTTTTCTTTCTTAGTTTTCTTCACTGAGTTTTAGAGGTTTGCTTTTGCTTGGCAGAAACCGGCTGCGGAGTTCTGAGAACAAATGACCTGTTGCCTGTGGGCTGAGTCATCTCCCTAAAGCTTTATGACAGTGTGGGTCCCTGGTACCATGACCCTTGTGCCTCAGCTTTCTGTGGCTCGGTCCCTTGTCTCAGTTCATTCTGACCTCACTGGGTGATGACATTGGAGTGGGGCCTGAGGCTTAAGAATTTGGTAAGTGGAGAATGAGGGGAAGGATATTTCAGGCCGACGGAATGTTATAAACAAAGGCAAGAGGGATGAAGTTACAAGACATGTTACGTGACCAATGAAAGCCAAACGGTAGGGCTGAGAAGGAGAAACGAGACTGAAAAAGTCGTTTGTCATCAGTCCTAAAAAGGCCACTCAGGAGTTTGGACTTTATTCGGGAGACGTGGAGTGGGTAAATAAAAGGCACAGTGTCAGAAGTGTTGTATCCCATGTTTGTATCTCTAGGCCGTTTTATTTCCTGGCCAAAGACAGGGAAAGGCATGCAGTGTGTGTCTAGGTTGATTCAGAGCTGAGCTGAACAGACTGATAAATCTGCCCGACCTCCTGCCTGGGGAACCGAGGTAACAGCTGCATAGACATTAACACACCGGGAAACAGTAAGAGATCCGCTTCGACTGACCTGCAGATGTCTGACTGTTCTTTCCTTGTTTGCTGAGGTGTTGACACTGGCTATCCAGGTGTGGGAGTCTTCAGCGGTGACATATGAGCTCAGGGAGCTGGGAGCCACAGCAGCCAGGTGGTTGTGCAAAAGTGCCTCATTTAGAGGCTGGTTCCTTCTTGAACACTATCTCCCCGCTGCCCCTGCTTATCCACCTTCTTCACATCTCTTATTCAGGGAATGATTTTGATCTTCCAGAGCAAGGACTGTGACTGACTAAAGAAAACAACTGTTCAGTTCCTATGACATGACTGTTTTGAACAGGCACTGAGACATTTTCCATCCTATGGGGAGCATTAACCTTCTTAAGTGGCTGAAAAGCTAACTATCTCTGATAGGTGATCAGCGTAATCCTAAGTCATTAGTTTAGCCTCTGGCGGCTTTGATTTTACAGTGATAACAGAGAACTTGGTGGAGAAGTTGCTGCTTCAGCCCACAGAGGAGCTTCCCAGGCCTGCCTCTGGTTAAAATAGATTTATTTGATCAGGTTAAAAGGCTTGCTGCCCAGCCCTGGCTTAAAAGTCTAAGACAAAGATTTAACAAGGAGGAGAAATAGGAGAAGGTGGTGTGAGGGTTTTTCTTTTCTTTTTTTTTTTATACATTAATGTCAGGTGTTTTTTGTTGTTGCTTAATTTGCCTTCATTCTGTGTTGGGAGATTAAAGGAAAAAACAAGTCATGTCTTGACTTCTATGGCAAGACCATTTCTGCCTCGACTGAGAATAAAAAAAAGAGCTGGATGGTAGAAAGCCCCAGAAACTCAGCTCCCCGCAATTACTGTGTCTTATTGATAACTTGCAGCTCTATCCAGCAAAAGCCATCTGTGGAACAAAGCCTGTCACAGATCAGACTGAATCCATTAAAAAGCTTTGATTAACATGTCCCTGGGGTGTGCTGTGGAAACTTTTTACGCCAAATGACAGCCTATTGCCGCGGCTTCGGAATTGTCCTCCTGAAATACTCTTGTGTTTTAATCTAGTGCGAGGTTTAAATTAAAAAACGGCAATGACTTTGTGTGACCTAAATACCAGCCACTTCTATTCAGGGTGGGATTTATCAACGGCTTGCAGATTAAGTGTTCAGAGAAGCCACAATTAACCTTACTGTAGGGTGGCTAATATTAATTGTATGTATATTATATGTAGGTTGTGTATATAATCTCTTGTCCTTCCTTTTCTTCTTCAGCATGGCCCAGGGAAAGGGTCATAGTTAACGTGCTTACTTTAGTGGATACAAAGCTGTGTGTTCCTCCTTAGTGGAAAACAAATTTGTTTGTGTTGGAAGAATACAGTAATCACTCTCCCTGGTGCTTTTTTTATTGGTCTCTGACATGGATGCTGTAATGAACAGCAGCCTTTTGAAGCAAAGATAAAGCTCCATCTTCTAACTGTGGAGTTGTTAGGGGCAGGGACCTGCCTGTTTCCAGACAAATATCTCACTTTCATCCTAGGGGGAAATTCAATCTTGATCGACCCGGTCTGTATGGTGTATGTGCGTGAGTCTGTGTTTCTTTATTGTTACCATACACTCTCCTAAAATACAAGTGTTGAATGGTTACATTTCAAAACTGTCATGAACTGCATTATACAATAAAAAATGATTCTCTTAGATGCCATAAAGAGACACTGTGAAAACTACCTGCAGAAAGCGGGTACCGATCCTACTGCTTCTCTTCACAGTGTTAAGTCTCTGAAACTGGTAGAAGACAAAAAGTGCCTTTGTTGGCAAAATTCTTAGAAAGTAAACTTAAAAATGAAAGAGTATCACCTACGGAATGTAGGAGCGCTGGGGGCCCCTATGCTGCCCGCTTAACCATACAAAGACAGGCTTTTCTCTTCCACTACCCCAGGAATGAAGCCAAGCTCTCCTTTTAAGGATGACATCTTACCACTGACTGTGAACTCATGGCACCCCCATCTTTCATTACGTGGTTAACACTATGTAGCTTCAGAGGGAAATCTAGGGTGAAGGAAATTTTTGATCATTTTTTAAAAAGGATTTTCTAATTAATTTGGGATGTACAGAAATGTAATGGCCTGCACTGTGAAGTAGAGAGCTGTGAGTCACTCAAGTATTGAAATAGGCTGGGTGATGAATATCGGGAGAGAGTTAGGAGAACGTGATTTAGGAGGCTGACAAGATCTGAATTTTTTAAAAAATTGAAGTGTAATTGACATACAACATTAGTTTCAGGTGTACAACATAATGATCTGGCATTTGTATACATTGTGAAACGATCATCACAGTAAGTCTAGTTACCATCTGTCACCATATAGAGTTACACAATTTTTTCTTAGCAACTTTCAAATTTACAATACGATATCATTGAATATAGTCACCATGCTATACTTTTATCACCATAACTTATTTATAACTGGAAGTTTGTACCTCTTGATCCTCTTCACCCATTTTACCCACTGACCCACCTCCCCTCTGGTAACCACCAATCTGTTCTCTGGACCTATGAGTTTTATTTTGTTTTGTTTTTTAGATTCCACATGTAAGTGAAATCATATGGAATTTGTCTTTCCCTGTCTTACTTATTTCACTTAGCATAGTACTTTCAAAGTCCATCCATGTTGTTGCAAATGGCAGGATTTCACTTTTTTTATGGCTGATTACTATTCCGTTGTGTGTGTGTATATATATATATATATATATATATATCCATTCATCCATTGATGGACACTTAGGTTGTTTTCATATCTTGGCTATTGTAAATAATGCTACAGTGAACACAGGGATGCATATATGTTTTTTTGAAGAAGTTTTTTTATTTTCTTCAGTTAAATACCCAGAAGTAGAATTGCTGAATCATATGGTAGTTCTATTTTTTATTTTTTCGGGAACCTCCATACTGTTTTCCACAGTGGCTGCAGTAATTTACATTCCTACAAACAGTGCACGAGGGTTCCTTTTTCTCTACATTTTTGCCAACACTTGATATTTCTTGTCCTTTTGGTAATAGCCATTCTTATGGGTGTGAGGTAGTATTTTGTTGTGGTTTTGATTTGCATTTCCCTGAAAATTAATGATGTTGAACATCTTTTCATGTGCCCATTGACGATTTGAATGTCTTCTTTGGAAAATGTTTATTCAGATCCTCTGCCCATTTTTTCATTGAATTGTTTGTTTTTTGTGAATGAATTGTATGAATTCTTTATACAGTTGACCCTTAAAAACTCAGGCTGGTGTACCAATCCTTCATGCAGTTGTAAATTGGCATATAACTTTAGAGTTGGCCCTCCATATCCACGGTTCCTCATCTGTAGATTCAACCAACTACAGATTGTGTAGTCCTGTACTATGTATTGATTGAAAAAACTCCATGTATAAGTGGACCCGTGAAGTTCAAACCCATGTTGTTCAAATGTCAACCATATATTTTGGATATTAAACCTTTATTGGATATATGATTTACAAGCATCATCTCCCATTCAGTAGACTGCCTTTTCATCTTGTTGATAGTTTCCTTTGCTGTGGAGAGGTTTGTAGTTTGATGTAGTCACATTTGTTTATTTTTCCTTTTGCTGCCATTGTCTTTGGAGTCGGATCCAAAAAATATATTGCTATACTCATGTCAAGGAGTTTTCCAGTTATGTTTTCTTCTAGGAGTTTTATGGTTTCTGGTCTTATATTCAAGTCTTTAATCCATTTGAGTAAATTTTTGTGTATGGTGTAAGACAGTGATCCAGTTTCATTTTCTTGCATGTGACTGTTCAGTTTTCCTGACACCATTTATTGAAGAGACTGTTCTTTCCCCATGGTATACTCTTGCCTCCTTTGTTGTAGATTAATTGACTGTATATGCATGGGTTTATATCTGAGCCCTCTATTCTGTTCCATTGATCTATGTGTCTGTTGTTATGCCAATACCATACTGTCTTGATTACTATAGTTTGTAGTATAGTGTAAAATCAGGGCACATGATACCTCCGGCTTTGTTCTTCTTTCTCAAGATTGTTTTGGCTATACAAGGTCTTTTGTGGTTCTGTACAAATTTTAGAAATATTTGTTCTACTTCTGTAAAAAATGCCATTTTTATCATGAATAGGTGTTGAATTTCATCAAATGCTTTTCTGTATCTATTGGAATGATCATATGGTTTTTTTTATTCTCCATCTTGCTAATTCAAGGTATCATGTTGATTTTTTGAATGTTGAACCATCCTTGCATCCCTGGAATAAATCCCACTTGATTGTGGTGTATGATCCTTTTAATGTATTGTTGAATTCTGTTTGCTCATATTTGTTGAGGATTTTTGCAACTATGTTCATCAGGATATTGGTCACAATTTTTTGGGGGGTGGTTGGGGTCCTTGTCTGGTTTTGGTATCAGGGTAATGTTAACATCACAAAATGTGTTTGGGAGCATTTCCTTCTCTTCAGTTTTTTAGAAGAGTTTGAGAAGGATAGGTATTAAATCTTTGAATGTTTTGTGGAATTCACCAGTGAAGCCATCTGGTCCTGGACTTTGTTTTTTGGGATTTGATTTTGGGTTTGATTACTGATTCAGTCTGTTTACTAGTAATTGATCTATTCAGGTTTTCTATTTCTTCCTGATTCAGAAGATTGTGTTTCTAGGAATTTATCCATTTCTTTTCTGTTGTCCAATTTGTTGGCATATAAGTGTTAATAGTAGTCTCTTATAATCCTTTGTATTTAGTTGATGTCATTTGTAACTTCTCTTTAATTTCTGATCTTATTTGTCTTCTCTCTTTTTTCTCAGAAAGTCTAGATAAAGATATGTCAATTTTATTTATCTTTTCAAAGAAAGATCTCTTAGTTGCATTGATGTTTTCTATTTCTTTTTAGTCCCTATTTCCACCCTGATCTTATTTCCTTCCTTCTACTAACTTTATGCTTTGTTTGTTCTTGTTTTTCTAGTTCCTTTAGGTGTAAAGTTAGATTGTTTATTTCAGATTTTTCTTGTTTCTTAAGGCCTGTAATGCTATAAACATCTGTCTTAGAACTGCTTTTGCTGCATCCCATACATTTTGGTATGTTGTATTTCCTGTTTCATTTGTCTCAAGGTATTTTTAAAATTTCTGCTTTGATTTCTTCATTGACCATTGGCTGTTAAGTAGCATGTTGTTTAATCTCCAAATATTTGTAATTTTTCTAAGTTTTTCCTTGTAACTGCTAGTTTCATATCATTGTGGTCAGAAAAGATGCTTGATATAATTTCAGTTTTCTTAAGTTTATTGAGACTTGTTTCATGGCCTGGCATGTGATCTACCCTGGAGAAAGTTCTATGTGCACTTTGAGAGAATGTGCATTCTGCTGTTTTTGGATGGAATGTCATGTAGATATCTATTAAGTTTATCTGGTCTAATGTATGGTTGTAGGCCAATGTTTCCTTATTGATTTTCTATCTGAATGATATATCTATTGATGGAAGTGGGTATTAAGTCCCCCACTATTTTGTATTACTGTCATTGTCTCTTTTTAAGTCTGTTAATATTTGCTTTATATCCTGAGGTGCTCCCATGTTGGGTGCATAGATATTACAAATGTAACATCTTTTTTCTTGATTGACCCCTTTATCATTATGCAGTGCCCATCTATTTCTTTTCTTACAGACTTCGTTTTAAAGTCTGTTTTGTTCGATAAAAGTATAGCCACCCCAGCATTCTTTTGGCTTCCATTTGCATAAAACATCTTTTTCTCTCCCTTCACTTTCAGTCTGTGTGTCCTTACATTGGAAGTGAGTCTCTTAGGCAACATGTAGATGGGTCTTGTTTTCTATTTCAGTCACCTCTCTTTTTATTGGAGCATTAAGTTCATTTAAATTTAAGGTAATTATTATGTATAATACTTATTGCCATTTTGTTCATTGTTTTCTGGCTGTTTTATAGTTCTTCTGTGTCCCTTTAATCTTATCTTGCTTCCTTCTCTTATGTTGTGATGACTTTCTGTAATGTTATACTTATATTCCTTTTCAATTGTTTTTTTGTGTATCTACAATAGGTTGTTGCTTTGTAGTTACCATGAGGCTCACATATAATAGCCTGTATTTATAATAGTCTATTTTAAGTTGATAGCAAGTTAGGTTTGAATACACTCTAAAACTCTACATTTTTACACTTCCTCCCATGTTTTTATGTTTTTGATGTCACATTTTACATCTTTTTATTTTGTGTATCCCTTAACTAGCTACTGTAGTTCTAGATTTTTATTGTTTTTGTCTTTTAACCTTCATACTAGCCTTATAAGTGATTAATCTACTATCTTTACTGTATATTTACCTTTGCCAATGAGATTTTTATCTTAATATGTTTTCTTGTTACTAATTAGTGCCCTTTTCAACTTAAAAAATTCTTGTAGCATTTCTTTTAAGGCCAGTTTAGTGGTGATGAGCTCCTTTAGCTTTCATTTGTCTGGAGAGCTCTTTAACTCTCCTTCAATTTTTTTTTTTTTTGGTGGTACACAGGCCTCTCACCACTGTGGCCTCTCCCGTTGCGGAGCACAGGCTCTGGACGCGCAGGCCCAGCGGCCACGGCTCACGGGCCCAGCCGCTCCGTGGCATGCGGGATCCTCCCGGACCAGGGCACGAACCCACGTCCCCTGCATCGGCAGGCAGACTCCCAACCACTGAGCCACCAGGGAAGCCCTCCTTCAATTTTTAATGGTAACCTTGAAGGGTAGAGTATTCTTGGTTGGAAGTTTTTTCCCTTTAGCACTTCAAATATATCATGCTATGCCTTTCTGGCTTGCAAAGTTTCTGCTGAGAAATATGCTAATAGTATTCTGAGAGTTCCCTTGTATGGAGCAAGTTGTTTTTCTCCTACTGCTTTTAAAATTCTATCTTTATAATTAAAATGTCAAAAGTTAAACATAGTGTGACTTGGTGTGGGTCTCTTTGGATTCATAGTTTGGATCTCTCTGGACCTCCTTGATCTGGATGTCTGTTTCCTTCCCCAGGTTAGGAGAATAAATTTTCTGCCCCATTCTCTCTCTCTCCTCTGGGATGCCTATAATGCGAATGTTAGTCTACTTGATATTGTCCCATAGGCCCCTTAATCTATTTTCACTTTTTAAAATTCTTTTTTTCTTTTTCCTGCTCTTTTTGGGTGAGTTCCATTACCTCATCCTCCCCATCACTGATTCTTTCTTTGCTTCATATAGTCTGCTGTTGAACCCCTATAGTGTAATTTTCGGTGCAGTTACCCTTTGTTGTGGAGGAGCTATTCAGCTAGTTTGCAGGTCTTTTTCAGAGGTAATTGATCCATATGTAGCCGTAGATTCATTGCCTCAGAGGGAGGCAGTGAGTTCCGGATCTTCTTATTCTGCCATCTTGAACTGCCTCCAAGGCCTGACATTTAGAAAAGTAAGCCAGTTAGCTAAATTATGGATCAAATGTTTGATATTTCTTCTTGGGAATTAAAAATGTTTTTCTTTTGTTCTTCACAACTCACCCAAATGTCACAGAACATAAGCTTCATGAAGGTATGTATCTTGGTGTTTTGTTCATTGCTATATCTCCAGCTTCCAGCACAGTATAAGCGCCTAGTGAGCACCCAAGAAATATTTGTTAAATGAATGAATTACTAGTTTATAATACTTTAATTTGCATTGACTTCTCAGAAAAGAGCAACTCTTTACACGTTAGTACCAAAATTAAGATCACAGATATTCTTTACTCTTGGCTTATCTCATCACAGTGGTGTTAGGCATCCTACCACTGGGGAGCCCAGCACTTTATATTTAGTGTAGGTTCTGATCCAAATCTCTATTAATAGATAGTTGTTGGCAGCCTAGGATAAACTGGAGTCAAAGTATATTAGAATGAATAGATGATAACTGGATCTTTTTGAGTAGGATCTCTTAGTTGGGTTGGTTTCTGACCTGGTTAACTCTGAGTGACCTCCTTCCCATTGATCTGGAATACCATGTGCCCTGAAAAAAACAGCACCTGATATGAGCCAAGCATGAGACTGGCTTGGAAAAACCCTCCTTAGAGAAGAATGGAAAGGTCGATGTGGAGCCGTGGCCCATGCAATTACAAAATGGGACAGCATCCTTAATGCTGTAACTCATCCAGAAGCTCTGCTACTCTAAAATGTTCTATGCTTGGCTTTGAAAATTCATCCCTCCCTTCCATGTCTATCCTTTGATCTGGTATTCTATTTCCACTGCTTCCCAGACAAGAAAGTGAGAAAGACATCAGAAAAATGAACTCTACCAAAATAGTCAAAGGACATTCCTCATATGGTTTGGACATTCTTCAATTTTCCTTTAGGAAAATCTGGGGAAAACCAAACAAACGTTATCTCCCAAGACCTTCACAAATGTTCTCATGACAAGTTTATGCAGTAGGTATTAGCATCACCAGCTTACACAGAGAGATACTGACCTTCAGAGAGGTTAAATCACATACACCCAAGGAAAAACTAGGAAGAAGAGACAAAGTGGATATTCCGATGCAGATTTGTTTGAAGCCCAAACTGAACCAAACTCTCTCCATTACAACAAAGACTTTACCGTTCATTTGGTTATTCTTTTCTGTAAAGCTGCATAAAATTGTGACTTCAAAAATGGAATTTAATATAATTGCTTCAAATATTAGTGGATCATAGGTTAGCATTCATGTTACATTGACACACTTAGGCAAATAAAAAGTGATGCTTACAAATTTAATTTCCAATTGGGAGAAAAGAAAGGAGGTTAGCTGATGTGGTAGATAAAATCTCTCTCTGGCAGTTTGAGGTTTTTTCCTCTTCAGTATAGAACACAAGTGGACGAACTGTGCAAATCCATTTTCTGGTGCTCTTTGGGCTTTAGGGCACAGACTCATCTTTGAGTGGAGTAATACTAATAATTTAGATATTGTTGCTAACTTGGTATTGAGAGGTGAAAAAGCTTGTGATCTTTTAATCTCTTCTTAATATCAGAGCTATTCAATTTAGAAAATTAAACTTACAAATCTATATACCCATAAATATCCATTCCCTGGGAGTCCCCCACTCATCCCTCCTCTTCTCCATGTCACTGTCCATTACTAGACGAAAAGGTGTTTTTAATGACTTAAACTTTTTTCTTAATGATGAAAGCATCTCTGGTCATGAAAATCCTCTTTTTACCTGTATGATGTATCTAGTCGTTTTACACGTTCCTGACATGCACAAAACAATTTGATTTTCTAAACAATGTATCAAGACAGTGGTACTGTTCTGCACATCCCAGGGAATCATAATTATTTATTTGTATTAATAAGAGAATGATGTTTGTATAAGGCACATCCTTTATACTACAGCCCTTATACTATAGGGCTACTCAATACCTAGTCAGTTTGGTAGACCACTTGGCTGGAGGGCTGGGTGAGCTATTGAGAAAAGCTTGGGCATTGAGGGTCAGCTGTCGATTTGGGCCCTGACTCTGCTGCTATCAGTGTGATGCTGTGCAACTTACCTAATTTTTCACAACCTAATTTTCCTCAGGTATAAAACAGGGATAATGTCTGTCTTCTGAGGATTAGAAATGTGTAACATGGATGTGAAGGATCTGGGATAGTAAGTTCTACCTATTATTTATAAGTAATATTGTAGAGGCTAGTGCGCTAGTTCTCAAAGTGTGGTCCCCAGACCAGCAGCGTCAGCATCACATGTCAAAAGGCAAATTCTTGGACCCCAACCCAAACTTACTGAGTCAGAAACACTGGAGATAGGGCTCAGCAACCTGTTTTAACAAGCCCTCCAGGTGATTCTGAAGCCTGTTGAAGTTTGAAAACTACTGGGCAGCGTGGTTAATTGTGGAGACCTGTTCTAGAAAATGGGGTAAATAAATACACCTACCTCGTTGGGTAGCTGTAAAGAGCTTATAACAATGTTTGGCACTTAATATGCACTTGATAAATGTTCTTACGTAGGCCAAATATAGTAACTGTTAGATGCATGGGTTTGGACTGAAACAATTCAAATCCCAACTCTGCCACATGGAAGCCACTGGTCTTGGGAAAGTCTCCTTACCTCTCAGTGTCCTTATCTGTAAAATGGGAATAGTAATAGTATCTGCCTCAAGTAATTGTGATGGTACATGCTAGTAAGGTGTCTTAGATGAAAATGTTAAGAGTTGCTCTTCACATAGGAATCATCTGATTGAACGACAAATGCTCACCCAATGACTTTAATATCTTAAAATCATGGTTAATTATCCTATCATAGATTCTTGCTTACTTTTGAGGCTTCAATACATTTCCATAACATTTTTCTTTTAAGCTTTAGGAGCAAAAATATCCCATGACTTTCAACGAGATAAATCTGGGTGCTTAATTTGATGTTTCACTTAAGAAACCAATACCAGGGTCTCTGACTGTTCTTCAGAAATAGGTATAACCAGCAGCTGCCATGCTCAATGAGTTACTCTACCTGCCCATCTCCTGATGAAGTCAGGGTAACACTAATACGGTTATATATCGTGCAATGCAATACCCAGTTTCACACTCTGAGATGAAGCTTTGTTCTTTTTGAAGATCGAGATCCCTTAGGCAGGCTGGAAAACTGTTCACAAAAGGCTCTGAATGGAGGATGTGCACGCTTAACAAATCTGCTTTTGCTGGTCTCCATTACCTTCTTTCAGCAGGTGTGAAGCTTTATACTGATACTACTTTCCATTGTAGATGCCTGGCTCTAAGCCTTCTTTGTTTCCACCCAGATGCCAGCTTCTAGTTAACTTTTTTTTTTCCCCTAAGCTACCAACCATCTGGAGGAAAGCTGATTGGGGCTAGGGTCATTTTTGTACCTTTTAAAACTGCCATGTAGGTAAAAGGATTTGTCAAAACCATGAATGACCCTTCTCGGATTTCAGAGGCACAGCAGATTGGCAAAGGGCTCCTTCTGGAAGAAGCCAAGTCAAGCAGAGGTAGCGAAGGAGGCAAAGGGGAGCATGCTAAAGCTACAAAATGGGCTGAGAAATAGAGATCTGCCCAATTATAATTCAAGCAAAAACAAGTGAGAAACTGCAGTCATTGAGGCACTCTTGGCCGAGCATCTGGGCTTTGCATGCATGCATGCATAATTAAGCTTCAGGCAGCTGCAGGCTTCTGCAGTGCAACAAGGCAAGGCGGGCAGGGTATCAGAATACACAGTAGGTTGCATATCAATGGAACTCTTTTTAAATTCACATGAAGCCTAAGATAAAAAGACATCAGCAAAAATTAAACAGCATCCAAAACATCAGTGACTAGGGATATAGGCCACCAGGAAAACAATGGAAACCAACTTGGTTTTCCCCCCATTGTTCTGGTTCCTCCCCACAAATAGATGAGAGCGGCTGAGCCAACTTGGTTTTAAAATACACACACTCATTAGATCAAAGGGATCAATGCACATTGAAGCAACTTTCAAGACATCACAGGAAATGGTCTGCTTTCTTTTGAAAGACAACAGAAAATCACACACATGCATTGAGGCCTTGTGATATGCAGATGGTGAGCTTTCAGGAGAATTAAATATTCATGGCAGATAAAAATCTCTTCCATTATATTTTTAATGTATATGAGGCTTTGGGCTCAATGCCTTCTGTGTTCACGTGATAGACAGACCCTGTTCTCTGTATATGCAGTGCTACACACAAGGACAGCTCAGATTGTATTTTGTGATGTCATCAGTGCTATCAGGCCTTCTACAGCTGGACAGCCCTGTGGTAGTCATTTATCAATACATCACTCAGAGAACTTTGCCATTGCCATACTTTTGTTTCCTTGGATGCAGTCTATGGCCAGAGACCTTCGGCTCTGTTTTGCTTACTAATTGCCCCGAGCCTTCATTAAATCTGATTGCCAGGGCCACAAGAAATCTTTCAGGTCTCTGACAGGTAGAGGGAGGTCTCTGAGGTACCTGGGCGCATCGTACAGTTGTATTTGCTTCTCTTACCCAGGTGCAACACTAGAGTCTTCCCACTTTTTCATTGTTTTCTTGCATACCTTTGTTTGACAGGGGATCAAAGAGTTGTTTTGAAGACTTTTAATCTGATGAGCCACACAGGGTAATAACCGTAAGGGTGGAGATGCTACAGGGCAAGGAGGTATTGTGGAGCGAGCAGGCTTTGCGGTCTCTGAAACTCCATACCCCCCCCACCCCATTTCTCCCAGCGAACTCCACCTGGCCCCTCTTCCCACCCCAGTTGCCAACCCACATGGAAAACGCAATTCAGAGAGGTGCTTTGGTTTAAGAAGGAAGATGAAAAGGATGGATTTGCTCTTCATAGGCTGCTGAAATAAAGAATTGATTAGTCACAGATCAGTGAAATGAATGAGAGCGACACCTGCTTACAAGAGGGCCTTAACAAGGTGGGGAAAATAAATACTCCTCTGGATTTCCATTTGATTCTAAATTTAGTTTATTTTAATCCAATTAGGAAACTGACTCTTCCTTCTCCACTGGAGTTGTCTACTCTTAGACTTGCTGCCTTTGATTCTCCATGCATTCTTTTTCTGTTAAGACCATCTCCTCAAGAGCATATGAGTAATTAAAGAATGAATAAGGCAGAATAGCTGTGGCATTTTGTCAGCATTCAGGTCATTGGATTTGCGTGTTATTTTTGATCACTTCCGGTATGAGGTACTGGACCCCTGCTTTTTTTTATTTGGTCACTGCTACTGTCCTTGAATAAATTCCATCTTATCTCCAACTTAGATTTTTAAATATGCTTGTTTTCTGGATGTTGTTTTTGTGCCCAGATTTTTTTTTTTTGGAGCATAATTGCTTTACAATGTTGTGTTAGTTTCTGCTGTACAGTGAAGTGAATCAGCTATATGTATACATATAACCCCTCCCTCTAGGACCTCCCTCCCGCCCCCCATCCCACCCATCTAGGTCATCACAGCACGGAGCTGAGCTCCTTGTGCTATACAGCAGGTTCCCACTAGCTATCTATTTTACACATGGTAGTGTATTTATGTCAAACCTAATCTCCCAATTCATCCCACCCTCCCCTTACCCCCACACTGTTTCCACACGTCCGTTCTCTATGTCTGTGCTTCCTGCCCTGCAAATAGGTTCATCTGCACCATTTTTCTAGATTTCACTTATATGCGTTAATATACGATATTTGTTTTTCTGTTTCTGACTTACTTCACTCTGTATGACAGACTCTAGGTCCATCCACATCTCTACAAATGACCCAGTTTCATTTCTTTCTACGACTGAGTAATATTCCATTATATATATGTACCACATCTTTATCCATTCTGTGTCCAGATTTTAGATGCAAGTGTACATGTTCTTACATTTTGGGACCCCAAAATATAAGTAGATATAACACTCTGGAATCAGATCTAACCCCTCCTCCCCAAATTTGGGACCTGTGCTTGCGGTCAAAAGTAATATTTCCATGATGGGAACTTTGGCTTTTTTATTTTAAATATCCTCTAAGACCCTGATTTAAACAGGACTGCAAATTCTTCTTCTAGTGAGTTGAACATTGCAACCAATTAGATGTTAGGGATTAAAGAGAGGATTGAAAAACCAGCCCCTCACCTCTAGCATCACCAGGCACCTCACTGATTCAGCATCATCCTTGGGCCGCGTGCCGGACCCAGCTCGAGCCTTGTCACCCAGAGGCCCAGCAGTGGACAGGGATGGTGGTAAGGCTTCTCCGCATGGAAAAGCTCCATCAGGACCTGAAGTTTCTCACAAACACAGCATGCCTGCCTTGATTCATCAGGCCACAGTCCTTCTGGAGAAGGCTGTTGACTTCTTCCACAAGAGTAAACTGTGATTATTTATACCTTTGCCTTTGTCCAGTTGCCATCAAAGCCCTGGTCTCTGGAGAGAGGAAGCAGCCTTGCTCGCACTATAATCACGCTGCCTACTTTACAACTGTGAAAATAGCACCATTAATTTTAGCAACGCTTAAAAAAAACACCTCTCACCTTGCTCCCTGCCATCCTCCCTCCCAGCCCACACACACCCTTTTGACAGCTCAGCAGCGTGATTGTCTGATCTTTCTTACAGGGATGTTTCAAAAGAGATAAGTGGTAGGAATCAATGCACATCATCTTAATTACCAAATACAGCTTGTTTTATTGTAAGCCATTTGTCTCCCAGCGGCCATAAGACGGATGCTTGGTCCTACTGCTAAAGATCTGCCTACTTTTCTAATGGGCCAAAACATGTGTTGGATAATTCCAACTTCCTCTAACTGGCTTTTCTATTCAAGACACCCTGAACTGTAAGAACAGTTCCCTCAAAATTTAGTTTAATATGTCAACTCTACTTATTGTAAAGTGTCCTGTTATCTGCCGTGCATCTTCTTGCTTTTGTAATGACTTTCTGTAATCCAGAGATGGTTATGGCTCTAACTGTGGAAGGCTGGGGTTCTCCTCATACAGTTTTGATGAGTATATTTTCAAGGCATTTGTATGTTTTTTAAATTATAAAGTAATACGCCTTCACTGTAAAACAGTAAAAAGTAGAGATATATGAGATAGAGGTCTAGATCTAGATCCAGATCTAGATACCACAGGGTTAGACCTTCCTATGTACATGTGAGCCTCTGGGGACTTGGGAGTCATGGACCAGGATGTTGCAGGAGGCTGGATATCTGCGTGAGCATCTGACGGTCTTTTTCACCCAGGAGGGAAATCTAGGGGCCATTTGCATCTTCCACATCGCAAATTCTCCTTGTTTTGTTTCCTAAATATTTAGAATGTTTAGAACCTGTGAGCTCTTAAGCACAGTCTGTCAACTGTCTCCTGGTCTGGGAACCCTCTGGTCCATTGTATCAGACAGATGAGCTCTGTTAACACAAGTCGGATGTTGCCAGTTCCCTATAACATCCCTCAATAACTCCATATCCCATGGGATAAAGGCAGAGAAGCCTTGTGTCTGGGCTCCTTCCCTCCTCATCAGCTGCACCTCCTGTTAGCACCACCCTGAAGTGCACGTTAAGGACCCTCAGCAGCGTGATTTTCACTCTTGGGCTTTAGTCCATGATTTGCCTTCTGCCTGGCATGCCCTCCTCCACTCCTGCCACGCTTGTTCCTGCTCTTCCACAGATGTCCAGCAAAGGGATCACCCTATCCTTGAAGCTTTCTCTGGTTCTTCACTTTCCCAGAGAGGCACCAATACCCCTGTTTCGTTTTTCATGATTTTCTGTGCATTTCTCCATCATGGTCTGAGTAGATGAAATTCCACCCAGAGCTTAGTTTAGGGCTATGGTCCTGGAGGGGCTGCTGCCTGGAGAGGCAATGCTTTGAGCTTTCCAGGTGATGTTTTACCTGCAAGACCAATGGGCAGTGTTGGAAAGAGAAGTAAGGAGAGAGTAAGTGAGAAAGGCCCCAGGAAAAAGTGGGGCCTATGGGAGACCCACTTGACCTGCACCGTACAGGTGTTGCAGTATCTATCCCTTTCTCTCCCTTCCCTTTGAAGAAAGGAGACAGAATGGAAACCAAGACACTACTGTCAGTTTACTTTTGGTTGGAAAAAATTGTTTTCTCGGCTGAACTAGAGGCTTATATTAGCTAGATTTTTTTTTAAGACTCTGTACCATTAGAGTGTTGCTCTCATCGTCCACACTTGACTCCAGAGCAGCTGCCATTGGAGACTAATAACAAACATGCTAAAGTTAAGAGGATAAACTCAAGAGCTGGATTTGTCCTCTGGCACAAAATTGCTGTGTGACCTTGGGCAGATTATTCAACCTGTCAGCTTCCTCCTTGGTAAAATGGGGATAAAGAGTATCTACCTCTTAGGGTTGTGTGGAGGATTAAATAGGTTAATAGTAAGTGCTCAATAATGTTTGCTATTATTATTCCTGCTGTTTTTCTATATCTCATGGCAAATTAACCAAGACCAAAACCCAGGTTAGTGCCTGGTAAAATCTAGGGCCATAAAGAAGACTAAAATCCAACTCCTATCCAAGGTTCTTTCCACAACTCTCTGATTTTCCAAATCTACCCAGTTTTCCTGCATTTACTACAAGATCCTCTAGGCATGGTTCAAAACTTTCCCTTGCTTTAATCCCATGACTTCTACATCAAGGTTATGTATACAGTGCCATATGCATTTTTCTATCTATGTTTATCTGGCTGTCTCATCTATTCGTCCCTTCAACTCGAGTTGAAGCACTATAGGAGGCCTGAGGCCAGTCAAACATTTGCAGGGTGCAGTCAGCCACCCTGATTGCCTGGAGGACCTCATTTAAAACAGGTAAACTTAAATTTGTGATTCTTAAAGATCATATACAGGAAGATGGCTGAGAACCAGCCCTCAGCATAGGCCCACAGGTTCTGGGCAGGCTCCCACACAGGTCAGGGCTCACTGCACTGGACCAATGCCCTCCATACTGCTCTGCATATTCTGAACAGCTCCTACTGAGACCCCAGCCCTCACTGATATTCACCCATTGGATAGGCCATGCTTGGAACCAGAGCTCTCCAACCCAGTCTCAGTGGCAGCTCTCATTGAGATCAGGCCAAACATGGCCCAGGATGCTGGGCCAGCTCGGGAACCCAAATGAACTATGTCAATTGTGAGATATTGGTCACTAGCCTCTGATTCTTGTCACCCCCAGTTACCACCTAAAATTTGGTGAACACTCTTGTGGGGTTGTTGGGGATAATCTGATTTACACTTGGTGTCCTGGCACAATTATAAATAGGACCTCCATTCACTCGCAGAAGTACCGTTCCCTCCAAGGGGCATGACCACACTCACCCTCCCCGATCGTGCATCCTCTAGCATTTATGTGTTTTATCCTTTTTCTTGTTGACATTTCTTATAGCATGACTTCCCAATTTATATATTAGCCCCCTTTTTCTCCTTGCCCATTCTTTCCTCTGCCCTCTGCACTCATGCCTCTATAAAACAACTCTCCTACACTCTCAGCCTCTAGAGGATGTATCTCAGGTTCCTGAGCCAGCAGCTTTCCTGACTGACACACATGCTGCTACAGTCCTTGTGCTGAGAGCTGTTCAGCTCTGCGTCAGGGATGAGAACCAGGTGTCCCCTCTGATAGCTTAGGTGCTGTCCTCATTGGATCTCAACATTCCGTCCGTTCCATGTCCTCCTTGAGTGGTGACAGGAGGTGGAGGGGCCTTATGCGTTCTTATAAAGTAGGTCTCTGTTAGTCTCATGGAGTCGGCATGGTAAAGAACTTGGCCTTGACCAAAGAGAGGTCTGGCCTTTACCCTCAGTTTCTGAGAGGTAATCTGTATCAGGGGCAGGGGCTGAGCACATCAGATCTTAGACTGGGGTCAGCCTCACCAAGTAGACACAGGGTGGTGGTTGCCCACACCAGCAAGGCCCCCTAGTGTTTCGGGTGAGAGCACTGGGTCCTGTGGTATTAGCCATCAGTCTGGTGACTGAGATCAACCATGTGGACACTTGATCAATCCATCAGGCCTGCCTAATAAAGCCCCACTAAAAGCACTGGCCACCAAAGCCTGGGTGTGCTTTCCTGGTTGGCAATGCTCCATGCTTATTGCCACATGTTGATGTCAGGAGGGTAACACATCCTGACTCCACAGGGAAGGGGCATTAGAAGCTTCATGTTTGAGACCCCTCTCTCTTTCCCCTGACTGTGTCCATGTGGATCTTCCCTTGGCTGATTCTAACTGGTATTCTTTCCCTGTAATAAACTGTAACCGTGCATATAATGGCCCGCGGTGAGTTCCATTAATCTTTCTAGTGAATTATGGAACATAGAGACGGTTTTGAAATCTTCTGAACTTGCAGTTGGTGTCAGAAGTGAGGATGATATTGGGTAGAAACTGTGCCCTCTAACTTTTGCACTTTGGCTAGCTCCAGGTAGAGTCCACTATAATGTCTTTGCATTTCCACGGGACAAGGGACAAACTCCAGGCCCTCTTCTCTCAGGAGGCTCTGGCTCCTTGCCTGGGCAGAGTTGTCAGTGGAGGGGTGCTAACTCCTCCAGTATCAATGTGATGCCTCACGCCTCGGCCAACAAGGTCTCATTTCTCACATCCAGCCATACAGGTCCTTGACTTCTGTGCCTACATAGTGAAAACACTGAACTACTCTTTTAAAAAATTTTTATTGGAGTATAATTGATCTACAATGTTGTGTTAGTTTCAGGTGTACAGCAAGTGAGTCTGTTATACACCTACATATATCCACTCCTCTTTAGATTCTCTTCCCATATAGGCCATCACAGAGTATTGAGTAAAGTTTAATTTATTTTGTTTTGGCTATGCCTTGTGGCATGTGGGATCTTAGTTCCCTGACCAGGGTTTGAACCCATGCCCCCCTGCATTGGAAGTGCAGAATCTTAACCACTAGACAGCCAGGGAAGTCCCCGAACCACTTTTACAGCTGGCACTAAAATCCCTCTTTACAGCCTTTATGAAACACCTTGATAAGCCTATACTGAGAAATTAGCAGGAGGGAGAAAGATGATCTGCATAAGACAAGAGGAATAACTGATTATTTTCACTTCTTAGAGAGAGAGGGATTGATGAGGGAAGGGGAGGGAGAGGAGCCCTTTGAAAGAGGAGGTGAGACCAGTATGAATGAGAACGACAGTTAGTGGAAATCCTGACTGGTGGGTGGCCTAGGGGGTGCTGTAAGAACTGACACCCTGGTCCCCTGGGAGTCTTCAGCTGTCCTGATCTATGCCTCCCCCAGGGGCCCCCTCCCCTCTTTTAGAAGCTCACTGCTGCTTTGAACTTCTCAGCTGGTTAGACACAGAGCAGTGCTGGAAGCAGGCACTCTGGAGGCAGCAGAGGCCTTGGGACCCATCTGCTGTGGCACTTTGCAGAGGCCTTAGAGAGGACTTTGGACTCCAGACTTGGAGTCCATCCCCAGGCTTGGGGATGCTGAGATAATCCTACTTTAGATTTTCAAGATGGGTAATATTTTGGTTACCCACGTATCTTCTATCTTGGCATGTCCTAAGTGCTGGCTCTGTGTTCAATATGCTAAGCGACTTGCTCCTTATTTCTTCTTCCGCATCACCCTATGGTGTGGGTACTCTTATCTCCATCTTGCAGTAGAGGAACCTGCCACACAAATTCCCAGCTGGTCAACAGTGCATTGATTCTGGCCCCTGCTTGACAGCCGCCAGTGGTTCCCCAAGACTTAAATGTTCAATTCCTGTCTTCTTACCTGGCTCCCCCCACCCCCCAGGCTCTGTGGGATCCGACCCTGCTGGCCCCTGAGGCCTGACTTCTCACCTTTCCCTGCTCAGGCCTACTGGACACTAGTGTTCGGAGAAACCAGCTCATTCTCATTTCTACCTCCGGGTCCTAGAGCCGTCATCTCCTCTTCCCAGCCTACCCTCTCTCTCCCTCCCTCTTGGCCTGAGTGACCCCAACTGCTGTACCTTCAGATGCCATCATCATCTCCCTAAGTATGGAGCACATCCAGTGCTGCCACTGTGTTCTGTGCACACATCTGTCCTAGGGTCACCTCAGGGTGCTGAGAGCCACTGCAGTCCTCTGTGGCTAGGATGGCCATAAGGAGCATGCTGTGAAGGGCTAAGTGCGCTGCATGTAAGCCAGCAACATGATGATGAGGAAGTGTGGTGAGAGTGAGATGGGTTTTGATTTTTCCTAGTTGAACTGCTATGAAGGTGGTACTAGAAGGCTGGAGTTTGAATGTATTCTCTCAGTGAGTGAATGATGTAGTTGTAGGGGGAATAGGTAAAAGTGAGGAATTGGGAGGTGGAGCTCAGCTTCTTCCTTCACTCCCCAACACGTGATAAATTCTGTTAAAAATTGTTTTTCATCTACCCACTCACCTCTCCTTCTCTTCTTTATCTTTCTGATTCCTAGTGTTTGAAATCTGCTTGGATTTTTAGATCCTTTACTTGTGGCCTTAGTGGGTGTGGTAGACAGGACAATGCTTCCACCCCTACCCCAGAGATTTCTCTGTCCTTATCCCTGGAACCTGTGAATATGTTAGGTTACATGTCAGATGAGAATTAAGGCAGCTAATCAGCTGACCTTCAAATAATGAGATTGTCCTGGATTTTCCTGATGGGCCTAATGTAATCGCAAGGATGCTTAGAAGTGGAAGAGGAAGGCAGAGGAGGTCAGAGTAAGAGGGAGGTGTGAGTAGGGAAGAAGAATCAGAGAGATGCAATGCTGTGTCATTTAAGCAGCTCAGTTCCTGGTAATTTGTTACAGCACTAGTAGAGAATGAATACAGTGATGACTACAAAAATGTCTGGCCGTCTCATCTATTGGATTCTAGTACCAACTATGAATAGAAAATTCCTCTATTTAGGTTTAGTGGTCAGTAGCCCAGGCTCCGAGTCTTCCTTGGGTCAAATCTTGGCTCCTGAGATGTTGATTTAAGGCCCTCCTGGTGTTAATATAAGAATAAAGTGAGTTTGCATATATCTAAAGTGCTGAAAATGGTGCCACTAAGCCCCTGGTATGTTGTTGCTGTGATTATTATTTTTATATAATTTTTATATTGCACTCTAGCCAGGGCCAGTTCTAATGTGCAAAGAAATCCCTTGTATTTAGTAAACTTCGGCCTCATGTATACTTAGAAAAGTTTAAACCTCAGTAGCTTAACATGGAAAATCTGGATTCAAACCCTAGCTTTGCATAAAAGCCATGGCATTGGTACATTAGAAGAACTCTGTCTTTGAGATGTGGAAAAATGTTCAAGCTAAGTACATAGCTTTGAGAATACACAGGGGAGCTGAGCATTTAAATGAGAGGGAGCCCAGTACTTCACACAATTAGCTGATTGCCAGTGAGCAAGACAGGTTTTGATTTTTCCTATTTGAGTTGCTGGGAGGGTGGGGTTTGAATGCCAAGTTAGGTAATGGTGGTCTCGAGCCTGTTAATGTAAGTATGGCAAGGCAAAGAGTTTGTTTAGAAACATATTGCAAGGTAGGTGTGGAGATCAGATTGGGGATCTTTAGAAAGCTCACTTTTCTTAAAAAACAAACAAACAAAAAACAAAGGCAGGGATTTTTTGCAATGTCTAATTTGGAGCTTTTCAATATTTCTATCTATGGATTCAAAGGATATTTGCATCCATATATAAAATGGCTTTATACTTTATTTGCAAGTCCAGCTGATGGTTTCCAATGCAAATCAAAGTATTTGTACTTGCAAAAGGCAATCACCTGCAGTCTGGGGGTGACTTGGTAGAAGGCTAGAGTTCAAATGTGAATCTATATTTGAATGACCATCTCCAACCCTATTTCCCTGATCTCCACTCCTGGCAACCTTTCTGTTTGTCCCTAATTCTGTTAAAAAAAAAAAAAAAAAAAAAAAAGCCCTGTTCCTATCTCAAGCTAAAACACCCATGTTGTCTTTGTCTCTCTAACCTCTCTTACATTTCTCTGCTTCAGCTTTATCCCATTAGTAGCGGAATTGCCATCACTTCCACGTCTCATGCAGGCTCACCTTTTCTGTTCGCACTGTCCCCTCCCTGATCCATGCCTCGTCTCTCATGTTTAGTCTATGACCACAGTCCCCTGGCTGTGCTGCCCTCAGCCTCTCCCTTTTCTAATTTGTTCTATATATGCAATTATTTTCCTGAAGTGCAGTTTGAGATGTGGTCACTCTAGATTGTACAACACTTCAGTGCCTCTCGCTGGCTGCTCAATTAAATATCAGTCCTGTGTCCCAACATCCAACGACTGCTGTCCATTCCTGGTACAGATTCTGAGGTTTCCTTTTCTACAGATCCTGGGGCTGCTTCCTCCTTCTGAAATGGCTTTCTCACTTCCTCTTTTGCCTGTTTGAGGTCCTACCTATTATTTAACCAAATTGTAAATAGCGTCTCTTGGCTTGTCCCTGGTTACCTCTATACATATTTATTATATGTCTTTAATGGAATTTTTATTTCACAGACACATGTGTACTTGCATTTTCCCCTGAGTATAAGCTCTTTGAGGATAGGGACTGTGAGTGTTCCACATCTGTGAATATCTCCTATAATTTGGCACATTACCTTGTACATGGTGATGGTCTAAAAATATCTTAAAAACTGTTCCATCATTTATGAAGCTACCATTTTCTTTTTTTAAAATGCAGTTTAAAAAGTACGTTAAGTATGAAGTATAAATTTTAATGTGACAGTCCATAAAAATGGATAAATATAGTGTACCATGGGATCCTTGAGTTGAATTCTGCATTGTGGGGTACAGGAGACTTGTAGCTGAATGGATTCTCTCCCCACCCCCGTGTAATTATTGGGTTGGCCAAAAAGTTTGTTCGGGTTTTTCTGTAAGTTTTTACGGAACTTTACGGCCAACTTTTTTGGCCAACCCAATATTTGGGCTTGAAATGAGATGCATGGCTTTATGTATGGAGAAGCTTCAAGGTAAAAGGACCCAGTCAAGCAGCTTAAGATCACCCTAGGCAATAGTTATTATTGCTATGTAACAAGTTAGCCTACAACTTAGTGGCTTAAATTGATAAACATCTCCCCCAGTTACTGCAGTTCAGGAGTGGCTTAGCTGGGTGGTTCTGGCCCGGGGTCTCTCCTGAGATTGTGATCCAGATGTCAGCTGTGATTGTAGTGAGGTTGGAGGGTCGGGACACTCATTCACAAGCAGATTAGTGTCGGTTGTGGGCAGGGGTCCTGAGCTCCTCACGACAGGGTCTTCTCCATTGGGCCCCTTGAGTGTTTCCTGACTCTGTGGCTGGTTTCCTCAGAGTGAGTGATACTAGAGAGAACAGGAAGAAAGTGGCAATGCCTTTTATGTCTTGGCCTGGCAAGGCAGACACTGTCATTTCCACAATATCCTATTGGATACACAGTAGGCCTTATTTACAGTGCAAGACCATGAATATCAGGAAGTGAGAGTCACTGGGGCCATCTTGGAGGCTGGCTACCACACTCCAGTAATTACTGTCCACTTAGGTTTTTAGCACCCCAGCAGAAAGACAAGATGGTTGCCTTTTCTTTAATTTCATAGGGTTGAGTAAGGCCCAAGGGATTCATCTTCGGCTCTGGAATTGTAGGCTTGGCTTCTGGGAGGCCACCTTGCCCTCTCCCCCCACTCCAAGCATGCATAGCCAGGGCGGGCCTTGATTCCTGGGCCTCTCAACCACCTTTAAAAGAATGCAGCAACCTCAGAGGAAGTCCACAGCTATCAGTGGTATTTGGACAAGAATTTGACTGATGATTATAAAATAAGTCCTGATGCTGCCAGAATGCCCAAAGTACTTCTGACTTTTCTTTGTAGGTCTGAAATTGAGGGTTGATTTCTTCTGAATGGAAGGTATTTCTCTCTCCCTTTGGAAACAAATTCTTTTCATAAGGATCTGGATTGGCTTTGGTTATTTACTCGTCACCCTCTCAGCTGCAAGTTGATGATTAGATACATTCCAGTCTGGTGACACACACGTTTGAAAGGATTCATGCTTCTAATCATAAAAAAAATAAAATTTTTTCCTTTCTTAACATCTGGAGCCTGATGAATAATTACTATAATTTAAAAAGAGGGCATTGTATATTTGGGTATTTTTTAAGCTTCAAATGCCTCTCTCTGTGCAGGATTCACATTGTACACCCTTTGTTCTAAAACATTCTACTGTGCCGTGCTCACAGTCTACTGGGGAACCTTAGTGGCTGGTGTTAAAAGTAGGTCATTATAGCCCAACCTTCATAGCTCTCTTATTCTGCTTCTCCAAAGGCCTTAATAAGTAAATCCACTGCTCCGCTCAGGATCCTTCACCCTGCCCTCCTACACCTCATAGCACAGGAGAGGCAGAAGCAGGCCTGGTCCTCTAGGGAGGATGTTAGCTCCTCCCCTTCTCACCACTATCATTATTGATTTAGGGACATCATCTTGATAGGTAATGTCAGGCCACTTGTTATGACTACTAGGGATACATTTTAGATGAACCGATGTGAAATAAGCAATTGAAAAAACCTATGGCCAGATTTGTAGTGAAAGAGTGACATCTTATATTTTTTTGATGTCTATTTCTGTACTAAATTATGCCAGCCCTATCCCCATGCTGTCATCTGAGCTCATGCCCAGGTTTACTTCCCTTGATATTAGAACATGTTTACTCTTTTGCCGAATCCTTGTGCCTTGCATGGCAGGCTGACCTTGACACTGCGTCTCCTATCCAAGAACTTGTGTCTACAGGTGGACTTGGTATCCAGTATTGTGATAGAGCCATGAAAGTAAACCAAATTACCTAGATCTCAAGGGGACTTTGGAAAGGCCCTAAATCTTCATTTCTCTTTGAGTTCATCATTTGTTAAGTTTCATGGATGTTAATTATTTTTTGCCTGGCAAGAAATTACAAAGAATTCTGAATGCTCTTATGAAAAAATTGCTTTATATTTCATAATATTCCTTAAGTGCCTTGTGCATTATGTAGGGGCTCAATGAATTCTTACCAGTTGATTAAAATAAATTCTCAATAGTTGGTTGTTTAATATTTATGTTTGGGCTATCAAATCATGATCCTAGAGGCAAAAATAACTAGAAGAGGGTTGGTGTGAAGTAAAGCTGGGCCAAATTAATTGTAATGTTGGGAGGTTGATCATTATAGAAAATACTTCATAAGTCTATACTAGTATTTAAATAAATATATACTATTCTGTAGAATGTAATGTTGAGCTTATTACAAGAGAATAAATGGTAACATTTATTTGATGTACAAACATTCTGCCCATGGAATCCTGAAGAATTTAGGGTATACTCACACTCAGGAATTTAGGCTAATGGTCATCTTCATCTCTTCTATTCACTCTGAAGATGTTCCATGAAAGTCACAAGACGGACATTCAACATTAAAGATGTTGGAATGAAATGTGCTTTAGTATTTTGTGGTTTTGGTTTTTTTAATAAAATAATCTGTGTGAAGGTAGTTGATGCATATACTCAGCCTAATCAGAAGAAATCTGCTGGGGTAATAAACATTTAGGTAGCTATTACAAAGAAGACAGTACTTCTAAGGCAGAAAGAAAATATATTTTTATATTAAATGTATATATTAAAACTGCATATACATGCATATTAGATACACACAGAGTTAGAGCTACAGCTCATATACAATTTGGAGAAACACTGAAAATTAGTCTTGTAAAAAGTTACTGGCATCGAGTGGTAGAATCCCAAGTTAGTGGATTCATTTATCCCCACAATGTATCAGCCAGCTCTCATAAATACTACTATTAACCTAAGAAATTACTGTCAGTAAAACCTAGCTCTAATACACAAATCTCAACGAGCTGAACCTTTAGATCCAATGACCTCATCATGATAGATTAAAGACCAAACATAAAGACATTACGAAATATGTGATTTTAATCTATTTGATCATATCAGAACAACCTTTTTAGTGACATGATTTTATCATGGAACCTCATGTGTTTTCCTTAAAACCAAGAAGGCAATCTAAAAGACTTTAACCCTGTCTTGTGTCGTAGCTTCTAACTCCGTCTTAATTGACTTCATTTGGTAAAACTGGCTGAAATGATGCTCTTCTGGACCACCAATCATGACAGCAAAGATGTCCTGTAGCTGAATTCCACCTGCCACTGGGATAGTGATAATGTCAAGGGCTAAAATCTAGGCTTGAGCCCCCATCATACACCATACTCTGGATTACAACCATCCACACCTATTTCCTTTATAAGGTTCTAATAAAAAATAACCACCTAGGGTTTACAGCAACAAAATCAGATTCCTGCAGTGAAACAACCCAGGGTTTGCAACAGACAAAACAAACAAAAACCAAACAACTGAAACCCAAAACAAACAACCTAATCAGATCCTTACAGTGAAACAGGACTTAACAAAGCACCTTCTTTCAGAATTAGTAATCTTGCTTGAAATAGGAAAAAAGCTTGCAGCTCTTCCTATCAATGGGTTAATCCATGCCCAGACTGAATGGTGCCTTACAAGAACAATTTATAGCTTACAGAAGTAATATATCATGTTATCTCATCCAACCTTCAACATATTTCTACTTTTCATTCTTCCAACTCACAAATGAGGAAAACTTCAGAAACAGCTGATTTGAAATTCCTTGCATTTTCCACAGTACTTGGGTTGGGTTCATTCCTGGAATTACCATATGCAAATAGTGAAAGAAAAATGCTTTGATGTAGGCATCGAGCTGCAGCAAGACAGAAAGCAATCTTCATCCATGATGGCTCCTCAGATGATAATCTCATTTAGTAACTCTTCTTCATCTGGAGCTGATGTGGGTTTTTTTTGTTTTTTTTTTTTGCGGTACGCGGGCCTCTCACTCTTGTGGCCCCTCCCGTTGTGGAGCCCAGGCTCCGGATGTGCAGGCTCAGCAGCCATAGCTCACGGGCCCAGCCGCTCCGCGGCATGTGGGATCTTCCCGGACCGGGGCACGAACCCGTGTCCCCTGCATCGGCAGGCGGACTTTCAACCACTGCGCCACCAGGGAAGCCCTGGAGCTGATGTTTTGATAAATTTTTTTTTTGACCAGGAGATAATGAAAAAAAATTCTCAGTAAGTCTCCTCAAAGCTAATTGTGTGTACTACTTTTTTTCCCTCGTGGGGAAAGTATATTAGGGTGGAAGCAAGCCCCTCCAGATCCAGGGACTTGGGTACCACCATTCATGTACAGGGTAGTTGAGACCTACCATGCCATGAGAGACACACTGAGAATAAATAACATGGAGATGTGGGGAAGGAAACAGCTGAATTAAAAGTGTTCTTTTCTTTGCTAACAATCACTTCACATATTGAAAAAAATGATTAATTACAACTTTTATCTACAAAGAATGGGACATTCATCTAATATCCCACTACAATGAGTACCATGAGAGCAAAGCTCTCTAAAGGTCTCAGTCATTTCCACAGCCGGATGGCAGAGGAAGAGCTTGGCTGTCCTAGTAATGTGTGAGCAGGCCCAGATGAAGCCTGCTATGGTCTGAATGTTTGTGTCCCCACGAAATTCATTTTGAAAGTTTAATGCTCTGTGTGATAGAATTAGAAGGTGGGGTATTGGGGAGGTTCTTGGGTCACGAGCATAGAGCTTTCATGAACAGGATTAGTGCCTTGTAATAAGAGAGGTTCCATAGAGATCCCTAGCCCCTCCCACCATGCGAGGACACAGCGAGGAGGAGTCGGTTATGAACCAGAAAGAGAGCCTTCACCAAGCGCGACCACACTGGTGCGTTGATCTTGGACTTGTTAGCTTCCAGGACAGTGAGAAATTAATTTCTGTGGGTAATTAGCACCCCACCACCACTCCCCTCCATCCCCACTCCCCACCAGTCTGTGATATTCAGTTGCAGCAGCCTGAATGGACTAAGAGTCTTTGGGCATCCTGACAGGTTAATAATTTGGTCCTCTTAAAATCATATTCTTTAAATATGCACATTTATTTTGAAGAGACATTGGACTCTGTGTAGGAGAAAGGTGGAAGGGGAATGGACAGGTCCCTCAGTGTCTGCTGTCATGTCTCAAGCTAGTCAGCTCTACCAGGCTTGAATACTCCATGCAAAGCATTAACTGTGCTTGCAGCCGCCTGGCCCACTCTTCTTGGAAGTCAAACTCAGATAATGCCTCTTGGGAGGTCTCAGCCCCACCCCAGGTGTTTCATCCAAACACATTGCTTCTCTCTCCATAAGAACCAATGTGGTTAATACAAGTTTCTCCATCTTGTGACATTTCCACGACCCTCTGAGTACCTCTTACAGAGCGGTGCTCTAGGCAACAACCTGCCTGGTCTGCCCTTAATTCAACTCTGTTTCTGACAAAGCTCTTTTATAGAAATGAGACTCTTGTACATCAGGTGTTTCCTGTTGCTGTACCAAGAGGCCATTACTTGATTACATATATATTTGCAAGGGTAGAGAAGGAAAGTGATCAGAAGTTTTTGCCACTTTAGTTCTTCAATTAAGAAAGAAATGGTCTTCAGTTTTCTCTTTCCTTTTTTGAAATTTACCTCTTCCCTCATTTTAAATATCTCTCCCAACTGGGAAAGCTCAGCTTTACCTTCTGTAGGGCATAGGTACCCACATACTAAAACACATAAATAGGAGGAATGGTGTTTTAGGGGAGAATTACTATTTAGGGAAAAGAAGACATAGTTTTCTTTTATTTAAAAATCTACTATAGGGAGACAGGTGAACCTCAGATCCACCACCTGGATATACGATTTCTAACTATGTATTAATCTCAATAACATTTTAATGTTGGTAACAAAAAAATTTTTTAAACTCAGACATTTTAAATTAAAATGCATGTATTTATTTTATTTCTAATGAACCTGCATCAGTTTGATTCAGTAACATTTGAAACTGATAAACAAAAATCCTTCCAACCTCTGTGTTACAGTAATATTCAAACTGTTATTTTTGGTGCCCCCAAACTTTTTATTAATTTCAATTATGAAGACATCATACTTTATTTTATTTTTAAATAAAAATGTTTAGAAAACGTAATAATATTTGTTAAATCTAGACTGCAGGTAGGTAAGCTTTTGTTATACTTTGAACTTAAGTATGTTAGTGTTGACTGAAAAAAATGCACAACATAAAATTGAGAGTTATATATATATATATTTTTAACATCTTTATTGGAGTATAACTGCTTTACAATGTTGTGTTAGTTTCTGCTGTATAACAAAGTGAATCAGCTATTCGTATACATATATCCTCATATCCCGTCCCTTTTGCGCCTCTCTCCCACCCTCCCTATCCCACCCCCATAGGTGGTCACAAAGCACCGAGCTGATCTCCCTGTGCTATGCAGCTGCTTCCCACTAGCTATCTATTTTACATTTGGTAGTGTATATATGTCTACGCCACTCTCTCACTTCGTCCTAGCTTACCCTTCCCCCTCCCCGTGTCCTCAAGTCCATTCTCTACACCTGCGTCTTTATTCTTGTCCTGCCCCTAGGTTTATCAGAACCTTTTTTTTTTTTTTTAGATTCTGTATATATGTGTTAGCATATGGTATTTGTTTTTCTCTTTCTGACTTACTTCACTCTGTATGACAGACTCTAGGTCCGTCCACCTCACTACAAATAACTCAATTTCATTTCTTTTTATGGATGAGTAATATTCCATTGTATATATGTGCCACATCTTTATCCATTCATCTGTCGATGGACACTTAGGTTGCTTCCATGTCCTGGCTATTGTAAATAGTGCTAGAATGAACATTTTGGTACATGACTCTTTTTGAATTATGGTTTTCTCAGAATATATGCCCAGTAGTGGGATTGCTGGCTCATACAGTAGTTCCATTTTTAGTTTTTTAAGGAACGTGCATACTGTTCTCCATAGTGGCTGTATCAATTTACATTCCCACCAACAGTGCAAGAGTGTTCCCTTCTGAGAGTTATATTTTATTCAGTGGACAAAACTGAGCACTTAAGCCCAGGACACAGCTTCTCTGATAATTCTGAGAGACTGCTCTGAAAAGGCAAGGAGGGGAGCCAGGATATATAGACATTTTTCCAACAAAGACTAGGTAGTTGGAACATTGAAAGATTACTGTTAATAAAGAAAACCAGATATCTTAAGGAATTTAGAGCTTTTCTATGTATGGGAGGATGCAAGAGTCTGGAATCATTGAAATCACTGCTTTGATGTGCACCTCAGCTATCTGAAGCTGGCATCCTGTGTGTTCTCATCCGAGTCTCTTCAGGGTGCACCGTCCAGGCAGCTGTAATGTGATGGCTTGATGGCTGCAACATCCTTTGTTTACTGATATGGCAGGAAATATTTTAGTTCACATTAGACAGCTTTCATAATAAATGATATTGCAAGAAAGAAAAAATAGAATAAATATCATTGAAATTGATTTTTCTTTAGACATACAATCATCAGAAAAAATCCTCAGTAAAAGACCCTTAATTTTACTTTAAGTAAAAATAATTTTCAGATATGCTTTCATAATTTTATACAATTGCTTTTCACGTGTTTTATGAAATGTTTTATGAAATGCAGATGAAATGTTTCACAAGCTCATGTATTCATTCACCTCTATAGTGAGTCATTGTAGCCCTTGACTCCAAATTTTTAGAGAAGCACATATATAAAAATTTTGCCAAAGTTCCTCTCACTTTCTGGTCCATCAGGGAGAGCAATGCTCAGTTTCTCTGTGAATCACCCACTGCTGGGCTCTTGGCACTGGATTCTGGGCTGTCCAAGAAGGCTGCTGGCTGAGAAGGGCCTGCAGGGATGGGACAACATCTGAGCTAGTCTGACCAGTAAGGAACCCACTGCAGTGGAAATGTGGATTATTTACTCTGGGTCCTGCCACTGTTCTAGGTGCTGGGTGCTGGGGTGAATAAGACACCAACATTCTTCATTTCAGATCATCTTTCTAGTAAATAAAAAAGAATCAATGATGGTAATCATTGCTATGAGGAAAACAAAACTGGCTCTTATCATGGGGACTGGGACATGATGGAAGTGTGTGTGTGTGTGTGTGTGTGTGTGTGTGTGTGTATGTGTTGGATAAACAAATCAGGGCCCACCCTTAGAGATGGGGGTAGGGAATAGGGAAGGGGTATTTTCCATTTTATTCATCATCTTTGCTTTCCCAAGCAAAGAAAGATCCAGAATGCAAAATTTCATTCTCTTTAAAATCTTGGGTCCAAATGTGGTGTTGGGGGTGGAAAAGGGTGTAGGAGAGGGAAATATGGTGAATCGTCGCACTGTGGTGATTTTTCATTCCTGTTGCAAATGAACTTTAAAAAAAATCTTTTATATACATTTTCATGTTATAACTCTTATAGCCCAAGTACCTGTGGTAGCAAGCATGGGTATTACATAAATATACTCACCTTGATGAATAAATATTAAAATATTTCACCTAACTGGAGTTTTTTCTATAGTTAAAAATAACATGAAAATACATGAGGGAATGGGAATCATTGAAAAGGATTTTTCAAAAGGCTTAGTCTCTGAAAAGTGGTTAAATTACAGTAGCTACCTGAAATAAGAATTAGTTTTTTACCTTTTAACTCCTTGGTGGGAATGGGTCAGCTCCTCTGGCAGGAATGCGTAAGTTCAGCCTTCTTATAGTCAGACAGCACCTTCCCAGAGTTCCATGTGGTGCATCCCACCAGGGCGGGAGAGATTAATGCAGGGCATTGTCCACACTTCAGGTCATTACTGCAATTAGGCTTGTCGTCATCGGGCCCTGTTTGGAAAGGATTAAAGTTTTAACATTTATGAATGATTACCATGATTTTCTTGTGGGCTCTGAGCCAGGAGTTTCAGTAGACAATATTCATAGGTATAGAGAACAAACTAGTGGTTACTGTTGGGGGGAGGGAAGGGGGAGGGGCAAGAAAGGGGGAGGGGCAAGATAGGGGTGGGGGTTAAGAGGTAGAAGCTGTTATGTATAAAATAAGCTACAAGGACATATTTTACAACATGGGGAATAGAGTCAATGTTTTACAATAACTGTAAATGGAGTATAACCTTAAAAAAATATTCTTGTTCCACTAACCTTAAGAGATCAGGAAGAAGCAGCAGTGTTCTTGGCTCAAGACTAACCCTAGGGTGTGTTACTGGCAGTGCTGGGTCATCTGGTCAAAGTGCTTTTACAATGAACCACAGGGCAAATCGAACAGGCAGCCACCTTCTCCAAGGCCCACAGAAGGTTCTGTTGAAATCCATTAACCCCCTCCACAGAAGAGTGAGTGGAGACAATGACGGGCTAGGTGTGGGATGGAAGAAATGTGATCAGCAGCTCTATTTAGTTTGTGTCTCTAGTGGCTCAGGAACGCGTAGGTTTTCTGAGGCTCAAACAAAGAAACTGAGAAAGCTCAATAGCTTTAGAGGTTGACTATGAATATGTGGGTTTCTCTTCAGTCACATTAGAAGGTTCACATTGTTGAATCTGAAAACTCAGTTGTCCATGTAAGTTGTTTTTTTGTTTTGTTTTTTGGGGTTTTTTTTTGCGGCACAAGGGCCTCTCACTGTTGTGGCCTCTCCTGTTGCGGAGCACAGGCTCCAGATGCGCAGGCTCAGCGACCATGGCTCACGGGCCTAGCCGCTCCGCGGCATGTGGAATCCTCCCGGACCAGGGCACGAACCCGTGTCCCCTGCATCGGCAAGTGGACTCCCAACCACTGTGCCACCAGGGAAGCCCTCTGTGGGTGTTTTTCCCTTCCTTCTTGACAGTCCTGTTGTCACCTTCCTCTCTCCTGGCTCCCTGCCTCCCAGGTGAAGATGCAATGCTTCATCTAACCTCTTAGCTTCTGTCAGTTCTACTCAACTTGCTGCTCCCAACTCTGATCAGCCATGAAGTAATAATTCACCTTTGAACAGACAAGGACACAGGGAGGGATTCCTCTGAGGGGTGATATTCAAGACTCAGAGGAAGGAGGAGAGTACAGTGGGACGGGCAGGTGAGTGGCAGGTTTGGAACTTCAGGGAAGGGCGCTCCATCTGCTGCCTGCTCACACCTGCCTGCCAGTCATCTGCCTGGTGCTAGTCTATCACCTTGTCACTCCCATCGCTGCCACTGACATTGCTTTTGCTGACTCAGGTCACTGGATTTTCCTTCTTGTCTTTGTTTACCTCATACATTCCAAAATCTCCAGCAAACTGGAAAGAGTTCAAACCAAGCAATTAGAGGTCTAAGTAACTGACAATAATAATTAATTTTAAAATAGGGCCTTGCTACTATAAGTGTGGCTCCAGAGCAGCAGCATTGACATCCACCTGGCAGCTGGTTGGGAATGCAGAGCCTTGGGCCCAGGCCACACCCATTGGACAAGAATGTAGGGGGATTCCCAGGAGACTAGTATACATAAGGAAGTCTGAGAAGTGCTGCTCTGGCCCTGAACATACCTGTTAAGGATTTGAATCATGGACTCTTCCCTGATAATGGAAAATGCTGTGAAGACCTGGAGACCACTTTTCATGCTTAACTTTAAAAGAGCGATTTGGGAAGGAAATATGAACAATGAGTGTTGATAATGAAGAGAGTTCGGATGGGGAAGGGGTATGGCATTACCAGAGTATTATGGTTCCAGATTTCTAGGAAAGAGGGTGGGATATGACGATATGAGAGATTCATTTCAAGCCAGAAGGATTTTCAGAGTTTGGAGGAAGGGACTCTGGGAGTGTCATAGGGTATAAACAAAGTAAGTGAAAAAGGAAAGAAGAATTATTTAGAAATCCAGCTATAGACTATGTATCTTCTTTGTGGTGTTAGAGAAATCCAGTGTCCTAATGTGAGTTATTTCAAAAGTACCTTTTGATGTGTGAACCATGTTTTTTGATGGCGGCACTGAGCCTGGATCTGACTACATAAATAATAGCTTCAATAGGGTTATGAAGGGTTATACGTCGGGAGCACCATTATCAGATTCAAGACTATGTTACTGTTTAAACTGTGGAATATACCACCAGGGAACATTATGTTTTAGGTCATGCTTATCTGCAGACAGCAATCTAGACGGTGATGAAGATGGTCTGGTCTAGGACCATGCTTTCACTGACTGTATCACCCTTGGCCTAGTATTGGCTAGAATCTAAAGAAGGATGCACCTGTGCTTTGATCATTTGCTAGTTGTGTTATGTTATCCCAGCATCTCCAGGACAAATATTTCTTGTGTTTTATAAGATATATAATACTGAAGTGTAGAACTGGACTCACCCCACTCTGTTCATCACTAAGCATATTTTAGTATTTTTGGAAAGAATAATTTACAACATTCAAACATAAATTATTTAAAATATAACTTTTTAAAAGCATGCTTAGTTTAAAAGCTATATAAAAGTGTAATAGTTGACTATTTACCTGGAACTCTGTGTTATTTGGTAGAGAAATGGTAGGATCCAGAAATTCCTTCTTTTCCCCTCAAGATAAAATAATAATCTACTCTTGCAGCCCATTGTGTTTTTTAAAGATGGGCCCAAAATATTTCATATCTCAAGTGCTTTTCCTACCATGTGACTCTGACGTTCTTGCGAACGAAAGTTGAGTTCTGTGTCACCTCCTCTTGAAATCGGGCAGGATTGGGTGACTGTTTTGACCAATGAAGATGGTGGAAGTGGTCCTAGATGAATTCTGAGGCTAGGTCCTACCAGACAATTTAAATTCTGCCTTGCTTGCTCTTTGAGATTTCAGCCTCTAGGTAAGCAGTCCTACTTTGAGGAATTCCACATCAGCTCAGATAGAGTTCATGGAAGGGCCCTGAGACTACACACACAGAGAGAGAGGATCTGGATAGTCCAGCTCCCCACTGTTCCAAACCCACCCCACGAGAGACCTTGAGTGAGAACCCACCCCCATCCAATTCTTGACAGTCAGAAACCATGGGAAAAGATAAAATAATTGTACTTCTTTGAACTAAGTCATTGGCTACAAATATTTTATTGCTTCCTGGCCAATGACATTTTGGGTTTTCATGCCAATTTTCTGTGATGATATCTAAATCTGAGATATGATTACTGTTGTTGCCATGGGGTGGTATTGTCTACATGGTAAGGAAGATCTTGAAAGAAGGGCAAGACAGAAAAATGAAGACGGTGCAAATGGGATGTTGGAATACCATCAGAGTAGGAGAGGAGCTTGAGCACAATGACAAAAGAGAAAATGAGACTCACTTGTGCAGGAATTACTTTTCTTGGGCCAGAGAGCGAGCAAGGAGAATTAGGTTACAGAAAAAAGCTGGGGCCAGGTTGTGGGGGTTATTAAATGGAAAGTTGAGTTTTGACTTTCATCTGTGGACCAGGAGAACTGATTGACACTTAATTTTGTGTGTGTGTGTGTGTGTGTATGTGTGTGTGTGTGTGTGTGTGTGTGTGTGTGTGTGTGTTGGGGGAGGGCAGGGCTTAACTCATTGCTATGTAGCACAGTTCCAACTGGGCATAATGTGAAATGTGTCTGGTAAACTTCCATTGTGAATCCCATCTGAATACAATACCCAAATCTGCTCTTTCATGCTTGGTTTTTATAATTTGTTTTTCATGTGTTGAGGGTGCATGCTCACACTTTATGAAAACAGAGGGAATATTGCTCACAGCTGTATTTGGACCACTCTGACACTCCAGAGATTTCACTCCTTTATTCTGTTTTTATAACCATCTTTGTCACTTTCACATCTTTCATTTTTCCTCTTTTTGATTCAGCTGCAGCCATATCCAATAAAACACAGTGACAGATAGATGGATCTTACAGAAAATCTGCTGATTGCTCTCTCTGTAAACCTCAAATGTAAACAATAGAAGGACATTTGTTTCTCTGTCATGTTTCTTTTAATACATAAAGATGAAGAACCAAATCAGTGTTAGGAAAGAAGAAAAGAAGAATATGTTATGGTTGTCTCCTCATTAGCTTTTTGGTAGCCATTCTCCCTTAGAATGAGCTTTTACATTTTCCCTGTCTATTTCACTGGGGACGAAAAAATTTCTACTCTTATAACTTCCAGATTCCTCATTGAAGAGACCCTGGGGAACGAAGCCAAAATCATACTTACTGAAAATTGTTGTCTTTTTTCATTCTTCTGATTCTATAAAGTCCTGTAGCCAGAATATGGATCAAAATAACATTTCCAAAATTATTATGAGTGGAATAGTGATTATGATAAGGACTTGTCTTAATAAAAATCTAAATGTGAAATATTTTGTTATTTGGAAAAAGCTGGAATATTAATGAAATGAAGCTCTCCACTCCACCCCTCCTTTCCATCTCCCTTTTGATACCTCTCACCAGCCCCCAAACAATAAATGAGATTGACATTGAAAAGAGCTTTGAGTTCACTACAAGAGGGATTATTTCTTGGTTTCATTTTGGTTGTACAGGTAAACTCTTTGCCTTGATAAATATCCGTTGGCTCTACCTGGATGCCACTGCTCCTTCTGCTTCTGAATATAACCTTGTATTTATATGTGTTTGCACTTTTCACAGCTGGAAAATGCATTCCTTGGTCAGTAATATAAGGCACAGAAAGTATGCTTTTGTGGTCAATAGCAGGTGAGTGACTCTGGTCCCTTGTGGAGTCAGATGGACAAGGATCCAAACAGCAAAGCAGATGGATAATTTCAGCACCATGTAGTCCCTTGGGGTCTGTACAGCTAGAAGACATTTTCAGCCTCACGTAATAAAAATGACAGACAGTCACTCAGCCTACATGGAATTGTATCCTGTCATCTTTACTCAGGAAAATCTCCCTCTGAAGTCAGTGGGGGGTTTTAGACTGAGAATCAGCCATGGAATATGCCCCTTTAAGTAAATGCAATGGAATTAACGTTTAGCTGAGCAATTCAGAACACATTTCAGTGACATGTATGAGAAATCCTGGAAGTTTCACAATTTCTCTTATAAGGGCATCATCACGTTACTAGGTAACATGGTAGCCACTGATTCGTCTCTGAGGATGGATTTAACTGGCTTATCATAGAATTCCACAGGGAAAATTGCTTTTCTTTTCTTCCCCAAAAGTCTATTAAGAATCTCATTCTATCTCCAAGTTCTAGCTACTTGATATCAGCACAAAGTGACTGATAGGGATTTAAAAATAATACCCTTTACTTAATTCTCTGGAGATTTTTGCATCGAGTTAATATTGCAATGATCGTTCTCGCTAGAACTCAAATGTTACTCCTACGGAGGAAAGAGAGAACTAGAACAATCACAGGAAGAGTCACTGGAGAGCCCTAGAGCCAGACCTAGGTTCCTGATTTGTAGTCTTAACATGGGAAGAGGCTTTCTTGATTCTTACTTCCCCTGACACACAAGCATCATAGCGTCCTTCAGATGATGTTGGTGCCAGCTGTGTAGGTAGAATCACAATATTACATAACACTATTGCTTGTCATCCTCACAATATATTCTTTTTAAAGTTGAATTTCTCCTTAAATTTCCATCTTTTTCTTGTGGGAGCTTTTTAAGATGAGGGTAGAGGATTGATTGCAACCCCTTAACAATTTTAATAATTTTCTGAGACTCTTACCATACGTATCTTATCAAATATATATGTCTTTTATACATGTAAAATATACGTAATTTTAAACCCCACAATGACTAACACATTTATACTTTAGAATGAATGTGCTTTTTATATTTTTTGAGACTGTGGCATTGGTAAAGGATTGATGGGACATTTGCATGGGCTATGGGGGAAGGGCAGGGACTGTTCACTAGATGCTTCAGGTTTGAACATCAGGTTGTTGATGAAATACACAAAGAAAAATAAAATTGCCATCCACGATCGTGTCTATGATGCAACTGTCCTGTTGTAGAACTTTGATCATTACTAGAATTGTTTTATTCCTTCCTTAGAATTCTATTACTTGCCTGGGTGTATTTTCTTTTTTCATCAGTAAGTGGTCCATTTTCCATTTGAGTTTGGTTGCATGATGGCCTTAGGTAAGCGTCTCCTCTCCTCTCCACTCTACCACACTGTCAGACAGTACATTTTTGGATGCTAGCTCTTGGTACCAGATAGATGAACTGACATACGTGAACCAGAGCATAAAGTATATGTGACAGTTCTCACTTTGCTGCCCCTTTACTGCATTGCATGGCTGCTCTCTCTCTCCGTCCCATCGTCCCAACCTGCAGATAGTATCATAGGATTTTGACCAGTTCAGCTAACGTTTCACTCATATTTTTCTCTTTCTTTTTGTCAAGCTCATTCTGGTCCTGCAAATTCCTTGTAAAAGTGCCCAAAATCCACTAACCTTCGTGGAAAATTTTGTTGACGTTATCAGTACCATCGTGCTTACATCAGATTAGTATTGTAGTGAATTTGCATAGCCAAGAGGCAGTGAGCAAGTGAACAGAGATGGTTAGCTGGGATGCCATCCAATAGGAGGTAGCTACGGATACTCCCCTCAACTGAAACTGCAAGGTTTGGGGATTAAATAGCAAAACAGATTTCTCTGAATCTCTTCTACCTGCTGCCTGATGGCAATTTGTCCAGTTTTCGTTTGAAAATGAATGACCCCCAGATAAATGTCTTGACATTATTTCCTAATGCACTTCTGATCCCAGTGACTTAAATTCCTGTTAGAATCCAAGTATAAAAACAAAGTGAATGAAACAGATGGCCCTGCTCCTCAGTTGTGGCTTTGAGAAGTAGAGTGAGACAGGTCCAGACACTAGACACTACTGTACTCAGTGCCACTGGGTGCTGCTTTCCCTGCCAGCACATGGTAATTAAAGAAGAGAGACATCACAGTGGCACCAGAGCTGAGGTGCCGTCCAGTTGAAAAGGTCACTGCCGCAAATGAGCAATTATTGTTCCCTGCTGCTGCTGACGCTTTGGCTGCAGAAAGAGCCTCGGAAACACAATGCCTGGATAAGCCAGCTTTGTAATCTGCTTGTCACAAGTCCAGTCGTCAGGGGTCTGCCCTGAATCAGAAAGGATAATGCTGTCCGGAATGGGGAAAGTCAGATTGTAAAAATGTGGCTGTCAACAGAACAGGGCAAAGGGATAGTTTGTTTATTGGCAGCGAAGATGTGGTGGACCAAGCCTGGGGGCTGTGGCTTTAAAGCCTCGTTATAAACCTTAAATATTTGCGAACTGCTTTCTCTGACAGCCTCGGAGCTTGGTAGCAAAGCTTTGTTGCCTCCTAAATAGGGATTTGAAAAAAATGATTCCAAATGCCAGGGTTAAATTGCCTGTGATATTAGCACTTTCTCTAAGGATCAGCTGCTTTCTTGGGGGTTGTTCTTAAGATTGTTTCATTTAAAACCCATCCCTCTGCTTTGCTTTAATAGGGGTGGGAGATTGAAGCAGTGACGAGAGTGGAGGAGGGCTTGGTGGTGGTGGCAGCCCAGTGGGGAGTGGAAATGTCCCCCCACATGCTCACAGCTTCTGAGCCCCAATCTGTCTGTCCGCCCACCCCCAAACCCCAGGATGCCTCAAGCAGAGAGGGCTTTTGTGAGCCTCTCTGGAGCGCAGGGTTTGACCTTGAAGGCAGGTGACCCCCCTCTCCAAGGCAGCCTGATAGAAACTTCATTTCTTTGCCCACTTCAGTCAAATCTAGAGAAAGAATGAAGAGAGTTATCTTATCAGCCCCAACACAAGATTTTGTTTGATATTACATACAAAGCCCTAAAATTGCATTTGACAAGAGAGGCCCCCAAATAGTGAATCATCTAAGGTTTTGACACATGAATCAGGATTTTCCCCTTTGTATTGTAAGGTAAGCTTTCAAATTGTAAGGTGAGATGATCAAGCTCTCTCAGTTTCATAAAGAGGGGGGAAGCAGCTGTCTCTCCCACCCTCTCCTCCTTAGGGAGTCTCCTTCAATACAGAAGAGGCCCTGTGTTTATCAGGCTTTTGATTTTACAATGCAAGGTCGTGGGTCTTCTGACGCTGCTTAGAGCTATAAACACATGCCTCTAAGATTAATTTGGAAGTTCTTCATAGTCGTACAGGAGGTAATCTCAGGTAAAAAAGCATTTTAATTTTTCTCTCATCCACTTTTCTGTATAAACTTGTATGAAAGCCTGCCTAGGCTTTGTCCACATTTTTATGCGTGTGAATCTGTAATACACTGTGTTCTCTCTCTCGTCTGTGTTGGTATGGGGAAGTCTTTTGTTGGCAGGATTGTTTCATTTCCCTGACGGTGGTCAAGAGGGTGAGCAGTCCATTGAGAAAGGCGGAGCCAGCCAGGCGTCAAGGCGTGGACAGAGTGGGTAACCCAGGGCCGTCCAGGGGCTGGAGTGTGAGGGGGCGGGGCTACGAAGTCAACTTTATCTCATCTCTGCTCATCTCTGATGGGGATTAAGTTAGAGGGCTCCATGGCTCACCCTGCTTCCAGCTCTTTCAAGAGAACATTTTCCTAAGTTGTTTTTTCAAATTCCATTTATCTGTTCTTGTTACACAGCTTGTCTGAGACTCATGGAGGTTGAGATGGCAGTTGGTGCTAATGTCTTGGTACTAAAAACTGCTTTTCTTTTACAGAGGCCTCAGCTTATTTCATGGAGCCATTTTGTTGTCAGGCCCCGAGTGGACAGCATGGAGTTTCTATCACTTTCAATAGAAACTAAATTTATAAGCTTGTAATTAATGTTTAATATTTACACAGATATTTACAAAGCTCACAACATTCTATGAAACGGAAAGGAAAATTAAGCAGAAGAAAACAACAACAACAGCAACAAAACAGTAGAATGGGGGCATGAAATGATAGGCAGTCATGTAAAGTCTTAATGCTATACATATGTATGGATATATATGTATGTATTTATGTGCGTGTGTGTGTATACGAATAAGGGCACCCTTCCTTTTGAATAATTTATGGAAGTTTTTAGGTGATTGCTGAAATATTTCTGGGGTATATTCTTTTTTTTTTTTTTTTTTGTGGTACGCGGGCCTCTCACTGCTGTGGCCTCTCCCGTTGTGGAGCACAGGCTCCGGACGCGCAGGCCCAGCGGCCATGGCCCACGGGCCCAGCCGCTCCGCGGCATGTGGGATCCTCCCGGACCGGGGCACGAACCCGCGTCCCCTGCACCGGCAGGCAGACTCTCAACCACTGCGCCACCAGGGAGGCCCTCTGGGGTATATTCTTAATGTTTGTTATTCAGAAATCATTAATTCTATTACTTGAGAAGTAACACTACTGAGTGCTTTATTGAGTCCAGGTAATGACACGTAAGGGTTTTGGTCATAGATTCTAGTATATTTCTAGGGGAGGAAAAATAATTTTCCTTCTGAATTCTTGGCTGTGACCTCCTGTGATAAAAGATTAACAAGACAGAAACAAACAGAAGTTTCTTAAAATGTGAACATCACATATACACAGGAGATACCCAGGGAAAAATGAGTAACTTTCTTAGGTGGCCTAAGCCACCAGCTTAAATACTGTCTTTACCTAAAGACAAAGGGGTGGTGTGTGGTGTGTGTGTGTGTGTGTGTGTGTGTGTAGGGTGAAGTTATGGGAGATTACCAGAAGAAGCATGGATAAACAAGGGTAAGAAGAGTAAGGTCATGCAGATTTAAGTCATTGTCCTTCTCCAATTATAAGATTCTCTTGTGATTTAGAGTCATCCTTCTCCTTTAAAATGGAGATTTCATACAAACTACTATATGTAAAACAGATAAACAACAAGGCCCTACTGTGAGGCACAGGGAATGATATTCAATATCCTATAATAAACCATATTGGAAAAGAATATGAAAAGGAATATGTATATATATCTAAATCATTTGCTGTACACCAGAAACTAACACATTGAAAATCAACTATACTTCAATTTAAAAAAAAAACAGAAAAATAAATGGAGATTTTCTTTATAAACGTAAATGTCTCTTACAAAAGGGTAACTTCTACTTTGTTTTCAGAGACTCTCCTGTTTCTCAGGAAAATCACCTCAAAAAGAATCATTAAGCCAAAGAAGCATATTTTGGGGTGCCATATTCTGCTACCCTTCATATTCAACAGGCTGCCTTTTGCTCAGAACTTTGTCTCTTTCTCATTTTCTTTATCCTTCTCCTTCTTGTGTGGCTTATTTCTTTTCATTCAAGGTATTTTTGTATTTAAATTCATAATAATACAAAAATGTCATCTTATGGTAAGAGCACTGATAAAGGCAAAAATTCCCCTGACTCATCTCTAAGCCAAATTCCCTCTGCACTCAAAACTGCTATTTCCAGACTGGTGTCTCTCCTTCAGGATCACTTTCTTTGCACATATATGTGTGTGTACATGTGTGATAGTGTGTGTACAAACAGAATATATTTATTTTGTGAATTTTTAAAAGGATAATAATAGCTAACATTTCTTGAGTACTTACTATGTGCTAGGCATGTTCAATTTAATTCCCACAACAATGCTATGAAGGGAAGAATTATTTGTAACCCTATTTTACTTATAAGAAATCTAGGAACTGAGAGAGGGTAAGCAACTGCCCTAGGGTTGCACACTCAGCAAGTAGCAGCATTATCCAACACAGGTTTGGCTGCTTGCCACTCAAAAGCCAGTAGTTGAGAGGCAAGTGCTGGTAAGAAAGGCAAGGTTGCTTTATTCAGGGGGTCAGCAACCTGGGGCGAAGGAGGACTCATGTCCAAAAACCAACTCTGAAGATTCTGCTTGACCATGAAAGTTTTTAAAGGGAGGATCATTTGGGGTGGGGTTCAGAATCTTTTTTATCTTCCACTGCGTGCAGACTTTCTTCTGATTGGTTGGCAGTGAGGTAACAGAGTGATGTTCCAGGAATCTTGTGCTCAGCCTGAAGTTACCATCCTCCATCTGGGTAATATGTTTTCTTAGTTCCTACAGAAGAACTCAAAGGTATTGTTATATATATTCCTTGAGGGGGAACCAGGACCCTGCCCCAAGGCTGCACTATATTTTCTTGACTGCTCCTCCTTAGTTTCTGCATTCCCTCCCTTCCCTGATAAGTAACTGATTGAATCTTCCCTTTGGAACTCAGGGAAGGTCAAGGAGGCTGAATGAAGCCTATTTCCTACAAACAAGAAATGGGAGACATGGAAAGGATTTGTACCTGGGAGGGCCCCAAAGGGTCTTTCTCTGTTTCAGCAGGGCCAGGATTCATATCCAAGTTGTTACTTCTAACCTCTTTGCTCTGTTTTTCTCTGACATAAATAATGTTCTTATGTAGAAATTGTATTCTGTAGAAGCAAAAATGTGTCAAGGAGCTTTTTCTATATGGATGCATTCTAGATTACTTTATTCTTCAAAATTGTTGTATAGTTCTCCATTTTATAGATGGACCATATTTTATTTAGCCATTCCCCATTGCTCAACCGTTTTTGTTTTTTTTTTTTACTGTGGGTGTTTGCTACAAAGCCAAGCCTTGTATTTGTATTTTCATGAACATATATGCATGTATTTCTCAATGAAAGGAGAGAAGTGGGAATTTCTACACTGATATAATATATATTGCTAAATTGCCTTCAAAAGTTGCACTCAGGGCTTCCCTTGTGGCGCAGTGGTTGGGAGTCCACCTGCCAATGCAGGGGACACGGGTTTGTGCCCCGGTCCGGGAGGATCCCACATGCCACGGAGCGGCTGGGCCTGTGAGCCATGGCCGCTGAGCCTGTGCGTCTGGAGCCTGTGCTCCACAACGGAAGGGGCTGCAGCAGTGAGAGGCCCACATACCGCAAAAAAAAAAAAAAAAAGGAAAAAAAAAGTTACACTCATTTCCATTGCAAACCTATAGTGTATGAGAGTGCATCTTTCCCTTTCATCTTGTCAACATGATGTTATTTATGTTTAAAATTTTTGCCACCTACATGAGGGAAAACTTGATATTCGATTGTTTTAAATCTGCATTCCTTCATATGTATTGGTCATATTTTCCCCACTTCAATTTTATATTTTGCTGTTGTGAGCAGCCACTCTAAATTTTATTGCAACCAGGATTTTCCCAGGCTGTCCCATCTAGGGGTACAGATGAAGTCACTTTAACAGCAATAACCCATGCCCAGCACAACGCCTAGAACATAATCAGTACTCAATAAATAATGATTGAATAGATAATCCAAATGTCACTAACTTCTGACTCTACCTACTTCTGTAAGACCTTTCCCTTCTTAAAAATGAACTCTCCCAAATCTATCTGGGAGTCCTCATGATCCATTTCACACATGGTCACAAACATGCTTGTTTAGCTGACAGTGCCAGAGCTCTTTTGGCCATCGTCACTTCTTGTGGTCACATTGTCATTTTGTGCCACTCTCCAACTCCAGGCACCATAGTGTATCCTGCTCCTTAAGCACACAATTCCCTACCAGTGGCATTACTGATCATGGGGACCACCACATCGGATGCCCTTGTTGTCGAACCCAAGTTCATGTGCCCTATGCACAGTGAGGCCAAACAAACGAAATGTCAGAGTTTGGAGCAGAGAAACGTTTATTGCAAGGGCCAAGCAAGGAGAACAGGTGACTCATACTTAAAAGACGTGAACTCCCCAGTGGCTTTCAGACAAAGTTTTTAAAGACAGTGTTAAGGGAAAGGGTTGTAAGATGTGTCATCAGCTCATGGACCTTTTTCTGATTGACTGGATTCTCAACCTTTTGGTTCCACCCAGTCTGGGATCTGTGTGCTTGATGTCAGCATGAAGTCACCATCCTCCACCTGGGTGGGAGTCTTGATTTCTATAGAACAGCTCAAGAATATGTATCAGATTGTTATGTGTGTCCCTTCAGGAGGAATTAGGAGTCCTGTGACTCTACTGTCCTAATCATTAACTGCTTGAGTCTGCTCTTTGGAACTCAGGGAAGGCTTAGGAGACCAAAGCCTTTTTTTTTTTTTTTTTTTTCATACAAACAAGAAACAGGGGACCTGGAGAGGCTTTTTTTTTTTTTTAAATTCAAACAGAAAGTCATGAAAATTATAATCATCCTCATCAGTTCACTCAGTCCCTGGAGAGGCTTTTGTACCTGGGAGGGCCCCACAGGATCCTGCTCAGTTTCACCATGACTGTGGAGCCAGGACTGTATGATGGTCTGAGGCATCAGGAGAGGAGGAATGGCTCACTCTTCCTCATGTTTCATTTTGTCAAGACTCTGAAAGCAGCATTTCCTGCCTCCTGCTTCTTTGAAAGTTTAGGAAAACAGTTTTTTTTCAGTGTTTACCTACAATCTCTCTCTTTTTTGAAAGAAACAAATTTCCAAGAGACAAAATTAAATGCTAGTTTATTTTTCTCTGAGATCATTTTTTCACCCTCAGAGTAACCCCAGGTCCATGCAAATAAACATTCATCAGCTCTGTTTTATTGAGTCATCAAACAATTCCAGACATGCCTGAATGCCAACACTAGGCAGTGGTGTGCTCTACAGTCCCATCTCTCCCCACCTCCCTGAAATCTCATACTTTGAGTTGTTAGAAAATGTTTCTTAATAAAATGAATTGTTTAATTAGAGGCAAAAGATTAGGGCCCAAAGCAGTAGTTTTGGAGTGTTTGCATAAGGAATTTTTGGGTAACTGTTTTAAAAGAAGATTTCTACATGAAAGATTTCTTCATTTATTCTGCAAACATGTATTTGATGCCTACTATATAGTGGTGCTCAGATATAAACACACAGCCTTGTCTTCAAGGGGATGATAAAGAAGTTAAAAAAACGTGTGTAAGCAACCAAGCACAGCATTTACTCACATACTCTGATGGTCTGGAGAGGATATGCAGGGGCCACAGAGGAGAGTGTGGTGAGTTCTATCACAGGGGGTCAGGAAACCCTCACTGTCAAGGTGATGCTTCAGCTAAAAGAATCCCTTTTTTAAGATGTGGGTGGCTGAAGTTAAAGTGACTTTGCTGCTGTCAAACAAACTTCAGCTATGATGATTGATAGTAGCTCAAAAAAGATCTAACCCCCTGATTCTTAGCCTGGAACTAAAACTAAACACTTCCAATAAATGTGAGGACATTCGCAAAGTCTATATAACACAAGTTTTGTGAATATTATCCCCAAATGTTCTGCCATAATAGGAAATATTGTGATAACATAAAATGAGACAGACTTCGGAAAGCCCCTCAGAAACTTGTAATCACAGGTTACTTTGAGAGAAATCTTATCATCATGGCAAAGAGGCAATCAGTCCCATTTGTCTAGCATCGGAGTTGGTCTGTGTCTTCATATTTTCATATTCGGTATCTTTAAATGTATATATTTTATATCATTTTTTAACTCTATCTTTATAAATGGGATTTAAAGGCAATAGGAAATAATTTAGATGAATTCAAGCCTTTCTGATGTTTATGTTTCAAGTTCCTAATATATATATTTTAAAGAGATATTTATAAATGGAGGGTGAAAAGAAGGAGAAGGCCAACATCTTTGTGATGATTCTTATTTTATTTTCAAGGTCAGAGGATAACATGGCTAAATTCTCCCAGAATTCTTAAGAAAACAGCTTAAAACTTACAATGTTCTCTAATTGTAAATGTTCTGAAATGAATCTAGAAATAAGGAGGGTGGAGATAGGAGGATGAGGTGAGTGAGCATCAGTCCCTTGAGAGGTACATGTTTATAGGCTTTGATAATTTATTTATCCAACAAAGTTAATAAACACTAAGTGCTGGGCAGCATGCAGCGGGTAAAGCATGAAAAGGTAATACAATTATTTTCTTTTTAAAGAATTCATAGTCTACTCCAGTAGACGTAGACCTAAATGTATAATTATAATTCAATAAAATAGGCACTCCGTTTCCAACCAGTCTTTTACTAAACTAGAACTACAGACAAAATGTGTGCTATAGGAGCTTAAAGGTGGGAATCACGGACCTTACACTGGGGAGCCAGGGGAGACTTAACAGAGAAGGTCATGTTTCACAGATAAAGAAGTATATGAATTTTCTATTTTCCCTTTTTTAAAAAAAGGCAAATATAAAACCCAGGAAAGAATAAAGCAAAACAAATACAACAAAAATGTTACAAGAGAGTAATGATACAAATAAGGAGCAAACTCAACATGAAATGACTTCTTATGTTTAATGACTTTAAGAAAAGTTCATTCATTTGACTGAGTGCTTAGTTCACATGTTCCTCCTCCTTTGAATGACAGAAAGGTCATTACTTTGGACCTGTGAAAAGAGAAATACAATCCTGGCGCCCTGCTGAGCTCTCTGGAGTGAACACCATTTTACATGTCATTTTAATCCAAACACTCTGGTTGGTTTTCAGTCTTCACTTAGCTAAATCCTCAACTTCAAGCTGAAAAAGAATGCCCAAAGAAAATCAATAATTTCAATATAACATATTATTTAGGGTTAACTAAATAGCTAAAAACAATAAGATTAAGGTGGTTGTCTCTGGGAAGCAGGTGCCTGGGATGGAGCAGAATGGAGATGAGGACAGATTTTTAAAATTTAAAATCACTTCCATAGTATTTGACTTTTTTTAAAAAAACAATGAGTATGTATTACTGTGTGTGTGTCTTTTTAAGGACTCATTAAAACCCTAAGATAAATTGTTTATTAAATTAGTTCAAAGCAGAAATTCATAATTATTCAAAATGACCTTCTTAACTATATGAAATCTGCAGATCCAATGAGTACTTTCATTTCCACCTTTTGTTTCTGGTAATACTATGCAATGCAGTACTTGTCATCCTGACTCACAGTGGGACATTTACCACGCCATGTGGTTTTGTATTTAGAGTTATGTTATACTCCTTCAGTTTCCCATCCCTTTTTTTCTCCACCAAACTGAGATAGGTAGAAAGGAAGGAATTGAAGAAATATGGTTCAGTAACCATTTATCCAGAAGATAAATGGTTACAAGTGCTTTTACCACTAAATTATGCTAATCCACTCTGTAATCCAATCACTATTTTCTAAATGACAAGAGACCGTAGTACCAAAGGAACTGTAGTCAATTTTCTCCTTTGTCCCAATAGGTCAATTATTCTTTTTTTCCTGAGATAAAAGAATAACTTTCTTTCCCTGGAATTTGTGAGGGCTCTGAAATGCACACCACCCATAGGATCTGCCAAACTATTATTGCTCCATTAGAACCGGCTGAGATCATAATTACCTAAGAAATACCATTTTTCAACTCTACGTTCCAGAATGTCAGTGACTCCAGGCACCTAAGCTCATTCAAGAGTCAAGGTTCATATATCCTGCCCTTTATTTTCCCTCTGGACTTGTGTGATTCTGAATGCTGAAGAATCCACTGCACGTTGCCTTAGTATTAGTTAATGAGAGTGAAAACCCAACCATTTGGAACCAATTCATCTATCTATTGCAGAATCCATAAGAAAGATGGCATGAAACATGCTTATTTTTAAGAAGCATGAAAATTCCTCACACTTTGGTTCCTAAAGTAACACCATACACACAGAGAAAATTACAAAGGGCTATGTATGGGAGATTTCTCATCATCTGGATGTTTGGTAGATGTAAAGATCCAGGGATGTAATACAAACAGGAGGTATACACTTTGTAATATTTTAGTGAGGCTCAGAGTTGCAGCCACTATGGAATGGGAAGTAAATAGGAGTCCTGAATAATCTCTCCCCAAAGAACCGACTTTAAGAATTTTTTTTTTCTTTCTCTTCTTGTTTCTACCTTAGGACACTATTGATTTGCCTTGTTTGAAAGGCCTTGGGGTGTGTGTGGGGGGGGGGGTAGGGGAAAGGGTGTCTTGATTAGCTCTGAAACATCCTTCTTACATAATCAATACCATTCTGGCAAGAGATGGCTCTAGCATCCTGGCCTTATTGTTAGGGTGGCTTTATCAGGCCTTTTCCTCAGTCTCTGAACATTCAAAAGAATTATCAGTGATTTTTCATCCTTTGAGGGTATGTTTGGATTTGGAAGACTGTCAAAATGTATTTGCAGCCAAGCCTGATGAATAAGTGGGTGGGTGATGAAGCTGGGAAATAGAATATTTAGAGAAGTGATGAAAAACAAATAATCTGAAAACTTTTTTTTTCTTTTTAGCAATGTACATTTAGGAATAAATAGAATATATTACACCCCAAGGTGACTCGAAACAGGACCTCACTTTAGAAACTAGAGAGAGGCTCTTGAAGCCTGCCTCTCTGAGAGAAAATGCCGGGTGGGTGGCAGTGTTATTTATATATAGACTAATAACTTGGGCACTTTCACAATACTCTCATCAGATAAATGGAGGAAATTATTCCTGAGATACAGCCTTCCAGCTCCCTGACTCCAGTTCTCAATTCTCTAGTAATCTCCTGGCCTTCACAGCAAATGTCATTAACCTGGGGAAAGGAGAAAGGAAATTTGATCTACTTCAGCATCTTAGATAGAGCCTGTCAGATGGGAAACAAGAGAGCTATGGAAAAAGTCAAAGAAAGCAAGCAAATTGTGGACACTAACTCTTTCCCTCCCTTCCACCCCAAATAAAGTAGGATTCACTTATACTCCAAGGACATTTATGTACTCTGTAAGTCATTATGTGTAAAACTTTCTTTTTAATGGAGTAAAGACAGAATGCTGCCAAAGAATGTATTCTTTGCAGTAATCTAACATTTTTCTTTCAGAAGAGAACCCTCAAGGGGGAAAAAAAAAACGATATCGACATTCCTTCCATCCCCCACTGCCACCCCCAATCACACCCTATAAATCAGTCTCTTTAGAAACACTAAAACGCTTTTATTTGTTTCCCAAAACACTTTATTTGCTTTCGGCAATACTTGATTTACAGGTCAAGAATAGTTGTTATCCATAGAAAGATTAATCATGTGCTTGTCCTGCAACGGGGAGCAATATATTTAAAAATAAAATAAAATAAAATAAAAGTACTAACAAATCACCAAGCTAGAAGAAGACAACTAGTAAAGGAAGGCAGTGATAAGAGAGGTACGTTACTCAAAGTTGACCTGCAGTCCTAGCATTGAACTTGATTCCATACAACCATCACTCTCAGAATTATTTACTATTTCAGGTCTGCCTTTCATCTGGGAATATAAAGAACAGTTTCATGGATCTCTTTTCATAGGTGTTTGGAGACACTCCTATTTGCATATCATATAATGCTGTGATTATTGATATTTATAGAAATTCTTTTCTTCTTTTCTGCTTTACTTCCTGTATTTCTTTTTCTTACTGATCAATTTTAGTCTTTTACTTATGTTTTAGAGGCATTGAGATTTTAGTTTTTGTTCAGTAAATCAATTTTGTAGAAATTAAGAAGCATATCCAATCAAACCAACAGAACAAACTGTGTACCCACGTGGGGGTGATACCAATGGGGAATGTGCTCTAATTTGTGTATGTGTACATATTAAGGGGAATATTTTTTCACATTTTCCCTGGTGTAAAAGAACATCTGATTTTCACACCAAGGGACTCTGAAGAAAAATTTTGTCACCAGGTTTTCCATATAAGGTCATGAAATGTCTGTTATTTATAAAATATATTTTATCTAGATGATGTTGTCTTTTATAATAAAAGGGTCTAGAATAGATGTTGACAGGGAGCAGGTGATGACAAGAAGAAATTTTTTATATAAATAAAAAACGTTAATGCCTGCATGAATTCAACATGTCCATGAACTTGTTCCTGTCATGTTTTATTTTTTTAGTACTTCTATTTCAAGCATTTTCATGAAGGGTTCTCTCATCTAAACTGAGAAATATTGTAGCATTATAAAACAGGTGATATCAGGAACTAAGTTTTTTCTTACTTGTCTGTGAGAAAGACTTGTCCCAAGAGAAGAGCCTAATGGTGATGATGAGCCTCGAAGCAATAGGTTTACAGTTAGTTATGTTGTTGGGTGGGGGGCCTCAGGTCTTTGCTTTGGGTGATTTCTCACTGCTGTAATTCTAGCCTGAATTATTTGCGTTCTGCACTAAACATTACCGAGGATCTGAAATGTGATTTCAGGGAAATTATTTAGTGATTTTGAATTCTCAAAGAACATTACTGGCTTCAGGCAAATCTTGTACTGATCAGTTAAGTTTCATTGATACTTTAAATTTAGTCCTTCTATATGTAAAGAAAAAAGTCTGGAAGTCCCTGCTGTTAGTCAAGGAGTAATTATTGCCCCCGTGTTGCCCATTTTCAGAGGCTTCTTGGTTAGTGTCAGGTCCCTTTTTGAAGATAGGCATGTTTATTTTTGTTTCCAAGAAACCAATTCCTTCTACACACAGATGATGGACTTAGGTATCTCTCCTCTAAAAAACAACAATTATAGGTGACATCAGAGCCAATTTGCCATTACTTCCAATCTTTCTGAATGTAAATATGTCACCCTGTTGCAGTTTGGCTCCATTAACATTGCTGCAGTATATTAAAGAATGTTTTTACACCTTGATCCCTGTGCGCTAAAAGGGAAATTTAAAAAGAGGCCTGTGATATTAGTCACATGAATGCTGCTAAGAGAGCATGCATGTTTCCAGTTAACTTGTCTTCCTTTTGCTGCTTTATGTAGAACAAGTGAGGAGCTCACACCTCACCACAGTACAGTGCAGGGTGCTGGGTGCGAAGCCCGAGGTCTTGGGCTTGGGGGCACTTTCTTGCTGGGAGAGCTTGGGCCAGTTGTCTAAGCCCTTCGTGTCTAGGTTTTTTTCCGTGAATCAATGAGCATACATAATATCTGCTCTACTAATGTCATAGTGCTGTGGGAGTGAAGTGGGGTACTAGATGAACAAAAGCCTTATAAACTTGAGCCCACTGTATGAATGTGGGTGTATATTAGTTAAATGCCTTTAATGACAAGCTATAGAGATGGATCTTGGCTAACTAAAGCTAGAAGGAATCTACTGGAAGGTTACAGAGGTTCACAAAATTGCCAGGATCCTAGGAGAGCATGTTGGGGATGTGGCCAGAAATAACATAGTTCCAGAGGCAAAGAAGCCAGACGCTAAGAAGCCAGATGCTCTAAGGCCCCAGCAGGAACCGTCCATGGAGATAAGGTAGATTCTAGTCACTTCCAGACCCTTTGACCCTCTGCTCAGATGTAAATATGGAGGAAGGGGCATCTAGTTGGTTCAGTCTGTATCTTGAGTTAGTTCCTTGGGTAGGGAAGGTCATAACCCCTAATGATTATCCCACTAGACTTTGTCCAATGGGGAAAAAGTCATTTCTCAAAAGGAATCAGAGTGCTGTTAGAAAATGAATGGATATTGGGCAATCCAAATATTTACAAATGTGAAATCTATATTCCTTCCCAATTTTGGATATAAAATTTACACATTCAAATTCAATGATTCTGAGTTCCTCTTCCAACTGAGGGGATGCCATTTTTTATTCCATGGGTTTCACTTGACCACTCCCAAGAACAGTAATGATTGCTCAGACCAATTGTCAATCCTGACTACCAAGGTCTCAAGCAGAGAAAAAAAAGGTGAGATCTGGCTCAGCCTTCTGAAGAGGCCTCGTCTAGGGCCCTTTTTGATGTTGTTGCCCACATGACTCTGTTGAAATCCAGATGGTCCAACTTCTCTGGACCTGGCCTCCTGGTCCACTGCTTAAATTTGGGGGTTAGCTGGGTACCCACTATAAATCAGGGGGCCTGTCTACCGAAGAAGTGTACTGTTCATTATCCAAAGCTGCTGTGAAGTTGCTGTCCTTCTTTGTGTGCAGAGGTTAAAGAGGGCATCTCCCTGTCTCCTCAATCCCTCACGGCTTGGCCGTGATGCTGATAGCTGGATCCAGAGGATTTCTTGTCTCAGTCCTATGCTGTGTCTAGACTTCTCCTTCCTCCTGATCTCTGACCAGTTGTCCTAGGGGTAAAGGAAGTCCCTCCCTTTTTCTTTGCCAAGGCCCAGTCCCATGTACTACCTAGTAAATTCTTCTTTTCATGGGAAAATACAATCTTTTAAGGGTATTATTACTGCCTATATGATCTTTCTTAAAAACTGAGAGGGAAATACAAGAATGTTATGCTTCGATTAGTATGTCTAACCACTCCTTCAGAAGAAAGAACAACTTGGTTTTGAATGCAAATTGAATCAGAGAAAATTAGAGCACTTAAAATAAGGGCAGAGATGCAGCTAGGGAAGTGGGAGTGGTCATCTTGTTGAGGCAAATGCTGTGTGTCTTCTTGCTCTTCTTCTCCTGCCCCTATCTGAGTTCTTCCCATTCTTTCACAGGGTTGGCCCACTTTTCTCATATGAAGATGGAAAGCTTATCTTTCCATGGGTCCTTCTAGGTACCAGGTTGGTATAACCAAATAAAGAAGAAAAGTGATAGTGTCTGTGGTGGTAGTGGAAGGACAGTAGTTGGGGAAAGACAGGTGAATTTGACATAAAAGCCTGTGGTAGACATTAAGGAAGCATGTGTGGAGGCTGGCCTCTCAAGCTGCTGAGGTGAGGCCAATAGAAAATTCTAGTGAAGAAATATACCTATGCCGTTCTCCTCTTCCCGTCCCAGGACAAGGTCTAGTGGCTTTTGTGAGGAAACAAGGTTAGGGAATGGAAGACTTGGCTTATTCTCGTGTTTTTTGGCCTTCTGAGCTGATCTTAAATATCAAGTCGCTTGCAAAAAAGATGGGAGCCATGTGTTCAGATGAGCCCTATGAGACATTCAGGAAGAAGGGAAACAATCAGACCTACTGAATCTCACTAAGCATTAGGTTAAGCTGCCCTGTGTCAGGACTTCTTGTAAAAGTCAAGTAGTTACCAGTCTGGATGTTAACTAGCAGTATATGTTAAGGTCTGAGCTTATGTCCTTACACAAGATTTCCTTTAATCAAAAAACTCAAATTTCAGTTTAGGATGATACCAAGCCTTCCCATAATGCATAACCATCCAGAAATATTTCCAAGGATGCCACAAATGGTTTCTTTGGGAAACTTCCTCCCTAAATGTCAACTGGATCAGAGTTTGCTGCAAAATCAGAACACATGAGAGTAATCAGATCTGCTAGGAAGATGGTAGTTTGGAATTCCTGCTTTCCAAAACATTTCACAATTTCCATGTGTTTTTTCCCTTGAGAACACTATGTCCTATGGTATCTCTTTCTAGTTACAAACGCCTCTAGGCTGTATTCTGCAGCTCAGTCAGCATGCTGTCCAACAAAAGTTATGTTCATTTATAATACATCTCAGCTATTTGACAGGTGCTTATCAATATGCTTTGGTTTATCAAACAAAGATTAACATCTAGTTTGTGCATTTGCTTTTTTCTCTAACACAGATGTATTTAAAAAGAAATCTAGACGTCTAGTTCAAATATTTTTGCTCAACTTTGGATGTTGTTCTGGCAAAGGTATGAAAGAGGCTCTGTGAAATATTTTTGGGATGATCTCATCAGTCACATAAAGAGCAGCATACAGAAATACCCTGCAGTTTTTCAACGCACCAAAAATGTGCTCAGAGCATTAAAGGAAAAAGAATTTGAAACATGCCACGCCTGTCTTCTGTTTGTTAGCAAATTTTGGCAATAGCCACAATTGTTTACATGGGGGAACCTGAGTCAATCTAATTTAACATGATGTCAATGTGTTTGGGAGAAAAAAAAACATGTAGAGTATATCATGAAGTTATGCTCTGGCACTAGACTCAAATAATGTCAGAGCTGAAAGAGCTGAGAGGGTATCCAGCTTACTGCTCACTTAAATGATGAGAAAATTGGGGTCCAAACTTGTGAAATGACTTGCCCAAGATCAAATAGCTAGTAATTTGCAGAGTTCAAGTGATTCTGACCTTAGAATCTTTGTCTACTGTTCTTTCTACCTTTCCATAAAGATGGTGATGTGTTCTCTCTATGGTCCTTCTCCTCACATTTAAAAGACCACTTTGGATAATACTTCTATTGAGTCAATCAAAGTGTATCGGAATATCCAATGAAAGACTGAAAATTAAAACCAAGGCTAAGTCATTACCCAGTCAATAGAATCTCTGCATCTCTTCCATTAGCCTAAAAAATAGAAACAACTCTTCAAGTAAGTAGGAAAAATTTATGTTTTCTCTGAAGTTTACATCATGGTTCTTGATTGAGTTTGGCCTGACTTAGAACCCATTTCTAAACAGTGAACTAGATTTTTTCTTCTTTTCTTTTTTCCCCTTAAAAAATTTTATTTCTTAATTTGGATGTTTAGTTCATTGACATTAATTTTTACTATAAATGAAGCATTTAAACGTACATATTTCTCTCCTATCTTTTTTTTTTAACATCTTTATTGGAGTATAATTGCTTTACAATGTTGTGTTAGTTTCTGCTGTATAACAAAGTGAATCAGCTATATGTATACATATATCCCCATAACCCCTCCCTTTTGTATCTCCCACCCACCCTCCCTAACCCACCACTCTAGGTGGTCACAAAGCACCGAGCTGATCTCCCGGTGCTATTTGACTGCTTCCCACAAGCTATCTCTTTTACATTTGGTAGTGTATATATGTCCATGCCACAGTCTTACTTCGTCCGAGCTTACCCTTCCCCCTGCCTGTGTCCTCAAGTCCCTTCTCTACATCTGCATCTTTATTCCTGTCCTGCCCCTAGGTTCTTCAGAACCACTTTTTTGTTTTGATTCCATATATATGTGTTAGTATACAGTATTTGTTTTTCTCTTTCTGACTTACTTCACTCTGTATGTCAGACTCTATGTCCATCCACCTCACTACAGATAGCTCAATTTCATTTCTTTTTATGGCTGAGTAGTATTCCATTGTATATATGTGCCACATCTTCTTTATCCATTCATCTGTCAGTGGGCACTTAGGTTGCTTCCATGTCCTGGCTATTGTAAATAGTGCTACAGTAAATATTGTGCTACATGTCTCTTTTTGAATTATGGTTTTCTTAGGGTATATGCCCAGTAGTGGGATTCCTGGGTCATATGGTAGTTCCATTTGTAGTTTTTTAAGGAATCTCCATACTGTTCTCCATAGTGGCTGTATCAATTTACATTCCCACCAACAGTGCAAGAAGGTTCCCTTTTCTCCACACCCACTCCAGCATTTATTGTTTATAGATTCTTTGATGTTGGCCAGTCTGACCAGTGTGAGGTGATACCTCATTGTAGTTTTGCTTTTCATTTCTCAAATGATTAGTGATGTTGAGCATCCTTTCATGTGTTTGTTGGCAATCTGTATATCTTCTTTGGAGAAATGTCTATTTAGGTCTTCTGCCCATTTTTGGATTGGGTAGTTTGTTTTTTTGATATTCAGCTGCATGAGCTGCCTGTATATTTTGGAGATTAATCCTTTGTCAGTTGCTTCAGTTGCAAATATTTTCTCCCATTCTGAGGGTTGTCTTTTCCTCTTGTTTATGGTTTCCTTTGCTGTGCAAAAGCTTTGCAGTTTCATTAGGTCCCATTTGTTTATTTTTGTTTTTATTTCCATTTCTCTAGGAGGTGGGTCAAAAAGGATCTTGCTGTGATTTATGTCATGGAGTGTTCTGCCTATGTTTTCCTCTAAGAGTTTTATAGTGTTTGGCCTTACATTTAGCTCTTTAATCCATTTTGAGTTTATTTTTGTGTATGGTGTTAGGGAGTGTTCTCATTTCATTCTTTTACATGTAGCTGTCCAGTTTTCCCAGCACCACTTATTGGAGAGGCTGTCTTTTCTCCATTGTATATCCTTGCCTGCATTGTCATAGATGAGTTGACCATAGGTGTGTGGGTTTATCTCTGGGCTTTCTATCCTGTTCCATTGATCAATATTTCTGTTTTTGTGCCAGTACCATATTTTCTTGATTACTGTATCTTTGTAGTATAGCCTGAAGTCAGGCAGCCTGATTCCTCCTGTTCCATTTTTCTTTCTCAAGATTGCTTTGGCTACTCAGGGTCTTTTGTGTTTCCATACAAATTGTGAAATTTTTTGTTCTGGTTCCGTGAAAAATGCCATTGGTAATTTGATAGGGATTGCACTGAATCTGTAGATTGCTTTGGGTAGTATAGTCATTTTCACAACGTTGATTCTTCCAATCCAAGAACATGGTATATCTCTCCATCTATTTGTATTGTCTGTAATTTCTTTCATCAGTGTCTTATAGTTTTCTACATATAGGTATTTTGTCTCCTTAGGTAGGTTTATTCCTAGGTATTTTATTCTTTTTGTTGCAGTGGTAAATGGGAGTATTTCCTTAATTTCCCTTTCAGATTTTTCATCATTATTGTATAGGAATGCAAGAGATTTCTGTGCATTAATTTTGTTTCCTGCAACTTTACCAAATTCATTAATTAGCTCTAGTAGTTTTCTGGTAGCATCTTTAGGATTCTCTATGTATAATTTCATGTCATCTGCAAACAGTGACAGTTTTACTTCTTCTTTTCCAATTTGTATTCTTTTTATTTCTTTTTCTTCTCTGATTGCCATGGCTAGGACTTCCAAAACTAGGTTGAATAATAGTGGCGAGAGTGGACATCCTTGTCTTGTTCCTGATCTTAGTGGAAATGGTTTCAGTTTTTTACCATTGAGAATGATGTTGGCTGTGGGTTTGTCATATATGGCCTTTATTATGTTGAGGTAAGTTCCCTCTATGCCTACTTTCTGGAGGGTTTTTTAATCATAAATGGCTGTTGAATTTTGTTGAAAGCTTTTTCTGCATCTATTGAGATGATCATATGCTTTTTCTCCTTCAATTTGTTAATATGGTGTATCACATTGATTGATTTGCATGTATTAAAGAATCCTTGCATTCCTGGGATAAACCCCACTTGATCATGGTGTAAGATCCTTTTAATGTGCTGTTGGATTCTGTTTGCTAGTTTTTTGTTGAGGATTTTTGTATCTATGTTCATCAGTGATATTGGCCTGTAGTTTTCTTTTTTTGTGACATCGTTGTCTGGTTTTGGTATCAGGGTGATGGTGGCCTCGTAGAATGAGTTTGGGAGTGTTCCTCCCTCTGCTATATTTTGGAAGAGTTTGAGAAGGATAGGTATTAGCTTTTCTCTAAATGTTTGATAGAATTCGCCTGTGAAGCCATCTGGTCCTGGGCTTTTGTTTGTTGGAAGATTTTTAATCACAGTTCCAATTTCAGTGTTTGTGATTGGTCTGTTTATATTTTCTATTTCTTCCTGGCTCAGTCTCAGAAGGTGCTTTTCTAAGTATTTGTCCATTTCTTCCAGGTTGTCCATTTTATTGCATATAGTTGCTTGTAATAAATCTCTCATGATCCTTTGTATTTCTGCAGTGTCAGTTGTTACTTCTCCTTTTTCATTTCTAATTCTGTTGATTGGAGTCTTCTCCCTTTTTTTCTTGATGCATCTGGCTAATGGTTTATCAATTTTGTTTATCTTCTCAGAGGACCAGCTTTTAGTTTTATTGATCTTTGCTATCGTTTCCTTCATTTCTTTTTCATTTATTTCTGATCTGATCTTTATAATTTCTTACGTTCTGCTAATTTCAGGTTTTTTTGTTCTTTCTCTAATTGCTTTTGGTGTAAGGTTAGGTGTTTATCTGAGAATATTCTTGTTTCTTGAGGTAGGGTTGTATTGCTATAAACTTCCCTCTTAGAACTGCTTTTGCTGCATCCCATAGGTTTGGGTCATTGTGTTTACATTGTCATTTGTTTCTAGATATTTTTTGATTTCTTCTTTGATTCCTTCAGTGATCTCTTGGTTATTGAGTAATGTATTGTTTAGTCTCCATGTGTTTGTATTTTTTACAGTTTTTTTCGTGAGCTAGATTTTAAGGGAAGAGCAAAATTGTAGATCAGGGAGAGGGCATTAAAACCTTCTGAAGGGGAAGTTGAATCTCTTGGATAAAAATACTTAAAAGAAACCATTTGTTTGAGTCCTGATATACTGAGGGGTGGAGAAGAGAGAAACTTCCATATGAGTTTGGTCATAGCAAGCAAGATTACCTTTCTCAAATTTATAGGGTCAATAGTAGGTGGCAGAGACAGACCTGGGTCTAAACCTGTATCTGTCACACAAGCCATGCTCTTAAGCCTGGGTGTCAAAATCCTTACCTGACAAATGGCTAAAATAATTATTGACCCCATGGTGTTGCAGTAAGATTATGGCCAAAGTCAAATATGGTTCTTTTTGTTTTTGAACTTTATTTTATTTTTTTAAGCAGCAGTTTCTTATTAGTTATCTATTTTATACATATTAGTGTATATTTGTCAATCCCAGTCTCCCACTTCATCTCTCCTCTTTCACCCCTTGGTGTCCATACATTTGTTCTCTACATCTGTGTCTCTATTTCTGCCTTGCAAGCTGGTTGACCTGTACCATTTTTCTAGATTCCACATATATGCATTAATATACGATATTTGTTTGTCTCTTTCTGACTTCACTCTGTATGATAGTCTTTAGGTCCATCCATGTCTCTACAAATGACCCAATTTTGTTTCTTTTTATGGCTGAGTAATATTCCATTGTATATATGTACCACATCTTCTTTATGCATTCATTTGTCAGCGGGCATTTAGGTTGCTTCCGTGACCTGGCTATTGTAAATAGTGCTGCAGTGAACATTGGGGTGCATGTCTGTTTTTGAATTATGGTTTTCTCAGGGTATATTCCCAGTAATGGGATTGCTGGGTCATATGGTAATTCTACTTTTAGTTTTTTGAGGATGTCCACACTGTTCTCCATAGTGTCTGTATCAATTTACATTCCCACCAAGAATGCAGGAGGGTTCCCTTTTCTCCTCACCCTCTCCATCATTTATTGTTTGTAGCTTTTCTGATGATGCCCATTCTAACTGGTGTGAGGTGATACCTCACTGTAATTTTGATTTGCATTTCTCTAATAATTAGTGATGTTGAACAGCTTTTCATGTGCCTCTTGGCCATCTGTATGTCTTCCTTGGAGAAATGTCTATTTAGGCCTTCTGCCCATTTTTGGATTGGGTTGTTTGTTTTTTTTTAATATTGAGCTCCATGACCTCTTTGTATATTTTGGAGATTAATCCTTTGTCTGTTGATTCGTTTGTGAATATTTTCTCCCATTCTGAGGGTTGTCTTTTCATCTTGTTTTTAGTTTCCTTTGCTGTGCACAAGCTTTTAAGTTACCTTAGGTCCCCTTTGTTTATTTTTGTGTTTATTTCCATTACTCTAGGAGGTGGGTCAAAAAAGATCTTACTGTGATTTATGTCAAAGAGTGTTCTTCCTATGGTTTCCTCTGAGAGTTTTATAGTGTCCTGTCTTACATTTAGGTCTTTAATCCATTTTGAGTTTATTTTTGTGAATGGTGTTAGAGAGTGTTCTAACTTCATTCTTTTACATGTAGCTGTCCAGTTTCCCAGCAGCACTTATTGAAGAGACTGTCTTTTCTCAATTGTATACCCTTGCCTCCTTTGTCATAGATTAGTTGACCATAGGTGCATGGGTTTATCTCTGGGCTTTCTCTCCTGTTCCATTGTTCTATATTTCTGTTTTTGTGCCAGTACCATACTGTCTTGATTACTGTAGCTTGTAGTATAGTCTGAAATCAGGGAATCTGATTCCTCCAGCTCTGTCTTTTCCCTCAAGATTGCTTTGGCTATTCAGGGTCTTTTGTATCTCCATACAAATTTTAAGATTTTTTGTTTTAGTTCTGTAGAAAATGCCATTGGTAATTTGATAGGGATTGCATTGAATCTGTAGATTGCTTTGGGTAGTGTAGTCATTTTCACAATATTGATTCTTCCAATCCGAGAACATGGTATTTCTCTCCATCTGTTTGTCTTTGATTTCTTTCATCAGTGTCTTATAGTTTTCTTCATACAGGTCTTTTGTCTCCTTAGGTAGGTTTATTCCTAGGTATTTTATTCTTTTTGTTGCAGTGGTAAATGGGAGTATTTCCTTAATTTCCCTTTCAGATTTTTCATCATTATTGTATAGGAATGCAAGAGATTTCTGTGCATTAATTTTGTTTCCTGCAACTTTACCAAATTCATTAATTAGCTCTAGTAGTTTTCTGGTAGCATCTTTAGGATTCTCTATGTATAATTTCATGTCATCTGCAAACAGTGACAGTTTTACTTCTTCTTTTCCAATTTGTATTCTTTTTATTTCTTTTTCTTCTCTGATTGCCATGGCTAGGACTTCCAAAACTAGGTTGAATAATAGTGGCGAGAGTGGACATCCTTGTCTTGTTCCTGATCTTAGAGGAAATGCTTTCAGTTTTTCACCATTGAGAATGATGTTTGCTGTGGGTTTGTCATATATGGCCTTTATTATGTTGAAGTAGGTTCCCTCTATGCCCACTTTCTGGAGAGTTTTTATCATAAATGGGTGTTGAATACCAGTTATGTTTCTATATGCTAACAACAAACTATTGAAAAGATAACTTAAGAAAACAATCTCATTCCAATAGCATGAAAAAAAATAAAATGCTTAGGAATATATTTAACCAAGGAGGTGAAAGGTCTGTACACTGAAAAGTATAAAACATTATTTAATGAAATTGAAGAAGACACAAAGAAATAGAAAGATATTCTGTGTTCATGGACTGGTAGAATTAATATTGGAAACATGTCCGTAGTACCCAAAGTGCTTTACAGATTCCTTGTAATCCTTATCAAAATTCCAATGACATTGTTTTTTTATAGAAATAGATAAAACAACTCTAAAATTTGTATAGAATTACAAAACAACTTGCATAGCTAAAGGAAATTTGAGAAGGAAGACCAAAGCTGGAGGCATTTTACTTCCTGATTTCAAACTATATTACAAAGCTATAGTAATCAAAACCATATGGTGTTGGTATAAAAACAGACACAGAGATCAGTGGAACAGAATAGAGAGTCCAGAAATAAGCCTATGTGTATATGGTCAACTGATTTTCAACAAAGGAGCCAAGAATATACAATGGGAAGAGCATGGTCTCTTCAGCAAATGGTGTTAGGAAAACTGGACAGCCACATGCAAAAGGATTTTTTTTTTTTTTTTTTTTTTTTGCGGTACGTGGGCCTCTCACTGCTGTGGCCTCTCCCGTGGCATAGCACAGGCTCCAGACGCACAGGCTCAGTGGCCATGGCTCACAGGCCCAGCCGCTCCGTGGCATGTGGGATCCTCCCGGACCGGGGCAGGAACCTGTGTCCACTGCATCGGCAGGTGGACTCTCAACCACTGCGCCACCAGGGAAGCCCCTAGACCCCTATTTTACACCATATGAAAAAGCAATTCAAAATGGATTAAAGACTTTAATGTAAGACATGAAACAGTACAACTCCAGAAGAAAACATAAGAGGTAAGCTCTTTTACATCATTCTTGGCAATAATTTTTTTGGATTTGATACCAAAAGGAAAGGCAATAAAAGGAAAAATAAGTGGAACTATATTAAACTAAAAAGCTTCTGCACAGCACAAGAAACGATTAACAAAAGGAAAAGGCAACCTATGAAATTGTAAAAAATATTTGCAAACCTCATATTCAGTAAGGGGTTAACATCTGAAATATACAAGGAACTCCTACAATTCAGTAGTAAAAAAACAAATAAGCATATGAAAAATGGGAAGAGAAACTAAATAGAAATTTTTCCAAAGAAAATATACAGATGGTTAACAGGTACATTTAAAGCTGCTCAGCATCACTAAGCATCAGGGAAAGGCAAATCAAGATTACAACAAGATGTTACCCTATTCCTGTTGGGATATCTATTATGAAAAAGACAAAAGACAACAAATGTTGTTGAGGATGTGGAAAAAAAAGGAAACACTTGTGCAATGTTGGTGAGAATGTAAACTGGTGCAGCCACCATGGAAAACCAAATGAGGTTCTCCCCAAAATTAAAAATAGAACTGTCATATGATCCAGGAATCCTACTTCTGGGTGTATATCCAGAGGAAAAAACTTCCTATCTTGAAGAGATATCTGTACTCCTATGTTCATTATAACATTACTCACAATAGCCAAGATGTGGAAACAATCTAAGTGTCCACTGACTGATGAATGGATGAAGAAATATATAATGGGATATTCAGTCTTCTGAAAGAAAATCCTACCATTTGCAACAACATGGATGAAACTGGAGAACACGATGCTAAGTGAAATTAGCCAGGTAGAGAAAGACAAATACTGTATGATTTCGTTTATATGTAAAATCTAAAAAAGTTGAACTTGTGGAACCAGAGACTAGAACCATGATTACCAGGGTCTGGAGGGTGGGGAAAATGAGGAGATGTTGGTCAAAGTGTACAAACTTTCAATTATAAGATGAATAACTTTTGGGGGTGTAATGTACAGCATGGTGACTACAGTTAATAATACTCTATTGTATTCTTGAAATTTACTAAGAGATCTTTTTTTTTTTTTTTTTTTTTTTACTAAGAGATCTTCAGTGTTCTCACCACACCAAAAAGAAAAAAAATTATGGAGAAAGAAACCCTCGAGGTGATAACACTTCACACCCATTATGATGGCTGTAGTCAAAAGGATAGAAAATAACAGGTGTTGGGGAGATTTGGGGAAATTATAACTGTCATGTACTACTGGTGGGAACTTAAAATAGTGTAGCCACTTTGAAAAACAGCTTGACAGTTTCTCAAAAATCTCAAAATCGAGTTACTATATAACCCAGTAATTTCACATTTAGACACACTCAAGAGACTTGAAATGTATTCATGCAAAATCTTGTACAGGATTGTTCATAGCAGCATTTGTCACAATACCCCCAAAATGACCCAAAAGTCTATCAACTGGTAAATGGATAAATGTGGTCTATCCATACAATGGAACATTATTTGGCAATGAAAAGGAATGAAGTTAATATATGCTACCACATGGATGAATCTTGAAGACATTATGCTACATGAAAGAAGACAGATGTACTGGCATATACTGTATGAGTCTATTTACATGAAATATCCAAAACAGGCAAATGGATAGAGAGTAGATTAGTGGTCCTTGAGCTGTGGGGGTAGTAGGTTGGGAGGTGATGACTAAGGGTGTAGGATTTCTTTCCGGGTGGTGAAAGTGTTCTAAATTGACCGTGGTGAAGATGCACAAGTCTGAATATGCTAAAAGCTATTTAACTGTACAATTTAAATGGATGAATTTTGTGATGTATGAATTATATTTCAATAGACTTGTTAAAAAAAAGAGAGGCTGAGGCATTGGCTCAAGATATTAGCATGCCAAAAGCTGATCTAGTATGAATGATATTAAGATGTGGAAGGAGACTATATAGTCATAAAGGGAGTGATCTTCCCAAAATACAGAATATAGACATTGGAGGTAAAAGCACTGGAAGTCTGTCTTCATTATTAACCAGGAAATCTGTGACCCAGGCTTACAGAAATGGCCTCTGGTCACTGAGGATGGTCTTATTTACTAAGGATGCACCAGGATGTTGATTCTGTTAAACACCCATCCCATGATCTGACTCCTTGTTCCCCAATTTGCTGGATGCTGCAGAGAGAGGTGTGTGCTGGTCACTGTTCCTCTGAGGTTTTATCTTATTCTTTCCTTTGGAATATACTCCTCTGTTTTTTCATTTTGCCTGACTCTGTGTTGGCTTCTATGCATTAGAAAAAAGAGCCATCTCTCCCAGTCTTGAAAGAATGGCCTTGTGTAGGGGATGAACCTTATCGTTCAACCCTGCCCTAGCTCTTGATTGTCCCTCAAATTTTTGTGATTGTCCAAGCAGCCTATTTCACATTTCATGGCTCCCGTGAGTTGAAGGTATACCAAGACCTGTCAGTGTTCCAAAGGGGAAGATCTCAGTCAGCACCTGGATTCACACTGATTGGAAGCCAGACCCCCAGGCAGCAGCTTTGAAATTATGAAAATATAGACAGTTCCATAGGACTGCAAGCGTAAGCCCCACAGACCACCTGTGCCAGGGAATCTAGAGGGCTCCCTGGTGGCAGCCACAAAAACCAGGGCACCAGAAGAGTGTATAAACTCTCCTCTGGGAGATAGTGGTGCCCTGGAGCACAGCACAGGGAAAGTGCAAAGATGGAGCCCACTGATGGGAGTGAGGCCAAGGGATATAGGGTAGAGATGGCGCCTGCCAGGAAAAAAAAGAAGAGAAGAGGAAAAAGCCTAGAGTTTTAAAAGCCAAAAAGAAAAGAAAAGAGAAAAGAAAAGAAAGGTGGTACCTGCTGGGTAGAGCAAGGCAGAGGGAGAGTGCAAAGATGGTGCCCATCAGTCTCCATCACCAAGGAGCACCGAGTAGCCCCCAAATGTGTGTCAAATCAGATGACTGCCCATCAGGCCAACATTCCAAGACAGCAAGTTAGCCTATCCCACACAAAATCCAGGCGCTGCTTGATCAGCTCCTCTTTGCTGAGCCCCGTGGTGGGGAGAGTCCATGCATCAGCCATTTAAGAGCTGTTCCTTAGATTGCTATGACTTTGTGGGTCTCGTGGACACAAGCCTTGTTGGTTTTCAAAGCTAGATGTTTTGGGGGTTCATCTCTCAGGTGGAGGTTTCAAAAGTTAGGGGTGCCCGATGTGGAGTTCAACTCCTTCACTCCTCAGGGAGAAGATCCAGATTTTGAGTTCTATCCCTACTGTGGGTTGCTATGCCCAGGGTGGGGTTTATGGTGAAATGCTGTCCCAGTCTCCCCTACCCTCTTTGATTTGGGCCTTTCCTTGTCTGCCCGATGTATAGGAGCTGCTCAGCCAGTTTTTTGCAGAGGAAATTGTTCCATGTGTAGCTGTAGATGCAGTGTGTTTGCAGGAGGATGTGAGTTCAGGATCCCCTTCCATCTTGAACCAGAAGCCTGGTCAGTGTTCTTGACAGGAGATTTCTCACCATTAATTAAGAAACGGGCATTTAGGCTCCTTCATGGGCAGTGGGAAGAAGTGGATCAGAGGAAGGGGAGGGAGTTAATGTTTATTCAGATCAGCTGCTATACTTAATGTATACTATTAGGCTTTCTGCCTACGTTTGAATTCTCACAATTAGTCTGTAAGATAGGTATTCTTATTTTCAATTTAGAGTTGAGTAAATTGAGGCTGAAAGGGAGCGACAGGTGGTGGGTTACCAAGGCCGCAGGTGGCAGCACCAGAATATAGGCAGACCTCAGAGATACGGTTGGTTCGGCTCCTGATCACCACAATGAAGTGAATATCACAAAAAAGCAAGGCACGCGAATTTTGGGGTTTCCCAGTGTATATAAAAGACTATACTATAATCTATCAAGTGTGTAATAGCATTATGTCTAAAAAAAGTATATTCCTTAATTTAAAAATACTCCATTTCTGAGAAGTGCTATTTATCATCTGACAATGAAGAGTTGCCACAAACCTTCAATTTGTCAAAATCTCAATGTCTGTGAAGCACAATAAAATGGAGTGCAATAAAACGAGGTACACCTGCATAAAACCAGGTCTATTTCTTTTCCAGAGCTGTGACTTTCTCGCTTAAATGTCCATTAGCATGATTCAAAATTCCTGATTTGGAAAAACATAGGAAATTGACAAGTTAGAGTCTGAGGTCTACAGAACTGCGGACCAACAAAATCACCATACAGAAATTCACCAAAATGATGCTGCCCAGCATTAGTCAGGTTTGACTAATCATATTTACCTTTGATGAAGGAGACGTGGTCAGGAGATAGGGACCCGAGGAGATCCTGCTGACCAATTCCTTACCTTGCTGAACACGTCTGATTGTCCTCCTTTGAGATGGTCAGAGCATGAGCCCTTATAGCTAGATGCCCCCTTGCTTTTCAGGGTCCCCTTTGGCACCCAGGGACTGCTTTGTGTGACAGTGCTTTAGGCAGCTGCTGTGAGTTGGAGGTCAGATGAATTCGGGCTCAGGACGTGAGGACACCTGCCTCTCGCATGCAAAGATGGAAAAAATGACAACATTTGTTGCCTTGGATCTGAGCAGCCCAGGCAGCATGTGTGAGAGCCTCACAAGCCTGTTTTCTTCATGAGCACGGGCCCCTCTTTTCATATCTGGAGCAGGGAACAGATGTTTCATCAAAAGACATTTAAAATAAAGATAATTATGCAGTAAGAGGCTTAATTACATCAGCTTATTCAGGTCCACTTAATTGCCTGACAGCCTGCGTGCCTCCCACTTATCTGTGGCAGAGGCTCTCGTGTTTTGCTGGTTTATCAAATCCTTTGATGGCTTGAGGAAGATGTTATTGACTTAGCAAATCAGAAAATATCAATTCCTTGTATACAGCTGGTAGAGGAAAATGTAAATATTTTTAACAAGCAATAAAGAATCATCATTTTCCTAGAGGTGGCTTATAGAGTCCTATAAATGATTAATAGCTGGAATGACTCAGAGAGGTAAGCCTGAACTAGATATTTCATCTTCAGCTGCCTCTTGGTCATATTTGAAACCTTTCCGTCAAATTAAAATCCTAGGGAGAAGGTGGTATGCTAATTTAAGGAGCCCATTTGAATCATGTGACAATGAGGCAATTGACCAAAAAAAGCAGTCTTATGGGGCTATTTCCATCTCTCCTTAACTTTAAAGGAATAGATTAGTTCTGCTTCAGACTGATGTACTCTCTCTCTTTTTTCTCCCTAGACCACCAGCCTTTTTGAAGTAATACTTCTTACTCACTGCTTCTATTTTCTTTCACCGTTCACTTCCTCCACCAAACCTTGCATCTTGACTCCCGCCCACACCAGTCTTCTAAAAACAAATGTCAAACTCTGCTTCTTTTTTTTTTTTTTTTTTGCCGTACGCAGGCCTCTCACTGTTGTGGCCTCTCCCGTTGCAGAGCACAGGCTCCGGACGCGCATGCTCAACAGCCATGGCGCAGGCTCAGCCGGTCTGCGGCATGTGGGATCCTCCCGGACTGGGGCACAAACCCGTGTCCCCTGTATCGGCAGGTGGACTCTCAACCACTGCGCCACCAGGGAAGCCCCAAACTCTGTTTCTTGTTAGTCCTTATCCCATGATGTGGTTTGGAGCATTTATGCAGGTCCTTCTACCATGGCTTCCAGGATAGTGCACCCTCCTGGATTTACCTTTGAATCAGTCAGGATCCCAGCAGGAAACAGATGGCATATTCACACTGAGTGATTGAAAGGAGTGTAACCAAGGGTCTCTTTATGAAGATCAGGGTAGGGGCAGTACACTGGGACTACAGAAGGGGAGCTGTGACCACCCTTAGGGGCGAGAGATGGGACCAGTTAGCCAACCAGCTACATGGAGAGAACCTACGCAACAGAGCTGTGAACATCAGAGAGAAATGTAGCTAACCTGGGAACGCCCAGTAGGGAGCGAGTGAGAGGAATAAATACCCCCAGCATCCTGCTCTTCCCAGCCTCTGATCTCTGCCTGTGCTTCCTATTGGCCAAATCAGACCCACTGCCAGAGGACAAGGGAGCCAATGGAAGCAGCCCACACAGGTCAGGCTCCCCAGGCACAGAGCTGGGTAGAAAGTGGGTTTGGAAGGACCAATGGAAAATATCCACTGCATCCCCACGTCTCCTATTTTCTTTTTACTCTCACTTGTTGGCACTTCTTCCATCACCATTTCTGTAAGTATAGTGCTCCTGAGGGCTCTGTATACCCCCTCTTCTCCATGCCCTAAACAATCTCACCTAGTTTCTGGCTTCAGATAGCATTTGTTTTTGATTTCCAAGTCCCTATCTCTAGTTTTTTTCTCCCAAGCTCCATTTGTTAGATGTGTCCGTAGGAAATGACTCGCCACTCCCTCTATTTTAACACATTCAACTGGAACTCATCTTTCTCTCCAATGAGTTCTCCCTGAACTCTATCCAGAGTTCATGTTCTTCTCCCAGAGACTCATCACACTCATCTTTATTTCCTCACTCTTACCTAGCCAGTTGTCTCCTGAGTTCTATGAATTGCATCTCCAAATTCTCTACAATATTCCTTCCCTCCTTTCTATCACTCTGGGCAAGGCTAGGTCATACTCTCATTTTTTTCTCCTGTGTACTTTTTAAAAATAAAAACGTCCTTGCTTCTAGTCTTTAATTTTTACAGTGTGTCATCCACACTGCTTCTGAAGTTATCTTTCTAAAGCAGTTCACCTTTTGCTAAACTCTTAAGTGAAAGCCTTCATTGTCTTAACGTTATATAAAAAATAAGCTCAGTAGCTTAGGAGAGTTTTCATAGACTATTTCATTGTAGTCCCCACCTATCTTTCTCTTCTCATAGCCTAGTATATGTCCTTTTAAGTAATTCATACTTCATGCCTCCCTTCCTTTTATCATGCTCCTCCCTCTGTCTTCTCTCTTCCTTTAAATTAAGATATGCAATCACAAAAGTAAATGAGGGAGGTCATCCATTTAAAATGACAAGGAGTGAAGAAGACTGTGGAGATTGGAGAGCACGTGCTAGTGTAAAGAAGAAGTTTTTTTTCCGGTCCTGTGGATTGTTGCCATGTGGGAATGTAGATCCTTTGTCTTGGCATGTTTATTTTTCAGGAGAACCTGAAAATTTGAATTTTTATGTGAAGCTCTGGTAGGCATATCTGCAAGAACCAACAATCATGTGAGTTTATCATATGTCCAGGATCTACTTGTGTAAGAGCACCTCTGACAGTTTCAGTGCAATAGAACCCTAGAGAGGCACATCAGACATCCCCTGAAGAGAGCAATTTGGACATTCCATGTGCTACACAAGGTTCCAGCTCCCTCTGCTCATTATCCAGTGGGGGTCAATGGCCATATTCTATGTACTACATGTAAACAATATAGCACTGTGGTAAAAAATATGGAGCAAGGCAGCCATCTGATGATTCTCAAATGTTGGAAGCTGAAACCTGCTCACATTCCTGCCTCCTGAGAGATCTGGGGGGAGTCCCTCAATTTTCCCAACATATGATGGCAAAAGCAGCTAGCTACCTGTGGTGACCCAGATTCAGTGATCAAGGGAGAATGCAATAAAGTACTGTTTTTCTGAAGTGGTAGAGATGGGTAATTTACATCTTCTAACAGGGTGACCATGGATGCAGGGCTAACCCCAGATTCCTGACCTCAGGATGATCATGTTTGACAGCTTTATCATGTAGGATGTGGCCAATGCTGTGAATGAACTCTTTAGAAGGTAGGTTTTGTGGACTTTCATACACAGGTTCTGCATTCTCACCTGGTCACCTGGGTAGAATGGGTTAATCCTTTGACTAGAGAATTAGAAGAGGTCTCAGAAAAGTGCATGATGAGTCCAGAGCATTAGAATTCTCTGGTTTCTTGGAACTTATAGACTTCTACAAGGCTAGAGTTTTGTCAAAACTTCCACCATAGTACTTAACCCTCATACTGGAGTGGGGATGTCCGATGTGCCTATACAAGTAGTGGCTTGCTGGTTCTCTCATGGGTACTTGAAAACAACATGTCATTAGGTAGGGTCAACAGTGCCATGGGTGTGGTAGGGCCAGGTGCCTAGTGCTTGGGTCACCAGACTGAGAGACAGCAAGCAGACCACTACAAAAATAACCAAGACCTCTGTTGGGGGAAACCTCCTACTCCTAACCCCTATACTCCTTTGGATAGTCTCATGATGGACTTTATTTCATATCTTATGTCTTCTCTCCTCCTGTAGTCATGAGGATGGACACACTTTCTTAGATGACACACTTTATCCCCTGAATGTCACCATTCCTCCATTCTCCCCACATTCATGATAGTTTCTGCAACTCTTGTGATGAAGGAAAATGTTCACCTCCTTGAAATACCAATCTTCTGGATCACAGGTACTTGGTCCAAGTTCTTACCTTATATTTTGGGAGCACTGTTCAAATTCCTTCATGTCCACCAACATGTTCATCATTGCTTGCTACAGACTGATGGCCTGATGGAACAATTCAACTGCTCCTTCAGGAATGTCCTATTCCTACTTACCCTACACAATCATGACTTCTTCAGACACTGCAGAATCTGTACAGAACTACCCACCTACTCATCCACCCACAGTACCACCACTCTAACAACGAACTCTTCCCTCATCTCAGGTAGTTAACTACTGCCTGTAGAAGTTACAGTCCACTCAGAAGGACTTACAGGCTATACTCTAGTAATCCTAAGAACCATGTATAACACAATTTGCCCATCACTAAACCCTAGGAAAGGTCATTTGACTAAGTTATGGCACCTGGTTTGTTCTCAAGAAATAGCTGTGCATGCTTACAACTATAGGATTGGTCCCTGGAGCCTCATATTTCCTTTCATGGCTATCTTCCATGAATGGCCTTTTAAGCCTCCCATCTCTGCTCCAGGAACCTGGTAAATACTTTCTGCCCCATAAATATAGCAGCGGTGCTTCATACCCCATGATGGGAAAACGTGAAAGCAAGTGATGAACAGCAATACCTGATCCAGACTAGCTCTCTGCTTACGCTACGGAGATGTTCTCTACTATCCTCAACCCCAAAGAATTCTCATCACATGGCCTGACTCAAAACACACTCTCCCAAAACAGAAGATCCTAAAACATAGAAATCCCCACACCCCTTCCTTATCCACGGTAATCCTTTCCATCCGTCACGGCCCAGTTCAAATCATCACTTGATTTGCCAAGTGTTCCCGCCCACCCAGCCAGAACTAATGGATCCTTCCCCTGAGCTTCCATAGGCATCTACTGTAAGAGGAGGCAAAGAATGGCTACCAAACTATACAGCCTTCACAATGTGATGGCTCTTGTACAAATAAGAAATATTATTTTGTTTAATCTTCACAACCACACTGTGAGATAGTATTTGTAGCTCCCTTTACAGGCAAGAAACTAAGGCTCAAAGAAGTTATTACAACTTGCTTAAGATCACATAGATGTTAAGTAGCAGAACCAGGATTCATAGTAGTCTCTCTCACATTAAAAGTCTATGTTTCTCTCTATAGCACAGGTTTCCAATTTATTTCATTTCTTATGTAATATATCTAGTCTTCAAAGTTGCACAGTCAATTCCCTCTCGGGTCAGGTGGGTAATATAATTGTGAGGAGTGGTCAAATGTAAATTAGCAGAGAATGAGCTGGAGAATGCATGCCTAGCTTAAAACATTCAAATTAGACACTCAACAAAGCAAGCCAACAAAACAAGGCTGAAAAAATTTTCCTACAGGCCACGAGTTTGCAAACCCTGGTTAAACACCTGATTCCATGACTAAAGTAAAATCTTCAGGGCTGGGCCTGAAAACTCCTCATTTTAGCAAACCCTCAGTGTCTTGTCCAGGCCTCTTCCCAAAGTAGATACCCAAAAGGTGTCCACTCAATTAATTTAAAAAATGAAAACTTGCCTTTAATCTTCAAATTCATAGTAATTTTGTTTCTATAGAATCTATTTATACCAAGGTAATTTAAAACTATTAAAATGGTTTGGTTAAAATCCAACCCCTCTCAACCACCCATCTAGAATTTTGAGGTAAGAGATGAGACACCAAGGCCAAAACTTACAGATTGGTCTGATTCCTTTTTTTGGCCTCAAACATCACAAAACAGATGCTTGGTTTCACAGTGGTTCTGAAGATGTGACCTGCTGAACAGGACAGAGTGGTTTCACCCCTGAGAGGCATTTTATTATCCACAAGCTCTGCCTAAATGAGGGTATTACACAGTGAAGCCTTGAACGAAACTTAGGTGTGTCTCATGAGAATGCCAGTGGGAACAGTGGCTCTGGCCAGTTCTTCATTCTATAGGTTACCCATCCCCACTAGTCAATATGTCAGTCTGATTGGCCTCAAGCAGAAACCCTGGTATGTGGTTTTCAGAAAATGAAAGAGAATTGCTTCAAGGAAACAGAGATCCAAAAAACTGTTGCTTACTGTTGGTTTTCTGGCAAGGAAGATTTATGGGTAGTCTTATAAAAATTATAAAGCCTCTGAGCGAAAAATAAGTGCCTGACCCAAACTAGAGGATGAAGAGATTATTTCGTCATTCAGGAATGTTGTTTGCCTTCAAGTTCTACTATTGTAGACTTTGTATAAATTTACACATACTAATTTTCTCAGTATGAAGTTCAAGGTTGTTCTTAATATAGAAGGCTCTACTTAAGGCAAAGTTTCCAAATTTATCTTAAAGGAGGAGAAGGATAATTGTCCTGTAATGATTTTAAACCCATGCTCATGGGTGGAGTCATTTCAAGCAAATACTGATATATTTTGGAAATCTTCCCAATAAACTTTGAGATTTTGAAATCATTTATTAACATTCTGTGGCTACATTAACTACTATTTTTAAGGGCAACCACAACGATTGACCATGTGCAACTGGAAATCTTAAAACTCTTTCCTTATGTTTATTTAAGTGTAATTACCACATGTTTTGAATTAAACTTTGTACTACTTTGCCCAGATTTCTTCAAATAAACTTATCCTTAGACAGACAAATACAGTATGCTAATATAATATGTAGGACAATCTAAGTCTGTAACATTAACTGCTTAGTTTTACATCCTTGCTTTTAGCATGCATCCTGGAACTTTCTCAGTAAATCAAAGACTTGTCTCAGTTCCTATCAGCAGTACTGGAGATGTTTTGAGTTTTCTCTTGATCCTGGGATTGCGATTCCCCAAACTTCACCCCATTCCCTGATCCAAAAACATGCATCTTTCTGTACTTTATTTTCTCATTGTACTTGCATTACATATTTTCTTGCTAAATTAATATTCAGTGTTTCGATTTTTATGACCATGTAAATATATAAGTAGGTAAATATGTAAATATGACCATATATACAATGAACTCTATATATATTTAGTATATATGAAATCCTTTTTATTTTCCCTGAAATGAATGACTTCAGTGTTTTAACATGGGCATGCACTCTGCACCTCATTCTTTGCTGACTTCCATTTGGCTACTTTGCACACTTATATTACCCACCTGACCCTGAGGGAATTGTTTTCTGTGATCCTATAATCCGTATTAGTACTTTCTGAAAGAACTCTAAAACTCCTATCTCCTATCAATCTAGTCTAATACATCAGGTCATCTGTTTAGTTCCTTTTTTTTTTTGTTTCTCTTAGAAATTCCCTCTTGGAATTCTCTAGCCTCTCTCTCTGATGTGTACTGGTTGTTCTCTAGACCCACTGCACAACCCTTGTCTTGCAACATCTGCTCTAGGAAATGGTAGGTTACAAAAGTTCTCAGTATCCTTTACCCTTACCTGAATCCCCACTCCTTACAATGTGTCTTCGTAGCTCCTCCCAACAGGCAGTGGAATTTATTTCCCTGCCCTTGAATCTTGACTGGCATTGTGAATTACTTTAGCCAATACAATGAACCGGAAGTGATGATGTGCCTCTTCCTCTAGGCTCACTTCCTCTTTCACTCTTGGAACCCTGCTGCCCATGTGACAACAATCCCAGTCTAGCTGGAGGATGAGCAACCATGTGGAACCAAGATGACAACCCCACTGAGGCTGTCCTAGATTAGGTAGACCCTAGCTTATCCAGAATTTGATTGCAGACACATGAAACCATCTAAGATCAGAACTACTCAACTAAGCCTAGCTCAACTGGTCAACCTGCAGAATCTCAAGCTAACTAAATAGTTGCTATTTAAAACCACTAAGTTTTAGAGTACTTATACATATTCTAATACAACTGGCTCCAAGAAAATGTGCCAGATGAATTTATGGGAGGAGTAAAGACGGCATCTCCTAGGCCCTAGGAGCTGGGAATTTGATGTATCAGCAGCAGCTTTGTTTCTAGAATATGTTGAATGTACTTAAAAAAAAAAACTTTTAGAGATAATTCACATACTATTAAATTCATACTTTTAAAGTATACAATCTAATGGATTTTAGTATATTCACAAGTTTATGCAACTATCACCACTATCTAATCCAGAGCAGTTTTATCAACCCTAAAATAAGTCCCACACCCATTAGCAGTCAGTGTCCATTCCCCTCTTCCTCAACTCCTGGCAACCACTAATCTACTTCTGTCTCTATGGACTTGCCTATTCTGGGCATTTCATATAAATGGAATCATATAGCATGCGGCCTTTTGTTTGGTTTCTTTCAATTAATATATAATTTTAGCTCTTATGTTTAGATCTTTGATCCATCTTGAGTTAACTTCTGTATACAGTGTGAGGTAGGGAGTCCAGTTTCTTCTCTGTAAGTGGGTGTCCGGTTGTGTGTACTCTTCTAGTTGAATGTATTCAGTGTGGGAGTGAAATTCTTCCCTAAGCAATTCTAATACAAGAGGCAGAAGTGGCAGCCCAAGCTCAGAAGTACTTTCTCGTAACATAATGTGAAGTCTGTATTACCAGACAGACCTCACCCTCAGGCAGCACCAAAGTTCCAGGAATGCTGAAGACAAAAGGGCAAGTGAAACTAAAGTAGTTTAATAACTTGGATGGAAAAGATAGGCACTGCAAATAATTCTTGGCGATTGGGTTCCCATCATTTCAAATTTCTAATCTTTGTAAGTAGGCAGCAATATCTGAAATGCACTCTGAGAAATGTGATAGTGAGTTTAGACAGATCACTGAAATGGCGAATGAGTAGTGCCCTCATTAACATTTTGCTGGGAGATTTCACCCGATTTATTTTGAATTCACAGTTTGTGGATTCTGGATAACAGACATTAACTGACTGCATGTGAAGATGCTGAAGCAAGAATTTTTCCATCTACTTTACTTCCCTCAGATGTTGAATTTTTGTTATATGGCCTTTAGCAACTCTTAGAATGGATTCTCAGAGTACACTATTGCCTGTAGGAACTGTTGATAGAGGCTGGGGATCATCTTGTTTCCTCAATTTGGAGGTTTTGGAGCCAGGGCTGTAATAATCTTGTGTGTCACATGAAGTCTTCAGGATCTTAGAAAGGGGATTGTGATATTGTGATCAACAATGAGAAATACATATTTGGTCTTTGTCTTGTTTCTGGCACAGAGTGCTTAAAACTCTTGGACTGTCCTAAGAGATGAGAAGGAGAAAGGTGTCTTTGGTTATGTTAATGATATGAAAAGTACCTAGGGATAGGGGTTGATTGCCAGTGAAGCTAACCACGTGATTAGAGAAGTAGGACCTTCAATTCCACAACCCCCCCTCTGAAAAATCTGGAGATTGAATTAAACTACCAATGGCTGATGATTTAATCCATCATGTCTCTGTAAGGCAACCTCCATAAAAACCCAAAAGGATGGGGTTCAGAGAGCTTCCTGGTTGGTGAGCACATAGAGATTTGGGGAGAATGGTACCCCAGTAGGGCATGGAAATTCCTAATCCTTTCCTCTAGCTTGTCTTATGCATCTCTCCTATCTGGCTGTTCCTGAATTAAATCCTTTAATATGCTTTGTGATAAACTGGTAATCTACTGAGTAAACAGGTTTACTGAGTCTTGTGAGCTGCTCTAGCAAATTAATCGAACCCAAGAACGGGTCATGGGAACCTCTGATTTATAGCCAGTCCGTCAGAGTCACAGGTAACAACCTGGACTTATAATTGGCATCTGAAGTGTAGGACGGTCTTGTGGGACTGTGTCCTTTACCTGTGTAGTCCGATACTATCTCCTGGTAAGTGTCAGACAATTGAGTTGAATTATAGGACACCCAGCTGGTGTCAGAGAATTGCTTGGTGGTGTGGAAAAACTTACATCGGAATAGGGTTCAGCATCTGAGGGATGCATACAGAGAACTGGCACTGAACTAAATGCCACTTTTGATGTCAAGAAGGAACTACATCCATTCCAAGGACAGACAACCCAGGATGGAGCTGCTGAAGGAACAATAATTTTACTGCGGCATCAAGAACTCCTTTACCTGACAGATGAAAGGATATTTAATTAGGGAGGATGTATTTTGAACTTTAAGAATTTCAGACTTAGGACCATTAACTCACTTGATCAAGAAAAACTGATTTTTAACTTTAATGACTTTGGACTTTAACTCGCAAAAACTTTTACTCCCTAGGGCAAGATAATTTGATTTGGACTTGAATATAAAATGCAATACTTCTGAATTTTAATATGATAATGGGAGGGTGTGTATATTAAAATCTGTCATCTCTACATTGTTGACATTTTATTATTGGAGTATCTATATTTTCATGTTGTCACTTAATCTCATTGCTGACTCTCTCATATGTTATGTCAGACAGTGTGCCTGGACATTATTTAGGGCCAAAAATAAAATAGTGAATGGGTTTTCAGCTTTGGGTGCAGAAGAAATTTGAAGTTAATTTACTTACTGTATCATTCAAACTCATTTTTTGAGCATTCTGAGGGGAAAATCAATACTGATCCCCAGTGGTCTCAGGAGGATACCTAAAAGAGAATGTTGTGGGATTGACTTCATGAACTCTTCTGATAGATACCTATTTTCACCCCGGTTGATAGCCACCCCCATCTCCCATCCCCAACTGACCATATACTTCATGGTTAAGCCCAATGTGTTAAGGGAAAAAATGCAAAGTTAGGGAATTTTTTGAGAAATACTTCTCTCCTATTCCAGATGTTTTTCTCCGTATGGGGAGACCTCATACCTGTCTATGCTTCATAATTAAAATATGTTTTTTAGGAACAGCATGAAGTTGGGTCTTGATTTTTTTAATCCAAACTAATAATTTCTGCCACTTAATATATATGTTTATTTCATTTACATATAATATAATTATTGGTATAGTTGCATTTAAGTCTCCCATGTTATTGCTTGTTTTATATTTAATCCATTTGTTCTTTGTTCTACTTTTTCTCCTTTCCTGTTTTCTCTTGAGCAAATTGCACTTGTTTTAGTATCCCATTTTCTTTTATGTATTATCTTCATAAGTCTTCGTGTTAAATTTATTTTTAGTAATTGCTTTGGAGTGTACAATATGGATTATTAAACTGTCATCTCCTTTATTTTTTATATTTTATTTCTTTATTTTTTTGGCCACACCACGTGGCATGTGGGATCCTAGTTCCCCCCAACTAACCCGTGCCCCCTGCATTGGAAGCATGGAGTCTTAACCACTGGACCGCCTGGGAAATCCCTGTCATCTCCTTTAATGAACAGCATGAGTACCTTAAAATAGAATAATTCCCTCAATCTCCTTCCCCATTTAGTCTTCTTGTCACTTTATACTTTACCATGATGTATATTATAAATACCGTAACAAATGTTTGTATTTTTGCTTTAGTCAAAAAATTTTTAAAGAATAATGTGTTTATATGCAAATATAATCTATAATATCATATAAAGAAATCATGTATGTGTGTATAATACATATTGTATAAAACAAATATGTATGTGTGTGAATACACACAAATTTGTGACAGATGGATGGATAGATATAGACACCATCTCAAGGTGCCTCTCTCAGGTCTCCTTTACTTCTTCTTTTTAGGTCTACTCCCAAGCACTGAGTGAAGACCCATGGAAAAGACATGGTGAGTGATTGGAGACTTGCTTTGTGGCTGGCTGAAGGTTCTTTGAATTGCAATCCATTGTGCTTCCCACATGAGGCTATTACAAGGTCATTAGAATTTTGACTAGTAAGTCTATGATGGATCCCTCCTCCTGCTGCAGTTGTACTCTCTCTTTACTTTGCTTTTTTCTCATCCACATCTTCCCTCATTTCCATTCCTCTTTATTACATATACCCCATTTCACTTTTATTAGAATGCATATAAAGGAGACAATAAAACTCAATAAAATGGCAATTTACTAGGACAGTTTCGGCCGATGAAGAATCTCTGAAATGTTATAGCCTCTTCTGAGGGTGGGCCAGTTTCTCTTAAAGTCATTTAGTGGAAGAGAATTTCCCAGGATGAGGATCTGGCTAAGCCGGATAGGCTCTGGGGCAGGGTTACTGCCTCTCCAGGGTTCTCCAGTTGGTGGGTTGTGATGATAAAAGCAGCTCTGAGTACAGGAGATTTTCATTTGATGAGTGGTCTGAACATCAAACTTAGAGGTTATAAAATATTTGCTGCTGAAATACACAGAGCATTGATAAACAGATCCTGGACAGCTGAGTTATTGCAATCTACTTAACATGAGGAGAACAAATTATGAGTCAAATGTTCCTGTTTAATAACCCTACTCAGGGCAGAGGGCTGCTCAAGGCTGGCATTAACCCTGCACACACTGTGTCTGGCCAAGATCCCGGCAAGGGCTGTGCAGGATGGAAGCGATTCAGGTGGGTTTGCCATTAGGTACTAAGGTACGCAGAGAGGAAATTTTAAAAGGCCCATCTGGTAAAGGAAATAAACAATTTGTAAAACTGCTGTATGGTATCGAATACACTACCAAGACCCCTTCTGTGGTTTACATTTCATCTTCCTTATATTACACGTGTTTAGGCTTATTAAATCTTGGCTTCAGCCTAAGACTGTATGCTTTTATGCTATTGGGGGAAGGGAAGGAATATTTGTCTGTTCTCTATTAGTCCTTTGAACCTAGGTCAGTCAACTCGGCCCAAGTGCTATAAATACTCTCGTTGAAATCTGACTCCCTTTCTGTACTTCCAAGATTATGCTTTGCTTTAACATGGCCAGAAAGGAACGGCTTCATCTCACTCATGGGAAACAGACTTGAAATACGTTTCTTGTGAGCATTGTTTTAAAAAGGAAATGAATTTAAAATAGTGTTTGTTTCTTAACTGGCTCCCAAGCATGCATTCGGGGGTATGTGTGGAGGGTGAGTGAACATGCTGTGAGTGGGCAGTGAGCCAGCGGGGGGTGCTGCCCTTGACCCGAATGTTGTCCTGAGCATTTTGCTTAATCAGGGCTACGGGGTGGTATTTGAGCCTTAGCCAAGTTGAGGCATCACATCTCTGTCCTGCATCTCCACTTCATTCACTAGCACCCCACACGCCCACGTGCACCTCCTCCAGCAAAAACACACACGTACACGTGTGCGTGCACACACATGTACTCCAGACTTAGGCTCTGACCTCTTGGGAAGCTTTTACTCCTCCAAGCCATTTTCATTCTTTCCTTGACCCCCCCCAAGGCTGAAATCACTGCTGGAAATCTACCTGCAGAATCCACACACTCTGCTGGCAAAGAATTAGAAGTAAAGGTATGCAAAATACATGCTTAAAAAAAGTGCACAAAACCAATTTAAGCCCCACAGTATTTTTCTCTCTATTGGCATACTCCCAATAGTTTCAAATTGGTTTGCCTGAGTCAAGAATTTCCTTAAATGAAATGCTCTGTGCTAGGAAGGCTTTTAAGACCTCTTCACCTTAAAGTGCAAACCTAGAAAGCAAAGTCTCGATTTGGCATGCCACTTAAAACATGATTAGTGGAGCATATCAGCAGGCTAGAAATAGCTGCATTTGTGAACCTCATGTTCTCTAGCTCTTGACTGCCAGCCAAGCCTCAAATCAATCCCAAAGAATGAAAAATAAGATAATAATGAGAAAATGGACTTTTCAAGCCAAAACCCAAGAAAACATCTTAGTCTCCGTAAGCTGACTTTGGGCCACATAAAACAAGAAATGGTGACTCTGTCCTGTCTTTAAACAATTTGCTGTGTCACTACAACACACCCTCCCTTCTCATTAGGTCTTGGTTTCCTTTTTCATAAACTGGGGACCAATTTTGCTAACTTTCTCCTTTGGAATATAATGCGTTCTTATGTCTAAATACCTGGTGCTTCCCATCTGCTGGGATATTTTGAGGGGGAAAGTTTTTCAGAAGTGCCAGATATTAAGCTTAATTCCTGTTCTGAGTGGTGTAAGGCACGCTTGATTTTTTTCCTTCCCGTTGAAATATGTCCTGTACCTTGCCTATGACAAGCTGTTATAAAATGTTTCAAGAGCTCTCTTTTGTTTTGAGGCCCTACTTCCTTTGGTCTGAATCTGAGCTGGGTGGCAGGCGAGTGGACCCACTTTTAACTTCTCCCTACAGAGCCGGGTGGGCCTTTACTGCCCCTGTTTGTTATGGAGAATCAGCCATAAATCAGGGCTCATTTTCCATTTTCTCCTTATTGATGGAATTGCTGGAGGAAAACAACTTGTCTCTCAAGCTCTTGGAGCCCTGCAGGATGAAAGCTGCATACAATAAAAGTTGTTTTGACAGAAAACTGACCAAACATGACAATGGACAGAGAGGGGATGACGAAAGGGAGGGGGAGAGAGGGGACACGCTTTTCTGTTTTGAACCGAGGCGTGCTCTCTCTTTTTTCTTTGTTAAATTACTTTTTCATATGAAGGACACAAAGGGAACGGCCCCTAATGGCAGCCAGAAGGCAGAAAACAAACCCTTTGAAATTTCTAATTTGTTTATAGATGGTCCTCCAGGAGCCAGCTGGAAAATAATTTTGTCTGCCAGAGACAGGGAACAGCTACCCGAGGGTGTTGTGGTGAAAAAAATGACTCTCGAGTTTTGGTCCTTGAATGTCTTATTGTTCAGCACTCAGCAGTTGTTCTGAAATTACTCATCTGGCAGAGAAAGAAAATGAAAGAAAAATCCCTCTACTACTCTCTGGCTTGAGTCTCTAGGAAAGTTACCTTCTAAAAAAATGTTTTTTGATTTGGTTTTATACTGTGTGTCAATTAATTGTCAAGTTACACAAAAGTTTGTGAAATCCTGTCTGCTAATATGTCTTTTCCTCTCTGAGGAGGATTATTTTTGTGGCTACTTCCCAGATCAGTCACTTCACCCAGTTCAGGCGACACTGTTTTCCCTCTGTGATATGCTAACAATTGAGCTCCTTTTCTAGATGATACCACAGAGTCTATAGACCTCTCATGGGCAAACCTAATCTGAGGGTATTTCAGAATGTGGATAAGACATAGGTTTGGAGATAGTCAGGGATCTCTGTTCTTGAACATAAGCGGGTTTCTAGAAGTTTCCCCCTCAGTTTTGTTGTTTATGAAATGGGGACTGGGATCACCTTTCCTGCATTTATGGTGATGTTGTGAAGATACCCTCACACCTGGCATAGGGCAGCAGCAATGTTTTCACAGAAACTGAGATCACTTGGAGGAGAATGCCTCAAACAGTCCTTTTATCCTATAGATTAGGAAACTGAGACCCAGTGACTTGATGAAGGAGGCATAGCTGTTTACGGCAGACTTAAGGTTAGAACTCACATATCAACTGTTAGCCTACAGCTGCTTCCACTATTTCTTCCATTCTCATGGCTTTGGCGATGGAAGTAATTTTATGTAATATGTCGATTTTACATGAATCTCTCTAAATCCATAGATTTGACCCCTCCCTGTAATCCCAGGAGAGGCCTAACTATTTGCCATCTGAAGCTGAAAGAGTAAACTAAGTGGGTCTGTGCTATTACCTGCCTCTTTTTGACTTTGTCTGGGGTGGTGAAAACTACTGAAATCACAGTGCCAGGAGAATGGTACAACCACGACTGGAAGATCTCCAACTTCTTCTGGGCTCTCAGTGTTTCCTGATTATCCTTCTCGGCTTGCCTAACGTGCTCTTTTTTTTCTCAAGCCTTCATTCTCCTTCAACGTGTTATCCATTCCCCCAATTTCCTGATGATTGTCAGTCAATGATCCCACTCTGTATTTTACACAGAGAAAATGGAAGCTATTCACAAAGGTCTCCTTCAAACTCCTGTCTCTACACCCCGACACTTAACACCTCTACCCATCTTGTTCCCCTTCATATTTCTGTGAAATATGTGTCATTTCTCGTAAATAAATGTTCCCTCTCTACTGAATTCTTTGTTCTTGTTCTTTGTGCTTGTTTCAGAGTGCTCAGTCTAGTCACTGTGCTCTTCCTTTCTTGGATCTTTAACTTTATTCTGTTTGGTGATTCCTTCCAATTTATGCTTAAGCCACTTGCACTGACCCTGTATCTCCTATGGCTCCTGATTTACCGTTCTCTTTTCTTTCACAGCAAATCTTCCTGAAATAAGAAGTCTGTATTACTGCTTCCATTTTTGACTGCCCACTTATTCTGCAACCTAAAGTTTCTGGGTTTTACCTCTGTTACCCTTCTGAATCTACTCTTATAGGTCCCAAGAGATGAGCTTGTGGCAAAATCCATTGGATATACACTTCCTAGGCATAATCATATTTAACCCATGGGCAGCATTTGACACCAGTGATAACCTTGTTTATCTTGAAACAATCTCCTTATTGAATACATGGCATCATAGACTCATGGTTTTCCCCATAACTCTCTGGGCATTTCATTTCAGATTTCTTTTCATCCTCATTTTCATCTGCCCAGGTTGTTAGTATTGGCATTGGTTAGATTTTCTCCTAAACGTATAATCCTATCCATTTCACTGTGTTTAATTTTCCACCCATATCCTGGCAACTTCCAAATCTTCATTTCCAACACATTAAGTCTTTTCTGAATTTCAGACCCAGTTATCCAAATGCCTACAAGACATCTCTATTTGGGTGTCCTACAGGCATCTTCAACTCAATACAGAACAAAGCATCCTTTGTTCCGAACCTGCTCTTTCTCCCGTGTTACTTATCTCAGTGAATGGTAACATAGTTCACCCAGTTGTCCAGGCCAGTATCTTGAGATTCCTGCTTGACCCCTTTCCCTAGCACTGCTTCTCATCCAAAGTCTCTAAGCCATTTTCACACAACCCTAAGTATTTCTCAATTCCATCCAATTCCCCTCACACCTTAATCCCGGCCACTGTCTCCCTTGCTTGGATTACTCCATAGACTTCTAATCGTTCTCTTTATCTTCTGTATTGTTTCCAATTCACTTCCTATACTGCAGTGAAAGTGATATTACTAAAACAAAAATCTATCCAAGTCATTGTCTTTTTTGACTAGCTCTCCATTGCCCAGAAAAAGGCAATACTTTGACTCCTTTTATGTGAGTTACATGACCTAAACTCTACTTATCAGTTCTACTTCATCTTGCCTGTTTTCCCTACATATACTCTTTAATCTAGTAAACTTATTTTATTTCCTGCAGTATGCCTTGCTTTTTCTATCTCTTTCAGTCAACAAGGGTTTACTGAGCATTTACAATGTGCTAAGCACCTTCGCTGTTTTCCCTGCCTTCACTCTTTCTTTCCTTCACCCTACTTTTAATGTAGCTAACTCACTCCTTGGACTTTGCCTGGGAAGTCTTCCCTGATACCCTTCATGTTAAGGGTTCCTGCTCTATGCTTCCATGGCAGCTTAATTGTCTTCTATGGCAGTGCTTACTGCTTTCTTTATAATTGCTTGTTTAATTTCTAACTAGTCTTCCCCACTAATCGTATGGGAATAAGGGCACAGACTGTTATCTGCATTGTTCACTACTGTGTCTCTATTGTCTAGAACAAAGGAGAGGCTTAGTAAATATTTATGGAATGAATAGATAAGTGAATATTTTGAAAGTTTGGAGACAGAATGTGCATAATATTGCTAACAGTATCACCATTCAACTGGTAATAATAAGATGACAGGCTTCTCAAGGAGTTAAGAAAAGCTATGTTTAAATTTTATCCTTTCATCCTGGAGGTCTTTAGAACATTCTTCGAAAGACCTGGCATAAGGGAAGGGTAAGATGAGATAATTTGTTGACCTGGCACATTTATAAATGTCTACAGAGCACCCTAAATTAGCCCCATATTTACATAGTTCAGGGAGAGCCATGGCAGGTGATGTCATTCTTGTTCTCTTAGTCCCAGGAGCTAGAGACTCAGGGAACACTTATGTGGGCATGATTTCCATGTCTAGCCCCTCCCTCAGGTGTATGGAGGACAGAAAGAATGCAAAAAGAAAAAGAGAAAAGTAGAAAAGGAGCACAGATAGGCAGTGATTTAGAAGTTTTGCAAACTGTATGTTTTTAATCTTTATAGCTTAATTTCAAAGCCTAGTGGGCAGTAGCATGTGCAAACTGTGATACAAGATAAATCAACATTCATGGCAAGATTGCTAAGTGCAAGGAGGTCTTATTAGTATAAAATCACGTAAAGGAGCAAAAATAAGAAATGACAGAAAATAACTTTATAACAGTACAGAGTTAATGCACACAGGAATAAAGGGCCTAGGGCTAAAAGGCAAAACTTAATATTTGTGTAAGGGATAGCATGGTGATCATTAATTAGACCGATAGTACATTGTTAATGGGATCAGAGCTAGCAAAGTAGCAAAGATTCCAACATGATTATTCTACTAGGTTATTTATAATGTGTGGCTATTGTAAAAAATCCCCAGGAAATATTCACATATCAAATCTAATGGCAGATCAGATTTAATAAAAGCTATCCTGTTTATTGAGTTCTATCATACATCATGAACTATGCTAAGACCTTATAAACATTATTGGGTTTAGTCTTCATGTCAACCTTGAAGTAGATATTATTATTCCCATTTCACATACTGACTAGTCAGTGTATCAGGTGGGAATTATGACTCCACAGCCTGTCTTCTGCAGGGCTGTGCTATCCAGCCATTCTCCTAATTGATGTACATTTAATTCTCATACTAAGGATCTCAGAGCATATTTCAAACCATAAGATTCGAATCTTGCTGAAATAAAACCCTCTAGATTGTGGAAAAGTCCTTTTCTCAACATGTCACATGTAGGGTGGGGGTGATGGGGTGAATGTGAGGATGAGGAAAGAGACTGAAAGTGAACTCTCTTTCCTTCCCACCCTAAGTTTGTGAGTCCCCACTTGGAGTGATTTGATGTGCTTTGATAAACCACTTGTCCTAACATGTTATCTGCAATTTATATCATCACTTCAAAAAATTGGGCAATATTACTAGAAGATCCCTGCCAGTACATCTTGAATGGATAATACTTTAAACTAGCAATTAAAAAATGCTTATTGAGAGAGCTCTATGTTTCTCATATGCAAATAGACATTGAGGCATTGTTTAAAGCAATATCAATTCTGGCAAGACATATAAACATATGTTAGACATATAAACGACAAAATAAAATACAAAGAAATAAGTACCATGCTGGATATTGTAGTGGGGGTTGATTAAGCTGGCTCTTCTATCATCCCTTCCCCTTTCTCTGGTGACACAGTTTCTCTTTCTTGTAGGGAATCCATTTTGTTCATGACCCTGAGTTTATCAACCTCAAGTATGAGTCCAAGACTGAGACTTAGCCAATCAGAGAGAAAGTACTTCACTCTCTCATCTCTCACCTCATCCTGGATTCATTCAGGAATGGTCATGTGACTCAAGCCAAGCCAATCCCATTCTCTTTCTCATGAATTTGAGTCTTGAGTGAAATGGCACAGGGTGGGGGAATTGTTTCTTTCTGGCGGCAACACTCTGGAGAGATGACCCATTACTCTCTACCATCAAGATTCATATAACTACCCTGTTTCAGTCCTTCTGGAGGCCTGATGGTCCAATTCCTCCTGCAAGCCTGTGAGAGACTTTAAGTTTGTCACTTAATTTCTCTTATGTAATTTTATCTTTCTTTTCTCCTTTTTTGGTCACTATCATTACTTTTGATTTTTTGTTTGTCTGTTAATAGAGCTGCTCCTGTTGCTTGTAACCAAAAGACCCTGACTGATAGAGAAATTGGTATCAGGAGTGGGGTGTAGCAGATAACAAAAGCTACAAGAGGAAATTGGCTGAATCGTAGGGGGGCGGTGGTGAGCAGTGGTGGGGATGGGGGGTGTGAGACTGGGGGGAGGGGGAAGGTGGGGGTGGTGTGAGGAGGGTGGGGAGGAGGGTGGGGAGGGTGTGAGGGTGGGGTGAGGGGGGTGGGGTGAGGAGGGGGGTTGGTGTGGGGAGGGGGTTGGTGTGGGGGAGAGGTGGGGAAGGGGTGGGGCAGGGGGAGGGGGTGGGGGGGGAGGGTGCGAAGGTGAGGGGAGGGTGGGCAGTGAGGATTCTCCCAGTTCTGACTGAGAAGTTGGCAATGCTTATTAAGTGGCAGCAAAATAGCTTCTTACAATGTCATTGCTTGTTGTTTCTTGGTACAGAAATATACCTACTAAAACTGTAATTTTAAAAGGTTTTGTGGGAAAATGTGAGACTTTTGGAATTTGTTGATTACTTTTTAAAGTGAATAAACTTAATTTAATTTTTAGAGCAGTTTTAGGTCCGCAGTACTATTGAACAGAAAGTACACAGAGTTCCCCCTGTCCCTGCAAACATACAACTTCCCCCTGTTGATTACTTTTAAGATTTTCAATAAAGTTTTATAAGAAAAGTACCAGCTATGGCCTAAGCTAGACCATTTGAAAGCAGAGAGGAGAGGAGAGAACTCTGCTGGGAGAGCACTTTCAGTTGAGGGCTATGAGGATGGACTTTCATGGGGCCCCCTCACTAAGACATAGGAGTAGAAAGAGTAACCCCAACCCAGATTCAGAGACCACACCTGGACAAATTGTCTGACTTCAGTTGCTAGTCTGTGGCTTTTTCTAGAAAGTTAATTGTGCAGTAGTAAAGTAAAGTTCTAAGGTGCTTACTTTGCAACGTCTAGGTCTGCAATTTTCTATCCCCCCAAATTTAATAAAGAAGAATTGGGCTGCTATGGCAATTAAGCCCCCAGGAAAGGAATATTCTTTGATAGTTCTCTCATATTCTCGTGATCATGAGGAGCAATGAACTTGGGTGATCTCCCCAGAGCACAGAATCAGGGCAGTTATTGTAAATGAGCTAGGAAGCCACCTTCCTGCCTGGATAGGGAATCTTCGCAATCCTTTTTTGGCAGGATATGATATACGTTTGGGAGCAGTAGCCACTTAGGTGGTTTCTAAGTGGTAGTTCTTGGTATATTTATCTTGTTTTACCTTCATCCCTATGTCTGAAGTGTGTTGGGTGGTTCATTTCACAGGTGGCTACAGCATTAAGAACCTGACTTGCTTTGACTGAGACCAGAAGTACTGAATGTGGAGCTGGACATGGTAATTGGACAGACATTTGGACTGTCTGTTTTGAATAGTGTGCTTCTGGTTGTTAGTAGAAGAGTTCAGAGTGAAATTGGTTTGGAAAGTGTTTTTCTCTTTGTGAGCAAAAGAGTGGTACAGATGTTAGCCAGACTAGGGGTAGAATACAGTGGAAATCTGTGATCTTTCCAGCATCACTTACTCCCTCTTGAAAGAAAGAAAGAACCTGGTTTTCTGTGGGGCAACCATTTCATTGGTTTAGAGCAGACTGACCATCGCATCCTCTCCCAGTACCTTCTCCACGAATGGGTTGGGCATGCAACACAGGGTGTTCAATACTAAATGTCTCCTTTCCCCTGGTCACAGTAACTGTTTTAGGGTTGGACATGTGATCTAAGCCATGCTCACGAGAGCCCCCTCTGTGATGGTTCTGTTAGCACTATTGAAGCAAATGATTTCTTTTTACTAGAATTACTAAATCAATAGGATGTGAGTCTTCAGCTGCCCACAAGCACAGGCATGCCGTGTGGAGAGAGCCTTTTTGGGGACTGGAGAGAAAGAGGGTGAATGAGAAGGCTGAAACCCTGCTTAAACATTTTGAACCCTGGGAATGGCTGAAGTCATCTTTGTTTCCTCAGCTAGTTTGCATACTGTCTCACACATTACAAAGTACTAGGGAGCAAAGAAGTATCAATAGTTAATTATCTCCCTGGGGGACAACTGCAAAAAAGACGACTTCTTTTTTTTTTTTTTTAACTATTATTTTAAAAAAAAATTTTTTTAGATGTGGACCATATTTGAAGTCTTTATTGAACTTGTTACGATATTGCTTCTGTTTTATGTTTTGGTTTTTTGGCCGCGAGGCATGTGGGATCTTAGCTCCCTGACCAGGGATTGAACCTGCACCCCCTGCATTGGGAGGCAAAGTCTTAACCACTGGACCACCAGGGAAGTCCCAAAAGACAAGACTTTTGAGATGGGTTTTGAAGGATGAGCAAGGGCTTTCTAGTCCGAGAGAATGAATGAAAAACATTCATGCAGAGGTAACAGCATGATGGAACATAGATTTACAGGAGTACGCACTGTATCAAAGAAATGGGCATTCCAAACATGGCATGTGGGGTAGACAGATGGAGGATAATTCTTGAAAGGTAGTGTGGAGGCTGGATGATGAAGGGTCTCTTTGCTATCTAGGTGGTTCCAGCTTCATCGCATAGTCTTTGAGGGTATTTAGGTAGCAGAGCTGTGTGATCCCACCAGAGGGGAGAGGCAGGGATGCTGGGGTGGAAGGAAGAGCAGAGGCTCAGTGGCCAAGATGCCTGGAAGCAAATCCTCCATGTGGCTTTGGGTGAATTCTTGAAACTTTTAGTGCCTCAATTCCTTCATTTGTAAAATGGGGCTGATGTTAGTAGCATGAATAGCATTTATAGGTTTGTTATGAAGATTAAATAAGTCAATGTAAACACCTGTGCAAGTGCTTGACAGGCTGACTGTTTAATAGAGGTGTCATTATTGGTGATTTAGAAATAACATTCTGGGGAGAGAACTGAGGATTTGGGCGGGGGAGGGGAGGCAGGAGGAAAAATGTTGGTCATTTGCACGTGTTGTCCCTTTCACATGGATTAGTTTCTCAGCCTGGATAACTGTCCTCTAACAGACAGACAGGTCCCAGGAAAACAGGATGTAGGACAAACCTGTTTGGGTAGGAAAATGAGAAAGGATAAAAGATCAGTTTCAGAGCATGTGATGCCACCCAGAAGACAGACTTGGGTGCAGTTCTCAAGTTGCGGGGCTTGGGTGACCAGGGCATGGCCTGAGATCACTGGGGAATTGGGGGAAATGGCTGTGGTTAGGGAAACAGACTCCGAAGTCCAGCAACTGGTGGGAAAGCTTTGCCTAGAGATGGCCTTGACTGTGGCAAATCACTGGAAGAGATGTGAAGGAGAACAACTGAAACCACAGACAGGTTTCTGCAGGAGGCCAAAGCGATAGCTCAGCAGGCAAGGGGCTAGGTGATTAACACCACAGTGAGGAATTCTGTGGCATCCTTAACCATCACAGCTAGTCAGGGATTCCATCTGATGCCCCATCACTCAGAACACAGGTTTAGCAAACCCTAAATGTCATTCAACCTAGCTGTCAGCAGCAGGAGAGGCAAAGCCCCCCCGGGGCCACTACCAGGCTTAAGGCTAAGGCAGAGAATAATTTAAAGGTACAGAAAGATCAGGAGAAGGCAAAGGAAGGAAGGAGGTGTGTAAGAGCATAGAAATCTGACCTCAAATCCAAGCTCTGACAGTTACTAGCTGTTTGATCCTAAACAAGCTGCTCATTTAACTGCATCTTAGAAAGAACAAGCCTGTCTGGATCATTATTCCATTCTAAATGTGTAGAACAGAGCGTGGTATATAGCAAGCATGCAATAATTATCTGTTGAATCAATATAACTGTAAAATGGTACCTTGTAAAAATTAAACAAGCAAATAGTAATAGTTAATGTTTTTTGAATGCTCACTGTGCATTGTGAGTATGATATATTGTGAGTGCTTTACATTTGCTAATTCATTGCATTCTCAGGAAATCTTGTGAGGGAGGAAAGATAATCGTCTTCATTTCATAGATGGGCAAAATTGGGGCAAAGAGAGATGAAAGACATTGTGTAAAATCACAGAGCTAGAAATGAACAGAGCCAAATTTTTTCGTAGGTAGTCTGCCTCTAGAACCCAACCTCTTAACCACAATGGTACATTGGCCCTTAATACAGACATTTTAATTGCCTGATCAATTTCCCATTCTCCTATCTTTTGATAACTAACCAAATTTTTATTCCTCTTTAAACCTCTCTCATGTGAAGTCCAGGTGTGCTTTGGTAAAAGCAGCAAGCGGATTAAGCCTAAACTAATACACGTAATCCCATCCCCTGCACATGATGAACAGTTTAGGGTCAGCACATGACAATTTAGGCCAGTGATACTGGCGAAGATACCTTCTTGCAGTTTCCAGGAAAGAGGCTTCCTAACTTTCTGATTCTTCCTAGAGAGCTTCTGGAAGCAATTCCCCCACCTACACCCCCTCTGCCCTCCTCTGTCTGTGCAGCCATCTTGTGGCCATGCCAGGGAGTCTGGCTTAGAATGAAGCTGACGCAGTGGAAGGCAGAGTCTTCAGAGAGAACTGAATTCTAATGACATCACTGAGCCACCAAACCAAACCCTAACTTTTGTTTTCACCAAATACAGTACAGAAAACTTTTTATTCCTCAACCATTTGTAAATTGCTAACATGATGTCAAACAAATACTTTAGAATTTATTTTGTACAGAGTATTCTCCTGAATAACCAAAATAGAGCTATCAAAATTAGTATATTAACATTCATTTGTAACTTTCATCCTATCTTCAAATGACATTAAAGTTTTGTTAATCGTCGCAGTAATGATGTTCATCACAAAATAATCCAGTCCAACATCTTGCATTGCATTTAGTTTTCACGTCTCTCTGCCTCTTTCAATCTAGATCTGTCCCTCAGTCCTTCTTTACTTTCATGCTATTGACGCTTTAGAAGTTTACATGCCAGTGATTTTGTAGACTGTGCCTCAATTTGAGTTTGTCTGGTGTTTGTTCATGATTAGACTTAGCTTATGCATCTGTGGCAAGAATATCAAGGAAGTGAGGCTGCGTTCTAATCATTGCATCCCAGGAGTGGTGCACGAATTTCACACAGATGGTCTCCCCACCTTGATCAGATTCCACACCACACATCCGGTCATTTCCACCACCTGCTGTGAGCTCCCTCCTCACCCTGCTCAGCCTTGACACTCCTCTGGGCTGCCTCAGGTCCCCTCCTCCTTCCCTACACAAATGCTTACTTTGCTTAAGTCCTGCCTATTGGCTTTTGGACTGAATTGTTTAGGAACAGAAAGGAAGGGTAAGGAAGTGAGAGAAGACGATGAAGAGGAAGGATCAAACCCTAACTATGAAGCCCACCATACCTCTTGATTTTCAATTATAATAGCCAATTGATCTTCTTTATAGTTTAAGCCAGTTACAGGAATTATTTTGTTGTTTTGTTTTCTGTTTTTATTTTATTTTTACTTATTTTTATTTTTTTATTTATTTCTGGCTGTGTTGGGTCTTTGTTGCTGCCCTTGGGCCTTCTCTAGCTGTGGTGAGCGGGGGCCACTCCTCGCTGAGGTGCGCGGCCTCTCATTGCGGTGGCCTCGCTTGTTGCAGAGCACGGGCTCCAGGGCGCACGGGCTTCGGTAGTTGTAGCACGTGAGCTCAGTAGTTGTGGCACACGGGATCAGTAGTTGTGGCTTGCGGGCTCTAGAGTGCAGGCTCAGTAGTTGAGGCGCACGGGCCCAGCCGCTCCGCGGCATGTGGGATCCTCCCGGACCAGGGCCCGAACCTGCGTCCCCTGCACTGGCAGGCGGACTCCCAACCACTGCGCCACCAGGGAAGCCCACAAGAATTTTTTGTTTCTTTCTTTCTTTTGTTACTTGTGAACCAAAACCTAGCGACTGATATAGAAAGTTCATGATGAATAGTAGGCAAACAATAAGTGGAAGCTACTGATGTGGTAGTGATGCAATTGCAAAAGGGCATTGAACTTGGAAACACGAGACCTGAGTTTAACCCAAGAAATAGCTGTGTCACATTGGAGAAGACACCTACATTACTAAAGACCCAGGTTCCTCATATATAACTTGTGGATAATTCCTACCTTATGAATTGCTTGTTAGGCTGTCCTGAGGGGTTTAAATGTCTCCTCCCCCAAAATATATTGAACTCTGGCCTCAGGACTTCAGAATGTGACTATTGGATATAGTTAGTTAAGATGAGGTCCTACTGGAGTAAAGTGGATCCCTAATCCGGTAAGACTGAAGTTCTTCTAAGAAGATGGCCATGTGAGTACCCAGAAATACAGGAAGAATGCATTGAACATGGAGGCAGAGATTGGAGTGATCTATAAGCTGAGCAATGGCAAGTATCTTCAGTCGCTCATCACCAGAAGATGGGAGGGGCATGGAAACAGATTCTCCTCAGAACTCTCAGAAAGAACCAACCCTGCCCACACCTTGATCTTGGACTTCTACACACTAGAGCTGTGAGAGTAAAAATTTCTGTCATTTTAAGCCACCCAGTTTGTGGTCCTTTATTACAGCATCCCTAGGAAACTAATGCACGTGCTTTATAATATTTAAAGTTGCATTCAAGGAGGTGCCTTCAAAATGTCCGAGGAATAAGATGTGGAGATCACCTTCCTCCCCACAAATACATCAAAAATACATCTACATGTGGAACAACTCCTAAAGAACACCTACTGAACGCTGGCAGAAGACCTCAGACTTCCCAAAAGATGCCCTCAGGTGACCTACATGCAGAGGCGGGGCCAAACCCAAAGCTGAACCCCAGGAGCTGTGTGAACAAAGAAGAGAAAAGGAAATTTCTCCGTGCAGCCTCAGGAGCAGCGGATTAAATCTCCAAAATCAACTTGATGTACCCTGCCTCAGTGGAATACCTGAATAGACAATGAATCATCCCAAAATTGAGGTGGTGGACTTGGGGAGCAACTGTAGACTTGGGGTTTGCTTTCTGCATCTGAGTTGTTTCTGGTTTTATGTTTATCTTAGTTTAGTATTTAGAACTTATTATCATTGGGAGATTAGTTTATAGATTTGCTTGTTCTCTTCCTATTTTTATTTTATATATATATATCTTTTCCTTTTTGTCTTTTTGTGAGTGTGTATGCTGCTTTGTGTGATTTTGTCTGTTATAGCTGTGCTTTTGCCATTTGTCGTAGGGTTCTGTCTGTCCATTTTCGTTTTTTTTTTTAGTATAGTTTTTAGCGCTTGTTATCATTGGTGGATTTGTTTTTCAGTTTGGTTGCTCTCTTCTTTCTTTCTCTCTTTTAAAAATTTTTATTTTTAATATTTTTTTAATTTTTAATTATTTTACTTTATTTTATTTATATTCTTTCTTTCTTTTTTTTTTTTTTTTTCCGATATGCAGGCCTCTCACTGTTGTGGCCTTTCCCGTTGCGGAGCACAGGCTCCGGACGCACAGGCTCAGCGGCCATGGCTCATGGGCCCAGCCAATCTGTGGCATGTGGGATCTTCCTGGACCGGGGCACGAACCCGTGTCCCCTGCATCAGCAGACAGACTCTCAACCACTGCGCCACCAGGGAAGCCCTCTCATCTGATCTTTATGATTTCTTTCCTTCTGCTAACTTTGAGGGGTTTTTGTTCTTCTTTCTCTAATTGCTTTATGTGTAAGGTTAGGTTGTTTATTTGAGATGATTCTTATTTCTTGAGGTAGGATTGTATTGCTATAAATTTCTCTCTGAGAACTGCTTTTGCTGCATTCCATATGTTTTGGGTCATTGTGTTTTCATTGTTATTTGTCTCTAGGTAGTTTCTGATTTCCTCTTGATTTCTTCAGTGATCTCTTGGTTATTTAGTAGTGTATTGTTTAGCCTGCATGTGTTTGTATTTTGTACGGATTTTTTCCTGTCATTGATATCTAGTCTCATAACGTTGTGGTCGGAAAGGATACTTGATATGATTTCAATTTTCTTAAGTTTACCAAGGTTTGACTTGTGACCCAAGATATGATCTGTCCTGGAGAATGTTCCATGAGCATTTGAGAAGACAGTGTATTCTTTTGTTTTGGATGGAATGTACTATAAGTATCAATTAAGTCCATCTTCTTTAATGTATCATTTAAAGTTTGCATTTCCTTATTTATTTTCATTTTGGATGATCTGTCCATTGGTGAAAGTGGGGTGTGAATGTCCCCTACTATGATTGTGTTACTGTCAATTTCCCTTTTTATGGCTATTAGCATTTGCCTTATGTATTGAGTTGCTCCTATGTTGGGTCCATAAATATTTACAATTATTATATCTTCTTCTTGGATTGATCCCTTGATAATTATGTAGTGTCATTCTTTGTCCCTTGCAGTAGTTTTTCTTCTAAAGTCTATTTTGTCTGATATGAGAATTGCTACTCCAGCTTTTTTTGATTTCCATTTACATGGAATATCTTTTTCCATCCCCTCACTTTCAGTGTATATGTGTCCCTAGGTCTGAAGTGGGTCTCTTGTAGACAGCATATATATGGGTCTTGTTTTTCTATCCATTGAGTCAGTCTATGTCTTTTGCTTGGAGCAGTTAATCCATTTACTTTTAAGGTAGTCATTGATATGTATGCTCCTATTACCATTTTCTTAATTGTTCTGGGTTGGTTTGTTATTGTAGGTATTTTCCTTCTCTTGTGTTTCCTGCCTAAAGAAGTTCCTTTAGCATTTGTTATAATGCTGGTTTGGTGGTGCTGAATTCTCTTAGCTTTTACTTGTCTGTAAAGGCTTTAATTTCTCTGTCGAATCTGAATGAGATCCTTGCTAGCTAGAGTAATCTTGCTTGTAGGTTTTTCCCTTTCATCACTTTAAATACGTCCTGCCACTCCCTTCTGGCTTGCAGAGTTTCTGCTGAAAGATCAGCTCTTAACCTTATGGGGATTCCCTTGTATATTATTTGTTGCTTTTCCATTGCTGCTTTTAATATTTTTTCTCTGTATTTAATTTTTGATAGTTTGATTAATATGTGTCTTGATGTGTTTCTCCTTTGCTTTATCCTGTATGGGACTCTCTGCGCTTCCTGGACTTGACTATTTCCTTTTCCATATTAGGGAAGTTTTCAACTATAATCTCTTCAAATATTTTCTCTGTCCCTTTTTTTTCCCCTTCTTCTTCTGGGACCCCTGTAATTCAAATGTTGGTTCGTTTAATGTCCCAAAGGTTTCTGAGATTGTCCTCAATTCTTTTCATTCTTTTTTCTTTATTCTGCTCTGCGGTAGTTATTTCCACTATTTTATCTTCCAGGTCACTTATCTGTTCTTCTGCCTCAGTTATTCTGCTATTGGTTCCTTGTAGAGAAATTTTAATTTCATTTATTGTGTTGTTCATCATTGTTTGTTTGCTCTTTAGTTCTTCTAGGTCCTTGTTAAACGTTTCTTGTATTTTCTCCATTCTATTTCCAAGATTTTGGATCATCTTTGCTATCATTACTCTGAATTCTTTTTCAGGTAGACTGCCTATTTCCTCTTCATTTGTTTGGTCTGTTCAGTTTTTACCTTGCTCCTTCATCTGCTGTGTTTTTTTCTGTCTTCTCATTTTGCTTAACTTACTGTGTTTGGGGTCACCTTTTCGGAGGCTGCAGGTTCGTAGTTCCCATTGTTTTTGGTGTCTGCCCCTAGTGGCTAAGATTTGTTCAGTGGTTTTTGTAGGCTTCCTGGTGGAGGGGAGTTGTGCCTGTGTTCTGGTGGATGCAGCTGGATCTTTTCTTTCTGGTGGACAGGACCGCATCGGAGGTGTGTTTTGGGGTGTCTGTGACCTTATTATGGTTTTAGGCAGCCTCTCTGCTAATGGGTGGTGTTGTGTTCCTGTCTTGCTAGTTGTTTGGCTTAGGGTGTTCAGCTTGCTGGTGGTTGAGTGGAGCTGGGTCTTAGCGTTGGGATGGAGATCTCTGGGAAAGCTTTTGCTGTTTGATATTACCTGGAGCTGGGAGGTCTCTGGTGGACCAATATTCTGAACTTGGTTCTCCCACCTCAGAGGCACAGGTCTGACACCCGACCCGAGCACCAAGACCCTGTCAGCTACATGGCTCAGAAAAAAGAAAGAAAGAAAGAGAAAGCAAGCAAGCAAGCAAGCAAGAAGTAAAATAAAATAAAGTTATTAAATAAAAAAATTATTAAAAATAAAAAAATTAAAAAGTAGTAAATAAAAAAGAGAACCCTAGGACAAATGGTAAAAGCGAAGCTATACAGACAAAATCACACAAAGCAGCATACACATACACACTCACAAAAAGAGAAAATGGAAAAAAATATGTATATCTATATATGAAGAAAAAAGGGAGAGAGCAACCAAATCAATAAACAAATCTACCAATGATAATAAACTCTACTAAACTAAGATAAACATAAAACCAGAAACAAATTAGATGTAGAAAGCAAACCCCAAGTCTAAAGTTGCTCCCCGAGTCCATGGCCTCAATTTTGGGATGATTTGTTGTGTATCCATGTATTCCACAGATGCAAGGTACATCAAGTTGATTGTGGAGATTTAATCCACTGCTCCTGAGGCTGCTGAGAGAGATTTCTCTTTCTCTTCTTTGTTCACACAGCTCCTGGGGTTCAGCTTTGGATTTGGCCCCGCCTCTGTGTATAAGTCACCTGAGGGTGTCTTTTCCCCACCCAGACAGGATGGGGTTAAAGTTGCAGCTGATTAGGGGGCTCTGGCTCACTCATGGGTGGGAGGTCGGAGAGAGGGGTATGGAATGTGCAGCGAGCCTGAGGCAGCAGAGGACAATATGACGTTGCAACAGCCTGAGGCGCACCATGTGTTCTCCCAGGGAAGTTGTCCCTGGATCTCAGGACCCTGGCAGTGGCGGGCTGCACAGGCTCCTGGGAGGGGAGGTGTGGATAGAAGCCTGTGCTTGCACACAGGCTTCCTCATGACTGCAGCAGCAGTCTTAGCATCTCATGCCCATCTCTGGTGTCCACGCTGATAGCCGCGGCTCATGGCCGTCTCTGGAGCTCGTTTAGGCAGTGCTCTGAATCCCCTCTCCTTGCGCACCCTGAAACAATGGTCTTCTGTCTCTTAGGCAGGTCCACACCTTTTCCTGGACTCCCTCCCGGCTAGCTGTGGCGCACTAGCCCCCTTCAGGCTGTGATCACGCAGCCAACCCCAGTCCTCTCCCTGGGATCTGATCTCCGAAGCCCGAGCCTCAGCTCCCAGCCCCCACCTGCCCCGGCAGGTGAGCAGACAAGCCTCTTGGGCTGGTGAGTGCTGGTCGGCACTGATCCTCTGTGTGGGAATCTCTCCTCTTTGCCCTCTGCACCTCTGTTGCTGCTCTCTCCTCTGTGGCTCCGAAGCTGCCACCCCTCGTCTCCACCAGTGAAGGGGTTTCCTAGTGTGTGGAAACCTTTCCTCCTTCACAGATCCCTCCCAGAGGTGCAGGTCCCGTCCCTGTTCTTTCGTCTCTGTTTTTTCTTTTGCCCTACCCAGGTACGTAGGGAGTTACTTGCCTTTTGGAAGGTCTGAGGTCTTCTGCCAGCGTTCAGTAGGTGTTCTGTAGGAGTTGTTCCACATGTAGATGTATTTCTGATGTACCTGTGGGGAGGAAGGTGATCTCCGCGTCTTACTCCTCCACCATCTTGAAGGTCTCACAAGTGGATATGTTTGTCTGGTGGTGGAGCTAGCCACATAGAAACTGAATTTTTTGCAAAATCAGTGAGAAGTATTGTATTTTTTTAAAGTATGGTATCAACAAGAATGTGGCTTATCAAAAATTCTTGCTGCCTTGCTGCACCACACCAGCAAGTCACTTCAGAGTGCACCAGGGCAAATCACATCATGTCATTATGTCATGGATCATAATGAAGCACAGAGGCTGATTGAACCAACAGGCCTCAGTGCCAATCTCCAAGCCAGGCTGAAGGCTTGAGAAGTTTCTGATGGGGATAAAGGGGAAAAGATTGAAAGCTGAAGTTAATGATGAAAGCAAAGTGAACCCCACAGGTGAAATTATTTCAATAGCAACATGTCTCAGAGCTAAAGTTTTGATGATTAATAAAATGAATAGAACAGGTGAGGAATTCCCAGGCTGCCTCAGGTCAGAGTGATAGGTCAATCAATGCGTAGCAGGATTGCCTGCTGCCTGGGGGCCAGAACCCACTGACCAGAGATGCACAGTGAAGGGGGAAAATATGGGTCACTGGAAAGGAAATGGTTCTTTTTTACCCCTTGAAATTGGAAAAGGTAGCAATGTAGGGCTCATTTGTTCATGTCCTATCCTTTTTTTTTTTTAAATTTAAGAAAGACCTCAAAGAGCATGTTACCTTTTAAAAATTTATGGAAGGGTATTTTTAAAAAGAAGGATAAAGACTTGCAAGTCTGTACAAAAAGTCCCACCAGCCAATCCCCATAAAAGTCGGTTTAAAGACTTTATTTTAGTCTGTTCATTTTTTTCCCTGAATTTAAAAGTCATGCATGTCTACTGTAGGAAAAAAAAGAGAAAAATATAGAAAAACATATGGAGGAAAAGAAACAACCACTAATGTTTCTGCTATCGGTAATAACTATTACTCATATTTCAGTGTATCTTATTTCCAGTGTTTTACAGATTTTTTCCATAGTTGAAGCTATAACATATATACAGTTTTATATCCTGGCTTATTTAACTTAATGATATCTCTTTTTACCATTAAAATTATTATAAATGTTTTTAAGGGCACCATTATATCTCACCATATATGCAGAGTGTTCCCATGTTGTTGGACATTTCCTTTTCCATTTTCTGTTATTATTACTAATCTGTGGTGGAGATCTTTGAGCTAGGATCATTGTTCACATTTCTGGCTATTTTTAAATGATTGATCCTAAGGATTTTTCTACTAAACTTAAACTCCCATTTGTGGGGAAATAGGGCCTCAAATAAGTATGTGCAATATATTCCAGAGATGGAGCCCTCCACAGGAAAATTCTTGACTTATTTCTCACTGTCACTGTATGATTTACCATTGAATGTAATTCACCAGATCGTGTAATTCACAAAAATCATTCTTGCTCCAACTTCATCCACCACATATATGCAGCACAGAGCCAATCTGATGGGCCATGTGAAGCGTTGTGCAGTTGTGGTTACTGTGACTGGAGATTCATTGCATTTAGGCATTGTAGAAATGCAACCCTTCAAGGCTGAGTAACTCTTTCCATAGACACTACTACAGCTAGATAAATGATACCTGGGGAAAGTTATAAATTTCTATCGCTTGATTTCAACTGGAGAATGTAAGACCACAATGCCGACTCCTCCGTCCTCAGCAGATCACAAACAATGATAGACTTTCCATCTGATGCGACAGGGCAGCTGAATCTACTGTAGCCATTTCTGACTCTGCAAGACTGTCAAGCTCACCACTGAATAATAGAAAACCTGCATTTGCCAAATCTCTCGCTTACATGCCAGATGGAGGAAAACTGCCACCATGTCTAATTTGTAAGCTCGAGTATCTGATCAGAGGGAAAAAAAATCATTGTACTTGTGACGAAGAATGGAAAGAACCATATCATGATCCATGAAGGATGAACTTATGGAGGAAGAAAAAAAGAGGAATGTGTCAACTGACAACACAATCCACCTATTGCTCGATAAGGTTAATGCTTGTTCATGTAAACATATAAAAGCTACATTTTAACAAAACTGAGTGTGCTCTAGAAAGTACTTCTTTTCAAGACTGCAAAATTGCTGTAGCCCTAAAACCCTTTGATAAATGAGCATTTCTAGGATATGCTGAAATAGTGGGTCAGAGAAAAGTGAAATATACTATAGATGAAGGATTTAACCTAATCAGAATGTAAACCTGCATGGGGTAAGACTATGCTCATTTCTGTCTCTCTGTTTAGATCTGGCATAGATTTATACATATTTAGGCACTGTTTTTACTGAGCAATGATAACATGATTGGGGTAACAATAACGCACTTAAAATTTTTAAGTACCTTAGAGCCCATACAGTTGAAAGGTAGCAGAATATGCCACCCCAAAATATGCCACTTTGGCATTAGGATTATTTTGAACTGAAGGAAATTGAGAAGAAGCAGATATAAGACAAAGGGTTTTTTTCTGTCCTTCCTCTATTTGCCTAAAAGCAGGATATAAATTTGCAAAGGTGCCCCCCCACTCCCTTCTACCAGGAAGAGAAGTTAATCACCAGAGACAACTTTAGACCCTTATCAGCCCAGAGACAATACCAGAGGAACCTACATAACAAACCTCCCTAAGACTAGCTCTCATCTACCATTTGTTTCCCCGTATATATCTGTCTTCCCACAGTTTACTGTCCCTTGAAGCTCAAAGTCCTTTTCCTTTGTCTTGTCCCTTCTCTAAGAATTTATTGTTCTTTTGTTAAGATACTACATAAGTCCAAGTTTTAGCCACCGCTTTGAGTTACTCATCACTGGGTACTCCCAAGAGCATGCGTGATGCACATGTTAATAATCTTATGTTTGTTTTTCTCTCATTAATCTGCCTTTTGTCATTCTGATTTATAGGGCCCCAGCCAGAAAACCTAAAATGGGTAGAAGAAAAAGGTTTTTTTTTCCCCTCCTTTACAAAGTGTTCATGTCCATTATTTTATTTTGATATACACACGCTGATACAAATTACAAAACTCAAAGGTGGATAGACATGATATTTATATATGAGGAAAGAGACTCAGATAAAATTCATATGCAGTATTTCACAACCACTAAGAGATGGGTCTGGGACTGATACCAAAGTTTTCTGTCTTTCTCCCGTACTTTTGTATACAAGACAGAATCTTAAACTTAGCATTAAGGAACTTGATTTGGACTCTCATACAAGGGTCATGAGGGTGGAGCTTCCTTGCCTATGGCTTAAAAAGGTGGGAAGCAGAAATGTTCCATTCAGCCATAGATGGCTTAAATGAGTCTTGCCATGATGCGTCATCAGGGGAATAAACAATTCTAAAATTGTCCCAAGAGGAACTTTGTGGTTTGGGTTCTTTAACCATTGTAGTATTTCCTGTTCTAGCATTCCTTTCATTAGACCTTTAACTTTTATTTTCTAGTTTATTTGCTTTTCCATTACAGTCATAGTGAGTGAAAATGTCACCCAGTATCAGAGCAGACATAGGAGTAGGAAAACAACATGGACTTTGGGGATGTAGGCACTGTATTTGGGTTTTCAGTAATTTGGGATAAATCAACAAAGAGGAAAGCTGGTAAAGATTAATGGAATAATGTATGTGAAAGGGTAGTGGAATTAGAGAGTGCATACTTTTTTTATTATCATTAGGATGCTATTTTTAAGTGATAGTCTGTGTAGGTGTATTTGTGTCTCTGTATATGGTATAATGCCTGTGTGTGTGTCTTTGTGTGTGTTTGATATGTATACATGTGCGTGTGTGTACAGTATATGTGTGGGGGTGTGTGTGGATTTTTTACAATGTACAGTAAAATGTTGGGGCAATCGGTTAGAGCTATGAACTGATGGGCTGAACTGTTCTCCTGCTTTTTATTTTTTGCACCTGAAATCTCTCTATTAATATTTGACTATGTGAGTAGAATTAATATTTGCACCTGCGCTAAAAGTAACTTTTCATAACTTCCTGAGACTTTTGGTCTTCTTTGAAGCCAAAAAATAAGAGAGAGGATCTTAGGTAACTTACTTGCATGTGAGGCTATTCTAGGTCTGACTTAGTCGCTGACTTGCTGATTGCACTTCTGCAGAGCTTGGGTGAAGGCTGTAGTCCTGTGTCCTTAGTTCTCCTGAGGTGGTGCGTGGCCACCCCTCTAATTTGAGTCTCTGGGTTTTTTTTGTTTGTTTTGTCTTCACCTCTTCTTAATAGACTAGAAGGGAGATTGGAGAGTACACTGTAGTTTTCTGTACCTTCCCTGATTTTCAGTTTGTATAGTGGAAAGACTGCCAGATTACCCTCCAATATAGTACTTTGTGTGTGACATTTTGAAGATATTCCCAAATACACCTTTTCTACTCCTTGCCACAATGGTGTCACTCTTTGTTGTCATGTTTCACTACTGGACTCTGGGTACTGTAAGGGCAGAGGCTGTCATATTTGTGCCTGGTTCCTGGTACGTGACCACCAACTAAATACTGGCCTGAAGGCACACATGAATCAATAGCAAGTAACTGGGGAAAGCTCCCAGAATCTAGTGCAAATGGTGAGTGTAAAGAATTAGTCCTGGGCGTGGAAACTTTCTCCTCTGCTGATGAGGCAAACAAAGCCAATTTTTTGAATAACTACATTGTAAATAACATTAGTGGCAGATTTCACTGGAGCAGTGAGACATCCCATGTAAAAAAGAACCTCTTTTCTCTGTGTGAAGTTTCACTTTATTTTGCTGAGTACAGAATTCTTTTATATACTTTTACAAGAAGGAAGGAGGCATGCTTTATTATATAGGCATAAATGCAGGATAAGGCACTTTGAAAAAGAAAAGCAATTGAAATTCTGTATGGAAAGTGTTTTAAGAGGCTAATGCAGGCGCACTGCTGTCTATTCTGGAGTAAAATGACCATGAAAAGGAAAGAAAAGAGGCAGAAAAACTTCTTCCAATTTGTACCAATAAAATGTAAATGCTTGTTATTTCGCTGTGAACATCATCATATTGGATTTGGAGAGCACTGTTTTCCAGAATTTAAAATGCAACAATCCATAGAGAGAAACTGTTCCTCTGACAACCAAACCTTGAAAAAAAGTTTAAGATTAAAAGCAAATACATATGAACAACAACAAAAAATCTCTCAATTCACATACTGGAAATCAAAAGAATTTTATTTCAAATTATGAGCAAGAAATGCCCTGCCTGTTTACTATCTGCATTTTCCCAATAATTTATAATTAGAACCCAGCAGTAAGTATTGATTTCCAATTGATGGATATCATCTGTGCCCTAATAAACTGACAGACCTTCAGAAATCTATCCAGGGAGACCTTTAGAATACATGACATGAGTTAAACATATTTTATTTAACACCCGAGGAAATTTGCATTTCATCTCTCAGGCTTTTACGAAGCTGTGTAAATGATTTAGCTCAGCTTTTAGATTTCAGAGTCATTTCATTTCAATTTGGGAGCACTCTTGTATAATTCTTAGCCTTTGTTCAACCAAATGTAGATGACCGATATTTAGCATGTGGAATAACATGTCAAAAATATGGGATGCTTCAATTCACGGTTTGTGGATTTAGTAAAGATGTGAAATAAAGCCTTTGATGCGTGTAAAAATCACAGTAAAATGTAAGTGAAACCTAATTGTAAAATGTAAATGAGGTCTAATTGTTTACCATGCTCTTGTAACTGGAATCCTGCTGGGTAATATGCCACAGCATCCCCTAGGAAGTGGTGATACCACATTCATTGAAGTCCAGGGAGGTTTAGCTCCTACAAATGCTACCCTTGTTTATGAGAAATGGGTGGGGCATTTCTTCCAGGAGCAAGATCTTCTGTTTTGTGTGGTTGGCAGCCTATTCAAGGCATAACCACTGAGGACAGGATATTCATACAGAAAAGGCCAAGAATCAGTGTACCTAAAAGATTGCTCAGAACAAACTGAGGATCCTAGGCTAATGCATTATTTTACTAGCATTATTTTATTTCATTAGTTTTATAATCTGAGAAAAAAATGAAGTGGAGAAGGTCTCATCATTAAATACTTGGCATTACTAATAGGTCAATTTACCAAAACTTCCATTTAGATTTTTGTAGCAGAACCTTTTTTTTTTTTTTTTTTGGTCCTGTTTTGTTTTTAAGGAAGACAGCAGCAACTTGCAGGTTTAGTATGAAGTAGGGCCTTTCAGCATTTCTGTGTGGATTTTGTTTGTTTTCTGGAAAAAAAGGGTCCTATTAACAGGTTCATTTGTATAATAATCATTCATTAAAATAAACTCCGTGGCAATAAAATACTGTACTTGAATTCCAGCACAAAGCCTTTAAAAAGCTAAAATGTCAAAACAATAAAACTAATTAAGGCAACAAAATGGCTTTTTCCAGCTTAATGACAAGCTGGTCCAAAAACACACTTCAATGATTTTTCTTTCCTCCAGAGACACTTCAAGTAAAGCAAGGATAGAATTTTCTGCAATCATTATCTAGCTCAGCGTCATCTAGGAACCTAGCCCAACTGAATTGTGTGGCAGAGGAGGTAACATGTCTACCTTTGGCTAGTTTCTCTCCCTCCTCCCTCCCTCCCTCCTCCCTCCCTCTCTCCCTCCCTCTCTCCCTCCCTCCTCCCTCCCTCTCTCCCTCCCTCCTCCCTCCCTCTCTCCCTCCCTCCTCCCTCCCTCTCTCCCTCCCTTCTCCCTCCCTCTCTCCCTCCTCCCTCCCTCTCTCCCTCCCTTCTCCCTCCCTCTCTCCCTCCTCCCTCCCTCTCTCCCTCCTCCCTCCCTCTCTCCCTCCCTCCTCCCTCCCTCTCTCTCTCCCTCCTCCCTCCCTCTCTCCCTCCTCCCTTCCTCTCCCCCTCCTCCCTCCCCATCTTCTGCAAACATTTATGAGGGTTTGCTATGCTGCAGGCACTGTGGAGGGGTAGCAAACTGAGCCAGCTGTGAATCTGGAAGTCAAACAGCTGATGAACTAGAAAAGGAGACAACAGATAAATAACTCTAATTGGGGGAGAAAAGTAACACGTTTCAAAACTACAGAAAAGTTGCAAGAATAATACACAGCACTCCCCCTGTGCCCAGAGACTGGATTCAAATTTTGCCAATTTTTCCAGCAGTGTCCTTCTAGTAGCAGAGGATCCAGTCCAGCATCATGAGTTGCTTCTGGTTGTCACGTCTCTCTATTCTCTTTAATCTGGAGTAATTCTTTAGTATGTCATTGATTTTTATGACTTTACCAATTTTAAAGATTATCGGCCAGTCAATTTACAGAACATCTCTTGCTTTGGGATTGGCTGATGTTTCCTTACGATTAGATCCTGGTAATACGTTTTTGGCTGGAATATTACAGATGATGTGCTCTTTTTGTTATATCCTATTGAGTGATATGTGATGCTTATTTTTCCCACGGGTGGTGGTGTTTACATTTATTATTTGGTTTATGTAATGTCTGCCAGGTTTTTCCACTGTAAGTAACTTTTTAAAAAAATATGGATTAACAGATATTTTGTGGGCAGCAACTTTAAGACCATGTAAAATTCTGTTCCTCACCACATGTTCATTCATTAGTTTTAACATCCTCTGATGTTTCATTATAATGGTTGCCAAAAGATGGTTTTCTAATGCCATTATTCCCTTTATATTTAGTATATATTTTTATTAGGTGACTTCCTGTTATAAGGAATAGCTGTCTCTTTTATTTATGTGGCTTTTAATTAATGTATTTATATCAGTGTTGACACATAGATTCTGTGTGTCAGATTTCCTGAGAACTCTTTTATTATTCAATGGGTTATAATCCATCCCTATAATTATTTATTTTGATGCTCAGTTTTCCCCAGATTTGGCCAGTGGGAGCTCCTTCAAGTTTGCTTCTATGTCTTTTTGATATGACCCCATTATTCTATGACCATTTCCTGGTACCACACTATATATCAGGCTCTTCTTGTGCCAAAATCATCTGTGCTACAAGAATCATCCATGTTTTCAAAGAGCTCTGGCACGTTCAGGGTGATCTTTGGAAACCATATATATGCACATTTACAAGTGTATTTATTTTATATCTATTTATCTATATTGACAACTTTGAATTTACATTGATTTCTCCAATTCCAAACCAACACCACAGGTTCATTCTAGCCTCTTCCTTTCCATGCTTCCATCACTTTTCCAACTGGGAGAATTCTGGCTCCCATTATTTTAATATCCCTACATTTAGCCTGTCCATCTGCCCTTGTGTGGTGCCATTCTCTGCCCTTCCCCTCCCATAGATCCCCTGCTGGCCCTGATCCTGGCTCAGACTTGCTTACGCTGGTGTCCTCCTTGTTCAGGCCTGCCTGTGCCTTTTTGATGAAGGAAGAAAGGGACGGAGGGAGGGAGGGAAGAACTATTTTTTAAAAAAGGGAAGGAATGGGAAGAGGAATGGTGGGTATTTGTGGTTGACGATTGCTTGGTGTGTAAACATGCTTTCATTTTAAATACAATTAATTTTGATTTGATAGCTGTCCTCATTGTTCATACAAGTTCAGTATTAGGTGACAAAGCAGTAGCTTAACTCTACTTGAATAATTCTCCTCACATATTCTCATAGTAGCTATCATGCATCCATTCAGGAGCTTATGGAACACCTAGACTTTCTGATTGTTCTCATCATGTCTAGTCTAGAATATTAATATTCATTAGATAGTAAAAAGGTTAATTTTGTTTTCCTAATATTTTCTAACATTTCCTAACATGAGCAATATTACTCATGAGACCAATACTTAAGTTTGAAATAAAAACTACAGTTATTGTTATAATAAAATCCCTATGAATCAGTAGTCTGTCTCATGTTCAGTATCTCTTAGGGATTTGGAGGAAGACTCCATTAATGAGGTATTTGAGCTAGTGCTTAAGGAGTAGGTAGGACTTAGACCATTGTTTCTTCAAGTATATTTCTTGGAGAATTAGTCATGTGAAATGGACTTCAAAAAAGTGTTCTGTAGTCTAATAAATTTGGTAAAATATATTATACAAATTGCTTGCCTTAAAAAAATTCCAAAAGGCCCTGAGAAGTCCTTGAGTAAAGAAATTTGTTAAACTTTATTTTACTCAGCTTTTCCTATACTTGTTTAATGATAATTTTTTTGTGTGTGATAATCAACCAGTTAAAAAAACAAATTGTTTAGGCACATGGGGAAAAGATAATTTAAAATGAAAGACAGGAAAGTGGTGGGGACTTGAGTACTCCAGGTTGCCAGAAAAAATGTTATAAGTAATAGAGGTACACAAGGTTAAGAGTCTTGAATACAGGCTCAATACTTTGTGCTTTATTCAAACCAATAGGCAGTTACGATATTTTCGGCACATATTACTGTTTACAGATTTGAGAAGAAATAGCATTTGTTGAGTAGTTCAGTATCTCCTACATCTCAGCTACACACATACACATACACGCACACCAAAGACTTAAACTATCTAACCCACAGAGCTTACTCTCTACATTAATAGGACTTGACTTTTCTATTGTCTTAAATAAGGTAATTTTACCCTTCTAGGAGAATTTTGCACAGGCAGATAACTTGATTGTTCATTATAAGAATTTTCCAAAAAGACATCAATTCTTCAATGGAAAGTATCAACAGTTTACAAAGTCCCAGATTCTTTGAATTCCTCACCGCAAAGATCCTTGCCTTGCTGTTTCCACTTGAAGGAGATCAGAATATGTCACCCCAAATATGCCACTTTTCCATAAGATTATTTGGAGCTGGAGATAATTGAGAATCAACAGAGGCAGAGAGAATCTGTCTCAGATTTTCCCTTATCTGACTAAAAGCAACAACTTTTGGAAAATAACACTGCCATAAATGCCTTCCTTTGGGAAGATTTACTCCCAGAGGGGAGAATGGGAATGGGAATAAAACCTACCCCAAATCCCTTGTCTGGGGAAGTTTTGTGGCCCTGAAGGAGAAAGAAAGACCCCCTCATACTGTATAGATGAACATTATCATAAACTTTCTTATCTCTGGATTGTTATCCTAAAAGCTCTGTGTCTTTCCTAAAGAAACCTATTTATTCTTCCCCCAAGAAGCCTTTTCTCCCCTCTCCCCCTCCTCTACTAAGTTAGGTACATAAGCCTTTACTTTAACCATGTAGTGAGCCAGGTACTTCTTTCCTTGGCATCCTGTACAAATAAATCTTTCCCCTGCTAATCTGTCTTTTGTCAGTTTAATTTGCAGGCCTCAATCACTAAACTTGAGAGAATAGATGAAAAGTTTTTTTCCCTACACACCAATCCTAAACGGTTATATCATGATTCGTACTCAGTCCTAATGGATTCCCCACACTGAAAGACCTAATTTAATGCAAACTTCCAATTCTAACTAAATTCTGATCTTGCTTCCACCTCTGAGACACCACCAAAGCTCTCTTGAGGTTGTATTCTCCCTCACTGTGGTAAGCAGTAAACTCAGCTCTGTCTTATCAACAGGGTTTGTGGGTGATAACTGGGGAGACATATGACATTCTTTATGTCTGTCTGTCTGTCTATCTCCCTACCTACCTACGTATAATTTAAGCCATTTTAAAAAACTGATAACTCCCAACATTTTTAAACTGTTAAAAGAGAGATGGTTGTTAGAAAGGGTCCAGTAGCAGTGCTACTCAGGAAAGGTTTCAACCTCTAAATCAGTATAATCTTGAGGTAAAACATGGCTTTAGTTTGGCTCACGTTCTCACTTTGTGGTTAAGAGAAAAGTAAGGGGTGTGAGTAAATGGGACTTAGCTCTGGAAGACTGAGAAAGGTGAAAGAAACTGAAGCCCTGGAATGACCCAGAAGCAGTATGAAATTGGTATACTTCCTGGAGAAGGCTTGCCTGTTTTGAAGGTTGTGAAAGAAAGCCCTGTGAGTAGAAAAATCCATGGCAGCCACATCTAAAATGTTTCAATGGAAAAAAAAAATTAAGTAATTGCTTACATATCCCACAGAGCAATAGTTAAACAAACAACAACAAAAACCCACCAAAGTTAATAATTTTAATTTACCCTTAATTCAATGGATGCATTCTTTCCCTTATAGCTTCAATGAGATGTTTGCAAATGCATTTTCTTTTTTTAAGGCAATGTATTAATACCATACAAAGGATTTTTCATCCTGTGTTTGGTTCTTCATAAACACTGTCAATACCGTTCTCATTTTATCATTTACAATTCTTGATTCTTGCCTTCTGGATGCCATGAAGTCATCCTAATCCAGAAAGATTTGAAAATAGAAAAGGTTTTTGGTTACTGTTATTATTTTTTTATATATATATAGGCTTTCTGTTGCCATGTTTCTTTCTTTTTTTTTTAAGGTCATTTATTTATTTACTTATTTATGGCTGCACTGGGTCTTTGTTGCCACACGCTTTGGTGGCTTCTCCTGTTGTGGAGCATGGGATCTAGGCGCACGGGCTTCAGTAGTTGTGGTGCACCGGCTTAGTTGCTCCATGGCATGTGGGATCTTCGCGGACCAGGGCTTGAACTCCGGTCCCCTGCATTGTCAGGCGGTTTCTTAACCACTGCGCCACCAGGGAAGTCCCTGGTTACTGTTATTTATCTTTCCTTATACTGAGTATGTATTTCTCAGGTCAACCATTCCCCTGTTCTCACTGTTCCTTCCCCCCAAGTTCATGTGTTTTACCTCCCTCCCAGCAGGCATGTAATTCTGAGATCTGGGTTCAGTTACTTTGACCTGCTCTCTCTTGTCTTGGGGTAAAAACTTCAACCTTTGATTGCTTAGCTTCCTAAACATTTGAAAAAATGATTCCACGGTTAACATTCATGTGGAACAAACTTTTGAGGCTGTTAAAGACGTTTAAGTAGCGAACAGACACATATTGTATGTTTGCAAATTTGGGGCTGATTATTTTAGCAAGAACATTGCCCTGATCATAGACAAAGAGCAGCCCTTGCCTCTTCATGGGTTGTCTGATCATTCCTTGAAAGAAAAAAATCCTTCAGATTTGTTAGATGAAAATACCACCTTATTAATTTAAATGGTATTTCTTCAAAAAAGATTCCCTAACAAAATAGAATTACTACAAAGTTTAAGCTAGTTAATGTTTATTAACTCTTTATGTTTATTCTACAATGTGTTGTTTGTTCACATACTTTTCCCGTTTTTCTATTAGGATATTTATGTTTTACTTATTCATTTGTAAAAGGACTTTATGTAGTAAGATAACATCCCTTTATATTTCGTGTATGTACAAATATTTTCACCAGTTTATTATTGGTATTTTACATTCTGTGATATACAGAATCTTTAGATTTTTTTCAAATCTACAAACATGTATTCTGGGCTCCTTTTTTTTTTTTTTTTTCGCTGTACACGGGCCTCTCACTGTTGTGGCCTCTCCCATTGTGGAGCACAGGCTCCGGATGCTCAGGCTCAGCGGCCATGGCTCACGGGCCCAGCCGCTCCACGGCATGTGGGATCCTCCCGGACCGGGGCACGAACCCGTGTACCCTGCATCGGCAGGCAGACTCTCAACCACTGCGCCACCAGGGAAGCCCTGGGCTCCCTTTATGCTTTATTTAGTTATTTGTTTGTTTGGAGTGACTTCCATATCCTCAGATTAGAGGGTCATCTACATTTTGTTGTCTTTTCTTTTGGTTTGGTTTTAGTTCTGTTGAAATGCTAAAGTTCCAGTACAAATTAGAAAGATATTTTTGACAAAAAAAGATTTGTATAGCAAAATATAATTATTACAAAGATGAAAGTTATAAAATTTTGGAGTTAGAAACGTTAAGCTCATTTAGTTCAATTTAACTAACATTAATTTAGTGCCAGCTACACAAAAGTTGTTTTGATGGATATTTTAAGCCAGTGGCTCTCAGCCTTGGCTAGACATTAGAATCCCTTGGGGAGCAGTCATTTATTCTGTTTCTGGGCTCTCCCTCCAAGGATTCTGATTTCGTTGGTCTGGATGAGACAGAGACGTCGGCATTAAAAAAAAATCTCCTTAGGTCCTTCTAACGTACAGCCATGGCTGAGAACCAGCACAGTCCAGTTTTCTTCATTTTTAGAAAAAGAAGCTAAGACTTGGTGAGGACTTGGCATATTAGAGTTTAGAGAAATGCTCAGGTGTCCTGATGGTTCTTCCAGCATTCTTTCCACTACACTTCAGTTTTTCTTTTAGTTGTGAGGTCATGGGACAGAAAAACCTGTGAATAATTTTCACCAGTTTTTTTCCTCCTCACATTGGTGGGCAGTTGGTTTCACAATTTCATTTATGCTTTTCCTAGTTTATTTTCCTGCTATGATAACTGTTGAATCAATGCTTTGATTTAATATTTCCCTTCTCACTCCTCCTCCCAACCTCGAAAGAAAAACAGATGGACTTAAGGAGCCAATTATTTATTGGGCATTTTCATTGTTACCTGACGCCCTGCCTTACTTTTCACACTCAGAGATTGGCAGTGGATTGAGAGGGAACTGGGATGGAAACAGAAGGATGAGTGAGGGAGAAATGACACAAGACATGAGCAGAAGGCAGCAGAAGAGCCAGAACGTTAAACAGAAGAATCTAATTCCTTCTGCCTTAGAATTCTTGTTCATCGCCAATGCAGTAAGACACTCTCAAACCCCGGAGATGTGGGAGGAGGGAAATTTTGCCAGAAGCAGAGGGGAGAGCCGTAGAAATAATTTCGGAAGCTCAGGTGCCTGATCAAGTTTACGATGACAGCTCTGCATCTTCTCAGGCACTGTGACAACCAACGCAGGGTCTTGAGTCATCTAAGGCCTCTACTTTAGAAACAAAGGTAGCTGTGAAAATGTTTGATCTGACTATTTCCATTTCCAAATAAGATGAAAATTCACTTCAGAGTAAAATAACCCAACTAGTTGTTGGTGCTAGAGGAGTCTTGTCTCTTTTATTTACTGTTACAATCTCAACACTTATAACAGTGTTTGACACCTAGAGTTGGAGCTCAGCAATTTTTTGCGTAAAAAATGGACGAGTATCAGGTCCAAGTCATCAGTGCAAATTCCCCGGGGGGTCAGGCAGCTGACTTAAGTGAATGCATCAGGTTGGATGGAGTGTCGACTGAAAAAAAATGTACAAAGTGAGAATTGTGATTTAAGTTGTTTGGGGCAAAATGAGGACTAGAGCCTGGAAGACAGCATTTCAGATAGTTCTGAGAAACTGCTCCAAAGAGGTCAAGGGAGAGGTCAGTATTATATATGATTTTAGTGAAGGGGGTGCGTGCAGTCAAGCACACATTTTGGCAGAGACTTGCTGTTGGTCGCGAGGAGCAGATGTCACTGTTAATGATTTTAGTGCTTTTCTAGATGTGAGGAGATGCAAGAATTGGGCTCATAAAATCTTCTCCTGAAAATACCTGATTATCTGAAGGTCTGTTCTGTCAGTTTTTCCCAGCACAGAGTGCCTCATTCCTGATCTCCACCCTGTGAACTCCTTTCAGGGTATGTTAAAGGTTAGCGGCTGCCGTGGCTAGTGACTTAATCCTGCAAGAGGCAGATGGCAAGTGCCAATTTTTAGCTGGCAGGAGGACGATAGAAAAGCAGGGTACGGGGCAGACCGGATGACTAAAGGGTTCTTTATTTGTTTCTCTTTTTAAATTAAAACGCTTTGTTCATCAGGCAAAGCTCTGAAGACCACATCTGGCACAGAGCTGCCAGTTTGTGAGCTCTGTTCCTAGTTACCGCAGCATTTCTGTCATTTCCTTGAGTTTAAGATTGTGGTGAAGCCAAGCCCCTCTGAGACTTATTTCTCAATGTGACAAGGATTTCCACAGGTTGCTTAGATTGTAGAGTCCAGCATTTTAAAGCTGAATGAGGCCTAAGAGATGGTAAGTAGAACCATTTCATTTTTTATTGACGAGGAAGCTGTTGCCCAGAGAGGTTAAGTGAAGTGTGTGAGGTTAAACAACCTGGTAAAGGAAAAGCCAATTTTGGATCCAGGGAACCAGAATTGCAATCTGGTGCTATTGCTCCTACACCACGCTGACTATGCACTTTATGGCAAAAGCTTTATGGCATTAATTCTCGAAATGATTGTTGCTTAACTGGAACCATGCCTGCTTTTATTTTAATTGAGATTTTATTTTTGCCTGCCTGGAGCAAGGAGATCATTATGGTATTTTAAATGAGAACCAAGGAATTACCTGCACTTCAAATATTAGCAGTTACATTTCTGCTAAAGTTGCATGTGGACTGTCTATTAGAAACATGTCACAGGAAACAAGGAACATTTCATACTAATCGTTATAAGCGTAGTATCCATCAAAACGTAAATTTACCAAAGTGGGCTTTATGTGGATCATGATTTCCTTTATTACAAAATGGACGTGAAAACTCTGGCTGGCTCCTTGCTCTTATGTAAAACCTTCATTTCCTGTGGTGTCTCCAATTTATTTTTTCCAAGCTTTAACAGCTTTCACACTGTGATTTTCTATATCTGTTGCAAATGTTCAACAATTTACAGTGCAAATTTTAGTCCGTGGCTTTCTGCTTGTAGCTTTTCATGTATAAAGATTAAAGAATGAATGTGCAATCAGCAGATATATAGAAAACATCTCCTGCTAGAATAAAATAGATGATTCAACTTCTGAAACCCCAATGGAATTTATAATATCTACCTACAGCACTTCCTCTCTTTTGTATTGTACCTTCTGATAAATAGGCTCCCAGAAGAGACAATTTGGGAAGCTGGAAAGTACTTTATTTTTCTTTATAGCATGACATAGCATTGTCCAGGACTTGCAGGTGGGAGAAACATCGGAAGCAGAAAGGCAGAAGGAGATGAGACCTAGGGGTGATAGTGACTGACAAATCAAAAGAAAGTTTACACCACCTAATGAGAACCTTAAAGGCTAATGCTCTTTTGGAAAATAGCACAGAATTTGAGATTACACCTAGAATATTGCTTATTGGTTGTTGCTACCTCAGGACTTAAAAACATGGTAATGCAGTCAGGCACCTGCTGGTATGTTTAGTTAGAGGCAAGGGGCTAGTTCCTGAAATTGTGTATGGTGTGTGTGTGTGTGTGTGTGTGTGTGTGTGTGTGAGAGAGAGAGAGAGAGAGAGAGAGAGAGAGATTTGCATTTCTTTAGTATAAAAATGCTTGCATACGTAAAAATGGTTTTCCTTGAATCTATAAAAACACAGCTAAAACAAAAGGAAGGAGGCATTCAGCCGGCTCAGTTTGCTCTGACCTGTCTATATGGGCAACCAGGAGTACTTCTCAGGCTGCAGGGATGCTGTTGATATTATTAGATCCAATCTGTCTGCATCAGATCTACCTGACCTGAACCTCTCTTCCAGAAACAAGAGCTAATATTTCAGAAATGCATGAGTATAAAAGCTTTTGTTTACATCTTTATTTGGTACCTTTTTGATTTGAGAGGACCTGATGGAAACATGTGAACTGCTCTGGGGGTTCTAGCCCAGCTGCTCTAACCCAGCATGTGCATTTGAAAGCACATTCTCACTGCCAGGTTATGGAGGTGACTGGATAAGCACAGTGCATTGGGTGCAGAACCAGTGAGGATGGGGTAGTTTTATGGGCTGAATTGTGTCTCTTCAGTAGTCATATGTTGAAGTCCTAATGCCCATACCTCAAAATGTCAGTACATTTGGAGATGGGGCCTTGAAAGAAGGAATTAAGATAAAATGAGGTCATATGGGTGAGCCCTAATCCAGTATGACTGGTATCTTCATAAGAAGAGGAAATCTGGACACAGACATAGAGGAAGAACCACTGGAAGAAGACAGTCATGGACAAGCCGAAGAGAGAGGTCTCAGAAGAAACCAACCTTGCTCACTCCTTGATCTCCAACTTCTAGCTTCCAGAACTGTGGGAAAATAAATTTCTGTTGTTTCATCCACCCAGACTGTGGTACTCTGTGATGGTAGCCCTAGCAGACTTATACTATGAGTTTCAGGAATATATTAGCTTAATTTTAAATTATTTATTTGATATGGTATTTGACCTTCTACTATGAATCTCATATCCAGCCCCTTCTTTATGTCTCTCTTGCCATTACACTTTTAAAGACCATCTTCATTTTTTGCCTGGAATACAACTGAGCAATAATGAGAAAGCACTAGTCCAGGGATGGGGACGGGCCTCACCAGCCATGTGATAGAGATGATTGCTAAGGAAGGTAGAGGAGGGTTTGGGAGAAAATTCTCACTCTCTTGTGAGTCACATCTTCTCCACCCCTCCCACCATTGCCTGGTGGTTATGAGTATGGATTTTGTGAGACGTTAAAATAGAGGACTATTGGTATTATAAGCATATCACAATATATCGTAATACATATTTGAAATGAGACTATATGTTCACTCTTGTAAATCTATTAAGAGGATTGAGAGATCATATTGACTAAAACTGTTCTGAGATTGGGATTAAGGTTGGTTGTTGAAGCATTGTCCAGAGGTCAGTGATGCTCATATTATGAGCCACAGGTCAGCAGCACTGGAGTCCCTTTGAAGTTCATTTGAAATGAAGAATTTGGGGCCCTACCTCAGAGTTACTGAATCAGAATTTGTATTTTAACAAGATCTCCAAGTCATGCTGATCAAAATTTGAGAATTACTCAAATGTAATGTATAGTGTCAACTAAGAAACATCTGTCAAGGGACGGATCCCAACTTATGGAAAAGATGAATAGGATGGTCTCACAGGGCAGTTGGGGAAGATAAGTTCTACCTAAGGTAGAGGGTTCTAGAGCTGGGACCCCTAGTTGAAGCTTCTGACTATCACTACCAGGGTTCTCCAAGATGGAGCAGCCAACAGATGCTTTCTTCTAGGAGTTCCTTGAGAGGTGTCACAGTTATCCATCCACCTTCCTGTGAGCACAGAGCCACAAGGACTTAAATCTGCCAGTTGCCAACTGCCCATGACATACATGTCTCCTCACTCCATCCAGCTCTGCTCTCTGCACCCAGTAGTGGAAGGAGACAGGAAGAAGAGTGACAAGGAAGAAGCTTAGAGAGCAACTGGTGGTACTTTTTCTTACATTATTCTATCCCCAACTGACTCTGGAGTAAAGATAAAGTCCTAGGAGCACAATGAAGACCACTTGATGAATGAACCAAGGTTCTTTTCAAAACTCAAAACACTGAGGCCGGGAACACATGGTGGCAGGCACCATACCTTGTTATCATTATGGTCATTTTCATTATCTTTAAATAAGATTCTCTTTGGTGTCCATTGCCCAGCCTATATTGATACCAACCAGGGTTCTTGGCCTTCCCCAATCAATAGAAATTGATGAGAGACCAGACAAGAAATTCAGGCAAGGCTTTACTGGCACCCCTGCTGTAGCAGGGGGGAGTGAAACAAGTAACAGGTCCCCTTGCTCGCTCCCCAAGGAGGGGAGGGCTGGTTCCTTATATGGGGTGAGGGTAGTGGTGGGTCCAGGGGTCGTGTCAGAGGGGTGGCTTAGGTGGTTTCCCTGATGGTGTTGAGTGCACAGGGCATGAGCAGTACCCTGCTTTTGCTCCCGACCTCCTGTTTTTGCTCCTGGCTCTTCAGAAGTAGCAGTTGGTCGTTTTGTCCATAATTTGCCCCAACCATGCATGCACACAGTTATTTTTAGTCTGTCATAGTTTCTTTGTATTTTGTTGCTTAAGGAGACTTTTGTTCAGGTGCAAGCACTGAAGCAAAGGGTCCTAGGTCCCAGGTCCCAGCCTGTTTCAGTGTGATTTTTCATTCTTCCAACAATCCTATAGGAAGGTGTTGTCATTTTTGGATGTCTAAAGTGAAAAGTGAGGTTCAAGCACTAAACATTCATGCCAGAGTTGAGGTTCCAATAGAGGTCTGACTCCAAAGCCTGGAGTGCACATCCTAAGCTGTGTCTCCGCTCATCCACCATTCTTCCTCCCTCCTCTGCCTTCCCTCCTTCTATAATATGCACTGAACATTCACAAAAAGGACCACTTCTTCTTTTGGGACCTCAGCTTTGTCATCTCAACACGCTGGAATAGATGCTCTTTGAGATACAATCAAGCTCCCTGTTTCTATAATTTACTAAAAAGCCAGCCCCACACAGGCAGATAGTCAGCCACATAACTCTTCAAGTTTGTTCAAATAAGGCATCTTTAAACGTAAAGAAACAAAAACTGGCAGTGATGGGCATCCAGGTATACACAGAACAAAGCCTCCTGTGATCTCCAGGTGCTGAATCTCCCTTTTCTTTTCATCCTTTGTCTCTGCTGGATGGACCAAGCCTTGAAAGATGACAGGGAAAGGACTTCTATTCCCGGGGCAGGAGTGGGCAGAGGGTCGGTGGAAAGGAGAAGGAGGTTTGGAGAGGAAGGTTCAGAACAAGACTAGGCAGACGACGTACTAAAATGGTCAACTGCTCTATTCCTCTAGCATCTTTAAAAGTTGAAAATCAGATTATAGGGCTTCCCTGGTGGTGCAGTGGTTGAGAGTCCGCCTGCCGATGCAGGGGACACGGGTTCATGCCCCAGTCCGGGGGGATCCCACATGCTGTGGAGCAGCTGGGCCCGTGAGCCATGGCCGCTGAGCCTGCACGTCCGGAGCCTGTGCTATGCAATGGGAGAGGCCACAGCAGTGAGAGGCCCGCGTACCGCAAAAAAAAAAAAAAAAAAAAATCAGATGATATAAAAACTTATTAAATGATATTTTCTGCAAATGGGAGAGGAACAGTTGGTAAGAGCAGGCTGTGGGAAGTGGAGATGTGCCCAAATTGGACATTTCCTACTTGACAATTTTGCTTTCCAATTAGAAAAACAGCGCCATCGCCCTCCTTTTGCATCACTTCAAAGCATCAAGTAGAATTCTTGTGAAGACCATCCACAAACTTTGCTGATTGAATCTTTTTCCACAGCAAAGACGGGTAACAGTCAAGTTAATGAAAGAGTATACAAAAAATCAAGAAACGTTTTAAGATGACTTAACGGTATCTTAAATTTAAAGGGTTGAGTTGAGAAAGTAGATACTGGTGTTTTAAAAAACATAAACAAGGCCGAATTTGGATACTGTTGGAAAAAGAGAAACAAACAATGCAAACAATAAATAATAGTGTATATCAATGCCTTCTTATAGTATACTGTCCTGTGGGGCCTTTGGTCCTCCAAGCAAATGCTGGGAATACTTGAGCCCAATCTATCAGGTTAGTAGGAATGCAGAATGAAGCCTAGATGGGATCAGGGAAGTGTTGTTGCTTCCCTTTCTAATGAGAAGCCAGAGTACAATTAATGAAAGCTATGTAAATGTGCTCCAGGCTGTTAAGATTACAAAGAGAGTTCGGGCTGGGGATAAAGAATCAGGAGAATAGGATCCACAATCAATTACAGAGAAGGTCCTCCTATCTCAGACAGGCACACACATTTTGATATCTCATCAGGGAACCAATTGCATCCGGGTGCCTTTTGGAAGAAAAATGTAGGAACATGCTCCCTCCTATTTAGGGAATGATACGAGGGGACTATTTTTGAATGATTAATTAAAGGGAATCAATCTTCATTGCTTTGCTACTGATGTGAAAAGCGCCAGGCCTGAGCAATAATCGAGTGCAATTATTCAACTACCCCTTTGGCAAGGACGACGTAATTAGTCCTGGTGGTGTCGAGAGATTCTCTTTATTCCCAACAAATTGGCAGTTTTAATCAAGTGTTGCTGAAAATTTATCATAACACAGGGAAAACAATAGGTGAAGTTACAGGGCCCCAAGCTGTGTGACTCCTATCTACAATGGTACAAATTTACAATGCTAACAACATGATAAATACTACCAATCCGTGAATGCGTTGATTATAATTTCATATCAGCACCAAGCCTTGGCAGTTCTTAGTTGTTTAGAAACATGGCTGTAACCCTTTTTGTGCTGCCTTGAGTTTGTTTGCGGAGGAAGCTGAGGTTAGCCCTGGGTGCTGGTGGCCTGGAACTTGGAAGGTCTAAATGCACAGGGAACAGGGAACATTTCCAGAAATGCTTACCTACTCCAGCTGCAGGAGTCTGGGAGCAACTGATAGCAGAACAGATAAGGCACAAAGCACATTTACTAGGCTCATTTTGTGTTTTACTCAGAAGTGTCTTCTGCAGGGGTGATTTTCCAGATATCCAAGGACAGGCCTTTTCTCCACTCTCTTTTTGCTTTTTTTCAGGTCTTTTTATGCCTCTGAAAATCTTTGCTTCAAAATAATAGCTGATATTTATCAAGCGCTTAGAACATGCTGAGTGTTATACTTAGCAATTTACCTATGTTGTCGAATTTAATCCTCTCTAATAGCTTGGGTTAGAAAACTATTAGGTTTTTCATCCCTGATTTTACAGATGAGGAAATTAAGAGTTGGAAAACAAAGGGCAGGAGAGCGAGGATCCCAAGTCCAGGTGGCTACATTCCTGATCTGCGAGCTGACCCACTGTCCTGTACCAGCGCCCACTCTCAGGCTGCTGTTCCTTATTCTTAGAGGCAATAAAAAGATAGACTTACTTTATCTCCTTTGACTTAAGCTAGAGTGCTACTGCCTATATTACCTCTGCCTTCTTATTGCAAGAAGAAATCAGCTCTGTTACATTCAGGGGTTTGTGTAGTTTAAGGTGTTCTTTTATAATTAGCATATATTTGTGTGTGTGTTTTGTGTGTGTGTGTGTGTGTGTGAGAGAGAGAGAGAGAGAGAGGGAGGGAGGGAGGGAGGGAGGATGGGTATACAGAAAGCCAGAATTTCTCAAACTTACCTCATTGGTAAGAATCACCAGGATTCCGTGTTAAAACTCAGGTTCCCAGCCCTCACTCCAGGTCTATCCCATCAGATCCTCAGGGATGGGCCTGGGAATCTGCTAAGAAATTGCTCCTGGTATATCTGGTGTTCGTGCTCTAAGGCAGAATATCTCATAGTGCGTTTCCCCAAGAGTTAGTTCCATGAGATATTAATTATAATATGGAGAACATTTCCCCTGGTCAGATAATTTAGGGATATATGGGTTAAATGATATTTAACAAGTTTCTTCTAAAAGACTTTAAATTTAATGCCCAGTGAGATTATCAGGAGGTAATTGTGGTTCTCAAATTTTTTCCTAAGTCCTTTGGCTATGGAGCGCTCTCTTCAAGGAACATCTCCTGGGAATGGGGATTTGCACAACATACCCTGGGAGATCTAGTTCCACGGGATGCTTAATGAAATATAAGCATCACCAAGAAAACCTCAACTGCTAGCTTGAACAGTTATGGAATCATTTGGAGGCATAATCACCAGTATCTCTTCCCTAAAGGTATTGAAGGCAATTTCTGGAAAACATTTATAAAGAAACAGTGTTAAACCTATCCAGGAATTAGAAAATGTGCAGTTTGCTTATTTCAGGTGAGCTTTGGAAGTGTATTCAATAGCTCTCTGATGTGAGATTTTAACAGCACGTTCTTAGAAGCATGTTGGAAGGGTCCTCAGGAAAACAACCATGATCGAGTTTTCCTCTCTCTTTCTGCTGTCATAGTAGCAACACAGGCCGAAGGAATAAAAGTGGTTATTTAAAGGCTGTTTTGGCATTCGGAAAAGTCTGGGATCCTAGGCTGAACAGGGTTGGAAACATATCTCATAAATCAAAGGATGTTAGCCCAAATCCCATCGCTTAAAGGTGAGCCCTCTTCCAAACAAAATCAGAAAGCTTCGAAGAAGTCATGATCAGCACGGTTAACACCAAAGCAGCTGATTTCTGGCCTTTGTAAAATGCAGCGTACTTAAAGCAGGTTTCAGGAAGGAACACATCAAGAACTAACTCCCAAACCCAGCAGAGCTCATTTGTGGATAAGGCCTTGTCAGTTGCTGCCCTGATCTCACTTTCACTCCTTTGTTCTACTGGTTGCAAGAACGAACATCTGGCTCAGGGCCTGGAAAGCAGACTCCATCCTCCCGTTGCACCTGCCCCAGGAGGAGAAGGAGAAATGCTTTAATGACAAAAGGTAGGATTTTCAGAGCAGCATTCCCACCCATTAAAGCAGCTTGTTTGATCCCTTCAAAGCTCAAGATCAAAGGGAGGCTTTTCCAGAGCTGCCAACTCATAAAGCTACAGGCAGAGAGAAGGACCTCTGTCTTCCTGCCACCAGGTGGATCATCCTTCCAGTTCTCAGCCGGGGGGAGGGGCCGTGGGTGGGTTGGAGGGGTTTCTCGAATCTGGCTGCTGCCATTTGGATCCTGGACCTTCTCGGGAAAGCAGGAGTTACTCCTGGGAGATCTTGGCAAGTCAAAACCACTATTTGGCAAAGAAACCCCGAAATCTTCTCTCTCTTCCTCACCTCCACCTAGAGGACAGGTTGCCAGTGTTCACGTTATTTCCTAATTCCAAAGGCACGACCACACATTTCTGCATGTAGGAATAGCTCCCAGCACCTTTCCTCTCCTCCGTAATTTACAAACCTGATCATGAGAAAACAATCCTGTAGTTTTAAGTGTATTTCAAAATCTCCATTTTATGAGATCCTTGCTGGCTTTGACTATAATGGAATGTATGAAGCAGGGACATGAATTTGGACTAGCTTACCCAAGAAAGTGTGATGAGAGGATTCTGAGCCCCCCTCAGCCTGTCACCACCTCCCTGCCAGTAGCAGAGGTCTCTTGGCCCCAGACCAGTGCTTCATGCTGACTCTGGCCAAGGCTCCAGGAATGGTGGGTAGTGTTTTCTGGGTAGAGAGGCAGCCAGACTGTGACTGTCTCTGGCAAGGGCTACACCGTGCTATAGAAGATTTTTGATTTAAAAATAATAACCACCCCTCCCAAACACAAACAAACATTTATAAACATAGGCAGCAAAAAAACCTCCCAGACACCAGAATAAACACAGGATTGTATAGAAATTAACCATGGTATTGAGAACTATATTCAATATCTTGTAATAACCTATAATGAGAAAGAATCTGGATCACCTTGCTGTACACCAGAAACTAACACAACATTGTAAATCAACTATACTTCAACAGAAATAAAGAAGACAAATTACCACCAAAAAAGAAAAGAAATTAACCATGGATCTGCATCTAACAGTCCACACATCTTAAGCACAGAACCTAGGAAGGGGACACAGGTGGGAGAAGCTCAAAGCAATGACAAATTTATAGGGGAGAAGGGAGAAAAGAGAAATATTCCCTGGACACCTGAAAATAAGGACGGAAACCAAGATAAGACAAAGGCCAAGGGAATGGAGTGAAGAAAACCAGTTTCTGGAGGCACAGTGGCCCCGGGCTGCAGTAGCACCAAGCCTGCTGTGGGCCCGATGATTGGTTGTGCCCTGGGACAAATTTTTCCCCTAGAAAAGAATCTTCATGAAAGCAAAATGGGTGGCATCACAGGATTCTATATACAGAAATTTAATGACGCTTTTTTTTTTTTTAAGCTTTGCCTCTTTTCTAGGTTCTGTATATGAGGCCAGTTGAACAGAGGGATGAGCAGAGAAAAGCTACACTCGCTATGAGGGTTAGCTGAGCTTGGAGATGCAGACAGGTTGAATCATCCATTAACCTGGATGGGAAGGTGTGGGCCTGAGTGACAGGCAGGGTCATTTTGTGAGAGGTGAGGCAGTGGAGAGGAGTGAACACTGGGGAGCAAAGCAGGAGGCAAGGGAAGAATCTGGTTCCCGTGCATCTCCTTGGGCAGAGCTCTAACCTGTGGGAAGAAGTTACTGAGTCACTGTCTTCCTGGGCTCCAGCTGGGCGATTGCTCTGCCCGTTTCCCCAGCTGGACTTCAGCTACAGTGGCGAGAGTGAATGTGATGGTTAGAATGCACCTTATGTATCACCCACGGTCTATGTAGCTTTCTGCACTGAGGAAACAAAGGAGCAATGGTAAATAGTGAGACAATGAGATAAAAAGACAAAGCCTTTCAGCAGCTTAGACAGTTCAAGCAAGGATACAGAGAGACCAAGTTCAAGATGGGGCTGTAAACCTGGCTCTCTAACTCTCTGTTGGGGAAAAGCAGAGCCAAGCCTTCTGCTTCACTGCCCTCCTTGGCATCCTAAGAAAGCAGCCAGGGATTTCCTCAAAGGAAGAACTCCCTTGGGTCTCATTTTTTTCTGTGTGTTGGAGTTAGCGCTTTAGCAGGTTATTGACTGCAATTCAAAATCTGTGACAGATGTATTGGCAATCACATGCTTTCAAGGTAAGAACACAGATACAGGGGAGGTTCCTCATATTCCCTGATTCCAACATTTCCAGTTTTTGGAGAGATCGTAGGTTCCCTGAAAAAATGTAGTCCTTTTTCATAGAAGATAATGAAAAAGAGAATCCTCCCTCTTTCATTTTAGGTGCACCAACTCTTAAAGTATGGAAGCTAAAAGAGATGTAAGTTTGGTTGTTTGTTTTATCAATTCCCTATGACAAAATTGAGGCTCCGTAAAAATAGTTGATTCGCTCAGGCCTGGGGTGATGGGTCATCAGTAGGAATTGTGGTTCCAGGAAGCACTGAAGCAAATGAGGCTATTTTGATCAGTGTGGCCACTTGTCTAACTGGGAGGTGGCTACTCAACAAAGGCAAGTGCCATGTCTGTCTGAAGCATCATTGCATCCCTATCTCTTAATCATGTTCTTGGCACATGATAGGGACTCAACAAAAATATTCATCTCTCACAACCTACATTTAATCCTTTAGCAAGTCCTTATGGCCCTACTCTCAAAATATATTCTCAACCCAACCGCTTCTCACCTCCTCCACTGTTGCCACCTGGGACTCAGCCGATGGCATCCTTCATCTGGGTTATTGTGATCATCTCTATATGAGTCTTGCTATGTCTGTCATTTACCACCATCTCCTCTATATAATCTACTCTTCCCACAGCAGCCAGAATTATCCTTTTAAAAGGTGAAACAGATGTTGTCTGTCTTGTGCTCAAAACCCTCCAATGGCGTCCTCATTCCCAACACACACATCATTAACTCTACCTGTGTCTCCTGCAGTCTCGCCCTCTGCCCCAGCCACATGGAACCCCTTGCTGTTCCTCCAACAAGCAAGGCATTCTACCATGTCAGTGCTCTGGCAAATGATATTTTATCTGCCTAGAGTCTTTTCCCCCAGCTCTTCTAGGCTCTGCATTACCTTCCACAGACCTTTGCACCAAGACCGTCCATCATCTCAGCCACACCTTTCCTGATCATCCTGTTTAACCTACACCCACTCACCCTACAGTTTCCATCTCCCTTCCCTGCTTCATTAGCCCCCATAACACTTGTCACCTGACATTCTATGTGATTTACTTGTTGACTGTCCATCTCCCACTAGAGTATAAACAGCGCAAGGTCAGAGAGTTTTGTTATATCCCCAGTGACTAGAAAAATATCTGATATGTACTAGGCACTGGATTAATATTTGTTCAGTAAAGAAATGGAAGAACAGATGAAGATCTTTTATAGGAAAGATTAGCTTATAGCAAATTCATGCCCTTTTTCTACCAAAATAATAAAATTATTATACATTTGTCTGTCTTAAAATTGTTTTCCATGGGAAGTCCATGGTGACAAAAATATGAGTCAAAGGCCTCACTTCTAATCCAGGATTAGATGTTGTGTGACCTCTCTGATCCTCAGTTTTCATAAAGTAAAATGAAAATGATAATATCTTGCCTAACTCAAAGAATTTCTACGAGGATAAAACATTATATATGTAAAAGCATTTTGAAAACGAAAGCTTTTCTGTGTAAGTTATTATTATTTCCTGTGAAATTGTCTTCCTAAGGAAGTTGCTTTGCACTTCAGGTAAAGTAATAAAGCATTACTCAGGCAAACCAAGTCATCTGAACAAATTGGATGCCTTGTTAACTTTATAGGCCAGAAATAAGGGGGGTGATGGGGCCCTTTGAACATTGTTTCACCGTGAATTCTAAGCAGCAATTATCAGTGCCTACAAGTTGTCTTGATCTATCTGACTTGGTAAAAACTCTGGTGACACATTTGGCAGAAATGAGTAGAAACTATCAGTGAGGTTTACTTAAGGGTCCTCAAGCCACAAGTATTTATTGAATACCTACTAGCCCTATGCTAGATGCTGAAAGGAGAAGCTAATTGCCTAAGATTGTAAACCCTCTGGCCACAAGTGTAGTTTAATACAATATAGAATCTTAGCATGTATAAGTAAATGTGCTTTATATCTGAGTGGCTATGGTTGTAATGTGATCATTTCTAGCACCTGCCCACTTGCCCTGTCTCAGATACTGCCTGTGCTATCTCCTATTTTATGCTCTCCCAACTCGAGTCCCCTTATGGCTTCCACCAAACACCAGCACAACCCCGTATCTTTATTCTTGGTGTTGCCTCCACCTCAATTGACTTCTCTCTTTCTCCTATTTTCCTTCTTGTTTTTCAACTTTTCCTCCTACTCTCCATTCTCCTGCTGAAACATGTTAATCCTTTGAGATTCAGCTTAGCCATCAACTTTTGCAGTTCATTCAGGTCACCTCACCCCATCAATCCTGTTGAATTTGAGGCTGCTCCATCTCCTGTTCTCCAAAGCACAAAGGATAAAATCTAAGTTGCTCTCAGAATGAAATGTGAAGTCTTTTCCCGGACAGCATGCTCTGATCCTGGCCTCCTGCTGTGCCTCATCTCCCACGAAACTTCCCTACAAATATTGGCCTCCTTTATGTTCAGACTCTTCCAACATGCCAAACTTAGGTCTTAGGGTCTTTGCATTTGCTGTTTTCTCTGCCTAGTCACACTATTTATGTATCAATTCAAATGTTATCTCCTCAAATATTTGTGAAATACTTGATTACAAACCCACTGCTCCCCATATGTAATAAGGCTAAAGAAATGTTTGTTGAGCTGACCTGAAAAGATGCCATAATCTCCGAAACTCACCGTCAGAAGAGACTGTAGCCTTCCTTCCAGTGAATATCGTCCTACACAGCAGCACTTCTCTACAATGTCAAGGTGTTCTATTTCTGAATCAGTCGAATTTTGCTAATAACTCACAAGATCTTAGAACTTTTATCTTTTGATCTTAAACATCAGTCCAGGCTCTTCATCTTATAAATAAGAAAACTGTGGTATTGCAATCACAGAATCCTGAGCCATGGCAACTTCATGATTTTCAAAGCAGGAGTGTGGATTCTGAGTTAACAGCCAGATGGAGTTGTGTGCATGAGGTTGTGATAGAGCAAGGAGGTAGAAATCAGGTGGGGGCCAGTTCCTATTGTGGAGCCTGCCTAAGTGCCAACTTCTCAATTCCCTCTGAATCTGGGTCCCCTGAAGTCCCATCATCCCCCTGCATTTGACTATTCCCTACGGAAAACACAGAGAGGAGGCCGTGTGATCTTAGACTTGGCAAGAGAAGGCAAGCAGTAAAACATGAATTTTAGGGCAACCTCTTAGTGTTTGGACTGTTAGTGCTTGACAGATCGGGACTGGGTCACATAAGAGAGCCAGAGACACCCATGTAATGTGGATTGTTGATTTTGAATTCTGAGAGCCTCAAGAGTGTTGGGACTGTCTGTTGGTCACCCAGTGCAAATGGCAACCCCAGTGTGGGAATAAAGGCAGAATGGGGCTTCTCAAAGTTAGACAAATTCAATGATTGTTGATTTGCTTGGACTTAAAGACCTGGTGGGACTCCAAGATTCCATCCATGGTTACATCAGACTGAAAGGGTAGAGGTGTACAGGTGCAACTGGGGGTGTTGAACCAGGAACTGACAGCTTTAGGAAGAATCTCTTAACAGTCCACTGTAAACAGTAATCTACATCTAACATCTACAGTGTTCTTAATAAAAGTTTAATCAGATTCCAAATATCAAAGAATCAAAGATTTTCACAGTCATCAGGTTAATACCTGATGTTAGCAGGAAGCAGTCCAAAAGCATGACAAAGGCATAATCTATCCTACTGGCCAAAACTAAACTGAAATCAAATCAAAAATTAGTTTCCATATTTTTCAGATTCTAATCAACACACCGATAACTATATATAGAGAGGAAGCTCTACACGGCTGGCTAGAAACATTGAAGTTCTTGATTTTCTTTTGAGTCCTGCTTAGTAGGTAATATCATAATTTGGCTGCTATATTTTCCTGTCATTTAGCTGGCCCTAAGTATGGCTTTAATTAATATATTGCATTGCTTAGGGACTTCCCTGGCGGTCCAGTGGTTAAGACTCTGTGTTTCCAGTGCAGGGGGTGTGGGTTCGATCCCTGGTTGGGGAACAAAGATCCCACATGCCCCGCAGTGCAGAAAAATACACACACACACACACACACACACACACACACACATACATATATACACTCACACATGAGCACACACACACACAGACACATATATATATTGTATTGCTTAAAAATACTGTGGACACCCTGAAAATCATCAGTTGATGTGTTCATCAATCTTGAGGTTTAGTTTCTTTCTTACATTTTATATCTTATTATAACCCCTTGAATTCATTCATTGAAAAAGGTGTTTTTTTATAGTTACGGTTATTGTAATTAAAATATGTTGTCGTAATCAGTATTCCAGAATCATGATCAGGTAGGATATCGAAAAGGAGAAGTAGAGAGTTACAGTGGAAAGAACTACATTCTAGGCCTAACTCTTGATTATTAGTTCTTGATTTTGGACAAGTCACCTTCTCTGAGCCTTGGATCTCTCATCTGAAAAATTAGTGGGCTGAGGCAACAGAGAGTCAGAAAGTCAAATATCTCCACAGAATTTAGGTTGGCTAAGTAAGTATGTAACAGAAGCTTGCAGGCTGGATTGAAACTTTAGCAAACTGATGTACTAGATCTAAAGGGGATACAATGACTCTGCTTCAAATGTTACTCCTTCCTCTGAGTATTCAAAAGGAGCCAGACATAGATGCTTATATATGGAATCTCATCATTTTAAAAGTTTACAATTAATATATACTAAAAAAATAATTGTATGAAGTCAAGAAAACATATCTGAGGTTATGTTTAGCCTATGGACTGACTTTATATGACCTTTGGATAAAGAACATTTAAAATTCTTTCAAGGTGTCAAATGTCATGAATGAAAAACAGGTCGTGCCATCATTCAAGTGTTGTGATGTCTACTCTCATTGTAGATGATGGTGATATGGAAAACAAAAAGAGCAGTGAGTGGTCTCTCAGGGAAAACTTGACTGTTTGTATTGGTTGGCCCTTTGTTTCATCCTTCTCATTGTGTTTTGCCTCCTGCCTGGATCTGTAATGCTCATCCTCAGTTTAGGGTCCACTCAGAAGGTGGTCATACTGGGACAAGAGAATCACATGATCCAGGAAGAATTGATTTAACTTTCAATTTACTGAATCATCTTTTCATAAGGGAACTAAGACAGTTTTCAACAAGTTGGAATACTGAAACGACCGTAACAGTATAATGGATGAGTTATGAACAAATAAACTCTTTTCTCAAACCTAGGTTATTTTTCTAGTTTAATAAGCAGAATTGAGACTGTGAAGTTGTCCAGTCAGCACTGTTTAATCATTAACACTAGGTTTCATGCAAATTGCCTGTAATGATGTGTGGAGTTGAATGAATTAATTATATATGGAGAGGAAGTTCTGAACAGCTGGGCAGAAACTTTGAAGTTCTCAGTTCCCTTTTGGATTCTGCTTCCTAAATAATATCATAATTTGGCTGCTACAGTTTTCTCCCTACTCAGATTACCCCTTAAACTTTATTGCCTAAAATCCCCACAGGATAAACTCTGTTGATTCTTTCAAATTCAGGTTGACAGCAGATTTTGAGGTCATAAACTGGTAACACTGAAGTTTGAACATATGTCTTTTGTTAGCATGAAAATTCTGCAGCCACTAAATATTGTCTAAATAAGCACATATGTGCTTTTAGAGCATGTCATTCATGTCTTTATCTTGAGCAAACACACGTACCACACCCATTCTTAACCCAAGTCTTCCATTACTGCTGTCATCAGACTCTCTGGAAAGAGGTTGTCTCTAATAGTCTTCATCTCTATAATCACCTTTGAACTTTGAATGAATATTTTTCCTCAGTCTACATTTTCATGTTCAATGTTTTATAATACTGCAAGTGAAATGGTTTTGCACACTGCCAGAGTCCTACATTACTTGTGGCAAAGTGGTGATTTGTTATGCTGAGTGACATTTAGTTAAAGATACCAAAAAAAAAAAAAAAAAAAAAGTGAGGTAGAAAGGGAGAGGAGAAGAGAAAAGCCTTGGTTCACACAGCAGGCTTTGTGTCTAATCTGAATAACGTCCAACCCTGCTGAGGTCTCTTATCTTAATGACTTTGCTAAAGAAGTTGTCTTGTCAAATCTATTTAAAAGCATTTGCCTTATATGAATAATTTACCAACAGAAGCAATTTGGGAACATTCTGACAAGATTAAAAAAAAAAAGCTCAGTGATAAGGAGCAAGCTTGAAAGAGCTGAATATAAGAATAGAAAAGTTTCATAGGATTCTGGGACTAGTCCTCAAAGGGTCAGTACAGTAGATGTATTTTTTTGGTTTTAAAGAGGACTCTGCTAAAGATTTCTATTTAGAGAAACAGCCCATTTAAAAAGACACAAATTCAAGGAAGGAAATCCATAATGTTCCCATAGTGATTTAGTCTGTTATCTTTTTAAAAACACCCACCTACTAGAAGAACTTTACTTATATTTTCATAATTCGGTTTTAAAGACTTTACTTCAGTAGAGTTAGAGAGGATACTGACATTATTCATATGTATTCTAGAGTCACCTATGGAACAGTGATTTCCATGGTTCTTGCCCTCTCAAGGGAAATAATTCAGTCTAGAAACATAGAGCAGGTTTAAGCAGCAAGTGTTTTATTAAGCAGAGCGAAAGTATGCCCCCGAGAAAGGATGAGAGCAGTCTGTCTGGAAACCAGAAGCAGCCCTACCATGGGATAGTTTTGGGTTTTTTAGAGTGGTGGTCCCTCCCTGTGTCCTGTGTCATTTGACTGACAAGTTGATTGACAGCTTTAGGTTATATAATTTTTCTTCTACTGCGCAGGCACTTACCCATAAGCACCCAAATGAAACCCATGGGGGGTGTGGGGCAAAAACTGCAATGTTAACTTATTATAAATATGGCATACTGAATCCCAGGTTACATTTAGTCACCTTTTAGGTCTTGGTGGGCCTGCACCAAGGCCCTGATCCTGATCCTGGAAACTTAGTGGTGGTCCTTGACTAGGAGAGGGAGGATCTCTGGGCATGTTCTGATGACCAGAGTTCAGTTGGGGGAGGGAAAGATGACCCCATCCAGGATGGGACAGGACCCACTTATGTCTAACTAGCTATCTAACACTAGGACTGTACTGACCACTGGGCTGTCATCATTGTATGAAGGTCATCGTCTTCACTGGACAGTGATATCATGTGCTTGATGAGGCAATGATCTGATTTTTCTTTGGTCATATCATTATAATTAAAAATAAATCCCTAGGACTTATTGGAAACATAGACAAAAAGAGTCCCCTCTTTGGGGACTCCCCATTTTGGGGTATTTTGGGGCTTACACTCACTTGAAAGCTGGATATATCTCAATCAGTACCTGTTCACAGTGGAGGAAATGGATATTGAAAACTTGCTGTGTGTCAGACATTTAGAAAGTGCTGGACTAAAAGATATTAGAATAGGGAAGTGAGAAAATTTAATATGCAAGAAACCAAATGATGGATTGGGCACTGATACTCATTAGAGCTACTCCCTGTCGACCCCTCCTCACCATCATCTGTTTAAACGTGTAGGTAGAGAGGAAATCCAGGTCACCTATGAGATTTTCATGGGCCTGAGTGCTCCCAGTGAAGTCATAAAAGCCTCATCCATGCTTATCTTAATGTTGGCAATCTCCATGCAAAGCAGAATCACTTAAGTAGATAATGGACAAGAAAGAGCTTCTCTTGGCTTTTTCAAGGTTTCAACCAGAATCTTGTCCAAAATAAACATTTCATCAAATGCATTAAGCTCTAGGATTAGGATCTGACTGGATCTCAGAGGCTTAAAAGTAAGTAGAAAATGTGTCAAATGAAAATGTGGCAGTGTGGGAAGAGGAGGAGACTGAGCCTGGGCAAGTTAGTAAAAGAAATTGTGTGGATGTCAGATTCTGGCAGACCCGACCCCCCCGCAGAGCAGGCCCTCCAGCCTCTCTGCTACAGTTGCAGGAATCTCTTGGTGCTGCTCCCCATAAAGAGTTTCTTTCCTTTGTACAAGAGAGGCAGCAAAAGGAAGAAACGCATCACTGCAAGTGGCAGGAGACCAGGGCCAGGGCAAAAGTGAGAAAAAAAATGGGGCAGCTGGCTCTGTGGGTGGAGAGTTAGGGAGTCAAAGGCTGACCGTGTCCTCCACAGCATACCGTGTGCCCGCAGCACTGCCTGGCCTTCAATGTGGTACGACCTTTGAATCTTCCACTGTTAGTACCTAAACTCCACGACCCTCTGGATCAAATTCCGATTGCAAATCTGACGCCTTCTAGAATCTGGGAAGTTGGAGTTGGGGTATTCATGTGAATCTCTTCACATCTGTTGGAACGTCTCAAAATTCAGAGTCTTTTGGAACTCCAATAAATGCTTATTTGATGATGATTTTCCAATGCTTTTATAGGTATTAGGGAAAGAGGGTAAGATAACATTCCTTCCAACAGGGGCTCCAACAGAGAACTTGTCATTTTATTTTGCTTGGGAGAGTAACTTCTCTTTTTTGCTTATATCCTTTGGAATTTTTCTTTATTACTTTTTATTACTTCCAACCCTGCAGATCAGCAAATCATCCCAATTAGAGTTGCCAGATTTAGCAAATAAAAATACAGGGTCACTTACATTGCAATTTCAGATAAACAATGAATACATTTTTTTAGTATCAGTGTGTCCCAAATGTTGCATGTCCCAAATGTATATTGGTCTTATTACGTTAGGAAATATATGCTTTTTTTTCCCCGAAATGTTCCTATGGGTTATCATATTCAGAAAATAAATATAAATTTGAGTTTCAGATAAATAACAAATAACTAGCTATTAGGCATTTTTATACTAAAATATATTTGTTGTTTATCTGAAATTCATATTTAATGGGGTGTCCTGTATTTAATCTGGCAACCTAAATCCCGATGCTAAGAATAGATTCTTGCATCTTTTCAACTTGTTAAATTTTTTGAATCCTCTATGAATTATTATGTACAAGGTGTTATGGACTGAATGTCTGTGTCCCCCCAAAATTCATATGTTGAAGCCCTAACACCCAGTGTGCTGGTGTTTGGAGTCAAGGCCTTTAGGAGGTAATTAGGGTTTGGTAAGGTCATGAGAGTAAGGTTCTACCATGGGATTAATGCCCTTTTAAGAAGAGACACCAGGGAGCTCTCTCTCTCTCTCTGTCTTTTCCCCTCTCCCTCTCCCCCTCCCCTCCGTGCTAGAGCTCAGGCTTCCACAAAGAAAAGGTCATGTGTGGGGCTTCCTTGGTGGTCTAGTGGTAAAGAATCCACCTTCCAATGCAGGGGATGCAGATTCGATCCCTGGTCAGGGAACTAAGACCCCACATGCTGCAGGGCACCTAAGCCCATGCGCCACAACTACTGAGCTCGCGTGCCTCAACGTGAGAGCCCGTGTGCTGCAAACTATGGAGTCCACATGCTCTGGAGCCTGCACCACAACTAGAGAAGAGAAAACTCTCATGTCACAACTAGAGAGAGGCCCACACACCACAACAAGCACTGCAACGAGCACTGCAATGAAAGATCCCACATGCCACAACAAAGATCCCGCATGCCACAGTGAAGATCCCGCATGCCACAACGAAGATCAAACGTGCCACAGCAAAGACCTGACACAGCCAAATAAATAAATATTAAAAAAAAAAAAGTCATGTGAGCACACAGCAAGATGGTGGCCACCTATACAGCAAGAGAAGAGGCCTCAGAATAGAAACCAACCATGCTGGCACCCTGATCTTGGACCTCCAGCCTCCAGAACTAGATGACAATACATTACTGTCGTTCTAAGCCACCCAGGTTGTGGTACATTGTTCCAGCTGCCTTAGGAAATTAATGCACTGCCTGACTTTTTTTCTTGACTGTGTCGTGCCATTTTACATCATCTGATTTTGTTCATGCCATTATCGGGATATGCAGTGTCCTACCACCCACCTCTCTCTGTTGACTCTTACTCCAAGGCCTAGCAAAAACTCTGGGAAAACTTCCCTGAACGTGTTCCCTCCAGGCAGAATAAATTGGTCCTTCATCCAAGCTCACATAGACATTTGTTGGCCCTTCTACTCTAGTACTATCATGTGCTATTGTTTTTAGTCATTCAACACCTAATGAACATTGCAAATATTTGTTGGGCATGTAAAGTGCATAGCACAGTGCTAAGTATGTGTATACTCTCATCTATCTTTCACATAAACCCTGGGTGAAGCAGGTTTTATTGGTAGTTTTGTCTGCAGATGTGGAAACTTAATGTGAGAAGAGTTAAGTAAATGGTGCAAGATTATGAATCTAGGAAGCATCAAAGCCAGAATTCAAATTCAGGCCATCTGATTCCACAGTCTGCTCTTTCAGCTACTCTGGCACATTGTGTTTCTCTCCTTTATCAGAGATTACTGTGCTTTCAACTTCCTACCTTAGCACCCCACCTAGAGCAGCGTGAATAAAGTGTTTGTGGAACTAGAGGGTATCATTGTATTCAGCTGCAATAATTGTGATATAGGTAGTAAGTCTTAGGTGAATAGGACAGACCAAATTTGCAAAGGAGAGCAATCAAGTTTACTAGAGACTTGAAAAGGTTTTAGTTAATATGTGATTATAATATTTATCACATAATCACTTCTCATGTATTGAAAAATACTATTAAGTTGTCACCAAGATAAATAACGTATCTCTCAACATTTACTACACTTTTTCCAAACTTTTAATTGATTTTGCTTCATTCCAGATACTTTTTTTCAATATATCCACTGACTTGAATTGGAAAAAGCTGGAAAAATTAGTATTTCTCTGTGAGATATAAAGATTGGGTTTCAGAAGTATTTCCTACTAAATAAGTATTTACTGAAAGTTTACTTAGTGCAAGGTAGTGTTGTAGAGGTAATGGTAGTGATATGGTTGATATCATAAACAAGTACCACTGGAAGATTATATAACCTTTTTTTATGGGTAAGCTTTACAAATATTTATTTTTATTTGTTTGAGGTCAAAATGATGTCCTTTTTTTCTCATGTCCTTATAAGACGTCATTTTCTTGCTAAAATCCAAGGACGTCTTATGCAAGAGAGTAATGTTCTTAATGAAGTGTTTCCTAAATGTTGAATGTTACTGTTACCAGAAAAAGTATTCAAGTATAGGAAATCAAAACAATATCAGCCAGTTTTATTTATTTGTTTTAAGTGCAGGATTTCTCATAGCCTTAATTTGCTAAGTCATCTTGAATCCCAAAGATGAGAAATTGTATCATTTTGCATATTTATTTGACAACAGATTTTTTTTCTCCTTTACCTTCTCAATGAGGTGATCCATGGAAAACATTTTAAGTATTTTTGATTTACATTACTTTGCCAAGAATTAGAAGAAAACTTTTTTTCTTTTTTTTTTTGCTGTTGCTTTAAAATCAGTTTATCTCTTTTGAGTAGTATTTTTCTTGGAATAACCTTCATTCAGTTAACAAGTTTATAAATAATTTAAAACTTAAGCTCTATACTATCCTATTCATTAACACTATGTTAGATGAACAAATTACAGTTTTTCTTTTCCTCAGTAAATTACAACTGAACATTGAGCTTTTTGCTGACTACTACATTTTCTTCTCCTTGAATTTAGATCAAGAAGCATCTTTAGTCATTACATTCTATCACATTCTTTTTTTTCTTATAAATTTATTTATTTATTATTTATTTATTTTTGGCTGTGTGGGTCTCCGTTGCTGCACGCCGGCTTTCTCCAGTTGCGGTGAGCGGGGTTACTCTTTGCGGTGCGCGGGCTTCTCATTGCAATGGCTTCTCTTGTTGTGGAGCACGGGCTCTAGGCACGCAGGCTTCCGTAGCTGTGGCTTGCGGGCTCTAGAGCGCAGGCTTAGTAGTTGTGGTGCACAGGCTTAGTTGCTCTGTGGCATGTGAGATCTTCCTGGACCAGGGCTCAAAACAGTGTCCCCTGCATTGGCAGGCGGATTCTTAACCACTGTGCCACCAGCGAAATCCTCTATCATATTCTTGTAAATGAATTATTGAGTAATGAATTAAACAAATAGCATATGTGTTGGAAATTTAGGAAGGTGTGTGTATAGTTAATTGTGTAATTACTGATGTTGTGTTTTTAAAATAACTGAATTCAGCCTTGATAAATGAAATCACAAAAATCGAAGACCTGAGAAGGAATAAGGAGTTAAAATCAGTAGCTGTATTTTTGTTCAGGTGTATGAAGAGCTGCTAAATAATTAAATATTAACTACATATTTCGATTATCCAGTTAGGATACTAGGCAGTAATATGTAGCAAAATTAAGACTGTGCTCATAGAATCGGAAGAATTTCAAATTGGGAACTTCTGCTCTTCCTTAAAGTAGCTGTAAAATATAGGAGTTGTAGAATATTCTCGGAGCGAGTGTTGAGACAGTGACTCCTAGGCCTGGCAGCTTCATTCTTCATTCAGGTTGGGGCATTTTGTTGGCATTTAAACAATGAAAACCTGAAATTTGGGGAGAGAGAAAAAAGCAAGGGCAGGACTATTTTTTTGTATATTTCACCCACAGAGATTCATATACAAGAGTTAAATGATATTCACGTTTAACAGTGATAATGAACCTACTGAATTATAAATAATTCAACTCCCACACTCTTCCTCCCTCCTTTCTCTTCCATCTGGTTCATTCTAGGCAATAGCTATTTAGAAATATTGAATAAATATCTGTTGCAAGAAACTAAGGTACAGAGGAGAACATATCTGACAGTTTGTCCTGCGAATTAGTAGACATTTTTCTGCTACTGTGAAAGTTCCAAATAAAGGATCAAGAGACTTTAGGATCTGATCAGACAACATTATATTTGAAACTAAGAATTCAGGCTGAATGTCTTAAAGCTGGTAAAAAAAAAAATCCATTCTCAGAAGAAATTCTTAAGGGCAGTCAAACTAACGCTTATTAAATACCTACTGTAGTAGCTTTATGTGTAGGTGATTTTATATAATCCTCACAATAACACTGTGAGGTAGATATTATCTCCATTTTGTTGATAAGAATACTAAAATGCAGAGGAATTATGTAACTTGATTAAATTTATATAGTACGTGGAAGAGCAGATTTGAACTTGAATCTTTAGACATGGCCTTGATATTTTTCAATAGTCATTCCATTCCAACACCATGCTTCCCTCTCCTCTTGTCTTTCATTTCACTGGAGTCATATTGGTGTGTGATCAGGACATAGGGATAGAGACCTAGACTGGAGGAAAGATCTGTCTCTTACATCTCTATGTAGATCAACAGCAATCAGGTTGCTTGTGGAGATCTCAAGCTAGTTTTATTTTAATTGAATATAGAGTAAGCTGGAGGAGTACAATGATATAAAACATCGGAGTCTAACCCAGGATAGTTGTATTAATGCTTCATTCTTTGCATTCCCTCCCCATCCTCATATAGACTTGTATGCTGGGTATAAGAGCAGGGTTTTAAAAAATTTTTCCTTCTCTCCTTCCCTCTTTTCTTCCCTTTCCCTCTCCATGACTCTCTCTTTCCTTCTCCTTCCTCTCTTCCTTCCCTCACTACTTCCTACTTTTTGTAGAATTCTCTGGATGCCTCCTCAGTATCCCTTTTCTATTTTCAACTTCTAGATATTTCCCTAATGGCTATTATCTTGGGGTTGATGCCACCTGTTGATACAGATACGAATCTTGATTGGCTTAGGCCACTCAGTATAATCTCATTGCCCTTTTCCCAGCTATTGGTTCAAAAATAGGGGATAATCCTCCAAGCTTAAGTGGCCTTTTATTTTCACCTGGATGGTGAGGTTATGCAAATACAGTGTCTGACACTGAGGAGGCCATTTTGCTACCAACGGGAAAGCCAACACCAAGATAAAACTATAGAAGAGAACAGAGCCAAAGAATCCAAGAGACGTGGAGGCAGAACTGACCAACCCTCTGCAGTTTATACCTTCTGGGTTTTAAAAAAAGTTTTTATTAGAGTACAGGTGATTTACAGTGTTGTGTTAGTTTCAGGTGTACAGCACAGTGAATCAGTTATACATGTACATATATCCACTCTTTTTTAGATTCTTTTCCCATATAGGCCATTACAGAGTATTGAGTAGAGTTCCCTATGCTATACAGTAGGTCCTTATTAGTTATCTATTTTATATATAGTAGTGTGTATATGTCAATCCCAATCTTCCAATTTACCCTTCCCCCACCCCTTACCCCCTGGTAACTGTAAGTTTATTTTCTATATCTGTAACTCTCTTTCTGTTTTATAGGTAAGTTCATTTGTACCCTTTTTTTAGATTCCACATATAAGGGATATCATTTGATATTTGTCTTTGTCTGACTTACTTCACTCAGTATGACAGTCTTTAGGTCCATCCATGTTGTTGCAGATGGCATTATTTTGTTCTTTTTTCTGGCTGGGTAACATTCCATTGTATATACGTAACACATTTTCTTTATCCATTCCTCTGTTGATGGACATCTAGGTTGCTTCCATGTCCTGGCAATTGTAAATAGTGCTGCAGTTAACATTGGGGTTCATGTATCTTTTCAAATTATGGTTTTCTCTGGATATATGCCCAGGAATGGGATTGCTGGATCATATGGTAGCTCTATTTTTAGATTTTTAAGGAACCTCCATACTGTTCTCCATAGTGACTGTACCAATTTACATGCCCACCAACAGTGTAGGAGGGTTCCCTTTTCTCCACACCCTCTCCAGCATTTATTGTTTGTAGATTTTTAAATGATGGCCATTCTGACCGGTGTGAGGTGATACCTCATTGTAGTTTTGATTTGCATTTCTCTAATAATTAGTGATGTTGAGCATCTTTTCATCTGCATGTCTTCTTTGGAGAAATGTCTATTTATATCTTCCACCCATTTTTTTATTGGGTTGGTTGTTTTTTTGATATTGAGCTGCATAAGGTGTTTATATGTTTTGGAGATTAATCCCTTGTCAGTTGCTTCATTTGCAAATATTTTCTCCCATTCTGAGGGTTGTCTTTTCATTTTGTTTATGGTTTCCTTTGCTGTGCAAAAGCTTTTAAGTTTCATTAGGTCCCATTTGTTTATTTTTGGTTTTATTTTTATTACTCTAGGAGGTGGATCCAAAAAGATACTGCTGTGATTTCTGTCAAAGTGTGTTCTGCCTATGTTTTCTCTAAGAGTTTTATACTGTCTGGTCTTACATTGAGGTCTTTGATCTATTTTGAGTTTATTTTTGTGTATGGTGTTAGGGAGTGTTCTAATTTCATTATTTTACATGTAGCTGTCCAGTTTTCTTTATATGGTTCAATAAATTACCTCAATATCTAAGCCAACTTAATGTGGATTTTCAGTTACTTGCTATGGAAAATATTCTCAATGATTACATTCTTCCTCCTCTCAATAGTAATTTATTAAGTACCTATCGTGTTTTAAAGTTCTGTATCCTGACTATCAGGGAGTACAAAGAAGTACAATCTCTCTCAGAAAGAGGCTATACCTCCATTTTTGTAGTCTACAAATTCTGTTTATGCCACTTCTACACCTCTTTTACTGTGGACAATTTGTTCCACTTTTGGCCCTGTCCTGGGTGCTGGACCATCAGCCTGACCTAATCTTCTGTGTTAAACCCCATGTATTTGAGAAGAGGAATTACTTACTATTTGAATTAAAAGATCTCTAGGACCAAATACAAGTCTACTCCTGAGGCCTGTTTTTGTTCACTGATCTCTAAGAGAGCAACAGTGTTTTATCTTGTCAGAGAACAGACATCTGATTTGTATCATCCTTCTTCTGTTAGTGTTGTCACTTTGTATCAAGTGAGTCCTAACTGTCTCAGTGCAAAGTGGGGAAAAGGATGGAATAAAAAACTTGTTGTGGGAAGAGTTGGAGCTAGAGGCCAAGTTCATCCAATGATGATGATAAGTTGTAGACCTTGGAGAGCAGAGTCCCCTCTATTCTAACTACCACAGTGCTGGTGCTGCAACAGTAGGAACCAGGAGCATAAGGACTAGGTCAAATAGTCATGCATGCATCCTGTACTGTTTATCCATTCATTCTTTCAACACATTCGTTAAACTCCTACTATATAGCGCACACTGGGGACTTAGAAAAGTTCACACTTTAGTAGAGGGAATAGAAACATAAATGAGTAGGTGTAAATGCAGAGTGATAGAGGTAAGGGGAGTAATTCCTCTATCCAGGGGTCAGGAAAGGTTTGGTGTAGGGGATAGTGCAAAGACTAAGGGCCCCCAAAGTGGTCATGCTCATGCTCCTGGAAGAACTGGAACCAAATTTGGTCTCCTGAGTTCTGGTCTAAACTAACATGTGTCTTGAAAGATGTATCACGTTACCCTGTTGTGAAGAGGCTAATTGAATTGGTATGCAAGAAATATCCAAAAGGATGGATTTGGGAATGACAAATAATTTTGAGAAAAGAGGAATCTAGACATCAAGACCAGAGATATTAACTGGGAAGCATGAAGAAGCAAGAAACTGAATTAAACCTGAAAGGAGCATCAGCTGTAAAAAAAATCACATGCTCAGTTGTCCTTCAAAATGAAATTGTGCAAGAAAACTTCTACACAGCCAGGGCATCAGACTGCAAAAGTAGGAGTGGACAAATTAGAGAGCTGCTCTAAAGACATGCTATCACATTCTGCTGGTGGCCACCTTTTCTGTATCTGTGGTGGTTTGGGTTTCTGTGTGAGCAGTCCATAAAGACACATATTCTACTTATCCTTTATAGAAATTTCCTAAAGGGAAAAGGGGGGATTTTAGTGACCACCCAACAAACTTAAACTGAAGGCCTACTTTGTGGTAAGTGCTACACTAGATACTGTTTTTCAATCTTCCCAAGTTATTTATTTATACACCTTCTCCTTCAGAAAGAAATGAGACTACTAACAAAGATAAGTAAAATATAAGATGGCGTAGTTAAAAAAAATTCTTTCCTGCTACTGCTTTTAACACTATCAAATTCTGCTTTTTCTATTGGATGGACCCTGCAATTTCCCCGTCATTTTGGTTATGAAAATTTAAGCCAGCTTAGTTGTAACTCCAACCTATAAACTCCAACTCAAATTTCCAGGTTTAATTCTCCCGTTGCCAGTTTGAAGTTCTCTTGGACAGTTTAGATACAAAGTTATAAGAATTCAGATCGAAATGACCTTGATGCATCCCTTTCCCCTTCTCATTTCTGTTCTTAACTCCTCATGTGTCAGGGAGGCAAAGACGGCCTTCTGTTGCTGGTCACCTAAAATGTCCATGTCAAGAAGTGCCCCAGGTTTCCAAAACTCTGGTTTTATGTAGTTCCAGTTGCTGCTGGTGGCCTCTGCTGACATAGTGGTCTTGAGTAAATGAATGTAGTTGCTTTGAGGGAATGATCAGATCCAGTCAGCCCCTCTGTCACCAAAGACACCTCAGAGAGGCATAGCTAAACCTCCAGCTTCATTTGTGGCCTACTGGCTTGACAACCTCCTGCCCTTTTCCAACCCTACGCCCCTCAGGTAGAGCCATAGAACCTTTGAGGTCTTCTTCTATCCTTGCTGAGGGTGCTTCTGTGGCACCCTGTTTCAAAAGGAACAGCAGGAGTTTAATTTATATTGGTGACTGAAGAATGACACAGAGAGGTCAATGCCATTGAAAGAAGAATTTATTTCTTACATTTCCTGAGAGAAGGTGATACACCATGCCACTCAGGGTCACATGGAGAAGTACCAGGTTTTGATCAGGAGGCAGAAACAGAAGTGAGGGTACAGCCTAGGCTGGGACTTTTATTGGGGTTTCTGTGAGAAAGACAAGGCAGAGCAGAATAAATGGTTTAGGATTGGCTAGTTTGAATCATGTTAGTGAACTCTGGGCTCTAGGGATAGTCTTTGTCATCTGGTACTTGGCTTTGCATTGATTTAGAGCAGGGGAAATATTGGTTTGTATGTGAGAGTTAGATAGAGCAGATGGTTGGGGAGTTTGGGTTTGGGATTGGTTGGTTTGCGTATGAAAGGTGTGCTTTCAGTCCTTTGCTCTCTCTAAGAATTGGCTAGTGCTGGGAGGGGCAGTTTCCCCGGCCAGCAAGATTTTTAAGATGTCAAAACTTTATAAAATACAGAAAATAAAAAACAGGATGAATACGCATTCATCCTATGGTCCCTATATACCTTTCCAGCCAGCCCTTCCAAATCTCTAGACCAGAAAGGACACTGTCTCTATATCCAAGTGCACCTCCAGCACTTCAGAAGAGCATGTCCCATTTTTTCCAGAGTCCCTCACTATTTCCTCTCAGGAAGCAACACTGAGGGGAGTGGGTGGCTTGTAGGTTCTATATCCCAGGTGGACTCCAGGAGGAATGAAAGGAAAATCATCACCTATGGCTATGGACTAAATTGTGTCCCCCACCCCGTCCCAAATTCCTATGCTAAAGCCCCCACCCCTAATGTGACTGTTTTTGGAGATAGGACCTATGAAGAGGTAATTAAGGTTAAGTGAGGCCATAACGGTAGGGCCCAGGTATGACATAACTGGTACCCTTGTAGGAAGAGACACCAGAGAGCTCTCTCTCCTTCCTTCCTTTCCACTGTGCATAGATGTTACCAGAATCAGGTTCGGCTGCTCACCCCTCGAAAGCCAAGACTTGAGAGACAGGTGCTGGTAGGAACAGAAAGATTGCTTTATTCAGGCAACCTGGGGAGAAGGCGGACTCGTGTCCAAAAACCAACTCTGAAGATTCTGCTTGACCATGAAAGTTTTTAAAGGAGAATCATTTGGAGAGGGGCTCAGAGTCTTCATTATCTTCCATTGTGTGCAGACTGTCTTCTGATTGGTTGGTGGTGAGGCAACAGGCCTGTGTTCCAGGAATCTTGTGCTCAGCCTGAAGCTACCATCCTCTACCTGGGTGGGGTCCTTAGTTCCTGCAGAAGAACTCAAAGGTATTGTTATGTATATTCCTTGAGGAGGAACCAGGACCCTGCCCTGAGGCTGCACTATTGTTTCTTGACAGCTCCTCCTTTGTTTCTTCATCCCCCTCCTTTCCCTGATAAGCAACTCTTTGAATCTACCCTTTGGGACTCAGGGAAGGTCAAGGAGGCTGAATGAAGTCTATTTCCTACAAATAAGAAACAGAGGACTCAGAAAGGCTTTTTACTCGGGTCGGCCCCACAGGGTCCTGCTCTATTTCATAGAGGAAAGCTGTGTGAGGGAACAGTGAGATGGTGGCTGCCTTTCAGAATGAAACCTACCTTGATGGCACCTTGATTGTGGACTTCCCAGCCTCCAGACTGTGAGAAACAAATTGCTGTTATTTAAGCCTCCCAGTCTGTGGTATTTTGCTATGGCAGCTCAAGCAGACTAATACACCTAGGAACACCTAATTCCCACAGGTTGATGGTGCCTATTTTAAATCCCTCTTCTCCATTCTCTTTTATCCTCTGCTCACAATGGACTCAGGTGATCACGGTGGTGGTGGTGGTGCTGTCATCATATCAGTGCTAGGGCAGCGTCTTCATAAACTCTAGGAAATTTTGCTTCAACTGATAGTGGTTAACTGGTGACTCTAACTTATGCCTTAATTGCAACTTTAGGATAGATCCTACTCAACACTCTGTTGTATTTCCTAGTTGTCCACATAGAAATGGAAACGTAACATAGCTTACTTCACGTGGGTTATTTTTCCCTGTGTATGTAAGTCTTACCTTTCTACTCTTATTGTAAATTCCCTGAAGACAGCACTCCGAAGAGTCTGGTATTGTGCTTGCTGGTGGGAAGAAAGAAAATGCTCTGCTGTTTTGCTTATTTGGGGAGTGGTATCTCCTGTTAGTTCCTCAGCCTTAGGCTGCCTTTGTCACCTGCTGAGATCACCATGGAGAATCCTGCCTTCACACCCGGGAATATTTAAAACACAGTAACTCTAGGCAAAAGGGAAGGACTCATTAGTCACATGGAATTTGTTTACAAGTAAATTTAACTTGCCCAATAAACCAGGTTGTTTATTACCTAAAAACCATTTGAAGAAACCACAGCTCAATTGAAACCAGAGCTTGGCTTTTTCTTGTTTTCATCCCACTGTCTGGTGGCCTTGTTTCTTTTACAAGCAGACACCGCCTGGAAGCTACAATTGCTACGGGGTCGTAACCAGGGGTCCTCCATAGGCCACAGATTCCAGAATCAAGAACAGGTGCAGGCACACCCGCTCCACAGACAAAGATATTTTGTTTGAATGGGCACAACATGGAAGAATGGGATGTATTAATAGCTAAATAGCGTCTTTATTAACAGTAGAACAGCTGGCATTTCTCTATGACAGCGCTCATCCCAATCCATTTTATCCAATTGCAGAAGCATCAGCACGCTCTACCAGAGAACTAAGGGGACCACACGCAAGCAGTCAGCCATTCAACAGCACTCTAATTGCTTCACAGTTGGAAATATGTTCTCCTCAGCCACTGTTATTCTTTTCGGAGGAATTGTTGGTGCACTACCCTATCTAGAATCAAGTGCTGCTAATGCAGATAAGCTGCTTGAAGAAACTTCTTTGTTTTACAAGGTCTTGTGAGCCATCCTCTATGGGGGATGCTCCCTGGTCACGGCTGAGGATAAATCCCTGGTGCTGAGTACCAGGAGGAAAGCTGATGCAGGGAATCTCAGCATCTCTGTCATCTCCTAGCAAAGTGGTTCCCCTAAAGAGGGAAAAATAAACTCCCAACTCATAAAGATCCTGTTAGACCCTGCTTGAGAACCTTTCTTCAGGGCATCCTACTGAGCAGAAGAATAGATTCAGTGAGTCAGTGCAGATGTATAAATGCCTGTACTCCAAGTCTCTGAGCAGTGGGGAAGCTGTGCTGGGAGGAATCCGTGTCAGGGTATAATCAGGTTAACACAGGTAAGAGGGAGGAAAGAGGAGAAGGAATTGCAGGGTGGGTAAAAGCACAACCGAGGAAACTAATTTAAAACAAGACCTGGAACATCTAGCGAGACACAAAAAACCAAAAATTTATTCCCTCAGTGTATTTATCAAAGAAGGATCTGGAGGAACATTATTTAAATCAGTCACAATGTCAAATAAAGGAGGCTGGGATACTTTCTTATTCTTTTCAAATACTGTTTTGTTTTCTTTGTGTGTTTGTTTCATTTGCAGTTTGCCTAGTCTAAGAAAACATTGTTTGCAGAGCATTGTATTTCTGCCTTTTTACAGGGTAATTCCTGTTTGGTGAGTTTTCAAAGTATCCTTTGGGGAGAATATTAAAAAAGCTCTTGACTGTATTTAGCCCAGACAAATATAGGCAGATACAAAATTATAAAATCTTCCTGATTTGTGTGGCTTTCTTTGTCCTCTTTAATCATTTGGGGATTAAATGACTCAGAAGAATAAGAAGTATTGTTTAGAATGTGCCAATCAGGCCACTGATCCATCTCTGGCTCACCCAAGTTATTCTTGGGACTTCCTGTTTTGTTTTTGTTAGCATGTAGCTCTAGGCAATAAAATTATAGGTTACTCTCATTTATCTACTCCCGTTTTGTCAAAATGCCCCCAAATGGCTTTCGAACAATATATATATATTTATCCCTACTGATAGTACTTTCTGAATAAAGAAACACATCTTTGGCCATGGTAATAAATTCAGATGAAATGGAAATCATTGTTGAAAATAAAATAGACCCGAGAGAGCCCGGGACAGTGAAAATCACCCTTTCACAAAGAAAGTCACCAAAGCTTTAATGAAAGGCAGCAAAGACCCTGGAGGCCAAGCAACAGACTCCAAACAGAGGCAAAAGGTCATGTCTTTTATACGAACTCTTTTATGTTGCTTCCATGACGGGTTAAATTTTCAGAGCAGCATAAATTCCCCCCAAGAATCCTTAAATTCTCAGCCCTCCTGCCAACAAAGTGAAGATGCATATGCATCTGTTTGGAAATCTCCCAAAGGCACATGTGAAATGGGCCAAGCAGCTTCTGCTGCCAAACAGTCGGCAGAGCCCACAGCCTCATGCAGAGGACTTCATTTTCAGGGCGAAGGCACCTGCAGACAATGCTGGGAAGGGAGGAGGGGGAGGCGAGGATATTTTTGGCAACAGGATGCCAGGGTCTGCTTAGAGTGGAATAAACAAATCAGACTTCTCTCTACTCAGTGGGGATATTTAAAGGGACACTTCTGCCCAAGCATGTGCATTTTTTTAAACTAACATTATCTGCATACAGGACTGACCTGATTCCCCCCCCCCCGCAATCCTAACACATACCTATACATACACTCAACATTATTTTGCTGTCCGGTTGAGCTCATAGTCAGGGAAAGATGGTATCTCTGGCCGTTAGGATTCAGGATTTCTTGACCACTTAAATCAACACCTTTCATTTCCTGGGACATGTAAAACAATTCAGAGAAGATTCCATGTTTACCCACGCTCAGGCAGGCATGTTCAAGAAAGAATCTGACTCTTGGACCTTTTCTGAAGTGCATACCTGTGTGATGTTGAGCACATTACTTCTTGTAGTCAGTAATGGCCTCCATGTTTGGCCCATGTCTCACCTGGGTAATATGAACATACATCTTGATATTTGTTATATAGGAATAGGAAAAATGTGCATTTTTTATATCTGTTTAACCCTTTCAAAGTTTGAATAATTTTTACAATAGTCTTATGACATGGAACAGTTATTCTGTGTCAGTCTGTTGAACCCAAGTTTGTATGCCCAAGGCCAAACAAACCAAAATGTCGGAGTTTGGAGCAGAGAAAGGTTTATTGCAAGGGCTGTGTAAGGAGAAAGGGGTGGCTCATGGTCAAAAGACCCAAACTCCCTGATGGGTTTCAGGGAAGCATTTTGAAAGGCAAGGTGAAGGAGGGGAGTCACAGGGTGTGTGATCAGCTTGTGTACAAGTCTCTGATTGGCTGATGGTGAGGGCAAAGGGCAGTGTCACAGGGGTTAACGTTATCAATCCTCAGGCTCCAGTGCATCTGGGGGCTATGTGCTCAAGGTCATCAAGTAGTTAACTTCTTCCATTTGGTGGGGGTTTCAGCATCTTTAAAGCAGCTCAGGAAATGTGCATCAGGTACTGTTATCTTATGTACTTCAGGGAGGAACTAAAGATTCTGTGACTGCTGTATGGCTGATTTACTGTTTCAATTCTTACTGGTTCCCCTGGTCCAACTGCTATTTTTGTCACTGCATTTTCACATCCTTTCAATCATTAGTTCTTGAGCCAGGCTTCTGTGACTCAGAGGAGGCCTGAGAGACTGCAGCTTTTCTACAAACAAGAGGCAAACAAAGGACATGGAGGGAGGGGGTCTGTCCCAGGAAGGCTCCATAGGGTCCTACTCAGTTACAGTTCTATATATGAAAGTACTAATGGCTCAAAAGACACACACTAGTCCATGGTACCAGAAGCCTCCCCGTTAAGCTGGGCTTTCCCTTCAGCCTAGCACTAACTAATTTTTGGTAGAAATAAAATTTCATAGGGAGACAATAAGTAAAATTGCATGTGACTGGGGGTGCCACAGCCATGTGTCTCATCAAAATTATCCAGAAAGTGTGATGATAGTTGTCATCATTTCAATTTTTACTCTTTTGTGTCAGTCTACCTGTATACCCAGTCAGACTCTACCCAAGTTTTAGATCTTTTCTTCATGGAGATTTAGTGCTCTTATCTAATCTTACTTCTAAGGCATATTCTGTGTAGCTATGTGTCCTAGTTCATCTGTATAACTGGGACCCTGGTCCCAGTTTCTTTTTTCCCCATAAGGGATACTGATTGCATAGATATGATAAACCTTCCAACTTTGAGACAGTTCTAACTCTCCATGCCAACCACATGACATTCTAGCCAGTGCTGGCATAGTCGTGTCCTACTTTGGCTTTGAGTAGGGATAGAAAGTGCCATCTGGGAAGAGTCACTGCCCTTCTCCATGTGCCAGATTTGCCAGGAAGCCGCTGACCATGTGTGCTTGAGGACAAGCTCCTCTCTCTTGTGGCACCAAGCAGAGTGTCCAGGCCACAGCCTGGTTGTTCAGCCAGAGGTCCTGTTCCCACCAGGGGGATCAGAAGGGGACAGGAATCCTGATGGCAGTAAGTCTACAGGGGGAGCTTATTCCTTGATGAATACCTTTGTGATTCTTTTAAACTCTCTGCTGATTTGGTTTGGCCTTTAGTATGTGGACTCTGGTGTCTCAGAGTCTGGCCTTTTATTAAGTGACTGCAGGGCTAACGTTGACATTGTCTGATGTGAAGCATGCCAGGCTTTCCTCAGAGACTGCTGAGGCAGTGATGCACTATTCCACCAGATTTATTCAGCTTCTGAAAGTTTATGTTTTTAATTGAGGTTTAATTGACATATAACATTATATTAATTTCAAGTGTACCTCATGAGTCAATATTTGTATATACTGAAAAATGACCACCACCATAAGTCTTTAGTATCTCTCACCATACATAGTTACAATTTATTTCCTTGTGATGAGCATTTTTAAGATCTATTCCCTTAATAACTTTCAGATTTGCAGTGAAATATTATTAGCTATAGTCACCATGCTGTACATTACATCCCCATGACTTATTTATTCTATAACTGGAAGTTTGTACCTTTTGACCCCCTTCACTCATTTTGCCCACTCCCACCCCCCTCCTCTGGCAACCACCAGTCTGTTTTCTGCATCTACGAGCTTGGGTTTTTCTGAAGGTGTATTTTTAATATTAACAGATGGACTGGATGAACCAATTATGGTACTTCTATCTGATGGAATATCAAGAGCCCATTAGAAAGGATGGTGTAGCGCTAAGTTTATTGACCTGGAAAGATTCTCATGACACAATAACAGGTGCAAAATTATTCCCCTTATGTAAAATTGCACATATTTATATTTCTATACATTTATATGTGTAGACAGGTGTCTAGAGGGTTGTTTATAATTTAACTCTGGTCATCTCTGGATGGTAGATTTTGATATAACTTACACAATTTTTTTTGCCTATTGTAACTATGTGAGGTGTTAGATGTGTTGGCTTACTTCATCATGGTATTCATTTTGCAATATATACATATATCAAATCATTATGTTGTATGCCTTAAACTTACACAATGTTATCTGTCAATTATACCTCAAAAATGCCAGAAAAATATTTTTTTCCTAATAGTTGTGTGTGTGTGTGTGGGGGTGTAATTAAAAAATTTTTTGGAGTGAGAAAGTCTTATTTTTTGTAGCAGGAGAAAATAAAGCTAACTTCGTTTTGATAAAAGATGTCCTCTGGGTTTTTCTGAGCCGCTTTGCAATTTCATCCTCTTGAGCAGTATCAGAAAACATTTACAAAGTGTTTATTTGTGACTGAGGCATTTTTTGACACTAAGAAAAGAGTCATTTAGATGAACCTTAATCCTGCCCTTCCATAGCAAAATCAAGCAGGAACATAAAAGATGTACTGACAACCAAGTAAAAATAAACTCGTGTGTTCAACAGAGATGAATAGTCAATGTTTCCCTAATCTCTATTGCCAGTTTCATTTTCAAGTCTATGAAGACACCAGTCAGAACCAATTTACATGTACAGGATATGGATATGAAATTTTGAGTTGCTCAGATACAGTTGCCACAGGGATCTGGGAATTCCAAAGGTAGGCAAGATCTGTAAGTTCATTGAATTCAACTGTCCCCCTAGTATATGATTCCTTTCCTGCATGTAGCTCTCATATCGAATGAGAAGCCAGCAAGTTTCTGATCATTTATAGTCGGCCAGAGCTCTCAAGAGAAAAGAACAGGCTTCTTAATCTCCCTGAGAATATGTTTGGAAAGCAGTTAATGGCATTGCCAGTTGTTCTCGGGTGAATTCTCACAGCTGTACCATCAGGAACAGTGGAGGGATGGTGGGAAGCAGGGAGAAGGGGGTCTTCAAAATTTCTTAGAGCATCATTGGAGTGAGAAGTATGATGTGACTATGGGATTTAGTGCATTTTCCAGTGATTAATTATGCATAAATGATGTTAGAATTAGGGAAAAAGGGAAAGCCAGACAGGAGAGGAACAGAAATGTTTATGGAACAAAGAACACACAGAGGTAAGCATTGCATCTAGAAGTTGGAATGACGGGGAAGAGAACATGGAGTAAAGGTAACATTAGACAGAGACAGGAAACTCACTGACTTTTAAAAGGCCAACACTGTTACGTTTAAACAGCAACACACTGATTTTCTTTGACAGAGAAAGTTCAGGAGTCACAGATCCAGAAGCACATTATCTTCCATATTCATATAACATGTTCACTTACTACTTGGTCAGAAAGATCTTTTTCATCTTGTCCAGAGATGTAATTATCTGAAAGGAAAAACAGAACAAAAATAAGGACCTTAAGCTGGGACTCCTAAAGGGCCTATGGATAGAATTCAGATGTCCATGAACTTGGATGGGGAGAAACCCTTCATTTTTACTATTCTCTAGCTCAAGTTGATGTTTCCTTCAATTATGAATGTTGACAGAAACCTCAGCATAGTGTTAGGAGCACCTGTGACTTTGTCATCAGTGAAACAGATACTTTTGTATCACATTAGAGTTTCTGCAGAAATGTTGTTTTTGCTCATCACTTACCTCAAAATTATGATACATATTTGACCCTCTGCCCAATTCTGTTATTTAGTGGGTTAATAAATAAGCACATACATGACTATATTACAAATGCATTTGTTTAAACATTTTGATAAGTATATTTCAATGTAACTGATTTCCTTTGTGTTGTTCCGTATTTTATTTTATGCACGTAAACACATTATCTGAGAAGTGGTCCACAGACTTCAGCAGCTGAGATTCCCCCCTTAGACGCAGAAAGGGCATTCTATCTAAGACAACCCACTTGCTCTGAGGGCACGTGAGCCCACCCCTGTCCAAGGAAATGCTTAAAGCTTCTTGCATTTCTTCTTTGATGTGACTAAGATAAGCATCCTACAGGCACCCCGGGGCCCGAATCCTGCAAGCAATACAGGTGTGCAAGAAAGTAGGGATTCCACTCTTCCTGTCAAAGGGGCTTGCTTCCCTAGTTTTATTAATAAATTTTAGAGGTAACACAAATTGATGAGATTCCTCTGAAAAATTAAAACATTCAAATAAAATATTATTATGTTTATAATTATGTTCATAAAGGAAACAGATGTATAGAAATGACACTTAGGACACCTCCCCTGGGTCAGGGGTGACTTAAACTGTTCACTGAGTTGACAAACACTCATTTCAATGCTCATGTCCTCAGTGTACCCATCTTTTCAGTAGGTGTATTGGTCCCAAACCCAGTTGGAATCAGGAAAGCTTAAGCATGAAGATGCAAACATCCATTTGCTTAAAGCAATTGTATTTTCCTACATCATCTGTGCCATCTTGTACATGCAATGCTCTTGTGACTATTCCATCCAAATGGACAGACGGCAATGAGGGTGAAAAAATAGGAAAGCTCCAGAGCTCTGGTGTTTGTGTGTTTCCAACAAAGGACGCACCTACCCAACTCTGTGTCTCTCAAGCAGCTACATTGTGGAGCTTCTAGCAGATGGCTCTGCCACGTCAGGCCCACAGCTGTGTGTTTCTGGCACAAGAATAATGTTTGAATTCCGTACAGAAATTTTGTAAGATATGTTTCTTGTTGCCTTTTCATGAATTTTATTTGGTAATTTTTTCAAACCATAAAGAGTCTGGAGACCATATTGAGAAAATGCTGGCAAGAGAAAGCTATTTGTTAGCTAGCCAGATTTATTTAAAGAGGATCAATCGCATTTAATTCCTGGAAGAGAGGCAGCCATTGGCACCCACTGTGCATCCCAACAAACTCAGAGCTTGAACTGCAGCCACTCGTTGTTTCCTCTCCTTCTCTCTTGCAATTAAAATTCTTACCAAGCCAGGTAGGAAAGAACATTTCTGTAGGAAACTCAGAGGAGGCTAGAACTTAAGTGTCTAGGGCAGTGGTCCCCAAACTTTTTGGTACCAGGGGCCGGTTTCATGGAAGGCAGTTTTTCCACGGATGGGGGGTTTGGGGGGCAGGATGGTTCAGGCGGTAATGGGAGCGATGGGGGAGCGGCAGATGAAGCTTCACTCGCCCACCGGCCGCTCACCTCCTGCTGTGAGGTCCAGTTCCTAACAGGCTGCAGACCAGTACCAGTCTGAGGCCAGGGGGGATTGGGGACCCCTCATCTAGAGCACTCAGTCTCTGAGTATATCCAACACATATCATTTCAAACTGAGGAGGAAAAAAAGTGGAAAGCACAGAATTTTTTGATCTAATAAGGTACAATGTTGCCTGACTTTATAGAAGTGGCACCACATCATTTCTGGGTCCATTATGAAGGACTTCTGCCATCTTTATTCTAGGAACATCCTGGAAAAAAGTGTAGGACAGTTCCTATGTTCCCTGTACCCTGGATCCCTACAGGGAAGTTTAAACGTTGCACATGGGGCGTGTGTGTGTATGTGTATGTGTATGTGACCGACCCCAATTTTGTTTCAGCTGGGGAATTACTGGCTTTTCCAAGCTAACCCAGCAAGTCAGAGTAAACCAGACGTAAGACACAGGCCTCTCTAATTCCAACCACATGTATAATTCAGCAGGACCCACTGATATATTGAAAGAGTACTGAACTGGCCACTTTCTTTCAAACAGAGATATAAACCACTGTGTGGGTTTTAAGACTTTTTTTTTGTTTTTAAAGAAAATGCACACTTTTTCTCAAACCCTGTCATTTCTGCTAGTTCCCTTAATCCTAAATTTGGTGTCTGAAATAAATTTAGGGTAGTTTCCACTATGTTGTTGAAAGGCCCCTGGGACTGCTACTGTTATCAGAGAAAGGGGTCCAGTGCCATTCAGGGTGTTATTCAATAGTGTGTCAGGCTGTCTGCAGCTGGCAGCTGGCACTCCCTCCGGGTAGTTCATAGGACCCATTCTTCTGATTGACAGTACCCTGTACCCTGGGTCAGTGCTTCAGCAGCTGTGCATGGGAGCAGATTCCTCTGTCTCCCATTTGATGGATAAACCAGAAGAATCTGGCAGTGAGATCCATATTAATGGCAGTGGGCAGCTTTCCCTTTCAGGATTTTCTTGCTTTTTCATTTTGTTTGAGATTGAATTTGAAAGTGAACTTTGTTCCACCCTGTAGCCTATGGCAGCGAGCAAATGAGATGAAACTGCACGGAGACATAGCATGCATACTGCACACACCAAAAGCAGATGTATGAAAAATGGAAATGACAAGGGTGGTTGGGTTTCTTTTTATAGGAACTGAGCTTCCCTCAAAGAGTTTTTGAGGGAGACTGTGTGGAGGAGAATGTGCTGGAGTTTTAGTAATCCTACACAACCAGCTTTCCTGGAGAAAAATGAAAGCAAGCTCTGAAGTACCCAAGCAGACATGAAGGGCAAGGAAGGAAAAACCATGTCGGCAACCACAACTCAAATGCCCACATTTGCTGGGTGCAGTGTTTTGTTTTGTTAGGAATCCATAGGCTTTGTGGACTCAGTGTTAGAACAGAAATCCAAAATCGCTAGTGATAACTGTCTGAACAAGAACAGAAGTCACCTGATACATCTCCATCCTTATCCCCATCGCCATCCCCATCCCATTCCACCCAGATTCCACGACCCGGGAGGCAACTTTGGGCAGGAGGAGGCAAGGTACATTTTGTTTGTAATGAAATTCACTATAAAATATTCCCATCCTTCTCATGATCTTACATTCCTGCCACTTCTTTTGAGATATTTTCTTCCATTCTGTGGCTTGTCTTCTTATTCTCTTGACACTGTCTTTCACAGAGCAGAAGTTTTAAATTTTGATCAAATCCAGCTTATCAATTATTTCTTCCATGGAGAGCGCCCTTGATGTTATATCTAAAAAGTCATCACCACAGCCAAAGTCATCTAGGTTTTCTGTGGTATCTTCTAGGAGTTTTATAATTTCACATTTTACATTTACATGCATTTTGAGTTAATTTTTGTGATAGCTGTAAGGTCTATATCTAGATCCTTTTTTTTTTTTTTTTTTGTGGTACGCGGGCCTCTCACTGTTGTGGCCTCCCCCGTTGTGGAGCACAGGCTCCGGACACGCAGGCTCAGCAGCCATGGCTCACGGGCCTAGCTGCTCCGTGGCATGTGGGATCTTCCCGGACCGGGGCACGAACCCGTGTCACCTTCATCGGCAGGCAGACTCTCAACTACTGCACCACCAGGGAAGCCCTAGATCCATTTTTTTTTTAAATGTAGATGTCCAGTTATTCCAGCATCATTTGTTAAAAAGACTATCTTTTCTCCATTGTATTGCCTTTGTTAAAGATCAGTAGACTGTACTTATGTGTGTCTATTTCTGGGTGCTGTATTCTGTTCCATTGATCTACTGATATATTCTTTTGCCAGTACCACACTGTCTTGATTATTGTAGTTTTTGTAGTAAGTCTTGTCATCGGATAGCGTCAGACTTCCAACTTTGTTCTTCTTCAATATTGTGTTGGCTTTTCAGGGTCTTTTACCTTCCATATCAACTTTGGAATCAGTTTGTCGATATTCACAAAATAACTTGTTAGGAATATTCTTGCTACTTCTTTAACCTGGAATGTCTCACAGTGACATACCTTAGAGAATTTTTTTTAATGAATTCTAATGTCCAGCTCTCCCCCTAAAGGATTCTGTTGTAATTAGGCTGGGATGGGTGGGCTCACCAGTACTGTTTAATGATTACCATAGGGATTCTAATATATCACCAGGGTTGAAAACCATTGCACTTGTTTTCATCATTATTTTAACAACGGTAATGCCAATACATTTCCTAAAATTTGTTTGGAAAGGCATGGCTTTGGTAGAATGTTCTCAGGAGGTGTGCCTTCTGTCTATATCTGCATCGCTATGCAGTTTCTAGATTTTCCTTATTTCCTGTGGCCAACACTCTGCAGTGAGATGCCTGGCCTGCCTCAGACAGAATCTTGGAGCAGGAAAATTGTTTCTTATGATGTGGAGTCCACATTCTCCCCTTTTACCTTTCACAACAATTTTTAAAGGAAAAATTTTATAAAATTTTTATAAATTTAAAGGAAAAATTCTCACAGAAAGCTTCAATTATGACCTTATTTTAACATTTCAGTCAGTTACTAAATATCAAATGCTGATAACATCTGCACTCAGAACCCTTGCTGTGTCCATATTTTCTCTGTTCCTGCCCTGCCGGCCCTTTCTCCTTTCCTCTTTCTCCCTTTCCCTGTAGTCTCTTCTTTCACGTCTCTTTCTTCCTCTCATCCCTCTCTTCTCCATTGTTCTGTCCTGTCTCTTGGGTCACCTGTCTGCTTTTATACCCTTCTGTAGATTTCTTTCCTCATCTGTTTTGCTACTATCATCTTCCCACCTTACCTTCATCTACATTTCTTGGTCCAAGATGCTGTTCTCAGTGAGGCTTCAAGCAGGCAGTTTAACTTGCTAATTTACTCTAATTGGGAGAGGAGGGCAGATTTGAATGAATTAAACTCTGATTTAATCACAGAAAGAGGCCATGCATGGACTGTACATGGGGTTGGCCACCTACTTGTGATGTGGCCTTGGAGAGATTGTTCAGCCACTCTGTGCCTCAGTTTCCCCATCAGTAAAACAGGGATCTGGTAGCATCTGCCTCACGAGGCTTGTTGTATCGATCAAGTTAATGTGTGTTTCATTCTCCTGTACTTGGCCCACAGTAAGTGCTCCTTAAATGTTAGATATGAGCATTAGTGCCCCTTGTAAGGTTTGAGAGTAACCCTCCTGATAGGAAGGAAAAAGATTGCATTCACAAACAGATGAGAACAATTTATAATTTACACACCTGTTGGATGCCATTGCTGTTCTGTTGTGTAAGCCAAACTTTCCCTTGCTAACACTACTAATTTGCTTATAAATTCTTGTGTTCATAACCCAGATGACTTTCCATTTGAACAGTTTTTTAGAATATAGCTATTCTCATGTGTCCACCATGAAATGAAGCAGCTGAAATTTGTTAATCTGGGTGTGACTAGTCTGTGCACCATATAATCCTGAACAATAAATGCTCTGTCTAGTTCTCTCCTGTCTGCAGGACAGTGCTGCAAGAAATACACATGGTTTTGTGCTATTTTGGCTATTGACAAGCAGGAAAAAGACAGGTGGGGTTGCAGCTGAATCATTGGTTCTTTGGTCTATGTTTAGGTAAGAGTATATCCCATCACCTTTTCCAGACTTAATAGTATTTTGTTACATGAAAAAATAACACCTGTTGTAAACTCCCTAACCACAAAAAGGAAACACTAACCAAAGGGCAGAGAGGAGGAGAGTTGATTGTGGGCATTCTCCTTCCCAATTCAGTTCAGTGAGTTTTCACTAAGAGCTACAGAGATTCTCCTAGAACCCTGCTCTCCATTCTCATAACACCTCCTCACCTCCCAACAACCATCATCACTGCACCCTGAACCTCTGGATCCCATGAAACCTTAAGGTGCTGAGGGCCCAGGAGCAGTGATATCTTCCTCCTCTCCCACCCCATTCTTCCCCAAGTGAAGGACTCACCAGGCACATGGTAAAATAGGGAGAAATTTGGAGTTATACGGTGAGATGGGGACTGTTTGGGGTGCCTATCATTTCCTGCAAAAACATGTATATTCTCACAAAAACCTTTATTAGGAATCCCCTTCTTTGGCTATAGGACTAGCTCAGGTGAGATATTGGTAATCATCTAATCTAAGATATAAGTAGGGGACTAACCATTTTGGTTGGCCTGGGACTGAGAGATTTCCTGGGACATGTGAAGTTCATTGCTTAAACAGAGATAGTCCTGGGCCCCTTGGGGTGGTTGGTTATCCTAGAAATAAGAACTACATACTGGAGAGAATTATTTCACTTAGCTATGAAAAAAAAAGCAGCTCCCCATGTTAATAGATACATAAAGGTGAAATGTACTCTAGGGTATATATAAAATGTTTGCTAATTTCCACTGTAGCCTATGTTCATTCAGATCTCCTCTAAAACCTTGCTCCGCTTCCCATCCCTATACAAACAAGTCCTCAGCTTAGCAAGTAAAACTTCCACTTCTATGTTGAAGGGTGTTGTGTTAGTTATCTATTGTTGCATAACAGATTATTCCAAAATTTAGTGGCTTAAAAGAGTAGTAATCATTGATTACCCCATGGTTTCAGCTGGTCTGGGAATTCAGACAGTGCACAACAGGGAAGGCTTATATCTGTTTCACATGTCTGGGACCTCATTGGGAAGACTCAAGGTCCGGAGGACTGAAGTCATATGAAAGCTTGGCAGGGGATGAAAGATCTCCTTCTAAGCTGGCTCAGTCCTGTGGCCTCTCCGTAGGGCTACTTGAGTGTCCTCACAACATGGCAGCTTGCTTCCCCCTATAGCTAGTGACCTGAGCAAACATGGTACAAAAGAAAGTGCATTTTATGACTTAGCTTTGGAATCCACACACCATCACTTTCACTGCATTCTAATCATTAGAAGTGAGTCACAAGGTGCAGCCCACATTTAAGGGGAGAAGTCAGTGCTACTTTATGAAGGGAGAAGTGTCAAATTTATGGACAAATTTTAACACCACCAGTAATTTGTAGTGAACAAATTACCTTGAGCATAAAACACTGGTGGTGGTATGAGGATGCCAAAAAACTTCCTGAAATGCTGGCTTCCGGTTTAAAAGTAATAATAATACAATATTTTACAATAATGGAGTACTTATAGTCCAGACATTGCTGTAAACACCTCACCTGCATTCTCCTGTTTAAAATGCACAGCAAACTCATGAGCTGGTACTCTGATTATCTCTGTTTGCTGATGAAACTGAGGCCACAGAGAGGTTAAGTAATTTCCCTTAGGCCACACAGTAAGGGCTAGAGCTGGGATTCAAACACACACAAGCCAGCTTCAGAACCCCTTTGCTATATGTGATCACCTTACAGTGACTTTTCTTTAAAATCTAAGAAAATAAGGTTTGTGATTTTGTTTTATTAGATTAGTTTATGGCTATTAGTCTAATGGTATTTATAAAAATTCTATCCTCCATACAGCTTCTATTTTATTTTATATCAGACGACTTTGGTCATAGTAAGAAATTACATTTTGAAAGGAATAATCTAGAGTTTGCAAGTTATCCAAAACCTTTTGGGAATGGGGAAGACTGCCCTGTCCATCACAAATGATAGTTTCGTGAGCATAAGGAAATAATGAATGAAAGAATTATGAAATCTGTAACACTCTCTAGAGTTAATATATGCTAACCGTATAAGGTGGCATCTTTATTGTCTTTTCTATGTTTCTGCCTCGCAACCTGAACCAAAACAGAATGACATTAGGGTAATTTGGAGAGTCACTATTAATTTGGATTCAGCTCATGAAGACTCCTGGGGTTTTCTCTACTGCATGTTTTTCTAGAGTAATTTTTTTTCCCCCTGCTTCCCAGGGTCCTATGAACTTACCAGGTAAATGTCAGTGAGACCAAGAAAGCCCGAAGGTACTTAATGTTTATAAGTGAGTGAGCCCCCATCAAAGGGCTCACAGCCTTCCTCACCAAGGCGTGTTATTGTACACAATTGGCTGTGGCTGGAAGCTGCGATGGCTGATGAGTTGTGGTAGAACCACCCAAAACCTAAAGATGAACATGGGCATGAGGGAGTTAATTAGGTACAAAAGAAAATCACAGTTTCAGGGGAGAACTGGCAGAACAAACCAACCATGCAAACTGTGTATATTATTTAACAAATACATAGCACTTACTATGTGCCAGGAACTATTTTAAATGCTTTTCAAGTATTGACTTAATTATCATCATGACAGCCTCGTGAAGTCACGGCTATCTATGGGTGTTATTTTATAGATGGAAATTTATTCAAAAGCCCAGAGCAGTTAAGTTACTTGCCCAAGGTCACAGGACTCATGAGCACTGGGGCTGGGATTCTAATCCGGGGAATTTGACTCCCGAATACCTGTGTGCATCCACTCTGCAATGTTTCCCCATAATTTGCCTGAGAGATGGGTCTGTTGCAGAGGATCACATCACCACTGATCTCACAATAAAAGCCATACTCTCAATCCGAATGTATAGGTAGGCATTTCCCATAGAGAAATACTCAGGGAGAAAAAAATACTCTTAGTTAACCAAATGTCAGTAGCTAAAAACTCTAGCCCGAATTGATATATTGCAGCACGCTCTCTGATATTTCCCAGATGTGAGGGTATAATATTAGAAGAGCATTTAATGTAATAATCCTTTTGGCATTCAAGTAGGGGTGACAGGAACTCTTTAAGGCTGTGTAAACAGTGCACACAGGTGTTAGAAAAACAGCTGTGAAGAAAGGCCAGGTTTTTTCAAACAGAGAGAAATGGTACAATGAAAGGGCTCTAACCTTATGTTTCTAGGCTTATGACCTTTGTTTCATTAGATGCACCTTTAACTGTGATAAACATCCACTTAAATGAATATCATTTCCTTACAATTACCGAAGGGTCATACATAATACACTAAGTTCCCCTGGCAGCCTATGTGTTAGTCATGCATATTTCATGAGCGGTTTTATTCCCCAAGTCACTTTCAAGCAATGCTCAATCCCATGGCTTTGGTGCCTAGGAAATAAAGGTCTTGTGCGTAAAGAGATCTCAGAGCAATTATTGTAGCTCTGCACTCTATCAAGGAGTGCATCCGAATGACCTGCCTGCAACATCTGACCAGCACATTATCAATTTTCTTCTTAGTATACATGATTCCTCTTATTTATCAGTGGATCTGGGAAATGTGTTCTTCTGATTCTATTTGTGCAATGTAAATTGTTTGCATGATACTGAGTGATATAAGGCGATCAGCCCTAAAGAGAATACTTGTAGCAAGCTAATGAATGTAAATAGAAAAAAAAAAAAAAGCCTTGTCCTCGTGCCTACAACATGCTCAATACTTGCGGAGCAGCAAAAAATAGATCACGGTCCACGGAGCGTGGTCAGGCAATCTGAGTGGGTCTACATCTGTTTGTACAATGTGATGTTTTCCCCAGCTGCATCAGCTGGTGGGAAATAAAGGGTTGGAATGATAATAAGCAGAAAGGAAGTTTGCAGTAACAGTGAAATATAAGCCTCTTTATAGTCTCAGTGTCTTTTGTGGGCAATTTTCCTTTTTCTCTTTTCAAGACTACTGAGTTCATCAAGACAGCTTCATCTTTTTCCCATTTCCCACCACACTTGGAATGTGATGGAAGAAACGTGAATCTCATCTGCCAGCTTTTTGCAAGTCGACTTGATGAGTTAGATAAAACTACATACAATTTACTTTTAAAAGATTTTGCCTTTGGAAACATTACCCATGCAGAAAGTAGCTTCCTGGTCTTTTGCCCCTGAAATCTGCCACCCCCACCCCCCCGCCGCCATCTGCCATATTTCGTTTACTTTCAAATGATAAGATCTGGGCCAGGTTAGGGTCAAGTTATTTTAATCATACCTGTTGGTTCAACATCCTACTTTCCCACTCCATCCTGCCCCAAACAGGTTTGGGGTGAGGCCTTTGTTCTGCGTTTTCCAAGGTTCCATAGGGGTGGGAGTGACAGTAAGGGGAGAGAAAGAGAGAGGTTTCCTCTGAAACCAGCTAAATTAATATTTATGTTGTTAAAATATTAGAGAAGCCACAGAATATTCTTAATCTAAAGAGGTTATAATTATCTTTAAAATGGTGGCAGCCATTGAAATGTAAATCCTAACGCTGGGGAGAGGGCTCGTGTTCCTGGTGCCTGGGGCTGCCTGCCCGGCTGCCACAGCTGCAATTGATCATTCCGAATCAAAGGGAGAGGGAGACATCTCTGGTGGCACAACCCGGGGCGGGAAGCTAACAGAGAAAGATGCTCTGTTCTTCGGGTCTGTTATCAAAAAAATGAGCCCGAATGCGTTTCAAATCTCTCTTCTGTTGAATTTGCAGCCCTTCAAAGCTCACCCACAATAAATAAAGTTTTCAACACCCACAGACTCTAAAAGATTCATTGAAAATTCCTCTGAATTAAGCAGCCTCTCTCTCTCCTTTCTTCCCTCCCTGTCTCTCTCCCTCTCTCTTTACCAAGACCAGCACAGTCTGAAACAAATGTGAATGAGATGATGAAATACGAGGCATATTTAAACTACTTTAATGCTTTCATTAATAGTATAGTTATTTTTTGGCCCACAGTGCTAAAAAGTGAATGTGTTGGTTACATTGTTAAAGAAGGCCCCCTGGTCTAAGAAGAGAATAAGAGGGCAAGGAAGAGAAAACGGGTGATAACGCAGGGATCAGAAGTGTCAATCCCATGTGTCAAGCTGAGTCACAAGGCCAAGGCTTCAGGAGTTCACCAACAAATGACAGGAGACAACTGGAATCTTCCCTAGGCCCTGAATATTACTAACTGTGTAGACATTTCTCAAGGTCCATTAAATTCTATTTGACGTACATTAAAAAAGATTTAATCACAGATGCCACTCAGCTAACTAACCCATTAATCTAGCTGTTTTTCCTAAGAAAATTGTATTTAAAAAGGTCTTTTTTTCTCAATTTAATTTAGTCATCCTTTTAAATTTCATGTATTTATCATGTAAATGTGCCTTATTTGCAAAAGAAAAGCACAGGATTCAATGAAATAAATAGTTATTTCATTAAAATGGATACAAAAAACCCTGTGATTAGGGTAATTAATTTGCACACTAAAAGCTATCTTCCTCGTTCAGATCATTAATATTGATGGCCTTCGATTTTGTTCTCAGTAATGTTCCTTGAAATATACTCAGGACCGGCACCAGGGCTGAAAGAGCAGTCATCGGAACATGGTAAAAATGAGGCATCAGTGAGTGTTTGGGGGCACCACCCTTCCCTCTCCTTCAGCCAGTAAATAGCACACAACTCGGAGACCTGTGTCCTGAAATAAACTGGGCTAGTTCTGTCTGAATAGGCTGGTGTGGTTTATTTTATCTCAAATGTCAGTTATTGATGCCTGGCACTTATTGATGTGTCTCCTTTTGGAGGAGGAAAAGACATTTAAATTGCAAAATAACATTACAGGAGATTATGTCTGGGTACCACATACTGTTATGCACAGCACTGCCAGATAACAAGGCAAAGTCTGTCAATATACCTTTCTTTCTAGTTAGATTTTCATCTGCATATTATGCAAATGGCTTGGAGCACGTTTCCACTTTGATAGCTCTCTGCCACAAGTTTGAGTCAAGGCACATATTTTGTTTCTGTTCTGTTCAGCAGATGTATTCCATCAAAGACCTTCTAGAAAAGGTGTCATATCAATGTGGTGCACTATCAAATGCAGCTGTAGGCTGCCCGCATATGAAAATCGAATCCTGGAACAATTTGAGATTGCCTCAGCTAGCTGTGTCAGCATGCTCCACGTTCCTGGTGATAGAAAACGAATTCACATTCTGCAGGAGATACGTGTGAGAGCAAACAGAATCCTAGTGCCATACAGGAGCCATTTGGTATTTAAGTTGCGTTTCAGGGTTGGCTGACAGGGATGTTGCTAATGCTTTCTAATTACAGATAGGAATGTGATTCGGGAGATTGGTTTTCGTTTTTTCCCAACTGCTGCTTTTTATTTATTTATTTATTTTCTGACACATTGCACTTGAAGCTCCCCTTGCAAGTTGCCCAGAGTTAGTCTCTGCTACCTTGACACTTACTTTAGACCACTCTAACTCTTCCAAATTCAAGGACTCCAGAACAGAGGTGTTTAACGAGCTCCTTTGTTGCTCTGGTGTCTAAAGAGCTGGGGTGAGCATTTTAACACTTTTATTGAGTGCAAATTCTGTGGCAGTTTCTGTCCCACCTCACATCTTGAGAATGGGAGCTCCATCTCTGGTCCTGCACCCTCCTGGCCTTTTAAACTGTTTTCGAGCTCTTAGTTCTGTAGTTTGAACAGCAAGGAAATGATTCAGATACAGCTTCAGAGATATCTGTATGTTCTGTGCCAAATAAAACAAACAAAAAAAACTAGTCATAACTCTCGGAACAAAAAAAAAAAAAAAAAGGAGGGTGGAGGTGGGGAGGGAACAAAATGGAAGTTTTCTAAATCGACTGCTAGACTCCTCACGGGGGCTTCTTTGCCCATCTTGTTTTGTGCAGTGCTTCCAGTGGGGCTCTCTAGGTGCTGTGGAATAAGACAGGGCACTGCTGCAGAAGGCAACGTGCTAATTAAAAAGAGGAACACACCACAAATCTGCTCGTTATTATTCATGGCAAGTGTGCAGCAAATCACTTAGCTGTTTGCTTTTAAAATAAAAGCTTTTTTTTCCACCCCATTTTTCCTTTCCTTTCTTTTTTTTCTTTCCTTTTCTCTTTTGTTTCTTTTCTCCCCCCACCGCTTGTTTAAAAAGACATACATGGTCTCAAAGACTTTTTGTAAAGAATGACATTGAAAAGACATTGCCCCAAGGTTTGGTAGAGCAAAAGCCTGGATCATTTGTACTGCTTAATGTCATGCCTTCCCACCCCCTTTTTTTTAAAAAACAGCTATTCACCCATTACAATATGCTTTCTATGATATGCTTCCTTTAACCGGCTCCAGATTAACAAGTAGGTGAGATGAGTAAGGAGTATTATTCCAGGGTTTTTTTCGTTTTCTTTTTTTAAGGATTAAGAAGGAAAGGTAATAAGAAAAGCAGTTTTCTGTAACCCAGATACCCAAATGCTGACATTGGAAAGAATTTGTTGCCTGATTGTTAAGTCATTTTCACATTTATTAAGATGCCAGCCACTACATGAAGGAGAAATATCATTATTTTAGAAGCAACAAATCATTCAACACTCCCTCCCCCAAACAAAATCTAAATTCAAACCCCATGAACTTGGACTTCAGGATTCCAGTACCTTACAGGAGGCAAACATAGCATAATAGACAATGGCTTTTGTTAACAAACACTACCCTTCTGTAGTTGCCTTTCTGAAACCTATCACCATTTAAAGGAAGTTGTTATGACTATTATTTCAGATTTATATAATCCTTTTCTTCTAAGGCATCTAAGAAGCTTATAAATGATCAGTCCACCCACACACTTCATCATTGTCCCTGATGTTGGGATTCTTATTTTCCAAGTGTGGTGGCTCAAGATTATAAAGGTTACATGGCTTCTTCAAGAAGAACAGAGGAATAAGAATCCTCAAATAACTACTTGTTCCATTAGATTTTGGGGACTTGGGAAGCAATTTCAATATTGTATTTTTTCAGGCAAGACTGCTTAAATAAAATATACAAGATCTTTTGGATGGTAATTCAGTTTGCTGGATGAAAGATCCACTGGTAGTTATGAGGTTACTGTCTAGACTCACAAAAAGTATCCAACTTTGACTCAAAAAGAGTATTTTTATATAGAAAGATAAAGCTGAGCTGTTAGGCATTGGAATTCCCCAGCCATTCACGAATGGGCTGCATTACTTGAGGCTATGGTTCTATGTCCCTGCTGGGATGATTTCATTCCAGCTGCTGGGGTGTCCTACTGACCCCTACTTTTTACAACAAAGTTGTGGTACGGTATGTTTGGTAGACTGGCTGGACTGCATGAATTTGTTTTTAGTGATTTTGTCCTACTCCTTGATGTTATTCAGTAGGATACATGGGTTACACAAGGAACTGGATAAGATAGTAGTTATAGTTCAAAAGGGCTTTGGAGGTTTCACAGCTTTTATCTATTTATTTGGAACCAGAATATGCTGCTGTGTTCATAACATCCTGATAGGTTGAACAATTGAGGAAATCTCTATTTTAAAGCAAGTGCTTCTTTCTTCTCTCAGCTCTTGATTAGTTGCTGAGGGATAAAATCTTCATTCTAGCGAATATCTTATTTCCCCTTGTTATGGGCTGAAGCATGCTCCCCCCAACCAATAATTCATATATTGAAGTCCTAACCCCTGTTGTATCAAAATGTGACTGTATGGAGATAGAGTCTTTCTTTAAAGAGGTGATTCAGTTAAAATAAGGCTGTTAGGATTGACCTTAATCTAATAAGATTGGTGTCCTTATAAAAAGAGAAAATATGGACACACAGAGACACACTAAAGATCTGTCCACGCAGAGGAAAGGCCATGTGAAGAGGCAGCAAGAGTTTGGCCATCTGTAAGCCAAGGAGAATGGCCTCAGAGGAAACCAACCATGCCAGCACCCGGATCTTGGGCTTCCAACCTCTTGCGCTATAAGAAAATTAATTTCTATTGTTTTAGCCACCCAGTCTGTGGTATTTTATGATGGCAGCCCTAGCAAACTGATACATCTTTCTTGGATGGTATGGGCTACATTTTGTTTGATTGTACAAAATCTCCGTTAAAATTAAAATCTTAATTGGATACTGATGAGTAATCCATACAGTTCACCACACCTCACAAATGGCCATCAATGTTAATTTTAGTTTGATAAATGAGAAAACTGCTTCTGTGATGCTAATCTTCAAATGTACCTTTATTTTATTGGCTACAAATCCCTTCTAATTTTCTTCTTGACAATCTTATATTCCAGAGGATTTATAAAGCTATTTTGAATTTTAAAAATGAGGCATGTGTATAAATTTTATTTTTCCTTAATTGACTCTTGATAAACCCACACAAATATGGTCACCTTATCTTTGACAAAGGAGGCAAGAATATACAATGGACAAAAGACAACCTCTTCAATAATTGGTGCTGGGAAATCTAGACAGCTACATGTAAAAGAATGAAATTAGAATACTCCGTAATACCATATACAAAAATAAACTCAAAATGGATTAAAGACCTAAATGTAAGGCCAGACACTATAAAACTCTTAGAGGAAAACATAGGCAGAACACTCTATGACCTAAATCACAGCAAGATACTTTTTGACCCACCTCCTAGAGTAATGGAAATAAAAACAAAAATAAACAAATGGGACCTAATGAAAAAAGCTTTTGCAAAGCAAAGGAAACCTTAATCAAGATGGAAAGACAACCCTCAGAATGGGAGAAAATATTTGCAAACAAAGCAACTGACGAAGGATTAATATACAAGCAGCTCATGCAGCTCAATATCAAAAAAAAAACAAACAACCCAATCCAAAAATGGGCAGAAGACATAACTAGATATTTCTCCAAAGAAGACACACAGATGGCCAACAAATACATGAAAAGATGCTCAACATCACTAATCATTAGAGAAATGCAAATCAAAACCACAGTGTGGTATAATCTCACACCAGTCAGAATGGCCATCATCAAAAAATCTACAAACAATAAATGCTGGAGAGGGTGTAGAGAAAAGGGAACCCTCTTGCACTGTTGGTGGGAATGTAAATTGATACAGCCACTATGGAGAACAGTATGGAGGTTCCTTAAAAAACTAAAAATAGAACTACCATATGACCCAGCAATCCCACTACTAGGCATATACCCTGAGAAAACCATAATTCAAAAAGAGACATGTACCAAAATGTTCATTGCAGCTCTATTCACAATAGCCTGGAGCTGGAAACAACCTAAGTGTCCATCATCGGATGAATGGATAAAGAAGATGTGGCACATATATACAATGGAATATTACTCAGCCATAAAAAGAAACGAAACTGAGCTATTTGTAATGAGGTGGATAGACCTAGAGTCTGTCATACAGAGTGAAGTAAGTCAGAAAGAGAAAGACAAATACCGTATGCTAACACATATATATGGAATTTAAGAAAAAAAAATGTCATGAAGAACCTAGGGGTAAAACAGGAATAAAGACACAGACCTACTTGAGAATGGACTTGAGGATATGGGGAGGGGGAAGGGTAAGCTGTGACAAAGCGAAAGAGAGGCATGGACATATATACAGTACCAAACATAAGGTAGATAGATAGTGGGAAGTAGCCGCATAGCACAGGGAGATCAGCTCGGTGTTTTGTGACCGCCTGGAGGGGTGGGATAGGGAGGGTGGGAGGGAGGGAGACGCAAGAGGGAAGGGATGTGGAAACAGATGTATATGTATAACTGATTCACTTTGTTATAAAGCAGAAACTAAAAAAAAAAAAAAAAATAGAACTACCATATGACCCAGCAATCCCACTACTGGGCATATACCCTGAGAAAACCATAATTCAAAAAGAGACATGTACCACAATATTCATTGCAGCACTATTTACAATAGCCAGGACATGGAAGCAACCTAAATGTCCATCAACAGACGAATGGATAAGGAAGATGTGGCACATATATGCAATGGAATATTACTCAGCCGTAAAAAGGAACAAAATTGAATTATTCGTAGTGAGGTGGATGGATCTAGAGTCTGTTATACAGAGTGAATTAAGTCAGAAAGAGAAAAACAAATACCATATGCTAATGCATATATATGGAATCTAAAATAGTGGTACTGATGAACCTAGTGGCAGGGCAGGAATAAAGATGCAGACATAGAGAATGGACTTGAGGACACAAGGGGAGAAGGGGAAGCTGGGGTGAAGAGAAAGTAGCATTGATATATATACACTACCAAATGTAAAATAGATAGCTAGTGGGAAGCAGCTGCATAGCACAGGGAGATCAGCTCGGTGCTTTATGACCACCTAGAGCAGTGGGATAGGGAGGGTGGGAGGGAGGCCCAAGAGGGAGGGAATATGGGGATATATGTATACATATAGCTGATTCACTTTGTTGTACAGCAGAAACTAATACAACATTGTAACGCAATTATGCTCCAATAAAGATGTGAAAAAAAAAAGTCAAAAACACTCTTAGGGCCTCCCTGGTGGCGCAGTGGTTGAGAGTCCGCCTGCCGATGCAGGGGATACGGGTTCGTGCTCCGGTCTGGGAGGATCCCATATGCCGCGGAGCGGCTGGGCCCGTGAGCCATGGCCGCTGGGCCTGCGCGTCCGGAGCCTGTGCTCCGCAGCGGGAGAGGCCACAACAGTGAGAGGCCCGCATACCGCAAAAAAAAAAAAAAAAAACACTCTTAATATACGGATGGAATTTACTCCATTAAACTGAAAAGGCTATAATCACTAGAGATGTAATAATAATACTGATCCTGTTTTAATTTATAATTTTGATATTTTGTTTATCATGGATTTTTTTGCATTAATTCTGCTCTTACGAATATTTCATTAACTTTTTTTTTGATTACTGAGTTTGTTTTGTGTCTTAAAGTTTGCTCCTGAGTGCCTCACTTGCCTCACCCCAGCCCTACTCCTGAATGTGTAGACACAAGGATGTTTCCAGTCATATCCAGCCACTTCTTTTCTATTTCCACAGCCCATGCGTTCATTTCCCTGGACTTTCCCCCAGAATTTAGCCAAAGCATGGTTTAAAGATTAACTCGGGCTTCCCCGGTGGCGCAGTGGTTGAGAGTCCGCCTGCTGATGCAGGGGACACGGGTTCGTGCCTCAGTCCGGGAAGACCCCATATGCCGCGGAGCAGCTGGGCCCGTGAGTCACGGCCGCTGAGCCTGCGCGTCCGGAGCCTGTGCTCCGCAACGGGAGGGGCCCCGGCAGTGGGAGGCCCGCGTACCGCAAAAAAAAAAAAAAAAAAGATTAACTCTAAGAGCTAGGAAACATGTGGGTGTTAGTTCACCACCTACAATGTTCCAAGAGATCTTTAAGTCATTTCATTTGTAGTTCTTGTAAAGAATGAGATTATTGGCTGAACTTTTGACAGTTTCATAGGTGGGAAAAATCCAAGATTAGCGTTATGATAAAGTTGGCATCAAAAGGGAAAAGGAGACTCTCCAGGCATAGGGGGTAGGTGGGGCAGGGAAGAGGTGAAATGAAAATGAAAAAGCACTAACAGAGAAAATCACTGTAAACTTGAGAACTAAGCAGACACAGAATTCCTTCCTGTACTAAATGTTGAGAAATGCTATGTAAATTATGGAAATAGCAATTGTTGTCAAGGGTGTGGAGTAACAGGAACCCTCATATTCTGCAGGTGGGAGTATAAGTAGGGAAACACCTCTTTGATGAGAATTTTGGCAACATATATTAAGGTTTGAATTACACATGATCTGTGATTCAGAAATTCCACTCCTATGTACGTAGCCCAAAGTAATTCTTGCACTTGTGAACAGAGAGATATATAGAAATGTTCAGTATGGCATATATTGTAATAGCAACAAGATAAGAAAGAATCCAAATGCTACCCTTGGGGGGTAGATAATAAATTATGGTACAGTCATAGAAGGAAAATGTACAGTAGGTAAGAATGAATGAATTAAATATAACTGTATGGATAAAGATAAATCTCAAGAACAAAGCTGAAAATATTGGTGAAGATGTGCAGAAATTGGAACCATTGTGCAATGCTGGCAGGAATGTAAAATGGTACAGCTGCTGTAGAAGACAGTATGGTGATTCCTCCAAAAATTAAATGTGATGGTTAATCTGATGTATCAACTTGACTAAGCCAAAAGATGCCCAGATAGCTGTACAACATTATTTCTGGGTGTGTTTGTAAGGTTATTTCTGGAAGAGATTAGCATTTGAATTGGTAGACTGAGGAAAGAAGATGTCTCTCACCAACGTGGGTGGGCATCATCCAATCTGTTGAAAGCTGAATAGAAGAAATAGTTGGAGGAAGGGAGAATTTGCTTTATTTGAGCTGGCACATTATTCTTTTCTTTTCCTCAAACATTAGCACTCCTAGTTCTCGGACCTTTGGACTCAGACTGGGACTCACATCGTTGGCCCCTGATTTTGGGGTTTTGAGTCTCAGAGTAAATTACACCATTGGCTTTCCTGGTTCTTCAGGTTGCAGATGGAAGACCATGGGACTTCTTGGCTTCTACAGTCATGTGAGCCAGTTCCTATAATAAAGCTCCTCTTATATATTTGCCTATGGATATATCCTTTTGGTTCTGTTTATCTGGAGAACTCTGACTGATACATTATACATAGAATTACCTTATGATCCAGATCCAGTAATTCTACTTTTGGTTATATACCCAAAAGAAATGAAAGCAGAGACTTGAACAGATATTTGTACACATATTAGCAGCATTATTCACAATAGTCAAAAGGTGGAAGCAGCCCAAGTGTCCATCCACAGATTAATGGATAAACGAAATGTGGTATATACATATAATGGAGTATTGTTCAGTCTTAAAAAGGAAGGGATTCTGACACATGCAACAGTGTGGATGAACCTTGAAGATGTTATCCTAAATGAAATAAGCTAGTCACAAAAGGACAAATACTGTATGATTTCACTTATATGCTGTTCCTAGGGTAATCAAAGTCATAGAGACACAGAGTAGAATATGGTTGCCAGGGTTTGTGAGGAAGATTGGAATAGAGACTTATTGTTTAATGGGTACAGAGAATCAGTTTGGAAAGATGAAAAACTTTTGGAGATGGATGGTGGTGATATATGTATAATGATGTGAATGTACTTCATGTCTCTGAACTGTACACTTAGAGGTAGTTAAAATGGTACATTTTTCCTTAGGTTTATTTTGCTGCAATAAAAGAAAAGCTGAGTAAAAACTTCAGGTTATAGAAGGAGGATAAGTTGGAGACAATTTGTATAATCTTTATGAATACACAAAACAATACTACATATTGGATACCTACAGGTGTAGCAAAAATGTCGCTGTGAAGAACACATGCCACTTTGAGGAGAGTGGTTCATTTGGCAAAGAGGGGAGGGAATAGGGATGATGGGAGGACAAAACTTCCACCTTATTAGTAACATTCTCTTCCTAAGAAAAAAGGTAAAGTAATAATAATCGACATGTATACACGAATATGTATATGGATAACTAATAAGAACGTGCTGTATAAAAAATAAATAAAATAAAATTCAAAAATTCATAAAAGAAAAAATAACAGTGAAAGGAATACACTTGTTAAATCAGAATGGTGGTGACATGGCCTGGATGTGGTTCTTTAATTTATTATACTATACTATATATTTGAAATATTTCATTATTTAAAGCAAAAAGAAAATACTTAGAGTCAACAACGGTGTTTCATCCTTGGCTATCCCATCATCTCACACGTGAGTGAGAAAACGGGACCTCCTTTAGGTCATATGGATACAGGCCACCAGGTGGGTTTTAGATGGATCAGGAACCCCAGGAAATTCAAAAGAGCTGGTTTTCTCCTATCTTTGGTGCTGGGAAATGCAACCTGTTTCTTTGATTTCAAGGAGTAAGTAGTTGGTGCTACAGAGGTCATATGAAAGGGGATGATTATAGACAGTTTTTCTCACACTCACCATAGGTACGTGCCTCTCAAGGGCCATTTGACTTGGTTAATTCATGTTGATCAGTGTATCATTGAATATTGTGCTTCCTCTAAAGGACTAGACAATATCAACAGTTATTTCTGCATTTTCAATAATAATATTAAGTTTTATTCACTATTCATGCATTCATATAGTATGAATGCCTATTAAGTAAAAAGCATTTTCATAAACATGCTGTGGGCTTCCCAAAGACAAGTGAAAGCTAATACACAAGTGTCAGGCTCTTAAGTGAAATTGCTGGGATTAGTATCCCAGGATTGAGAGGATACTTAACCTCTTTAATCCTCAGTTTCTTTATCTGTAAAATGGGAATAATACTTGCACCTGTTTCACAGTGAAGATTAAATGAATATGTATGTAAAACACCATGACTGCCAAATTGTTAAGTACTTGGTAAATGTTAGCTATGTTATTTTAGTCCTTTAGGCTTACTCTGCCCATAGCAAACTATGATTCAAATGAAGGTCTCCTGCTTTAAGAAATTTTTTGAAGACTTTCCTGACTGTTTTCATTATGTGTGTAGCTTGTTGAGTTGGGAACTTTTTTATAGATATTTACACATGCACTCCCTTAATATGTTCTAGGTATCTTGTGGAATTTTCATATGGATCTGTGTGGTCACAGTAAACTCTGGACCCCATCTTATTTCATCAGTGACAAGTAATCAGTTTGAAAAGTTTCCATTTTTCCTGATGTTGCTAACCCTGCCATCTTGGTGTAGAGTTGAATGATGATGGGCATCCAGGCAGCTAAATTATATTTCAGGGTCTAGGTTTACAAATTGTGTTGAAAGATTTCCAGCATCAAAGACTAATGTTTAATAATATCCCTTAGATGTTTCTGTAACTGACATAAAGCATAAACCATGGTGGCTGCACCACGCTATAGTCATCTGGCTCTCTGATTATAGGATTACACCATTCAAAACAACAAAAGCAGCAACAGCAACTGTTACTATTATTTGGAGTAGTTGTGTGGTGTTAGCTAAAAGCACAGGTAAAAGAAGCAGAGACAAAGGCATTAAAAACTATGCTTCCTCCATTTGTTTAACTGCATTGAGTCTCAATTTCCTCACTAGTAAAATAAAGATAACAATGTCAGCTTCATAGGGTTGCAATGACATAATGCATGTATATGCCTAGCATATAGCAATTATTCAATATATAATATTATTGAGGTGCCATTGCTTGCATCCTTCTTGAAAATGCTTATTACTTTGACCTTTGTCATCTTGAAGTTGATTCTTCTATTTCCAATATGGAGAAGGAACCCATTGAGATGCTAAGCAGAAACTCTTTTACTGGCTTAAAAATGGCAGGAAAAGTGCTCTCTAATTCTCAAGTTTAATCATTCTTCATGGCTCTGACTATAGTGATAGCCTCTTGAAAAGTTAAATCAAAGTCCAGTAAGTTTTCATACTTGAGTTTATGGGCTTCTCCTTTTATCCTCAGTAGAGTAAGCTGTATTAAAAAATTTATGCTGGAGCATTCCAATGAGTATGTGTGTGATTTGAAATGAGAGAGGTTTCTAGGGAAGAACATAAAGTACAAGAAGGCAGAAGTTCTGGATTGTATTTCTGTGCTATTTCTCAGATAATATTGCTTGACCCTGAAAAGAGTAACTCTTCCCTGGGTTTCAGCTTTCCCATGGGTCAAATGGAGATGACAGTACCCATTAGCCGTTACACATTTCTGCTTATTAAAAAAAAGGTGCTATCAGGATTAATGAGATGATATTTGTAAACAGCTTTGAGCTCTTTGGGAGGCAGATGTTCTATAAATACAAATTATTAATAAAGTATTTATACTGATGATTGCAGGGAGTATTAACAGTTCTGGAGTAAAGAAGTCATCAATTATTTGGCACATTCAGTGGGAGGGAAAGTATGGCTATGGAACAGAGATTCTTGACAGGCTTGTAGAATTCTTTGAAAATGTACTGTGAAATTAGAATGGCATCAATTGCAGTGATACCAAGAAGTGGTTTTAGTTAGGATCTTTCAGGTTACAAGATTGGGAAAATAGCTTAGGGTATCTCCAGATTAGTGATTTATTGTAAAGGATACCTGAAGAATAGGGAACATGAGATGATATTCGACAGCTGAAAGGCCAGACCCCAAAAGAGTAGAACCTCACTCATCCTGCCTGGGAAAAAAAGAGCTCTTGACATCTGGGAGGACAGCTGTGTCCTTCTACTTTATCTGTTCTGCTCTGTGCATTACTGAGTATCTCTCTCTTTCAAATGTAACAGTAACAGCATTACATTTTTATTCCTTTTATCATTTCTGTCTCTTTTTACTCACCTTTTTACTTCATGGTTTCTTTTGATTTATGGCTTCTACAGCCTCATAATTTTTGCTTACTGACTTTCTCTATGTGGCTCTTGTCTTTTGCTTTTCTCTTTCATCAGTGGCCCTCTCTCATATACTGGGTTTTAACACCCTGAGAGGGAGGATACAAGCAGTCTAGTCAGACTGATTAGTCACTAATGGGTATAAGAAGTATCTACTGGGGAAAGTTCTCGTGCTAGGCTGCTTTGCAGGCCTACTCATGCTCATTATTTTGGGGAGGGGGAGTTCTTTTTGCATTAGACACTAATTGTTATTACAGTGAGTTGTGAACAGAGTTGCAGGGGACATTACATAAAGAATGGAAGCCAATGGAAAGAAATAGGCTTTGACCCCCCAGCTCAGAAGGGACTTGAGGGCATGGTGGTCTCAATGCTACATAGACTGTCTACTCACAAATGATAATGAAAGAAGTGAGGAATAAAACTTAGGGTCCTGATATTTATTTCTATAAACATTTTAGGTTCTTTATATGCCATTTTTTCTGAATTTTTTCAGAAAAGAAGAGAGAATATATCAGCTTGGGAATATTGCTTCATTTGTTGCAAATGTTTGCTATTTTTTAAAATTTTGCTTATGGCATCTTTCACCATAAAATTTTTTAAAATTCTGTATTTAAATCTCTTTTTAATGGTCTCTGGACTTTGTGTCTTGATTATAAAATATTTCCTTCACCAAAATTATAAAAGTATCTTCCAGTAATGTTTTCAGTACTTTATATTTCCCTCTGTTGTTATTTTTACTTCTAGATCTTTAGTCCCTCTTATTAAAGTGACAGAAGCATAATAGTATGAGGAAACTTCAGTGTACTACTCTTAGTCTTTGAGAGATCACAAAAGAATAAAGATACAGAGGCTTTAAATGGTGTCAATAATGACATTATTGATTTTCAGCAATACTTAAAACTTTGTCCAAAAAATAAGGAATATAATTTTTTCCTTCCAGTCCTCATGAAGTATTGATAGTTATAAAAACTGACCATACAGTTGGCCACAAGGAAACTCCCATTATATTCTCCAAGAGGTTAACCTTCCTCCTTCATGATAATTCAATTACTTTCTTAAGCAACTTTTGGGCGAAAGAGCTGATCAGAATTGAAACTGAAGCCTATTTCCAGACAAACAAATATGAAACACTACTTATAAAATTCTGGGGTATAACCAAATCTCTACTCAGCAAAAACTCATAGCATTAAGGGCTTTTTTTATTAAACAAGATGAAAATAAATAAACTAGGCATTGATTCAAGAAATAAGAAAAACAACAGCACCAAGTTGAAGCCAAGAGCAATAAGAGAGGGAAATAAAGGAAAGGGTGATAGTGAATAGTAAACAGAAATACTTTTTAAAAAGACTAAAATAGGGCTTCCCTGGTGGCGCAGTGGTTGAGAGTCCGCCTGCCGATGCAGGGGACACGGGTTCGTGCCCCGGTCTGGGAAGATCCCACATGCCGCAGAGCGGCTAGGCCCGTGAGCCATGGCTGCTGAGCCTGCGCATCCGGAGCCTGTGCTCCGCAAGGGGAGAGGCCACAACAGTGAGAGGCCTGCCTACCGCAAAAAAAAAAAAAAAAAAAAAAAAGATTAAAATAATTAATTAGAAAAGAGGAAAAATACAGATTTGGAGAGTAAATCTAAGAAGAAAAGCCTAATAATGGAACCAAATTGTTGTCCAGGCTAACTAAAAGGAGAGGAAGAGAGAGATATGTAATATAAGAAAACCATAGACATAGTGGAAACATCATGATTGTGCTTTGATAAGCTTAAAATTCTTGAATTAAATGATTTCCTGAGAAAAGATGAATGACCAAAATTGACCTAAGGGAAGTTGAAAACCTGAACAGATAAATTATGAGGACATAGTAATTAGAAGAGAATGGCAGTAGCATAGGAAATAGTAAGATAGATCAATGGAAAAAATTTTTAAATCGGAAATAGACCAAAATATATAATTAACTATAACAAATAATAAGGGGGGAGGGAGGGGCAGGGAGGTAGCTCAAATAAGTTGAGGGAAAAGGGGATTATTCAATGAAGTTTGCTGGATAATTGTCATCATTTGGAAATCAATCAATCAATATCCTTACTTCATAACTTACACCAAAATAATTTCCTATTACATTAAAATTTTAAATGTTAAAAAAAAGGAATTATAGAAAAATACAGGTAAATATTTATGTAATCTTGAGAGGAAAGGGCTGTTTAATCTGAACCCAAGGGCAAAAGCCACAAAGGGAAAATGCTATTGGAGTTAACCAAGTATGAATTTAAAAATTTTGTCTTCAGAAGTACTGAAAACTATCAACTCATTAAAAAAAAAAAAAACTTGGGAGAATATTTGCAACATATATCATAGAAAAAGTGTTGATGTTCTTAACATATAACAAGTTTCTACAAATTAGTAAGAAAAAAATGAATGCCCTAAAGGAAAAATGGGCTAAAAAAAATTTTAAGGCCGATTTCTAGAAAAGATACTTAGCTGGCTTATGAAAAAAATGATCAGCCTCCCTGATAATTAAGGAATGCAAAGTCAAAAATGTTTATATTTTATATCTTTCCACTGCAAAGATGAAAAAAGAATGGAAAAAGTGAACTCCCACACTTTGTTGGTAATTGTTATTAATTAAAGTACAAACTTTATGACAAGCAATATGACAAAATTTACTAGTAATTAATTATTCAATTACTTTTAAGAAAAAAGCCCCAGACCCAAGAAAGTCCCTGAAACTCCTCATCCCAGTTCAGAAACAATAGTTTCAACAGTTTCTACTCCTTTATTTCTCTGTGGTAACAGTACCTGGAGACAGGGAAGCTGATAATTTTACTTTCCTTAAAGCCTTCAGAATAAATCTTTATTCTATACTTGGTAGATGTGTTACTAAAAACTTGTATGTGCACAGAATGATATGTTCCCTTGGAATTCCATTTTACTTAGAAATCTAGCATGAATGTGATTTTTATTTTTTTATATTTTATAAATTTATTTATTTATTTACTTATGGCTGCGTTGGGTCTTCGTTGCTGCGTGTGGGCTTTCTCTAGTTGCGACGAGCCGGGGCTACTCTTCGTTGAGGTGCGCAGGCTTCTTATTGCGGTGGCTTCTCTTGTTGCAGAGCACGGGCTCTAGGCACATGGGCTTCAGTAGTTGCAGCACATGGGCTCAGTAGTCGTGGCTCGTGAGCTCTAGAGCACAGGTTCAGTAGCTGTGGCACACGGACTTAGTTGCTCCACGGCATGTGGGATCTTCCCTGACCAGGGATTGAACCCATCTCCCCTGCATTGGCAGGTGGATTATCAACCACTGCGCCACCAGAGAAGCCCATGAATGTGATTTTTATATTGCACTTCCATTAGTAGTGGCTCCTAATAGTTTAGTTTAGTTTGCTAAACTTTCCCATAGCTGTTTTGGGTTTGACTTATTGAATATTCATATATTCAATATATTATATGAATATTCAGGCATACTTTGCAGAATGTCTCTGGCTTGTTGCCTGGTACAATGCCTCATTGTTTTCAATACCCAAACTTCACAGAACTTATGTATTTCTTAATAAAATACTTCTTAACCCATGTTTGTTTTAAAAAGTTATATTTATAAACCTAAAACTTAGCAAAACATATTGAATTAAATGATGTGCTGGAATGGTCTCAAATTCTATTCCAAATTCAATTGTTAGGACATCACAATCTTGTGTAGAGTATTTAGAATGTGTGCTAAATTACTGCACACCAACAGCTTCTGGTTGACAGCATTAATTTTTTGGTGATTAGAAAGCAGTTGTTTTAGAATGCTATATCCTAACATGATAATTTGTTGCTTACGTATACAGGCAATTTGCTGTATTTTAATTACCTTTTAGGTCATTTGTAGGGGGCTTTGTATCAAGGTATGATGGATTATAATTTTTTTCCATTTAAAAATAAAAGGAAATATGCTCCTGATCAACATTTTTAGGAAAAATGTCTTTTGTTTTTCTAGAACTACTTGTGTTAGGCAGGAGACACTTATATTTACTTAATGTTGGTTTTCTACCAGCTGAAATTATGGCATTTAACATTCAGGGCATGCTTATTTTCTTTATTTCATTTGCAAAATGATGATAATATCAACCTCTTCAAAGGATAGAGCACATCAGAATTATAAATAAATTCCTTAATAAAAAGGTGTAGAGATGCCTTCTGGTTTTATTTCATCAGTTAGCAGACATCTGTTCCTATGCAAAATGTCCATAAGTCATTTGGTCCATGCCAAAAGGTTCTTGATATTTGGTCCTGCCTGTCCAAAACCATTTGGCACAGACCAAATATGCTTGTGGATATTTGGACAGGACTAAATTTCAAGAATCTTTTGGCATGGACCAAATGTCATATGAACATTTTGGACCGGACCAGCCAAATGTTCTGCAAGGATTTCATGGGATGTGTTATACTGGTAGACTCCATTCATGCAGATTGAAATACCCTGGGAGGAGGAACATTACAGCAAGAAAGTGGAATAAACAGTCTTGAAAATAATAACAAAACACCACTTATTCATCAACTATCAAATGGCAAGATATTATTACAGAGGGTTATTATTTACCAGTGTGGAGAGGTTAGAGTATGGAAGAACCTGAATGAGCCCATTACTATTCCACAGAAAATATATATATAAAAGGTACATTCTAGGTAGAGATCAGGGAGTTTTAAGGGCAATGAAACTATTCTGTATGATACTATAAGGGTATGTACGTGTCATTATACATTTCTTAAAAACCATGAAACATAACAAGTTTGAATCCTAATGTAAAGTAGGATTGATAATGAACTTTGGATTATAATGAACTTTGATGATAATGATGTATCAGTGTAAGTTCATCGACTGTAACAAACATACTCTGGTGTGGGATGTTGATGGGTAGGGAGGTTGTGCCTGTGTAAGGGGAGGGGTACATAGGAACTCTCTGTACTGTCCACTCAGTTGTGCTGTAAATCTAAAACTACTCTAAAAAAATTAAGTTTATATATTTTTTAAAAGACCTTTTAAAGAGGCTAACTCTCTGAGCCATACGATATGAAAATTTTTTTCTTCATTCCCTGTTTCAACTACTTTGTCAAATCTCCTTTGTCAAACCCATATATTAACATTACTAAGTCTGGATCAGCCTGAAACTTGACTTAAATCTCTTCTCTCTTCCTTTTAGAACAGGTATAGCCTGGGACCCTGACAGCTTGAGTAGGTGGGATGGGGTGGGGATGGGAGATGATCTTGCCTGGAGACATCTTTTTGCCTCTTCAAGGCCTAGTTCCTCCTTGGATTGGGACAAAGAGAAGGGAGAGATAAGAGACAGTTGTCTCTGCACTCAACAACTGACACTGCAGCTCTCCACTTGCCAGGTCTGCTTCTCATCATGTTAGACTTTCAAGTGTGGGCTCTCTCATAGGGAGCATGTATGAATTCTATGGAGGGCCCTATAGTGTCTTCCCACTGCACTGTTGCCTGACCTTAGAAATCCAGCTTCAGGCAACCTCTTCCTTAGTCTCTCGGCTCCGCCCCGTAGTCTATTGCTGTTGGGATCCCCTCGCTCAGTGGGCAGGTCTCATACGGGATAGTGGCAGGAAGGCAAATTAGGAGGCACCTTCTGCAGAGTCCAGTTTAAGCTCCAGAAACACACGAATCTTGCCATTTTAGCAAAAGCCATGTGTGTAGTACAATTCTTTGCCATTTCTTTCCAGTGCTTATCTTCTCTGATCACACAAACCCAGGGCTAGATTAGCAAGTCCATTGACTAAAAGCAGATGTCCAACCAAGAGTAGAATGCCATTTCCCAAATCCTATCATCACTCAAATCTCTATGAGTAATTCTTTAGGAGTTTCCCCCTTACTTTCTTGTCTTCAAAGTGTGGCAAAATTGGCATATCACAGTGAACACAGTACTCCCCATATGGCCTAGGATTCTTGACTGATTCCCCTTCTCTCTTCTCTTCAGTTTTATTTGAACTGGGGAGGGAGTGCAGGTGGGAAATTGGAGTAGAGGCTGGGAGAGCCAGGCCCAAGGTTCACATATTAATAAGCATTAAGAGAAGTATCTAACGTCCTATGTAGGTGTCTCTCTTGAGAAAGTGTTATCCTTAGAATGTGCCTGTTTGGAAAACACATTAGCCTAATCTAATCTGAAGGGAGTCAATTCCAGGACAGCAGCAGAAGTCCCTCTAGCATCCTGTTTGACTGGTCGTGTTTTGGTTCGGTTCACTGTCAAATCTGCAGCTGTCCTCTGCTGTTGAGATTGACTTAGCATGCATGATGTGTTTGTTTACTTTGGAGGGACATCTTTATATCCAATCTCCTCCATTATCAAGGTCTCACAAAGAGAGAGGCAGCCCTATATCACTTTAGCCCTGCTAAGTAGTCAATACCCCAAACCTCTTCTCCAAGCAGGACTTTCTCTTCACTTGAAAACCACCTGGCAACTTTATGGCAGCTTACTTTACCTGGAACATCCATGGGCTTTCCAGAATCTCTGAGGTCATTTATGGAACCCTGTAAGAGTTGTGAGGCCCTAAAGTGTTGGTATCTTCCATCAGTTTCTTCCTAGGCACATGGTAGTGTGGTCTCTACTCAAGCCTGGCTCAGACTGCTCTGGAAAGCCTCCTGTCTTTGAGAAAATTTCAGGTGAGAAGCAGGCACCTGTCTCTATGTCTTTAGATACTGCCATTTCACTACATGTTGCTCAGGGCATAGGTGAATCTGCGTGCTTTTTTTACTTTTTCAAGGGTCCACCTGGGAGTAAGATGCTGGTTTCCCTTTATCACTGGCATGCATGATCTCTTTGAGTGAGTTTCTTGAAGCTCCCCCCCGCCCCCACCCCCAACACACACACCCCTTCATGTTGTCAGGAAAGAGGAAAGTAAGATCTTAACATCAACCCCTGGCTCTGAAGACTCCAGTCATTCTCTTCTTATCCCATACCTCAGCCTATGAGGAAGAGTGAGGTGAAAGATTGGGGTAATAGCCGTTAGGACAAACACTAGTTTTATTGCCTTCTTTATAAGCCTCAGAGAAATTGTCCTGCTGAAATTTTGGGGTCCTCCCTTTAAAATGTGGGGTTCTGAATGCTTTTTTTTTTGTCCTCAGTTCTGGTCTCAGGTCATTGATGCTGAGGCAACAGGAAAAGTTCCTCCCAATATCCTTTTACCTATATTTAGAGTTAGAAAGGCATGATTCTTTTGATGAAGTCCCATTTTTTTTCCACATTTGGTACTTGATTATGTGAAAAATAATTTTGATAGGAAGAGGGAGGATGAGTATATTGTCATAATGTTACTATCCTTCCCACCATTGCTGCCTGGTAATTCATATTTCACATATCTTTAAAATCCCACAGGCAAACATATCCTGAATAGGCTTAAGAGAGACATCATGAGTGATTAAGGAAGAGATATCTATCAATGCTATGAAAATAAAATAAGCGGTATCATAAAGTTTTTAATAATTTAATCTCTCTTAATTCTCTCAAGTAATACTAAACCAAGCATCAAAAGCTCAACTAATCCTCTCATGGATTCACCATTCACTTGCTCACAAATTAATCATCTGAGTCTCTGTTTTCTTCATGTAACTAACTTCCTTGTCTGAGCATGAAATGTCCCCTGGAGGCTGCTTTGACTGCTCCCCACCCCCATCAGTATTATGGCAGCAGAATGGATGGAGTGCTTGCCTCTATACCAGAAATGAACAAAAATAGCCCAGTGGAAAGACCTTTCCTGGTCGAGGAAATGCAAGACCTGACATCCTTACCACTCTAGCTGGGTGGCTGTAGGGACATCAGTTAACCACACCATGCCTCATTTCCTCCTTTGTAAAATTAGGTAATAGATTACATTAAAAAGCCTCAAAAATTCCTCCCTACTGAACAATTCTGTAGCTATCACATCTTAAAAGAATCCAATTCTTGCCAAATATTATAAAAGGCTTAACCAGAGACCCTCTTCTCATAAATAAGAAAGTTGATTATTTGATTATAATAGTATGTAATTTAGTGGTCAGCTGGAAAATATCTACTCTCATGGACCAAAGTAAGGATATAAATTAGTCACAGTATGATTACCCTAAAATGATAGGGTATTATTTAACTTTAGATTGTTTACATTCCCAATTTTGTTCTGCTTAACTTAATGTAAAATGAGTTAATAATTCTAAGAAGGAATATCAATTGGAAATTAACTCTTATGACAATCTAAATTATTGGTACCCTATGTGGTGATGATTGATAGATTATTGATATTTATTTGAATCTTATTATCTATCAGCTGTTGCACCAAGTGACTTTTTTTTTGGGGGGGGCTGTGTTGGGTCTTCATTTCTGTGTGAGGGCTTTCTCTAGTTGTGGCAAGTGGGGGACACTCTTCATCGCAGTGCGTGGGCCTCTCACTATCGCGGGCTCTCTTGTTGCGGAGCACAGGCTCCAGACGTGCAGGCTCAGTAGTTGTGGCTCACGGGCTTAGTTGCTCCGCAGCATGTGGGATCCTCCCAGACCAGGGCTCGAACCCGTGTCCCCTGCATTAGCAGGCAGATTCTCAACCACTGCGCCACCAGGGAAGCCCACGCCAAGTGACTTTTGTATACTATCTTATTTAATTTAAATGCTTAGGGAATTTGCTCAAGATTACACAGCTATTAAAGGATTGGGATTCCAACTCAGGTCTGCTTTATTCCACAACTTGAATTTCTAACCACAGCCTTGCTTTTTGTCTCCGTTACGTCATGGGCTTGATGCTGTATTATATACTATAATATATCTGTTTGTTCATAATCTGGGCAACCTGTATGCAACTGTTAAATCTCTTGGGTCAATGCTCATCCCAGCTTCTGAATATTCAAGGTGTTACATCCTTTATTTTGTGTTTTCATTACATTTTTACTGATTTTAAAATATTTGTTGTTATTTTATCTAATAGAGAAAATATGGTTAGTTAAGAAACATGAAAAACAGAACAGTTCATAAAATATATAACCAGTAATCTTACTACCCAGAAATATTTACTGTTACTATTTTATTTCCTTTATCCTCCAATCCTCACTACTGTCTAACTATTCTTTATTTTAAACTTTTTTTAAAGTGGTATTGAATTGCATACACTATTTTTAGCTTATTTTTTCCCCTTTCACTTACAATATACAAGCAGTTCCATACTTTTCTAAGTGTTCTGAAAAATGCATTTGAATACCAGATGTTAAGTCCAATAGCAAACTCATATTATCAGAGTGGGGGGTGTGGAAGAATGAGGGTCCTTCCCAGAGGAAAAAAAAGATGCTGCAAAATATATAATTGAGGTTTCTGCAGGTGTGGTTTTTCTTAGGCCAAGCAGATGGAGAGAGGCTTCCCTGGCCCCAGTAGGGACTGGCGGTAGCTGCCAGCTTGGACAGCAACACTGGGGTACCAGCCATTGCACTGTGACCTTAGGAACTGGAAGAGCCAGTTCAGGAATTTCTCCTTCACTGATGCTCAGTTCTCCACTTCCTACCTCTGTAAGGTCTTCAATCTTTAATTACTACAGAGAGGGCTCATATTTATCTGACTATGACATTAGATTTTACTATGACATTAGATTTGGAGGTGCTTACAATTTCTTCTTGGCTTACAATCACTAGACTAATCACTAGGCTTGCAACCTAGCCCTGAATTACTTAATTAATCAAATGAATAACTATTTAAATGATATACATTGATAATGCAGCTTGTATTATTTTCCTAGGGCTGCCATAACAAATGACCACAACCTGGGTGGTTTACGGCAACAGAAATTTATTCTCTCACAGCTCTGGAGGCCAGAGTTCAGAAAAGTAGTTGCTGGCAGAGCCGCAGTCCCTCTGAAGGCTGTGTGGGAGAATCCTTCGTTGCCTCTTCCAGCTTCTAGTGGCTGTGGGCACTCCAATATCTGCCTTTGTCTTCACACGACCTTCTCCTCTGTGTGCTTCTCTTCTTCTGTCTCTTAGAGGGACACATCATTGGATTTAGGGCCCACTTGAATAATCCAGGTTGATCTCATCTAGAGACCCTTAACTTAAGTACTTCTTCAAAGACCCCTTCTCCAAGGAGGATCACACTCACAGGTTCTGGGTGGACATACCTTTTTTTTGGAGCAGGGGTGGGGGAAGTATCGATCCACTACACTCCGGTATTCCAGATACTTTGAACATGAGCTGGTATGAGAGATACTCAGGTAAGAAACTATAACACAGTATAGTAAATGCTAGAAAACAGGCCTGTAAATTGCTTTTTGAACACAGAGGAGTGGAAAATTGGGATGAGGGGATGTGGATGCCCAGGAAGCCCCGTAGAGGATGACATTTCAGGCTGAAATAGAATGATTCATTATGGGCCTTGATGAAAGACATTTAAAAAAATGGTTAAATAACCATATTTGAAAATAAATATGTTAAATGTTGGTGGTGAGTGAAGTGGTTTGGTGTTGGATATTAGAGAATGGTGGGGACTGTGGAGAACTGGAGAGAAAGTGTAGTGACCAGGGATATGATCAGGTCTAAAGGGACCCAAAGGACCACAATTTCACCCCCTCCATTTAAATTTGACCAGAGTTCCCCTCTGGGAACTTGGGTGAACTGGGCTTTCTTTTGAACAGTGAGCTCTTAAGTGCCTTCCACTAAATACGTTGACTTCCCTGCCTAATGCTTTGTTCTAGTCTAGTTCAGCCTCTTTTCATTTCTTCTCTGGAAGAAGAAACCTGTTCTTACAGGTTTACCCCATTTGCCCCCACTTCCTGCCTTCAGCCTCCAGTTCCCAGTCTATCTCTCTACTTCATCATCTTTCCTCCAAGTCAGTCGTATCACATCCATCTGCCCCAAATTAACATTTGTTTTCATGTCAGTTTTCACCACTAGTATGAAAGCTCCATAAGGGTAAAAACCATGTGTTACTTATCTTTCTATTCTACTCTCTCTCCAATGTCTGTTACCCAAGGGTACTCAGTAAATAAACGAACTGGGAAGAAAATGCTCATTCAGTGTTCATCCCTATTAGAGTCTGGTATTATGGAAGGAAGCACATAAAACCTTAGTCCAAGATTTATCTTCTACCGTCAATGGTGAAATGTTTCATCTAATGATCATCCACACTGGCATTAGGCAAACGTGTGGGACTTTAGGAAAAACCAATTCACTTGTCAATATCCTCCTGATCTCTCTTGCTACTGCTGTAGAGATACTGCTCCTTATTTCCTGGGCTGTCAGTCTAGGAAGATTTGGAGGGGACAATGCTAAAACACCTCCACAGAGCACCACCTAAACCGCAGTTGATGACAGTCCAGTTCATAAGGTGGTATGAGGTAGACGGATGAACCAAAGTCTAACCACTTGGAGAACATGGCTGCTTTTGTAACCCTTCTCAGTTTCTGTATCAGGGATCACAAATTCAAAGCCGGGTAGCATAAATGAGACAAGTGGGCTGGTATGAGACATAAGAGAATGGTGGGGACTGTGGTATATTGGGGAGCAGATGCAGCAATAGGGGTGGCTGCCCTGCAGCTCCAGCTGGTTGTTGCCACTTGAGAACGTGGGCCTAGTATTGGCATGTTGACAGATGTTCAAGTGTTTCAAGGGAAGATAAAAATCTGGATTTATCTGTGCCATTTCCAGATTTTCAAAACACAATGTGGAAGGAAAATAAAAATAGATGGCTATTTTGCCACTTCCAAATAAAAACCAATGTGCTAAGCTGCCAATAACTTCCCTTGATCTTATTTAGTAGTGCTTAGAACTTTGAAAAAGCATGGGAGGGTTTTCAAACCTGATTTGCAACTTTTCCTGAAAGATCTTTTCCCTTTTTCAAAATTGAAATTTTATAGATGGCCATTTGAAAAGGAGTGAGAAAATGAAGCTTAATGGGAAATCAGAATTTTTTTAGTTGAGCCTCAATATCATATCCAGAAATTTGAAGAAGCAGTTCTGAAGGTAATTATTCTTCAAATTTTAACAGATGCAGTCTGGTTCTCAGTTGGCAAGATTGACTAATGGTTGCTTTGTTAAGATGGTTCTTGGTGTTACAAGAGTTTTAAAGTGATCTAAGTGTCTCTTCAACTGTTTCAGGCCCCCTGTAGGGTAGATGCCTTCTCCCCTCAATGAATGAAATCTTGGTACATACTTCCCAGGTGGAGGATTCTTATTTTCTCAGTCCCCATGCCCCCAGCTATTTAATCTATACCATGCTGTACACATGTGTATTTGTGCATCTCCGCTACTTAATGCTTTCAACCTCAGTGATTTTTCTGTCACCCTGAAGCTCATCCATGAATTGAGGTCAGGACCCCCTGCCCTGGCATGAATCCATAATTAAGCAAATGGGAGGTGGGCACTGTTCTGATGTGCCAGGCACCATGCGACGTATTTTACATGTATTTTCTCATTTAATCCTCAGAATAAAAATCTCATGGAGTAGGCAATACCATTACCACCTTCTAGGTGAGTAAATAGGGATGTACATATAATAGAGAAGGAATAAACAACTCATCTAAGGGCACATGGCTCACGTGTGCCAGCAATGGGACTGTCATATTATAGTGTTGAAATTACAAGCAGAGGCTTTGTCTTCAGATAGGACTGGGTTTGGAACCTGGCTCTGCTGAGTTACCTTCTCTGAGGCTCAGTTTTTTTCTTCACGGGGCCTAGTAAGTGCCCAGCACATCATGATGGGAGTATAATGGGTACAAATATGCAAATCCCATGCTCAGGTGCAGGAAATATCCAATTATTTATTTTTCCCTAAAATCAAGCTAAATCTGTTGCTAGCCCATATTTTGATGACTGGGCAGAAAATTCACTACTGGTCATAGGTGGGATTTCCTTCTCTTTTGCCCCAGGTATTAAGGCTATTCTATTTGAGCAAACATGAGTTAATGTCACCTTTAGAAAGATGGAGTATACCATCACTGAAAAAATTACACAACCAATGTATAAAGAAACCAACTCACTATAGCACCTCCAAAAGTAGTTGTAGCATTTAAAGGAGTTTACAGTTGTGAATTTGAGGGAAAAAGTCCTGACTTCCACACTGTGATTTTCTTAACATCAGCTGTAGCTTTTGAGTGAGCAATGGTTATGATCTAGCATTTCCATGACTATTTATTCCTCAGCAACTTGAGAGGCTTTATATTCTCTCATTTCCCAAGAAAATGTCATCATTTGTCATCATGAAGTAGTCCCTAATGGGCAGTTACATTTTCCTATCTTTCTATCAGTGTTTGGCTCCTTCTGGGCTCTTAGGAGTTCATCTTGCTTTCCTGCTGCTATTACGTTGTTCTGTTTCTGAAGCATTTAAAGATATATGTGTATTTTTCTGCCTTTTCAATTTGAAGGGTTGGTCTTATTGACTCACTCTCACAATTAGTACAGCATCAAATATTCATATGAACTGGTTATGCCTGCTATGTACCATCATCACTTTATTATTGTCTCCAGAGTAAAGTGTCCAAAGAAATCACTTGCCAAGAGTTAACCTCCAGGGTGATTCATCCACCTATGGCCCCCCTGGATTTGACATCCACAGTGAATGACCTTACTTTGTAAGCCATGAACTTCTAAACTTGCTTGTGCTACAACATGGTCAAGAGCTGGCATGGTCTTAGTCAAGACATGAGGTGAAATGGTGTGTTGTGTTAGTCCCTTCCTAAAAATAGGTTAGTAATCAAAGTCCTGTAGGTCTGTAATACTGATTTTGCTTGTTTCGTTTTGATAACAAGCCAGAGAATTTGGTCAATAAACTGTTTTTGCTGTCCATTGTCAAGCTTTAGGGAGGTAGTGCTATAGTAATGATGTGTATGAGAACATGCGGGTGTGTGTGTGTTCCTCCTGCTGGTGAATGATAAGATGAAGAGAAGCCTACCCACTGATTCTCATTTCCTTTATTTAAATATCGTTGCTTAAAAAACAAGAATGATAAGGAACATCTTGTAGAGAAGAGGATTTTATTTGATTTCAGACAAGAAAAGAGGACAAAAATAAGATTACATATTGCAATCTTCTGTGATAGTTAATGTAAACAAATCAAAGATTTGTTTCATAAATATGAATACAGCCTTGTTAAATAATGAACTGTTAAAAACAAACTACCCTTAATTTCTAGATATACAATAGGTAAAAATATACATAACTTCTAAAGCTTCAGCAACTTATGAAGAAAATTTAGATTTGTATTTGTATTTAATTTAATTGTATAACCAAAGAATGAGGGACAGGGATGGTTTTTCTCTGTCCTGTAATGATTTTATGCAGAGAATACAAACTGAGCTGGGAAAAGAAATTCCAAATTTATACTGGTGAATTATAAAAGCACAAAAAACCCCAAAGATATATACAGAAAAATATGGATGTTATAAATTATTACTTTTATATATACTCTAAAACACATTCTTTGTATTTAAGAAATGATCACTACTCAAAAATTTGATTGATGTTATAGCCACACATACTTGCTTACATGCCACCTGCACTAACACACACACACACACACACACACACACACACGCACCTGAGCACAAAGCTCTTACAGCACATTGAATAAGTAGGTCATAGCATTTATCTTTCAACTTCAAAACTTTCCAGGCAGCAGACTGACGCTTTTGGAAAAAACTGAAGCAGTTTTTGTATAAGTTGCATGTTTCCATATCACCTCCCCTCCTCAAATAGAAGCATTGTGGATACCAGGAAAATTGTCAGCAAAATTTCCCTGAAGCTAAACAATTTAAGCTAAAACTGTGTGCCTTCCAATTTGTTCAGATTTCTTGTCTTCTGTAGTTAAACTGAGGGGGAAAAGTGTTCAGTGAAATGTCTACTCAGTGATTCTATCAGTTTAGAAGCAAGATCAAACAAGTGACTGATTCATGCAGTAAGTCTCATTCACTGGAAAATGGGTCATCTTTCTGTGAGTAGTAAGACATCTGGAACCAAACCAGGTTTAGGTGGTTGAAAATGTCATGTAAGTAGATTCTTTTAACTTGTTCCTGAAAAAAAAAAAAGTCACTGACAACTATTTGTCTTCTCAAAGACACTCCTTTTAAATATCTTATCCCACAAGCTGAAGAATATAATTCCAGAGAAAAGCCTTTCAGCGCCCTGAGAAATCCTTTTTGTTCAAAACTAATCAATTTTTTCTTTGTGCACAAAAGTAAAATACTTTGTCAAACTCTCTGCAGAAATCCTTTCAGCTATCTTAAAAAATACATTTGGTGCAGTCCTGGCTGATTTCTGTTACATGGGCAAAAATTTACTTTGTCAAATTATATTCTTCAGAAAGCCTTTCAGTGGACTTAAAAATCCATTTTGTGCAAAACAATGACCATGCATCAGCTTGGAGTGATTGCACAGTAGTTACTTAGCTTGGCAAATGGCAGCAAAATGTCAGCTGCAGTGAAAGACACACAGCCCAGGGCTTATCAGGGAAAGTACAGATGATTCATGTAACATCATAAATAAATAACACAGACTTTGTGTTGAGGTAGGTTTAACAGCAGAAGTTTCCTTACCAGCCATAGTATGTTTCAAAGCAATAGTAAGGGGGGTTGGGAGCCTTACCTGGTGACAGTGACATGTGCTAAGATAAGGTATGTGTTTTCAATGCTCAAATTTCAAGGTCACTTAACATTGTATTTGTGGGCGGTGAATAGGAAATAAAAGATCCTCTGCCCAATGACAGGGTGGAACTTAAAAGTGTTGTCAAAGTAATGATAGTCATGAAGGGAATGAAATTTCTCAACCCAATGCCCAGAAGAGCCATATCCTTCTTCAGCACTCTCGTCCTCTCATTGGCTAGCTCTGGTTGAAGGAGTTGCATGGAGGAAGAAAAAGGATTGGACAAGGTAAAAACAGAGATGAAGACCGCAGTCTTCACTCATGCAATACTAGTTCCTAACAGTATAATGGTGCCCTCCATCAGCTAACGAGGGCCATGGCATGGGACCCCATGCTCTGAGGGCCCTATGCTTGGTTTAATGTTCTGATGGTACCACCTTGAAATCCATAATATTTTGTACAAGAGACCCTGAATTTTTCATTTTCTTAAGGCCCCTGGGAATTATATAGCTGGCCACCCACAGTCCAGGATAACCAAGTCCGCCTGTGACTTCACAGGTCCTAGGCTCTTTTGCCTTCCCTCATAAAAATCATATTTCACAACTGCATTGCTATAAAGATGAATTGTTAGCATTTTCTTTGACCTAAAATTTCTTTTTCTTTTCTGATATTGAAAGAAATGAAAACATTTCCATGGGTCCTAAAACTTCTGTGGGCCCAGAACTGTGCCCCCTGTGCTTAGTGGAGAGGTTTGCCCTGGGTCATGGTGCATGTAGACGGGATGTCAGTGGCCCGTTGCCAACCTTGCCATCACGTTGATGTGTGCTGGTGGGGAACAAATGCTTCTGGACCTCAGTTTTGTCACAGAAAGATGGACTCATTTGCTCTGAGCATATGTGTTATATGATACAGAAGACACGTGGCCCAGGCTGCAACTAACAACTAAATAAAGAGGATGTTCATCTCAGAGAAGCTTCCAGAGCCCTCAGTCTTTTCCATAAGAACCTAAAGCGTTTGAAAAGTTCAAATCAGAATCATATTTCCTCAGAGCTGATTCAGTTTGTGGCAACCATAGCACACACTGTAACCTCACCCAGGTAATGCTAATAATATTTGGATTGATAACCTACACACTCTTCCAACTGGTCAACTGATGCAGGAATCAATTTTATAGCATTCCTGACCTTTCTTTGTTCTGCATTTGGATGAAAAACATTGTATTGAATAGATGTCAAATATGATCACCCTTATGGGAGATATCCATATAGTAAAATATCTTCTGTCTCTTTGCTGCATATTATGTAACACTTGGGGCCATGGCGTGGATTTTTACTGAATTTAAAAGCTATATTTGGGATGGTTGAGGAAAGTATAGGCTATGTGGTGGCTATGTGGCATGGGCACAAATTCGGGAGCCTCTGGGAGTACCTCAAATAGATCAGCACACTTTCAGAGGGGCTGAACCAAGGTGCATAATGAGAGACCTGTGTGACTGCCTTAGGTAGGACATGGAATACATATTAAGATGCTGTGGACAGAGAAGATCAAAACTGAATTCACAGATGAACCTGAAATCAAAAGCCAGGTGGGAGAAACTCTTTAATGCAGTCATTGATTTGTGATTGAGCCGTTTCTCAAAAGAGCAGTGTTATACAGCTTTGTTTCAGGTGTAATGTTAGATGCTCAATAAACGCTTATAGTAGGTGCTTAATAAATGTTTTTTGCTCGAATCATGGTAGATGGGCTCCTTGAGGTAAGTCATCTACAGTTACATTTTCTTTGTTAAATAATTACCTTTTTAAATTTGCTCCCAAAGTTAAGAGAGATTATAAAACTTCTTTTATAAATTTCACATTCATCATTTTCAAAATGTAAATGAAAAATTAAAGTTTTCCCCTTCTTCAGTTTCTTCCAGATACCCCATGTTGGAATTTTTGAATTTAAGGCATTTCAAAGAACATCTTTTAGTACCTTGAATTTGCTGCACAGCCTGGGTTCATCCTTGCCATACTCTTCAGAATGCTCGTTTAGGTTCAAACTGTAAAAGAGTTTTAATGGTATGAAACATTTTCAACATCATGTAAAAAATGCCAAGATTATTTGCTGAAAGCTGACTGCCCTGAGAATACTCTTTGTTTCGAATTGTGAATGTAGGTCCCATCATGAGAGTCTGTAGTTTGGAGTTTGCATCCAGGGTCCTTTGGACTTAGTCCAAAGAGAGTAGAAATTCAGAACCGAATTTATCAAGTTAATATTCCAAGAGTAGCTTACTTTAAAGACCTGTCTCGTAGGTCAAGGTCTTAAATTCTTAAGCCTGTTGTCTAAGAGACCCTTGTAAGTGCAACCATCATTCCTGATGTGGTTATTCTTTTTTTTTTTTTAAATAGATTTATTTATTTTATAATTTATTTATTTATTTATTTAGGCTGCATTGGGTCTTTTGTTGCTGCGCACAGGCTTTCTCTAGTTGCGGTGAGCGGGGGTTACTATTCGTTGCAGTGCGCGGGCTTCTCATTGCATTGGCTTCTCTTGTTGCGGAGCACGGGCTCTAGGCACGCGGGCTTCAGTAGTTGTGGCACGTGGTCTCAGTAGTTGTGGCTCATGGACTCTAGAGCACAGGCTCAGCAGTTGTGGTGCACGGGCTTAGTTGCTCCGCAGCATGTGGGATCTTCCCGGACCAGGGCTTGAACCCGTGTCCCCTGCATTGGCAGGGGGATTCTTAACCACTGCATCACGAGGAAAGCCCCTGATGTGGTTATTCTTAATGATTACCAACCTCTCAGGGGTCTCCAGTTACCTCAGTACTGCCCTGAACTTTTCTTTCCCCACTCTTCTGCTGTTCCCTAACTATTGTATCTCAGCAAGGATATCCTATTGCATTTTTCAATTCTACATCGACAATGGCTCTGATTTTACAGATACCTCAAAATAATAACAAAACTAGCTGCAGTCACCAAAATACCCCAGGTTTTCATAATTATCTCTTTATGTATATAAGGTAAAAAAAATTCATAATGCAGAGTTTCTTGATACCCACTTCCCACTCAAGTTTAGATTTTTCTGCCTAACTCTCTATTTGCAGTATATTAGGTAGAGTCAGGTAGTTAAGACAAGAAAGGATCATGTATTTATAACATAAGACCTTATTATATGTAAATTATATGCTCACTGTTTTTATAGTTCAAAAGAATATACTAGGGAATTTTTCATATCAGTCCACAGGCTTTATGCTTCCCCATTAGCAGGTAACAGAGAAAGAACATATTTTGGAAGCAAGAAAAAATTTATAAACATGTGTGCTTTTCTGAAGGTGGTTTGGAATATGGTATTAGGTATTTCAGTTTTACTGCGCTTTGTCAGAAATAAATCACACCTTTAGTCATGGTCTGTGTCTCTACAATAGTTTTATAACTTTAAGTGTGAGTGAATTTGATTTATTTTTCCTGTGTCCACTCAAATTATTCCATCCTATTAGTATTTATGTCAGCTAGGTTGGAAAGTGTTTTATACCTGGGCCCTACACTCTTTTCAGATTCCAATTTTATTGTGGGTCTGTTAAAAGGTCACTTTAACCTCTCTGAGAAATGAAGAGCCTAAAGATGTATAGCTTTTCTGTCACTTTACCGATACACGTCAGTAAACATGCAGCTGGGCTTGTGCTTTTGGTAGTTTGTGAAAGAAAATCTGTCTCGATACAAAAGATGACATGATGAATAATCAAAATAATTCTGAGCTTCAAATCTAATCTTATAGGAAGTGTTATGATGGAGAGTCCTGGGCAAAAAATCACATGATAATTTCTATGTAGAAAACAATTGATGCTGGCTTTGCCTCCTTCCCCATGATACCATGCTGAGTAATGTCCTCCAGCTTTGGAGGCCCTCAGGTTACAGCCAAACATTGATTATTTGTCAGATAATGCTATCAGACTTACAAAGAGCTCCACAGTGTTCTTGCAAGGAAATAAATGACTCCAGCATCCTTTTTGGTGAAAAAGAAAGCAAGAAAACACTCACTTGCAGTAAGCTCTCTAAGAGTCTACAATGGGTTGAATGTGGACTATGTTTTGATAAAATTCTAAGTCCATCGCTGATATTATTAAATACATTTTCCCTGTATCATGAGACACGGTTGTTGCATTTCAGAGTGCGGATAGCAGGGACTTGAAATTCGTTAAGTGGGTACCGTGTGCTGTGTGCTGTGGTTATACCAGCTCATTCAATTCTCTTAGCAACATGCAAGAATAAATATTGTCCCATAATCCAGAGGAAGAAAGTGTGACCCAGAGGTTTAATGACCTGTTCAAGGTCACGGGGAAGTAAGAAGGTTGTTGTATGCAAAAACCTGTGGTTAGTTAGCAAAAGTTGTGGTTGTACGCTTATAGAAAATTTTACTTATTTGTGATCCTTTCAGAATATTTGGTGCCAACTGGAATTAAGACCCAGTGACTGTTTTAGATCTGGAGACACATATGACATATATGTGACATATATGACACGTATGACATATATGACACGTAATTTGGGGAACTTGGTTCTCTGGTACCATGAAAGACTTCCATTTGCCTCAGGCATTTAGCCCTTAGTTGCCTAGGCCGCCTGCATCGTTGGGATATTCCTGTGCTTACCCCTGGTGACAAAGCACTGGGGGTGGATCTTTGCTGTTTTGAGCCTCTCCCTTCATTTTGAGGGGTTTACTGTTACGGGAGTAGTCTGAGTAACTGATATGGCTGAGGCAGGTTCTAGTACTCTACATTTACGTAGGACAGAAGAAGTCTTGTAATGCCCATAAGAAGAAAAAAAAGTTCTTGTAAAAATAAGAAATAAATAGCAAGCAGGGGTGTCTATTTATGATAAAATCTTTTCTCTTTTTAAAAGGTTGAGAATTTTCATCAATATGAAGCGAGGTCAAGTGCACATTCTAGCTTCGCCCCTGATATTGATGTAATAGCAGAATAAGGACAGTGATTTCCCTCCAAGCGTTAACAGGCTGCCTTTTCGGTGATGCACTTCATGTTCACTTGCTTTAACAAGATTTACACAGTCCTAACTCACTTATTAAATGCTTCAAAAGCATTTTCAGGCAAAGATCTTCAAAAGCAAAACGCATGTCTCAGCCCTCTGCCTGAAGCCGGCTGCACAGAGTTCACTGATTTAAATATGTGTGTTGGAGTTAAAAGGAAACCATTCGCTCTCTCTAATTTTTCTAGTTCTGATTCCTGCTCTATTGTTTTAATTCCTTTAATTGAATCCCCCCAGTTCTGTTAAAAAAGATTTTTAAAAGTTTTACAGAGCACAATTTGAGAATGAACGGCTGTTGGATTTTTCGGTGCACGGCGAGGGGTGGTGCAGAAGGAGAGTGTGTGATGTGGGTGCGGTCATAGAAGAATCTGGAAAGGGATGGCTGGAAAGTTGTCCAGACTTTCAAGTGGAGGGTTAAATCTCGCCGGTAGCCCTGTAAAATGTGTTTACAGGTGGCAGAAATGAATTCTGTGACCGGCAATCTGTAAATAAGAAACTCTGAAGAGTAAGGGTAATGAAGCAAGTGAAAAATCATTTCTCTAAAAAAAAGCACTCACTAAGCTCATTCGACCACTTAGCCATTGCAGTCAGCACTTTGGAGAGCCCTACACCAAGCTCTGTTTGTTTTTCCACCAGAGAAATAGATGAGAGAATTTATACGAACTAAAAGATTTTTTAAATGTTGATCTGAAGAAATACAGGATAAGAAAAAGAATGAGCCAAAGGAAAGGGGAATCGTCTTTTTGTCGGCACCTGACACTTCCACATTTCTGATTCACATTTCCCTTGTGAGAAATGTTTTCTAGAGATGAAATATACATAGAAACGGGGAGGGGAAAGAGCCAGGACATGGATAATTTGCATACATTTAGCTCTATTAATATCATTAGGCAGGAGAACCAGTGACACTGCAGCTGAAAGCTAGAGATGAAGTAACCAGCACTTTATCTCCCGTTGCCGAGGACTGCACGATGAACTCTTGCAGTGACCCAAATTTATTACAGAAGATTGCTCATTGCTGCTGTACCAAGCACTCTGTTGCAATTACAGCACATTAGGCAGAGGGACAAATCTCAAGGGGAAATGTCTAGTCTTTTAATCAAGTAGTAGAAAAGTCAGGGTGCCTAAAAATCACCCCGTGAGAAATATATATATAATATACATATATATATCTCCCATCTGTACATGTGCATCTCTATCTGATAATGGTCCTCATTTTGCCCAGAAAATGTTTTTATTATATACAGTACCCTCACTTAATCTTTTCTTTACCGCAGTCTGGTTTTTTCTTCTATTAAATTCTCAGTCTTCAAGAACCTAGAAGCTGAGGGAAGTTACACAGAATAAGACGAGCACTTGGAAGAATAATGTATTATATGATATTTTTGCCTCTCTTCATTTTCCCAAGAAGTGCTCCTTTACTTTCCTTATCTATGTTTTTTTTTTTTAAAACAGTGAGTTCTTCTCTGGTGTTCAGCCATTTGATTGTCTCCAGATTGACCAAATGACATCATTCTAAAGAGTGTATTTTAGTATTTAGTGGAAATAGGCAAGCTCATGCTACAAGCATGCTGCATCTAAGCCATTGATTAGTTGTAATGGATGAAAGGGAAACTAGTATAAATACAGAGTTAGAAGACACTATTAACATGTTTTATAGGAGAAACAAGCAGTTGTTTTACACAATTCCCTGAAATATCTTCCAGGAAAGGTTTTTAAGAAGTATAAAGTTAGATCACAAATAAATTGAGACAATGTAGTTAAAGTTTATCAAGAAACTCGGTATAAAATAGTGGAAAGAAGAAAGAAGCCATAAGGAGAAAAATAAACACAGGAAAAAAGATACAGGTTAGATCTGTACTCAGAAGCCATTGTAAAATAGCTTACTTGTTGTCATTGTGTATGTTTGGAATAATCTGTAGCTGACAAAGTCATTTAAAAGGAGAAACTGCTTTATTTGAGGGATCAAAGCCTAAAAATAGAACATTCAAGCTATTTTAAAGTTACAGCTGTGGTAATTTTCGTGATCATAACATTTCAGAACTCCTCCTTGATATCTTTTTTATGGTAAAGGCTTTCACTATCGCAGAAAGCTAGCTAAAATATGTTTCTTGTGAGTGACCCGTATTTGCATCTTGAGGAGAACATGTCATAAATGAGGGAAACCCAGCATACCCATAGCAATGCGATTCTCCGTAACTCTTATGGTAAACACCTGTCTTTTTGAGAAATACTCATTTTCAGTAGGAAGTGCTGTAACATGTTAAATTGTGAAAATTTTGGGTTATATTGTCCTTGTGAATATCTGTGTGCCTCTCCTACACTCACCTAATAGAGAGGAGACACTCAGGAGGCCAAGCACATATGGAGGTGTATTTAAAGGTTTCATTTCTTCTTACAGTCACACTGCTAGGTCCTCCAAAACGTAACTTGGGTGTTAGGACCCTACACTTTCATGGAGGGTCAGGAATGTGATTTTAAGCCCTTAAGCCAATGCAGCTCCATCAGTATTTCTCTACTCCTGCGTATGGATTTCCGCTTCTCGGACCTGCAATCAGAGGGAATTTACGTCTCCTGATTTGGTCAATTTTTACTACCAATCGTGCGTGTCTGATTTTGTGAGGTACTAAACAACATATTGACAAATTACATCAGTAGAGTGCCATTTTAGTAGTCAAGAGATTGGTTCTCTCTATAATTTATAAGCTCACCCTTTCCCATTTTACCCTTTCTGGAGTGTTCAATAAAGGCCTAGTGAGGTCCATGGGAGAGCCGTGAAAGAAAATGAGATGTCAGAGAGGTGGACAAGTCAGGGCTGCGGAGAGAATCTAAAAAGCACAATAGATTTTTCAAAGTAAGATCTACGACAGAATAAGGGAAGGTCTGTGGAGAGCATGAAATTCGATCAGATGGACTAACGGAGATGGAAAAGTCTGCCGAAAGGAAGCCGCAGCCCCAGTGACAGGGAGACAATTTTCTGATCTCAGTGGAAAGTGAAAACTGGAGACAGGGCTATTACAGTAGAAAGAGAAAGACAAATGAAGCAACAGAAAAGGACACATATATCCAAGTCTCTGTGCACAGTCCCCCAAGAAAGATAGCAAAGTCAAAACGCATTCACCAATCTATACACACTGGAGAGGACATTATCATTATTTAGCCTTTACGGAGTACTTTCTACTCAGAAAGAGCATTTTTCTCAAGTGGAAACCAAAGAGTGAGCAGTCAATATTATTATCCAAGCAGGTGCCCTAACCTTCAGGGGGGTCCCTTGGAGCATAGCTCCATACCAGGTAGGATGTGAGTGGTGCCCTTGGGGTTATGCTAAACTTGGAGTCAGGCTGGTTTTCCTAATCCTTCTTGATTATTCTTGGTACTTGTCAAAGTTCGTCTAGATCTTTGCGCTTGCAGGCTCTTCAGCCTGCCCTCATTCCTGCTCGTGAAAATCTAATGGAGCCACAAAGTTTCACTCAAGTCATATCTCCTCTCTGAGGTTTTCTCACATCCTATCCATGCCCTTTCTTCTAAAATTGGACTGATCTTCCTCTGTTACACAGCAAAGGATCCACTGGAGGGTCTAGCCTTTCTACAGGGAGGGCCTTAAAGGTAGGAAACTGGAAGAGAGGGCAAGGGAATGTATTAAAACTGTATTGGCATGGCAAGCATTTTTCTTTTAGTGACATTGTGAGTTTTCAGGACAGGTTTTGGGATTGGTAGAGATTATGTAGAGGTTAAAGCTTCCCCATGGCACCCTTTGCCAGCACCAATTATGTTTTTATACTCTAGGGTTTGTACCTATAAAACATATATAAAGGGCCTTTTCAGAATTAGGATGAGTTTTATTATTTTAGCCTTCAGAGCATGTAACAGAATGTATGTAATATCTTTTATTTTAGGAAGTGTTTGTTGAAAATAGAAAATAAATTTTGAGCAAATACTGAAAGTACTGATGTTCTGAAATATTAATGCTGAGTGTAAAGCATTAAGTTCAGTTAAGTTTTTGGTCAAGTGAATTTTAGATCTGTTTTCTATTTTATCCTGTAATTTAGCCCAAAATAGCTTCCCCCCTCCTCTCTTTCATTTTAGCACTTTGATAAAAACTGACCCCTAAAACAATTTCTTAAGCATAACTCCCTAAATTTTTAGGACCATATTTGATTACCTGGACAGAGAAAGAAACAAATGGATTGTAAAATTTTTTTTCCATTGTAATCCATGCCAAATTAAAGATGGGTAGAGACATATAAACATATTTTAAATCATGTTTAATCCATCATTTCATTTAATTTTGCTATTATTTTCTTGAGCTGTTTACAGATGAGCCCAAGCAGTTGTAATGTTGAATCCCTCCAAAGTTAATTTGTCTTTCTGCCTCAACCTCTAGTCTGAGTTTTGGGATTCCAATAATACCCTCAAGTCAATGTTTAATATTATATATTTTCATTTAACTATTCATTAAAATATAATGTCTGTAAAGATGAACTCTCACCAGTTAGGAAATTTACAATTTTCTGAAACCTTTATATGTAGAAAATTTATCTTTGACCATCTGTTTGCATAGGAGATATAAAGTCTAGAGCCCATATACAAATATTACCAATAACTGCTGACTTAACCAGGTTAGAAGATATGGGTTTTTACATGAAAAGAAAATGCATATCCTGTCAAATACCTGCCCAGTCTATTTGTCATACATGATATTCTCTCTGCTGCTGATGCAGGGAATTGCCACTTATTACACCAGCTATATTAAGATTCTCCAGAACCAGTAAGACATATAGAGATACATAAAAAGAGACTTATAATGAGGGATTGGCTCACATGACTATGGGGGTGGAGAAGTCCCACAATCTGCCGTCTGCAGGCTGGAGGCCCAGGAAAGCTAGTGGTGTGGTTCTAGTTCAAGGCCAAAAGTCTGAGAACCAGGGGAGCCAATGGTGTAAGTCCCAGTCTGAGTTCAAAGGCCTGGAAACCAGGAGTGATGATATCTGAGGGTAGAAAGTGGCAGTCCCAGCTTAAGCAGAGAGAGCAACTTCACCTTCCCTCCACCTTTTTGTTCTATTTGGGCCCTAAATGGATTGGATGATGCCAACCCAAGTTGGTGAGAGTGGATCTTTGCTCAGTCTACTTATTCAAATGTTAATCTTTCAGAAACACCCTCACAAACACACCCAGAAGTATTGTTTTATAAGCTATCTGAGCTCCCTTAGCTCAGTTGAGTTGACACACAAAATTAGCTATCACACCAGCCCAAGAAATGAATCAAATGTGTGGAGCCAGGGCTGAACTTGCAGTTAGAAATTCCAGCCAAGTGCTAGCTGCCATCACCATAAGCAAATGAGGCATGCCTCTTTCATATCTGAATCCTCAGGATATAATCTCTTGATCCAGTAGTTGTAAAATGCCAGGCTCCTACTCTTTACTCATCTCCTTAAGTGGTAGAGATGTGTTTACCCCAGATCCCAGATCTGTGTTAACTGGAGTAGAAAATCAAATGGCCACTCTTTGGTGTAGGAACTTTTGTTGGCTTACTTTGCCTGCTCTGTAAGTAACACTTGCCGCCCCAGTGTTGCCTTTTATATTTCTCAACTGCAATTAGACTCATAACATGCTCAGTGGTGATCAAAGGGTAGCAGCCATGTTGTACCCCTCCTTACCCTCATTCTGTTCAACGTTCTTCTTGTACCTGGCTTCCTGAGTTACTCACCCACTTGGTGTCATATATCTAAGATCCTATCCATATTCTTATCTTTGTCCCAATTTCTTACCAGATGTCTTAGCTTCCTTCTAGGACCTGGCCTAGTATTTGTCATTCTTATCTCTGGATACTGGAGTCCTCTCTTTGTACATTGGCCCCAGAGCCCCATCACTATATTTTATGTCACTTGTTTATGGTTTCTTTCATGTACTCATGCATTTCTTGATAATTCCTTGTTTATTTGTTTCTTGCCTGTCTTCTCCCCAACTAACATGTAAGTATCATGAATCTTTGGGCCTTATTTGTCTTGCTTTTTCTCCTGTCACCAGTTCCTAGAACAACATGGCTCAGGAACTGTTTAGTGACTGAATAAACCATGTAATAGGAAAATAATCAAGATGCTCCCTTTCCTTCTGCCTGGACTTTTGAGTTTTGACTTTCTGGGTACCTTGGGGAACTGGACTTCATGGACTTGTGGTGCTAACAGCTTGTGTGAACATTGCCTGGAGAGTTTAGTATCCATAAATGCCAAGACAAACCTCAAAACATCCACTGTCAGCTTAACCTCAGCTAACTGAGCAGCTCTTGTTCTGGGTGCCTTTCTAGTAGGGAACATCTAGTCCAGGGTTAGCAATTAAATGACATTGATGCCATTACCTCATGATGACTCTGTTATCAGATGACTCATGGAATCGCTCAGATACAGGGAAATTGAGAAACAAGTGCTTCAGAGACCTCCAGGTCCAGTTCAAAGTGCTAATTTTGAGCTCTTGAGCCCTCAGTATCTTGGTGTGGGTTACTTTCAGGTATGACTATCAATTTATGGCATATGGGCACAAGATGCCTATAAATAGCTTTATTATTCCTTCAAATATTGTTCTTACTTGCTTGCCTAAAATATGAGTAAGAATTACATTCTTTCTCATCAAAGGTCTATTATGTTGCATGCAAATGTGTTTGTGAGAAAACACACTCCAGCAATTATCAAGCATTTTTACCTTATTTTAAGGAGAGTCAGATTAACATTTGATAGAGAGGAGCGGAGGGACTAAGCTCTTTTTTTTTTTTTTTTTTTTTTTTTGCGGTACGCGGGCCTCTCCCGTTGCGGAGCACAGGCTCCGGACGCGCAGGCTCAGTGGCCATGGCTCACGGGCCCAGCCGCTCCGCGGCATGTGGGATCTTCCCGGACCGGGGCACGAACCCGTGTCCCCTGCATCGGCAGGCGGACTCTCAACCACTGCTCCACCAGGGAAGCCCCTGGGACTAAGCTCTTAAGTGGGAAGGAAGACTGCCTATTATGGAAGAAACATGGGGCTGACTGGAACTAAGAAGTTAGTATGGACCAACCAACCAATTTTCTTCACCTTCGGGCCTACGACTATGCACAGATCTTGTACATTAATTAACTTAGATTTGGGTTCCCCAAAGTGTATTCCAAAAGAATCCTGTTCCTACAAGATTTGCCTCAGAAAAAGGGACTATGAAGGGAAATAAGTTTGGGAAACCTGGATTCTAGAAAAACAGACAATTTGTTAAACCAGATTTAAATCCATGTTTACTCAATGATTCACCTTGGTAAGAAAGGAGAGTGGTTGGCTAATGTTTAGTAACGTTCCATGGGTTTTGTGTTCTCTGGAATGCACTGTGGAAAACACTGCTTACTCAACTTCGTAGAAATATAAATGAACTGGAGGGCTCCAGGTAACAGTCATCACATTTCATCCATAAAGAACTCAAGAAGAAATTAGATTTCTGTGGAAGGACCTTGTGTGTGGGATTCTTTGTTCATCATGGTTTGGTCCAATCCTTATCTAATAACCTTCTACAAGCAGGACTGTAAAGAACTGAAAGACACATCTCTTTACATTGACATCTTATTTATTTTAATATATGCCAGTCGTTGCTCTACTTTTTATGCATTCTGATTGTTATCCCTTTGAACTTTGGCCCTGAGGCAGTTTAATCATGATTGGTTCAATTGTGTAAATTCAATAAACAAATCTTGGCCAGGGTCCCTTGGAGGTATTATCCTGACATTTATCTTAGTGTGTTTACAAAGCTTTTTTCACCCAGTCTTAGAACCATAGCCTCTGCCATGTGTTCTTTAATTCAGAGAAACCTACTACTTTACAGAAAAAGCATCTTAGATCACTTAAAGTTCCTTCATTCCTAAAAAGAACACATTTTTGATTGATTTCAAGTCTCTAATTTCCTTGTATTTTTACCTTCAAACCAGTCTCAGCAAAGGCATAGCCACAAGGAGTCAGTTGCTACAACTACACCCAGCCCTTAGTGGAAATAAGACTATCAAACTTCATTTTTTATATCTCTTTTCAAAGAGTAATTTCTACATCTTTTACAATATCTAAGTGTAGCCTAGACGAGAAGAGTATTTTCTACTACCTTTAAATAGTTACTCTTATTTAAATATAAAGGTGTTCTTTTTTCTTTCTAGTTGATGCTACCACTGACCAAAATGCTAAGTACTGCTCAAAATTGATCTTCCACAATAAATATGCAAACTAAATGACAGTGGCGTTATTATGTATCACCCCAGGGTACTATAAAAGCACAATTTGGGAGCTATATCTAAGATATACCTCTCTCCCTATCTTTCCTAGGAATTGTTAATAGGTGGGAGATTTTATATTATTAATTAAGAAACTTGAGGAAATGATCATTTTAATAGCTCTTGTCTTCCTTTTGAAAGGGAGAAAAATGGGCCACTTATGTGAACATAATTTCATTTCTCCAAGCTGTTTAAAATAGTTATTTCATGCGGAATATTCACATCGGCTTGTAAATGGATATATGAGAATTTAAGTTAAAATGTTTCAACTCCATATACTAATGTTTAGATCTGGTATTCATCCAAGAATTGGGTCCCTCACAATTATAGCATCTGTTTTTGTTTGGTTAATTTTATAATCTCAGATGTTTCCATAAATCCTGAATTAAAGAGAAAACTGCTGGGACCAATTTGTGTGGGTAGGCTAAATGTAATAGTCTACCATCACTGTGCAAGGATGTTTTGCTTTTTTTTCCCCTGTGGCTTGTCATTACAGATATCACATTTCAGCAAATGCTTCCATGCTTAAAAAAAAAAAAAGGAAAAGTGATACTGCACAGAAAATGGTCCATTTCATCTTGTCTCGGTTAGATTACGATATTTATGATTTGGGCCATTTGTGCCATTGAGAAGATGGTAACAAATGGGTTAGTCACTTTTCGCTCTATCATAAAATTTTCTATAGAATTCATAGATGTTTCTAGTTCCTTAAATTAGTTCAACACACAAGGACAAATGCTTCTCTAGTAGTGAAAAAACAGAGTCAATGAAAAGGATGACCAGGGACACAGAAATACCATATTGTTTCCTTCCTTACAGTTACTTCAAAGAAAAATAGTAACAATAAAAATGTAGAACGGTTATAAAGCAAAAACTAACCCACCACTGTAAAGCAATTATGCTCCAATAAAGATGTTAAAAAAAAAAGTGGAACACTGTAAATAGGTCAACATTTTGTGTCTTTCCATATTACTGGTCAGATTCTCACATACTGAGTAATTAAGAACCTGCACGGTATCTTTATAGATTCCTTTCCAACAACACAATAATGAAGGGAGAGTTCCTTTTATTCTTTATTTGCTTTATGAAGAACTGAGCAGGCAGTGACTTTTCAAGCAGCTGTAAGATTGCACTGAAATTAGGAAAACCTAAAGCACATGGAGAATATGTTCATTGTTTTAGGGTTCCCTCAGATTGTAGGGTACAGCTTACAAGATAGTACCTGGAACTTTTAACAACTTAAATATTTATTCAATCATTGTTAGGGTATTTTTTAAAAATCTCATTTTAAAAAAAATCTCATTTTCACTGAAGACAATGGAATCACAAATAAAAGGAAGCATTTCTGTCAACTACTGCTCCTTTGCTCTCTAGATGAAATCCTCTTTGAGTTCTGCTCATCTGTAGATGAATGATTTGGGGGACTCCACTGGAGGATGGATATTTTTAATTGAAGGTGCAAAAGCCTGCTAGTTCTATCTCTCAGATCATAATAATTTTTCTCAATAAAATGAAGTTATTTATCTAATTTTCATTTAGAAGACAATTGAACTTTTTCAAAATGGTTCTAGTTCTTTCATAAAAATTAATTGATGGCATTCATTTAAGTCTAACTTCTGAATTTTTAATTTTGGAACTAATTTTATGTGCTTTGGAGAACATAGTTTCCTCTTTATTGAGAAATGTAATATAATTTCATTTATCATTATAACTCTGAGGGATGCCCTTAAAATAATAAGTTATCCTTTATTAAGCTTTTCCCTACAAATTATTTGAATTTTGGTTATTTTAGATAATAACTTGCCATTTTATTTAGGGAAAACTTTGTGGTCAGTTATTAGCCATAGTGGAGAAAAGTATAAAATATACTGTAGGAGAAAGTAGCAAATCTGATTCCTAAACACTGTAAAGTAAGAAAGGGGTGATACAAAGTTAGAACTCTGTAGTATGAGACCTTCCATAAGGTAGTTAATATCTCTGAGCTCAATTATGAATAATAATAGTAATGCTGAAGGGGTACTGCAACGATTAAGTGAAAAACTAGCGTAACATGCCTAGCACAGTGTCTGGGATAAATACTATACATCTAAGATCTATGTCTAGATCTATACAGAGATAGATGTATAATTGAAAGCATATCATATTAAATATGAATGATTTCAAGTAGGACATAGATAATGCCAAAACCTTCCACAAATTTTCAAACCTGTCTTTGCTGAAATTTGTGTGATTTAGGTATGACTAAACAGAAAAATGCCAAAGAAAATGAAATCCTTCCTGCTTTATGTTATAGTATGCCTTTTAAGTCTGTCTAGACATTAATATATACTTATTTAAGCAATTATAGAAAGGAAGGTGAAAAGGGTCAATAATATTCCAGTTAATATTTATATTTCATCTAGTATAAAATCCTAACGTTGGTTCTAATAAAAGACCTAAATTAGTGTCAGAAAATAACTTATTATTAATAATTTAGAAATTCACAAGTATTCAAAATTCTTTTCCTGAAGGATTCAAAGTAATTTTAGTGTTATTTAAATAAACATATTTTATTAAAACAAAATATGTTAAATATTTCTTTTAAATTTTCTTTTGTCTATATTTTTAAAATTAACTTCCCTGGTTCTACCAAACAAGAGCATATAAATAACAATTTAGAAACAGTATTTTGAAACTCTCTATACTTTTTTAAACTATATATACAAACAATATATTTTAATTACAGAAAAGCAGGACAAATAAACTAAAAATGATATTTAATCTCAACACCTGTAGAATTATTTTTAACATTTCATGTCCTTCTGAGTTTCCTTAGAAGCCAAGCCTGCAATCATGTGCACAAGGGAATGATGTGCACAGGTTTAATAGAGAGAGGGCTCTCAGGACAAGGGAAGGAGTGGGATAAGGTGGGGGGAGGAGCTAAGGAAGTCTGTGGAGTCAGCTCAAGTCTCAGGTTGCAATCTCAGGTGGAACTCAGAGCATGGACTGCACCCCAGTGTTGGTTACCACTTGAGACAAGGGGCCCAGGCAGTTGTATTCTCTATAATTCAGTCATTGATAGTGGGATGCCCCCAGAGGCTCAAGCAAGGCAGTTCCTATTTGGTAAAGGACACCTCTTCAGAGGAAGGAGGCAGTGGTGAGCTATCAGCAGGCTATGTTTATAGCAGCTCAGTGTGGATGCACTGACCCAGTAAAAGTGACAGATATAGAAGAGGCACCTACAGCATCCACTACCCTTTCCTTCTAGACTTAAACGAATATGTATTATTTTACCTACATAGTAAAATTACATAGTATGCATTATTTTAATTGCTTTTTAAAGCATTAGCAATATATGATGAATACCTTTCCATGTTAACAAATACATTTCTATAACAGATGCATAATGTATTATAAGTATAGATATACCTATTCATTATTTTCAGATCTCTCTTCCTTTTGAATGGAAAATGTACTTTTATCTAAATATTTATCTCAGAAGGTAGAAACATTGAACTGTTATTTTATCTTTCATACATTTCCACGTGTTATAGTTATGTACCTCCCCTTGCCCTCACCCCGAAATAAATAATTTCTATATTACTCTTTCTGAGATAATTCTTTTCCAGTTAGTTTTCATCTCTCAGTCAAGGTCAAGATAGGAAAAAGCTAATTATGTCTTTTTATTGGTGATGAGTGAAAGCAAAAACTTAAATTAGGTTTACTTCTGCTTTAATTAGGAAGAAAATAAAGTTACTCCTGTTTTGGAGAAATTGAATAGAGAAATTTTGGCTAGTGAAACTGGTGTCCTCAGAGACACCAGTTTTTTTTGTTTGTTGGCTTTTTTACCTGTTTCGGAAAATCTTCTGTTTTTTCACTTTCATCCAATAACTTCACAATGGATAACTGTGTGCCGGAGAAATTTTGTGTCTACTGTGATTAAAACATGTCAGGGCTGACATATATTTAAGGTTCTCACATTTTCCTTTGAGTCCATATTTTTCATGCTTAATATAAGTAAATCACATTTTTTTCATCATTTTTATATAAAGTTTGAAAAGCTTTTCACCTTCTGCATATCTCATTTTGGTTCCTGTTACACACAATCAGCCAAAATTTGTTATGCATATTTGTGTAAATCACTGGACCAGAGTCCAGGAAATTGAAAAGTATTCCTGGTCCCTGACCTCAAGGAGCTTAAAAATCTAGGTGTGGGGTTAAATAACCATATAGGAGCAAATAACCACATAAAGTTGAGGTCACAAGACAATCTATTGACTGGCATAGGAGTTGTAAGAAAGTACTTTTTATACTTTCACATGAGAACCCAGCATGATTTAGAAAAGTTTCACTAAACAGTAGAACTTAAACTGCTTTTTTTTTTTAAAAGAGTTTTTTTTTTTTTGGATGTGGACCATTTTTAAAGTCTTTATTGAATTTGTTACAGTATTGTTTCTGTTTTATGTGTTGGTATTTTGGCCAAAAGGCACATGGGATCTTAGCTCCCCAACCAGGGATCGAACCCGCACTCCCTGCATTGGAAGACAAAGTCTTAACCACTGGACTGCCAGGGAAGTCCCTTAAAATGCTTTTGAAAGATGTGGAAAGTTTGGCAGACCAGAGAAGAAGAAATAGACATTCTACAAAGAGAGTAAGAGTTTGAACCAAGGTGGGGAGGGTAGAAAGCTCAAGCAGAGGTTTGAGTAATTTTTAGGGAGGCTGGTATGAATCATTGAATTAAATCAAATCAATACCTTGGAAGAAAAAAGGAAGAAGAAAGGAAGAAAAGAGTGAAAAAAGAGAGAGGGAGAGTGGTGGAATAAAAATTATAGTTGCCTGCAGTAACTTTTAAAGAAGTTTCACATTTTTTTACACTGAATTGTGGAATACAGCATTTTCATATATTATTCCTGTTACTTGCCTCAAGATACTGGCCAAATAAGTCACCCTTAATTTAAGGAAATGCAAGTTGTGTAGTGTTTTTAAAGTTTATTCCAACTTGAAGGGTATCAGTTACCATGAATGAAGGGTAAGCCATCTCTTTTATTTTTAAATATATGATCTGAGTGAGACTTTGTAATTTTGTTGGTCTTCACAAATCACATTCTTTTTTTTTCTTTTGAATTTTATTTTATTTTTTTATACAGCAGGTTCTTATTAGTTATCTATTTTATACATATTGGTGTATACATGTCAATCCCAATCTCCCAATTCATCCCACCACTACCCCCTGCCCCCGCTTTCCCCCCTTGGTGTCCATATGTTTGTTCTCTACATCTGTGTCTCTATTTCTGCCTTGCAGACCAGTTCATCTGTACCATTTTTCTAGATTCCACATATATGCGTTAATATACAATATTTGTTTTTCTGTTTCTGACTTACTTCACTCTGTGTGACAGTCTCTAGGTCCATCCATGTCTCTACAACTGACCCATTTTCATTCCTTTTCATGGCTGAGTAATATTCCATTGTATATATGTACCACATCTTCTTTATCCATTCATTTGCTGATGGGCATTTAGGTTGTTTCCATGACCTGGCTATTGTAAATAGTGCTGCAGTGAACGTTGGGGTGCCTGTGTCTTTTTGAATTATGGTTTTCTCTGGGTATATGCCCAGTAGTGGGATTGCTGGGTCATATGGTAATTCTATTTTTAGTTTTTTAAGGAACATCCATACTGTTCTCCATAGTGGCTGTATCAGCTTACATTCCCACCAACAGTACAAGAGGGTTCCCTTTTCTCCACACCCTCTCCAGCATTTGTTGTTCATAGATTTTATGATGATGCCCATTCTAACTGGTGTGAGGTGATACCTCACTGCAGTTTTGATTTGCATTTCTCTAATAATTAGTGACGTTGAGTAGCTTTTCGTGTGCCTCTTGGCCATCTGTATGTCTTCTTTGGAGAAATGTCTATTTAGGTCTTCTGCCCATTTTTGTATTGGGTTGTTTGTTTTTTTTAATATTGAGCTGCATGAGCTGTTTATATATTTTGGAGATTAATTCTTTTTTTTTTCCTTTTCTTTTTTGTGGTACACGGGCCTCTCACTGTTGTGGCCTCTCCAGTTGCGTAGCACAGGCTCCGGAAGCGCAGGCTCAGTGGCCATGGCTCACGAGCCTAGCCGCTCCGCGGCATGTGGGATCTTCCCAGACCGGGGCACGAACCCATGTCCCCTACATCGGCAGGCAAACTCTCAACCACTGAGCCACCAGGGAAGCCTGGAGATTAATCCTTTGTCCATTGATTTGTTTGCAAATATTTTCTCCCATTCTGAGGGTTGTCTTTTCATCTTATTTATAGTTTCCTTTGCTGTACAAAAGCTTTTAAGTTTCATTAGGTCCCATTTGTTTATTTTTGTTTTTATTTCCATTACTCTAGGAGGTGAGTGAAAAAAGATCTTGCTGCAAATCACATTATTTCTAAACTACAGCTGACCCTTGAACTACATGGGTTTGAACTACATGGTCCACTTACATGTGGATTTCTAGTACTACAGTACTACACGATCTGTGGTTGGTGGATTTGTGGATGCAGAACCATGGACAGAAGGGCCAAGTGTAAAGTTATACATGGATTCTTGACCACATGGGGTTGGCACCCTAACCCCCATGTTGTTCAAGGGTCAACTCTATGGCATTCAGAGTGGAAATTCAGAAAAAAAGAATGAAAAAATTTTCGGCTTCATTTTCCTGCATGAAAACAATTAAAAAAAAAAGAAGAATGAAAAACACAGAGGAAACTCTGTAATTTAACTTCAACAAAAATTAAAATATTGCCTCAATTCCTACCTCAAACTATGCAGGACAGCTGCTGAATGTGCTATTTCTATCAAATCAAGAGAGGATATTAAGGGAGATCTCATAGCATTACAGATTTGGGGCAGTATATAGAATAATCCAGAAGTAGGTGGCATGGCCCTGAGACACTCAAGCAACAATCCCTTATTTGGGATTGCAGCTGTGGACCAAGTCTGTTAGCAGGAACATTCCCAGTCACATTTGACCCAGCAGTATGGAGTGGGGGTATCTGGCTTGGATGAGAAGTTGTTCATTCTTTCACCCATTTCTCTTTTCAGGAAGGGTGGAGTAGTGTGTGTACATCAGCTTTGCAGCTGCTGATAATAATGGCTAAACAGAAAGAAATAAATACCAAATGATCACACAAAACACTTGTATATGTCACAACTGAGGCTTTGCCTGTCAGCCCACAGGTAGAAACCAGGATAACCAGAGCCCTGGTGAAGTGTACCCTCATGATAGAGTGTGTGACAGACTTGCTGACCAGCAACATTGGGGCAACATATCTAAATTGGCATTCCACATAGCCCAGCCCACTTTCCCAGAACCTTACTGTTCTGTTCCACAACAAGTGGCTCACCCAGAGGAAAAGGCCCCCACTAAAAGATGAGTAATAATAAAAAGGAAACAGTGAGCAATATTAGCAGAAAAAGAGGAGGCAAGAAATACAACAAAAAATGACAGTGAAACTGCACATCAGAAGAAAAATTATGGCAGAAAGTTAAACATTTCTTTATTGTTGTATCAGGCATTAAAAGATAAACTTTTTGAAACAATCGTTAAAAAATAGATTCAGAGTATCCTATTCAGAAGGAAGAGATGGAAGGGGAGCTGGAAAACAATGAAAGGAACATATAACACAATCATAGGGAAAAAACAATAACAGGGAAGTAATAAAATGTGAAATGGATATATTACAAACACAATCATAGACATATAGTAAGGGATCAAAAAGCATAGCAAGGGGGCTTCCCAGGTGGCGCAGTGGTTGAGAGTCCGCCTGCCGATGCAGGGGACACGGGTTCGTGCCCCGGTCCGGGAGGATCCCACATGCCACGGAGCGGCTGGGCCCGTGAGCCATGGCCACTGAGCCTGCACTTCCGGAGCCTGTGCTCCGCGACGGGAGAGGCCACAATGGTGAGAGGCCCGCGTACCGGAAAAAAAAAAAAAAGCATAGCAAAATAAAATGTCAAAGAATAAAGATTGATAACTAGAATAATAATACACAGAAGACAGGTAAAGAAAAGCCAATAAATACACAAATGGAATTCCTGAGGAAACGGGAGTGGGGAGGGGTTTCAAAAATATAAAAGAAGACCTATAATAAAAGAAGAACTCAATCTTTGTCATACTTATATTAAAGTGTTGCATCTGATAGTGACCTAAATTTACTTAAGAAAAAAATGTCTAAAAGATAGCTGGAGGGAAAATACTGGAACCATATTTAGCATTAACAAGCAGTTAATGCGGGTCCACTACAAGGATACATAGCAATATCTTAGGTATCTAAACCCTGAGAATTTCTCAGATTCTGGATTTCCCACTGAAAACTTTCATGAGAGAGCTTCCAAGAAGTATTAGGTAGAGAGCCCAGGAACTGAAGTATTGTTAGTATTGTATTATTCCCAAAGAGTCCAAGGCCATGTCCAATTGTAACATTTCACTTCTCCCTATTGCAAATATCCAAGAGAGAGAGAAATTGGGCAAGTCTTTCTTTGTCCCTTTCTCCCTTTCTTTTTCTTTCTTTCTTTCTTTCTTTCTTTCTTTCTTTCTTTCTTTCTTTCTTTCTTTCTTTCTCTTTCTTTCTTTCTTTCTTTCCTTGTTCCTTCCTTCCTTCCTTCTTTCCTCTCTTTCATTCTTTCAACACCATTCTGGAAGTCAGTGACACTACCTAGCTCCTCTTTTGCCTCTGGATAAAACCATATACTCCTTCCCTTTCTAGAACTAAGTAAAAGAACAGATTTAAGAGACATAAAATAATATAGCATTTCTTAGTCACAAGAAATATTCCTTCACAGCTTATTACATTGGAAGACAGCTTAATTTAGTACAAAAACTGTATAGATTATTCATGTATTCATTATATAATTATACTGATGAATTTATACAAATGACTTAAGCATTTGCACATACATAGTTGAACATATTTACACAAATGGAAAGGTCACACACTTCATTTTGAACTTTTAATAAGTCCTGGTCAGCTGTTGGCACGAAGAGTGTATTGTTAGGAAAAAATGGTACACTAATTGTGAAATGGTGGCTATTTCTCTATTTGTGTTGAGAGCAAGTAATGACTCAGAGGGCAGAGCCAAGACTCCAGTGCACAAGACAAGAGCTAAGAGAACAGTGAATCAGGAAATTATTATTATTATGCCCCCAGGGGGCAGAGCTGGTCCCTAGTCAAAGAGCATTCTCTGTTTCCAGAGTAGCAGCCCTGAAAATATGTACCTGACCAGATTTCAGAATTGCTACGGATCAGTGGCTCTATACACCTTCCATTTCCTCTTTCTTGAACAGGAGTGTCTATTATAGTTATCGTATCCCTCTTTCACTATTGCATTTTGCATGTATGTGTGAAGGTGAGGTGGGGAGGGCGGATAACTTGTCATTTTAGTTCACAAATCAAGAAGAGCCACACTTGAGCAACTGCATCTGAGTCTCTGAACCTGTGGAAACTTGTCCCCACCTGGACCATGTTTAATGATGAAATCCTGGACTTAGAGCTAATAGTGTAATTGAATAAGACTTTTGGGGTATTGGGAGGGGGATGGTGTATTTTGCATGTGCAAGGGATCTGCACTGTTTTAGCCAGAGACTGAATGGTAGTTGTTTGTCTTCAAAGATGACTCTCCAAAAATTCTTATCATCTCACTATTTGCATGCCTCTTCCATGAAGAAGTGCAGACCATTTTGAATCTGGGCTGGCCTGGTGACATACTTTGATCAACAGAATGCTATGGAAATGGTGTGGTGTATTTGAGAAGCTGGATTTTAAGAGGCCTGGCAGCTTCTGTCCTTGTTCATTTGGTATACTCTGGCTGCTATTAAAGGAATTCTAGCCTAATGACAAGAGACTATGAGGGAAGAGGGGCCCAATCATCCCAGTGCCACTGCTGAGTCTAGTCCCCAGTCAGCTCAGGCTGACTTCAGCTGAGTAGTTCCAGAAGACCAGCAAAACTTCCACCCAGACGACCTATAGAACAGTGAAAATCAAAACATCGATATTGCTCTAGGTCACTAAATTTTGGAGCAGTGTGTTACACAGCAATGAGTAACTAGAGCATTAAGTGCTCCCAACTGGATTTCAGACATTTCTAGGCAAGTGTGGGAAATGTGAAATATGCCAGACAGGATGCCATTTAAAAAATACTTTTTGGTTAGAGGAAAATGAGACAAGTGATTGCATATATAGGGGGAAAGCAAAGGGACAGGCTGGAAAGAATGGGAAAAACAGCATTGCCTGCTTCAGACTTTGGGCTATAAGCCTGGACTCCTGACAGGGTCCTGCAGGAAGAGACATAGAGCACTTAGAAATACAGCTTGCTGCCTGTGTAACAAAGAGGGACTTGGAAATTGTGCCAGTGTGACAGGCATTCTCTCTTTTTGGGTGCAGAGCAGGAACACAGCCCCACTCTGGCTCTTTGGACACTGACCACTTTGTGGGTCCTAGAGGATGGTGCCCAGATGCAGATGTTCTTGCCGTGAGCGGGTGGGCTGTGAAGCATCAGCAAGAGCACTTCTGCTGGTTTCTTGAAAGTGTTAGTGAGTGAGAGAGCGTGGAACTTGAGCAGATGCACTATGAGCTCCTAAAACTCCACCCCCCCCCTTCGCTCTCCTAGAACAAGCTGGGTCATATTTTGAGGTGGCTTCATTAGGTTGTGAGCAATGGAGTAGAGAAATTTAGTTATTATTGTTAACATGACCTTATTTGAAGCCATAAGTTGGTAACTCCTAGAATAATTCAGGTCATATAATGATACTTGTATTTATATACACAATTATATTTAATATGTCATAATATATAATTATATATATATTATTAAATATAATATCTTTTTGCAATATCATGTTTCTTTCATACACATTATCTCTTTTAAAAGCCTCCTGACCACCCTGTGAAGTATGTAGGTCAAATATTATTTTCTCCATTTTTAACTGAGAAGTAAACTCATCTTAAATAAGAGATTAAAGGACTTTCCCAAGATTACAAAATAAAAGTGATAGAACCAGGACTTGAATTTAGCTCTCCTAATTCTAGTAATCAGTGGAGGATCTGTGCTTCCCTGTCAGATTGGATGTAATTTATATGACATATAATACAAACTTTGGAAATTTTTATCTATATGTATATCAGTATATACATACATACATTTGTGCATTCATCTACATATGTAAATTTATTCTGAAGACGTGTTCTTACATCTTAGCACAGATGTAAAGAAAAAATATATAAAAACAAAATATTGGGATATAAATTACTATTTTGTCAGAAATATACCCCCACAAAATCTCCTACAATAAATATATGCTAACACAATATTTCAAAAATACTTTTGCTTACTCTTATGTACTCATTTCTTAAAAATTATTCTTGCAAACACATTTCTAGCATCTAGCATAATTTTTTAGGTATAGTCACTACTGATATAATGTTGTCTAGCAAAAAGGTTACGCATCAACAGTTTCCACTGAAATAAGCTGTCATCAGCACATTTCCTTATGAAATAATATTCATTAAAAATAGGATATTCTCTTAGCTAAAGTGACAGCTCATCACCTTGTCAATTTTCTATAATAATATACACTTTACAATACGGTGCTAACAAGACACAAGGTAGCATTTCAGTCATCTACTAGAGTGTCAAAATGGAGACTAGATATACTGCATTCAAAGAAAAGGTGCCAATTAAATGTATTCTCTCTACAGTCAGTGCTCCAGTATCATACAATAATGTGATCTGTATCCTTGTTATCCGATACTAGATACTAGTGTTCCACCACATTCAGTTTCTCTCTCTCTCTCTCTCTCTCCATTTTCAATATTAAACCCAAGCATATTTTCATAACCATTACAAGACTTGGCAGGGGGATTACCAAATCAGGGAATGCTGAGATCAAGAGCCTTGGCAGATGCACAGAAGTGGAGGAAAAAAGCAGAACACTTACAATATGGGAGGAAGCACAATGCTTACGATGAATATGTTTACAGTCTGTCACAATTAAATTGTAATCTTTACCACTGGTTAGCCATCTGACTTTACACAAATAATGAACCTTTGCAACCCTCAATTTCTTTTTATTAAAATGGGATTCTTTTTTTTTTTTTTTTTGTGGTACGCGGGCCTCTCACTGTTGTGGCCTCTCTCGTTGCGGAGCACAGGCTCCGGACGCGCAGGCCCAGCGGCCATGGCTCACGGGCCTAGCCGCTCCGTGGCATGTGGGATCTTCTCAGACCAGGGCACGAACCCATGTCCCCTGCATTGGCAGGTGGACTCTCAACCACTGCACCACCAGGGAAGCCCTAAAATGGGATTCTTAATTCTACCTCATTGGGAGGGTGTGAGGATTAAATGGTACAATGTTTGTAAAGGGTTTAGCCCAGAGCCTGACATATAATAGAAGCCTAATAAATGCCAGCTCTATTCAGAGGCCTCACTTTAAAGATGCCATTCCATTGAGAAGTCAGTTCTCTGTCTCATTGTTGCACCTCTGAATGCTTTTAAGGGGTTTTTGTCTTTGTTTTTCAACAGTTTAACTAGATATACCTCATTTTGTTTTCCTTTGTATTCAAAAGAAATGCTTGCAATTCATTTTATTAGCCGAATATGTGGCTTGAAGTCTTTCATCCACTTTGAAAAATTCTCAAAAATGATCTTTTAAAAAATAGCATCTAGCCAATTCTTTTTCTTCTTTGCTTCTACAACTCCAATTATACCTATGTTAGTCTTTATCCCTGAGACTGGTATCACTTATGCTCCTTTCTGTATTTTCCATTCTTTTTAAAATTCTGCACTGCAGCCTGATTAAACTTCTATGTCTAATTTTCTGGTTAACTCCTTTATTACATTCTTTTTTCTGTAACATTTTATTATAAAAATATTCAAGCACACAGAAAAGTTGAAAGAATTTTACATTGAACAGCCATATGTCCACCAACTAGATTCTGCCATTAATATTATATTATACTTGCATTACACATATCTACCTAACCATCTAACAATACAGTCATCAATCCATCTTACTCTTTAATGCATTTCAAATTAAAATGCAGACCTTACTACACTTCCTTCTAAACACCTCAGCATGCATACCATTAGCTAGAGTTCAGTATTTGTTTATAGTAATTTTTATTTTGAGGTAGAATTTATATACAATGAAATACACAAATCTTAGATATTTATTTGCTGAGTTTTGATAAATGCAAACACTGGTGTACCCAATCCTCTACCAAGATGTAGAACATAGTCATCCCCCTAGAAAGTTTCTTCATGCCTCTTCCCAGCCAGTCCCAACTTCCTCACCCATAAGCAATCACTGTTTTGATTTTTTTCCACCATAGGTTAGTTTTGCCTGTTCTAGAACTTCATATAAAGTGAATCATACAGTAACTATATTTTATGTAAGATTTTTTTTACATTACATAATGCTTTTGAGAATTCATCCATGTTGTTAACTATACTAGTAGTTGTATTGATTTCCTAGGGCGACTATAAAAAGGTATCAAAAGTTGAGTGGCTTAAGACAACAGCAATTTATTGTGTCACAGTTCTGGAGACTAGAAGTCTAAAATCAAGGCACTGGCAGAGCCGTGCTTTCTCTGATGGCTCTGGGGGAGAATCCTTCTTTGCTTCTGGCTTTTGATGTTTGCCAGCCACCTTTGGCATTCCTTGGCTTGTAGCTTCATCACTACAGTCACATAGCTGTTGTTTTTCTGTGTATCTTCATATCATCTTCCCTCTACGTGTCTGTCTCTGTGTCCAAATTTCACAGGGAGTGAGGGGCAAATCCAGCCCTAGAGGGAAATGCTTTGCTTCTCAGAGTCCAGTGGAGAAAGGAGCCTCCTGTTCCTGAATACTGCTCCCTCACCTGCAGGGAGAAGCTGCTGGAAGCTAAAACTTCAAACAAAAACCCTTCTTGCAATTGCATCACAGGTGTTGATCCTAGTCTCTAGTTGTATTGGTTTGTTTAAACTTTGTTTCTGGAAGCTACTCACATCATCCAGGTCCACCACTCAGATTTGGGAGACAAACTCAGGAAAGTCTTTATTTCAGTACTTCTTTGAAAGAATCTTTAAAAATCAACCAGAAACCTTCCAAACATGTATTCTTTACAGGAAAACCCTCTTAGAACACAGGCAGCATGCCCTCCGCAGTTTCAGAGCTGGTGTGGACAGCACACCTCGAAGGGGCTCAGCCTAGCATAGCTGTCAACTGCATGGAGCCCTGACTGGGCACAGAGTGCGAAGTTTTTTTTCCTGCTAAAACGTAGTTCGCCTTTAACTAAAAGAGAAAAAGAACAGAACAGGGAAAAGGGCTCCTCTGAGATGAGGGTCTTCCTCACTCTGCCCTGGTGGCAGACCCAGGTGTGGACATTGTGGGCACTGGGCCTTGTTGGCAGCAGTACATGCAGCTCAGTAACTCCCCGCACACCAAGCCCTACCAAGAGGTGGAGAATGGCAGCGTGGATGTATTTCAGGGGCTCAAGAACAATTTTATCATCTTCTGCATGTGGGCAAGTAAGCACCAAAGCATTGGATTTTTAAACAACCCCAGGCACTTAATGTGGCCCTGACCAAAGCACATTAGGGGCAACCCAAGGGCCCTGTCCAAGCAGCTGCTCTGGAACCACCTGCTGAACTACAACCACCTGCTGGGGGCAGGGGGCACTGAACAATCTGCAGGAGAGCCTCATGCAGTTCAGCAAGCCCAGGAAGCTAGTCATCACCATCAACCTTGGAGCCCGCTTCATGGCAACATCCATGTATGACCCCGGAAAGCCATTATCCCAGGATCAGTCTATGATCAGAGCAGCCAGGGCCAGCCTTTGAACATGTGCTTCCAGACCCATGACCAGATCAGCATGATCAGTGCCTACCCCAGCCTCCTGACCTCCATGAACAGTGCCCATTGCCTCCAACCTGGTCATGCCACCCATGCTGGTGAGGCTTGATGGTGGATGGTCTTCCGTGGTGGAGCCCACCTCTCACTCCCCCTCCTCCTCCTCCTCCTCACCAAGCACTGGCATTGGACACTTGCTCTGACTTAGGCTCCTCTCTCCCTTGGGTGTTCCTCTCCTTCTCATGCTGCTCAAAATGATGCTTCAGTTTTAGCAGTGGAAAACAGGTATCCATTTATTTTTACTTTTTTAACCCAGAATAAGATGCTAGTGGAGGAGGCCACCTTCTAGTACTGGGGCAGCCCCATCACTCTGATGGGCTGGTATGCTTGCTGGCCCTGGTATACATGGAGTATATGGAGTCTTGTGACAGCACCATGCTGCCAAGATAACTGTCCTGTGACAGCTTGGGCTGGGAGAGGTGGGCCTGGCTCACCTGGAAGGGCTGGCTGATGGAGATGCAGCCTGTCCTCAGGGCACCCTGTGAGACAGCTTTGATGGCACACGCCTGGCTGGCCTGGCTGTTGAGGAGATTCCTCTGGTTGGCCCAGGAGGCCCAAAGCTGTTCTTCTAGAATCCCCCATGACCAGTCTTGCCTTTTGGGGTGCCCCACCTGTGGATGGCCTGTTAGCTTGTCCAAAATACCCCAGTGGCAGCATGGGTGGCATGACCAGGTTGGAGGCAATGGGGACTGTTCATGGAGGTCAGGAGGCTGGGGTAGGCACTGATCATGCTGATCTGGTCATGGGTCTGGAAGCACATGTTCAAAGGCTGGCCCTGGCTGCTCTGATCATAGACTGATCCTGGGATAATGGCTTTCCGGGGTCATACATGGATGTTGCCATGAAGCGGGCTCCAAGGTTGATGGTGATGACTAGCTTCCTGGGCTTGCTGAACTGCATGAGGCTCTCCTGCAGATTGTTCAGTGCCCCCCGCCCCCAGCAGGTGGTTGTAGTTCAGCAGGTGGTTCCAGAGCAGCTGCTTGGACAGGGCCCTTGGGTTGCCCCTAATGTGCTTTGGTCAGGGCCACATTAAGTGCCTGGGGTTGTTTAAAAATCCAGTGCTTTGGTGCTTACTTGCCCACATGCAGAAGATGATAAAATTGTTCTTGAGCCCCTGAAATACATCCACGCTGCCATTCTCCACCTCTTGGTAGGGCTTGGTGTGCAGGGAGTTACTGAGCTGCATGTACTGCACTGGTAGGAGCGTTGGCCCTCATGGGACATGATGATGGACATGATGATGGCAATCTGGTCCAGCTTGGCAGTTGTCTTCATTAGCTTTGTGGTGATCTTTTCTATGTTTGCAGCTTCTGGCCTGTTAGGTAGGAGGTACCTGACCTGATGATCTCCTCCTGGCCCTGGATCACACAGAGCATCTTCACATGACCTTCTGCTGTTCTGACAAGGGTCCTTGCAGAAGATGTTGGACAGGAAGGTGCTGAGTGCAGGGTACCTCTGATCCTGGTCCTGGAGGCGGATGATGCAGATGGGGAAGGTGCCCAGCACCACCAGGTACTCAAGGAGTAACTGGGACAGCCCAGCCTTGGCTGCCTTCTTGCATATCACCATGAGGCCCAGCTGGCAGTGGTCATCCACAAGGATCAGCTGCTTGGCTCTGAGGACACAGGGACCATGCACTCCAGGGCTCAGTGGCCTGGGTCCCTGTGAAACTGCATCTTGGCAAGCTTCGGTCACCCGCATGTACAGCAGATGACATCTGTGTTCACGAGCAGTTCCCTCTCAGGAGCCTGCTTCAGGGCCAAGTACCACTTCTGGTCTGCAGATGACAGCTCCCAAGTCTTGTCCTTCAGCAACTGCAGCTTCTGGAGCTCTGGCATGCTACCTGTGTTCCTGATCTGCTTGTGCAGGGCCAGGATGTGCAATGGGGAGCCGAGGACCCTGCGCAGAGCTGCATGACTTTCAGCCTGGTCAGTGGAACTTCTTGGTCAGCTGATCCTTGGCTATGTTAGTTGGGGCACAGACTAGCACAGGCCCACTGAGCCAGATGGTAGATGATGGTGGCTGAGGTCACATCTCCCCTGTGCCTAGCGGTCCCTGGATCCAGCTCAGTGGTCTCTGCAGCACCATCCTCAGAAAGTCAACCTGAGAGTGGTGGAGGTCTTGGAACTCTCGTGCTGTGAAGTATTTGGGCAGCTGGCACTTTCTGATCACTCCTAGCAGTTTATGGTAGATGTAGCCCAACATGGAGCTCTCCTCCACAGCAGATGTTTTCAATACTCTGCATTCTGTCTAATGAGGCTGACTCCCACGTGAAATCCACCTGGAAGTTATGAGTTACCTCCAAGGTGCACCCACAACTACTCTGTAGCTCAATGGCGATCTCATTGCCATAATTATCAGGAGCCTTGATGATGTGGCCGATCCCTTTCCACAGGGGCACCAGGTCCCCTTTGTACCACAGGCAAATCTTATTCCCCTGCATGAGGTGCATGTCTCCTAACCAAATTATTACTAAAGCCTGATTATCAGAGTCAGTCTTGGGCAAAGTGAAGTAGGCAATTCTCTTCTTGTTAAGGTCCAGGTGCCACCTGACAGTGATGTTACCTTGACTCTGGGACTCTTTCAGTTTCTTAGAGTAGTTGGTCTCCAGCTTGACCAGAGGGCCAAATATGTTCTGGTACTGGTAAGAGTCCTCCTACCTAGGGATGATACGCTGGGGCCCTGCCTCCACCCTGGCTTCTCCAGGTCCTCCAAGGTGGTGGAAGGATTTTCCTTGCAGAGCTACCCCAGCTGGCTCATCTACTCTGTGGTGATCTGTGAGCCCACAGCTTTTCCTGCTCAGAAGGGATTGTGATCAGCCAGGACAGGAAGTAGTGGTCCTGGATCCGGGGTTTCCACTGTGAACTCTCTCGGCTGATTTTCTTGAGGCTGCTCTGAGTGGCTTAGGGCTGGCTGCACAGTTGCCCCATGACCCAGGTGGCTTTGGTAAGAATGAAGCCAAGGAGGAAGGCCTTGCTGCTGACATAGTCATAACACTCCAGAACCGTCTCCCCCGGGGCCCACCCTTGTGCAGAGTCATCTCTTTGCATTTTGCCCTCAGAGGTGACTTAGAATGTGGCTGCCAGAAGCATTTCCATGATCTACTGAACCACTCTTGCTGGTATTACAGTAAACCATGCAGTCGGGATGGGGTATTCCCCAGTAGCTGCAGGCATGTATGAGACATCCTTCCTGTAAAAAGTATCGTCTTCATCTTCTTTGAAGTTCAACTTAGCCAACTGGCTGGTCTTGCCCACGTTCTCATTCTTGCCTGGTTCTGCAGGATGCGCACGGGTCAGCCCACCTGCGAGTCCACCTGTCCGGCTGCAGCTTCCACACGGAGCCGGCCTCTAGTGCTGCCACCTTGGGAGGCGCGTCTGCGTCTGGTTGGGGAAGGCGATCTCGGTGCATTCGAACTCCGAGCCCTGCGTGTGGAAGCCTGGGAGGCGGCTTTCTGCGCATCCAGGAAAGTGCGCATGTGCGGGCTGGGCGGAAACGCCTCCAAGCTCAAGCTGCTGCCTTTGCGCTGCGCGGAGCCCTCAGCCAAGCCGAGGTCTAGGCCGCTGCGCGGCTGGGCAGTATCCAAAGGGTCGCAACCGCGCGAGCCGCGCGCCCAGAGCTGCTCTTGCTGCCCTCGGAGCCACCCGCAGCTCACAGCGACTGCAGGAACCGCCGTCACCACGGCCTGTTGTAAGTACGTTGCTTTAATTTTACCTATTCTGTCGGATGTGAGGTGGTCTCCATTGCATCCTGGATTTCTGATATTATTTTTGGTTTTAGGAGTTCCATTTTATTCTTTTGATATAAATTCTAGTTTTCTAGTTGATTTCTCTCTGTCTTGTCATCCATTTTACAGTCATTTAAAATATTTTAATGAAAACCAGTATCTGGATCACCTGTGCATCAGTTTCTATTGCCTCCCCCATCCCCCACCCCCCACCAGCTTATTTTTTATTTTGTACACCTGGTAAAGTTTTTATTGAATTACTAAAATTATGTGTAAAAATTATAGGGATTCTTGAAATGTTATCTTTCTCTAAAGGGGATTTCTTTAGCTTCTGGCAGTCAATTAGAGTCGGCGTGGATTACTTTAATTCAAACGGGCTGAGCTGATTCACAGCTGCGTTCAAGTCTGTAAGGCTGGTCTATTTCTGGCTTAACCTCAGCATAGACTCTAGCCCTTCTGGTGTCCAATTGAATACTTGGGGTTTTTATCAGAACCCCATCCTTTCGGTGGTTCTTTAATCCCATTTTTAAAATCTTCCCAGAACCATGAAACTGACAAAAATCCTGCATAGTTTCTCGAACTCATAGCAGCTACTTTCTGCGCCGCTTCTGTGCTTCTCAGCCTATACTACTTACAAACTGGCAAGTGCCTCAAGAGGAAAAAAGGCTCAGACTGTTGGGCTCAGTTCTTTCAACTCTTCTCTCTATAATCTTGGCATCTTAGGTTCTGGCTGTCTTGATGCCCTTGAACTCTAATTTTAGTCGTTTTAGGCTCATGACATTGCTGAAGTTCTTTAAAAGACTCTTGACTGTTTAAAGCACAAACAGTAATAATGGGTATGGGGTTTATAGAATATGTTGAATTAAAACATGTGGCTAATATACAAGGAATTGAGTGGGGATTAAGTGAAATTATACCGTTATATAGTTATTGTATTGTTCTTTAATATCTTATGAATTGAGACTGTGGTAAGTTAAGTGTGTGTATTACTATCTATAGGGTAACCATTACAACACATAATAGTGGATGCACACAAAGAAGTATTGCTAAAAAAAATCAATAAAATAGATAAAATTGGATAATAATTATTCTGTAAGCACAAAAGACAATAGAAATAAATGAACAATAGAACACATAACAGATGGGACAAATAGAAAACAAATACCAAGGTAGTAGAATTAAACTGATCTGAACAAAACCGTAATTCCATTCAATGTAAATGGACTAAATGCTCCATTAGAGAGAAGGAAATTACAAGAATGGATAAAAAGCAAGACCTATCTACATTTTGTTTACAGGATATGTTTTATAATATCTAAAAACACAAATAAGTTCAGTTTGAGGAGTGGGAAAAGATATATAAAGTGAGTAAATCTATGACACAGAAATTCCATTTCTAGGTATTAAGCCAAGAGAAATGAAAACATATGTCTATGAAAATGTGTATAAGAGAATATTCATAGCAGGCTTTATACAAAGTAATAGCCAAAATTTGAAAACAATCCAAGAGGCCCATCAATATGAAAATGGGTAAAGAAATTGTAGCATATTTATAGAATAGAATACTTAACAGTTAAAAAGAATGAACTTTTGATTGATGAAACAACATAGATAAATCTTAAAAATAGTATCTGAGTGAATGAATCTAGATGCAAAAGAGTACTTATATATGACTGCATTTTATATAAGTTCCAAGAACAGGCAATTCTATACCATGTTAGTAGAAATGAGAAACTGGTTACCTCAAGGGGAAAGCAGACTAACTGGGAAGGGGGAATGAGGGAAATTTTGGGAGTGATGGAAATGTTCTATATATTAATTTCAGTGGTTGTTACCCAGTCATTGTCAAAATCATTGAACTGTACTATTAAGATATATGCATTTTATTTTTTGTGATTTATACCTCAACAAAAAGTATAAAGTGAAGCATCACTTAGAAACAAATCTGGACTAAGACATTATTTTGTTCGTTTCTTAATAACAGAAGACAATAGGTACATACAACTTGTAAAAAAAATAATAATGAAAATTATGTTTCCAAAAATAGAGCTGGGTTTTTTGCCATCTTATTTTAGTGGATCAGTTAGTAACATATAGCCAAATATGAGGCTGAAGCCCTTGAACAATACAGTAGATCAATGAATTCCTTCTTCCAATGATATGGTTCTCACAGAACTCTTGAATTTAGGTCCAGTGCATATGTCATAATATGCGTCCAAAATATTGAATAAACAGGGGAAGGAAAGGGTTTGGATTTAAAGTGTACAGTGTTTGTGCTTTGAGCTGTACGTTGAAAGTAAATAAAACATTAAATAAGGAAGTCTACTCCCTTATTTAAATGACATACAATTGTTTTATAATTTGAACCGAAAGAAGATTTAACTAGAGCCTTCTAGTCAAAAAGAATTTAAGACAATATTATAAATATTTTCAAAGCTTTAAGGTAAAGTTGGATATAATGTATGAACAGATAGAGGTTCATAGTAGAAAAATGGAAACTAAAAAGGGGTCAAATGGAAATTTGAGAAGTGAGATGAAATGAGGTCATAACAACAGACTGGACAATGAGAAAAGATCAGTGAACTTGCAAATCAATAGAAATAAACCAAACAAAAGCCCAGAGTGAAAAAAATAAAAAGAGAAGTATTGACCTCTTTATTGTAGGACAACATTGGTATTGAACACACATGGAATTGGTTTCATGGGATGGAAGAAAAATTGCACTCGAGAAAAATATTTGGAGGAAAAATGGTGAAACCTTTTCTAAGTTAAAACACATTATGAAAGCTTAATTACTTATTGAATATGTAAGCTCTGTGTGACTTGCAAAGTAAATTTTTCTTAGCCAGCAAACTGATATGCCATTTGAGTTATGATTTTTAAGCTTTACTGACATATAGTTGAAAAAAATCAACTACACATATTTAAAGTGTACAAGTTGGTAAGTTTTGACATATGAATATACCTCCCACATTTACTTATGCTCATTTGTAATTCCTCTAGCTTATCCTCTCCCTGGTCCCCAGACAACCAGTGCTCTGAGTTCTGTCAGCAAGGGTTAGTTGGATTTTTTTGGAATTTTATATAAATGGAATGATGCATTATATACTACTTTTGTGTATGGTTTTTCTTTCACCCAGCTTAGTGATTTGGAGGTTCATCCATGTTGTATCTATAATTAGTTCATTCTTTTTTTTGCTAAGTAGTCATATAATTCTATTCAATGAATTTTTTTTATTGATTAAAAATCAAATCTTTATTAAGTCTCCATTGCATCAGAAGTCTTTCCCATTCTTCATTTCTTTTTTTTAACATCTTCATTGGAGTATAATTGCTTTACAATGGTGTGTTAGTTTCTGCTTTATAACAAAGTGAAGCAGTTATACATATGTTCCCATATCACTTAACTCTTGAGTCTCCCTCCCTCCCACCCTCCCTATCCCACCCCTCTAGGTGGTCACAAACCACCTAGCTGATCTCCCTGTGCTATGCGGCCTCTTCCCACTAGCTATCTATTTTACGTTTGTTAGTGTATATATGTCCATGCCACTCTCACACTTTGTCCCAGCTTACCCTTCCCCCTCCCCATATCCTCAAGTCCATGCTCTAGTAGGTCTGTGTCTTTATTCCCGTCTTACCCCTAGGGTCTTCATGACCTTTTTAATTTTTTTCCCTTAGATTCCATATATATGTGTTAGCATACAGTATTTGTTTTTCTGTTTCTGACTTACTTCACTGTGTATGACAGACTCTAGGTCCATCCACCTCACTACAAATAACTCAATTTCGTTTCTTTTTATGGCTGAGTAATATTCCATTGTATATGTGTGCCACATCTTCTTTATCCATTCATCTGTTGATGGACACTTAGGTTGCTTCCATGTCCTGGCTATTGTCAATAGAGCTTCAATGAACATTTTGGTACATGACTCTTTTTGAATTATGGTTTTCTCAGGGTATATGCCCAGTAGTGGGATTGCTGGGTCGTATGGTAGTTCTATTTGTAGTTTTTTAAGGAACCTTCATACTGTTCTCCATAGTGGCTGTATCAATTTACATTCCCACCAACAGTGCAAGAGTGTTCCCTTTTCTCCACACCCTCTCCAGCATTTATTGTTTCCAGATTTTTTGATGATGGCCATTCTGACTGGTGTGAGATGATATCTCATTGTAGTTTTGATTTGCATTTCTCTAATGATTAATGATGTTGAGCATTCTTTCATGTGTTCGTTGGCAATCTGTATATCTTCTTTGGAGAAATGTCTATTTATGTCTTCTGCCCATTTTTGGATTGGGTTATTTGTTTTTATGTTATTGAGCTGCTTGTAAATTTTGGAGATTAATCCTTTGTCAGTTGCTTCATTTGCAAATATTTTCTCCCATTCTGAGGGTTGTCTTTTGGTCTTGTTTATGGTTTCCTTTGCTGTGCAAAAGCTTTTAAGTTTCATTAGGTCCCACTTGTTTATTTTTGTTTTTACTTCCATTTCTCTAGGAGGTGGGTCAAAAAGGATCTTGTGATTTATGTCATAGAGTGTTCTGCCTATGTTTTCCTCTAAGAGTTTGATGGTGTCTGACCTTACATTTAGGTCTTTAATCCATTTTGAGTTTATTTTTGTAGCTCAGCTGGTAGAGCGGAGGACTATAGGTGTTTGATTATCAATGAATTTTTAAAACTGGTAATACTAAGCTATGGTGATGATTGCCTCAAGCAGAAGGTGAAGAGATTGATTGGGAAAGGCCTAGAAGGAAGTTTCTGTAGTATGGGTGCTGTTTATAGGGTGTACACATATGTTAAAACCCATTGGACTATATTCTTAAGATGTGTATTTCACTGATTGTAATTTATACCTCATGAAAAGAAAAGAGAAGGCACTGTATGAAAAATAACCAGGTATACTGCCCAATTGCCATCCTAGTTGATTGATATTATCATGTGCTTAGGTCAGTTATCTATTTTTAATGTTTTTGGTTATCCACAAGGTCTATCTTTAGATTTTTTTAAAGCATTTTCCTGTGATTTAACTCTTTTGTGAATGCTAATTTAAGAAAAGTGTACTTTATGATAGCTTTTATCAAAACACTTTTACTCCCCCCAAGTTGTCTTTATGGAAATAAAATTTATGCCCCAAATTGACTATACCTATGGTAATTCCCAGTATATTAGAATGGAATTGCTAATGTTAAAGCCTCATTTTTATAATTTGTTCTTTATCAATAAAATATGATAAAATAGCATGCATCTCTTATATCAGATAGACTTAAATTCTGTCATAAAAATTGAGATGTAGGGGCTTCCCTGGTGGTGCAGTGGTTAAGAATCTGCCTGCCAGTGCAGGGGCCACAGTTTCAAGCCCTGTTCTGGGAAGATCCCACATGCCACGGAGCAACTAAGCCCATGTGCCACAACTACTGAGCGTGTGCTCTAGAGCCCCTGAGCCACAACTACTGAAGCTTGCATGCCATAACTACTGAAGCCCACGCACCTAGAGCCCGTGCTCTGCAACGAGAAGCCACCGCAATGAGAAGCCCGCACACTGCGACAAAGAGTAGCCCCCACACACAGCAACAAAGACCCAACGCAGTCAAAAGTAAACATAAATAAATAAAAAAAATTGAGATGTTATTCAAACTAACTTGTATATCAGATCTCAATTAAATAGCATATTTTTATTGAATGACAAATGATTGAAATCTAAGCATTCATTTATTAATTTAAACATTTATTAGCTACTTACTGTAAGAGTAGATGTACAGTTTTATGTGCTTTACCTACCGTAGGATATCTTTGGTCTTCTCAATATTAAATATTAGCTTCTATAGAAAAGTGATCACAGTTTTTATATGGTCTGGTATATATAGCTCAATATTAAACTGTATATAATTAAGCTATATTCAGTATTAGACTATTATTGAGTATACACAATATTGAGTATAGAATACCCAATATTACACTCAATATTATACTCTATATTAAGCTATATGTAACCTAAGTAAAGGGTGTTCTGTTTATCAGAGCCTCCTGGTGCCTGGACCACGTCTTATAAACAGTCTCTTCTGTTCCATCTTCAGTTTTGGTTAAATGCCATTCATTATGGCAGAGCAAAAATGTATACTTTAGTGTCCAGATGTCTTTGAAAAATAATTGCTCATCCAGATAAATCTATAGTGCCCCAGCTTGAGTTTTGCTTCTATAGGGTTTGGATTATTATGACTTTCCAATTAGAACCTCAGTACTATAATTACCATTTAATTATAATTTATCTCAGTACTTACTCTTCTTACCTCAATATCCCATCATCTGATGCTCTAATGGCAGCCAAAATGGGACCAGGAGCCTCAGTGCTGAGCTATTCTTGTGCTATGAGAACTCTAACATTACTCTCCTGAATGGAAGGAGCTCTCCAGAGGTTTCTGTTTGTCTCTAAAAAAGATTCAAACTACTTGGCTTATCAGGCCTTCTGAAGAGTGGCCTCTTTTGGTACCCTGACCTTGCTTCTGCCTCTCTCCCCCTTTGCTCATCACTCCAGTTGCTCAGGCCTTCCCTCTGACCCCAGTGACTGACAGACTCATTCCTGTGCTTGGGTACTTAGAACTTTCTTCCTCAGATCTTCACAAGACTGGTTCTTTCTTTCCTTTTCTTTTTGTTTTTAAATCAAAGTATAGTTGACTTATTATTTTAGCTTCAGGTGTACAGCATAGTCATTTGATATTTTTATATATTATCTGTATGTCTTCTTTGGAAAAATGTCTATTCAGGTCTCCTCCCCATTTTTAATTGGATTTTTTTTTTTGATATTGAGTTGTATGAGTTCTTTCTCTATTTTGATTATTAGTCCCTTATTACATATATCATTTACAAATATTTTCTCCCATTCAGTAGGTTGTATTTTCCTTTTGTTGATGGTTTTCTTCACTGTGCAAAAGCTCTTAAGTTTGATTAGGTCCCATTTATTTATTTTTGCTTTTGTTTCCCTTGCCTGAGGAGATAGATCCAAAAGTATATAGCTAAGACCTATGCCAAAGAGTGTACTGCCTATGCTTTCTTCTAGGAGTTTTATACATTTAGGTCTTTAGTCCATTTTGAGTTTACTTTTGTATATGGTTTGAAAAAATGTTTTAATTATTTTATTTTATTTTATTTTATTATTATTTTTTTTGCAGTACGCGGGCCTCTCACTGTTGTGGCCTCTCCTGTTGCGGAGCACAGGCTCCGGACACGCAGGCTCAGCAGCCATGGCTCACGGGCCCAGCCGCTCCGCGGCACGTGGGATCCTCCAGAACCCGCATCCCCTGCATCGGCAGGCGGACTCTCAACCACTGCGCCACCAGGGAAGCCCAATTTTATTATTTTACATGTAGTTGTCCAGTTTTCCGAACACCACTTATTAAAGAGACTGTCTTTTCCCCGTTGTATATTCTTGCCTCCTTCATCGTAGATTAATTGACCATATGTGCATGGGTTTATTTCTGGTCTCTTTATGTTTTTCCATTGGTCTATATGTCTTTTTTTGTGCCAGTACAATGCTCTTTTGATTGCTGTAGCTTTGTAGTATTGTCTGAAGTCAGGGAGCATAATACCTCAAGCTTTGTTCTTTTTACTCAAGATTGCTTTGGCCATTTGGGGTTTTTGTGGTTCCATACAAATTTTAGGATTATTTTTTCTAGTTCTGTGGAAAATGTCATGAGTATTTTGATAGAGATTACATTAAATCTGTAGATTGCTTTGGGTAGTGTGGACATTTTAACAATATTAATACTTCCAATTGATGAACATGGGATATCTTTACATTTATGTGAATCATCTTCAGTATTCTTCATCAGTGTGTTACAGTTTTAAGCGTATGCATCTTTCACTGCCTTGGTTAAATTTACTCTTAGGTATCTTATTATTATTATTTTTTTGACTGCGTTGGGTCTTAGTTGTGGCACACGGGGTCTTTGTTGAGGCATGCAGGATCTTTCTACAGTACACGGTCTCTTCGTTGAGGCGCTTGGGCTTCCTTCTAGTTGCAGTGCTTGGGCTTCTCTCTAGTTGTGGCATGCGGGTTTTCTCTCTCTAGTTGTGGCACATGGACTCCAGTGTGCATGGGCTGTATGGAAAACAGCTCAGTAGTTCCTCAAAACTTAAACATGGAGTTACTCTACGACCCTACAATACTCTTACGTATATGCCGAAGAGAATTGAAAACATAAGTTTACATAAAAAGTTGTACAGTAATGATCATAACAGCATTATTAATAACAGCTAAAAAGGGGAGACAACCCAGTGTCTCTCAGTGGATGTGCAGATAAACAAAAAGTGGGATAGCTGTACAATGGAACATTATTCAGTCATAAAAAGGAATGAAGTACTGATACATGCTACCGCGTGGATGAATCTTGAAAACATTGTGCTAAGTGATAGAAGTCAGTCCCCGAAGACCACATAGTGTATGATTCCATTTATATGAATATCCAGAATAGGCAGATTCACAGAGATTCACGGTCATTCTTGTTTGCTAGCGACCGGGGGTGAGGGAAGAATGAGGAGTGACTGCTCATGGGTACGAGATTTCTTTTTGGAGTCATGGAAGTGTTCCACCATTAGATAGTGGGATGGTGGCACCACTCTATGAATATGCCACTGAATTACACACGTCAAAAGGTACATTGTACAGTATGTGAATCATATCCCAATAGGTATGTACAATATTTAAATTGCCTTGTGTGGTTACTGGCTACACTGTTGGACAGCGCGGTTAGACTGCTGGGTTCTGAGTCAGCTGGTTGTAACTCCCCATCTCCCATGGATCCTACCTTCAGTAGCTGATGTCTTTGGATATGAATGCTACACTATATTCCATGGCTCCCAGCACCAGGCACCTCCATGTCTGCTGAGGTTTACACAGGCTCTCTTCAGTATCTAAGCCAGTTGTGCTCACTGGTTTAGGAACAAGCTGGGTTTTAGGAAACAGCTGTATATTCCTAGGGCTCTCTTCCATAATAGCTAGGAACTGAGAGACTATGGCATGTGGACACTTTACTTAACAGACAGCGGAAGTCTCCAGAGTGATTAGACCCTGCATTGGAACTTATCTGAATGCTAAAACTTGACAGTAAGAAAAATGACTCTTGATATTGCTGTTTCAGAAGGGCTAGTTGAGTTGAAAGACAGGTTGTTCCCTTGGTGAGAATCCCTAGTCCAGTGGCATCAAAGAATTTTTAGCCACTGAGCACACTTCCTCATCTATTGATACTTTTTCTTGTTTCACCGAGCACTAGCCTAGGTATGTATAGCAGAGGATACCCTGTTCCAGGGTATGGCTTAGCTATGTGGCCCTGGGCTAGGTACTGAACCTCTCTGTACCTTTTATTTTGTAAAATGGGCATAAGAACCTGTCTTCATGAGTTGTTACAAAAAGTCACTCTCTGACTACCCAGTGTCCATAGGTCAGTCACTACATGGGAACAGAGTGAGCACAGAACTCCATTCTTACTGAATCCTCAATACTTCCCTTGTTCTGCTGGTGTTTGGTGGTGCTTGGTTGGGCTGTGTCCTGGGAATAGAGTAAGTTGGCAACAGCGAATTTCAGCTGGATGTGCAGGGGGGCTGGGACTGCTTATTCCTTTGTCTGATGTCTCTACTTCTAGAGTACAAAAGTATCAAAATCCCTGTCAGGGAAGATTTTAACAAGTAATTTCAGCCTGTCTACTTACCCCTGGCAATGTGGCCTGGGCTGGGTTTTTTAAGTGGGCTACAGAAGACCCTCCATCTGCCTGTACCTTGAATTCTTTCATGTCTGTCTGTCCAGCTCTCCATCAAGCATTAAGAGAGTTCACTAGGATGTGAGGAGGAGGAGACTGCACCTTTCTGGGGCATGGTTGTCAAGTGCAGGCTCTGACCTCCCCATCCCTTCTCCACGTAGCCCCCAAGGGATGAGCTTTCTAAAGCAGTACTCTGAGTGTGTCGTGTTCCTCCACAAACCATTTCAGTGCCCGAGAAATTCCCTGTTCACATCCTTAACCACAACTGTCACCCCTCCCATGTCAAAGTGTATGCTCCAGCCACACTGACTTCTTACAGCTTCCCCCAATACGCCTTGTTTTCTCTACCTTTTCCATTAGAGACACATGCAGCACAACTCCCCACCTCTTCCTCTAGTTAAGGTCCTGTTCTCCTTCAGAGCTCAGTTTCTTCTTCATTTCCTCCAGAAAACTTTCCAAACCAGGGCTGTGTACCCCTCCATGGGGTTCCCACAGGCTCTTGAAATTCTCTTATGTAGCAATTATCACAGTATATCATTAGTGCCTATTTACTTTCATGAAGTGTTTTTTGAATGAATGAATCAATCCATGGATGACTCATAACTAGGGGCCTAAGACGTAAACCCAGATTCCTTCACATTTTGGGTTGGAAAAAATTGCCAGGTAAAATGAACCACTCCCACGAATGAAATTACTACTCACTGCATGACCACAGGCACACTGCTTCCCTTTCTGAGCTTCTAGCCTAGGCAGCTAGGGCACCGAAACTGCATTTTCTCTTCCTGCCTTCTGTTGGATGACACACTACCATGGGTCATCAACATGGGCTTCCAGGAAGCACCCTTTTTTTTTCCTCCAAAGCCTTTGTCCATTACACTGCTATCCAGAAGCCCCATCCTTCTTTGTAGACCAATCTTTTTTTGGCCATGAACCTTGTCTTCACCCCATGTCATGCTTGTAACATGCACGTCCACCATCTAGTCGGTGGCACCCAGCCAGTAGGATGGACATTCAAGAGCCTTGTCTAGAAACACTTGCTTTACCACATTGGGGTCCAGATTGAAAGAGAATAGTGCCTTGATGGTGACCAACATGGAGCCCAAACTAAGTACAGAGATCATGGAAACTCAGCCAGCACCATCTCCTGAGTTCCTGCCTTACAGAGCCAAAGACCTAGGGGAAAGCAGTGAGGAATTACCTGGTTGCTTCTCCTTGCAGGTTAGAGAAGAGACTCTGACAAAAAAGGGAAGGCTTCTGGGAGTTGGGAATAGAAGCAGGAACCTGGATGTATTTTCACCGTTATTATCCTGGTATGTACAAGAAACTCAGTGATTACTTTTTAAAAAACTTTACTGAAGTATAGTTGATTTACAATGTTGTGTTAATTTCTGCTGTACAGCAAAGTGATTCAGTTATACATATACGTACGTTCTTTTCCATTGTGGTTTATCAGAGGATATTGAATATATTTCCCTGTGCTATACAGTAGGACCTTGTTGTTTATCCCTTCTATATATACCAGTTTGCATCTGCTAATCCCAAACTCCCAATCCAACCCTCTCCCACTTTCCTCCCCCTTGACAATCATGTTTGTTCTCTATGTCTGTGAGTCTGTTTCCATTTTATAGAGAAGTTTGTTTGTGTCATATTTTAGATTTCACGTATAAATGATATCATATGCTATTTGTCTTTCTCTTTCTGACTTCCTTCACTTAGTATGATAATCCCTAGGTCTGTCCATGTTGCTGCAAATGGCATTATTTCATTCTTTTCTATGGCTGTGTAGTATTCCATTGTATATATGTACCACATCTTTATCCTTTCATCTGTCAGTGGACATTTAGCTTGTTTCCATGTCCTAGCTATTGTAAATAGTGCTGCTATGAACATTGGGGTGCATGTGTCTTTTTTAATTATAGTATTCTCTGGGTATATGCCCAGGAGTGGGATTGCTGGATCATATGGCGACTCTAGTTTTAGTTTTTTGAGGAACCTCCATGCTGTTTTCCATAGCAGCTGCTCTGACTTACATTCCCACCAACAGTGTAGGAGGGTTCCCTTTTCTCCACACCCTCTCCAGCATTTGTTATTTGTAGACTTTTTAATGATGGCCATTCTGACGATGTCAATGACTTCTGATTCAAGGATGTGCCATGGAAGGGAGCTCAGAGCCACAAGCCACCAGCTCAGCCATGCTTCCAATCTCCTTAATTTAGGCTAAGTCGGTGACAAGCCTGGAGCAAAATATGTCCGTCTTGTAGCTGACTGCCTTTGTAGACTTTAATGACCTAGAATAAAATGTAAGGAGAGTGGATGACATAGTAGTGCCTTGGAGCTGGAGGGGGCCGCTGAAGCCAGTGAAAGAATATAGTCATGGAGCATGAGAGACCAGAGTTCAAATCCTGGCTCTGCCCTTAACTCACTGCGTGACCATAGGCACACTGCTTCCCTTCCTGAGCTTCTAGCCTAGGCAGCTAGGGCACTGAAACTGGAGTCTGAGAGAACTCTGAACATGTAGGTAAAGTGAAGAGTTGAAACAGTCATTTAATAGAGGTAAGTCATATGGAGAAATGAGAGGGGTACCCAGGGCAAGGAAAGATGGGATGATTCCCTTTTTTCCACACCTCTCCAGCATTTAAAAAATTTTTTAAATTTTATATTGGGGAAATGTTGATTAACAATGTTGTTAGTTTCAGGTGTACAGCAAATGATTCAGTTATACATATACATGTATCTATTCTTTTTCAAATTCTTTCATACCCTCTCCAGCATTGGTTATTTGTAGACTTTTTAATTATGGCCATTCTGACCAGTGTGAGGTGGTACCTCATTGTAGTTTTGATTCGCATTTCTCTAATAATTAGTGATGATCGCATAGCAACTCTATTTTTAGTTTTTTGAGGAACATCCATACCATTTTCCGTAGTGGCTGCACCAGTTTACATTCCCACCAGTTTACATTCTTGTCTTAGATGTCCTTCATGTTGACTGAAAAAAAAATGCACAACATATGAGCTGTGAGTTGAGTTTTTTCAGGGTGTTACTGAGCACTGTGGCCCAGGAGACAGCCTCTCAGGTGGCTCTGAGGAACTGCTCTGAAGAGGTAGGGGAGGAGCCAGGATATATATATATGAATTTTGGCTAGGGGATGCCTGCAGTCAAGATCTTGGTGAAAAGTAACTGCTAGTCATTACAGGGTTTCCTGGGAATGCAGAGTTTGGTCCATGAACTAGAACATAATAGGTATGCAACAAAATTTATTTTTGCTTTTGTTTCCCTTGCCTGAGGGGACAGATCCAAAAAGATATTGCTAAGACCTTTGTCAAAGAGCGTACTGCCTATGTTTTCTTCTAGGATTTTTGTGGTTTCAGCTCTTACATTTAGGTCTTTAATCCATTTCGAACTTGTTTTTTGTATATGGTATGAGAAAATTTCTAAGTTCATTCTTTTACATGTAACTGTCCAGTTTTCCCAATACCACTTAATAAAGAGACTGTCTTTTCCCCGTTGTACTTTCTTGCTTCCTTTGTCATAGATTATTTACTGTATGTACATGGGTTTATTTCTGGGCGCTCTATTCTGTTCCATTGGTTTATGTGTCTGTTTTTGTGCCAGGACCATACTATTTTGCTTACCGTAGCTTCATAGTATAATCTGAAGTCAGGAAGCATAATACCTCTGGCTTTGTTCTTTTTTTCTCAAAATTTCTCTGGCTATTTAGGGTTTTTGTGGTTCCATACAAATTTTAGGATCATTTGTTCTAGTTCTGTGAAAAATGTCTTGGCTATTTTGATAGAAATTGCATTAAATCTGTAGATTGCTTTGGGCACTATGAACATTTTAACAATATTAATCCTTCCAATCGGTGAACATAGGATATTTTTCCATATATTTGTATTGTCTTCAGTTTCCTTCATCAGTGTCCTAGAGTTGTCAGAGTATATGTCTTTCACTTCTTTGGCTAAATTTATTCCTTTTTGGTATGATTATAAATGAGAACTTTTTTGTGATTTCTCTTTCTGATAGTTCATTATTAGTGTATGGAAATGCATCATATTTCTGTATATTAATCTTGTATCTTTCAAATTTACTGAATCCAGTACTAGTACTTTATTTAACTTATTAATTTATTTGATAATAAGTTTATAAAATTTAATAAATTAAAAATTAAATATAAAATTATTTATTTAATAATAAATTTATAAATTTATATTTAATAATATTTATTTATTCAGTAAAGTACTATTACTTTATTAGTACTAACAGTTTTTTTGTGGCATGTTTAGGGTTTTCTACATATAGTATCATGTCATCTGCAAATAGTGACAGTTTTACTTCTTCTCTTCCAATTTAGATGCCTTTTGTTTTTTTTCTTGTCTGACTGTCACAGCTAGGACTTCCAATACTATGTTAAATAGAAATGGTGAGAATGGGCATTCTTGCTTTGTTCCTGATCTTAGAGAAAAAGCTTTTAGCTTTTTGCCATTGAGTATGATGTTAGCTGTTGCTTTTTCATAAATAGCCTTTATTGTGTTGAGATATGTTCTGTTCATACCAACTTTGTTGAGAGTTTTTATCATGAATGGAAGTTGAATTTTGTCAAATGACCTCTGTGTCTGTTGAGATGATCATGTGATTTTAGTCCTTCATTTTGTTAATGTGGTGTATCACATTGATAGATTAGTGAATATTGAACCATCCTTGCATCCCTGGAATAAATCCAACTTGATCATGGTGTGTGATCCTTTTTATGTATTATTGAATTTGGTTTGCTAATATCTTGTTGAGGATTTTTGCATCTATATTCATCAGAGATATTGGCCTGAAATTTTCTTTTTTTGTAATGTCTTTGTCTGATTTTGATGAGACCTTCCCTGAAATCCCCATATATGGCTCTTCTTCCTACACACAATCAGCATGTTTTTCTTATCTAACTTGTAGTTCTGATCTAAATTATGTGTTAGTTTACTTGTACATTTTCTGTCTCCCTCTGTGTATTAGAGTAGAAGCAGGCTGTGCATTGCACAGTTCAGGTGGCCTTGTTGCATTGTGGTCTCTGTGAATGGTGCCTCTGGAGAAGGGCAGTGTAAGCCTGCATAGCCTCACACATTAGCCCTCCATAACAGATAGAGCTTTTGGTAAACACTATTATTCCTAGTCCCCAAAACGGTGCCTGGCATACAGCGAGTGCTCCAAAAATATTTGTTGAAAAAAGTAACTCTTTAATATAATTGTTTTAAGAGGCTAAGGAAGCTAGTGAATTTTATTTTAGCCATAATCCTTTCCATTTCTATTGCTTTGATGATTTCTTGGAATTAGAATACAACCCTACATTGAAAACACAGTGGAAATTTCTAATATAAGTTACAAAGAAAAAAATCAATCATTTAACTAAATTGCTTAAGAAAGAAATTGCTTAAGAATGATGTGCTCTTGTTACTGATGTTTTAGTTTAGTATTAATGATTACAGTCAGAATGTATTTATTTTTGCCATTAACATTTGGATCTGTTCTTGTGTATTAATCATAAATAACTAATGTGCTACCAGTATGGGATATTACCCATCTTTATAAATCTTTTGGGATAAGACCACTTTGCTAGGTGGATTAGATTTCATAATAATTTATATGAGTCTTTGAACTGAAAAATATTTCTCCTTGTCAAACACTAATATGTTGATGAAAAGTAATACCACATGTTATTTAAAAGGAAGTTGAACCTTTCTTCCAAAGTTTCAAGCAAACAAAATAATATAGGTAAATGAAGAAAATCTAGATCTGCAAACAATTTTAAAAGACCAACATTATGAAATTTAAGATATGTTCTCTATCATGTAGTATATATTTATTCAATTTTAACATAAAGATCCTGCATAAAATCATTTCATTTTCAATTTTCTAAATGCTCCAGGGTTAAATTTTTTTTTTTTATTCTGACCCATCTTTGGATTCAGGGATGAATAGACATGAGTGTTTTGGTCAAATTAGGTTAACTTGCCCTATCTGATTAGTAGTTGATTCTGTGTATGTACATTTTGTTCCCTGGAATTGATAAGAACCACACACACACACAAAAAGCCAACCCCTTTGCCTTCCAAACCCATCTACAAAATACAAATGCTTCAGTTAGCGTGTTTTTAAAAAGAAGACATTTTATTACACCACAGCATTTCCTTTTTTTTCTCTGTGGTATCATTTGAAGTCTGCTTTTTAAAACAGAAGTTGAACAAATGAATCCTTCTGTCCTCACTTTCAGTTGTCAGCAGTGCTTCAGTGTGAGATGAAATAAATTGCCAAGCCCTTTCATCTTCTATAATCAGCACTGCACAGCTGAGTACACCCACAGCCCTGCATGCTGCCTCTGCCAGCGCCTATTCTATGTGAAATGGGAAGTCTTTGTTAGTGCCACATTTTCAACGCTCGACACAGGAGAGGGTTTATTTTGGTTCTCTCTTTCCTTTCTTGCTTCCTTGTGTCTTCCACCTCCTTTCTCTCTGCATGCACAACTAACGTGCAGTCCATTTTCTGTCGGAAAAAGGTTTTTAGTGAGTAACATTATTTTTTAAAAGAGGTATCTAACGTAGTTTTTTTCCCCACTCTGCCACACAATCATGGTTAGCATCATTTCTGGAGTCGTATTTATAGCGAGGAAATTTACAAATTGAAAATTACTTGGAGGAGCCTTAAACCATACCTTTACCAAGTTCTATGTTTTTAAAAAGCACAGAAGCAACATATTTGTATTTATAACACCAAGGCAGGACATGCACAAGGATTTACTCACTGAAGTCTAGATGGTATCTTCCAGCACCCAAACTATGTGGGAGTCTATTGGGGAACAGCAGAGGCTAACAGCTTGATGGAGGGACTAGAGACAAATACCTTCCAGTCTGGGGGGATTATTTGTTTGTTTTGCCTTGAACCAGTTCCTTTTTTTTTTTTTTAACATCTTTTATTAGAGTGTAATTGCTTTACAATGATGTTAGTTTCTGCTTTATAACAAAGTGAATCAGCCATACATATGTCCCCATATCTCCTCCCTCTGGCGTCTCCCTCCCACCCTCCCTATCCTTTTAAGACTGTTCTTCCTCTACTCCATATGCTCTGGTAGTGACATCAGTAGCTGATTCCTGCTCCTTCTTCTCTTCCTGCCACTTGGCAGCACTGCTGATGCTTGCTGAGTGGTTACTAGATATCAGGCACTGTTCTAAATGCCTTCTATTCTTACGCATTTGTTACATGTATTAATTTAGCTATTTGCACAACAAAATGATGATAGGGACACTTAATCGGCTCCATTCTCTGGATGAGAAAACCGAGGCACAGGTTGGCTGAACAATTTGTCTAATGTCACTCACCTGTTAAGTGGTGGAACTGAGATCCAAACCTGGGTAATGTGTTGCCAGACTTTGGCTTTTATCTGCTACACGCTAGTGCAGCTCTCAGGGTGGGCAGATGACTTGTACTCCAGCCCCCTGGACACAGAGATTAGTTCAGGGCTGGGAGTACAGCCCAAGAGAAGGGAGATGGTGCAGCTAGAGAGATGTGCATGCTGTCTTCCTGCAACAGTTACACAGTCAGCAGGATGGGCCTCTTGGGCTGATAGGAGACATCACACATGCAAGATGGAACTGTAATGATACTTACTGAATTCTGGTCCAGCTGCCCCTGAATTCAATTTACCTCAGGATGTTTTTGTTCTTGGCTTTAATGGGAGCCAAGAAATTTCTTTTGTTTGTGCAAGCCAACTACATTTGGATTTCTCTCGCCAAGAGAACAAAGGTTATTGAGATATAGAGGGAAAAAGTAGAATTTCCAAAAATTCCCAAGTAATGCTGGATGTTCCCTGTCTACCTGCTGTGGCCCTCCAGGGTCATTTCAAATCCAGATAGACTCTTAAAAACGGTAGGGGTCCACTCAGCCAAGCCACTCAATTCTTAAAAAGAGGCTTTTTAAAATAAGAGGATATGCTGGTCTGGAAATGTGTATTGATCTTTTAATTTGACCTTATAAATTTAAATTTTATCTCAAGTGGAAAGGGACCAGAAAAGAATTCATGTTTTCTGGTAAGAGAGACCAACAATATGTGAAAACCAATTAAAACAACAACAGGTCAGACAAAGCAATTCCCAGGGAATATCTTTCTCTGGAGGGCTGGTGGACATCAACAGAAGGAAAGTTATTTCTCCTCGGGCTTTCATTCACATTAGCTCTTTTCTCAAGACCAAACTCTCCCTATTTTTTAGTAACTCTATCAGTATGCCAATGAGGTATGTTGGAAGTATGAAATGAAGGTCTCTCATGGTTTCCTCTTAGTATTCCACCTCAGAATGCTCCCAGTTGGAATTACGGAGAAGGCCAGAATGATGACTGTTAGCTGGAGCTTTGCAGAACTGCCTTGTTTTATGAGAGGAGACTGTGTTGTATTCATGCCTTATCCCAGCACCAAACATAGTGCCTTGTACACCTCAACAGCTGACACTGATGTGATGATTAGTTTTGTGTCAACTTGAATAAGGCATGGGGTGCCCAGATTAAAGATTATTTCTGGGTGTGTCTGGGAAGGTGTTTCTGGATGAGATCAGCATTTGAATTGGTGGATTTAGTAAAGTAGATGGCCCTTTCCAAAGTGTGTGGGTATCATCCAATCCATTGAGGGCCTGAATAGATCAAAAGGTGGAGGAAGGAGGAATCTACCCCTTTTTTCCTGCCTCACTGCTTGAACTAGATATCTCATCTTATCCTGCCCTTGGACTGTGGTTTATACCATTGGCTCCCCTGGTTCTCAGGCCTCAGCCTTGTACTGAATCACACCATTGGCTTTCTTAGGTTCCCAGCTTGCAGATGGCAGATCATGGAACTTCTTAGTTTCCGTAATCACATGAGCCTTCATAATAAATCTCCACTGCTCTCTCTCTCCCTCTCTCCCTATATATATCTAAATGGATATCTATATCTATAGTTTTTTTTTCTCTTGAGAATCCAGACTAATACAGTTTATTAGGCACTTCCTACATCAGGAATTTTTAAAGAACTTCATGCACATCATTTTGGTTAAACTTATTTTATCCTTTGAGTAGATACTGTTATTATCATCCCCATTTTGCAGATGAGGAAACTGAGGCACAGAGCTGTTCAGTAACTTTAACAGGCACCCAGGTGTGACGTGGTAAAGCGAGGATTCAACCCGACAAGTAGCTCCCGAGGTCACACTGTTAACCTTTGTGTGATGCTGACTCCTCTTGTAGAACGTGCTTAATAAATGTTTGTGGAATTGAACTGGAATTGTTGAATTTACCACGTGCCTTGCTTAGGAGGAAAACAGGCTTTTTGTGTTATGAAAAATAAATTGCAACCCCAGGTTATAAGAAGTAGCCACAGTCACAATTCCTCAGTCCTCCTGAGGCTTTGATTACCTTAAGATAACTCCAGTGTGCAGAATTACTTTACTGTCGTCAGCATACACAATTAAATATTTATTAGGAAAATTAATATATTTAAATTTGTTTAAAATTAAGCTGACCACTAATAGCTCTGCTCATCAGTAAAGGCATTATATGTTTTTCTACAGCTTAAGAACATTTTAATGGCCGATAAGATTGCTCCCTAGATCCTAGCAGTTTGCAGTTTTTGAAATTATAGCTGAAGATACTCTTAATCATTCCTGAATTACCAAATGCTCACTATTGACCTCTAAATTGTCTAGCTGATCTTTACATTAGAGGAAAATAATAAGTAGAACTTCCCCGGAGGTAAATTATTTACAGGGCAGGTATACTTTACACACATATGTATATATTTAAGACATAGGTTGCTGTAGAATGAAAACCAATTTGAATTTAACTAAGTTTATGTATTTAGCTGATTTTGAAGGAAGGGATCAAAAGATTTCACTATCTTAAAGCTGATTACAATAATGGTATTAATGGTATTATGTAAGTGTTTCCCTATATAAATTGATTTTTATCAAGTTTTCAAAATATTTGTATCTATTTCTATTTTCTTAATGTATCTTATTTAGGGACAGAGGTTTAATTATGCATTCCTATCACTAAAATGTGGTAGAACGGTAGGCCTTTGAATAGATCTCTGATCATTTGGAGATTAAGCATCAATTAAGACTGTTTATCTAAACTCAAATTATTCCATCAAACACTTCCTAGCTATGAGTCAAAATGGAAGAATTGCAAAAAGAAGACAGTGATTGTAAAAAGACATTATGGTCTCTGTATATAGTTATAAAGTAATATATAGTATATTCCAAACGCTCAGGGTGAAGAGGATGATGCTCTTGAATCATGAATTTCAGATACATTTAAATATAGCAACAGCACTGTGTAGTCGGCATTAGCTGAACTTCCAATCCAGGTAGATCCATGCTGAAATTGGGTAAATCTAATATCTACTTCCGTGGATATTTCTATGAATTTTAAAAATCAGACAAAATGTGCATTATTTTATCTGGCTAACTGTATTTACTCTGAAAATTCTGTGATCATTTTTATAACTCTTAAACTCAATTGACTAGACATTATAAAACGGCAGTTCTGTGCAAGATAATGTGCTTTGTGCTGTGGATGGTGGAATGATCATCAGACATGAACCTTATCTTTAGGGGGCTTAATCAAAGGGGACAGACAGGCAAAACCTTAACCGTGAAATGTGTATGTGCTATAAAAGAGGTCAAAAGTCTATTACGAATAAAGCAGAGGCAGAGAGTAATTCTCCTGATTGTGTGGAGGAAGTATGGCTTCAGGAAAGTAGCTGAATTTGGGGTAGACATGAATTTTGACCTGGAAAGGGATGGTGGTGAAGACTTCCCGTGAATGTGACATCTTTTCATGTGAACTCCCCAAATCTTCTAGAAATGAGGATGGGGCATATAGTGTACAGAATAATAAGAGTCTGGGTCTTCCCTGGTGGCGCAGTGGTTGAGAGTCTGCCTGCCGATGCAGGGGACATGGGTTCGTACCCCGGTCCGGGAAGATCCCACATGCCGCGGAGCGGCTGGGCCCGTGAGCCATGGCCGCTGAGCCTGCGAGTCCGGAGCCTGTGCTCCGCAACGGGAGAGGCCACAACAGTGAGAGGCCCGCGTACCGGAAAAAAAAAAAAAAAAAGAGTCTGGACTATTGTAGGAGGCTCATATACCAGCAATTTCTGTTTGTGTGACCTTCCCATATCTACTATGTGGCTTCTTTCTATGACTTCTTTAAATCATAGTAAATACATTTTGTTTTACTTGGCTTCCCAGTGTCTCTAAGCTTCCTCTTATGATTTACAAAATGGATGTGAAGCACTTCGTAGCACAGAGAAACAGCCTGCCATTATTAACTCACAGCCTAGGCTTTACTCTCCTACCAAGGCTTGGCTTGTCTTTCCTGGTAGACATAACTCAGTAAGGCAGGGGCCACTTGTGGCTTACTTGTTAACACCAAAGAAGTAGCTAGTATTGGAGTCTCACAGATTGAGACCCAAGCTGGATATATAGTCCAAGCTCCCCAAACCAGGATTATTCCCTTCAGACTCACCAGCTCTTCTCCCCTAACTGGCTGTGGTATGTTGGTGAGTCAGCAGATAAAGGGGTGTTGGAAGTGTAATCCACTCTGACACTGAAAGGACACACTGTGACCCTATCCACTTTCTCCTTGTGCTGAAGATGTGCTCCATTACAACAGTGTATTTTGATTCAGCTGTTTTTTAAACATGGCCTTTGTCTATTTGTAGCGTCTACACCATCTCTTGGTTTAGTAGACCAGGGAGCCCAACATTTGTATTTAACCTACAGTTATTAACCTACAGCTGTAAATACCTATTAGATTATTACAGTGCTAATTTAATTTCTTATGAATGAGAAACTCTGAGTATGAAAATTGAAATTATTTCTAGAAGGTTGGCCAGGTGCAGCCACATTCCTTGATGTTGGTCATTTCCACCTCCCTGGCCCTTTAGTCCTCACAGTTTTAGGTCCATAAAACCTCAGTAATCTTTGAAAACTTTCCTGTGCAACTTTTCTGACAGAAAATTTGTTCTGTTAGAATTGTTATTACATTTCTCACATAAACAAACATTACATTATAAGAACAATTGTTTCCAGTGACAAATTAGGGGGTTTCAGGCTTATGATCACTACATTTTTTTCCACTGTGATGCCTTCAATAATTATTTTGTTCACTAGAAGTGAATTTTGTTATCAACATTTAAAAGTAATATTTTTGTTCCTCAAAACAGACAACACACACACCCAGAAGCTTCCTCATTTATCCTTCATACCACTTCTCAGAAGTCTCTGGGTTTTCTCGGTCATCTTTGAATTTGACCTTATAAGGTTATCTTTGAATTTGACCTTATAGTTCTGCTTGTAGCTCAGTTCAACACAGAGATAAGCAGAAGAATAAGATAAGTTGTTACCAACAAAGCAGTCTGCAGTAAAACAAGGTGGTAGTGTGTTCTAAATGTCATGAAATATATTGTGCTACTCAAGTGGGGCTAGATCCAAATGGGGAAAACTGTAGCATTCAAATCTTGGTATATGTAAGAATCATTAGGATGTTTGTCAAGCATGAAGATTCCTGCTCTCATCTCTAATGTATCCAGTCCAGTAGATTTGGGTGGGAGGCAGGAGTGTGCACTTGAATTTTTCACAACTTTCGCAGATGGTTCTGGTACACAGTTGGTTTGCAGAACACTTTGAGGAAAAAATGCAGAAGTGCCTACTCATAATTAATCAGCCTCTTAATATCCAGTTTGAGTTTTTGTTAAATTAATGCTATAGGAGCAGAGAATGTTGACTTTTGTCACTTGTAACATAGATCTAAACCTGCAATTGAGAAAAACACTTAAGTGCTGACAGTGTCCTATGATTTGTCCTTTCGATGCATTTATGAATCAACTGGAAGCCCTTTGAAAATTTCCAATAGGCTGTGGACCACACACTTTAAGAATCACTTTTCTCAGCTGTCTTAAAATTATGGCAGGATGCCCAGAAGCTGATATTTAACAACCATGGAAATATATCTACTTGAAATCTTACAAGTAAAAACAACTTTGGGAAGCCAGTTCCCACTTTGGTATTTGGCACTGGATGAAAGTTTCACATCCACATTGGAGATCCTCATTCACAGACAGAGACACTTCAATATTCACATTAATTTCACTTACTAAAAATAACAGCCAAAGAATGTGCAGCTGAAGTTGATCCCTGGCGGCATTTAGTTTGTTTACGCTCTGTCTTGGCTTTGCCCATTTTCCATGTCTAGAGCCTTTGCACATACTTAGAGGAGCCACAGAGATTATAATCTAATTATAGGGAAGTATAAAAACAAATATCTCTGCAAGCAAATACAGAAATATTTTAAAGTCAACAAAAGCTGTAATTGCTCAAAAAAACGAGTAAGCAAATACATATAAAAGTATAAAATTATGTGACCTCAGGTGATTTCTGTATTTCATTTTTATAGTCTTAAAACATTTTAATTGCAGAATTGACATACAAAAACTGCACAAATTTAAAGCATTTTAGTTTGTAAGTTTTGACATATGCGTACACCTGTGACCTACTGCCACAATTAAAGTAGTAAGCATATCCACCATTTCCATAAGTTTCTTTGTAATCTCCCCTGCTTCCTCCTTGTGCTCTCTTCATCCTCAAGAAACCACTAATCTGCTTTCTGACTCTACACATTAGTTTATATTTTCTAAAGTTTTATATAAATGGAGTCATAGAATATGTACTCTTTTTTTGGTCTGACTTTTTTTTATTCAGCACAATTATTTTGAGATTCATCTGTATTGGTGTATATATCACTTGTACGCAGTAGCACACTTTGATTGCTCTTGTCCCAACCTTTGTGCTATTTTTGTCATGTAGTTTACTTTTTTTTTTTTTGGGTGGTTGGTTTGAAACAGCTTTAGTGAGATATAGTTCACATAACATTAGATTCAACCACTTTAAGTGTACAATCCAATAGGTTTTTGTATATTCACAAAGTTGTACAACTATTGCCACGGTCAACTTTGGAACATTTCCATTCTGCTAAAAAGAAACCCTGTAACCTTTAGTTATTACCTCCCAGTCCCCCCATGCCCTCTGGCCCTAGGCAACCACTAATCTACTATCTATTTTCTGTCTGTACAGACTTGCCTATTTTGGACATGTCTTTTTTTTTTTTTTACATTCCTTGTTCCTTATTTTTTATTTTTGTTTTTTTAGGTTTTCTTTTTTTAAACATTTTTATTGGAGTGTAGTCAATTTACAGTGTTGTGTTACTTTCAGTTGTACAGCAAAGTGAATCAGTTATACATATATATATACATAGACTCATTTTCAGTTTCTTTTCTCATTGAGTAGAGTTCCCTGTGGTATACAGCAGGTTCTTATTAGTTATCTGTTTCATATATAGTAGAGTGTATATGTCAGTCCCAGTGTCCCAATTTATTCCTTCCCTCCCCATCCCCTGGTAACTGTAAGTTTGTTTTCTACATCTGTGACTCTACTTTTGTTTTGTAAATAAGTTCATTAGTACCAATTTTTTTTTAGATTCCACATATAAGTGATGTCATATGATAGTCTTTCTGTGTCTGACTTACCTCACTTAGTATGACAATCTCTAGGTCTATCCATGTTGCTGCAAATGTCATTATTTTGTTCTTTTTTATGGCTGAGTAATACTCCATTGTATATATGTACCACATTTTCTTATCCACTCCTCTGTTGATGGAAATTTAGGTTGCTTCCATGTCTTGCCTATTGTATATAGTGTTGCAGTGAACATTGGGGTGCATGTATCTTTTTGAATTACGGTTTTCTCTGGGTATATGCCTAGGAGTGGGATTGGTGGGTCATATGATAGTTCTATTTTTAGGTTTTTAAGGAACCTCCATACTGTTCTCCATAGTGGCTCTACCAATTTACATTCCCACCAACAGTGTAGGAGGGTTCCCTTTTCTCCACACCCTCTCCAGTATTTATTGTTTGTAGACTTTTTGATGGTGTGCATTCTGGCTGGTGTGAGGTAATAGCTCACTGTAGTTTTGATTCGCATTTCTCTAATGATTAGTGATGTTGAGCATCTTTTCATGTGCTTTTTGGCCATCTTTTCATGTATTTTTTGGCCATCTGTATGTATTTCTCTTCTTTGGAGAAATGTCAATTTAGGTCTGCCCATTTTTTGATTGGGTTGTTTGTTTTTTTAATATCGAGCTGCATGAGCTGTTTATATATTTTGTATATTAATCCCTTGGTTGCTTTGTTTACAAGTATTTTCTCCCATTCGGAGGGTTGTCTTTTTGTTTTGTTTAGTGTTTTCTTTGCTGTGCAAAAGCTTTTAATTTGTTTATTTTTATTTTTATTTTCACTACTCTAGGAGATGGATCAAAAAAGGTCTTGCTGTGGTTTATGTCTAATTTACTTTTACATATGTTATAAACCCCACTACATTATTTTCATTTTTGTTTAAACAATTATCTGCTACAAAGATTTAAATGATAAGAAAAAAGTATAATTTACCCATTTTCATATTTTTAAAATTTCCCTTTAGTTTTCCTATTTGACCCATGAATTATTTAGAAGTGTGTTGTTTAGTTTCTAACTGTTTGAAGATTTAAAAATTATTTTGTGTTATTGATTTCTAGTTTTATTCTTTGGTGGTTGGAGAATACTCACTGCACAATTTCAGTTCTTTTATATTTGTGGACCAGGATATGGTCTATCTTGGTATATATATTCCATGGATATTTGGAAAGCATATGTAATCTGCTTTTGTGAGGTGTACTGCTCTATAAAGATGTTGATTTGATCCTTTTGGTTGGTGTTGTTGAATTTGTATTCTTGCTGGTTTTCTGTGTAGCTGCTCTGTCAATTGTTGGGAGAGTAATGTTGAAATAGTCAATGTGGATTTGTCTAGTTCCCCTTTCGGTTTTATCAGTTTTGCTTTATATGTTTTGTAGCTCTGTTGCTTGGTGCATACACATTTAAGATTGCTATGTCATCTTGGTCTATAGACCCTTTCATCATTATATAATGTTCCTAATTGGGGCTGGTGATTTTTGTTGTTTTTTGCTCTGAAGTGTACTTTATTTAATCTTAATATATCCTTTCTTGCTTTGTTTTTACTAATGTTATATTTTTTTCTATCTTTTTACTTACAGCCTATGTCACTACATTTGTAGTGATTTTCTTTTTTTTTTTTTTTTTTTTTTTTTTTGCGGTACGCGGGCCTCTCACTGTTGTGGCTTCTCCCGTTGTGGAGCACAGACTCCAGACGCGCAGGCTCAGCAGCCATGGCTCACGGGCCCAGCCGCTCCGCGGCATGTGGGATCTTCCCAGACCAGGGCACGAACCCGTGTCCCCTGCATCGGCAGGCGGACTCTCAACCACTGCGCCACCAGGGAAGCCCTGTAGTGATTTTCTTATAGACAGCATATAGTTGGGTGATTTTTAAAAACAATCTACTCTGCCAATCTCTTTTAATTAACGTATTTAAATTTAATGTAATTATTGATATGTTAGGGCTTCAGTCTGCCATTTATATTTTATTTTTTATTTGTTCTCTGTTTCATTTCTCTTCTTTCTTTTTCCTGCCTTTTTGTGGGTTATAGGAACATTTCTAATAATTTTTTTTGGAGTTATTTATGTTTTTGAGTGCATCTCTTTGGCTATTTTGGTGGTCTCATAGATAGATATCCATCTATACCTCTATCTATATCTTATTGCAGTCTACCAGTACTGATATTTTTTCATTTGGGGTGAAGTATAGAAATCTTACCTCCCTTTATGCCACTCTCCTTTCCCCCATTTAGAATATAATTGTCTTAAATATTTCCTCTCTCTATATTTAGAACCACATCAAACAATGTTATGATTTTTGCTTTAGCCATGAAACACACTTTAGAAAACTCAGGAGGAGAAGCAAAATCTCTTGTATTTATCCATATTTTTGCTTACTGTGTTCTTTCTTCCTTTCTGATGTTCCAGGCTTCTGTCTTTTATTGTTTCTTTTTGTTTAGTGAATTTCTTTAAGTCATTCTTTTAGGGTACGTCTGTTGGTGACAAATTATCCTAGTTTTTCTTCACCTGAATGCTTTTATTTTATTTTCTTTCTTGTGGAATATTTTACTGGGTATAGGATTCTAGGTTGACAGGTATTTTCTTTCAGCACTTGAAAAATACCGTGCCACTTCCTTCTGGCGAGAAACCTGCTGTCATCAAATAGTTGTCCCTTATATATGTTATTTTTCTCTGGTTTCTTTCAAGAATTTTTGTTTCTATTTTTCAGAAGTTTAATTATGATGTTTGGTTTTATCTTGTTTGGAGTTCACTCTGCTCCTTGAATCTGTGTGTTCATGTGTTTTGCCAGATTTCATAAGTTTTCAGCCATTATTCTGTTTTATTTTTTATTTTTTGAGCACTTTTTCAGTCTTGCCCTCTTTCTCCTCTCCTTCTGGGACTCAGTGACACAAGTCACTGAGGCTCTCTTTTACTTTTCAGTCTATTTTCTCTCTGTGGCTCAGAGTGGATAATTTCAGTTCTGTCTTCCAGTTCACAAGGTTCTTTTCTAAGTCCACTCCATTTTGCTGTTGAGCCCATTTACTGAGCTTTTATTTACATTATTGTATATTTCAGCTCTAAATTTCTATTTGGTTCTTCTTGCTGGAACTTTCTATTTTTTTTTCCTGAGGCTTTCTGTTTTTTTCCTTTGTTTTAAGCATGTTCTTAATTGCTCTTAGACAAAGCATTTTATCAGGGCTGTTTAAAATTTTTGCCAGAAAATTTTGACATCTCTGTTACCTCAGTGTTGGCATCTGTTGACTGACATTTTTCATTGTGTTTGGATTTTCCTGGGTCTCGGTGTGATGAGTGATTTTCAATTGAAACCTGGATGTTTTTGTATTATGTTATTAGACTCTGGATCTTATTTAAACTTTCCATTTTATATAGCTTTCTTTCACATCACTAGGGCAGGGTGAGGGGCAACACAGCTTCATTAGGGTAGGGGTAGGAGTTTTATCTTCCCACCTGGTCTCTGGTGACATCATGGGGAGGGGAGACTTGTTACTAGTTAGTGGGGATGAAAAGACCTGGCTCCCTCCTTGGTCTTCTCTGACATGACCCCAGTAGGGGTGTTGTGGTGTCCCATTAGGGACTCATAGGGTGGAAACTCGGGCTCCCCACTAGCCCTTAGCTGTTGCGGATGGTGTGGGGCTGCGGTTCTTATTTTTTAATGTCTGGCTGGAGTGGAGAGTTTGTTGTCTCAAGTTTTCTGTCTTGTTATGCTGCCCCTCTCATGGTTCTTTGGCTAGAAAGAAGAGTCTTTTGCTGAGGATTTTTCTGTCTGCAGATATTGGTATATTTGGCTTGTGTGCTTGTTCAGCACCAAATCTGGGATGTGTGAGGCAAAAAGAAAACCCAAGGAACTCACCACCATATTGTTTCTTGGGTTCTTAGTTCCCTAGCTGATCTACTTTCTTCTCTCTGCCTTTTTCAGAGTCTTCTTATGTTTCTTTTATACATAATGTCCAGAGTTTTAGTTATACATAGTGGGAGGAATAGGGAAAAGTATGTGTCACTTTTGATTGATTTCTTTTTCTTATTATGGGTCATATTTTCCTGCTTCTTTATATACCTGATAATTTTGTATTGGATGCCAGACTTTGTGATTTTTATTTTGTTGTGGTGGGATATTTCATATTCCAGTTGATATTCTTGAACTTTGTTCTGGGACTCATTTAAGCTGCTTGGAAACAGCTTCAGCCTTTTGGGTCTTGCTTTTAAGGTATTTTAGGCAGGACCAGAGCAATGCTTAGTCTAGGATTAATTATTCCCCAGTATTGAAAAAAGACCCTGCTGTATACTCTACCCAGTGCCCCATAAATCTTGATTCTTTTTTCCACTCTGGCTCTTGGGAACTGGCACTGTGCCCAGTCCTTTGTGAGTGCTGAGTACTGTTCCCTCTTACTCTTTTTGGGTGTTCCTTTCTCAAGCCTTGGACAGTTTCTTCATATGCATGTATGGATAGTACTAGTTGAATACTCCAGGGTACCCTCTGTTGATCTCCAAAGTTCTCTTCTGTCTGGTACTCTGGTTTGCAGACTTTAGCTGCCTTGGTCTGTCTGGTCTCGCAGCTTCATATCCACAACTCAGGAATTCTGCTGGGCTTTGCTTGGGTTTCCCCTTCTTGCAACACAGCCTAGAAACTCTCCCAAGTCAATAAGCTATGGCAGTCATAGGGGTTCTCTTGTTTGTTTCCCATCTCTGAGGGATCACTGTTTTTCATTGACTAATGTCCTGTGAAAACTATTGTTTTATGTATTTTTTGGTTATTTCAGGTGGGAGGGTGAATCTGGTCCCTGTTACTCCTTTGTGGCTGGAAGTGCAATTTCTGTTTTTCAGATCTATAGATGTGTGACTGGAATAAATCATCACTCAGGCTGCTTCTAGCTCTATTATCCTATGATTCTATAGTTTGAAGTTTAAGTCTGTGCAGTAGATAGAATCACTGCTCTCCCTTTTAATTTGCAGAACACCTAGTCACAGGACAGACTTTTCAAAACTGACACTTCAATAGATTGCTAAGTGCTAATTACTGTTCTACGTCCATAAGCCTTACCTGTAATCCTTGGGTTCAATTTTGTATTTTTCTATTTTAGAAAGGTCTGTATACCAAATATAAATTTATACCCCAAACTAAGTCTGAGGTAGCTCTCTGTAATCTAATATTTTCATATCTTTATAGCAGAAAAAGAAATATTAGCACTCTGTAGAATAAATAAGGATTATACATAGCCTAATTTCAGTTTAGATCAAGTTTTGCCGCCAAGTAAGTTTGTCAGTGCTTTAGGTTTTCAGCTGTTTGGTTTGAGAATTTTGGATGAGGGATTATATACAGGTACTAACTTACTTAATCCCCACAATCAACCTTTGAAGTAGTATACTTGTGACCATTTTACACATGAAAGAAATGAAGCATAGGAAGTTAAGTAACTTGCCCAAGGTCATACAGCCCACAAGGGGCAGATACAGAATTCAAATCCAGGTATCTTGGCCTTGGAATCTGGGGTCTTATCCATTGTACATTACTGCCCTTCCTCAAGGAGACTGCAGCCAGGGCAGTCCAGGAAGTCAAGCCTGACCTCCAGTACTTCTCATGGCCAAGGGCTTCTTGAGAGCTAGGTTAATCTTCACTAGGAGGCACTCTCTGTGCTTTCATGATCTAAGAATATATTTGTACTTGGCTTGGATCTCAGATAGACTCTTGTCTGTGTCATGGAAGTGCCTGCATTTCCTGCACGTCTACATCAGGGTGCTTGATCTGAACCTAAGAAGGCTGTCATCTGAGTTCCAGGTCTACAATACCAGATTACCTAGTAGTTGTCTAACATGGAAGTAAGACATTTTAGGATGGGTTTACGTTGTATCCATATTTGAATGTTGACCTCTTACTCTCTTTTGCTGAAGGCCCTGTTTGTTATTCCTGATGTCCCAAGGTGCCTCGGGTTCCTCTTTAGATTCTTCACATCTGCTTTTGGTTGTATAAGTTGTACTGTTACCAAACTCAGGTTCAGCTGCTTGCTGCTTGAAAGCCAGTACTCAAAGGACAAGTGTTGGTTGGAAAGGAAAGGTTTCTTTATTCAGGAGCCCAGTAACCTTGGGAGAAGGCAGACTCATGTCTAGAAAGCAACTCTGAAGATTCAGCTTGACCATGAAAGTTTTTAAAGGAGAATCATTTGGGGAAGGGGGTGAGAGTCATTATCTTCCACTGTGTGCAGACTTTCTTCTGATTGGTTGGTGGTGAGGCAAGAGGGTGGTGTTCCAGGAATCTTGTGCTCAGCCTGAAGTTACCATCCGCCACCTGGGTGGGGGCCTTAGTTCTTACAGAAGCACTCAAAGTTATTGTTATGTATATTTCTTGAGGAGGACCTAGGACCATGCCCCATGCTGCAGTATTGTTTCTTGACTACTCCTCCTTTGTTTCTGCATTCCTTCCCTTCCCTGATGGGCAACTATTTGAATCTGCCCTTTGGAACTCAGGGAAGGTCAAGGAAGCTGAATGAAGCCTATTTCCTACAAACAAGAAGAGGGGACACGGAAAGTATTTGTACCTGGAAGGGCCTCACAGGGTTCTGCTCCGTTTCAGTGCCCTGTAGAGAACTCATGAGCAAGAGGGTAATTAAGGGCTGGAATTGAGTCTGTGACCTACTCCACAGATCCTGTGGCTACCCACATTAATAAACCACACTAGGACCTCATCTGCTGAGAGGAAGGGGCACCTTGGTCTAGCTCATGCACAGGTGGCCCATGGGCTACATGTGGTCTTGTCCAAGGGTTCCCCAACCCTGTTATGGACTGAATTATGTCCCCCTCAAAATGCATATTTTGTGACTGCATTTGGAGACAGGGCCTTCGTGGAGGTGATTAAGATTAAAAGAGGTCATGAGGGTGGGGCCCTTAGGTATGATGGAACTGGTGTCCTTATAAGAAGAGGAAGAGACATCAGAGCTCAGTCTCTCTCTGAGCACTCACAGAAGAAAGGCATTTGGAGACACAGTGAGAAGATAGCCATTTACAAGCCAGAAAGAGAGTCTTCACCGGAAACCTAGTTTGCTGGCACCTTAAACATGGACTTCTAGCACCCAGTACTCTATGAAAGTAAGTGTCTGTTGAAACAACAGTCTGGTATTTTGTAATGGCAGCCCAAGGAGACCCGTCCATCCTGCTGCCATATGGAGGCAAGATAGAATGACCCTAAAAGGGATTCCCCCAATATCTGTAGCCTGAGCACCTAGCACATGTAATGTGGCAAGGTGAGGGAGCTCTCAAAATTACCCTGACTTTTCCTTATTAATATGTTGTGCTAATTATTTAAGCTCAATTTTATGCCTCCTTCTTTTATTCTAGTTTTCTCAAAAAGTTAGATAAACATCAAGCAGGCTCTTGCATGTCATATTCCTAGAGGTCTGTCTTCTGCACAAAGCTCTAGTATTATGCCTAATCCACATGTAATACTACACGTTATTAGTTACTGAAGAGAGAAGTAGAGAAAATGTAGACACAGTTAAAATCAATTTACCTTTGGAGGACTACTTGGATTTGCATTTAATATGTTGCAGAAAAGGGATCTATATTCATTTTTCGACATTTTAAATCAGGTAACAGAGCATATTGTCCTTTTGCCTTCACCTCTGCTAAGAAAAGTTAGTTTGGACACTGGTTTTATATCCACTGTTGTGCCTTAATTTTTAAATTTTATTTATATTGCATGACTCTTCAGGTTTTATTTTATTTTTTGGCTGTGTTGGGTCTTCTTTGCTGTGCATGGGCTTTCTCTAGTTGTGGAGAGTGGGGGCTACTCTTCGTTGTGGTGAGCGGGCTTCTCATTGCGGTGGCTTCTCTTGTTGTGGAGCATGGGCTCTACACATGTGGGCTTCAGTAGTTGTGGTGCGTGGGCTCAGTAGTTGTGGCTCATGGGCTCTAGAGCACAGGCTCAATAGTTAGGCACATGGGCTTAGTTGCTCCATGGCATGTGGGATCTTCCCAGACCAGGGCTTGAACCTGTGTCCCTTGCATTGGCAGGAGGATTCTTAACCACTGAGCCACCAGGGAAATCCCATGTTTTGCCTTAATTTTATCTTTATAACCCACTTTCTTTCATTTAATTCTTTTAAAATTTGTTCAACAGACATTTATTTGTTTTTGGTTCTTCCTTTCTATCATTCTTAGAAGGAAAAAAACTTTAAAAATCTTTTCCACTAAGAAAATGTTAACCCTGTATTCTGTCCCCCAAAGAACACATCACCTTATCATGCGAATGCTAGGATGTGTCTACCTGTGGGTTTGTATATGAGGTTAGACCTCTCAGAAGAGTTGGATGATGACAGCAAATGGGATATGTTGTTGGTGTTAAATTTTCCCCATCGTTTTTGGGTAGAACTATCAGTCTCTGTCAACCATTTATTTTAAAGTTATGTGGGAGTTTCTTGAAAAAAAATGGATTTCTGGGCTGCTCAGAGGCCTGCTGGATCAGATCAGAGTCCAAGAATCACTGATTTAAAACTCAAACACTGGGAGGGCAGGTGCCATTTCTTTTCTGTTCTTTATAGCCCGTTAATACTAAGACACAATGCTGTGAGCAGTGAAGTTGCTAAACGAACGCTTTTGACTGAATTTCCTTTTATGACATTAAAGTTAGATAAGGTGGAGCTATATTTGTTTTATGAATAAACAATTTGCTTTCAGACTGAATTTTAGAGGTCTGTCAACTTCCTCCTACGTAATTGGTGCTGGAAAATACCCTTTACCAGCTTGCCATTATTGACAATAACAAAGAAATTTGCTTTGTTTGGAGGGTGGGGAGCAAAAACTGTTTTCTCTTTCAGACAGCAGTGTCCTGCCATAACCTTGACATGATGCACATTAATTTTACATCATACCCAGGAGTCAGGGAGAAAAATTAAAGCTCCTGCTATTGTCTCCCCCAGAAGACTGATAGCCTTCTCACAGGAGGCTCAGTCATGCTAAGACTGCACCCCTATCTCATCTATGATCTCTAAACCAGAATGCCAACATGTGCACTGAAAATCCATAACAGATTCAACTCTCTGGATTCCATTTTAATGAGCATTTATTTAGCCTTTGGTTAGAAAACATTTCAGCAAGATGAGAGCTGTGAAATCCAATCCTAACCTAAACTCTATGATTTTTTTTTATACAATTGTACACATGTCTAGATTTAATTTTCACCTAGGAAGCATACAATATTGGGAAATAGAGAAATCACAATGACTGGATTTCTAAGATTAAGACTAAATAAACCAACTTCATGAAAAAGAAAAATTGAGTAGCCTATGCTTCATTGATTAATCAGAAGGAAAGATGTCTATAGTTAAAAAGGAAGTAAAATAGGCAGTTTGGACACTCAAATCACAGCCCGGATATTTGCTGAAAGATAGTAACAGATACATGGTAAAGGAAAAATAGTTAATATTTTACAAGAACTCACCCCAAATAATTAGCAGTTAAGAAGATTTTAGCATTATGCAGTTTTTCACCAATTATTCAAATAACAAAGCTTTCCTTGAATATCTCTTAGTAAAAGTGCAGTGTGAGGTGTCAAGGATTTCTGAATGGACCATGACACTTTACATTAAGGGCCTACTAACAATTTCTCAGAATAAAAAGAAAGATAAACATGTTTTTATATCTATATTTTTTATCTACTCATTCTAGTTGGCAGAGTTAACATGTTATAACAGCATTCCTTTTGTGCAGTTTTTTTTTGGGGGGGCGGTGGTCAGATGTTTCTGTTATGAACATGTACTGAATTTTTTGTAATCCATCCAGAGGCAACACATTATCAAAATGGCAAATGTTTAGGCCACGTGTGTATGTACTTAGCCTGGGAATGGATAGAACAACTCCACCAAGAGAGACAGAGATGGTCGTCCCCTCCACGTGCTTTCTAGCTTTTGTATAGTTCTAAGACACATTTCTTAAAATAGAATTCTTCTTTGTGAAATAGAGTTGTTGTTTTTTTTAAACTGATGAGGTTGTTTGTGTCTATATTGGCTGTTCCAGATGGAAAGGTTTACTCATTAGATGCAGCCGTTTTAGCAAATACCTCACTACAGCATAATGACAGAGTTACAACAGACTATTGAAGAAAATCCTTTCTCTTCCCAGTGAGATCATGAAAACTAGAAACAATTTCAATGACATTTTTGATTTACTTTGGAAATGGTTCAGTTGGACACATGGGTGATAAGATGAGGTATTTTTTGTTCATATTTCATTCAATCCTTATATATAACAGCATAAATATAGGATATAGAGTTACAATTTGATTTCTTTTTCAACTAATGGATTCATTATCTTTGGCAGATGATCTCATTAGTTCCTTAAGTATGAATGATTCTACTGGGAAGATTTCTCCCTTTACAATATCCCATTTAAAATACATGTATGCCTGACATGTGATCATAGATTTCCCTTTCACATTGGAGCCTCACGATTAGAGCGTTACTCTTGAAATTTTTATAAGGGAATGATCTCCCACTCAAGGTTTCCCTGCCTAGTAAAATCCTTTCAGTTTTTTTTCTTTTTAACATCTTTATTCAAGTATAATTGCTTTACAATGTTGTGTTAGTTTCTGCTGTATAACAAAGTCAATCAGCTATACATATACATATGTCCCCATATCCCCTCCCTCTTGCATCTCCCTCCCACCCTTCCTATCCCACCCCTCTAGGTGGTCACAAAGCACCAAGCTGATCTCTCTGTGCTATGCAGCTGCTTCCCACTAGCTATCTGTTTTACATTTGGTAGTGTATATATGTCAACGCTACTCTCTCACTTTGTCCCAGCTTACCCTTCCCCCTCCCCATGTCCTCAAGTCCATTTGCTATGTCTGCGTCATTATTTCTGTCCTGCCCCAGGTTCTTCAGAACCATTTTTTTTTAAGATTCCATATATATGTGTTAGCATACGGTATTTGTTTTTCTCATTCTGACTTACTTCACTTTGTATGACAGTCTCTAGGTCCATCCTCCTCACTATAAATAACTCAGTTTCGTTTCTTTTTACAGCTGAGTAATATTCCATTGTATATATGTGCCATATCTTCTTATCCATTCATCTTTCAATGGACTCTTAGGTTGCTTCCATGTCCTGGCTATTGTAAATAGTGCTGCAATGAACATTGTGGTACATGTCACTTTTTGAATTATGGTTTTCTCAGGGTGTATGCCCAGTAGTGGGATTGCTGGGTCATATGGTAGTTCTTTTGTAGTTTTTTAAGGAACCTCCATACTGTTCTCCATAGTGGCTGTATTAATTTACATTCCCACCAACAGTGCAAGAGGGTTCCCTTTTCTCCACACCCTCTCCAGCATTTGTTGTTTTTAGGTTTTTTGATGATGGCCATTCTGACTGCTGTGAGGTGATGCCTCATTGTGGTTTCGAGTTGCATTTCTCTAATGGTTAGTGATATTGAGCATCCTTTCATATTTGTTGTCAATCTGTATATCTTCTTTGGAGAAATGTCTATTTTGGTCTTCTGCCCATTTTCGAATTGGGTTGTTTGATTTTTGATATTGAGCTGCATGAGCTGCTTGTAAATTTTGGAGATTAATCCTTTGTCAGTTTCTTCACTTGCAAGTATTTTCTCCCATTCTGAGGGTTGTCTTTTCGTCTTGTTTATGGTTTCTGTTGCTGTGCAAAAGCTTTTAAGTTTCCTTAGGCCTCATTTGTTTATTTTTGTTTTTATTTTCATTGCTCTAGGAGGTGGGTCAAAAAGGATCTTGCTGTGATTTATGTCAAAGAGTGTTCTGCCTGTGTTTTTCTCTAAGAGGTTTATAGTGTCTGGCCCTACATTTAGGTCTTTAATCCATTTTGAGTTTATTTTTGTGTATGGCATTAGGAATTGTTCTAATTTCATTCATTTACATGTAGCTGTCCAGTTTTCCCAACACCACTTATTGAAGAGACTGTCTTTTCTCCATTGTATATTCTTACTGCCTTTATCAAAGATAAGGTGAACATATGTGTGTGGGTTTATCTCTGGGCTTTCTATACTGTTTCATTGATGTATATTTCTGTTTTTGTGCCAGTACCATACTGTCTTGATTACTGAGCTTTGTAGCATAGTCTGAAGTCAACGAACCTGATCCTCCAGCTCTGTTTTTCTTTCTCAAGATTGCTTTGGCTTTTCAGGGTCTTTTGTGTTTCCAGACACATTGTGGTATTTTTTGTTCTGGTTCTGTGAAAAATGCCAGTGGTAGTTTGATAGGGATTGCATTGAATCTGTGGATTGGTCTGGGTAGTATAGTTATTTACACAATGCTGATTCTTCCAATCCAAGAACATGGTGTATTTCTCCATCTGTTTGTATCATCTTTAATTTCTTTCATCAGTGTCTTATAGTATTCTTACACAGGTCTTTTGTCTCCTTAGGTAGGTTTATTTCTAGGTATTTTATTCTTTTGGTTGCAGTGGTAAATGGGAGTGTTTCCTTAATTCCTCTTTCAGATTTTTCATCATTAGTGTATCGGAATGCAAGAGATATCTGTGCATTGATTTTGTATCCTGCTACTTTACCAAATTCATTGATTAGCTTTAGTAGTTTTCTGGTAGCATGTTTAAAAATTTTTTTTTAATTTTAATTTATTTATTTTTGGCTGTGTTGGGTCTTCGTTGCTTCACGTGGGCTTTCTCTAGTTGTGGCGAATGGGGGCTGCTCTTCATTGCAGTGCGTGGGCTTCTCATTGCAGTGGCTTCTCTTGTTGTGGAGCACGGGCTCTAGGTGTGTGGGCTTCAGTAGTTGCAGCACACTGGCTCAGTAGTTTTGGCTTGTGGGCTCTAGAGCGCAGGCTCAGTAGCTGTGGTGCACGTACTTAGTTGCTCCGCGGCAGTGGGATCTTCCCAGACCTGAGATTGAACCCATGTCCCCTGCATTGGCAGGCAGATTCTTAACCACTGCACCACCAAGGAAGTCCTCTGGTAACATATTTAGGATTCTCTATGTAGAGTACCATGTCATCTGCAAACAGTGACAGTTTTACTTCTTCTTTTCTGATTTGGATTCCTTTTATTTCTTTTTCTTCTCTGATTGATGTGGCTAGGACTTCCAAAACTATGTTGAATAATAGTGGTAAGAGTGGACATCCTTGTCTTGTTTCTGATATTAGAGGAAATGGTTTCAGTTTTTCACCATTGAGAACGATGTTGGCTGTGGGTTTGTCATGTATGGCCTTTATTATGTTGAGGTAGGTTCCCTCTACTACTTTCTGGAGAGTTTTTATCACAAATGGGTATTGAATTTTGTCAAAAGCTTTTTTTGCATCTATTGAGATGATCGTATGGTTTTTATGCTTCAGTTTGTTAATATGGTTTATCACAGTGATTGATTTGCGTATATTGAATCCTTGCATTCCTGGGATAAACCACACTTGATCATCGTGTATGATCCTTTTAACGTGCTGTTGGATTCCGTTTGCTAGTTTTCTGTTGAGGATTTTTGCATCTATGTTCATCAGTGATATTGGCCTGTAGTTTTCTTTCTTTGTGACATCTTTGTCTGGTTTTGGTATCAGCATGACAGTGGCCTTGTAGAATGAGTTTGGGAGTGTTCCTCCCTCTGCTGTATTTTGCAAGAGTTTGAGAAGGATAGGTGTTAGCTCTTCTCTAAATGTTTGATAGAATTCGCCTGTGAAGCCATCTGGTCCTGGGCTTTTGTTTGTTGGAAGATTTTTAATCACAGTCTCAATTTCAGTGCTTGTGATTGGTCTGTTTATATTTTCTATTTCTTCCTGGTTCAGTCTCAGAAGGTTGTGCTTTTCTAAGAATTTGTCCATTTCTTCCAGGTTGTCCATTTTATTGGCATATAGTTGCTTGTAGTAATCTCTCAGGATCCTTTGTATTTCTGCAGTGTCAGTTGTTACTTCTCCTTTTTCATTTCTAATTCTGTTGATTTGAGTCTTCTTTTTTTTTTTTGATGAGTCTGGATAATGGTTTATCAATTTTGTTTATCTTCTCAAAGAACCAGCTTTTAGTTTTATTGATCTTTGCTATCGTTTCCTTCATTTCTTTTTCATTTATTTCTGATCTGATCTTTATGATTTCTTTCCTTCTAACTTTGGGGTTTTATTTGTTGTTGTTCTTATTTTGCTAAATGCTTTAGGTGTCAGGTTAGATTGTTTATTTGAGATTTTTCCTGTTTCTCAAGGTAAGATTGTATTGCTGTAAACTTCCCTCTTAGAACTGCTTTTGCAGCATCCCAAAGGTTTTGGGTCGTTGTGTTTCCGTTGTCATTTGTTTCTATGTAGTTTTGATTTCCTCTTTGATTTTCTTCAGTGATCTCTTGGTTATTTAGTAGTGTATTGTTTAGGCTCCATGTGTTTGCATTTTTTACAGTTTTTTTTCCTGTAATTGATATCTAGCCTCATAGTGTTGAGGTGGAAAAGGATACTTGATACAATTTCAGTTTTCTTAAATTCACTGAGGCTTGCCTTGTGACCTAAGGCATGATTCATCCTGGAGAATGTTCTGTGTGCACTTGAGAAGAAAGTATATTCTGTTGTTTTTGGATGGAATGTTCTATAGATATCAATTACTTCCATCTCATCTAATGTGTCATTTAAAGATTGTGTTTCCTTATTTATTTTCATTTTGGATGATCTGTCCATTGGTGAAAGTAGGGTGTTAAATACTCTAGTATTATTGTTACTGTCGATTTCCCCTTTTATGGCTGTTAGCATTTGCCTTATGTATTGAGGTGCTTCTACGTTGGGCGCCTAAGTATTTACAATTGTTATATCTTCTTCTTGGATTGATCCCTTGATCATTACGTAGTGTCCTTCTTTGTCTCTTGTAATAGTCTTTATTTTAAAGTCTATTTTGTCTGATTTGAGAATTGCTACTCCTGCTTTCTTTTGATTTCCCTTTGCATGGAATATCTTTTTCCATCTCCTCACTTTGAGTCTGTATATGCCCCTGGGTCTGAAGTGGGTTTCTTGTGGACTGCATATATATGGGTCTTGTTTTTGTGTCCATTCAGCCAGTCTGTGTCTTTTGGTTGGAGCATTTAATCCATTTACATTTAAGGTAATTATCGATATGTATGTTCCTGTTACCAGTTTTCTTAATTGGTTTTTGTAGATCTTTTCCTTCTCTTGTGTTTCCTGCTTAGGGAAGTTCTTTTAACATTTGTTGTAAAGCTGGTTTGGTAGTGCTGAATTCACTTAACTTTTGCTTGCCTGTAACGGTTTTAATTTCTCTGTTGAATCTGAATGAGATCTGTGCTGGGTAGAGTAATCTTGGTTGTAGGTTTTTCCCCTTCATCACTTTAAATATGTCCTGCCACTCCCTTCTGGCTTGCAGTTTCTGCTGAAAGATCAGCTCTTAACCTTATGGGGATTCCCTTGTATGTTATTTGTTGCTTTTCCCTTGCTGCTTTTAATATTTTTTCTTTGCATGTAATTTTTAATAGTTTGATTAATACGTGTCTTGGCATGTTTCTCCTTGGATTTATGTTGTATGGGATTCTTTGCACTTCCTGGACTTGATTGACTATTTCCTTTCCCATGTTAGGCAGTTTTCAACTATAATCTCTTCACATATTTTCTCAGACCCTTTCTTTTTCTCTTCTTCCTCTGGGACCCCTATAATTCAAATGTTGGTGCATTTAATGTTGTCCCAGAGGTCTTTGAGACTGTCCTCAATTCTTTTCATTCTTTTCTCTTTTTTTTGCGGTACGCGGGCCTCTCACTGTTGTGGCCTCTCCCATTGTGGGCACAGGCTCCAGACGCGCAGGCTCAGCGGCCATGGCTCACAGGCCCAGCCACTCCGCGACTTGTGGGATATTCCTGGACCGGGGCATGAACCCGTGTCCCCTGCATCGGCAGGTGGACTCTCAACCACTGCGCCACCAGGGAAGCCCTCATTCTTTTTTCTTTATTCTGCTCTGTGGCAGTTATTTCCACGATTTTATCTTCCAGGTCACTTATTCGTTCTTCTGCCTCAGTTCTTCTGCTACTGATTCCTTCTGGAGAATTTTTAATTTCATTTATTGTGTTGTCATCACTGTTTGTTTGCTCTTTAGTTCTTCTAGGTCCTTGTTAAACGTTTGTTGTATTTTTTCCATTCTGTTTCCAAGATTTTGGATCATCTTTCCTATCATTACTCTGAATCCTCTTTCAGATAGACTGCCTGTTTCCTCTTCATTTGTTTGATCTGGTGGGTTTTTACTTTGCTCCTTCATCTGCTGCGTATTTCTCTCTCTTCTCATTTTGCTTAACTTACTGTGTTTGGCGTCACCTTTTCACAGGCTGCAGGTTTGTAGTTCCCCTTGTTTTTGGGGTCTGCCTCCAGTGGGTTAGGTTGGTTCAGTGGGTTGTGTAGGCATCCTGGTGGAGGGGACTGGTGCCTGTATTCTGGTGGATGAGGCTGGATCTTGTCTTTCTCGTGGGCAGTACTATGTCTGGTCGTGTGAATTTAGTATGATTTTAGGCAGCCTGTCTGCTAATGGATGGGGTTGTGTTCCTGTCTTGGTAGTTGTTTGGCATGGGGCATCTAGCACTCTAGCTTGCTGGCCATTGGGTGAAGCTGGGTCTTTGTGTTGAGATGGAAATCTCTGGGAGAGCTCTAGCCAATTGATATTACATGGGGCCAGGAGGTCTCTGGTCATCCAGTGTCCTGGACTCAGCTCTCCCACCTCAGAGGCTCAGGCCTGACACTCATCTGGAGCACCAAGACCCTGTCAGCCACATCAAAAGAAAAGGAAGAAAAAAGAAGGAATAATAATTTTTAAAAAGATAATAAAAAATAATTTAAAATTAAAAAATAAAAAATAATAATAAAATGAAGAGACCAACCAAACCAATGAACAAATCCACCAATGATAACAAACACTAAAAACTTTACTAAGCTAAACATAAAAATTAGAATCAAATCAGTTGCAGACAGCAAACCCCACGTCTACGATTGCTCCTGAAGTCCACTGCCTCAATTTTGGGAACATTCGTTTTCTATTCAGGTATTCCACAGATGCAGGGTACATCAGGTTGATTGTGGAGATTTAATCCGCTGCTCTTGAGGCTGCTGGGAGAGATTTCCCTTTCTCTTCTTTGTTCGCATAGCTCCCGGGGTTCAGCTTTGGTTTTGGCCCTGCCTCTGTGTGTGGGTCTGTTCCCCGCCCAGACTGGAGGGGGTTAAAGCAGTGGCTGATTAGGGCTGTCTTGCTGTCTCAGACTGGGGAGAAGGAGGGGTATGGTAGTCATAATTGGAATGTGAGGCGAGCCTGTGGTGGCACAGACTGGCGTGACATTGCAGCAGCCCGAGGCACGCCGTGTGTTCTCCCAGGGAAGTTGTCCCAGGATCTCGAGACCCTGGCAGTGGTGGGCTGCACAGGCTCCTGGAAGTGGAGGTGTGGATAGTGACCTGTGCTTGCACACAGGATTCTTGGTGGCTGCAACAGCAGCCTTAGCATTTTATGTCTGTCTCTGGTGTCTGCGCTGATAGTCGTGGCTCACCCCTGTCTCTGGAGCTCGTTTAGGTGATGCTCTGAATCCCCTCTCCTCGCGCACCCCGAAACGATGGTCTCTTGCCTCTTAGGCAGTTCCAGACTTTTTCCCGGACTCCCTGCCGGCTAGCTGTGGTGCACTAGCCTCCTTCAGGCTCTGTTCACGCAGCCAACCTCAGTCCTCTCCCTGGGATCCGATCTCCAAAGCCCGGGCCTCAGCTCCCAACCCCGCTTGCCCCGACGGGTGAGCAGACAAGCCTCTCAGGCTGGTGAGTGCTGGTCGGCACCGATCCTCTGTGCGGGAATCTCTCCACTTTATCCTCTACACCCCTGTTGCTGCGCTCTCTTCCGTGGCTCTGAAGCTTCCCCTCAGCCCAGCCCTCGTCCCTGCAAGTGAAGGGGCTTCCTAGTGTGTGGAAACTTTTCCTCCTTCACAGCTCCCTCCCAGAGGTGCAGGTCCCATCCCTATTCTTTTGTCTCTGTTTTTTCTTTTTTCTTTTGCCCTACCCAGGTACGTGGGGAGTTTCTTGCCTTTTGGAAGGTCTGAGGTCTTCTGCCAGCGTTTATTAGGTGTTCTGTAGGAGGTGTTCCACATGTAGATATATTTTTGATTTATTTGTGGGGAGGAAGGTGATCCCCACGTCATACTCCTCCGCCATCTTGAAGGTGCCCCCCACCGTTAGTTTTTCAGATAAAATTTCCTCAATAGGATGCACTACTTATTTACGTTGAATTTCCACTGTTGTACATGGAATTTTAACAGGGATGTAGAAGTACTATTTATATGTATGTGTGGAATATTATAATTTTTAAAGTGTTTATATTTGTGTGTGTATGTCTGTTCTCATTCTAATAATAACCTTTTGAAGTAATGATTCTCATTTAATAGAGATGGAAATTTAAAGGTCAGTTATGTTTGATGACTCATTAGGTTAAAGAAGCTGTTAGTTGGTGAAGACACTGCAGGTAATTTTCAGCAGTGGTCAGTGTCTGACTGTATCTGGTGGCATCCAGTAAGAACCATAATATTAGGAAACAGCCACCTGAGGCGTGAAGACACTTCATTAAAAAAAAAAAAACTGGGGCTTCCCTGGTGGCGCGGTGGTTGAGGGTCCGCCTGCCGATGCAGGGGACGCGGGTTCGTGCCCCGGTCTGGGAGGATCCCACGTGCCGCGGAGCGGTTGGGCCTGTGGGCCATGGCCGTTGGGCCTGCGCGTCCGGAGCCTGTGCTCCGCAACGGGAGAGGCCACAGCAGTGAGAGGCCCGCATACAGCAAAAAAAAAAAAAAAACAAAAAAAAAAAACTGACGTGTATGCATATTACTGGTATCGGTACCATGATATGATGAAGTTGGAGGGTCTACTAATATGTGTGTAAATTTTCATGGCTGTGGTCCATTTTGTTTTTCATAACACCTCGTGGGTGTCCATGACTAATATCACATAATTTATGGAAGGGTTGACACCTGAGTGCCATGACTGAACATCATGCACAGCAGGGTTTAAGTGCTGAAACTTGGCTATGAGAATATAGATTGTCACTTAGGGTTCATTACTCTTCTGATAAGCACAATTATTGTTATAGTAATTTAGACTCTATCTCAGGTACTTACTATGATGGCATTTAGTAGAACTAGAGTTTATAGATCTTATTTTATGAGGAATCAAGTTTATGTGATCTTTCTGCATATATAGAAGCTTCTTTCTTAACATGTTTCACATCAGAGTGGTCTCACATCCAGGAGAAATGTGTACATATATATATATATATGTGTGTGTGTGTGTGTGTGTGGTGTGTGTGTGTGTGTGTGTGTGTATAAAAATAAAATTTATATGTATATGTATATATAAATAAAATAGCCAGAAGATTAGAAAATGAGGGTATTAAAACTCTATTATCTTTTGACTCCTTCTTAATGGACTTTAATCTTTTGGGTTTACACCCAAAGAAATGATGGGTATTCTCCAGAAAGTGTAGAAGCCCTGCCTTCACAGCTATTTGGGGCATCAGCACATCAGCAGAGAACCTGAAGAAGCAGTGGAGGTTGCGATGAAATCAAATGAGTCTCCTGCAAGGTACAAAGGTCCCCTGCAAATCAGGAGAAGTTACATAGGGAGATTCTCACTCACTCCTGAATGAGCCCTATTCCTATGTCTCTCTTCCCATGCTTTCTCATTTCTCTTAAAATATCAGAGAGCTGTCAGAGCCCACAGTGCTGAATTAAAAGCCATTCCTGGAGTTTCGGTCACCAGTGATAGCAGTGGGAGAAAGAGGGAAAGATGGCTCCCAGACCCAGTGGTCACCAGGGTTAAGAAAAGAAGGAAGAGCTCCACCCTGTGAACAAATTCTACTGCTGGGACTATGAGCAATTTAAGGAGGCTCCACATTCACTCACAATGTAAAGTTTCTAAGCAGATTTTCTAAATATAAGGCAGTTGTACATTCCACGCACCAAACTCTTTATGCTTTATTTCCTATCTTGATCATTCAGAGAGCATGGGGTCCATTCTCCTGGGCCCATATTTCTTCGAAATATGTTGCATATCTGGGGGCACCTCTCTGGAGATTTTTTTAGCTGTATTTGGTTCTGGATGTCACCTTTTGGCACACATTAGCAGCCTGGGGGGTGAGGGTGTTAAATAATGGAGGCAGGGAAGTCTGACATGGTGGACAATTTAAGGAAGAGTTCTCAAAGACTGGAGGCGACAGGGCACCAAAAACAAGAGTTACAACATGGCTGAAGTTGGCTTCCTTTCATCTTATACAGAATGAATGTCTACTAGTATGGTGTGTGCTTATTTATTAACAAAATTATTCACAGCGATTATCTGAGGCCTTAATCAAATTTAGTCTGCTCTTGAATATTCAGAAAAGATTCTTCCTGAATAATGCATAGTTTCTCTCACCCTTTTCTTTTTTTCTGAGAGTCTAATGCATCCACGCTTCCTTTTTTTGGGGCTTGTTCATTTTAGTTTAATGTGTGGTTTCCCTAGATTTTTTTTCTACAGTAGTTCACGATCTTCCTTAATCTTTCAGTTTTGTCATCGACAAATTCAGCGACTTCTCACCTCATCCATCTTCTCAGCTGTTAATAAATATACTGAAGAATAGTGGTCTTAGTATTGATTGATCCCAAGGGAGCTTTCCTATTAATCACTTCAATCTTAAGGTTAGCCATTTTGTCTTACTCTTTGTGTTCTCCCCATTAACTCCTCTTCATTCTGTGTGCAGATTTTAAATATTCACACCATAGTAGTTTATTTATTTATTCTTTTACTGTATTCTTAGTATTTCTCATGAGCAGTTGTCCTGCACGTCCACACTTTTCACGCATCTTAGAGTCTGAAACTGTGCCTGTGTGTAATGAGGGGATTGCACTGGATGCGCTCCTTGCTCTAACATTCCGTGATCTGTCTTTGTCCCTCCCAACTAAAAACCAAACAGGTGTCAGGGTCTGTCACAGAGAAGAATAATTAGCACATCCATTAACTTGAGTCCTGTTAACACAGCCACTGTTAACTCTAATTACTGGTAGATTTCAACTGAGCTCTGCTGTCTATAAGTGACTGCTGGTAAATGATAGTGTAGGTGATTTGATATCCATCATATATACTGAGGACTAAGCCTTAGTCACCTTTCACACAACTACTGATAAAAACTGCAGGTTCTAAGCTAATGGATTAAAAATATGTAGGGCATGATTGCAGTGCAAGAACCTGAAAGCATTTGTTGTTGCTACTTTTGATAAGTCAAAATGTGGGTATTATATGTAATATAATTAAATGTAAATATATTAAAGTACTATATATAATACTTTACCTTTAGTAGTGTTTATTAAAGTAGTTCAACTTATTAATTTTTAGGAAGCCATATACCCTAGTATGCTAAGTTGTTAGAAACACAAATCTATAGACTGGTCAAAAAACTATGTATGTATATAAATTTAAAACCACTTTTTCCTCATCAGTTCCATTTCTGCCATCACGTGAAATTATGTTGTCACCAGATAGTACAGTTGGGTTCCTGTCGTGGCAATGCCGTGTGTTTCCCCTGCAGAGAGGCTCCTGCTTGTTGCGCCCTCATGTGAGAAAGGGCACAGATCACAAACCACATTGCCCCAGTCAAGAAACAAAGGGTGTCTTAGCATCACCTCCCCAAGCATATGCCAGAGACGGCCAAATTCCAAGTCCCTCTTGCTCTTCTTTCTGGAACATAGCATCGCTTTGAGGGGAGACTGCTGCCCCATGTGTGTTTGCAGGCCTGACCTATTAATAGTTTGTAGATTATACTGGTTACTAACAATATCATTTTTGGTAGTTATTAGGAGTAATAAAACACTCTCTCTGTCCTGATCTGCTCATATTATGACATTAAGTGGCCAGGGCCTTATAGTTACAGTGCTATAAAGTAAATAGTGCTTGTTGTTACGTTAATCATCATCATCATCATCATCATTATCATCATCATCATCATCAGGTACTGGGGCCTGTGAGCTAAGTGCTTTCATACATTATTTCAGTATGTCTAACAGTAACTTAAAGTATTGCTATTCCCGTCACTTGAACTTGAGTAGAGTGAGGCACAGGAAAGCTTAATAACTCGTTCCGAGTCTGAAGGATAGCCATCAGTGGGGCTGGGCCTGGAACTCTAGCTAATTTGATTCCAAGACTGGATATGCAACATGTGGGGCCTTTAGGAAAAACCCCTGTGAGAATAGATGAGTTACAACAAGTAACAGCATCTCTTTTCTTCCTCTTTAGAAGTATTATTAGAAAAATAAATAATATTTCACAGAAATTGATCAAAATATATCACACACCATCACTGAACAGAGACTTCTCAGGGGTGCCCCTGGGAAGGGCATCCCACCCACTGGGGAAACCTGGCCTTTGGGGCTGAGTTTCTGACTTCCCGGTTGTGTGACCCGGGCAAGGACTCTTGGAACCTCAATTTACTTATCTGTGGCAATTGGAAACAATACCAGCCAAGTTGTGGCCCTGTTCTGGTGAAGTAGCGAGCTGATGTGTGTCAAGCAGCCAGGTGAAACTAACAATTACTTTGCATTATTATAAGTCTGAGCAACAGTGATGAGTTCCATTTGCCTTTTGAATCCTTTTATTCTTAGAAAGCAATGTGCAGAATGGAGTTAAATGGCAGAACTGGTTGGATTGAAATAGATGGTGATGATATTTGCTGTGAGCCATGTGCAGAGTTGGGGCAGCACCAGCAGAAAATGGGCAGGACCCTTCCTGGCATTCCCCACCCCTTCAGCCTATGTAGCCTGCTTTGCCCCAGAGCCAGCCGAGGGATCTCCTCCCAGACATTGGGACCCCCAGGCTAGCTCGGGATCCCCCAGCTGGTATATCTAAACACTGCTGGGCCCGGGACTCCCTCACAGAAGTGGGTCTCTCTCTGGAGTGAGGGGCTGGCGACTTTGGGGACCTGATGGGAGTCTCCGCAGCCATCCAGTTCAGACCTGTGGTGCACATCCAGATCCACAGAGCCACAGCCTAATCCTGATGCCCAAAGAGGGGGATGATGTCTGTCATTCACATTTTATAGCCCAGAAAATGTACCAGAGGGGAAGCGTGGGGTCCAGGGTCAGCATTTCTGGGCTGTAGCTGTGTGACGTGGGCTAAGCCGCTGTGTCTCACTTTTCTTCTCTCTAAAATGGGTCTAGCGGGACCCACATCACTGTGTCATGAAGAGAGTTAATGAGTGGGTGTGAAAGCACCGAGTGTGCATGGCTGTAACAATGCCCCCCTTTTCATCATTCTTGCCCCACCTAGTCCACTAAATACCTTGTGAAGTAGTAAATTGTTATTAGTACGATGTCTTCCGCTGTTTTACAGGCTAGGAAGTAGAGGCTAAAAGAAATTAAGCGATTTTCTCAGGGTTGGTTCCATGGTGAGTTAACACAGGGATGGTTCACCTGCAGCCTGTTTCCTGGACTCTGTGTGTGCTCCTGCCAGAGCAGGAAGATCCTCTTGAAGCTGGCCTTGTACACTTAGTTGTCTGGCATGCTCCACGTGCAACGTGCAACTTCCCGGAGTGTTTGGTTGCTGCTTGTGGAAGCAGTTCCCTTGCACAGATGACTCTCACCGTGGATCTCAGTCAGGAGACCTGCACCGTAACCCTCCCCTGCTCATTCCCGTAAATAGCGAGTTACCTGGGAATAAGCACCAGACCCAGACCTTCTCATAACTGTTCCATCTCCCCCAGTTACCCTCTCTTCCCCCTTGTGCACACGTGGTGCACAGTTTCAGTTCACTCACATTTTAGACTCTGGGTAGCTCAATGCAATGCCTTAGGCACTTAGCTCTCTTTGTTTCCCCACTGGCCCACCACACCTGTGCCTTCTTTGTATGTGTGTGTGTGTTCATTTAATTAATAAACTTTATTTTTAGAGCAGTTTTAGGTCCACAGCAAAATTGAGCAGGAAGTACAGAGAGTCCCCATATACCCTTTGTCCCCACACACCACCTTCTTTTTTGAAGCTGAGAATAACAATGTGACTTTCCCATCGGGCTGTTTGTACATGAAATGCTGCTTCTCAGTTGAACTGCCCTAGCACAGTGCAATAAAGCACCCAGAACAATAGCTGTGGTGCTGTACATTACTATTCTAATCATATATTTTATTGGAAGCTGTATACCTCTTAAAGCTGGCATTTCATTTGCCTCCTTTGCCTTATAGAAACCCTGCTGCTGTGACAACGGGTAGGAGCAAAGCTATGGTCTTTTCCAAATTCCTTCTTAGATTCAGAGCAAGAAAGAAAGTGTGAAAGAGAGAGAGAGAAAAATCACACAGTCATTTCCAGCCATTTGTGTTAAAATACAAAAAAAACAAGGCACATTCAAAAATGATGTTCCCGGCAGCCTCCATTAATATTTATTTTGGCATTAATATTGATAAGAAAGTACTTTGTAGCTGGGCTTTGTTGCCTCCCCCCAGTGTCCTCCAGCTCTCTGTTCTTGGAGCTGGTGGCCATTAGCTCACGTCTCCCTCTGTACCCAGAGCCTCCGAGAGGCTTGGCGAGTCTCCAGCTCACTTATGCTTAAATGGACACTCAAACTCCGACAGACACACAGCTAAATAGAGGCCAATAATTCAATACAGTATGACTGTACTGGGGCTGCTAGTAAATCCATCAAGCAGTAAATATCATCTGAAGCCAGTGCAAGCTTTTATCTTTCCAATTTTTTTGTATGTATGAGCGAAGCCCAGGCATTCAGCGAATCATGTAATTTATTCTGCAGTGCCGAGCCTGGGCTGTCTCAGGCATCATATTGACTTTTTTTTTTTTTTTTTCCATCTGTCAGGGGCAGTCAGCAGCTCTGCTATTGTGGGAGCGCATCACATTACATCTATTTATTTATTTATTTCTGCTGCTGCTCTGTAGAATGATTGGGCAAGAGTGCATTATCTCAGATCAACGAATACTAAGAAAAGCATCTGAACATCATTACAACAGCATGTTGCACATTTGTCCTCCCCAGTTTGTTAAATCAGCAAGTGTATTTCCGGCAAATGCTTGTAATTGTTCATAAAGGGCTCCCTACTACAGGGTTTTATTAAGCTGAAAATATGGCCTGTTATTTTCTTCAGCTCTTTAGGTCAGCAGTGTTGCTGATATATTGTAAATAATGCTGAACAGCTGTTGTAGTGACTTGCTGTGTGTGTGTGTGTGTGTGTGTGTGCACACAGACACGCACCTCGCTGTATCTCCGAATGTTGCATACATATTTTGTGCACATGTGTAGGTCAATATGACATAAAGTGCTTTATGTTTACTTGGTAAAATTAACAGAATGATTAGGTTAATGATTAGGTTGTGGTTCCCAATGATTAGAAAATATCTTGTCTTCCAATCAATCAAAATTTAAATTGGGAACAAAGCTCTTTTGGTTACTCTTGCTGTCTTACTAAAAACTTAAGAAGTCTAACCCCTAAATTTGAATGTTATTTTGAATGCTTTTGGTCTTGCTTGTATGTAACCTACAAACTGAAAAGAGAGACAAGAGGAAGATGGATGTCCCCTAAGTCCTTCCTTCACAATGGGATCTCAGACTGTAAGGACAGACATAGCCATTGGTACATAGAATGATTGGATGATGATACCCCAGGTACAGCCTGCTTCTCCCTAAAGACTTTCCCCAAAGCCCTTCTCTAAAGCCAGTTATTCTGCTTCTGAGATTCAGCTTGACTCTCAGTTGATTCCATTTGGATTTGATTAGTGTCCAACTCTGTTGGCACACATCACAGAAAAGTATTACAAAGTGAGTGCCTTGATCTTCTTTAAGTAAATAAATATATGTTTTAAATATCCTTCCTAGAAGCATCAATGCAGAGTGTACAAATGGAGCAGTGCCTTAGAATCAGCTATGTGGTTTGCCCAACTTCTCCTTAAAAATAATGCTTAAAAAGAGAACAGACCTTTTTATATATGACTATAAGTGAAGCAGTTTATTTTGAAAAGAGGCAGAATCAACCTTGTTCTGAGAACCTGGTTCCTCCATCTGTATGATCAGATTTTTATAAAGTAACATCCCATTCCTTTGGAAGGCTTTGCATTCTTTGAAAAAATACTTGGGTTGTACTTGAAAGAAAAGATCTCCCTGTGGACTGATCATGAAGATGACTTTGTATTTCATGCTCCCTCCGTTATTAGCGTCACTACCTCAGAAAATATCCAAGTGGTTTCTACTGCCACATCCAACCAGGAGAATCTGGGTAAACCTGGGTCTTGTTCTGAGGTTGGATAGAGTCATGGCTCACATTCTTGGGGGTATGGTTAGATGCAGCCTTCTCCTCCACATGGCAGAGAGCATCAATACATATGTTTACTTCCCCTTTATTCACCTCCAGTGAGAAAGTCCTGCACAGTACATGCTGCTCTTAGTATTCCAAAGAGCAGCCACACTGTCTTTCTAAAGAAACACATTAAAAGGCAACTCACTGAGCCATTTTCTAACACCTGAGAGCAATTAATGTAAGCAGAGACAGGAAACATCATTAATTATTTAAAATAAAATGAATATGTAATGCTGACCTTCTCCAACTGCCATCAGTTTTATACTTACACCTGAATAAACTCAAGGGAACACAAAACCCACAAGGCACTTCACACTGCAGTTTGCGGCAAGGCGGGCAGTGGTCACAGGGAGAGTTGCCTGGTAGGTGGTGTTCAGCCCAGAGAGGGCGGTGCGGGATCCCGGGACACCTAATGAGGGCAGGTGGGACCTCTAGCCCTGGGAATGCATCAGCATCTGGGACCAGCAGCTTCATGTACAAGCTCTCCATGCCCACCGGCTTTCCCAGTTTCTTTCTTTCTTTTATATTCCTACCATCTTAAGGGGGAGGGCTAATACTTCTATTATTATAAATTTCTGAATATATATATATATGTGTGTATATGCACATATGTATTGTATTATTTCTAGTTATTTGCTCATATAAAGTCATTAGTCTTTTCTTTTTTTACGGTTAGCCTCTCTGTCTTGGCGAAAACTAGGAAGTGGTAAATGTGGGCCGTGCTTATTGGGGAAGCCCAGCGGGATGTGTTTATATAGCTGCAATATCAAGTTCCTGGAATTAAGTGAATCATCTGCTTTCCGAACTGAGTCTTTCTGCAAATAGGAGAGCCTAGACATTCTCTAAGGGCAATATCACCGATGGGGGCTGAGGGACGGGACAGGAAGGGAATGTGGAGTTTATTACCTGACGTAAGTGCTGCACATGGCATATGTCATGAGCCAGGATTTGACACAGCATTGGTTGAAGATTTTCAGAGCAAAGCCTGTTAGACACAGAAAGTTCTTTGTGACTGTTCAAGCTAAACAAGGCTTGAAGTGCTGGTGTCTGTTTTTCCCCTGACCTGTATTAGCGATTCCAAGAAAACTCACAGAGCACCTCGTGCAGAATGATCCAAGCTTCCAGCTTGGCCATCCTCTTAAGATCCTCTTACAGATATTCGGAGACTTGGGCTAATAGTTCTCGGTTGCAAGTCTCGGTCATGACTACAAAGGTAAAATGGGCTGTTAGTTTCTGGGACAAGATTTATCAGAGATACTCCTTGGGTTATTATTAAGAATCTTCCTGACTTTCTGTTAAAAAGACTTAATTTCTTTTTAAAGGGAGTTATCCCTTCATATTGGCACAGAGCCCAATCACAAACAGTTTTCTTTTGAGAAGCTTAGAAGAAAAGACAAGGGGGATCATTTGCTAATGCTAATTACAGTTAAACAGCAATAAATTTTTTATGCTATCCTCATAATCCTATGGCGGAAAAAGGCTTTGTTCCTTTTAACATGGCGTTACACATCTTAAACTTTAATGTGAATAAATGGCTTTAGGGGAGAGCTAACATGAAGAATGTTTTTTCTACTGCATTCTTTATCACCACCATATCAGATTTCGTGTCTCACACAAGAAGAGGATACTGGGTTTTAGAAATTCATGCTAAGAAGCGGAGCTGGGATAGTGTAAACAACATTCACAGACAGCACAAAACAATCTTTTCACCCAGATATTCCCGATTAATTAGCCATCTGTGCAACTGAGGAGACAGGGACATTCACCACTGCTGTGTTATGAATTCCCACAGCCATAAGTGGGAGCACAGCTTCAGGGTAAGCGGTGGACTCTTGAATATCATAAATCAGTTTATTTCAGTGACTTATATATGGTAGTATTCATATCTGGGCATGAATGGTTAAAACACACACTAAAAATCAAAACTAGGTTATTATAGTTGGGGAATAAAAAGTAGAAAAGGAATTGTGGTTAAAGTATGTTAGAAAAAAATATAAAGTTTATGATTCTGGAAAATTGTTTATTCAGGATAAATAACCAGGAAGCTATAATACTATCCAAAAGGCAGGATTTAATGTAGAATTCTGTCATAGATTGTGTCACTCAGAGCTACTGAGCCCAGAAATCGGTAGAAAGAGGGACATTTCCCAGGTTATGGAATCTCAGCCAGAATTTGAAGGGGCATATTAAATGAAAACTCAACTTTTTAACTGCTGTCATTGCAGAAATCTCTGCTGAAATCATGACTTAAAAACATAGTCCCTGAGACCTTGGCATTGAGTCAGTTTAGAGCAACTGCCCATGGAGAGACTGAGTATTCTTTGCAATCAAGTTTTCCCAGTGCAGAATGTGCACATGGAAGGCAGATGGCATGGGCCAGAATCTGATGAATGGATGAATGGAGTGAGGGACAGCACCAGGATGGGCAGAGATATTTCCCTTAGTAATAGCAGGGAAGTCTTTTCCATAGTGAGATGTTGTTACCAAGAATCTCTTGCCAACCAGAGCAGAAGCTTGGCTTGGTCTTAATGTCAGGGGAAGTAAGACTGGGCAGTGGGGAGATGGGGTGACAGGGCTGTCAGGGCCAGGGGCCAGTATCATTCGCTTGACACTTACGGAGAAGCCAACAGATAAAAAAGACACCAGTTTTTTTTTTTTTTTTTTTTTTTTTTGGCAGTACATGGGCCTCTCACTGCTGTGGCCTCTCTCGTTGCGGAGCACAGGCTCCGGACGCGCAGGCTCAGCGGCCATGGCTCACCGGTCCAGCTGCTTCACGGCATGTGGGATCCTCCCAGACCGGGGCACGAACCCGTATCCCCTTCATCGGCAGGCGGACTCTCAACCACTGCGCCACCAGGGAAGCCCAACACCATCATTTTTACTGCCTTTAGATTTGGGCTCTCAGTGGTGTATTTCATGCTGCTTCGAGTAATATTTTCTTCATCATAGTCTTAACATCACACTATATGTTTGTGTTTTGTTTTTGTTTGTTTTTGAAAAAAAATGCTGTTACACTTGGAAAAGGGGTCCCAACCCTTCCAACTATACTATCCAAGAAGTTAGATCCTTGAAAAGTATTTTGGTTGGCAAAATCACTTTGACAAGATAAGGTCTCTTAGAGAATTAGGAGATTAAGAGAAAAACAAAAACACATAAAGGTCCTGGAAGGCATCCAATTCCAAAAGGAAACAGTTTTAGAGCGTTGTGAAGCGTCTTTACTTTTCCACTCTCCTTCAGCTGCTCAGGAACTGTGGATGTGGCACTGTGTTCTATCAGCAGTCCCACAAGTTTTCTATTGATATTTTATGCAGGCTAAGCCATTTCTGAATGTGTTTGCAGATATGACGGCAAATTGCACGTTAAAAAGTTTTGGTATAAAATATAAAGCTACATTATCTCAAAACCACAACTGGCAACAGTTTAGTGCATGGAAGATTACTATATACTCTTTGTAGTTGTGGCATATACAGCTGTATACTATATTCATGCTTGTATTAACTACCTATTAAACGGATACAGTTAGTTCTCTTTTCAAGAAATAATTTAATCATTCCCAATTAATGATGCTGTCTTTATAAAGTTCTTAGTTGGAGGCCCCTGGTAGGTATGGCTAGACATTGCAAGATCCATCTCTAATATAGAAGTATTCGAAAAGAGTGAAAAGCATGTGTAGAAAGACTGTGGAGGGAAGTAGTGTGGTATATTGGAAGGGCTGAAAGGAAGCCATGTGGAATAGATGGTCTTAAACAGAGTGAGGAAAGATGAAACTTGAGCAATAGGCAGTGTTGAAACCTTGCAAAATCCAGACGAGACTTAGTAGTGGGAAAGTATTGAAAGGATTTCAAGCTTAGGCTGGGAAGAAGGCACTTATATCAGTAGAACTTCATTGTGGATTGAATATGAGGATGAAGGAGAGAGAGATCTCAGGGGAAAATGCTCAGATTTCTGTTTGGTTAGCTATATGTATGGTGTCTTGATGTGATACAATAGAAAAGTGGAAGTAGGCTTTCAAAGAAAGCTCCTGACTTTAGTTTTGGATGTGATGGATAGCTTTGGAGTACCCAAGTAGAGATGCCATGGGGCAGTTTGAAAATAATGAAGCATGTCAATCCCCATAATACACAGAGCTATGCATCATATAACCTGCTAGGCAGATGAAAAAAATTCTCCAAAAGACAAAAACCGTAATATTTGACCAATAGTTTGGATCCTTTCAAGTGCATATCAGCCAGCTCCCTTTCAAATAGCTCTTTTGAAGTTTGTTAATATATAGGTCTATCCTTCCCCTCCCTAATGAATTTTATCATACTTCTCAACCTGAGTTTCAAAACCCTCTTTCTTCCTTTGCTTACCTCAAGCATTTTTCAGAGAGTATTGATTTTAACTGATAAAAAGAGAGCCTGTCATTTTGAAGAAACTGAGGTGTTACAGTTGTAGGACTTTTGGCTGGTGACGTCCCCCTTTATTGAACTTAGATTTAAGTTCTAAATCTGGCCCTATTTTGCCACAATAAACAAATCAGGTCTGGAGCTCAAAAGAGACGTAAAATTTAAATCGTCTATGTATAAATATGGCCATGAATGAAATTGCCTCAGAAAATAGACTAACATGGTAAGAAAAATACTCCTCTTAGAGTTTACTCAACACCTTTTTAAAAATTTTTATTTTATTTATTTTTTTATACAGCAGGTTCTTATTAGTCATCAGTTTTATACACATCAGTGTATACATGTCAATGTCAATCTCCCAATTCATCACGCCACCACCTCCACCCCCGGCCACGTTCCCCCCTTGGTGTCCATACATTTGTTCTCTACATCTGTGTCTCAGTTTCTGCACTGCAGACCAGTTCATCTGTACCATTTTAAAAGGTTCCACATATATGCATTAATATACGATATTTGTTTTCCTCTTTCTTTTTTTTCCTTTTTTTTTTTTTTTTTTTTGTGGTACACAGGCCTCTCACTGTTGCGGCCTCTCCTGTTGCGGAGCACAGGCTCTGGATGCGCAGGCTCAGTGGTCATGGCTCACGGGCCCAGCCGCTCCGCGGCATGTGGGATCCTCCTGGACCGGGGCACGAACCCATGTCCCCTGCATCAGCAGGCGGACTCCCAACCACCGTGCCACCAGGGAAGCCCTGTTTTTCTCTTTCTGACTTCAATCTGTATGACAATCTCTAGATCCATCCATGTCTCTACAAATGACCCAATTTTGTTCCTTTTTTTGGCTGAGTAATATTCCATTGTATATGTGTACCACATCTTCTTTACAAATTTGTCTGTCGATGGGCATTTAGGTTGCTTCCATGTCCTGGCTATTGTAAATAGTGCTGCAATGAACATTGGGGTGCATGTGTCTTTTTGAATTATGGTTTTCTCTGGGTATATGCCCAGCAGTGGGATTGCTGGGTCATATGGTAATCCTATTTTTAGTTTTATAAGGAAGCTCCATACTGTTCTCCATAGTGAGTGGCTGTATCAGTTTGCATTCCCACCAACAGTGCAAGAGGGTTCCCTTATCTCCACACCCTCTCCAGCATTTGTTGTTTGTAGAATTTCTGATGATGCCCATTCTGACTGGTGTGAGGTGATACCTCATTGTAGTTTTGATTTGCATTTCTCTAATAATTAGTGATGTTGAGCAGCTTTTCATTTGCTTCTTGGCCACCTGTATGTCTTCTTTGGAGAAATGTCTATTTAGGTCTTCTGCCCATTTTTGGATTGGGTTGTTTGTTTTTTTGATATTGAGCTGCATGAGCTGTTTATATATTTTGGAGATTAATCCTTTGTCCGTTGATGCATTTGCAAATATTTTCTCCCATTCAGAGGGTTGTCTTTTCGTCTTGTTTGTAGTTTCCTTTGCTTTGCAAAAGCTTTTAAGTTTCATTAGGTCCTATTTGTCTATTTTTGTTTTTATTTCCATTACTCTAGGAGGTGGATCAAAAAAGATCTTGCTGTGATTTATGTCAAAGAGTGTTCTTCCTATTTTTCCCTCTAAGAGTTTTATAGTGTCCAGTCTCGCATTTAGGTCTCTAATCCAGTTTGAGTTTACTTTTGTATATGGTGTTAGGGAGTGTTCTAATTTCATTCTTTTACATGTGGCTGTCCAGTTGTCCCTGCACCACTTATTGAAGAGACTGTCTTTTCTCCATTGTATATCCTTGCCTCCTTTGTCATAGATTAGTTGACCATAAGTGTGTGGGTTTATCTCTGGGCTTTCTATCCTGTTCCATTGATCTATATTTCTGTTTTTGTGCCAGTACCATATTGTCTTGATTACTGTAGCTTTGTAGTATAGTCTGAAGTCAGGGAGTCTGATTCTTCCAGCTCCATTTTTTTCCCTGAAGACTGCTTTGGCTCTTCGGGGTCTTTTGTGTCTCCATACAAATTTTAAGCTTTTTTGTTCTAGTTCCATAAAAAATGCCATTGGTAATTTGATAGGGATTGCATTGAATCTGTAGATTGCTTTGGGTAGTATAGTCATTTTCACAATATTGATTCTTCCAATCCGAGAACATGGTATATCTCTCCATCTGTTTGTATCATCTTTAATTTCTTTCAGCAGTGTCTTATAGCTTTCTGCATACAGGTCTTTTGTCTCCCTAGGTAGGTTTATTCCTAGGTATTTTATTCTTTTTGTTGCAGTGGTAAATGGGAGTGTTTCCTTAATTTCTCTTTCAGATTTTTCATCATTAGTGTATAAGAATGCCAGAGATTTCTGTGCATTAATTTTGTATCCTGCAACTTTACCAAATTCATTGATTAGCTCTAGTAGTTTTCTGGTGGCATCTTTAGGATTCTCTATGTATACCATCATGTCATCTGCAAACAGTGACAGTTTTACTTCTTCTTTTCCAATTTGTATTCTTTTTATTTCTTTTTCTTCTCTGATTGCCATGGCTAGGACTTCCAAAACTATGTTGAATAGTAGTGGTGAGAGTGGGCAACCTTGTCTTGTTCCTGATCTTAGAGGAAATGCTTTCAGTTTTTCACCATTGAGAATGATGTTTGCTGTGGGTTTGTCATATATGGCCTTTATTATGTTGAGGTAGGTTTCCTCTATGCCCACATTCTGGAGAGTTTTTATCATAAATCGGTGTTGAATTTTGTCAGAAGCTTTTTCTGTGTCTATTGAGATGATCATATGGTTTTTCGTCTTCAATTTGTTAATGTGGTGTATCACATTGATTGATTTGCATATATTGAAGAATCCTTGCATCTCTGGGATAAATCCCGCTTGATCATGGTGCATGATCCTTTTAGTGTGTTGTTCCATTCTGTTTGCTAGTATTTTGTTGAGGATTTTTGCATCTATATTCATCAGTGATATTGGTCTGTCATTTTCTTTTTTTATAGTATCTTTGTCTGGTTTTGGTATCAGGGTGATGGTGGCCTCATAGAATGAGTTTGGGAGTGTTCCTTCCTCTGCAATTTTTTTTTTTAAATCCCAGTGAAAGTTCCCTTTCCATTCTTTTTTTAAAATTTATTTATTTTATTTTTGGCTGCGTTGAGTCTTCGTTGCTGCACACAGGCTTTCGCTTGTTGTAGCAAGTGGGGGCTATTCTTCGTTGCAGTGCTCAGGCTTCTCATTGCGGTGGCTTCTCTTTGTTGTGGAGCACGGGCTCTAGGCACACGGGCTTCAGTTGTTGTGGCATGTGAGCTCCATAGTTGTGGCTCATGGGCTCTAGAGCACAGGCTCAGTAGTTGTGGCGCACGGGCTTAGTTGCTTCGTGGCATTTGGGATCTTCCTGGACCAGGGCTAGAACCTGTGTGCCCTGCATTGGCAGGCGGATTCTCAACCCCTGTGCCACCAGAGAAGCCCCCTCTGCAATTTTTTGGAAGAGTCTGAGAAGGATGGGTGTTAGCTTTTCTCTAAATGTTTGATAGAATTTCCCTGTGAAGCCATCTGGTTTTGGATTTTCATTTGTTGGAACATTATTAATCACAGTTTCAATTTCATTACTTGTGATTTGTCTGTTCATATTTTCTGTTTCTTCCTGGTTCAGTCTTGGAAGGTTATCCCTTTCTAAGAATTTGTCCGTTTTTTCCAGATTGTCCGTTTTATTGGCATAGAGTTGCTTGTAGTAGTCTCTTAGGATGCTTTGTGTTTCTGCAGTGACAGTTGTCACTTCTCCTTTTTCATTTCTAATTTTATTGATTTGAGTCCTCTCCCTCTTTTTCTTGATGAGTCTGGCTAATGGTTTATCGATTTTGTTTATATTCTCAAAGAACCAGCTTTTAGTTTTATTGATCTTTGCTATTCTTGGTTTCTATTTCATCTATTTCTTCTCTGATCTTTTGATTTCTTTCCTTGTACTCACTTTGGGTTTTGTTTTTTCTTCTTTCTCTAGTTCCTTTAGGTGTAAGTTTAGGTTGTTTATTTGAGATGTTTGTTCTTTCTTGAGGCAGGATTGTATTGCTATAAACTTCCCTCTTAGAACTGTTTTTGCTGCATCCCATAGGTTTTGGATCATCGTGTTTTCATTGTCATTTGTCTCTAGGTATTTTTTGATTTCCTCTTTGATTTCTTCCGTGATCTCTTGGTTATTTAGTAACGTATTGTTTAGCCTCCATGTGTTTGTGTTTTTTACGTTTTTTTCTCTGAAATTGATTTCTAATCTCATAGAGTTGTGGTCAGAAAAGATACTTGATATGATGTCAGTTTTCTTAAACTTACTGAGGCTTGATTTGTGACCCACGATGTGATCTATCCAGGAGAATGTTCCATGCGCACTTGAGAAGAAAGTGTAATCTTCTGTTTTTGGATGGAATGTCCTATAAATATCAATTAAATCTATCTGGTCTATTGTGTCATTTAAAGCTTGTGTTTACTTATTAATTTTCTTTTTGGATGATCTGTCCATTGGTGTAAGTGAGGTGTTAACTTCCTCCACTATTATTGTGTTACTGTCGATTTCCTCTTTTATAGCTGTTAGCAGTCAGTCGCCTTATTTATTGAGGTGCTCCTATGTTGGGTGTATATATATTTATAATTGTTATATCTTCTTCTTGGATTGATCCTTTGATCATTATGTAGTGTCCTTCCTTGTCTCTTGTAACATTCTTTATTTAAAGTCTATTTTATCTGATATGAGTATTGCTACTCCTGCTTTCTTTTGATTTCCTTTTGCATGGAATATCTTTTTCCATCCCCTCACTTTCAGTCTGTATGTGTCCCTAGGTCTGAAGTGGGTCTCTTGTAGACAGCATATATATGGGTCTTGTTTTTGTATCCATTCAGTTAGCCTGTGTCTTTTGGTTGGAGCATTTAATCCATTCACGTTTAAGGTAATTATTGATATGTATGTTCCTATGACCATTTTCTTAATTGTTTTGGGTTTGTTTTTGTAGGTCCTTTTCTCCTCTTGTGTTTGCCACTTAGAGAAGTTCCTTTAGCATTTTTTGTAGAGCTGGTTTGGTGGTGCTGAATTCTCTTCGCTTTTGCTTGTCTGTAAAGCTTTTGATTTCTCCATCAAATCTGAATGACATTCTTGAGGATTAGAGTAATCTTGGTTGTAGGTTCTTCCCTTTCATCCCGTTAAATATGTCATCCCACTCCCTTCTGGCTTGTAGAGTTTCTACTGAGATATCAGCTGTTAACCTTATGGCAGTTCCCTTGTATGTTATTTGTCGTTTTTCCCTTGATGCTTTTAATAATTTTTCCTTGTCTTTAATTTTTCCCTGTTTGATTAATATGTGTCTTGGTGTGTTTCTCCTTGGGTTTATCCTGTGTGGGACTCTCTGCGCTTCCTGGACTTGGGTGGCTATTTCCTTTCATATGTTAGGGAAGTTTTCGAATGTAATCTCTTCAAATATTTTTTCAGGTCTTTTCTCTCTCTCTTCTCCTTCTGGGACCCCTATGATGCAAATGTTTTTCCATTTAATGTTGTCCCAGAGGTCTCTTAGGCTGTCTTCATTTCTTTTCATTCTTTTTTCTTTATTCTGTTCCGCAGCAGTGAATTCCACCATTCTGTCTTCCAGGTCACTTATCCGTTCTTCTGTCTCAGTTATTCTGCTATTGATTCCTTCTAGTGTAGTTTTCATTTCAGTTATTTTATTTTTCACCTCTATTTGTTTTTTAATCCTTCTAGGTGTTTTTTTAAACCTTTCTTGCATCTTCTTGATCTTTGCCTCTATTCTTTTTCCAAGGTCCTGGATCATCTTTACTATCATTATTCTGAATTCTTTTTCTGGGAGGTTGCCTACTTCCACATCATTTAGTTGTTTTTCTGGGGTTTTATCTTGTTCTTCCATCTGGTACATAGCCCTCTGCCTTTTCATCTTGTCTATCTTTCTGTGAATGTGGTTTTTGTTCCACAGGCTGTGGGATTATAGTTCTTCTTGCTTCTGCTGTCTGCCCTGTGGTGGATGAGGCTATCTAAGAGGCTTGTGCAATTGTCCTGATGGAGGGGACTGGTGTGGGTAGAGCTGGGTGTTGCTCTGGTGGGCAGAGCTCAGTAAAACTTTAATCCGCTTGTCTGCTGATGGGTGGGGCTGGGTTCCCTCCCTGTTGGTTGTTTGGCCTGAGGCAACCCAACACTGGAGGCTCCTGGGGTTTTCAGTGGGGCTAATGTTGGACTCTAGGATGGCTCACGCCAAGGAGTACTTCCCAGAACTTCTGCTGCCAGTGTCCTTGTCCTCACGGTGAGACGCAGCCACCCCCCGCCTCTGCAGGAGACCCTCCAACACTAGCAGGTAGGTCTGGTTCAGTCTCCTGTAGGGTCCCTGCTCCTTCTCCTGGGTCCTGATGTGCACACTACTTTGTGTGTGCCCTCCAAGAGTGGAGTCTCTGTTTCCCCCAGTCATGTCGAAGTCCTGCAATCAAATCCCTCTAGCTTTCAAAGTCTGATTCTCTTAAGAATTCCTCCTCCTGTTGTTGGACCCCCAGGTTGGGAAGCCTGACGTAGAGCTCAGAACCTTCACTCCAGTGGGTGGACTTCTGTTATATAAGTGTTCTCTGGTTTGTGAGTCACCCACCCAGCAGTTATGGGATTTGATTTCATTGTGATTGCACCCCTCCTACCGTCTCATTGTAGCTTCTCCTTTGTCTCTGTATGTGGGGTATCTTTTTTGGTGAGTTCCAGTGTCTTCCTGTTGATGATTGTTCAGCAGTCAGTTGTGATTCTGGTGTTCTCGCAAGAGGGAGTGGGAGCACATCCTTCTGCTCCACCATCTTGAACCAATCCCCTACTCAATAACTTTAACCCCTACCATTTAAATGACTAGTTATTGTTTTGGTTATACATAATATTTTCATGTTGAATTTTACCATTTCTTCTAGTTATTGGCATCACATGATGCTAGTTTAATGGCCTTATCTGTATTTTATAAAGAGTGTCAAACTGCTTATATATTTTATCAAAATACATTTTCTTATACTTTGGTCTCCCATTTCAATGAAAGAGGAAGCATATAGATGACATAGCTGCCATTAGATCTTTTTAAATGAGGGGTTTAGACACTAGTGTATGCAAAGATCTTGTTGTATACAATATGATAACTGCTAACAAATTGAAGAACTGACTGCACAAAATATATCGCTTTTCCTCTCTGTTGAAACCCTCCTTTTAAAACAGAAACACAGAGCATGGATAATCTGAAAATTAGATAATCCATTACGGGATAATCAAGAGGTGACTGTATAAGCAAATATTAAGGATTTTATACATCATTACCCATCAAAACTCTTATTCTTTGAGCTTTTCAATACATGTGCTCTCTTCTGTACACATACTCACAGGAAGGCTCCTATGAGGATTCTGTAAACTAGTTTTTGTAGAAGCAAATAGAGAAAGCCTCATTGGTCACAGGGAGCTGGTTCTTTATGAGTGAAGGCTAAAGGCATCAAAAGAACCACTGCTGTGAAGAGTACTTTAGTGATCACCTCTGCATAAAGCATACCAAGTCTATGATACATTTGTTATTGGAACTGGATTTTAGAACTGGGTTTGATAAAAACTTATATGCCATTTCTGCACTTGTATTTTCATCTGTCAAATAATGGGTTTTTTCAAAGGACCTCAAAATACTCTTTCAGTCTGGGTGTTCTCCCCTTCAAATATTCAAATGCAGAGGATTCTTGGAACATTCTAATGGACTAATGGTTATTGTAGACCAACCTACCTGTCCTCCTTCACCCTCATGTCTAATCGTCTTCATCCTCAAACACTTATACAGCTGGTAGCTGAATTGGCCTCTTATATTCCTAACTAACCGTGTTCACAGTATTTTTGGTTGATATTAATTTCCATCTTAGAAGATCAATTGTGATTTTAGAATGACTGGCCAGGATAGTCATAGTCACCATTTGTTGTTCTGATTACTTGACCTAGCCCAGAAGCATCTTTTTTATTCTTCTTTCTAGCCCCATCTTTTCCATAATTGGCCTCACTTTTTTTTTTTCCTAACCCAAATACTACTGCTTTACTCAAAAACTTTAATCAGCATCTCCACTTGGGAAAAGAAAAGGAAAGCTCCTTGGCATGTCACTCTAGGCCCTTCATTCTCAAATCAAACTACTTTGAAAGTTTCGGACACTCTTGACCTTTGGAACCCTTGCGGACAGACTATCCTGGGCATCTTACAGTTCCCAAAATAAGACCCTTAGCTGTATGTCCATTTGTCAGCTCTGCCCGGTGTTCTTCTCATTTCCTACTAGCAAAACTGTGCTTATTCTTGCAGGTTCACCACAAACATCTCCTCTTCTGTAAACCTTTCCTTACTCACCCTGCAGAATTATTTTCCCCTTCTGCAATTGGATGTCACTTAGTTCATACATTCATCCCTCTGGTCCATTGCTTATCACATTCTGAGGTGTCTTATATTCATTGTGCTGTGACTGTCTCTTCCAGTGGAAAACGAGCTCTTTGGAGACAGGATTGATGTCTCATTCATCTGGAACCATCAACACCTAAAACAGGGATCACTAAAAGCAAACGTATTGATTTAATTTTGGCTCCCAAAAGAGCAGTTGGAGATAGGGCTGGAGTTTGAGTCTCATTGGTACCAGCTGCCATAAAAAACACTGGAGAATGAATCTTTCTTGGGGTATTTACTGACTCTGCTATTTTGGGGGAAGTTATTTGTTGCTAAAGCTCAGTTTCATCATCTATGAAATGATCTCAAAATAATGGTTTTTGTTATTCACTGATTTCCTGATTCTTCTTTAATTCTGTGAGTATGATTGCATTTATTAGCACTTGTATAGGTAAGTGGAGTCATGTGACTCATTCTGGACAATGATTTATGAAAGGAAGGGATATGCATTGTTTTCCACCCACACATCTAATTTTTCATGCAAAGCCCTTACAGCTTTCTCTTCCTTCTTTCACAGCAACTGGCAGCATTCAAGACAGCGGCTGCTTCATAAGTCTAGGATCCTGAGTAACTAAGATAAAAACTAGTTTCTGTGACCCATGATGCACAAACAGCAGGAGCAAGAAATAAATTTTTGTTTTTTAAAACCACTGAAATTGAATACTTGGAGATATTCTGACAGGGATCCCTTAGTCAAGGATGGTCCCCTTCTCCCATATCATCCTGAGCTCCTCCTATCATGAGACTCACACTATACTGTAAGGATATGTTCTTACGTACACAGATATGTGTTCTTGGTTGGCTTTTCTCTGTGGTTTTTCTGGACCATCTGTATCTATATCATCTGGGAAGGTTATCAAAAATTCAGATTCCAGGGCTCCAACCCAATACTAATTAATCAAATTCTTAGAAAGTCTGGCCAAAGAATCTATATTTTCAATAAGCCCTCTCACTACTTTTATAAATTTCATGAGGAACCATATGCCTTACTGGCTGATTGGAATTAAATGAGAATGTCACCTTCTGGAGGGTAGGGGCCTTCTTTATCTTATTCATGTTGTATTGCAGCATCTAGCACAGGGCTAGGCACATGGTTTCTAGGTAATTAATACATAATCATTGAATATACATGGAAAGAGGACTATAGTTCCTGTCCCTCCCATCTCAGGAGTGTTCTATCAGGGTAAAATAACATAATGGATGTGACATCCCTTTGTGTGCAGAAAAGGAATATACATAACATCACACCAAACCACAGAGTAACTATTCATTTAACAACATTGTTACCTTTAAGCCCATAATGGCTTACATAGAGCTAAAACTCATTGACCACTTACTGTATGCTGGGTGCTCTTCTGAAGGCTTTCCATGAATTTCAGTTGCTTTTTGGGTTTTTTTGCGATACGCGGGCCTCTCACTGCTGTGGCCTCTCCCGTTGCGGAGCACAGGCTCCGGACGCGCAGGCTCAGCGGCCATGGCCCACGGGCCCAGCCACTCCGCAGCACGTGGGATCCTCCCGGACCGGGGCACGAACCTGTGTCCCCTGCATCGGCAGGCGGACTCCCAACCACTGCGCCACCAGGGAAGCCCCTTCAGTTGCTTTTTAATCTTCCCAAAACTCTGTGTGTGTGTGTGTGTGTGTGTGTGTGTGAGAGAGAGAGAGAGAGGGAGGGAGGGAGAGAGAGAGAGAGAGAGAGAGAGAGAGAGAGAGAGAGAGAGAAAAGAGACTGTTATTTCCCCCTATTTTACAGATGAGAATACCAAGGCTCAAAATTATTATTATGGTCAAGATCATGTAGCTCCTAAGTGCTAGATCAGTGGTTCTTAAACTTTACCAAGCACCAGAATCACCTGGAAGTTTTGTTAAAAGACAGATTTCTGGGCACCGCCTCCAGAGTTTCTAATTCAGTAGGTTTGGGATCAGGCCTGAGAATTTGCATTTTAAGCAAGTTCCCAGGTGTTGCTAATGCTCTTGATCTGGACCGTGGTTGAGAACTGTTATACTAGAGCTACATTTGGATCCAGGAATTTTGACTCCAGGGACGCTGTTCTTAATATTTTCCTCTGTTTTACTACCATCTTGTCATTATGAACATACTCATTTTTTAATCTGATGTTTCTTTCTCAATTAATTAATTAATTTCAATATTCATTCATTTGTTTGTTTTGGCTGTGCCGGGTCTTAGTTGTGGCATGCAGGACCTTCGTTGCGGCATGCTGGATCTTTTAGTTGTAGCATTTGGACTTCTTAGGTGTGGCATGTGGACTCTTAGTTGCGGCATGCAGACTCTTAGTTGTGGCTTGCATGTGGGATCTAGTTCTCCAACCAGGGATCAAACCCGGGCCCCCTGCATTGGGAGTGTGGAGTCTTACCCACTGGACCACCAGGGAAGTCCCTCTTAGTTTATTTTTGATTATAGATCGTAAACATGTAGAGAACCTGGAAAGTCAATGCCAGTTACAGTTGGACGTTTCTTATTACTGTTTCAGAATTGGAAAATGGATTTCTTTCCTCATGGAGTCCTTATAGGTGAACTACTTTGGAAGATTTTAAAAATTTTGTTTTTAGAAGTTGAAAGCAAGAATCATAACTGGCAAAAAATTCCTAACCAAGATTTTTAGCTGCATTTGTTGTGCCTGGTCTGCCATCTGTCCTATTCATAAGATGTCTTCAGCCTAGGTGTGTTTCTTTCCTTTTATTTCTTCTGTGTGTCCTAAGCATGGAAAGGTTCTATTTCTGTGACTTTAAGGAGACATGAATAATGTGGAGCTATTTTTACAAAATTTGGAAATTCTCCCTGAATCCTAAACCCTGAAATATTTAAAGTAGGATTGATTTCATGTTTCCTGTTTTCCAAAATGAAACAAATAAAGGGCTATTAAATGAATAACTTATATGTCGACAAAAAGAGTACACAGTTGGAGATAAAAATCCAAGATGACCCTTCTAAATTTAGTATTTATCAGTGGGCCTTTGTTTCTTGCGAATGTCACCGGACTTATGTCAAATTCATCTTCCAGTTCCAAACAGAAGCTCTGGTCTTCTTTGCAGTCAGTGTCAAAGAGACTTCAACATCTGTGAAATTATATCTATCTTCTGATACATCCATGTTGAGCCTGGCCTTTATTGTCTGTGAGTTGTAATGAACGTATACACACTTCAAACTGAATTTCTGCTGCTCTGTTTAATGAAATCAAGTTGTTCTAAAATAATAAAAACATCATTTTAAAAAAGCCCCCAAACCCCAAGGAGAGTTATTTTCTTTAATGCTTTCTAGTGATAGACTATTACTCAGTATTGGGCAGCAACCTTCTGACATAGAAACTATTCTGCTCTTGTGTCCTGAGCCATTACTCAGTGATGGACAGCAACCTTCAAATATAGAAGCCACTCCAATCTTATGTGCTTAGACTGACACAAGCCCTTTGTGGTGCAAAGAGAAGACCACAGAATTTGCCCATTTAAAAGAAACTATAAACATGTTTCATAATAAGTAAAGACCTAAATTCTCCTTTATAAGGTTTTTAAGGGAAAACATTTTAATCAAATAAAACTAGAAGTACAGGAATTGAACAAGTTAAAATTTTTAAAAATGTGTTTGTTTTTTCAAAATAATAAGGCTTATTAATTCATATTTCCTGAACGTCAGCTGTTGCCCCGAAAATCCTTTTTTAAAGTTAAAACTGATATTTACATTATTTTTGACCATAGTTTCTTCCAAATTAAGGGAGAAAATGAAGTTTTAAGAGGGTAAAATATGAAAAGAAGGATATTATTGATTTATAGTTTTGTGTTAGAATCTAAAAGTATGATTAACATTAAGAAGGATAACAATTTGAGGGCTTCCCTGGTGGCGCAGTGGTTGAGAGTCCGCCTGCCGATGCAGGGACATGGGTTCGTGCCCCGGTCCGGGAAGATTCCACATGCTAGGCACTACCGCAAAAAAAAAAAAAAAAAAAAAGGAGGATAACAATTTGAAAAATTTTCACCATCAATGGAACTAAATTTATTCTCAGTATATTTTGTATAATTGTATATTTTTTGTAATTTATATAATCAAATATTATTTATATAATTTTGTGTAAATACAAATAAATGAAAAAGAAAATGTCCTCTCTTACTTTTTTTTTCTTTCTTTTTTTTTTTTTTTTGTGGTACGTGGGCCTCTCACTGCTGTGGCCTCTCCCGTTGTGGAGCACAGGCTCCGGACATGCAGGCTTAGCGGCCATGGCTCACAGGCCCAGCCGCTCCGCGGCATGTGGGATCCTCCTGGACCGGGGCACGAACCCACGTCCCCTGCATTTGCAGGTGGACTCTCAACCACTGCGCCACCAGGGAAGCCCTCTCTCTTACTTTCTTAATCCTTGTTTTCAAGTTCCCAATTGGGGACAGCTCAAAACAAGGAAAATAAAATAATACAACAGTGATAACAACAAAATAACAGCAGTAAACAGTGAATGGTAATGAATCTGAGATTTTATTGACAACACTGGTTCAAATGTTAGGAATCAAAATGAAAAAGCATAGAAATATGAATCACATCACGAATAAGCATCACAGAAGAAAGATGCCTATAGTCCATACCGTAGCATTTGTTAAATGTGTCAGTGAGAGTCTGTTATCATGGTAAGACAAGATAAACAAACTATAAAGACAACGTTGAACGTTGCCAGGGATGTTATTGTCATAGGGGTCACCCATGTTAGAAAAACACCTGCTAGAGACACTACACTAATAGGATTGCATTTAGCTTCAAGTAACAAAATCACCTGCTCAGAGGCTTAAACTGGTCAGGGTTGATATGTTTCATGTAACATGATACCAGGACCAGTAGCCCAGGAGTGGGTCACTGGCCCACTGGTGCAATCAGGGCACTAGGCTTCTAACTTCTACTCTATCATCCTCAACTTGTGACTTCTGTCCTCATAGATGCAAGATGGCTGCTGCACTTACAGGCATTGAATCATTGTTCCAGGCAGGAAGAAAGAGAAATGGTGAGAAAAAGAAAAAGTTGTGTCATCTTGCATGGGTTTTCCTTTTTATTTGAGAAGGAACACCCACGCTGGGCTTCTTCAGATACTTATTGGCCAAGACTGTGACTCGTGACTGCCCCTAGCTGCAGTGGGGTCTGGGAAGGCGATTATGTCAGTCCCTGAACCTGCTCAGTAGAGAAAGGCAAAGGCAAGGGGAGTCATGAATGACTCTTGGTGAACTAATCCAGTGTGTGCACTGCAATAGCACTGCTAGGGCAACTACTAGAAAAATTTTTACTGGAGATAATCCTGTGTCCTGAAAACTTCTCCCAGTGGCGCCCCTGCATGGGAACCTTTCGTTAAGAGCACATTTGTTGAAGACACATTGGTAAATGACAGGTCTTCTGGAGAGATCTCTGCTAGAGACAGAACTTTTAGGGATACTTTTGCTTAGGTAGCTCTGTCATTGTCATACCAGGAGCCATTAGGGCAGTTGAATTAAACACACTTACATATACATGGAGCTCCCAAGGACAAACATTAATTCTCAGAGACACTGCAGCCTGAACTCCTTCAGTGAATAAGGTGATTCTCCAAACATTGGAGTCGGTACTTCACATAATTATGGAGAGCAGTCTTATTTCTTTTCTTTCCTTTCCTTCCTTTCACATTGTTGCATGAAGGGCTGGCCAGGCATGAGAAAGGACCCACCACGAAGCCATCTACCCATTAATGACCTCTTCTTCAAATATACAAAGACCCAGTCCAAGCTTTGAGATTACTGTTAATAAGTATTTGATTAAATCTTTAGCCACGGGCCCTCTGATTCCTGTCTGGGGGAGGTGCGTGTTTATTCCCCAAATTACATCATGTTCCCCCAGTAATACATATAATTGCCTGTCCTCTAAGTGAGGCTGCATTACATATGAGCTAAGAGGACTCTTCGGCTGATCTCATTCAAGTCTGGTAGTGATATTTGTCAACTTTTTGGCTGCCCAACATCTTTCTATTTGAGAGAATGTCATAATGTGTGAGTCTTAATGGAATTCACAACTCTGCCTTCAGCAAAAGGGAGCTGGAATTCTGGGGTAATATTCAAAATGCTAACCAACTCATCTAGCACAGGCACCAACCAAATAGAATCAACCCTGGCTGAATCTTGCACCAGTGTTTATTGGCAGGAGTCCAGCGTTGGGGCAGGGTCTTCCCACTTCTCCCACCTAAGCCAACTGGAACGTGAGTAGGTGACTTTGTTCGGCCAACTGGATCCTCCTGCCTAGGAATTTCTGTTCTGATTGAAAATAAAAGGAAGAGGGCTATTTCAAATTGATCCAAGCCATAGCATCCCTGTCCTTTTGGGGACAGTGTCCTGTGGTGGGCAGTAATCCTGCAGCCACCCTCCCATGCTCAATGTCTTTTTGTCCTGGCCAAATTATTATTGAAAATATCATTTCAGTGCTTCCTGCCTCTTGGTTCTCCACAGCTGCCTTAGTTTCTACCATTTTCCAAGCCTGCTTTTTCTTTCCCATCCACTCTGTAAACTCCTGACACTTTCTCAATTAATGCCTTTGCTTTTAAGATAACCACATCTTGTAAGTTTGTGATCTTGCTACCAGGGATTCTGGCCTATAATGAAGTGAAGACAGGCCTACCTTGCCTGCTTTATTCCTTCTTTCTCGTGGGCCCAGCCCTGTCCTTGCAAGCCTTTGGTTAGGAGGAGAGAGAAGGCTGTCTTTCTGGGCCGGTCCCAAGGATTTCCATTAAAGAAACTTTCTTTAATGGAAATCTTCCCTCTTCTCTCTTAAGAACATGAGCAGGAAACTTCTGTGTTTTTCCCACCGAAAGCCACACATTGTCTGAGGGAGATGTAGTATGGAGATTTTACGTCATGTCCTCACAGACATTGGAGTATGTCAGTAATAGCAAATAATTTTGCTTTTGAGGATTGATTGGTTAGAAGATATTAATATGTACTCCAAATTTGGCTCTAGTATCTTATTTACTATGGCACCCAAGTAGATATTCTATATAAAAATTATTTTATTTCTGTATACTCCCTTTGTGACAGAAAGGATGCATACACTCCATAAAAATAAAATTAATTTGCAATACGGAAAATGGAGTTAAGGAAGAATGTCCACGGGCATGAAATTGGCACACAAATCATATGCCAAGAAATCCTGTATTTACCAGAAGTGAGCCTTGAGTTTTGCAAATCACTCTTAGGGAACAAAACATAGCGTGATAGGCCTATGAACTTAACAAAATCACTTTAAAGATTTAGGTAATAGAAGTTTCCTTAAATAGACTGGGCAATTTGTTTTCTTTTCCCCAACAACTAGATATGTAATAACTCTCAGCCCTCAACATTGAGCATTTTCCAGCCCTAAAATCTTTAGCTGTCTAAACTGTTTTTATCATTTAATGGTAGTGCCTAGAGACAGCTTTAAAAATCATGAATTAAAATTTGTCGTTCTGATATCTTTTCATGTGACTCACACAGTTCTGTTTTGTTAGATTTCTTCAGGGTTTTTGGAGAGTCTAATAGGTTAACATAGCCTTTTCCCCCTCAGAACCCCACAACTTAAATAAAGATGATGGTTGTCATCAAGTTGTAGGCATTTTTTGCCTTGTGGTTAAGGAGCTGTCAGGTAAAAGTTATATTAATTTATGAAAGAGTCACTTGACTACCAAGAACAGGAGTTGTTTTCTGAGAAGGTTGTAATTTAGTTTGAAGTCCACCTCACTCGTTATGGAAGTGGTTATAACACCCCTCACTAGAAGTGCCCATTAGATCCGGGGCAAGTGGTGTGGGATTTGCTTAGGAGCAGCCCTGAGGACAAGTTCCTGTGTGGCATGGGGCACATCACTTTAATCTCTGTGCTTTGGTTTCTTTATCTAAAGTGGGGATGTTAATATACACCTCAGAGGGTTGTAAAGCCAGAATTAAATAACATATTTTAAAAATTACCGTCTACAGTTTCTGGAACATAGGAGGTGCTTTTTGAATGTTTCTTTTTTCTATCACCCTGTGGAACAAACTAACTCCCCAATAACTTTACTTATGCCTAACACTGTGGTTCTACTGTGAAAAGACTCTAATTTTAAATAATAGTTGTTATTATTGTTGTTCCAAAACAAAACTCAAAACCCCTCTTGCGGGTAGTGGCATCAAATCTGTGTAGAAAATGTTCAGGTTTGATAGTATACTTAATCTCTTCCATTAGAAATATAAACTGTTTATGACAATGGAGTAAAAAACTTCTGTGAGTAATGAAAAAGATGCATTGTAGCATTAAAACAATGTCATTTTATCCTCTTCTTTGTGAACTTTAAATACGTTGCTCAACATAAGGCAGAGTCCTTGGCTTTTGTGTTCTCTCTCCCTTTGTTTTGTTGCTGTTGTGTATATATTTTAAATGTCTGAAGAATTTAAAAATTTTAGAGGAATCTAGCAGCATTCTGAAGAGGAAAATTAATATTGAGGCCGACTGAATGACAATCCTTCATTTAGAAATTCTGATTTGCCTCAATCTGTAGAGCAGTAGATCTCATCGTTGGCCACACATGACAGTCACCCAAGGACCTTTTAAAGAATACTGATGCCTGGGCACTACCTCCAGGGATTCTGATATAAATGATATGGGACCTGGGCATTTGAAAATGTAAAAGTTCTTCAGGAGGTTTCTAGTGTGCAGCCAGGCTTGGAATCCACTGCCATGTATGTTTGTAGTTGATTATTCTCCTTTCTGTTTCTTGCTTCCCAGGTAATTGAAGGAAATTGTCCCTTTCAGAAATCTCCCCTCCCAATATGGCTGGGTTAGGTGCCTGTGCTATTTGCTTTCCTGGGACCCTGTACTTCCTGCATTAACTGTGGTTGTTTTTTCACCACACTAGACTCTGAGCTTCATGAAGGCAGGAACCTGGCTGTATTTTCACCATTATCTTCCTAGTGTATAAGGGAAACTCAGTGACTACTTTTTAAAAAATTTCATTGAAGTATAGTTGATTTACAGTGTTGTGTTAATTTCAGCTGTACAGCAAAGTGATTCAGTTATATATATATTCTTTTTCATATTCTTTTCCATTATGGTTTATCACAGGATATTGAATATAGTTCCCTGTGCTATACAGTAGGACCTTGTATCCATCTTATATATAATAGTTTGCATCTGCTAATCCCAAACTCCCAGTCTTTCCCTCCCCCATCGCCCCTCCCCATGGGCAACCACAAGTCTGTTCTCTATGTCTATGAGTTTGCTTCTGTTTTGTAGATATGTTCATTTGTATCATATTTTAGATTCCACATATAAGTGATATCATATGGTTTTTGTCTTTCTCTTTCCAACTTACTTTGCTTAGTATGTTAATCTCTGGGTCCATCCATGTTGCTGCCAATGGCATTATTTCATTCTTTTTTATGGCTGAGTAATATTCCATTGCATATATGTGCCATATCTTCTTTATCCATTCATCTGTCGATGGACACTTAAGTTGTTTCCATGTCTTGGCTATTGTAAATAGTGCTACTATGGACAAAGGGGTGCATGTATCTTTTCGGATTATAGTTTTGTCTGGATATATGCCCAGGAGTGGGATTGCTAGATCATATGACAACTTTATTTTTAGTTATTTGAGGAACCTCCATAATGTTTTCCATAATGACTGTACCAGTTTACATTCCCACCACCAGTGTAGGAGGGTTCCCTTTTCTCCACACCCTCTCCAGCATTTGTTGTTTGTAGATTTTCTGATGATGCCCATTCTAACTGGTATGAGGTGATACCTCATTGTAGTTTTGATTTGTATTCCTCTAATAATCAGCGATGATGAGCATCTTTTCATGTGCTTGTTGGCCACCTGTATGTCTTCTTTGGAGAAATTCAGTTACTACTTGTTGATGTTTATTGTAATATAATTCTGTAAATGCGTTTTCTCAAAGAGGTGAAAGTACTCCCCCATGTCTTCAAATATTTTAGTGTAAGGACTTTCAAAGACTGGATGGCAAGGAGAGTGAAGATGAGGTGAAGATGGAGATGGAATGGGGGGAGGAGGAACGGCAGCAACAGTGGGAGAAGGGGGTGAGGGTGAGTAATACTGACATGTCTGACCTAGAAAAATAGAGAACTGGGTGTGAATTATTTATTCATTTATGGTACCAGAAACTATGTTTTATACTCTGCACAAAACCCCACAGAGAGTCTCAAGATTTTTTGAGTTGGAATCTATGTTTGTGGTAAATCAGGATAGAATGAAGTTGGTGAACTTTTCAGTACCTAACTTGGTGCCTCTCAATACGTTGATTTAGAATCTTAATTAAATCTGTTCCACTTTGTACCAGGGACAGTATCAGTTTGGTCTGTTGGGGACCTTGGTGGTCTGTTTGCAAGTCAACTATTGACTCTGCCTCTTCAAGGGATTGAATTTTCAGCGTCTCAGTTACCCCTTTATAAACTAATAATATCTGCAGTTAAGCTGTGCAAATCCAAGTCACTGTTGGCAGAGTACCCATAGAACTTCTGAAAGATTCATTTAAAAAACGAGTAACATTTTACTGGTTTGATTGCAATTTAGCAGATACACATTGGACACTTCAATTATATTAATCAGAATGAAAGTTTTCACATGACAGTTTCAAGCCAGCAGTTTCGGTATTTGAACCTATTTCACCCTCTTCATTAGAGTGTAGCGTTTGATAAGTGCATGGTTGTGAAATAACACTAGAGAGCTTTTTTCCAGAGGTTAATTTTTTTGGCTTTTATTCAGACCTTCTGAGCAAACAAAAGAGTATTTTTATTTTCTCCATGGAGGAGAATGATTCTCTTCCTCACTTTTGTCACCCTCGCCCTGTGGTGCACTTTTGTGTTATTTCTATAAACAGGAATCTTGCTGACTAATGTAGAAGTTTCTCTAGGGCAGGAACTGTTTCATATTATACCTATTTGCTTGAATCAAACCCATTAGTCCTTTTGTACTCTTTGCTTCTCAGTTCCTATATCCACTCAGTCACAAAGTCCTGCCCATTATTTTTAAAGTTGGCCACCTACCCCTCTCCCCACCCTTTCCTTCTTACAGCTACCATTCTAGTTAAGAACTCATCATTGTCTCCAAGAAAATTGCAATAACTGGTTTTCCTGCCTCTGGTCTTGTACCTTCAAGTTCATCTTCCACAGATACCCCAGAAACTGATCTATAATGCAAATGATAAAATATGCCTCTGGATTGCAATTATTTGAAAGTTCTGTATTTGTTTTACTTAGAGGGTTTCTGCGTTAGCTTTTGGGTGAACGAAGGTTGCTGAGATCAAGGCACTTTGTAATCCCAGCTTCTTGGGCCAGCGAACCAAATGATGTAGTGGACCATCCCTCCAGTCTCTTAGTCGGCCAAGTGAACCTCCCAGTTATTCCAGACTGTCTGTCATTCTACACACAGTCCCCAAGACGGGCCATTTGTTCATTTTCATTCCCACTGCCTGGAAGACCCTTACCCTCTTTTCTTTGCCCAATTCCTACTCCCCTTCGTCACTCAGCTCAGGTATAATGTCTTCCAGAAGACTTTTGCAGTTTACCACTCTCAGAACCCCAGGCCGGGTCACTTGAGGTCAGGCCGGGCAACTCTCATCACAAAGACACATGCCATTGGCTGCACTTGCCACATTATATAGAAGGTATCTGGTGATACATCTGTCTTCACCATCAGATTATACATTCTTCAAGGACCTGGAACCTATTTTTATTCCTCTCTCTATCCCCAGTACTTAGTACCTGGAGTTACTAAATAAACGTTGAGATGAATCAGGCTTGTTATTCACAGAGTCTAGTATAGTGTGTGAATTAATGTTCAGTAGCTATTAAAATTTTTAGGTTTGTAGATCTTTACATAAGAAAGAGCTCTCTTTATAAGGTAGCAGTATCTCCTCATCAGTAATGTTAAATTAGACTTTTGACATCTACTTGTTAGGTATAGTGTGGGTATAGATTGGAGAAGTTTAAGGTTAATCTCTGGTCTTTCCTATTCTAAAATTCTGTAGGCCTTGGAGTGTTCCAAATTGAAGGATATTATTGTCAACTCATTAGTCTGTATCTTTCATATTAAGAACAATATTAAGAAAGCATATAACAAATAAAGCACTTGGAAAAGTAGAGTGGACCCTCTCTCCCTGTTCCTCCGTGGCCCAACTTCCATCACAGCCCTCCACTGCTCTTCAAGTCACTGACCTTTCTCTTTCAGCCTTTGGTAGGCTCTCAGTGCCCGAAATGCTACTCTTCCCCTCTGTTCAATATTCCTGCTCGTTCAAGAGATTATCGGCCATTCTTCTGGCTTCAGCCCACACACACTGGCAACTCCTTAACCAAATCCCAGCCCCAAATACCCAACAAAGCACAAGATGGGTATTTATTTCAGGTCTTTAATTGTATGTCCCATAAACACCTCAAACTCAACATACCCTAAACTGAACTTTCATCTCTCCCCCAAACTTTTCCCTCGTGATTTTGGTCCCTATTTTTGTGAACGGGAGCAGCATTCATTTAATTTATTTCCTTTCTCTCATTCGCTACACCAACTTAATTTCAAAGCCCATTGATTCTGTGTCCTTAACATTTTAATATCCTTACAGCCTTATTATGCCAGGGGTTGTAAACTGGTGATCCTCTGGCTAGATCTGGCTCATAGACAAGTTTAGTTTAAAATTTGGGTGTAAATGTGTTCAGGTGGGCGTATGCTCTCCAGCTTGCTACTGTCCCCCTCGCTCCTTGTTGAGTGACCTCAGTCTACTCCTTGCAGTTCAGTCACCTACCTGGTCCCTTTAGCTTTCCCCTGGCTTACACCCACGCTGTGTCTTCTTTGTGACTGAACAGGCTCTTAAGTTGACTTCTAGGCACCAAGGAAGTGATCCGATCACCCTGCTGTCCCCCTTAAAGCCTGTCAAAGGCTTCCCGGTGCCGTAAACAGTGGTCTCAATCCACTCTGCCCATCTGAATTATCTGGGAACTTAAATCTGACCCCAGACCAATTAAATCATAATCTCTGGGGGTAAAGCCTAGGTAGCTGTATTTTTAAAGTTCCCAAAGTGATTCTAATTTGCAGCCAGTACTAAACCACTGGCGCATAGGATAGACTCCCAGTTCCTTACCTGGCCTAGTGGTTAGCCAGACTCTTATATGCATATGTGTTCCAATATTGTCTTGGGATGTTCCTTACCTACCCTGACTTCCCTGTGGTTCCCAAGAGCACTGAGTTTTTTCAGGCCTTTAGTGACGTTAACAGCTCATGCTTCCCTTCTCCCTAGGTTATCTTTACTTCTAATCTCCCTGGCAAACATCACTACATGTCATAGATCCGGCTCAGGCATCACTTCTCGTAAAGCATTTCCAAAAATACATGCTCCCACTCCAGAGAAGCGATCTTTGCTACCTTTGTGTCCCATGATGATCCCAGTTGAGTACCTATCTATGACATTACTATACTGTGGGTTTTCTCAAGCTTTATTGTGCACACAGACACGTTTGTAATTGCAGATTGTGATTAAGTTGGTCTGGCATGGGGTATGCCACTCCGCATTTGTAACAAACTCCCAGGTGAACCACATGTTGAGTACCAAGGCTTTGTTGCATTTGCTTGTTTTTATACCTGCTCTCTTTGCTTTATTGTATACTTCCTGAGGACAGTTATCACGTTTAGTCATCTTTTTATCTACGCTCAATGCCTGACACCTAGCAGTCACCCACTAAGTGTGGCATGAATGAAAAGAAAAATACATGATGAATGATTGAGTTAGCTAGGGATGGAAGGAAGGAAGGAAGGAAAGGAGAAAGGAAGGAGGGAAGGAAGGAAGGAAAAAGGAAGAGAGGAATGAAGAAAGGCAGTTATGAATGTCTCAATTCAGGCAAACAAGTATACCTTCTCTAAAAGAAATGTTTGCAGAATATGTGTCAGCCGTATTTTGACAATCGTGCCAGAAATGATAGTCTCTCAGAAAGCAGCTTCTTTTTGCCCTTCAAAGGAAATAGTTGCAATATTTCTGAGAAAGATATACCCTGGATTATGGAAATCGAGGACATTAGAACACAAGATATTTTATGGCTCTGGAGGAAAAGTACACATTGCAGAAAAACATGAATGGTGGTAAGATATATGATGATAACTCACAGCCAGACAGCTACATGGCCAGTATTTTTAAGGCAATGTCTTCATTTTCCCTGGAAGAGTTTTTCACCCACTGTCTGTGTATGTGTCAGATGGGAGGCAGGGAGGCAGGGTGCCCAGGGCACTAGCTTTGGTGCTCCTTTGTGATTTTTGATTCAGTAAATTACTATCAATAGCTTTGTGACTTTGAGCAATTTACTTTGCCTTGACAAGCTATAGTTTCTTCATGTGTACAGTAGGAATATGAAAAATTTAATATTAAAGAATTTAGTAAGGATCACATGAGATACTGTGTGCAAAGGACTTGGCACAGTATTGGGTATATTAAAAAAAGAACACTTTCAGGACTTCCCCGGTGGCACAGTGGTTAAGAATCTGCCTGCCAGTGCAGGGGACACAGGTTCGAGCCCTGGTCCGGGAAGATCCCACATGCCGTGGCACAGCTAAGCCCGTGCACCACAACTGCTGAGCCTGCGTGCCTAGAGCCCGTGCTCTGCAACAAGAGAAGCCACCACAATGAGAAGCCCGTGCACCGCAATGAAGAGTAACCCCTGCTCGCCGCAACTAGAGAAAGCTCGTGCGCAACGAGCACCCAATGCAACCATAAATAAATAGATAGATAAATAAATAAATTTATAAAAAAATAAACTTTCAATAAATGTTAGTAGTGGTAGCTGTTAGGGTTCAGAAATAAAGACCACACTGAGTTTTCATTGCATGTGGACACATGGGAGACACGCTTCAATTGAAGAAGTATAAGCATTGGGCCTAGAAAATCCAAGCTCAGATACTCATTTTTTTTGCTGTTTATTCACTGTGTGACTGTGAACAAGTTACTTAAATTCTCTGAGCCTCAGTTTCTTCACCTGTAAGTTGGGCAAAATAGTATCTCCTTGCTGAGTTGTTGGGGAAAAAACAGCTGGCATTATACAGGTTTGATTTATTTGTTGAATTGAAATTATCATTGGAAAAGTTTAGATGTAGGTTTCTGGCTACTTACAAAGAAACAGCTTAAAAAAATGCATATTATATTGATAATATGATGCCATAATATACTATAACATACAGTAGCAGCAAGTATGTGTTCAGTACATTGTGATGATTCCAAATGACTGGCCACTCTGCTAGTAGATACACTAGTAACATATGTGTCATCTACAGGGCAATGGAGGTCTCTGGTAATTTAAACGTGGAGTCAGCAAACTGTGACCCATAGGCTGAATCTGGCTCGTTTTTTAACAATCTGGCTTGTTTTTTAATTTTTAATATTTTATGTTTAATGTTTTTAATTTTTAATGTTTTTTATTTATAAAAATTTTTATTGGAGTATAGTTGATGGACAGTGTTGTGTTAGTTTCAGGTGTACAGCAGAGTGAATCAGTTATACATATATCCACTCTTTTTTATGTTCTTTTCCCATATAGGCCATTACAGAGTATTAAGGGCTTCCCTATGCTATACAGTAGGTCCTTATTAGTTATCTATTTTAAAATATAGTAGTGTGTTTATGTGAATCGCAATCTTCAAATTTACCCCTCCTCCCCTTACCCCCTGGTAACCAATAAAGTTTTATTGGCACATCACCACACCCATTTATGTTTATGAGGTTCCTGTGGCTACTTTCTTGTGAAAAGGAAGAGCTGAGTAGTTGTAACAGAGACCATCTGGCATGCACAGTCTAAAATGTTCACTATTTTACAAAAAATTTTGCTGGCTCTTGATGAAAATTAATAAAATACATAGAAGTAGTTCTGTAGCACAGTAAATTTATGGGTTAGAAACATGTTGAGAATAAAAATCCTAGAGCAGTGATACCGCTTTAGGAGATCTCGCGATGTAAGAGCTTTGGAACTCTGTCTGGGGACTTGAGACAACTGTAGAGACCCTGATTTGCAACCTGTTTCAGAATTCCTTACATACATGTAGAAGTCAAGGTACTCACAGAAAAAAACAAGAAACAACTGAAAAACTACTGACCTTTTATGCTGCAAGTTAGAGAACTCTGAAGAGGTTTTATCTAGCAGAGAAGTTTCTATGAACCTTCATTTATTTTCTGTGATTGACCTGTCAATAAGGTATAAATCATCCTGCCCTCTCCTCACCCTTGTCTCAGGGTACCAAATCTCCATTTACAGCTAAGTCATAATAAACTGACATCTGTTAAAAAAAAATTAGAATTCCTAGACTTGCTACTCCTATCACATAGAAGTGACTTCTTCCTTTGGGAACAAATATTCTCATCACTAATGTTTGGGGAAAACACTTAAGTTTAATACAAGCGAATTTTTACCCAATCAGTTGGCAGAATTATGAGTAGATATGAAAATTGACGCAACCACTTTGGAAAATATATTCCTCCTCAAGTTGAGCATTCATCACTTATAACCTGGCAGTTCCACACCTAGAAATATATTCCAGAGAAACACTTGCATAAGTAGAACGGGATAATATTTGCAGCACTGCTGTTCATAATAGGGGTTAAAAACAACCTGGAAACCACCTACCGCCTATCAGGGGAGGAGTAGCTGAACAAACTCTGGATATAGAACTATATAGCAACTCCAAAGACATGCAGTGCAGTGCCATGCAAAAAATCTATTCATGTCTTAGTAATCTATTAAGTAGAAATTACATACACCATGATACCTTTTCATAAAGTGAAAAATAATAATATAAAAATGTTATGTTTTTAGGAATAAGGGTGGAATAAAAGCCACATAAAGGGAAAGTGAGAGGCTGATGATCAAGGAATTAAAGGTGAAGTTTCGTTTTAGGGGGCTAGGGGGATGGGATGGGAGAGCACCTAGCTATTTTTTGATTATTATTAAGACCCTAGCTTTTGTTTTGAATAGTGGAGTTAAAGGAGCTTATTTTATTATTATTATTATTATTATTATTATTATTTTTTTTTTTTTTTTTTTTTTTTTGCTGTACGCGGGCCTCTCACTGCTGTGGCCTCTCCCGTTGCGGAGCACAGGCTCCGGACACACAGGCTCCGCGGCCATGGCTCGCGGGCCCAGCCGCTGCGCGGCATGTGGGATCTTCCGGGATAGGGGCACGAACCCGTGTCCCCTGCATCGGCAGGCGGACTCTCAACCACTGCGCCACCAGGGAAGCCCTATTTTATTATTAAAAATAAATAAATAACCAGTTAAATCAGTAAAGCCAGTCATGGCCATCTTGGACAGTAAGAATATATTGTGAGTTAAGTGATAATTATCCATCCTGTGCACTTGAATTGAAAAAGAAACTGTAAAATGGCTAGAATGTAATCTGGTTAAGGTGCTAACTTGGACTCCACAGAAAGCACCTTGCCACTTTCCAAGCTAAAGATTTATCCAAAATATTTTGTTACCTACATTTGGAATTGCATCCCCCAACTCCCACCCCTACTATCCAACTTCTGGCAAAAGACCAAGAAAAAAAGGGGTAATATAATCTAAAGTTGAGGGAATTCAGGCAAAGCCATGTTAATTCTTTTGATTATATCTGAAAGTATCTCTGTGAACTTGAGTTAATGATGACCTAAGGTAAAATTGTCTTCACTCCTGACCTCTTTCAGATGCATATCCCAGAGCAGTCAGAATAATGTCATTTTTACATCTGTCGTTTCAGTCAAGTGCAAGGCTAAGCGACACTGTGTAGTTTTGTAACCATCACTGAACAATGTCACTGCTTTAGCCAACAACGACTTACAGTGTCATTCTATCAATAAGGACACAGATAATTTTTCTTTCATTAATTAAAGAAAGCAGCCCACCTTTTAAAAGTAATGAGATATTCCAAATGTTCTCAGCTTGAGTTCAACAGAAGGCTGTATGCATCTGATTGGAAATGCAGTTTGGAAGTTTCTGATCTTTAAGTTTCTGGCTTCCCTTTCTACCGCACAGGACTACAGTATCTTACATGTACTAATGTTATAGCTTTTAAAATCGATAGCAAATATCATCATCAAGACAGTTGATTTAAAAACAGTGAACAGTGGCTATAAGCATGAACTCTACGGCCCACGTGATAGAGTTCAAATCCTAGATCTACTGCTTATTAGCTTTTAATTTTGAGCCTGTTATTTAACTGTCTTGACCTAGGTTCCTCATCTGTAAAATTGTATAATACCTACTTCATCAAATTGTGAGGATTATGTGAATATATATATGTTATTGTATATGTTTACATATATGTATATATTACATATTACATAATATATACTATAGGACATATGTAATATATGTTTTTACATATGTAATACTATGTAATATGTGTATATTATATGTTTACATAGGTCTAAATTTATATATATTAGAATAGTGATTACTGCTCTATAAATATTACATAAATGTTAATTATTATTATTAAATATATAGTTTCTGTTAGCTTCTAAAGTATAACTAAAAACAGAAATAGAGGGTGAGGAAGTGGTGCTATTTCTAGACATACCAATAAAGCCATGATGACATGGGGCTACAAGAAAGACACTCATGTTCATTGAGCTCCTACCATATATCAGGAATTGTGTTAGGTCGTTCACATTGTTTTATTTAATCCTCATCACCATCAGTAAAATAACAGGTATTATACCCATCTTACAGATGAAAAAAATGAAAACAATAGAGATCGTGACTTCCCTAGGGTCTCATAGTTACTTAATGGTGGTACTGGAATTTTATGACCCTAGATAACCAGTATATTAAGTCAAATGTCAGTCTTTATGTTTTTTGAAATTAAGTTTCAGTCACATTGTTATTATCATTAAGTAAATAACATAATTGAGTGCATTTTAAAACATAATCTCTGAAGTCAGAAAAGGATCTGTGTTTGAACCATGGAGCTTATTGGCAGGGTGAATTTGGGCAAGTGGCCTATTTTTCTGAGTCTGTTTCCTCCCTTCTAAATAAGGCTACTAAGCCTAATTTATAGGGCTGTTATGAGCATGGAATGAGATAATGTATGGAAAGTTCTCAGCATAGAACTTTACATACAAGTAATGCAGAGTACATGATAGCTAATAGTCTTCATTATCATCACTATTATTTCTGCAACTTCATGTCTAAACAGCTATCTGCAGAACCACTCACACATGCCTGTGTGCGTGTACACGCACACACATAAACACACTAATAACCTCTTCCGTTAGATGGAAAATTCATATCATAGGCACAAAGTGATTAAACGGTACAACCTTGGGTTCCTAGTTGGGGAGGATGTGGGATGGTGGATGACAGAGGAGCTGACAAAGCATTAATGACTACTATGCACCAGAACCTTTTTCAGTTCTGTAAGCTTAAAAGTTGCTCTTTTCTTTTCAAAATCTTTGACAGAAACTATTTTTTGGAATCATTTTAGATATTTGGAAAAGTAGCAAAGAGAGTACAAAGACTTTCCTTACACCCTTCATCTAGTGGTAGCATCTACATAGCCATGGTATATTTGTTAAAACTAAGAAATTAACCTTGGTACAACACTATTAGGTAAACTACAGATATCATTTGGATTTCACCAGTTTTTCCACTAATGTCCTTTTTTTGGTCCTGGAACCACATTGCATTTACTATGGTTGATTTTGAATCAGTCTTTTCCTCCTATCTTTTCTTTCCTTCCTTCTCCAAACCACTTCTTGACTTTTCAGAACAGAGAGCACATCGTGCAGAGAGATAGAGCAATAGAGTAAGGCTGAAGAGGCCCTTCCAAAGAAACAGACAGTTAGAACAAGTGTTTTGGAGTGTCTCTGTGCTGCAGCTTTTGTACAGATTTTTGCAGTGATGTGTTAGAAATAAAGCTGTCTGGGGCTAAAGAACTGTGGTGAAATATAAGAGGTGGGAGGAAAATAATATAAAAACTGAGTGATGCTAGCTGTTATTTGTAAAATTTGTTTAATCATATATTTTAAAAATAAAGTTGTGTGTTAATAGTATTATGCCAACATTAATCTCATAGTTTTTAACAAATATACCATGGTCATATGGATGTTAACACTAGGAAAGATATGAAACTCTAATGGTTATTTAGGCAGGTTATGGTTAACAGTCAAGTCACTGGATGTTTCTCTGTTATATAAAATCTTCCATGGCATGGAAACTGCAGGAAGGCTTCTCAACCCTTTCTATGAGGCTAATGTTACATATGCACACACTGTAGGCCGATCTTACCTATGAACAAAGATGCAAATATCTAAATAAATTATTAGCAAATGGAAATAAGAATCACATCATAACCAAATAAAGTGTGTCTCAGGAATGTAAGGATGGTTTCATATCAGGATATCTATAGATGCAATTCATCAATTAGTAAATTAAATAGATTAACTGTGAAAATCCATATGATCAACTAAATAGATGCCTAAAAAACTCCATTTGATAAAATTTAGCTTTAATTTTTTAATTAAAAAATATCTACTAAGGAGAAAAACACATTTCCTAAAACTGACAATGGCTGTCTACCAGAAGCCTATAGTAAGCAAAATATTTTATGGTAAGTTATTAAAAGCTTTCCCATTCAAGTCAAGATATACACAAAAATACTATCATCACTTGTCTTCAACACTGTACTCAAGGTCCTAACCTATGTAATAAGAAAACAGTGTAGAGATATTGATATTGAAAGAGAATAAGCTCTCAGTATTTGCAGACATTAATTTTGGACCTAGAAAATCCAGAAGGTTGAAAAAAGTATATTAGAAATAGGAGGAGACATGAGTATATGAGTAGGTTGCTGGATATGAGATACATATACAAAAACAACAGTTTTCCTACATATCAAAAATAATCAATTAAAAAATATGAAAAAAGAGCCCATTCATAGTAAACAAAAATAACAATAAAAATGCCACAAAATACCTAAAAATAAAACTAACAAGAAAGGTGTAACATATATATGGAAAATTATAATACTTTACCAAAGGACCTAAAAGAAAACCCAAACAAATTGAAACATTGATTTTTAAAAATATTCATTCCTGTAAAATTCTGTATACTTAAGGCATTCCTAATCCAAGTTCCAACAATTATTTAAATGGATATTGACATTTTTATGTTTATATATTAGAGAAAATATACACAATTAGTGATATACTTTTAAATTGAGATATAATTGATATTTAACGTTATATTAGTTTCAGTTGTATAACATAATGATTCATTATTGTATATACTGTGAAATGATCACCACAGTAAGCCTAGTTAACATCTGTCACTATACATAGTACAAATTTTTCTTTTCTTGTCATGAGAATTTTTAAGATCTACTCTCTTGGCAACTTTCAAATATACAATACAGTATTATTAACTATAGTCATCGTGCTGTATGTTACATCCCACGACTTATTTTATAACTAGAAATTTAGATGTTTTGACCACATTTGCCCATTTCAACCACCCCTCCACCTCCATAGTCAATGATATTTTGAAAAAGAAATATAAAAGAGGAGCAATTGTCCTCCTAACTATCAAAACATACTAATTACAGCAGTATTATCTTGGTACATGAATAAATACATAGATCATGAACAGAATAAACAACCTAGAAGTAGATTGTGTATATGGGAGTAATTTATGATAAATGGAGCATTTCAAATAAATGGGGACAAGATAAAGTATTCAATAAGTAATTTGTGACAGATGGATAGTAAATTTAGACCTTTAGTTAACACCTTACACAAACAAATAGCTAATGAATAGAAGAGCAAAGCATGAGAAAATATAAAAATATAAGAATATCTAGGATATTTAAAAAAGATCATGAGATGATAAAAGACTTCCTAAGTAAGACAGAAAACCATAAAATATGATATATTTGACATGATAATTTTTTTTCTTTTTCCCCTTCTTTCTTTTTAAAGTTTTTTTTTTTTGATGTGGACCATTTCTTTAAATTCTCCCTTGAATTTGTTATAATACTGCCTCCTTTCCACGTTTTGGTTTTTTGGCCGCGAGGCATGTGGGGTCTCAGCTCCCTGACCAGGGATCGAACCTGCACCCCCTGCATTGGAAGGCTAAGTCCCAACCACTGGACTGCCAGGGAAGTCCCCAAAAATGTAAAAAATTTTTTACAAGAAATGTTATAAACTTAAAAGGCAAATGAGAGATTGAAGAGAAATAATTTAAATATATTTAACAGACAATGGATTAATTTATGGAATATGTACAGAACTCCAAAAATATCAATTAGAAAAAGACAAAAGTTTTTTTTCAATGGTCAAAGGATTCAAAGTGAAATTTGGAGAAGAAATACAAAGGAATGGCAAACCTATGAAACAGTTTCTCAGCGACATTAGTAATCACTGAAATGCAAAATTAAAACAATAATGAGTTAATGACTCCCATCATATTGATGCATAGTCTCATGAGCAGATGATAATGTGAGGCAACAGACAGGTCCACATCACCATTGAGCCAATAAACAGAGTCGTTTTGGAAGAAAGTCAGCAGTATCTATCAATGGTTAGAGATTGTAACTCAGAAATTCTCCTAACAACCTCTTCTGTGAAAAACCACGCACTATGAACATATTCACAAAGCTATTCAGATGACATCACCTGTATGTTCAGAAAGATCACAGTGTTGGCCAAGAATTATAAAAATTGTAAGAAATATATCATTAGGTATTAAGCATATTCTAATATTTCTGTATTTGAAATATTTTATCATTAAAATGAGATTGATCTTTATGTGCTGATATGAAAAGATATCTAAGACATTAGAATCTAATTGACAAAATGTCTACAATATGGTTCCATTTCAGTTAAAAAAAAATCCCAGTGCTTTTGTACAAAAGAGACTGCTCAAAAGAAGTGCCAATTGAAAGTAGGTCGATGGGGAGAGGTGTGAAGGGGACCATCACGTTCAAAACTCTCATGGTGAGAGGATATTTCTGTAATTTATGACTTATGTAACTGCTAAATGTTCTTCACAGAGCCCTTTACTCCTAAACTAGCATAAAGGACATTTTCTCCATAGCCTCTAGTCAAAACTAAGACTATTCCAGCAAGGTGGTGGAGGGAGGGAAGAAGGAGAGTGTATGTGTCTCTCTGACTGCTCCCTCTGTGCAGAAATTCTGGATTTGTGTGACCATCCATCCATAACTTTCTTTTGCCTTATTAGCTACAAAGTAAACAATTTCTGCCCAATTTAGTTATAGAGACATGTATACCAAAAGATCCTAAACAAAGGTGCTTCATGCAGGGATTGTTCAGGTGTTTCAGGGTTTTCCTCAGTGCAAAGATACAGGTTATCTTTTAGCAAGGGCAGGTTACTTAGGTATATTTTACTCAAGAATAGTGATCACATTCTATTGTCTGGTCTACTTCCAACTATCTGACTTTTACCTGGTGGTGCTGATTGTTCCAAAAATCTCTGGCATAGTAGATTTTTAATAAATGCAGATCAAATGTCTTATTCAACTTTGTATCTCCAATGTCTGGTAGGCGAGCAACAAATATTTGCTGAATACATGTTAAGAAAAAACAATGTATGCGGAGAGGTAGAAAACAGAACCTTAAAAAGTTTATTTGTGGAATGCAATTAAATAAACATACATACTAGTTCATATATAACTATGGACATGTTAGTTTACTATGTTAGGTGAACTGTATACAGTTTATTCCTGTAGATTTATTGCTTTTTAAAAACGTGTTAACGGAACTCCTTCAGGTATTGTTAAAGATAGCTTTCTGACTCAAGTGTGTTAAAGTGAGAAGTGTAAAGCGATTTCTCATACCCAGAGTGAGCAGACCGTATGAGCAGTACTCCTCACTGCCAGGAATTATACCTTACACCTCGTCTCAAATTAGTTACTGTCTGCTTGATAGATTTCACATTTTAACAATATGAATGTCTCTCAGATGAATGTAATATGCCAAGTATTTTTCTGTTTTCCCTTACTCCTTTGAAAAATTTTAATGACACAATGTTTTCCTTTCTTAAATCAGCACTGGCAAAAGGAAACCTGGGAAAAGCAAACAACTATGAGTTCTCACAATTTTAATTTAACATGGATGTGGAACCACTTTGAAGAAGGGATGGATTTGATGATACTCCTAATCCCTTCTGGTCTTAACATTTTATGACCATGTGACTACTTCAACTGATTGATAGTGCAATCAGCTAGGCGAATATTGCTTATTAGATTAAAATCTATGTAAGGTGCTTCCTTTTTATCAGGTATTTTTACCCCCAAGGAACCATTCTCAGGTGTTCATTCTAGTGATGTGCCAGGAGAGGAATAGTCATCTAACTAGGCTCCAACCTGAAGCCCCTGGGTTGTTTTCTCAGTGAGGATGCAGCTCTCCACAGTGGATAGATCAGAGCTCTGTCATTTAGGAGACTCTGGATTCTAATTCAGGTTTACTTCTTATTAGGTACATGGCTTCTGAGGTTCCGTTTCCTGTCTTATAAAACGATGATAGTAACACAAGTCTCATAGGGTTACTGTGAGCATTTACGTAACCTCAAGAAGCTTTGAAGGTCCTTGGACCGTGTGAATTTTAAGATTTGTGCTCTTGTTCTCAGCACTGCTTGGGCTGCAAGAACACACTGGCCGAACAACCCTACAGTATACCCACAGCAAGCCCACCCCACCAACAGACTCACGGAAGGGATCAGCCTGAACTACTTGTGTCATTAGTTTATCTTGGCACCCCCCCAGCCCATAAACAAACCCATTTATCTCTGCAGTATTGAGATTCATCTGAAAACCTCAAGGGTATGTCAGCAACAAATTTTAGTTCTGAGAAACTCTATAAACACCTATTACCGTAGCCCAACTAAAAAGTCTAGGAAGCTTAGAGAGGTTTTAGCAAGGACCAGGACCCCAGGCATTTACTTGGTCTAACTGTTCTAGCATTTCCTTGTCTTTTTAAAGTCATCCCTAAGAATTATCCATCAAGTTGTTTTGGTCCATCTGGATAGATTTTTAAAACATGTTGCAAGCTAAGCCTTAAGATAAAGAAATCATCTTGAATTAAAGTTATTTTAAAAGTCATGTAGGTGAATAGCACAGAAAATTGAATGTTTAAAATGAGTATTTAATTGAGCCTTAATAATAATTGAAATGGCCAATGGCCAGTTATTGCTTCAATAGCATTGATTATTAAGAATATTTATTGAACTTGAATAAGCATTACATACAGGGCTATTCCTTAATTAAGTAAAATTATACAAGCAATAAATATATAATTACATTTCTATCAATTTATAACAATTGTATCATTTTTTAGGCATGTTTCATTTAACAAGATAGAGGCAAATTAATGTCATGAAGCAATATTTCTAATATTGACCATAAATAGTCACTGATATATTATTATAATATTAATGAGATCTGGATTACATATGCAACAATTACATAATTTGGGATTTGCTACAAAGTAGTGAGACTCACCTTTTTAACAATAAATGACACCAAGAGTATTTAAACTTACTGGATGTTGCCTACAGCTGGTCTAGTTTTAGCATAATGCTTTTAAGAATCTGTCCTCACAATTGAGCCCTTAAAAATGCACAGTACCCTTCTTTCCTTAGCTCATAAGCCCATGTAACTCTAACTGCTAATCCTTGCATAGCAATACAGAATATACAAAGTACTTTAAAAAATTCCTAATTAAAATCTTGGCATGTAAACTTTAATCAACACATAGCGTTATGCATAATGGACATAGCATAACCAAAAGAAATACCTTCAATAAAATAGATCATGCTCTAGTAATTCAAAAGTATCTTTATGCTGCTCTTATGAAACTTGGCTTTGTTTTGTTTTCTTTATACATATGTATGCATGCATACATAATAATATATTTACTGTAATACCTGTGTTCTCAGCCTCTTTTAACTAGGAGGTCATTTGGGAATTCAGACTTGCTCAGCTTGGCAACTGTGTGGTTTCTAGAACAGTGACTTACAAATAATTGGAGTTCAATAAATATCTGTGGAATTAAATAAATTATTCAAAGTATTTAAAAGATGAAGCTGCACAGGTGATGGTCTAAGCAGAACTAAGCACAGGCTACTTTTTAATCTGCCTACATTTTAGGTAGATTTTATTTTTGTTCCTTTAACATCATAATTACACCTGAGGCAAATCAGAAGGCAGGCTTTCAAATGGCAGCCCTTATTCATTTCCAACTCTGTGTGTGTGCGAGTGTGTGTACGTGCACATGCGCACACACACATGCAGTACTGTATCTCTGGACATATATAAAATCCAGCAGCTTTGCAAGTTCCTGCTAATGAGGACTCCGAACACAGCAGAAGTGTTGTTTCTATAAATCAAACTGAAGAGTGATTTATTTGGAATTCACGCCTTGTTTTGATTCTATTCCTCTAATGTCTAAGGCATTATCCTGTATAAGATGCTGCTTCCTCCCAATGGTTGTGAGATATTCTCATGAGACCAAACTCTGTGACAACTGCTTGTGAGAAAGTTTCTCAGAAGTAGAGGAATGTGTATGTACAAGAAAGTGGGGAGAGGGTGGAGAGGAAGATAGAATTTATCTAGTAGATAGAATCTTTACATTAAATGGAAGGCTCTTCCTTAATGTAAAAATGCACGATTAGGTATCACCTCTGAGCTGCATACGCACTTAACTGATATTATGGGTGTGTTTCTGATGAGAAGAAACACAATCTGACGTGGGTTGACCTAGGTCAAGATCCTCAGTAATTAAGTTGAGTTGAAAAAGCCTTTCTCTTTTCTTATTGTGTAAATATTACCAGCATTTCATAATTGACCATTCATTTCAGTTCCAGAGCCTGAATGTGCACATGTTTTTGTGTTTGCTGCCCAGTAGGAAGGTGATTACCATAAAACCGAAGAAGGAGCAAATAGAGTGATTATAAAATGTATCATGTTCTTCACAAGGTGAATAATAATACACACATTGAAAGTCACCCAAAAGGAGAGGGTGGTGTAAAGTGCAAGTCTTGGTGGGCAGATTAGATTATTTGCTGAAGAGTGAAAATAGCAATTGAGGCTGTTAATGCAATGTACTCACACCCTCTTCACAAACAACATGTAAGTGTTATTATTAAATGTCTGCTCACCTCTATTTTGCCAGCTTTTCATCTGGTTATATATAATCCCCGTTGTTTTTACCACTGAAAATGAAAAAGCACTGAGAAAAAAGCCCTTAAAAAAGGAAGCTAGGAGCAACCCTAGACTAGGTACAACATTATTCCATGTTTCAATTTCTGTGGACTAATATCAAGGGCCCTAAATAGGATGAGCCCCTATAATGCACAAAATAAGCAGAGATGGAAACCTTTTTCTAATAAAAGCTGTGGTTCTGCTACACTTGGTGAAACCAAATAAACAATCTGGAATTGACATTCAGAAATGTATATAAATTATTCAGAATGAAATGTTCAAGTAATATTAACCTAAAGGTATAGTCATCAGTTTTGTCCTGACGGATGGCATTGGGTAGTTAGTATTCAAGTGTTACTACATAAATAAAATTGATTTATGCTAACGGAGAAGAAGGAGAAAAATTTTTATCAGGATGCCCAAATTCTGTTCCTTCTGGCTTGATCAATCACCTCTCTACTGAACTGTGTATCGTTTTCTTGCAGAATTCTTAGGCGAGAAATTGGGCTAAGGAAAATGAATAATACATTTGCTGCAGTGTTAGACTAATGACCCTTAAGTGCTTAAAAAAAAAATGGAGCAGTAATGACTGCTTTCCTTATAAACAGATTCTAGCTCTTTTCTCCCTTGCTCTTGCTTTCACACTCTCACTCTCTCTTTTTCTTAGAAAGAAAATAATTAAGTCTTGAGCTGGCTGACTGTTTTGGAGGTAGAAGTGATGAGAGGGTGTGGAATCAATAAAGCCAATCGAAGTACATATGGAGTTACATCTATTTGGTTTCCTTTCTTACTTCCCCCCCCCATCATCTTGCTTTCCCCCCATTTTCAGTCCCATTCAGCGTTGCAGAGTTCTTGTTTGTGTTAATCATATTTCCTGTTCCTGTTTTTATAATGCTATTGTGTTATCATAAAGACATTGATCAAATGGCGACAGGCAAGACAGAAAGCTGTTTACTTTGCAAAAGTAGGAGGGCTCTCCGACAGGGCTGCATGGTTAAAATCTGCCTCACTGGCATTTGTAATGCATGAACAATTTTTATCTCTCCCTGGGAGGGTCCCTAAAGAGACACAATAGTGGCTCAAGTTTCTGTACCCAAATATCTTTTTCAAATTTGCATAGAACAGCAAAGGAAAGACAAATGCCTACATTAAACATGCTTTTTAAAAGGAGCTTGCACAAAGATAATTAAAGAGAAAGGCAAAATCCTGGCTGCATAATGTAGGATTATTTTGAATTAATTTGTTCTAAACCCATTGTAACAACACTTGAGGTGGAAATGAAGTATTTTGGGATTTATAAAGGAAGAGAGGTACAGCCACCATCGTGTGTGTGTGTGTGTGTGTGTGTGTGTGTGTGTTAGTTGAGAATGTAATTGGTAGACAGCTGCTGAAAATGGAATTGTTCTCTAAGAAAGTAGTCATTTACAAACTAGCGTGGGGTCATGTAACCTCATTATTCTCTTTGCAGTTCCCATTAGGTCAAAATAGCAATCCTCCTAACCATCACTTTCATCTTAAGAAGCATGGACTAGTTTTGCCCTTTTAACTTGAGCTTTTTATTCTAGGGAAGGATTAGACTCTACATCACCACTGTTTCTTTTTCATTTCATTGCCATTCTATCTTTAGGGGAAATCAGCCTCACATTGTGTTATTCTTATGTCCCTAAGTAATGTTTCTTAAAAAAAAAAAGATGGATCCCTTTCAATAAAGCAGCCCTGGTTTGATGGAACTGCCGAAGTAAAAAGAAAAGAAAAAAAACTTCATTATTTGAAAAAGCCACATGGCATTATAGCAGTCAAATCCCTAAAGTCTGATGGTGAAGTCATTGATGCATTATTCTTCTTAGGCTCCTCTTCTTTCAAATAAAAAATGTAAAGGAAATGATTTAAAGCCTAAATAATATCACTGGACAGGAAATAAAAGACATGCCTTGTCTTCCCTGATGCTGAAGCTAGGAAAATGTATACCCTAATGTATATTTAGGTAATAGATCTCAGTGTCAGATTTGTCCACATTGGAAGTATCGACAAGAATACACACACACACACACACACAGTCAAATATATATATATATATATACACGCAGCCTTTAAGATGGACCCAACTGCAAATCTTCCCAGGTTTCATTGCCCCACTTTTTTTGCCTGAGTGCATGACTGAGAGAAACATATTATAGGTATTAAGTTGGAGGCATAATAAGACCCTCTAGCCAATAGTAACATAGCAACTGCCACCAACCTTTCCATAGAGCTACATAAATGTCTTTCAAACACCTGTTTCCTTCTGCCACTTTCTCATTTCATCTATCATTATGGTCTAATGATTTTATTATAAGGATGAGTCTTTCTACAGAGGTTAAATGGATTCAACTTACAGAAAATGATAATCATAGGAGAGTGGAGTGGTTGGACAGAAGTGGCTACCACTGGTAATTGCTTTCCCGAAGACCCCCTCTAAAATGCCAAGCAATAAAAAGCTCCTTGGCTAAAGTTATTGCTGACAGAAAATCTTATTTATTTACTTATATAAATAAGTAAAGTATTATCCCATAATATATTATAAAAGGTCAGTTGTATTTTGGTTCCCAAGCACCAAGCCCAAAGTTCTTTTTGGATAAGATATATTTCAACCAGATATCAAAGGTTTTAGTTGCCAGTGACAGCTGGTTATGGGAAAGCAGAGCTTTACAAGGGAGGAAAAACCTAAACATCTGGCATTCCTCAGCATTTGTAAGTTCTGTTTTGAGATTGCAGTCACCCAGGGACGAGGTAGGTCAGTGCATCTTCTGGGAGCAGGGAAGGGGTGGGTTGTTTACTCCAAGGTTTTAGTGTTCAATTAGAAGAACACATGAAGAAATATAAATCAGTAAAATCCCAAGGGAAGCCTAAGTACCTTTTCTTACTGTCATTGTTCTTGTTACTGTTTTATCAAGGAAATGTCATAAAGAGGATCTTGTGTAGTAGTGAGTGGAATAGTGTCTATGTTTTTAAGGAATAAGATTTTGGCTCCTAACTTATAAGAATAAGGTGTACTTGCCTCTCTCACAAGGGCTTTTTTTAAAATATACTTTTTTTTTTTTGAAATATACATGATATATAACATTGTGTAAATTTAAGGTGTACAGCATATTAATTTGATACATTTATATATTATACTATGATTGCTGCTGTGAGAAAGAAGGACATCCTGCCATTTGTGATGACATGGATGGACCTTGAGCACATCATGCTAAGTGAAATAAGTCAGACAGAGAAAGCAAGTACCATATGATCTCACATGAGATTTTGCAGATGGGGGAACGTGATGGAGAGAGTGGCTGCTGGTAACCAGATCAGTGTTCACTTTTGAGGAAAGCTGAAGCAGTCACACATCTTCACTAACCCCCCCACCTCCCGCTATGCAACCCCATGCAGGGACTTTCTGTCCTGAAAATATTCTCTTGTAGAGGTTACATGGCTTTTGTTACATCTTATCTTATTTGAGCTTAACATTTCCCAGAGGGAATTACAAAACCCTCTAGTGTTGACAAAATTTAGGAGACACCTCAGACCTAGAAGCAAAACATGTATAAATCTGTGTAAGGCTCATGTTTGCCATTGTACGTTTTTGTCCCTTGCCTTCAATTTTAGAAATGTTTTAAAATCTTGTCCTCCACTCTAAGGGGACCCACTATCTTGACTTATATTTTCCAATTTACAGTCACACACAAAACCTCTCAGAATAAATGAAATAATAAATGGAGTGCTTTGTGAAGCTTGGTGGCAGAAAGAATAACATCAGAAAGTTCATTGTTGGTATTCTTTGTGGATCAGGATTCAGCACAATTTATTTTATTTTTTTTAATTAAAAAATTTTTTTTTAATATTTCTTTTTTTTTTACATCTTTATTGGACTATAATTGCTTAACAGTGGTGTGTTAGTTTCTGCTTTATAACAAAATGAATCAGTTATACATATACATATGTTCCCATATCCCCTCCCTCTTGCGTCTCCCTCCCACCCTCCCTATCCCACCCCTCCAGGCGGTCACAAAGCACCGAGCTGATCTCCCTGTCAGCACAATTTTTTAACTTGATGTGGCTTCTCCAGTTGAGATAACTTCAGCATCCATCCCACTGCTCTTTTCTGCATACCTAGTTTTGCTGTTAATGGTCTCCAGCTGTAGTTGGCTTACTTTACCAGTTTTGTTTTATGCTCTCATGTCTCATCTCTGAAGTAATTGCAGAGACAGTGGAACTTGGGACACAGCTTAAGTGAGTAATAATGATAAGTTTGTCCCTTGACTAAGTAGCAAGCCACCCAACAGCTTCACTTGGTTTTTATAAATTGTACAAGAAAGCAGAAAAATCCAGGCAGTAATTCTGTAACTTCATTTTTGCTTTGAAAAAGCAATTATACTCCAATTAAAAAAAAAAGATTACACTTCGAAAAAAATAGAATGTCTAGCCCTTTATTAATATTATTCAGATAAGACGATTATGTGAGTTCCTTTGTCAGTCATCGATTAAATCTAGTCAATTAGTGGGTATGGACACTTACCCCTAGGTCTCAGATATTTCTTTCCATGTTTTAAGACTGTATACCCTTGGACATCAAGTTTACCAAACTCCTTTTTGTATTCTAACTCCTAGAAAGTCAGTGACTCTGTGAGTTGCTCTTTATTTATTGGACAGCCATTTATTGAGGCTCAATCGGGGCCAGGGACTATTCTCAATATAGGTGATACAGAAGTAAACAAGTGGCTCAAGAACCCTCCTTTGAAGTGGCTTACAAATTACGTTGTGCAATGGACTAATAAAGTGATAAATAAACACAGTGATTTCAGATGGTGTTAAGTGCTGGGGAGAGAATAAAACAAGTTGATGTTATAGAAAGTGACTTTCTGCCCCTGGGGAGGGGGTTATTTTAGGTTGGTTGGTCAGAGAAGGTTGTGCTGAAGAAGTAATACCTCTCTTTGAAACAGTAACACCTGAACGACTAGAAGGAGGAAGCCAAGTGAAGATCAGGAAGAAGAACTGAGGGGTAGGAAACAGCTGTGTGCAAAGAAACTTTGGAGTTAAAAAAAAAAATGAAGCTTTTGAGGCAGGATTTGAATTGGAGAGTGGTAGAAAATGAGGTGGAAGGAACAGTCAGGAAGCAGATCATGTCAGTCTTTGAAGTCCTGTTAAGAATTCTCCTTAAATTGGAAGCCATTGGAGAATTTTTTTTTTTTTTTTTTTTTTGTGGTACGCGGGCCTCTCACTGTTGTGGCCTCTCCCGTTGTGGAGCACAGGCTCTGGACGTGCAGGCTCAGCGGCCATGGCTCACGGGCCCAGCCACTCTGCGGCATGTGGGATCTTCCCGGACCGGGGCACGAACCCGTGTCCCCTGCATCGGCAGGCGGACTCTCAACCACTGCGCCACCAGGGAAGCCCCATTGGAGAATTTTAAGTAGAGATGTGCTGTGATCTCAGTTAAGTTGGAAAATATAATGAGGACTACTGTCGTAGGCTGACGGCAGGCTATGGAAGTAGGCTGGGCAGGAGATGACGGTGGCTTGAACAACGAATGGTGGTAGCATAGAGGGAGAGAACGTGAATGGCTCCAGACGCGTTTTGGAGTCAGATTCCAGAGGACTTTATGATTGGGTGGATGGTGGTGTCATTTACTGAGATGAGGAACACTGGGGAAGTAGCAGGTTAGGGGATGGGGGAGGTGGGAACAGGAGTATTATTTTGAGCATGTACGTTTGAGAGCACTCTTAGATATCTAAGTGGAGATGCCAAGTAAACAAGCATGTACACAAATCTGGAGTTTGGGAGATAGGTCGACGTAGAGTTACTGGCATAATAAGACACAACATGAAGATGAGATCCTTTTTAAACGTTTTCTCTTTATTAATTCCATCTCTCTTTTTTTCACTCTGTGTCTAGCTTCCTTCATTTTGTATTTTGGTTTCCAAGCACAGTTTTCTTTGCAAAAGATACATTTCATCTCAGGATCCTCTTGAAAATCCCTTTTACCCATAAAGCTTTTCCAAGTTGAATGGGAACAAAGTACAAGTGATAACTCCCTTTGAAGTCTTGATGGCAGTATAGTCACTAGGCATTCCTTAAATACCAAGACAGTGACGTCTAAATACAGGATAACCAGCAATTACTCATGTACCATGTCTTAAGATACTCCAATTGGGTGTTTATATCCCACTCTGGGCATATTTTCAATGGTGTCTTTTGCAAAATGTGTATGATCCTTGTAGGCAGAGACCTGTTTAATTTGCTTTGTGGAGACTAGTACACTTTTATGTGTGTGAGAAAATGTAATAAATAATATTCAACAGAGACAATGATAAATGAATAAGCAGCTTACATTTTCAAAAGGGCCTTCAAAATATTTCCTTTATCAAATGTGAAATCCAATTGGTTTTCAGTATGCTTTTCCTTTGAGTTCACAGTGTCTATTAAAATTTTGTAAACTAAGAAGTCTTTCATTCCCACATTTAGAGGAACAGAATTGTTTTTAGTTTAGTTACTAAAACAGTCACTTACCTACTTTATCAAGTAATGACTTATTCCGAATCAACAGGAAACAAATGTCCTGTAACAAACTGATAGATTTTTTCCATATTTTAAATTTCTTATATATTATTCAGTTCTCCCTGTCTACCATCCTGTTTCATCTTTGCTGGATATTTCTAATGAACATCATATGGATTGGAATTTTGCAGTTAAAAAATGAGCAAACAGCATTTCAACATAACGCAAAGCACACACCATTTTTAAGGGGTCTCCCTGCCCACTTACTTACTTGCAAGGCTAATCTATTATGGTATCCATGAAGAATGTTCGTTCAGGCAGTGAAGAACTTAGGACAAATTTCAGCTGAGATTGTTGATGGAGTAAGAATTAGCTAAAACAAATATAAACAAATAAAAGATGAACAAACTTCATCTGCGTGTATTTCAGCCATGGCAGATCATAATGCCACACAGGAGATGGTGGTGGCACAAGTAAAAGTCAGTGAAGCCAAACCACTCTGTGAAACAGATCATTTGATTTATAAGTAAACAGTCTGGTCTAGAGACTTCCAAAGAGTTCCTGGGTCTTAGACACTTTATGGGACATACAGTATGTAAAACTATCACATTTATGTCACATTTTACTAGTAGCTATCATAAGGATACTGGAAATTGTTCCTAGTCTAGCAGTGGAAGGAACTAAATTTCAGGGTAGACATTCTGAAAAAGATTTGGAGATACATGGCCTGAAGGCAGCCGAACATTTGGGTTAAGAGCTTGCATTTGGAGATCTGCTTTTAATCTTGCTTTTTTTCACTTATGGAAAGAGTCACTCTGTAGCCTCCAGAACCTCACTGACTTTCTTACGTGCCGGGTGGAGTGAATACTAGCACTTACTTCACAGGCTGTGTGATGGTTAAATTAGGTATTGCAATAAGGTGCTATCACAGTGCTACACACATAGCAAACACTTACAGATCTTTTTTTTTTTTTGCGGTACGCGGGCCTCTCACCGTTGTGGCCTCTCCCGTTGTGGAGCACAGGCTCTGGACGCGCAGGCTCAGCGGCCATGGCTCACGGGCCCAGCCGCTCCGTGGCACGTGGGATCTTCCCAGACCGGGGCACGAACCCGTGTCCCCTGCATCGGCAGGTGGACCCTCAACCACTGCGCCACCAGGGAAGCCCAAGATCTTATTTTTTATTAACATCATTAATTATGTTGGCTGGGCAATATAAGAGATAAGGCTTTGAAAATAACCTAAAAGCTGTTGAGCTGTGAGAAAATATTAAATCTCTAGGCAAGAGGTATTTTTTTCTCTTGTACTGTTGAAATGTTTTTGTTTGATTGTTTATTGCAGACTGCCGAGTTGAAAGTTTTCCTCACTGCCGCCAAACTTATGCATTTGTTCAATTACTATTTATCCATCCTCTCTATTTATTAAGAAAGATCAAGCATTTACTCCATGCCTCACCTGTGATAGAAGGTGATAATCCAAGAAAAGAGCAGAGCAGACTTTGTATCATTTAGGAATTCAGAGTCACAGAAATAAATTACTCAAGTAATATGATATATTATTGAATTGAATTATTATTGAATTAATGCTGTAATTCAATACAAAGTGTTAAGGGAACACAGAAAGGCAAGTGCTTAATTCTGCAAAAGGAAGTAAAGAGAACCTTCCTCGGGAAGTGATATTTAAGCTGAATTGTTAAGGTTTGTCAGGTACGCATGAAGAAAAAAGGCCATTTCTGGTAGAGGAAAATATCATGCAAAGGTGAAAATAAAAGTATTGGTGCCTTCAAAAAAACTGCAGTCCCTTTGATGTAGCTGGAGAGTCAGGTGGGAAAGGAGGAGGGTCCACCTGGAAAGGTGAGCAAGGACAGATGGTGTTATGATTGGGGGTTTCAACTCTGTTCTGTAGGCAAGGCTAAGCCACTAAAAGACTTGAGCAGAGGAGAAACGATCAGTGTGGAGTTTGGGCAAGAGCACCTAGGCCACTGGTAAAGCTCATGCTGGAGAGAAAGAGCTAAAGAAAACAAGGAGATGAGCTGGAGAGTATAGGTGAGAGAGAGTGCACAGGAGTGTAAGGTCAGCCTGTGGTGGGCATGGAGAAGAAGTGGTCATTGAGATATATTCAGAGAGGAAATGGATAGGACTTATTTTTTAGCTATGATATTTGAAAGAAAACAGGGTCAAAGATCGTGGCTTTCCGTGTTGGGCACGTGTGCAACAGGTTGTGGGAAAAAAATTTCATTACAATTGGTTTTAATTTCGTTCCTTTAAAATTTTGGTCTTTGTGCTTTATAATGCATGTAATATAGTAAGAGCAATACATGTGAATACATATAAACATATATTTATGGGATTTTTGTGTTCAGAACTTTTTACTGATAATGATACATAATGAAAAAGGTTTAGAGAACAATGCCTTAGTAAGACCTCTATGTTTGGATAAAATTGGTGCTATTAAGGGAAACATTTTTCCAATTATCATTCTAAAAGCTACACAATGTGTTTTAAACAGTTACTCTCCATTCCCTCAAAGGCTTACAGTCTAAAATAGGCATCTCTAACTTCTTACAACGTGGACAGTATGAAGGACAGAGACTTTTCTCCTTTGCCTGCAGCTTGACTCAACTCTTTATTTTATTTATTTATTTTTTAAAATAGATCTCTATTGGAGTATAATTGCTTCACAATACTGTGTTAGATTCTGTTGTACAACAAAGTGAATCAGTCATATGCATACACGTCCCCATATCCCCTCCCTCTTGAGCCTCCCTCCCATCCTCCCTATCCCACCCCTCTAGGTGGTCACAGAGCACCGAGCTGATCTCCCTGTGCTATGTGGCTGCTTCCCACTAGCTAACTATTTTACATTCGGGTATATATGTGTCGATGCTACTCTCACTTTGCCCCAGCTTTCCCCCTCCCACCCTGTGTCCTCAAGTCCATTCTCTATGTCTACGTCTTTATTCCTGCCCTGCCACTAGGGTCATCAGTACCATTTTTTTTAAAAAAAATAGGTTCCATATATACGTGTTAGCGTATGGTATTTGTTTTTCTCTTTCTGACTTACTTCACTCTGTATGACAGACTCTAGGTCCATCCACCTCACTACAAACAACTCAATTTCATTTCTTTCTATGGCTGAGTAATATTCCATTGTATATATGTGCCACATCTTCTTTATCCATTCATCTGTCAACTCTTTATTAAAAACATCAACCTAAACTAAGGAAACTGGATTTTTGATTACCCTTTTTTCCCTTTTACTCAATGATTTTAATAGACAAATGAGCTGTGCATTTGGACACAAGCATAAACAACTGAACCAACACATATACTAAATGAATAAACTATCAATTTGTGTGCATATTAGCTAGTGGAGTGGGAGAAAGAGACAAGCCTTAACTGTATGAATAGTGTGAATCTGGAAGGTGGGATGGATAGTACTGCCAGGACTCAAGTTGGTAAGTTTAAAAGGAAGGGAGGATGTCACTGGGGGAGACTGAGAGGGAGATGGAGCTTTGATGGTCTGCTAAATAGGATTCGGGAGAAGGAGGGAGGGGACTGGCTGAGGCTTGCAGAGGATGAAACCTATAATTTAGATCTAATCTACCCCTTCCCCTCACCTGCACATTTTTCTTTGCTTTCCCTCTTGACTTCTTGCTTTGAAACAGCAATCAACTTCTGATTTATCTCATTTCAAAAGGAGTTGCAGTAGAGGTTGTCCAAACCACTGGGAATTTCTGGGCTCAGCTTGCTGATAAAAGTAATAACCAAAAGTAAATAATATATCAATACAACAGAAAAAAAGTTTTAAATAGAACAAAAAAGTGGACGGTACTGCCAGAAAATAAAGAAGCCCCTTCAACTGGGTATTGACAAAAAGGAAAACATTAGGCCAGATTATTCAAGAAACTTGAAATCTAGTTCAGGATCTTAAAAAGAGAGACAGTAGTTGACTGAGTACAATGATGCAGGGAAAAAAGCACAAAGGCACTTTGTCTAAATGACTACATATATGAAAGTCTGAGTAGAAGAATTCATCAAAGTAACAGGAAATATACATGGTGAACACCCGCTCTACATGCTTTTCCAAGAAAGGATGTGTCAGGGTGTAAGGATTCAGTTCCATTAGCCTTCTTTCAAAAGACAAGCCCCGGACAGAACAGTCTGAGCTATTGTGACATAGAATTAAGATTTGCTGAATGGATCCAATGAGAAGAAAATTCAAGTACCTCTTGACCAAATCAACAAACATGAGAATGTCAGAAGTAGATGACCCCGTTTATGTATAAATAGACATTTAAGGTCCTACTCATACAAATGAGAACATTATTAGAAAGTTAAGAGAAGAAATGCTAAAATATTAGGAGGTTATTACTTTTCAGAGTAATACATGGCTTCTGGGAGTAAAGGTTTGAAGAACTCAGCAATAGATGCTCAGTACACGGCTTGGTAAATTTTATCTTTCACTCATCTGCACCTGGGGAAATGAAAAGAAAAAAAGGAAAAATCCTGTTTTCTAAGGTCATTAGGCATAAACAGTATTGGGAAGGAGGCATTCAACATAGCTCTATATCCTCTGGCAAAGGAGTCAACAGAAGTTAATTTGAGAATTTGGAAATCATACCCATAGGAGACAATCAACATGTTTTCAGACCTTGGCAGTGGGCAAGACAAATGCCCACGTGCTTCTCTGGTTTATACAGCCTCACTTTAAGCACTGAAGTTGTTGATGCTATGAAAATTCTAGGAACAGCAGAAACATGAGTTTAAAGTTGATGGAGTGAACTCTTATTTCCATCACCAACACTGAATTATTTTCACCTAAAGAAATAAACAAATCAACCCAACATCTCTTCTGATGCTTCTAAGGTAAACCTTCAAGATATTATGTCTTAAGGTAAAGAGATGGTTGGCTCTCCATATCAAAGGCTGCAAGAAGTGTCGTTATGAACTCAAAAAGATACATCCTACAAAGGGAGGGTAGGAATTTTGTGACAGTGAGATATTTCATGATTAAATTCATGAACTACCTGATTTTTTTTTTTTTTTTTTTTTTTGTGGTACGCGGACCTCTCACTGTTATGGCCTCTCCTGTTGCGGAGCACAGGCTCTGGACCCTCAGGCTCAGTGGCCATGGCTCACAGGCCCAGCTGCTCCGCAGCATGTGGGATCTTCCCGGACTGGGGCATGAACCCGCGTCCCCTGCATCGGCAGGCGGACTCTCAACCACTGCACCACCAGGGAAGCCCACTACCTGATTTTTTAATTGAAATTGGTCTTACCCCTCCCATGATAGTGACATCAGCCAAGAATTAAATGTCATATTTCCGTGAACACAGACATTGATTTTTAAATTGCTATCTTTATGAGATGTGATTAGCACTTCTGTGCAAGCTGAGAGGCACAAACTCAGGTGCAAATTCAAATGGAAAATGCTGTGCCATTAGGGTAAGTGTTGATTCATATCAGATTAGTGATTACAGTACCACCCGTCCCACCTAATACATAAATACGCAGTGGGCGAATTGTCACCAGGTTCTGGGCAAGACGTACATCTGAAACACACAGATGATGGTCGGCATCCATTTCCACATGAACAAGAAATGCTAGAGTGCTAGATATCACACTGGTAATAAGCCTCATTCTCTCTGTGCCTCAACTACTCCCTTGCTACCAGCAGACAAGGTAGAGAAACAGCACTTAGTCTTTGTTTACCATGCTAGCATTTAGAAACGTTCTCATTTGAGTAAATTGCCTTTTCAGTGTACTGAATTGTGCCTGGGGGATTGGAAATAGTGAACACAACTTTCTGAAAGCATCTAGTTGATAATCGGGTGGTAGCCAAGACATTAGAAGAATGTGAACCTGTTGAAGGGCAACAGAACCAACTTGTCACAAAGACTCGGTCTGGTTTCCCCACCAACAGGGAACAAGAAGGGACCACCTATTCATTCATTTCTTCACTTACTCTAAGTATAGTGCTTAAGCATATGGCTCTACAGCTAAGCTATCTAGTTTTGTATCAGGGCGCCTTTAGGAATCAGGGAAAATTATTTATTCTATCCATGTCTCAGTTTTCTCAACTGTAAAATAGAAATAAAAAATATATCCCTGAAAGAGTTATCGTTAAACTAGTGAACATATGTAAGGCTCTTCAAGCATAATGTTAGCTGTGTTAGCTGCTACTATTCATCAACAAATATTTGTTGTGTACCAATTAACATATTCCCTGTGAGTCACAGAGAAAATACAATCTCTCTGAGTCACAGTGGATCTACTTTTAGTCATGATCTCCATACCTTCTTTCATTTAAGCTTCTTAATATTTTAGGTAAATTTTCAAACTATGTATGAATATATGAATCAGCCTATCTTCATATTACCACTATATCCGATAATAAATTGGGAGGGAGAGAGAAGTAAAGATGAAATCTTATAGTCAAATGAAAACTCGTCTTAGTATTTCATGTTCTTAAATAGTTGTAAAGATTCTTAGTAAGAGTCATATGACTTTTATATTGTTCAATAATAATGCTAACTTTGTAGTTAAAGAAACAGGAATCATGCAAATCATCCTCACTTACATTCCCCCCAGCCTATATATCTTACTTTTGTCCCGTCATTATCTCTAGTCTTATATCTTTGACCTTGTGCGTATCTTTGTCACTGCAGCACCAGTGAGGATTCTTTCTGTTGCAAGGGACAGAAATACCAACTCAAGGAAAGAGAATTTACTGACTTAGGTACATGTGAAGGCCAAGGGTTGGGTGGTTTGAGTGCCGCTCGAATGACATCGCCAGGACCTGGGCTCTCTGCTTCTGTCGACTCTCTTCTCCTCCACAGGGGTTTCATTCTCAGGCTTCACGTGGTGGCAAAAATAGCTGCCAGTAAATCGAGGCCTACAGCCTCCCAGACTTAACTCTAATAGCAAAGATGGTGTCCCCCTCTCTCAAAAGTATCAGCAAAAGTGCCACTGCCGCTCGTTGGTGGCTTGGACCACATGTCCACTCTGAATCAGTCTTGGTGGTCAGAGAAAGCAGCCCTTTGGGTGCTGAGTCTGAGTCTCAGAGTTGCCCCTGCTGGGAGTGAAATGAATTCCACTTGAAGCATAAACCCTAGGAGAGGGGTGAGGAAGATTTACAGAGAGGAATAATTAGTGTGTCATCATCAGCACAGAGGTGAGTGGGCAGCAGACACAGCACTGGCTCACTCTACCCATCCTGTAGCTCTGACCCGGCCAAATCCATCCTCAGAGCCCCAAATGACCCTTTCTGCCAGTTGCATAAAATCCAAAGTCTGTTTGTGGCATTCAAGGCTTTTGGCCATCCTCATTTATTTCTTACCATGCCTCCTCTTGCATTCCTGGCTACAGTTTATTTTCAGAGTGTCTCTATTCTCTTTTGACTTTTGATTCCCTGTCTCCCATCCATCTTATTGATATTCTTTAGCTTATTGAGAGTCCAGCTCACACGCTACCCTACAACAAGCCAGTGAAGTCAGAATTATTGTTATTTCCATTTCATAGAAGAGGATGTGGAAATGCAAAGAGAAGCCAGTGAAGTCAGAATTATTGTTATCTTCATTTCATAGAAGAGGATGTGGAAATGCAAAGAGGGTAAGGAACTTGCCTGAGTTCAGGTTCTCGTCAGGCATTCTGGATCCAGAGCCCCTTTAAACTGTACTCTCTCGCTAGTGGAAAGTAAGATGGACACCTTCACGAAACTGTATCCCACATCAACATCAGAGATGCAAAACCATGTATATAGTAGAGGGAAATGTGTTATATTTGGGATTTTGTTTACCCTGATTTTCTTTACAAGGAGGTGATATTTTTCATGGATAATTGGCTACAGTTTGTAAAATGTGACAATCTTGTAGATTAGTGAGAGCTACACATAGGCTTTGAAAAATTAAGACACAGTCAATGTTTTAAAACTTCACCATTTCACTAATTTCACTTTAAAGGTAAAAAACATTGTATAAACATGTGTTGAATGCTCATTCTCTGCCAAATGTTAGATATCTAAAGGAAAACAAAGCACAGTCCGGCAGTCTTAAGTTGCTTGTTGTCTAGTTAAGGAGATATAATTGCAAACAAATTGCAAACAAATCGTTTAGTGTCAGTCTTAGAATTTGAAGAAAGTAGTTGATTTTAACTTTTTTTGCCTGGGGGGAGGCGGTTCCAACAACAGCCAAGATTGAAAATGCCTTCACTATTGTAGATGAATGGATAATTATTATAGTAATACCTTTAACATTTAGTCATTTTTCCACTCAACAGCTATTTATTTCAGACACTCTGCTATGCATTGGGTATAAAATGGTGAACAAAGGAGACATGGTCATTCATTGCCTTCATGGCACTTATCTTAGAGGAAGGGGACATTACATAAAAACACAGCTGAATTTATAATTGAACATGCTGTGAGAATTACTGTTAAGTAGGAGAGCCGAGGGCAATGATAGAGACTATCAGAGGGGCCGTAAATATGTGGGAGGCATCAGTTCTCTAGGAATTGCTTTTCAATCTGTGACCTAAAAAAAGGAGTTGGGGGTACAACATTACACACAAAGGGACATATGGAGATTGCTGATGCAGTAAAGAACTTGGTGCATTCACGGAAAAGTCAGGATCTGTAGAAAGGGTCCATGTCAGGTGAGTGGCTGCACATGAGGCTAGAGGGGAAGAAGAGTTTGAAATACAGGGCCTGTGGCATTGGGAAGAACCATGGATTTTAAAGACAGTGGGAAACGATTGGCAGTTTGAAGCCGGGATACATATTCAGGTTTTACCAAGATGATTCGGTGTGTCATGAGAAAGATTGCAAGCCTGCCAGTCACGAAGGAGTTGTCCAGTGGGGGGCTAGGTTGGGGGGCAGAGGTGGAAATGAAGAGAGGTCGACACATTGACAACTATTTGAGAGCTAATATCAAGAATGACGCCTAGGGCTTCCACGGTGGTGCAGCAGTTAAGAATCTGCCTGCCAATGCAGGGGATTGAGCCCTGGTCCGGGAAGATCCCACATGCCACGGAGCAACTAAGCCCATGTGCCACAACTACTGAGCCTGTGCTCTAGAGCCCGCGAGCCATAACTACTGAGCCTGCGTGCCACAACTACTGAAGCCTACGCACCTAGAGCCCATGCTCCACAACAACAGAAGCCACCTTAATGAGAAGCCCCTGCACCGCAACGAAGAGTAGACCCAGTTCACCATAACTAGAGAAAGCTCGCGCACAGCAACAAAGGCCCAACACAGCCAAAAATAAATAAATAAATTTATAAAAAGAATGACGTCTAGGTTCTCATCTTTAGTTACCAGAAAGCTCTCGAGATACCATACCTAGAAATCATCATTTAGTCAGATCCCTTAAGAGGTAGGGTGGGTAGTCTGATCCAGGCTAAGGAAATTTCACAACAGATGTTCTCTACTGGATTCCCCTTCTAGTTTTGAATAAAGATCACATGCAAGTATTTCCTGTTGATTCTATGGCTTCTGGAGTAGAATATAATCTTTCCCAAACTTCCCTTTCCTGCCTCCATATTGTTTTCCTTACAATTTCAGGCTGAGAACCAGCTGGAGAAACAGATGCTGTCTGTACTGAGGGGTTTCTGTTGGGAGTCTTGACATTTACTGACAGCCCACTCATTAGAATGGTCTGCAGTGCTCCCATCTTCAGGTTCCCTCCAGAAAAATCTGTGTTCAGGCTTTCCCCGCAAACATTAATTCTGTCCTCTCAAGCACTCAGTCTTTTATCTCCTGGGTAGTCTCTCTTTGCCTAGGAGGAACCATATGTAAAACCCATATTTTAGCACTATTCTGAACTTGTTTGGAATACATTCTTTGTACAAAGGACTGATAATCTTTTCCCATTTCCCTGGTTCTCATCATAAACATTGTGGATTTATGTTGCTATGTCTGAGAAATTCTAATTTCATTTTAAGGAGATATTATTTTGATTAAGTCCTCTCAAATAACATTTACTTCTTTTATACCTGACTCTGATTTTACAAGAAGACAGTATTTCCAAAATTGTGAGGTTCATAAATCTCTCTCATGTACACTGTTAACTATTGATTATCTCAATAATACTTAGAGGCAGACATTATTATTACCATTGTTATAGAAGACAGTTGAGCCTTAGGGACTAAGGTAACTGCAGTGTTCTCTGGCTAGAAGATGATGCCACAGCTCTCATATTCATGGCCATATCCCATTTTGTAGTTTTCATTTTGATACAGAAACTTATTTACTATAAGAGGTAAAGAGGTTATATATTTTGAGATATTTTTGCTATATTCTTTTTGGGTATAAAGTTGTTTTGTATCATGGCCTCCAGAAGTATTTATAGCAAGTGCTCTAATGATTCCAAAACCAGGCATTCGGAGCATTAGAGCCAAACCCTTAATGCCTAGAAGGGTTAGTTTTCTTCGCACCAAGAAAACCTCTGTTTGAGGAGCAGCAGCCTTGACTCCTCAGGCAAGTTATAAATTTGTCTCTTAAGTTACTACAAGAAATAGGAAAAGAGTATAGGCTATGTACTCCTGGGAACAAAATTCTGAGTACAAGCTCTGCAGCCAGTAGGTCAAACAGTTACATTTTTACTTAGCGAAGGCAACATTTCCTATACCAAATGTCATGGCCACCCACATCAACTCAAGGGAGCACACAACCCATTATGATGACCTCTGATTTAGAATGCAGAGCATTGCTCCAGAAAAATCCCATCGACCCTCTTCCAATGGGAATATAAATTCTTTCTCATATTCATGTTTGCAAAATCATGTTGCATGAAAACAAGTAAAGTTTTTGGAAATAAAGCAACATTTTTAGTAGCTCCATACATTTATGTTATTATTTCAAAGTTTTTAAAAAAATTATTTTAATGTTACATTTTGAGCAATATAGAAATGCATACATGAGAGCCAAACTCTGAGATGTTAATAGATGAGGCTCTTAGAGATGAAGTAATCTGCCTGGGGAAGATAGCTGAGCTAGAACTTGAGTCCAGGCATTCTGAGCTCCACTTCAGTGGCCAGGAAGGGTTAGAGTCTACAGCAGTGATGGCTATATGTAAATGGAGGCAAAACATGCATTCACTGATCAACTACCAAATAAATGGGGAAGCCTGGGTGATCTCTTACTTTCACGTCTTACTTCTTAAGATTTTATGTATAATCCAGTTTGGATTCCCCCTGAAGTGTCCAAGTTGGATTGAGATGAGGTGTTTTTAGATCAGTCAAGACTGTTTTAGGAAAGTTCACCCTGGGCCAGAATCCAGCGTAATATTCTTTTTTTTTTTTAAATTGAAGTATAGTTAATTTACCATGTTGTGTTAGTTTCAAGGGTATGGCAAAGTGATTCAGTTATGTATCTATGCTTTTTCAGATTCTTTTCCATTATAGGTTATTACAAGCTATTGAGTATAGTTCTCTGTGCTATACAGTAGGTCCTTGTCTATTTTATATATAGTAGTGTGTATATGTTAATCTCAAACTCCTAATTTATCTGTCCCCCTTTTCACCCCTGTTATCCCCTTTGGTAACCATAAGTTTGTTTTCTGTGTCTGTGAGTCTATTTCTGTTTTGTAAATAAGTTCATTTGTATCATTTTTTTACATTCCATGTATAAATGATATCATATGATATTTGTCTGACTTATTTTGTGTAATATGATAATCTCTAGGTCCATCCATGTTGCTGCCAATGGCATTATCTCATTCTTTTTTATGGCTGAATAATATTCTATTGTATATATGTACCACATCTTTTTTATCCATTCATCTGTCAGTGGACATTTAGGTTCCTTCCATGTCTTGGCTATTGTGAATAGTGATGCTATGAACATTGGTGTGTGTGTATCTTTTCAAATTAGAGTTTTCTCTGGGTACATGCCCAGGAGTGGGATTGCAAGATCCCGTGGTAGCTCTACTTTTAGTTTTCTAAGGAACCTCCATGCTGTTCTCCATAGTGGCTGAACCAATTAACACTCCCACCAACAGTGTAGGAGGGTTGCTTTTTCTCTACTCCCTCTCCAGCATTTGTTATTTGTAGACTTTTTAATGATGGCCATTCTGACTGGTATGAGTTGATACCTCATTGTAGTTTTGATTTGCATTTCTCTAATAATTAGCAATATTGAACATCTTTTCATGTGCTTTTTGGCCATCTCTATGTCTTTTTAGGAGAAATGTCTGTTTAGGTCTTCTGCCCATTTTTTGGTTGGGTTCTTTGGGGGTTTTTTTGGTACTAAGCTGTATGAGCTTAGTGTATTTTGGAAATCCCATGTCTTAGCATTATTTGCAAATATTTTCTCCCAGTCCATAGGTTGTCTTTTCATTTTGTTTTTTGGTTTCCTTTGCTGTGCAAAAACTTTTAAGTTTCATTAGGTCCCATTTGTTTATTTTTGTTTTTATTTCCATTACTCTAGGAGGTGGATCCAAAAAGATATTGCTGTGATTTATGTCAAAGTGTGTTCTGCCTATGTTTTCCTATAGGAGTTTTATAGTATCCGGTTTTACATTTAGGTCTTTAGTCCATTTTGAGTTTATTTTTGTATATGGTGTTAGAGAATGTTCTAATCTCATTCTTTTACATGTAGCTGTCCAGTTTTCCCAGCACCACTTATTGAAGAGACTGTCTTTTCTCCATTGCATATTCTTACCTCCTTTGTCATAGATTAATTGACCATAAGTGCATGGGTTTATTTCTGAGTTTTCTATCCTGTTTCATTGATCTGCACATATGTGTTTGTGCCAGTACCATATTGTTTTGATTACTGTAGCCTTGTAGTATAGTCTGAAGTCAGGGAGCATGATTCCTCCAGCTCTATTCTTCTTTCTCAAGATTGTTTGACTATTCGGGGTCTTTTGTGTTTCCATCAAGTTTTATAATTTTTTTGTTCTAGTTCTGTGAAAAATGCCATTGGTAATTTGATAGGGATTGCATTGAATCTGTAGATCCAGAGTCAAGTGTAATATTCTAAGGAGGGCTACTGGATGTTACCTGTTGTGATGGTTAGTTTTTATGTGTCAACTTGGCTGGGCTCTGCTAGCCAGTTATGTAATCAAACACTAATCTAGGTATTTCTGTGAAGGTATTTTGTAGATTTGATTAACACCTATCTACCTGTATATCCATCCATCCATCCATCCTGTTGGTTCTGTTTCTCTGGAAACATTGACTGATAAAGATTTTCCTACTGAAAGTGGTTTTAGAGGAACAGAATATTAAGGATGAGTTTTCTGAAATGGTTATGCAGTTTATGGAATTGCTTCCTTAATTTAATGAGATTCAAAGACAGTAATGACTCTATTTCCAGTGGTAAACAGGGCACCAGTGGTCCAAGGTGTAATATGGCAATAGAGATACACAAAATATCACCATGAGATGCTCCTAGTCAAAAACTTATAAAAGGCTGGGTTCTGCATGCCTGCTGATTCTCCTCAGGATCCATCCCCACCACCCCTCTCTGCTTTTAAACCTATAATTTGATTCATGTCCCAGCAGGCCCCAAAGGGTGAGGTGCAAAGTGTGGCCCATGAGGAGGTGTTCCATGCTCCAAAAGAATTGCATGGGTTTCCAATTTATACAGACAGAAATCTGGGAACTATGTGTGGGAATGAATATTAAGAGTGTGGGATGGTGGTGAAAGGACCATAAAGTTGTTGGTTAAAGGATGTAATTAGTTGATATGGGCTCACTAGGCAGAGATTCTGGACTTAATGTTGCAACTTTAGGAGCTAGAAAGGGCTCTAACAGTTTGGTTGGTTGGTCAGCCAAAACATGCACCAAAAGGTGGCCCATGGCAAGTGAAGTTGAAATGCTGACCTTCCTTGGTTTACTGTAGAGGAAGAGATGCAAAGGCTTTGGGAGATGGGCATGTTGGAGTGGACTTATCATTTAAGCCTGCTCACTCACCCTGGGAGGGTCTAGAAGGACTCCCTTTCACCATGACTGAGACATTTGTGAGGGGAGCCCCAAGCATCCTTGAAAGTGCTGTGTGATCACTCTTTTCTGTAGGTCAGAAATTATAGTGGAAACTGCTGCACCTGAATTGGGGAACCTAAATGCAGTGGGTATAATGGGATTCCTGGGTGGCAGGAGCCAAGTAGCAACACTCAGTCGCCAAAGGCAAAGGGGGTGTGGTTTTCACAGTGGACAGCAGAGTCAAAGCAGCCATCAGAATGTCTGACTCAGAGAGACCTATGGCATTGGCTCATTGATCATGGGGTGCCTAGAAGCGAAATAGATGGCAAGCCCTCTAAGTATTTACTTGATCTGTATAAGTGGAAAGAGTGCTTGGTCAAGTGAACAAAAGTCTAGCTTGAATCATAAAAACAGAGAGTAGGGCCCTTCAATTAATTCCCCAGGCTTGAGCCAGGTTACAGACCCAGAACCCTCTGAATGAAGTGCAGAAGGCCAGATCACCTTTAGAAAGGACCTCAATATATTGCCCAAATTTATACTTTCAGTCTTTCTTCCAACCTTACCCAAAGGGACCTACATGTTTTTACCAGAGTGACTGTGCACTGGGGAAAAGGATATAATCAGACCTTCTGGTTGTTACTGGACACTAGCTCTGAACTGATACTAACTCCCGGAGATGCAAAATGTTATTCTGTCACCAGTCAGAGTTGGGGCTTATGGAAGTCAGATGCTCAGTGGAGTTTAAGGTCAGGTCCATCTCTTAATAGATCCAGTGGGTCCCAGAGTCCATCCTGGGAAAATGTAGTCATTTCCCCAGTGCTGGAATGCATAAGTGGAATAGACATACTCAGCAATTGGAAGAATCTCCACTGGCTCCTTGACCTGTGGGATGAGGTCTATTATTGTGGGAAAGGCCAAGTATAAGCCATTAGAACTGCTTCATTTTAGGAAAATAGTAAACCAAAAGCAATAGCATATTCCTGGAGGGACTGCAGAGGTTAGTACCATCATCATGGACTTGAAGGATACAGGGTGGTAATTCCCACCATATCTCCATTCAGTTTGCTTATTGTCCTGTGCAGAAGACAGATGAATCTTGGAGAATGACAGTGAATTATTATAAGCTTAGCCAAGTGGTGACTCCATTTGTAGCTACAGTTCTAGATATGGTTTCATTGCTTGAACAAATTAACATATCCCCTGGCACCTGGTATGCAGCTATTGATCTGGCAAATACCTTTTGCTCCATACAGTTTAATAAAGACCACCAGAAGCAGTATGCTTTCAGCTGGCAAGGCCAGCAATACACTTTCACTGTCCTACCTCAGGAGTATGTGAACTCTCTAGCCTTATGTCATCGTTCAGTTCAGGGAGATCTTAACCACCTTTCTCTTCCATAAGATATCACATTGGTCAATTACATTGATGACATTATGCTGATTGGACTTAGTGAGCAAGAAGTAGCAACTATTCTAGAAATTGATAACATATTTTGACATGCTGATTGGACTTAGCAAGAAGTAGCAACTATTCTAGAAATTGATAACATATTTGTGTGTCAGAGGTTGAGAAGTAAATTTGATAAAAATTCAGGGGTCTTCTACCTTAGTGAAATTTCTAGTGGTCCAGTGGTGTGGGGCTTGTTGAGATATCTCTTCTAAGGTGAGATAATTGTTACATCTTATCCCTCCTCCAACCCAGAAAGTAACACAATGCCTAGTAGGCCTTTTTGGATGTGAGAGGCAGCATATTCCTCATTTGGAAGTGCTACTCTGACCCATTAACCAAGTGGCCTGAAAAACTGCTCGTTTTGAGTTGGGCCCAGAATAAGAGAAGGTTCTGCAACAGGTCCAGGCTGTCATGCAAGGTTCTCTGCCTCTTGGACCAGCAGATCCAATCAATGGTGCTTGAAGTGGCAGGGTCAGATAGGGATGCTGTTTGGAGCCTTTGCAGACCCCTGTTGGTGAATTACACCATAGGCCCTTAGGATTTTGGAGCAAAGCCTGTCATCCTCTGTGGATAACTACTGTCTTTTTGAGAAACAACTTTTGACATACAACTGGACCTTAGTAGAGGCTGGATGCTAATCCGTGGGCCACCAAGTTACCATGTGACTTGAGCTGCCCATAATGAACTGGGTAATATCTGACGCACCAAGCCATAAAGTTAGTCATGCATCAAATGGGAGTGGTAAATATAAGATTGGCTTGAGCAGGCCCTGATGGCACAAGTAAGTTACATGAGGATGTGGCCCAAATGTCTGTGGTCCCCATTCCTGTTACAGTATCTTCTCATCCCCATCCTATCTATATCTATGGTCTTATGTCGAGTTCCCTATGATCAGTGACTGAGGAAGAGAAAACTCGGGCCTAATTTGCAGATAGTTCTGTACAATATACAAATACCACCCCAAAGTGGACAGCTACAGCCCTGCAGCCCCTCTCTGGGACATCCCTGAAGGATAGCGGTAAAGGCAAATCTTCCTAGTGGGTGGAACTTCAAGAAGTACAGCTGCTTGTTTATTTTGCTTGGGGGAGAAATGGTAAAGGTGTGAGTATATATCAGTTCATGGACTGTGGCTAATCATTTGGCTGGATGTTCAGGGACTTGGAAGGGACATGATTGGAAAATTGGTGACAAGGAGGTCTGGGGAGAAGATACGTATGTAGACCTCTCTGAATGGGTGAAGAATGTGAAGATATTTGTGTCCCATGTGAATGCTCACCAAGGGGTGACCTCAGCAGAGGAAGATTTTCATAATCAAGTGGATAAGATAACCTGTTTTGTGGATACCCGTCAGCCTCTTTTCCCAGCCACCCCTGTCATCGCCCACTGGGCTCACGAACAAAGTGGTCATGGTGTCAGGGATGAAGATTTTGCATGGGCTTAGCAAGATAAGCTTCCACTCACCAAGGCTGACCTGGCTACTGCCACTGCTGAGTGCCCAATCTGCTAGAAGCAGAGACCAACACTGAGATCTCAATATGGCACTGCTCCCCAGGGTTATTGGCCAGCTACCTGGAGGCATGTTGTTAAAATGGACTGTTTCTGTCATGGAAGGGACAGCACTTTGTTCTTACTGGAATAAACACTTATTCTGGATCCAGATTTGCCTTCCCTGCATGCAATGCTTCTGCCCAAACTACCATCCGTGGACTTAGAGAATGCCTTATCCACCGTTTTGGCATTCTACATATCGTTGCTTCAAATCAAAGAAATCACTTCACAGCAAATAAGATGCAGCAATGGGCCCATATTCATGAAACTTACGGATCTTACCATGTTCCCTATCATCCTGAGGCAGCTGGCTTGATAGAATGGTGGAATGGCCTTTTAAAGACTCAACTACAATACTAGCTACTTGATAATACCTTGCAAGGCTGGGCCAGTGTTCTCTGGCTTCATTTATTCTAAATCAGAATCCAGTATATGGTGCTGTTTCTCCCACAGCCAGGATGCATGAATCCCAGGAACTAAAGGGTAGAAACGGGAATGGCACCACTGACTATTATTCCTAGTGCCCCACTAGCAAAATTTTTGCTTCCTATCATTGTGACCTTATGCTTTGTTGGCCTAGAGGTCGTAGTTCCAAAGGGAGGAATGCTTCCACCAGGAAACAGAACAGTGATTCCGCTGAAGTCAAAGTTAAGACTGCCACTGTCCTCTTTGGGTTCCTTATGCCTCTGAGTCAACAGGCAAAGAAGTACATCTGTTAATATACTGGCTGAGGGATTGATCCTGATTACTAAGGGGAAATTGGGATGCTGTTCCACAGTGGAGGTAAAGAAGAATATGTCTGGAATACAGGAAGTCCCTTAGGGCATATCTTATTACTACCATCCCCTGTGATTAAAGTCAAAGGAAAACTACAACTCAATTCAAGCAGCCTGCCCTACAGATTTTGGACTTGTCAACCCCAATACCATGTGACCTAAAATAAATGTGTGTATCTGTCTATGTATCTATGTATCATCTTTGTATCTACCTTTGTATTATATTTATATATTTTATATATTGTATATAAATATTTATATTTATATATAAATCTACCTCTCTACACACACATACTCATGCACACTGCACATTCGATTGGTACTTTTTCTTTGGAGGACTCTGATATACCTGTAAATTACAAATCCAGAATTAATTGCCCTTTCCCCTTTTATTTTTTTCCATTTTAATTACAAAGGAATGCATGCTTATTCTAACCAGTCCAGCAGTTACTGAATTGTAGAAGTAAAATGTTAGTTCTCTTCACACCTCCTCCTTTGTTGTGTATCCTTCCATATCTCTGTGCACTAAATACATACATTTACACAAATGCACACTCATAGTCACATGTCTAGAATATATTTTATTTTTTAAAGGTGGTTACATTCTACATAATACTCTCTAACTTTTTTTTTGTAACTAATTAGTACATTATATAACTACCTCTAGGTAAATACTCTTAGAGCCAATTTTAAAATTGTTACATACTTGTCACTAAATTTACCATAACTTAATCAAGCATTTCTCTGTTGATGGCCTTTTGGATTGTTTTAGTGATTTTTGCCCCTTCACAGAACGCTGCATTAAATTTGTACTTTCAAGTTTACAAACCGTTGTTTTTATTTTTGTATAGTCTCAAAGTTCAGATTTCTAGGCTCAAGGGTATGCACATTCTAAATTTTAATGTATATTTATAGATTACTTTTATAAAGGTAATTTATTGTTCTTCCAGCAAAGTGTGTAGCCCCCATCCTTACCACCACTGTATGTTAGTTTTTGATGTTGTGAATAAAAAATGAGACCCATTTATATTATATTTTTAATTTCCTTGCTACTGAAATGATCAGCCATATTTTCATGTGGTTGAGAGCTGGTTGACATTTCTTTTTCTATCACTTCTTCATTTCTTGTGCCCATTTTTTTATGGCATTACTTTCCTTTTTAAAAAAAACATCTCTAAGAGTCTTTCATCTTTGCTGAGCGTGGCCTTTCAATCTATGTAATGTGTCCACATGTGCAGAGTCAGGTCACTGTTTACATAGGTCATTGCAGTTTAATTGCACTGACACTATCCTCCCACCCACAGTGAGAAACAAAAGGACCTGCAGGAAGGGGATGATGTGAACCTCGAAATTTCTGTCTGTGGCACAGCAACTAAAGAAATTCTAAAGAAAAATCATCCTGTCAGCTTCCTCAAACTAGAAATGTATTTAAACTGCAATATAGATCGAACGTCCAGCTTGCAGAATTGTAGACTTTTCCAATTTGGTGTTGCTCCAGGTTAAAAAACGTACCAGCTGAAGAATGTGAATTGGAATCATTTGCCATCCGTTCCTAATATAATGACTGATTTCCCACTCTGGATACAGTGAGCTGCAGGCACTGGGTTTGAACTGAGTCCAAGTGGAAGGCGGCCAGCCATATTAAATTTAAGGCCTCTATTGCACAACTCCCTATAGAAATTGTGCAAATAATGTAGCCGAAGTGCCTTCTGCATGCTGTGTAACCCAACTCTGTTGGCAACCTGATTAATTCCTTGCCCTTTCCTGTAGTAGGCACAGTTAGGAAATATACTAAAAGGTGACAGAAACCATAATAGAATCTGTCAGGTATTACATTCAAGATGTTATCTTCTTCATTTTCAGTTTAGAAAAAATTTCTCCAAAAAAGTCCTCATGAAGCTAGTATATAATAATTACCCCTCAGTGCTATTTTTCTTTTGTTAATAAACTAATATCAGAACATATAAGTCCAAGCCTGGAGCCAATAGTTATTTTACATTTATGTTGATTCTACAAGAACTAAATATAAATATACACCCAGGCTTATTACACACTGGCCTGATTCATGCAAAATAGCACTTCAGGTTGGACCACTGTATCAACACATATTCTCTGTTTTATATAAGTGTGTACACATAGGCTTCAAATATTGAACTTTGGTGTACCCTCACCTTGCTCTTTGTGGCTTTTCTCAAAAAGAGGCTGTGAGACAAGGATAACTTTCGAGCCTAAATAATAAGATATATCTAATCTAAGATTTGTGGTAATTCTAGTTTTAGTCTTTACCAAGATGGAGGTGTTGATGTTGTGAGGGTTCCAGTGAGAAAGTGATGCCAAGAATGACATACCAGGTTCTACCCAAGTCATCTGAAACTAGGGCTTGTTGAAAGGAACTGATGTGTTAAGTAGACACTATTTTTTTTCCCAAATGGAAATGTGTTAGAGGTGACTTCTGTGCTATTGTTTTTTACTTGTAAGTTCTCTTTTCATTGCACGCTAGGAACTGAGGGATAGGTCAGTATTTGGCAAATGAATTCTAACATATGACTTGGAAGTCAAACTGGCAAAAAGAGGGGTGTGGTGACTTGTTGCATTACTGATGAGGGGTAATGAGCGCCTGAGAAACTCAAGCAAGGATTGTATTACAAGTGCTGGGAGAGCTCAGCCTGGCCTTGGAAGCTGAAGAAATGAGCCAATGATTTTATGAGGCAACCGAGAGAGTGAATTTTGCTTTTGTTTTCTAGATTTTGATTTCTTTATGTTTCCTTAGAGCAGGTACCTTGGTTGAAATGGGACTGAACAAACTCAGCTCCAGGAATTAGTAACCAATTTGCTTTTAAGTGTCATATTTCATGTTACACTTAACAGATATCACATGTTTTTAGTTGGTCTTTTCTGTATATTGACTTTGGCTTATGGGGGAGAAGGAACTCAAATAATAAAGCACTGTGATGTTTAGAGATTGTATCCATAAATCATGCTTAGCTACAACATCAGTGTATGTTTGGGATATAATTATATAGCATGCCATAAAATATGTGTGTGTGTATGTGTGGTATGTGTGTGTGATTCATGTCTGAAAAAGCTCTTTTTGGGCAGCCGTCTAGTTGTGGCCTGCTGACCTAAGGAAAAACATCTGGCAATTAAATGGAAAAAATTGTAGGGTTAATTGATATGGGAAGACTAATAGGATTCTGGCTGTGCTTGGGATCAGAATGTGACCTCTGAGATATCATGAATTGGAAACTGGAAAACACTGAAAACTGAATTAGAACTCGCATTTGAAAAAATATTTGAAGCAGCACCATATGCCAGAGTTAATCAGTGTCAAAATGTATTACTTCACATCTTACTCTTGTAAGTAAGAAGTAAAGGAATGAAAATAAGTTTGTCCTTTTGTTATGGACTGAATTGTGTCCCCACCCCCTGAAATTCATACGTTGAAGCCCTAACCCCCAGTGTGACTATATTTGAAGATAAGGCTTTTAAGGAGGTAATTAAGGTTAAATGAGGTCGTAAGGGTGGGGCCCTAACCCAGTGCTTCCTTATTTATAAGAAAAGGAAGAGGTGCTCGGAATGCACACTCAGAGGAAAGGCCATATGTGGACACAGGGAGAAGGCAGCCAAGTACAAGCTGAGAAGGGAGGCCTTGGGAGAACCCACCCTACCAACACCTTGGATCTTCGACACCCAGCCTCCTGAACTATGAGAAAACAAATTTCTGTCATTTAAGCCACCCAGTCTGTTGTCTTTTGTTATGACAGCCCTAGCCGACTAATATACCTTTTGTCTAGTTGCCTGAAAATAGGGTCTAAGGCACTATTAATACTTCAATCAAATATACTGAAATATCTATGGTGCCAGAAACAGTTATCTGGTATTTGTACGGGTTTTCTGGGGGCAGACGCAACTCCAGCGGCAGGCTGGAAATTTTTCTGATGGTGTCAGAAGTGGCCATAAGGTTGTCAGAGTAAGTGGGGTGGACATCTGTTGCTGCCCACCCACAATGTTTTCTCTTCCCCTCTAACATTACCATCGCTTTCCTATGAGGAATGACCCCACCCCATGGCTACAAGTGGGGCAGGTGACTCAGCCCTGGACGAGAGTACAGTAGCCCCTTTCCAGAAAGATTGTGCAGGAGTGGATGTGTGACAGTCACAGCCATTCAGCATCAGCCCACACGCTCTTACTGGAACTCCTGGGGAAGAGACCTGTTCTTTCTGCCAAATTTACTAAGACGATAGTATGTAAGCCTAGCAATCTTAGCCAAGCAACTTTGAGCCATCCCTGGGCCCAAACTTGGACTTTCCCATTTCTAGAACCAATAAATCAGTTCATTTTTTTGCATAAGCCTGTTGAAATTGGCTTTCCAGCTCTTGCAGCCAGAAGAGACATTTTAGCTATCATTGTGGCTGAAGATTAAAAAAGAGATTTAAAACTCTTGATTCAGACACCCTCACCCTTCTCCCAACTCATCCAAACTTCTCTTAAGCTTCTGTTATCCTGAGCTGAGATTCCATATTCTCTGTGGACAGCCTCCTCCTCTTGTCTCTCGCCTCCTGGTACAATTCTTAGGTGCCCAGCATATGCTAACCTCGCCCTGTTACTTTGTGTGTGTGCAAGTTTTGAAACCCACAACCTAGAGTATTGGGAGATAAGTAGCCTGGAAAATTACCAGCGAGACCAATAAACTGCAGAGAACATAAACTGTTCTCTGCAGTTTATTGGGCAGGTTGGTTGAGGAAATGGAAAGAGAAGGCTGTCACTGGATGGAAGAGGGTATCCTCAGGGCCTGCATGAGCTAGCTACACAGCAGTGGAAACAAAGACATTGTAGCCGATATCTGCAAGCTCTGCAGGAAATAACAGGGGAGGTGGTGGTGGAGCACAGGTAGTCAATTACCTGGATATTGGGTAGGGGACAGCAGGAATTAAAGGGCTACTTTTGAGGAATAGATTTGTTTCTGGTTTCCTAATTGTAGTGGGTTGAATAGTGTCCTCGACTCCAAATTCATGTCCATCTGGAACTTGGAATGTGATCTTATTTGGAAATAATATCTTTTAGGTGTAATTAGTTAAGGATCTGAAGATGAAATCATTCTGGATTTAGGTGGGCTCTAAATCCAATGACTGGTGTCCTTGTGAGAGAGGAGAGGACACAGAAACAACCTAGGGAAGAGGGTCATGTGAAGAGAGAGGCAGAGATTGGGATTATGCTTGGCCACTAGCCAAGAACACCAGGAGCCATCAGGAGTTAGTAAAGGCAGGGAAGGATTCCCTCCTACAGCCTGTGGAGGGAGTGTGGCCCTGCCCACACCTTGATTTTAGACTTCTGGGCTCCAGCTCTGTGAGAAAATGAATTCTTTTTTTTTTTTTTTAAGTGAAATGTAGGGCTTCCCTGGTGGCGCAGTGGTTAAGAATCTGCCTGCCAATGCAGGGGACACGGGTTCAAGCCCTGGTCTGGGAAGATCCCACATGTCATGGAGCAAGTAAGCCCGTGTGCCGCGACTACTGAGCCTGCGCTCTAGAGCCTGTGAGCCGCAACTACTGAGCCCGCGTGCCACTACAAGGTATTGAATATAATTCCTTGTGCTATGCAGTAAATCCTTGTTGTTTATCTCTTTTATATTTGGTAGTATGCATCTGTTAATCCCATACTCCCAATTTATTGCCCCCTCTTCCCTTTTGATAACCATAAGTTTGTTTTCTATGTCTGTGAGTCTGTTTCTGTTTTATAAATAAGTTCATTTGTATTCTTTGTTAGATTCTACATGTAAGTGATATCATATATTTGTCTTTCTGTCTCGGACTTACTTTACTTAGTATGATGATCACTAAGTCCATAAATGGCATTAGTTCATTCTTTTTTATGGCTGAGTAATATTCCATTGTGTGTGTGTGTGTGTGTGTGTGTGTGTGTGTGTGTATCTATCTATCTATCTATCTATCACATCTTCTTTATCCATTCATCTGTTGATGGACATTTAGGTTGCTTCCATATCTTGGCTATTGTAAATAGTGCTGCTATGAACATTGAGGTGCATGTAACTTTTCGATTTAGAGCTTTTGTCTTTTCCGAATATATGCCCAGGAGTGAGATTGCTGAATCATATGATAACTCTATTTTTAGTTCTTTAAGGACCTCCATACTGTAGAGGATAAATTCTTATTGTTTTTAGACAGCAAATTTTAGGCAGTTTATTATATCACCCATAGGAAAGCAGTACACTAGAGAACCTGTAAATATGGGAAAGTGGGAAGAAGGTTGAAAACTCTAAGCGATGACATTGAAAGTGGGGAGTGCCCGTCAAACTTCATTAGCATTGAGATCACAAAGAACAGTGCTGTTCCCCATGTAAGTTCCACCTTGTGCCTTTAATCCTAATTAATCAGGTGCTGACAAGCCTTGTATGTTATCTGCTGGCCATTCCTTGTCGGGAAAAGCAGAGATTTGCTGAGCTTTTTGCACTTTTCTCAGAAGGGGAAGGGATTGAAAAATACGGAACATGATGATTTTCCTATGGATACGCTGCAGTGTGCTCTGGCACCCTGACAAGTTGGCCATCTGCTTCATAGAGGTAGTCCAGCTCCATCAGAGAGACAATATAATTTCTGTCACTTTTTAGAAAAGCATCCTTGTAGCACCACTGTCCTTTAGTGGGTTCATTGTATAGCAGCGTAAATGTTCTCAGCTAGGGTCACCACCCCTCCTAGTTTGCCTCGGACAGTCCCAGTTTACGGGTGTTGTCCCAGCCTAATTAATTATAGCCCTCCCCCTTGCACTTTGAAAAGTGCCCCTGTTTGGTTGATAAACGATATAGCAGCCTCATTTATGACACAGTCCCTCATTAAAAAAAAAAAAGTCTCTAAAACTTTGCAAATGGATTTACTTTCCCTTTCTTGCCAGCCCCTCCAGATTACTTAGTTACAGGGTTTTGGAAGCAGAGATGAAATTTTTTGAGGGACTTTTGCTGAGGAATGAGAAAAGGGAAGCTTGTAATTGATTTGTTTCTGAAAGAAGCGTTGCCTCCGGCTACCTCCCACTCCTCCCCACCCAAGGTTCCTCCCCTACCTGCTTTTTTGCTTTGGCCAGCACAGCCGTGCCTGTATCCAGTGAAAGGAATTTGGCGACTTCAGCAGTGTGACCAGCTGCACACAGCCGTGTCTGCAGAGCAGGTGGAAGCTGACGTTTTGCCCAAGCCTGGCCAGACAGCTTCATAAATCCTGCCCTTACCGCGGATTACTTTCCATGACACAAAGCCAAGCTGTGTTATTCACCTAATGCCCCAATTTACAGTTCCCAAGACAAAAGAACATACAGATAGGGTTTCAGGGCTCTGTTTGCCTTCACATTTATCGAAAGGTTAGTTTCAGGTCATGCTCAAGAAACCTGACAAATGCTGGTGAATAAACCTAAAAATAAATTAAGTGCAAGTGGGAAACTTAAGCATTCCTTGTTCTTGTGCCAAAAGAAAACTCAGCCCAATTTACATTCTTTTAATATCTGAAACAAGCAGCTGTTCTCTTATTTGTGGCATACTGGGGAGTTATTATGCTCCCTTTCAGCTCGTGTGCATATGCATGCATGTGCTTATACATAAGGTGCACACACACACACACACACACACATGTTTGCACAGTCCCCATTTAGGCATTTGTTCTTGTGTCTTCAAGGACCTGAGTTAATGGAAGACTTAACTAGTACATGGAGAAAAGTGCTCATCTGGAGGAATGCTCTGGTGCCCAGGAATGCCACCCTATGTCCTGCCAGGCCCAGGAATACTAGGACTTCAAGTCAGAAGTCTCCCTCCACGTACCTGCATAACTAGTGATATATCATATCCATGAGGGTGAAGGGCAAGCAGTTCGTTCATGCAGAGGCTTAGGACTGCAGAGCAACAGCATGCTGGAGGCAATTCACATCTTCAGTGAATGCCTGGCTTGCAAATTAGTTTCTTTGTTTGCTTTTGTTTCTAAATGTATTTGTATTTCCAGCCCACCATTTTGACTCACCTGTGTCTGCCCTGAGTCTCTCACCATCTCCCAGCTTCTTCCAACCCTGTTCTTGGGAAGCAGTCAGGTGATAAGATAAATGAGAAATATGATGATATCATTCACAGTATAGCCTGAATCAATGCTTTCTCTTAACAGGGCTAATGCTTTTTATAAAAGTAAATAAATGGAGGCTTGGAAATGAGTGAGTCTCTCAAAATAGCTCTCACTGGCCAAGAGCACCACCAATTGAAAATGGCTCTACAGAAGCCTCGGGATGCCAACAGTCTATGGCCAAGGTGTCCACCCTGACAGGCTGCTAGGACAGCACTTAATTCCCCAGGACTGGGTAAAAGGTGTTTCTTTAAAAAGAAAAAAAAAAAAAAAAAATAGACAACAAAAGTCTACCTTCCCACTTCAGAAAGCTACAACCAACCTTGAGATTTATTCTACTGCTGTTGTTTTTTTAGGTATAAAATTTCACTGTGATGTAAATTTCTCCTCCTCCCATTCTCCCTTCCTACCTACCCCAGCCTAATTTTTCTATTCATGGGATTGGGCTAGAAATCTCACAGAGGGACGTAAGACATTTTTAGAGAATAAACACATTGATCACATCCAAATTTCACAGTGGGTTTGTAGATGCCAGCTACCTCTGTTAGCAAAATAGAACAAGCCCAAAGTTTTTTCTAAAGGTCAAGTCACATAAACCCACCACCGTCCAGCCTCTGAATGCAAAGAGGAAGTGTGGCAGATGAAGGTGTTCAGTGACTGCTGTCATGGACTTGCCATATGGTTCATGGATAGTAGCACTTGGACAGTTGGGGTAAAAGGAGCTTGTTGAGTGAATGTCTTAGGGCAGGGCAGTGGACCAGTCCACGACCTGTTAGGAACCGGGCTGCACAGCAGGAGGTGAGCAGCGGTGGGCCAGCGAATGAAGCTTCATCTACCGCTCCCCATCGCTCCCCACCGTTCACATTACCGTGGAACCACCCCCTACCCCGTCCATGGAAACATTGTCTTCCACAAAACCGGTCCCTTGTGCCAAAAACGTTGGGGACTGCTGTCTTAGGGGACAGACCCGTCCCGTGGCACCATTAGCAGCCACATTTGTTCTACCCCCGTCCTCTACGCTCTCGCACATCCCGCACGTGCTGCTAAGATCCTACTGCAAGTTCTTTGTGTCTCCCCCAACAGCTTTCCTTCATCCACAAACACTGCAGGCCAGGAGAGTGGGGATTTCATTCCCCTGGGAGCAGCCCTCGGCCACTGACACGTGGGAATTGGAGGATAAGTGCCCCAGTGGGGATAACCCAGATGTGTTTTACACAAGCCCCCACCAGTTCCCTGCGGGATTGCATCCCCATTGCCCACAACAACAGCTCCCTCAATAGTGCATTCTTTTTTTTTTTTTGCGGTACGCGGACCTCTCACTGTGGTGGCCTCTCCCGTTGTGGAGCACAGGCTCCGGACGCACAGGCTCAGCGGCCATGGCCTATGGGCCCAGCCGCTCCACGGTATGTGGGATCTTCCCAGACCAGGGCACGAACCCGTGTCCCCTGCATCGGCAGGCGGACTCTCAACCACTGCGCCACCAGGGAAGCCCAATAGTGCATTCTTGAATGGCTTCTTGCCTTCCTGCCTCATTTCCCCTCCCCACTTCACGTGCTTCCTAGATCCTCTCACAAATAAGGTTCTTGTATTCAGACCCTTGTCTGGGGTCAGCTTCTAGAGGATCCAACCTAAGAAAGCCCAATATGAGGATATTTATGAAAAGGCAGGGTGAGACCATGGCAGTTATGCGACTTGTTTCTGAAGAATGGTCCCCAAAGGGTATTTGGAAACTGCATAGAGGATGTGGCCCAGGAGTGATTGAGTAGATGCATGGGGGTTATAGAATATTAACTTCCAGATCCAAATGTACCTGTAAAAAGGGTGACGTGTATGTGTGTGTGTGTGCTTGTGCACGCATATGCAAGCATTGGGGGGAGGTGGATTGTGGGGAGAAATTAGGTAAGGATTTCTAGTCTTTCATTATTAGGATTATGACTGGGAAGACAAAGCATCGCTTTGAGATTTGTCTGTGTGTTTGAAAAGGCAGTTGAATGTTATTAATGTATTCCAGGAAGTACCGAACACCAACTTGAAGCTTTTATCAGCTTTTCTTTGCTCTAATTTCTAAAGCAAAAATGCCTTCCCTCGAAATACTCTATTAAAGGAACATATGAAATTAATGAAACATATCATTACTTTTACAATGGCCAAATTGTAGATTTGTCACAGTACAGAGACAGAAACTCATTAAGTCATTGTGCTTCTGCTTCACATTTTATAGTGTATTAAAAGAAAAGGAATTTTCCAAACCTACCAAACCTTCTTTTTTCCTATTGTGTCTGTGAAACTTCTTTTATAGTTTGAGCTGCAAATCATCTGACTTATCTCTCTATGCCTGTAGTATCAGTGGAACAGAAATCAAGAATAGCTGTGGCTGAAAATGAGAATCTCAATTTGGGGTTGTGAATTTCAAGGTTTATTTGAAAACTAGGATAGAGTTGACAAGTCTTGCATCCTTTGAAAGCAGATGAGGACAGCAGCATTCTTCTTTATTAACCCGTCAGAGCCCTTCCCTAATATCTTTCAGGGGAACTGAATTATTTATCCCATTGGGTTTGGGCATCGTAGCAAACGTCAGCAGAGTTGCAGTGTGAAGCCACACTGATGGTTCCGTTACCCTCTATATTATGTTGAGAATGCTGCATCTTTTGAGTGGATGCTGTGACTGTAGCAAAGAGTGATATGAGAAATCAAGTGTGAATCATGATAATACTGGTGAGTGCTCCTTCGAGACTCTGTCCCTGCCCTGAACTATAATCGAACTCTTTTTTTTTCTTTTTTTTTTTGCGGTACACGGGCCTCCCACTGCTGTGGCCTCTCCCGTTGCGGAGCACAGGCTCCGGACGTGCAGGCTCAGCGGCCATGGCTCACGGGCCCAGCCGCTCCGCGGCATGTGGGATCTTCCCGGACCAGGGCACGAACCCATGTCCCCTAAATCGGCAGGCGGACTCTCAACTACTGCGCCACCAGGGAAGCCCTAATTGAACTCTTTGAAAGAATATCAAAATCCTCTCAAACCTGTGCACACCACTACTTCTTCATTGCCTTTTATTTTCAAAATCAGCCTGCATTTAAAAAAGTATTGACAGTAACAATTTGACACGACTTATTTTTAAATATCTGCACATTTTTTTCACTTTGGAAAAAAACAAAGCAAACAAAATGTCTCATCAGGCACTTGACAGCAAAAGCGTCTTTGTGACCTTGATCATGGAGCTTTGTCCTTGTCTTATTTTGGAAAGTCATCTAGGAAATGACCTGTTGAGGGAGAAAAGTATGTTTCTTTTGGCCCTATCCCACCTTCTCCTGGGTATCCTTCAGTTAATCTTTGTGTCCGTCAGGGTTCGAGAGAGATTGATTTATTGACTGAGAGATTTTAAGAAATTGGCTGGCAAGTTCAAAATCTTTATAGGTCAGCTGGAACCTCAGGCAGCATTTCTATGTCAGTCCTGAGGCCGAATTCTTTCTTCTCTGGTTTTTGCTTTAAAGACCTTCCACTGATTGGATGGGGCCCATCCACGCACATTATGGAGGATAATCTGCTTTACTTAAATTCAACTGATTGTAAATATTAATCATATCTACAAAATACCTTCACAGCAACATCTAGACTAGTGTTTGGTTAAGCACTGGGCACTATAGCCTAGCCAAATTGACATATAAAATTAAATATCATATCTCTCAAAATGAAATTATTGCCTTCATGCCTCATGTTGTATTGGAAGAATATGGTGTTTTGAGGGAAAGAGACTAGATTTAAAATCCAGGTCTGCCACTTACTGTATGTCCTTGAGTAAGTATAAAATCTTCTGAGTTTTCTTATTTATAAAATCAGGCATATCAGTTAAGATTCTTTCTCTTGCAAGGTACAGAAAACTCAATCCAGTCAGACTCAAAAAAGAGAGGGGGAATGAATTGGCTCAAGTGACTAAAATTTTGAGGTGTTGGCATGAATTCAGGATTCAGATTGATCCAGAGCCCAAACAATGTCAGGGAGACTCAGGTTCTTGTTTCTTCTCCTATCTCAGCTCCCTTTGCCCTTAGTTCCATGCTCATAAGGCTCTCCCCTGGTGGTGGCAAGCCATTTCTAGCAGCTTCATTCTACGGCCTTTTAGGTTAAGGATCAGTTAGAGGGCACGTTTCTGTTCTCCCAAGACATTCTCAACCACTTTCTGTGACCAGGTCAGGAGGTGATTAGCAAAGCCAGGCTTGGTCACATGCTGTATTTCCTGCAGCTGAGAATAGAGCCCCATCCAAAGAGATGGACTGAGAGTAGGCAGTGGATGGATCCCCAGTCAAAATTTGGAGCTATCCAAAAAGGGGAAATAGATGCTAGGGAGGCAAAAACAAATGTCCATTGCATGATGACGTTATACTTAACCCACAGGGTGGTTATCAGGATTCACTGTGTTTTTTTTTTTTTTTTTTTTTTTGCGGTATGTGGGCCTCTCACTGTTGTGGCCTCTCCCGTTGCGGAGCACAGGCTCCGGACGCGCAGGCCCAGCGGCCATGGCTCACGGGCCCAGCCACTCCGCGGCATGTGGGATCCTCCCAGATCGGGGCACGAACCCGTGTCCCCTGCATCGGCAGGCGGACTCTCAACCACTGCGCCACCAGGGAAGCCCTCACTGTGTTTTTATAAACCCATGAAGCATAGCAGGAATTCCTTGAATGGCTGTTGCTGTTTTTGAAATGCTTCTATTGGTACAAGCTTGGGAGAACTCTGAATTGTACATACTTGGCAGCAGTGTGAAAACAGTGTTTCCATCTCAGCTGTGACTCTCGCAGGTCCTTCCCTTCCTTATTCACTGTCTTTTTGAGAGGACTGGCCTTAGAGTAACTGGCCGTTGAAGTTCAGTGTCCCTTCAGTCAGATCAGCTCTGATTGGTGTAAGTTCCTAACTAAGTATGCTTAGGCATTGGAGCAGAGGACAGGAATGGACATGCTATATATGTTAGAAAAAATATTCCAGATATATTTTTTTAAATGATGAGCTGTTAAGGGATTTGTCTTAGATAGTCTTATCTAAAGATGGCCAACATCATCTTGTTATATTATTTGTGTGTAATCAACCTGCCCTAAAGAGAATGAGTGAAACTGATGGGAAGTGAAATTTTGGCAAATTGAAATGATAGTACAGGATAATTTTTAATTGAAATTGAAATGAAGGGAGTTCAAAGCAGGGAAAAGGTAAACCATAATGGGAATTCTGAAAGGTTCTATAATCAACTTATCTTGAACAAAAGAATTAAAAGCAATTAATGGAACATATTGGCTCCTGGGTAAACTTAAATACAACTCCTTCCACTCCAAGCTCTTTATTTCATTCTTTTAGTTCTATCCCCAAACTTTCTCCCTCCTCCTTTTCAACTTCCTTTTCAGCATTTTTCTTTGTACAGCTGTCCCTCAGTCTCCATGGGAGACTGAGTCCAGTAACCCCTACGCATGCCAAAATCCGTGGATGCTCACGTCTCTTATATAAAATGGCAGAGTGCAAGGAATATAGTCAGCACTCCGTATCCATGGGCTTTGTATCCACGGATATGGAGGGCCAACTACTGCATTTTCAGTAACACTCTTGGGCTTATCAGTGGCATCCCAGTTTGCTTCAGGAGAAAATGTGTGTGTGTCTGTGTGTGTGTGTGTTGGTGATGTTGGCAGGGTGATACTAGAGATGTTGGAATTAGAGATTTTGAAGATAGAAATTACTCAAATAGTAGGATTATTTTGAGTGAATTGGAGTGGGAAGAGAGGGTAGGTAAGAATACTTCTAAAAATCAACTGTGGCAATCAAAGCACCTAAAACCCAGCAAAACCTTAGAGCTTAACTTTGATTGAGACCAAGAGAGTTAAGTGTTACTGTTAATGTGAAACAGAAAGATCATCCATTTTTTTCAACAACTGCATCTAGAGGAAAAGAATGAGGAAATCACCTTTAGGAGATAGGGAGGAAGGTGAGGTGACAAAAGACAGTTAATTCCTTGGAAGGGTTTTCTGATAGCCACAGAAATTCTTTGCAACAATATTTTTGAATACTTTTTCAAATCATTCTATTCTATATTTTTGCAGATTTTTGAAAGTTGAGGGCATTTGCATAGTCAAATGTTTTCATCTGCTGTGCCAACAGACTGGTTCAAAAGTCAAGGATTACTCCTGCTTCCTGGGCTGCTGGCGTCAGCCTTCAGTGGGGAGGGGAGGCAAGTGCCCTGAAATACTGACTTGGAAAAACACTAGAGCTTTATGAACAAATAGTTAGAAGTAGATCAAATTTCAGTTCTTCCAACCTTGGCAGACTTTCCCATACATGAAACTAAATTAAAATTGAGAGCAAATCAAATGAGGGGAAAAGGAAGAAAAGCTCTTCGAGGAAAGAACTGTAGGAGTACTAGAAGAGTAGTATTTACTTTCTCATCTGCATCTTGAATCAAAAGCACATCATGATTCATTTAAATAATGATCTCTTCTTCAAGTGTTAGTCTGCTAGCAAGCACTTCCAATATTTTATTTTTTTCTAAGTATCTCAGCAAGGTTTTTTGTCCATCAGTACTGTTACAGGGCACCATTATGAACATGAACCAACTTGGCCTTGGCACCTTTAATTGGAACAAAGCAGAGAGGTTAGTGTACTGACAGTAATTGAATTTTACCATGATCATAACTGCCATCTAGACAGAAAAGCAGAGTAATGTTTTATTTATATCAACAATGATAATATTTATGGAGTGCTTACTAGGGACTAAGTGTTCTTCATAAATTATTCCAATCAATATTTATATCAACCATCTGAAGTAAGTATAATTATCCCCACTTTTTTGAATAAAGGAACTGAGGCTCCAGTAGATGAAAGTGACCTGGCTACCAGCAGAATTCCAGCCCAAGTCCTTCCGACTCCAAAGCTCATATTTTAACCACTCATGCTGTACTCAAGGGTAGACCTTGGCTAATACTTCGCTTTTTAAGCAAATCAATGTAGTTATGGACTGATTTGGAGATGGGACAAATAAGTAGCCACTTCACGGTCATCACTCTCTTCTTCATCTATGGAGGGAAAAATGAAAGTGCCTTTTCTCATTCACTTTAATGCATTATTCGTCATTTTATTGAGTGTTTTAGTTGCAGCTTCCCGTAATTGTGCTGTAGTGACAATTCCACTTTTGGGGGGGGGTTATAATGTCTTTATTGGAGTATAATTGCTTTACAATGGTGTGTTAGTTTCTGCTTTATAACAAAGTAAGTGAGTTATACATATACATATGTTCCCATATCTCTTCCCTCTTGGGTCTCCCTCCCTCCCACCCTCGACAATTCCACTTTTCCGTAATGAAATCTTGGACAGATTTCTTAACTTTTCATTCAGTTTTGGTTTAAGACATTCTCAGTTGCTATTTAAAACTCAGTCTAGTTCACTTTATCAGACCAGTCTCAAACTCAGTGTCAAGCTTAACTTCTTTCCCTACTTCTCCTACCCCAACTCATACCCCACCAGGGCCAGCCTTGGTTGTGGATATAGTGGCTTGAATTGGGGATGGGGGTGGAGAGACATGATCTGCTGCTTATACAGTTGGTTCATACTTACTCTAGTAGATACCCTTTCCCTCTCCCTTTGGACTCTTATCTTTCTCAGGCCACCTTCTCGTCCACCGTCAATGAGGAGAAGACTGCTTGTGAGACTGCAGCATGTCAGTTATGGAGAGTGCCTCTGGCTTGTTTTAGTTCAGTCTGGTTCTCTTTGATCCTGGAGCCCATAGCTGATTTGTAGTCCCTCCTGTTTCATGGAACAACGTCCTTCTCCCTGCCTCCTCTGTTGCTCAAGAACCATCCTTCCCTCAAAGGGCAGTGAGCTGCCTCCTTTGTCTCTGTCAAAACCAATCAGTATGTCCTGCAGCCCCTTTCCTGGGTTCTGTGTCCCTTTGCTTGGTCCAGTAGCTGCACAGATACTACACAGTTCCTGCCCTTTGTCACCTGAAATTCTCTAACACATGGAGCCATAGGAAGTGCTTGGATTCCTTTCTCTGTTCTTCTGAGGCACTGAAGACTGGAAGGACACCCTCTTTTTCCAGGCATCTGACATTATGGTTCTTTCAAACTCCAGTGCACTGAGCTACTCCAGCAGGCCTCACACTGGTAGAAATCCCTGGACCCAATTCTGTGTTCAGTACACATTTCATGCCTCTCTTTCCCTTCATGGGGCAGAGGGGATGGTGATTACTTAAAACGACAACACGCTAGAAATGGAAGTTTCCAAACATCTTTCTCCAGAATGTTGTCATCATACTGTACTCTGGTGGCTGCCCCAGGGTAGGCCTGTGGGTTCTGCAGCTTAGGAATTACTCATTCTGGGGTGGGGGGGCAGTCTCCCCTTCTTTCAGCGCCCCTCCTCTATGAGTGACTCTTTGCGACTGCCCCTCCCCCCATACCTGGTTTCACAGAGGAAAGCGATTGCTTCACAAACATTCAACTCAAAATCCAGCCACACTCCTTCCCTTCCTGCATAAACTGGGATGCAGATGAAGGTGATCACGTTGTAATGAGAACACACCGGTGTCTCTCTCCGTAAGCCCTGTGGATACATAGCTGGTCATAACTGCTGGGGGCTCACTGGTGTCCCGCTAACTGAGACTGTGGGATAACTAGCATCTTTTCCCCTACCTTATTCCCAATTAAAAGATAATAGAAAAAAATCCAATTTGCCATCTTGTTACATGTAGATACACTCTTCATTGTGTACCTCAGTCTCTAAGAGTTTAGAAGATTTCCCAGTAAATTGCTCTCTAAGCCATAGCCTGGTTGTGTCAGTCAGGAAATGCCTACTAGATATTTGCTTACTATAGTACAATTTTAGGAACCTGTCATTCTTTAAGGAGATAACCTTTTAGGGAGGGAGTGAGCCATGAGGCAAAATTTGACTGTGTTTTAGTTTATTCTGTGATAATAGGCAATCTAATAAGAGTGACACTAAACAGAAGGGTGCCACAGAGACATCTCTTTACATTATTCTTCTTTACCCTGAAGACCTTGAAGTGCATTTCTGACTCAAACAGATTTTAGCCATATTCACTAATTCTGTTTTCAGAGGATATACAAATAGAGTCTTTAGGCACAGTTAAAGGTGCACCTGTACTTGTTCTTTATTATGCTCAACTCCAACCTAAGTTGCTGATGACCCAGGTATTCTTGGGTCTAAAGATTATAGCCCTATGCTCCCAATGGCTTTCTCCTTTGATATTCTGTAGTATCCATAAAAAGCTATATATCTTGAAGTTTATGAGACTTCAAGGGTGGTTTCTACCATACCTTTCAAATATTATCTTCATTAATCAAACCCACTGTTTTAAATTGCCTTGTTTCACTATAGGCCATACGTATGTTTTCCTCTACTCTGTGCTTATTCAGACTCTTGCTTTTCATTAAGATACAGGTAATATGTTACCACTGTCTCTACATGGTTAATAGAATCTACTTCTTGCACCAGGTTAATGAAGTTCAGATGGAAGAGAAAGTACAGAATATTTTTTGGAAAAAGTCTTTGATCCACAGGAGTCACTGTAATTCTTTGTAAAGAAAGATGAACATGTGTACCTGAATGGCATTTTTGTCCTGTTGTTGATTTTTTTAAACAATGCTTAATAAAAAATAATAGGGTACAAAACAACTAATCAGAGTTTCTAAAGGCTAGTGGGAAAGAGATAAGAAAATAAACTGGTCAAAAGACAGCAAAGGAAACTAAAAGGAATAGAGAAGAAACATCAAATGAAAGATATTACATTACATATTACAAGAGAACTATTAATTTTTATTTAAATTGGAGTAAAGTTTCACACAGACTGAAAAAAATAGGGACATTAGATAAAGTTGATTTTGGTAGAAAAATCAAAATAGGGGAAAGGAGATTATTGGACTTACATGCTATTAAAAATACAGCTAAAATAGTTGGAAATTTGAAAATTTATAAATTTGTTACTACAAAGTAAATAAGCAGTCAGAAAAAATCCTGCCAAGTAATAGGTTTTTTTTTTTTTTTTTTTTTTTAATTCACAGAAAATCAGAAATCAGGGAACAAAAAAGATGTTGCTGTTGAAAGCTAAAGAAACAGAAGACAGCAACTCAAATTGTCTGGGGAGGCTTGGACAAGAGTTCAAAGAAGTCTACAAATGTATCAGACACTTGTTTTCGGGAATCCAGGGCTATTTTTGTCTGATGATTCCAATTTTGATTCCAAGAATAATAATATAGTACATTTGTAGAAAATAAATCTGTAACTTAAGAACACAAAGAGATTATTGTCAAGTGATGGACAGCAGTGAGCCAGAATCTCCACAATTTCAACTGGAAACATATAAAGTGCATTAACCTTTGAACAAAAGAAGGAGAAGGAGGAGGAGGAGGAGGCGAGGGAGGAGGAGGGCAAGCTTTTTTTTTGGGCAGGCAACTTTCTTAACTCCTAGGGAGTATTTTTAATATCTTTTAATCTTAATTTTATTTGTTTATTGTTGGGTGTTGTTAGAAAAAAGCATATTATTTCTATATATCATATAGAAAATCTAGAAATATAGCAAAATACAGTTTTCTCTCACACATAAAAGAAAAATTCTTTCTAAAATTTCTGCCTCCTGCCTTATTGAATAATATATTATAATTTGCATGTTTTAAAATATGCAGTAGAATTTAACTGGATTATAAACCCCTGCTGTTTGGGGAAAATCAGATAGTTTTCACTTTTATTATTTAAAAAGCTACTATTATGAGCATCTTTTACTAAGATTTTTGTACTCTCCTTTGACTATTTCTCAAAGTTGAATTACTCAAAGATAACATTCAGATTTCTTTAAAACTCTTACTTTAGTTAAGCTACAATTTGCAAAAATCTTAATTTGGGGTCTGATTTAGAAAAGTTTTATTCTTTGTGGAGAACTTTCAGAGTAATTTGCACAACCAAAAATAACTGAGATATGTAAGTAACCCAGAGCCCTGACTGCACTCACCCTGCCTCTTCTCTGTGTCTCTACCCTCTGAGATAGATGCATTGATGAGGCTCTTTTGGAGGGTCTATCAGTGAGCATTTCTTCCCAGAGAAGAAGGTGTTGGTGGGTTGACTTTTCCCTGGACACACAATATGTAGCACTATCTGTCTCAATATTTTTGCTTTGTGGGTAATAATATCCCTTGGATTCCAGGTTTAGTGTAGGTTTTGATTCTCTCCCTTTTAAAAAAAATGCACTCTTGATCATTAAAATGAAAAGTCTTGAGAGATGTAATAAAACTCATTAAGTACCTGTGAGTTCCTCTGAAATTACATGTTCAGAAATAGGACGTTCAGTGATGTAAGTTAAAAAATTATATCTGTAGGGCTTCCCTGGTGGTGCAGTGGTTGAGAGTCCACCTGCCGATGCAGGGGACGCGGGTTCATGCCCTGGTCCGGGAAGATCCCACGTGCCACGGAGCGGCTGGGCCTGTGAGCCATGGCCGCTGGGCCTGCGCGTCCGGAGCCTGTGTTCCACGACGGGAGAGGCCACAGCGGTGAGAGGCCCGCGTACCCCCCCAAAAAAAAAAAAAAATTATATCTGTAAAATGCATGTCCAAAAACATAGTTATCTAATGAGATTATGGGTAATGGGCAATTTTAAAATGTCCATATTTATTTGTCACTGGAGCCATGACTTAGAAACTTAGAAAAACTGTATATGGTTCCCCAGAATGTGTTTTGGAGCTTAGTTTGTCCTAAAATCTAAATTCAGAGATGACTCTGTATACAGTGCACTTTCCATTTAACTCCTATCCTTTGACATATAAAATGTTGGCAAGAAGGCAGGACATTCCAGGATGAGACCAGGTAGCCTCAGAAGCCACAGGGTCCTTGTTACAAAATTCTCTCCTTAGAGCTGCCAAAATGCTAACAATTCTATCTTTGTAAGATTGATAACTCTTGATTGGTTGATTGGTAGTGGATTCAGGGATAATTGTAATGAGTGATAGAGTTGAGGCAATTACTCAGACATTTCAAATCAAAAGAAAAGTTTTGCTATTAAGAGATCTAGGACACAATGGGACATGTGGGGCACAATTATCAAACCTTTTTGACTACATCCCATTAAATTCATTATATAACTGTTCATGTCTGCATTTCAGAAGGCTCCTGTTGTGTCTTGTCTGTTGCCTCTTACTGGGGCTTCTATAAGCCAGTTTGATTTCATGCCTTGTTCTCTGCTTCTCCCAACTACTTAGCTCTGACCCATGCATCAAGCACACTTACCCATTCCTCCAGACTCCCCTATTGTCTACTATTCTTTGGAAAGCCGTATGTTTTCCAGCTTCAAGTCCTTGTGTGTGTTTTCTTTGTCCTATTCTATGTGAATTTCAGGATCCTTGCAAAAACTCTCTGTACTTTCCTGTAAGTGGAGGAAATCATCAGTAAGATGGAGAGTGACCTATCTGGGTGAAATGTGACTTAGGAAAACCGAGTCTCCTCTGAATGTTCTGTCCTATATTTCTAACTGTGTAAGCAATTATCTAATTTCCCAGAATAGTTAAAATTAAGATGTGAATTTACAAGGATGCTAGTATATGAAGTTATAAAAAGCAAGGTCTCTGCTAAAATTAAAAGAGCATTGCAACCCAACCAGCTTATTACATCAGAAGAGTTTTAGTTTGGCTGGATGTAATGTCATGTAGCTGTGAGAGCATATTTTCATAGAACACTTTGCATTTCTTATGTCCACCATGGGGGAACTCTTTCAAGAAAGCTGGCTCATAAGGTTACTTCAGTGCTTTTGAAATTCAAGATGCAGAGCGAGCTTTGCCAAATAGAGCACTGTCTAGTTCAGTGATCAAACACTGTATTTGGAGAGTGGAACTGAAAGTCTGCTAATTGTTTGCCTACATTCATGACAACCAGATACAGCATCAACAGAACCTTTTTTTGATATGATTTGTTGCTTTCATTTCTTCTATTTGAATAATTAATTCTCTACATATTTACCTATCACATTTATTCCACCAAAAACTGTTGATAAAAGTCTTCATAAGACATGTCCTAAAAGTTCAATTGATTGTGAACTTCAGGGCAAAGTCCTCTGGTGATGTTCTGATTGCCTATGGAAAGTACATGAGGCCTATAGAAAGTACATATATTGATTTATTGATTTTATGCCTGACTAGCAGTCCTTTTTTGCAAGTTTGTTTTATTAATTCCCAGTTTCATTTACTTTTGCTTTTTGTTTCTCCAGTTGCTAAATAGGCGTACAATTGTCATATTTAGGAAGTAAATAGTAAAACCAAAGGTCTCAAACTGGCAACCTGTTGACTGAATCCAGCATGTAGAAATGCTGGATTTGACTTGTAACACATTTAAAAATAAGAATTCACTGAAAAATCTGAACCTCCCAGATTTGTCATGGAAAATCCAAAAAAGATCTGCCACTACTTAGCCCACCCCCACGTATGCTGAATGGTAGCTGCCTGCTTCGGATGAAGCCAGGATTCTTCTGGTGACCCTCACCAACCCTCAGCCGGGCCTCCCCTGTCATTAACTCCCCGTCTGTCCCCTGCAGGCTTTGAATAAGCTGGTCCTGCTTTTGAATACTTGAAGAAGCTTGGATGGAAATCCCCACAAGTAAATCATGGTCTTTTAAATAGCCCAGGCTTTTCAAATAAGATGGTGCTGACCTGGATATTCATTTCTGTCAGTAATAATAGTTAATACGTACAATTCTCTGATCAAAAGTTTTAAAAACATTACTATTAGTGATTTGTATTACAGATATTCATAAGCATGTGATATTAAGAGCCATGTTTTATATATCTGTTATATAGAATTAGAAATTAATTTTATAGGATGAGGTGCCCAGAGAAGTTTTATAACTTTTCCAGATCTTTAAAGATAAAAGTATAAGCCTAGGATGAGAAATATAATGATCAATTGTGTCAAATTAAGCCTATGGGCCTATAGAAAAAAAATCCCTGTTCCCTGTTAAACTGAATCTTAAGTGTATTTCATGTGGAATGCTTGACAAAATACATCTGTTTGCTTTGGATAATAAGTTGCTAGAGAGTCTAATGAGCATAAATAATTTCAAATAGTCCCATTTCATTCAGCAAACTTTCATCTGGCATGACTAGGTGCTCTCCAAGTTGGTAGTACCTTATTCAGTACATTGTGCTTATTGATATATTTTTGTCAGCTTAGAAGTCCTAGAGGATACCCATTAGAACCAGGAAATTTGTGTCCGAGCAAACATATCAGGATCCAATGTATACTTTTTTTTAAAAATGTGCACAAAATTTATTACTTTTTAACCAAAAATGTGTGTTTTAATTTTATGAATTAAATTTTTTTAAAAGAAATTACTTTCTTTAACACACGATTACTTGTGGTTACTGTTATTTCTTATTCCTATGGTGGTTCCATCCTTATAACAACAGTGCTGCCTGACATGGACAGTTCCTCAGGTTCATGGACTTGTGTCGGGTTCAGGACACATATTTTGCTTTGGAGAAGATGGTGTCAGGTAGACCAGGACCCAAAACAACGTTTAGCTCCTCTCAGAAAAGTTTAGCACCTTTCAGATGAGCTAATAACCTTAATAAAAGCAGAAAGCAGCTAAACAAGCATACTCTCCTGGGGAAGTAGGTATTTCAGCACCCATTCTGTCTACAGTGGACTCTTATCATGTGCTAGTGCTTGGGATTAGCAAACTGGTAGATTTAAGCCATAAATATATAATATGAAATTTTTATTCAAATGTCACTAAATGTTTATTTAATGAAAGCCTTCGGTATTCTTATTGACCCCTTTTATTTTTTCCAGTCCTAGTTGTGAAGACAAAACAATATATGGTTTTATTGCATAATCTTTAGATAATCCTCATAAAAATCTTGCAAAGCTAAACTGAATTTTCTCCCCAACTTTCAAGTTAAATCTTATGATCTTAAAATCTCAAAATTATTGCTTGATCCCCTGAATATTCTTTCTGTGTAGATGTTTGGAAAGTGTACTTTGTTTCCCAAATCAAGATTTCGTAGAGGAAAAATATTTCTTAAGAAAAATAAAAAATTTAAAAATAGAGGGAAGTTCTTCCAACTTTGAAAATCAACTAAAGTAACTTTTTTTTTTTTTGGTTTTAGTTTGTTTTGTTTCTCAGATTTCAAGTCAAGAATTGTTATTTTTCCCCATAAGAACCTCATTAGTGTGTCTGACCACAGTTCTTAGGAAGACACATTTGGTACTGCTTGGGAGCTAACACTTGTGTGTCAGAGCTTCCTGCCAAGTCTGGTTGTTCTTGGCAAAAAAAAAAGAAAGAAAGAAAGAAAGAAAATATCACTTTGATGTGAACTCAGATTGAAGCTGATGTCCAAAGTCTGTGGCCTACATTTTAAAGAGAAATTGTAAAAGAACTAAAGCATCTCACCAATTGATCCTGAATCCTGGCCTCCTCTTCTTTTTAAATTGCAGACTGATAGAAGAGTTGCCCTATTCTGTTTCTCCCATTTTTGTAGAGTTCTGATTTTCTGAACTTTGTAACAGCCACTGTACAGGATACTGAATATTGATGTTAAAAGGAAATTATCTGTTTGGCTTTAAATAATGTACCTGTGTAATTTTCATCTTGTCATGTCTGACTCATATTCAAGTAGTTATCCTTTTAGTTTGGTTAACTAGTTCTATAATTTAGTTTTGAGTCTGAGGGTGAAACAGTAATATTTTGGTAGTATTGAAAACAAGAAGCACTGTTTTTCAAGTTTGCTGTCATGTGTTAGTGCTTGGCACATAGTAAGTGTTCAATATTTAAATGAATTATGAAAAGTGAATGAATAAAAATTGCCATTTTTGTAGGTCAGAATTTCATTTGATTCAACCTAATACTTGCTCCATAGGGGTACTGTAGGAATTAAATAATGTATCAGGTGGAAATTGTATACACAACAGAAATACAATTAACAGTGGCTTGAATAGTTAGGGATTTATTTCTCACATATGATAAGAAACCTGGAACTTGGCAGCCCAGGGTTGGGGCATCTACTAACGTGTGGTTTTCATATTTATGGTTTCAAGGTTGCTGTTCTTCTGGCAAGTCTAAGGAGAAGGAGAAGGAAGTAGCATATTCTTTTTCAGAAATCTTTTCAGTAGGTTTCCACTATGTCTCATTACTGAATCTCATGGCAACTCCTTGCTGCAATAGAGTCTAGAAAGTTAGGGAATTTTTTATTGGACACATTTTGCCTCCAAACAAAATCAGTGGCCTATTAGTAAAGGAGAACAGAATATTTATTGAGTAGGGCTAGCCGTGTCCGCCAGCAGTGAGATAATCCATGTAAAATGCTCAAAATGTCAGACACAGAATAACCACTAAGTAAATTGTAGCTGTTTTGCTTATTTATCAACTAATATTATTTCCCTCTTGCACCTCTCTCAGTAACCAAACCAAAAATGGAAGCCTACCTACCAAGATGTGTTTAAGTTTTAATATCTTTGCCTTCTATCCATGAAATTGTATAAAAGCAATTACATTTTTTAATTTAGCAAATGTTGAAATATCTTTGTTTCCTCTTTTTTTTTTTTTTTTTGCTGTACGCGGGCCTCTCACTGCTGTGGCCTCTCCCGTTGCGGAGCACAGGCTCCGGACACACAGGCTCCGCGGCCATGGCTCGCGGGCCCAGCCGCTCCGCGGCATGTGGGATCTTCCGGGACCGGGGCACGAACCCGTGTCCCCTGCACCGGCAGGCGGACTCTCAACCACTGCGCCACCAGGGAAGCCCTGTTTCCTCTTTTTAATATCCAAATTATTCAAGTTCTTCAATCTTGTCACTATTTCCTTTTAAAAAAAAAATTATCAGACCCTTGTTAAACATGTATTATGACCCAAACATTACACTAGATACTAACTTAACTTACTTTGAATATTGAATAAGACGTGCCCCAGTGTCATAAGAATATGGTGATCCTATAATGTATCATCTAAACTAGGACCCTTTGAGAGTGAAAGAGAGAATTAAAATAATTATCCAGTGTTAACTGCTCTAAACTGGCAAATCCAATACTCCCAATCAAATCTGGAAGTAAGGTCACTCTGCTTAAAGTTCAGTGTCTTTTGGGGAGAGACAGACATACAAATAAGTAATAATGATACAATGAGTTAAAATTAATAATACTGGCGTCTACTGGGTGCTAAGGAAACGCAAAGGAGGAAGTAACTCATCCTCCTGGGGGTAATCAGCTTTCTTAAGCTGGACTTCATGTACAGGGTCAATTTCTGCACTACCCTATATGCACATCTTCATTTGACTTGCTGGTGCAGCCCTCATGTGACTTGCACTATTTTGCAGTTGTGGATGCAGGTTTAGAAACTCCACAGGCAGTGTTGGGCATGGGACCTGCACATTGGCCAAACTAGAGCTCTGGGGGCTCAGGCCAGTCCAGTTGTTACCTAGAACAGCCTAGTGTGGAAGAGTGACAAACAGTACGTGGATGTTAATGCTCCATGGAGCAAACTCAGACCAGCCGGGAACAGTGAATGAAAAGGCATGAACAGATAGATTCTTTTGTCCTCCTTTCCCACGAACAGACTGTCTTGAGTTTGTAAGGTCTCTTTGAGAGCCTCAATCATTTTGTAGCAATCATCTGCACCTATTATCAGGGGTGCCCAGATAATGGACCCACCCACCCCTCATATGCTTTCCCTTCTTTCTTGCCTCATTCCCCCTCTCCTGTTCTCACTTTCCTCTGGGATTGTACCAAGACTAAAATATCTCTCTTTATCTTATTCTTTGTATTCTGTCCCTGAGTAAACTCAGAAAAGGGACAGTAAACCTTGAACTCCGTCCCTTCCATTTCACTTTCAGCAATCTACCCGGAACCTGTGTCTCAGAGAGGGTCCTTTACAAGTAGTAAAAGTGTTTTTGGTAAATAAGCACATTTTTTTTTTTTGCGTGACTGAGATCAGGAACTAGCTGTGGGCTCTCCGCTGTGGAGGCATCATGACTGGATAAAGAAGTCTCATAAAGATACAGATGTAGATGCAGTGGCTGCCCACCCAAGTGAGTCTGCTATTTTCCTACGGTTTTAGATTTTGCAGAAAGGAGAGCTGCCAATACTGGGAGGATACTCCTGGGTCAGTGCGTGCCATTCTGAAGAATGTCAGCTCTGAAAGAAGCAAATTCAGGAAGCACCCTCTGGCTATTGAATTGTGGTTAACTGGGCCAGTTTAGTGCTCCCTGCCCTGGCACCACATTCTTCTTATTCACAACAGACAGCAGTAGTGGCTAAAATGTGTTTCAGGGATTGATAATAATGTAGGACATCAAGAGTATGAAAAGCACATGTGCAATATCTATGTCAATTTAATGTCCATTCCTAAAAACTGCTTTACTCCATTGGCAAAAACGTCATTGCTAGTGACAAATAGCAAAAATTTGATGTAGACAGATGATACTAGGGTTATGTAATATTTCATTGCTCTATAAACATGAAATGCATGCTATTTATATATCTTCAAATGAATTAAAAAAAAACAGGATATGACCTTGAATCGCAAGGAATGATTCCTTCTTATATATGTTGTTCCAAGCACCTGTTAACACTTCTGAATCTTAAACCTGTTTCCTTTTATGTGAGTTGTGAAAATAGTTACCCTAATGCATTTTAAAATTTTAATTTGGAACAGTATAATAGTGTAATATAATTATGCAAATATAGTATTTTGTAGACTTAACACAGGCAAAATTTCTTATCAGATATTTGGGAAGCAGGGAGTTGGCTTGATTTTTATTTTTTTAATTTTATTTATTTATTTATTTATTTATTTTTTGCGGTACGTGGGCCTCTCACTGTTGTGGCCTCTCCCGTTGCGGAGCACAGGCTCCAGGCGCGCAGGCTCCAGGCGCGCAGGCTCAGCGGCCATGGCTCACAGGCCCAGCCGCTCCGCGGCACGTGGGATCTTCCCGGACCAGGGCACGAACCCGTGTCCCCTGCATCGGCAGGCGGACTCTTAACCACTGCGCCACCAGGGAAGCCCTTGGCTTGATTTTTAAATGGAGCTAAACTCATTTTAGTAGCTTCCAAACCCATGAAAAACTGTCTGAAAAAGAGGAAGAAAGAAAAAAAGAAAAGAAAAGGAATCTTAATGGAAAGAATCAGAAAATTGCTTTGAAACCATAGCTGAGTGAAGAGACAAATATAAAAATGTAGGAAGAGGAAACTGGGTATTTGCTTTTAATTAAGCCTAGATCCTCTTCTTGGCTACCTGGTGTACATTTTAGATAAGTCACTTAGCTGAGCTCTTTTATTGGTCTTGGGATCTATTTCATTGCTCACTACAAATTCTAAGGTGGTTTTAGTATGATTTATCTATCTGTTACTTCAGGGGTTAACAGCCTCCTAAATTTAATTACTGTTGCCTCACACTTAAAGAAAAAAGAGTTCTTTCAGGTAAAATTGCATTTTATGTAAGTGAAGTAACTCAGTTTTTCATTCCTTTAAATGAAGTCTTTGCTTCTACAAGTTTCCAACACTGAAAACAAACCAAAAAAGGTGATCAAAAAATTATCTTCTCTGTCATTTCTTCTAAATATTCTTTGCCAGAAATATCTCTACTTTGAGGTGTCACTTAGAGTTTGCCTTAGGCTTGGGGTGCTCTTTATTTCTTTAATAGTGTTTTACAAGCAAGAAAGAACTAATTTAATTTCTTTAATGTGTAATTTTCATAATGGAAAGTTTTTTCCCTGCAGAAGATTTGGGAAACTTACCTCAGGAAGATTTGTATGGCTTTCCTAAACAGAAGTTAGAACATGTGGATCATCAGTGAGTGGGGGAAAATAATGTATCTGAGGTTCTCTCCAGGATTATTTTCCTTCTCAGGGGCATAGAGACATCACTGATGCTAAGGTAATACCTGGCACATAAGGAATTCTTGGTAAATGCCATATGCCTAGTACACGATAGATACTCAAGAAATATTTACTGAACATGTATCCAATGAATGAATATATAATGAGCAAACATTAATTAAATGAATTCCTACAGTTTATCTCTTGCCAGTGTCTCCTTCCACATCTCCAGTCTCTTAATCAGGAAAAAAAACCCCAAAAACCTAGATGACACCATAGAGGACATTCCTGCTGAAGTAAGGAGTCTTTCATGGGTGTGTTTCTGTTTAGTTGCTCCTTCTCTTTGCACCTGTGATACCTTGTTCTTGTCTTTATCAAAACTTTTTAGCTCCTCTGTCTTTATTAGAATATACAGAGAAAAAGAGCTTGGGATGTGGGGTACAGTACATATAACTTGGATGGTGTAGTGACCCATCTTCAAGGTTATGGTCAAAAAGTTTGAATCTGTTTTTCTGTCTTGAAAAGTATACACAGTTTTGCACTTAGCTGAAGACATCAAGAGCGTGTTTCATAATTTATGTAGCTTGTTTCATCTATTTTTCAGGGTGGTATCACCCTTACAGTTTTACAATTTGTTTTTCTTATATTTGGGGGCACCAAGTTGAGATTTGGTGAATAGACAGGTTGGGGAGGGGGAGTGGGATTGAATTCACTGTGAATCTCCATTTCTAGAACTTTCTGAGGATGTTCTTATTCTTTGAATATCTAAAGACCTGTAAAGAATTAAGTACCCATTAAATATTTATCAACTTAATTACTATTTTTAAAAAACAGGTTGAAAAAATTGATAAAAGGATTTTTAAAATTGAGGACAAAGTTCCACTTTAGCCGGATTTTTCTAGGGATTTTTCTTTGTGTATGAAACCCACTTGTTAATTGCTCAGCTCTCTTCTTAGTTTTATCTCTGAAGACAGAGCCAAGGTCCTCAAGAATATTATATTGATTATTAACATTTTCTTAAGTATTTCCTGTAAGTATGAAGTACATAATGATAGTTGATATACACTGACATAATAGTGGTTAAAAAATAGAAAAATGATTCTGTTTTCATTATTTCCCATGCTACTGAAGTAACCTTGTTTTTGGAGACCAGCTACATCTCTCACTGCGAAAATTTTAGTAATCTGCTTATCAAGGTCAGGTTAAAAGGCATTGCCAGATTTTTATGCAGACTAAAACACACTGATACACTGAAGTACTTTTCTACTGTGAGTGGAAAATGAATGTAAAACAGAGAAATTAAGTAACTAACATGATACAGTGGGGAAAACATGAAAAACACCAGACTGGAAAAAATAGTTGAGCTGATGTTTTCAGTTCTCTTGACAACCAAGTAGGCAAATTGATTAATGGTGCAGATTGCAGGCAATTCAATGGCCACATGAATGGATGTAAGCAGATCATAATCACCTGACAAACTGTGGTCCAAATGTTCTGCTTATGAAATGGGAATAACTGACATTAGTGCTCACACCCTAGCTGAACCAATACACCCATTAACCTCAGATTAGACACGTAGAGAAAGCAGTTTTAAAAATCCCTAAGACACAGTCTGTTTAAAATACAGTACGAATCTACTAAATTATCAGAAAATAAATTAAGAATATAAATTGACTTGTAAATAAGAAGCCCTAAGTGAGAAAATACAGAAATATTCTCATCAGATTGTTGCCTTCTTTCCCAGAAATAGGCAAATGACTGCAGTTCTAATTTTGGATCACTAGTTGTACATTCTATGATTGTTGTTTGTTGGTTCCACTTTTATATTTCCAGCCATTTATCAGAAGCTAAGGAGACCTATTAATCATTTTCTCTAACTGCTCAACTACATAGTGTATCAATTGTAGTCTTGAAATAAGATACATGAGGTAAATGATTTGACATGAATTGTGGCCTGATGAACCAAGAAAAAAGATCATCTACACATGGTAGATGTAATAATGCCTACCTTGTGTTTAAAATGCATGTTTGCTGGACTTTTCTGATTTGCCATTTCCTTCATATTGGCTTTCTGAAAATAGCACAGATTATAGAAAAAGGAAGTCTAATCCAAATTAAATTGCATATTGCTTGTAAAACAAGAATAAGGGTTCCAGGTAACAGTAACACTATTCTTTTTAGTGTCTTTGAGTTTTTCTTGAAGGAAGTACCAAATCTTGCCTGTACGGAGTACATTACAGTTATTATTGATCTTATGTATGAAGCAGACTTCTGTGCAAGGTTACGCAGCAGCATAGGAAGAATTATACATTTGACTGAATGACCAAGGGCTTTTAGTAAAAGCCTCTGTTTTGTCTGAGTAAGTCCAGAAAAGAATATGTTAATATAAGAAACTTTTAGAAGATGGGTTATTTATCCACTAAGTGTTTATAGTAATTGAATGGGCAATAAAACGTGATTGGGAGGCCTTTAAAAATATGAATATGGGGCCTCCCTGGTGGCGCAGTGGTTGAGAGTCCGCCTGCCGATGCAGGGGATACGGGTTCGTGCCCCGGTCTGGGAGGATCCCATATGCCGCGGAGCGGCTGGGCCCGTGAGCCATGGCCGCTGGGCCTGCGCATCCGGAGCCTGTGCTCTGCAACGGGAGAGGCCACAAGAGTGAGAGGCCCGCATACCGCAAAAAGAAAAAAAAAATATATATATGAATATGAAACATAATGATATACCTAATTTATAGTGTCTAACAGACGAGTCTACATCTTTAATCTGGATTTGCGCAGAGTGCTGAACAGTTGCACAGTGAAAGTGTAGCTCTCTAGAGTACCCACTTGGGTCACCAAGGGCCAAACCAGAGTTCTCATTGCATTATTCCCTTGATATTTTAGTGCATGATCGATAAATACATTTACCACCACTTCCTGCTTCTGTACCTGTGCATTGTCAATGATATTGCTAGGAGATTATGACCTTGTTTTTCAGTGAGCCAAACAACCTCAGCATTCTTCCCAAAACACTCCTGCAATTTAATCAGAGTCAGCATAGGCTTGAAGGATTGATCCCTGGTTATTTATTGTGATCTAGAGCAACTACTTCTTTATACCTCAGTTTTCTCATCTGTTAAAAGGCTAAGAGAGGTTGCGATAAAATATAAGCAAAATACATTATTCAGTAATTTTTTAGGAAAACTGCACCCACTCTATACTCCCTAGGTATAAGGGTTTTAATATAACAATTGGAGGCTTACACTGGAAGAATTTGGGAAGGAAAGACCAGAAGAGCCCCCTCTGATGATCTCAGCCTGAAGTTATGAAGCAGGTGGTCCTTAAGAGCTCCCTGGAAAGGCTGCTGTGACTCTCCTGTCTGTCCATATGTCTGGCTGCAAGTGTCTCAGAAGAATAATGCTCATCCTTCCCTCCTACCCCCCATTTTCATGTAAAAGCCACTCACTGAAAATTTAAATTTGAATCATGAAGGGAAAGGGGCGTTAGGAAATGTAGTTTCCAATTTATCCTCTGTGAGGTGAGCTTGTAAGGAGGTGGTAAAGATGTTGAATTGAGCTCAGCTAATAGTTAAGAACAAACGTCCCACAAAACAGGTACTTTGGAGGCATTTCTGTGGGAAGATAATTCGGGTAGAAAAAACATTGAGAGAAGCAAGAAGAACTATAATCCTGCAGCCTGAGGAATAAAAATCACATTCACAGAAAGACAGACAAAATGAAAAGGCAGAGGACTATGTACCAGATGAAGGAACAAGATAAAACCCCAGAAAAACAATTAGATGAAGTAGAGATAGGCAACCTTCCAGAAAAAGAATTCAGAATAATGATAGTGAAGATGATCCAGGACCTCGGAAAAAGAGTGGAGGCAAAGATCAAGAAGATGCAAGAAATGTTTAACAAAGACCTAGAAGAATTAAAGAACAAACAAACGGAGATGAGCAATACAATAACTGAAATGAAAAATACACTAGAAAGAACCAGTAGCAGAATAACTGAGGCAGAAGAATGGATAAGTGACCAGGAAGACAGAATGGTGGAATTCACTGTCACAGAACAGAATAAAGATAAAGAATGAAAAGACATGAAGACAGCTTAAGAGACCTCTGGGACATTAAACGCACCAACATTCGCATTATAGGGGACGCAGAAGGAGAAGAGAGAGAGAAAGACCCGAGAAAATATTTGAAGAGATTGCAGTCATAAATTTCCCTAACATGGGAAAGAAAATAGCCAGCCAAGTCCAGAAAATGCAGAGGGTCCCAGGCAGGATAAATGCAAGGAGAAACATGCCGAGACACATACATAGAAATCAAATTGAGAAGAACTAAAGTCAAAGAAAAGTTATTAAAAGCAGCAAGGGAAAAATGACAAAAAACATACACAGTAATTCCCATAAAGTTAACAGCTGATTTCTCAGCAGAAACTCTACAAGGCAGATGGGAGTGGCACAATATATTTAAAGTGATGAAAGGGGAGAACCTACAACCAAGATTACTCTACCTGGCAAGGATCTCATTCAGACTTGACAGAGAAATTAAAACCTTTGCAGACAAGCAAAAGCTAAGAGAATTCAGCACCACCAAACCAGCTCTACAACAATGCTAAAGGAACTTCTCTAAGTGGGAAACACGAGAAGAAAAGGACCCACAAAAACAAACCCAAAATATTCAACAAAATGGTCATAGGAACATACATATCAATAATTACCTTAAACGTGAATGGATTAAATGCTCCAACCAAAAGACACAGGCTCGCTGAATGGATACAGAAACAAGACCCATGTATATGCTGTCTACAAGAGGCCCACTTCAGACCTAGCAACACATACAGACTAAAAGTGAGGGGATAGAAAAAGATATTCCATGCAAATGGAAATCAAAAGAAAGCTGGAGTAGCAAAACTCATAATAGATAAAATAGACTTTAAAATAATGTCACAAGAGACAAGGAAGGACGCTACATAATGATCAAAGGATCAATCCAAGAAGAAGATATAAAAATTATATATGCACCCAGCATAGGAGCACCTCAATACATAAGGCAAATGCTAATAGCTATAAAAGAAGAAATCAACAATAATAGTGGGGGACTATAACACCTCACTTACACCAATGGACAGATCATGCAGGCAGAAAATTAATAAGGAAACACAGGCTTTAAATGACACAATAGACCAGAGAGATTTAATTGATATTTATAGGACATTCCATCCAAAAACAACAGATTACACTTTCTTCTCAAGTGCTTATGGAACATTCTCCAGGATAGATCACATCTTAGGTCACAATATCAAGCCTCGGTAAATTTAAGAAAACTGAAATCATATCAAGCATCTTTTCCAACCACAATGCTGTGAGAATAGAAGTAAATTACAGGGAAAAAATGTAAAAAACAGAAACACACAGAGGCTAAACAATACGTTACTAAATAACCAAGAGATCACTGAAGAAATGAAAGAGGAAATCAGGAAATACCTAGAGACAAATGACAATGAAAACATGACAATCCAAAACCTATGGGATGCAGCAAAAGCGGTTCTAAGAGGGAAGTTTATAGCAATACAATACTACCTCAAGAAATAAGAAAAATCTCAAATAAACAACCTAACCTTAAACCTAAAGCAATTAGAGAAAGAAGAACAACCCCCCCACACAAAGTTAGCAGAAGGAAAGAAATCATCAGATCAGAAATAAAGGGAAAAAAATGAAGGAAACAATAGCAAAGATAAATAAAACTAAAAGCTGGTTCCTTGAGAAGATAAACAAAATTGATAAACCATTAACCAGACTCATCAAGAAAAAAAGGGAGAAAACTCAAATCAACAGAATTAGAAATGAAAAAGGAGAAGTAACAGCTGACACTGCAGAAATGCAAGGGATCATGAGGGATTACTACAAGCAACTATATGCCAATAAAATGGACAACCTGGAAGAAATGGACAAATTCTTAGAAAAGCACAACCTTCTGAGACTGAACCAGGACAAAATAGAAAATATAAACAGACCAATCCCAAGCACTGAAATTGAAACTGTGATTAAAAATCTTCCAACAAACAAAAGCCCAGGATCAGATTGCTTCACAGGTGAATTCTGTGAAAAATTTAGAGAAGAGCTAACACCCATCCTTCTCAAACTCTTCCAAAAAATTGCAGAGTGAACACTCCCAAACTCATTCTACGAGGCCACTATCACCCTGATACCAAAACCAGAAGAAGATACTACCAAAAAAAAAAAAATTACAGACCAACATCATTGATGAATATAGATGCAAAATTCGTCAGCAAAATACTATCAAACAGAAACCAACAACACATTAAAAGGATCATACACCATGATCAAGTGGGATTTATCCCAGGGAGGCAAGGATTATTCAATATATGCAAATCAGTCAGTGTGATACACCATGTTAACAAATTACAGAATAAAAATCATATGATCATCTCAATAGATGCAGAAAAAGCTTCTGACAAAATTCAACACCTATTTATGATAAAAATTCTCCAGAAAGTGGGCATAGAGAGAACCTACCTCAACATAATAAAGGCCATGTATGACAAACCTGAGCAAACGTCATTCTCAATGGTGAAAAACTGAAAGCATTTCCTCTAAGATCAGGAACAAGACAAGGATGTCCTTGGAAGAGTCATCCAATGACATCCAATTGACTCTTGATTGGAAGAGTCAATATTTTGAAAATGACTATACTACCCAAAGCAATCTACAGATTCAGTACAGTCACTATCAAATTACCAATGACATTTTTTACAGAACTAGAACAGAAAATCTTAAAATTTGTATGGAAACACAAAAGACCCCAAATAGCCAAAGCAATCTTGAGGGGAAAAAATGGAGCTGGAGGAATCAGACTCCCTGACTTCAGACTATATTCCAAAGCTACAGTAATCAAGATAATATGGTACTGGCACAAAAACAGACATATAGACCAATGGAAGAGGATAGAATGCCCAGAGATAAACCCATGCACCTATGTTCAACTAATCTATGAAAAAGGAGGCAAGGATCTACGGTGGAGAAGAGACTGCCTCTTCCATAAGTGGTGCTGGGAAAACTGGACAGCTACATGTAAAAGAATGACATTAGAACACTCCCTAACAACATACATGAAAATAAACTCAAAATAGATTAAAACCTAAATGTTAGACTGGACACTGTAAAACTCTTAGAGGAAAACATAGGAAGAACACTCTGACATAAACCACAGCAAGATCTTTGTTGACCCACCTCCTAGAGTAATGGAAATAAAAACAAAAATAAAAAATGAGACCTAATGAAACTTAAAAGCTTTTGCATAGCAAAGCAAACTCTAAATAGGACAAAAAGACAACACTCAGAATGGGAGAAAATATTTGCAAATGAATCAACAGAGAAAAGATTAATCTCCAAAATATATAAACAGCTAATGAAGCTCAATATTAACAAAACAACCCAATCGAAAAATGGGCAGAAGACCTAAATAGACCTTTCTCCAAAGAAGGCACACAGATGGCCAAGAGGCACATGAAAAGCTGCTCAACATCACTAATTATTAGAGAAATGCAAATCAAAAACAATGAGGTATCACCTCACAATGGTTGGAATGGGCATCATCAGAAAATCTACAAATAACAAATGCTGGAGAGGGTGTAGAGAAAAGGGAACCCTCTTGCACTGTTGGTGGGAATGTAAATTGATACAGCCAGTATGGTGGTTCCTTAAAAACTAAAAATAGAATTACCATATGACCCAGCAATCCCACTACTGGGCATATACCCAGAGAAACCCATAATTCAAAAAGTCACATGCACTCCAGTGTTCATTGCAGCACTATTTACAATAGCCTGGTTATGGAAGTAACCTAAATGCCCATCGACAGACAAATGGATAAAGAATTTGTGGTACATATATACAATGGAATATTACTCAGCCATAAAGAAGAAAGAAATTGGGTCATTTGTAGAGACGTGGATGGACCTCAAGACTGTCATACAGAGTGAAGTAAGTCAGAAAGAGAAAAACAAATATCGTATATTAACGCATATATGTGGAATCTAGAAAAATGGTACAGATGAACGGGTCTGCAGGGCAGAAATAGAGACATAGATGTAGAGAACAAACGTATGGACACCAAAGGGGGAAAGTGGAGGGAGGGGTGGCTGGTGGTGATGGGATGAATTGGGAGATTAGGACTGACATATATATACCAATATGTATAAAATAGATAACTAATAAAAACCTGTTGCATAAAAAAAATAAAATTTAAAAAAAAGGAAGGAAAAAAACATTGAAGATTTAGAGTCAGGCCTGTGTTCCTATAGTGATTTTGCTACTCACTAGCTCAGTGGCTTTGAACAGCTAGCATTATCTTTCTAGGTTTCAGATTCTTCTCCACTTATCCTTTTATGAGAACTAAGTGAGATAATGTATGAAATGCAGCTTGACTTTGCTGTATAAACATGGTCGATTGCTCTTCCAGATATTTGGCAGTATCACAGTACTTAAAGTTACATTTACGAAGGGTGTTCAAATACTCTGTTAGTCTGCAATACTATTTTAATAAATACTTAAGAAAATGTTTGGTTGCAAAAGTCAGTACTACCATTTTTTTAAAGCATTAGTTGAATGTCTGTTTTGAGGCTTAAATCAAAAAGTAGAGTTTACCATCCAGTAAAGAAATATATGCTATCATGTGGTAAAAAAAAGAGGAGCTATTTCTAATAGACTTGTCACCACTTCTCTGATCTCTAACTTATGAAGAGGCAATATTTGAACAGAGACTTGAATGAAAGTGAGAAACAAAAGCCGTGAGAAGTTTTAAGGTGATACATTTCCATACAATGAGAACAAGTGCAAAGATTGCAAGCTAAGTATGAACTTGGAATGCTTGAGGCATAGCACCCATAAATAGAAAATACTTAGGAATTTTACTAAAGGTATTTATACTCTCTGTACATAATGCATAAGTTGGTATAAATTTTTCTAATTCATCTTTTATTATTTGGTAGAGTTTGGTTTTACATTTTTGAAGTATCATTTTAACTGTCAATAATTAAATTTACAGACACATTTTTATCAATATCTGCCTAACATTTTCTTTTTCATCCAATAATTTTCCACTTTATTTTTCCTCTGGCTAAAATACATTTTTTTTGTCTTATAGTGAAACTCTCTTGTCTACTTTTTGTGTCTACTTTCTGTTGTTGTTAGTATGCTTATTCTTAAGGGATAGCTTTGCTGGGTATAAAATTGTAGGTTACCAGTTATTTTTCTCTCAGCACTTTGCAGATATTACTGAGTATTGTTAAATTGTCTTCTAGGTTTGATTGTTGCCACATGAAAATTTACCAGTTCAAAAATTATTCTTGGTAGATGAATGGTCTTTTCTTTTTGATAATTTAGGATTTTTCCCTTTTCTTTAATATTCTGCAATTTTGTGGTATGTGTCTAGATATGGAATTTGTTTTTATGTTTCTTTTTTGGCATTCAAAATAAATTTATAATGTGAAGATACATGGTTTCCTCAGTTTGAATGTCTCACCTATTTCTTGAAATATTGTCTGTCTGTCATTTCCTCCCTTCCCTTCATTTAGAAATCAATTTGGACTTAGGTTAGAGCCTCTCAGATTATCCTCTGGCCCTCAATCGTTCTTTATTTATCTCTATGTAATGCACTTTAGTGAATTCATCAGTTCTTAAAATTCAGTAGTTCTATCTTTGTGACTACTTCAGCATTTATACAATTTATTGAGACTTCTAAGTTCATTTTTTTAATTCCCATGGCTTTTAATAAGCTTTTCACATAGCCACTTTTTTCATTCTTCATTTCTCCATGCTTTACTTTGTAATTTCTTTCTCACTATGGAAGAGTATCCTTGCTTTAAAGATAGTCAAAGTGCTCCCTAAAGTTAATTTTATATGGAATAAATTGTTGTCTTAATTGTTGATTTTCTTGGTTGTAAACAGTGCCCTTTTTTGGTCTCTTTATATACTGTGTTTGAAGAGAGTACTAGCTTCAAGTCTTGGCTTCAGGTAGTAACACTGGCTTCTGCCTGCTATCTCACATGAAGCATTTCTAGACCCCGTTAACCTTTCAAGAGCCAAGATTCTGTCCAGCCTGTTCCAGAACCGAGCAAACACTGAATTTCAGTTCTACTACTGCTCTGTATTTCTGGTCCACTTCTAGTACATGAAGGCGTTTGAGTGGTTTTTTGAGCTGAGTTATTTCTAGTTGATTTTACCTACCATTGCTCTGTTTTGGGGAAAGAGGTGTTTAAGTGTGAACTTACAGAGCCATCTTAGCCAGATGCCTTTTGAGACTTAATTAAATGTCTTATGTTTTCATAAATCATCTTTCTTCAGACATTTTAATAATTCATAGCCATAAGTTTCCTGCTGAGTATATGAATGAACTACAGATACTCTGTGATAGTCTTGATTTTAAGTACTTTATCTCAATAAAGAATGCACATGCAGTAACTAAATTTGTTTATTATCATTATTTGTTTCCCCAAAGATTTTACATACAATTGTATGTGATTTAAGTTGCACTCCTTTCTTAGAATTTTTAAAATAAATTTAGAAATCAGAATTTTTGACAGGACATATAGTATTGTTCACGTATTTTGGTTCTGCCAAAATAACTTTATTTAAAATCCATAGCAACTCTACACATCTCTCATGCCTCAGACATTGTTTTCTCATTCCTCACTCAAGCTGCAGCTCTTTCCACACCAAAATAACCCATTAAATTGAAAATTGGAGTGTCTGTACTGGTAACCTGACTGCACGGAAACCACCAGTCTTCCCCCTTCACCAGTACTGAAGGATTTGCCACCGTGCATCATGTAATCAGCCCAACACTGCTTATAATATCTGAATTTGAAAACTTATTTAGGAAAAAAAAAACCCGTTTTCATTGCAACCCAGGAACTCTTCATGCTAAAATTGTGAAGTGTGAAGAGACATTATTTGGGAGCTCTTGGTTCAGTGTCCTGATGGAAGCAGGTACACGTGAACAACTTTAATTTGTGCTAAGAAAGATGTCTGTCTCATTTGAAGCAAGTCCTCTCTTTTATCCCCTAGGTTTTTCTATACTAAGTTATTTGGAGCATTCATAATTTTTAAAAGATAAAATGTTTCTGAGGCATGGGTATCATTTGGAGTGAAAAGAAATTGCCTACTTCAGCCGTTGGTTATGTAGCAAATTCTGTCAGGCAAGTGGACTAATCTAAAGGGAGAGATTGTCATTTCTTTTTTTAATACTTGAGGTTAATGTTTAACTTCTTGATTTGTTTTTTTAAGTTTCTCAAAGTCAAAATAAATGGCAACATAAGATCTTAATGAGAAGGAGTCAGGAATACTACTTTGTATTTCTTCTAGTAAACAGTAACCTCAGCCAGGACTTTTAGCTTCCTTCTTTTGAGTGTAAAATTGCTGTATTAAACATTTTTCCTTTTGAATATGTATTTCTAATTGATCAGGGTCTAGGGTTTAAAGTCGCAAAATCTCAGAGTCCAAAATTATCAAAGTATATAGGATTTTAATTTTTTTCCTATCTTCTTGGTTCGAGTATCTTAAATATTTTATGAGAGTATGATCTGTTGTAAAACAGAGCTTCTATGAATCTCTTACTGTGTATTCATAGGCCATTTCTGACAGTCTATCATTTAAAGAACTGGAGTCCTCATCACAAGACTCAGCAGGCAATAGGAAACTGCCTGCCTGATAGCATTTCTGTTATCTCTTTTAATAAAAACTTAATTTCCTTTCTTCCCTCTTATACTGTCAGATATATCATACCTTATTTATTTTCCTGACAGCTACCGGTCAGCATGTAAGCACCCAAGAGTTGCTGTTTGGATTCCCACCATTTCTTCTTCCCCTCTTCCCATCCCCCTTTCTTGGCAAAGTCCTGGGAGAATGTGCGTCTGGGGCTGTTCCTGGGCAGGGCCAACAGAATTTCCATAAACGTATCACAGCTTGGCACAAAGAAGATGCTGAAGGAGCAGCCACAGCATGTACAGCCAAAAGCACTTGTGGAAATCCTAGGAATGTTAACCAAGAGACTTGTCCCAAGTCCCCAGACGCTGTTCTCATAGTACACTTAGTGTACTGTGTGACCGGACAAACAGCGCTTTCAGCTGCCTGGAGATTTCAGCCTGTGGTTTGAAGCATGACAGGATATGGCAGCCCTGACTCTGGATAATGTAGTACGATGCAACAGAATGCATCAAATTAGAAAATGGAAACTTTTCCTTCCCTGAACTGTAATTTAGCTGTCACTTGGCTTTAGAGCAGCTGAAAACAATTTTTTGAAAGTGAATGTTTATTTCCTGAAGTTTTGTGAATAATTACAGGCCTATTCTATACATGTTCGACATTCCACCCGCATCTCCCATAATTCTGTCAGCAGTGGCAGCACATGCATGCGGTGGTCTTTTGCATTAAAAGAGGCTGCTATTGAATGTGTGACACCTTTGATTTGAGGTGTGTGACATGCTTTACTTGTGACTCTCTTGTCAAGCTCAATACACTCCGTTAGCATATATTTGTGTGTGTGTGTGTGTGTTTCCAACCTCATTTTCTAAATGCTATGAGAAGGATCTACTGGGAGAATTCCTCATTTTACATCTGTCTTACCACAGGAAGAGAAGGGCAATGTAATGAATTTTTTATGATCCGTATTGCCTAGTATTCACTGAGACATCTTTGCCTTTCCAGAGGAAGCTTTCGACCCCACGTGATGAGGGAGTTTGTAACCTGATTCTATTGTTAGAATAATTATAGTCTTGGATTTTCCTCTCAACACCCAAGTTAGCTCAGCAAGTTTAGATATTTTGAACTTCTTGCACCTAGTCCTCTTAAAATACATGTTCTGCAAAATCAAGTGGTTGAAGGCCAAGGAGTTGGTCATAATACAGCTTTTATATTGTTGGAAAGAATGACTTAAATGTGTACCTGTGTATCAAGTTTTGCAGAGCTGAGGGTTATATACATATAATAGAATTATTGATGGGACATTGATCAGGATTTCCTGTTATAGGAATCCAGTCGAACATTACTTCTGTTGAATATTAGAATTAATATTTGGAAATAAGATTTTTATTATAATTAATAAAATAACTCTGACCTTGGAATTGCGTGGCATTTTGGATAAATACTTTTCACCAGGTTCTTTAGCATCATATCTGTTTTCCGCACCACCTTTCAGGGAAAATATTGTTATTATTCTTATTTCCCAGAGTGGGAAACTAAAATGAAGAGAAATTTCATAGCTCTTAGACTGAGCATGCATATGAGATTATCATGGTGCTCCTCTTAAAATATTAGGTTGGTTTCAGGGCAAACAACCTTTGCCTGTCACCAAATCCAGCATTTGATTCCTGGTGTTAGTGTTATGAATAAGCAACTGGAGTTTCCTGTTTTTTATTTTGCCATCCAGTCAAGGTCAAGATTTGTTGCTCTGTTGTGTGTTATTTAGGACTGTTTTCTACATCTCCTAATTATTAAAAAACCCATTTGATTCTAAATTTCCTGTGCTGTAGCAGTAGAATCAAAATTTTTGACAATGAGAACTTTATACTAGTGTCTGGTGGTTTGTGCATCTCTATGAGACTAAAGGTACTTCAGAATTAGCACAACGGTACATTGGCTTAAATTTAATGCTAGTACCATCTTTGAGATCTTTGAGCTGTACATTTTAGAAAATAACTGTTGGAAAAAGGCACCCGAACTTTTATTCCCATGGCTGTGAATGACAGCAGTGTTTTACTTTTGTCAATCTGATTCAATTGTAATAAACTAACATCTAAGGCATTGCCTTGAAGAACATACATATGCTGTGTGTATATATATATACACACACACATATAAATGTGTGTCTGTGTATGTGTGTGTGTGTATACACACACATACACACACACACATATATATATATAGGGAGAGAGAGGGAGAGGGAGAGAGAGAGATGTAGTTATATAATTATATATACAGGCTTACAGGAAAATCATTTATCTGTAGATGTAAGATACTGGTACACCATTATGAAAGCAAACCTCTGACCATTGCTCAGACACACCTGTAAAGGGGAGATGGATGGCTGATTTTCATCCAAATTAGTGTCATAGTATCTAGCACTTTTATTTTCAGAGAAGTTTCTTTCTATCACCTTTAAATTTTGATGCTCATTGCTTTGGAGAAAAACCCAAATTGGGAGATGAGGGTCGGTGTAAGAAATAGATTTTTCTATTGAATAGATAGTCAGAATATAAGTAGAGAGTGATGAAAGCAGTTCCATAAGTTTTCTTCCCTTATCATCACAACCTTGGTGATTTTATACAATTAGTGCAGACGTAGTACCATTTAACCATTTTGCAGTTGGAGAGTGGGTTACTGTTGACCACTATGATTTAAAGCCATAGTTATGCTCCAGCTCAGATCTCATATCTAAATTTCAGACCTGTTTAACCAATTGTTTGCTTAATATTTCTTTAGGTGTCTAATAGAAATTTCCAATGTAACATGCCCCAAACTGATCTTTCCCTCAGTATTTGTTCTACCTATGGTCTTCCCCCCCCATCTTAGTCAAATGGCAACTGTAGCTTTCTAGTTGCTCAAGCCAAAACCTTTAAATTATCCTTGTCTCCTCCCTTTTCTCCCCTCCCTCAAGTTGAATCTATCAGGAAATTTTCTTGATTCTAATTTCCAAATCTAACTAGAATGTAAATTACATATCTAGAATATAAATAGCATTCCACTGTTGCTACCATGCTTCAAGCCACTCCCATCTCTCACCTAGATTATTACAATATCTTCTTCATTGATCTTCCTACTTTGATATTAAGCATGATTACACTCCAGGGCCTTTGCATTGACTGCCATGTCTGCCTGGAACACACGCATATCAGCATGGCTCTCTCTCATCTATTTCAGGTCTTTACCAAACTATCAGTTTCACAATGAGGCCTCCCCTGACCTGAAGTCTCCTCCCACCAACTCTACAGTACCACTTACACTGTTCTTTTTTTCTTTTCTCCTGCATAATCTTTCATTATATTTTCTAATTACTTATTATGTTTACTGTGTAACATCTATCTCAGTCTACTTCAGTGGACGCTCCCCAGGAGGAAGAATCTTGCTCTATTTTATGCACTGATATATTCCAAGGGTCTCGGGCAGTGTCTGTACATCATAGGTGCTCAATAAATATTTGTTGAATGAAAGAAGGAATAAAACAGGTTTGGGTTGCATCTGTGTTACTTGAAATTTGGAAATTCCTGACATATATTCTGATAGTATTTTGTCACTACCTTCCACATTCCTCCCCATCCCCTGGCCAACATTAATTGTTCATAGACACATGAATGCAAATTCTCTGCTACATTGCATTTTACAATATGTAATATGGTACAGATCTAAACTAAAAGATATGGTCCCCACCCTCAAAGAGGGACAAGTGGTTGACAACAAACATAAAATGATAGTGTATGCGCTGTGTAATTCAGTGCAAAATTTTCATTTCCATAAGGGTTCAGAGGCCAGAGCCATCAGTAAAGGTTAGAATAATTATAGAAGGCTTCCTGGAACAGAAAAAGATCTTAAAATTGAAGAATAATATAAATAATGTAGTATATCATTGTTTTTATAAGGCCATGTCACATTTATATCCACTTACATTGTTGTTATGTGGAGTTTGGGTTTTCCATAGTAGGAATTATTGACACTAGCTCACAAACTGCTGATGAGGGCCTCTAAACAGAAAGGAAGGCTTGTCAACAGATTTCACATTCTGCTGAATTTACTTCAAGAACAAGGTATTGGGAGGAAGTAGAGGGGTCTATATGATTTTCATTCTGTAGTAAATCAGGCAAATCAAAACTCAGGGATATGATGTGGAAAGGCAAGTAGGAACCTCAGGCGTGTCAAGTTTTCCCTGGAGGGAAGCAGCATAGTCAGGCAAGCACAAAAGCCACATAATCACCTTATTCATGACTTTGAGTTCATCTCTGCTGGTATCGATTGGCAAGCACTTGCAAAGAGAAAGTAGTGAATGTCACTCTTAGAGAAGAGCTTAAATATATTAGCTAGTTAATTGAAAGGCTTCGACACATACCAGGCTTCAGGCAACCCAAGAATAAATCAAGTTGAAATTTATAGTAAGTGGAAATAGAACAGAGTCAGATCATCCCTGAATGCCTGTGTTTCATAATTTTTAAGTTCTGCTTTAAGTATTACATCCTATTTCTTGTAACTCTCATCTAGTGTATATATTTATTAACATTTCTCTTACTGTGCTTTAAAAATAGAATAACTTAGAGAAGGAAAACATGCCTAAAGAGTAGTTGTCTATGTAGTCTTCATGAGAAGGCTACCATGAAAAGCTGTGTGACTCAACCCTACTGAGTATTGCTGGCAGTCACGTACTGCAGTTTAAGGTTTCCTGGCTACTTAACATGCATTTAAGGAGCTTGGCACATTTAGTTATATACAGTGACTCAGGGACATACCAAAACCATATGGTTATAGTTTATCAACATAATAAAGATAGAAGGTAACTGTGGGCATGCTAGAACAATGAGGCCACTTCTTGACCAGGACATAGAATACGTGTCCATTCATTTATTCATTCACTCAACAAACATTTATTCAGTCCCTTCTGCTGCAACAAAAAATGATTTAATAAGTGCAGATGGGAAAAACCTGAGAAAGTCCAAAGTAAGGATGAGGAATTAAACGTTCTGTGTCTTAAAGGAGGAAACATTAATACTATGAACAGAGAGGTGTCATCATGTTGCAGTGAAGATTCTAGACAAGAAGGAAGGACTCTGGTTTAGGGGCAGGAAGTAGAAAAGGCCAGGCTAGGGATATAACAGGGAAGGATTAGGAGACAGAGATGAGATGAGACAACTATCTAACATAAATAGGCCATAATAATGATTGGATGAGAACGATGGGAAATTCTTTTTTGTCAAGTAATGAGAACAGAAGCCTGATTCTAGGATATGTCAGGAAAAAAATGGAGGCAGCAGATATAGGCTGCTTATTTGAAAAATTTGACAGCAAAAGGGGAAAAAAATGATAGCAGTAGCTAGAGAGGGCAGCTGGGTCAAGAGAACATTTTCTAGGAGAGCAGAGAACTATACATGTTTGAAGGCATAGGGTGAAAGCTGTAAGGAGGATTTGAAGATGCCTGAGAGGGCGGGAATCAATTGAGAATTAGAGTCTTGATGGTACTGGGAAGAGAGGAGCTGGGTGGCACAAAAGGAGCCCTGAGCTTTACAGGAGGAAAGGGACTTGCTTCTTGAGACAGAGACAAGGATAAGAAGTAAGCAAGTGGTGTCACTGAGTCGTTGTAGCTAAATGTACTTACAGATGATGACTTGGTTTTACCAGTGATGTAAATGCTAAAGGCAGTATCTGAGAAGGATAATGACTTCCTTCCATTTTACCTTATCATGACAACAAAAGCATGTTCTTAGGCCCACTTATAATGAAAACATCTCTCTCCTTTCCCAGTTTGATTTCCATTGAATATTAACTGTGATTTTTACCAAAATTTCTTCTCTTAAGCAGTCTTATTCTTTCATTTTTATGTAATCACTCTGCCAGCCACTTCAGTCTCCTGCATGCTGCTCTGTACCCCTAGAATCACCTCTCCCTATCATATGTTACTCTGGTTCCTTCTCTTCTAGGAAAGAACTCGTTTTCTCTCTTTAAATAAAGATCATCAGAAATTAACGTAATTTGATCCTTGCCTGTGTTGCCACCCTTTCTTGATTTTCAATTTGATTTTTACTTGAAGCATGATGTATTTGAAGATTAATAATAGCACTTTCCTTTCCTTTAATCATGGTCTGTTTTTCCATTTTCAAATACGAGCCATTTAAGCCAGTGAGTTTCAAAGGGGGAGGCAGACAACAACAGTGGGTGAGCAAGATGGAATACAGGGAAAAAAAATGAGAATTTACCTCTTTTTCAATCTAAAAATATGAAATAAACTAATTTTTTCTAATATTTAGCATGGAAAATGAACAAGGCCCTCTTAGCCAGTTCATATGTCGCAGTGTCATATGTCATATATGCTATACAAATATCCAATCTATTTTGGCATATTGCAATTTATGTGTGCCTGGTTCAGGAAATCTGTGCATTATATTACTCACTTTAATGAAAGACAATTCTTAATTAAAAAGTACAAGGGACTTTAAAAGATTCTGGCAGAAAAACCACAGATTAAAGTTTATACTCAATGCAATCACAAGCAAACAACTTAACGTTGGCAGAACTGTCGCTATCACTTCTCAAGTAAGTGCAACATTAGCCAATATTCACACACACACACAAAAATGAGCAAACAAAATGTAAACTAGTAGTTAGCCAACAAAAGTGAAACTATTAAGAAGACTGTTTCAAATATACGTTTATGCATATCGTTAGTTGAGATGGCTACAATCGAAGCATATATTCTGCCTTTAGATACTAGTTAATAATGATAGTACATGCATACTATTTATAAATAAATAAATATGCATGTGTTGGGGGATTTTGCTCAACATCATTTTACTAATAGTACTGTACCATAATAGTTTGGAGACCTCCGATCTAGTATATTTTTTACTGGAGAATATGAATAATTTTTTCGTGAAATAACAAAACATTAAGCTCCCTATAACTGTAAAATGTAGCTTTGAGCTTGCGTGGCTTTTAAAAATAATATGTCTCCTTAATCCACTACAAGCAGAATTCAAAAGAAGCCTCTTTATTGACAAAAATCAGTAAAATGCCCCAAGGGTGAAGACAGACACTCTGGTGAACTGCCACATAACAGAGGCATTAATTTTTTTAATTGAGTCACTATTGTATTTACATATCATAGTGTGTTCAAGTTCACATTGCAGACTCTTGGCCTTGATGGAAGGAAAAATGAATATTCTTTGGAAATTTAACTTATACCATAGCCTTAAACGTTCTCATTCTAAAGTCGCTTTTTTAGGGGCTTCAATATTGGACATGCCCATTTAGAGCTTAAAATTTCTCCTTGAAACACTCACAAGGGCTTAGGGAAAGGAGGCTTCTCAATGGTCTTGCTGTGCTAGGAGATAAATACTCTAATAATTTTGTCCTCAAAATTATCATGCATTGTGACCACCAGCCACACTCCATTTTCCATGATGATGTGGGAGATTTATTCTTTTCCATGAGTTAGCGTGGGGCACAATTGCAAATGTGATCCCATGGACTGTCATTGATTCAAGTGGACTGTTATATCCACCAGGAGTTCTATAAACTATTTTCCTTCCAGGATTTTAAAAGCTTTATACAGGCTCCCATGGGTAGATAACATTACATTCTAAAATTAAAGTGAGCCAGTTTTTCATTTTATTAATTTTTTTTTCAAAATTGAGAAGCTAGATCTATGAATCACTAGCTATTCCTCATCTACATGGTGATGAATACTTCTTTTTCCATTTTTTTATTGAGGTATAATGAACATATAACATTATTTCAGGTGTACAACATAATGATTTAATGTTTGTATATACATTGAGAAATGATTACCACAGTAAGCCCAGTTAACATCAATTACCATACATACTAAGAAAAATTTCTTGTGATGAGAACTTTTCAGATCTACTCTCTTAGCAACTTTTCAAATATGCGATACAGTATCATTAACTATTGTCACCATGCTGTACACTACATCTCCATGACTTATTTATTTTATAACTGGAAGTTTGTACCTTTTGACCCCCTTCACTCATTTCGCCCACTCCCCACCCCCCACCTCTAGCAACCACCAGTCTGTTCTCTTTATCTATTTTTCCTTTTTAGATTCCACATATAAGTGAGATAATATGGTATTTGTCTTTCTCTGACTTATTTCCACTTACTGTAATGCCCTTGAGGTCCATCCATGTTGCACAAATGGCAAGGTTTCATTCTCCCTTATGGCTGAATAATATTCCATTTTATATCTATATATATAGATATACACACACACATATACACCACATTTTTGTCAGTCAATCAATGGACACTTAGGTTGTTTCAATATCTTGGCTCTTGTAAATAATACTGCAGTGAACATGGGGGTGCATATATCTCTTTGAGTTAGAGTTTTTGTTTATTTTGGGTAAATACCCTGAAGTGGAACTGCTGGATCATATGGTAGTTGTATTTTTAATTTTTTGAGGAACCTCCATGCTGTTTTCCATAGTGGCTACACCAGTCTGCATTCCCACCAACAGTGCACAAGGGTTCCGTTTTCTCTACATCTTTGCCAATACTTCTTATAACTTGTCTTTTTGAATAGCCATTCAAACAGGTATGAGTGATACCTCACTGTGGTTTTTATTTGCATTTCCCTGATGGTTAGTGATGTTGAGAATCTTTTCATGTACCTTTTGACCATGTGTGGGTCTTGTTTGGAAAAATGTCTATTCAGATCTTTTGCCCATTATTTAATTGGATTGTTTTTTGCTGTTGCGTTGTGTGGGTTCTAATACTTTACTCCCTCTCTCTTTCTCTCTCTCTCTCTCTCTCTCTCTCTCTCTCTCTCTATATATATATATATATATATATATATGTATATATATATAATGATGTATACTATACAATTGAAAATACTACTATTTTTTAATTATAAAAATAATTTTTAAAATAAAAAGTGTCTATGGTAATGACTGCTTAGATTTACATAGTACCTGTTTAAAAGTTTTCAAAGTATTTTAGAACCTTATTAATTCACATTTCTCTCTGGAGTGGATAATGAACAGAGAGAGAATAGAAGCAATGAAGTCACATGATGCTCCCAAGCTTCATTAGTAAGCAATGAAGAAGCAAAGAATAGAATCAGGAGTCACCCTGTGACTGAGTTCCATTAGACCAAGAAGCTATCTAGGCAATAAAGTTAGAGTATTTAAAATAATGATCTCTTAACATTATATTCCACCTAATAAAACTAGTATCAACTAGACTATGTACTATCAAATTGTCTTTGTGTGGATTGCATAATTTTAAAGAACAGATTTCTTCTGAAGTAATAAGGATTCTGAGATGCTCCTGTTAGAATAAAATTTAGTAAAATAGCTAAGATAAACTGCTTGAGGCAATCTAGACTTTGACATACAAAAGATTATGGGCTTGGCAGAAGAGCTCAAAGAACATTCTCTCTGCCCAGGAACTCCAGGCTTTAATTATCAAAGAATGAGAGTGGGTAAAAGAGCTAAGGTAACCACTCTAAGGCACTGAGGCCCTTCTTGAGTATATGGCATTCTGCTTTCAAAAGAATAGAGAAAAAGGGAGAAGGTTGCAAAATATCTCCTGAGGTATGGAAAGCAGTTGGCGGGAAGCCTGGAGACCAAAGAGACTCTAGAGGGTAAAGTCAAAATCTTGTAACTGGGCAGTAAAATATGGTGATACCCCAGCAATTCTGAAAGCTGCTGGCTTGGCTGTGAAGCGCAGACATATATCTGGAATATCGTCAGTGCTCAGGTCCAGTCCTTGCTAATAAGAAGGCTGTAATTCCACCCTCAACATATTTTAAGCCAGTGGTGAGCTGAGTCAAACTAAATCAGCAACAAAGTTCAGACCCACCTAACCCGCTCATTTCACCTCTAGTATACTGACAGAAACAAGAACCTGCACCTTTCTGGAGGTAAACATTATTTGCTTTAGGTTCTATTGTTCTCTTATAGAATGTCTGGCATATACTTAAAGATTACAAGACACACAAGGCAAGAAAATGTCATCCATGGTCAAGAGAGGAAATAGCCAGTAGAAGCAGATCCAGACATGAACCAAATGTTTGAATCGTCAGATAGTGGCTTTAAGATCTGTATGATAAAAGATAATAAAAGATATAGTAGAAATTATGCACAACGTTCACGAAGACCTAGAAACAAATGACAGTGAAAACACGACGATCCAAAACCTATGGGATGCAGCAAGAGCAGTTCTAAGAGGGAAGTTTATAGCTATACAAGCCCACCTCAAGAAACAAGAAAAATCTCAAATAAACAATCTAACCTTATACCTAAAGGAACTAGAGAAAGAAGAGCAAATAAAACCCAAAGTTAGAAGAAGGAAAGAAATCATAAAGATCAGAGTAGAAATAAATGAAATAGAAACAAAGAAAACAATAGCAAAGATCAATAAAAGTAAAAGCTGGTTCTTTGAGAAGATAAACAAAATTGATAAACCATTAGCCAGACTCATCAAGAAAAAGAGGGAGAGAACTCAAATCAATAAAATTAGAAATGAAAAAGGAGAAGTTACAACTGACACCGCAGAAATACAAAGCAACCTAAGAGACTACTGCAAGCAACTCTATGCCAATAAAATGGACAACCTGGAAGAAATGGACAAATTCTTAGCAAGGTATAACCTTCCAGGACTGAACCAGGAAGAAACAGAAAATATGAACAGATGAACAGACAGATCACAAGTAATGAAATTGAAACTGTGATTTAAAATGTTCCAACAAACGAAAGTCCAGGACCAGATGGCTTCACAGGTGAATTCTATCAAACATTTAGAGAAGAGCTAACTCCTATCCTTCTCAAACTCTTCCAAAAAATTGCAGAGGAAGGAACACTCCCAAACTCATTCTATGAGGCCACCATCGCCCTGATACCAAAACCAGACAAAGATACTACAAAGAAAGAAAATTACAGACCAATATCACTGATGAATATAGATGCAAAAATCCTCAACAAAATACTGGCAAACAGAATCCAACAACACATTAAAAGGATCATGCACCAAGATCAAGTGGGATTTGTCCCAGGGATGCAAGGATTCTTCAGTGTACACAAATCAATCAGTGTGATATGCCATATTAACAAATTGAAGAAGAAAAACCATATGATCATCTCAATAGATGCAGAAAAAGCTTTTGACAAAATTCAACACGAATTTATGATAAAAACTCTCCAGAAAGTGTGCACAGAGGGAACCTACATCAACATAATAAAGGCCATGTATGACAAACCCACAGCCAACATCATTCTCCATGGTGAAAAACTGAAATTATTTCCTCTAAGATCAGGAACAAGACAAGGATGTCCACTCTCACCACCATTATTCAACATAGTTTTGGAAGTCCTAGCCACGACAATCAGAGAAGAAAAGAAATAAAAGGAATACAAATTGGAAAAGAAGAAGTAAAACTGTCACTGTTTGCAGATGACATGATACTATACATTGAGAATCCTAAAAATGCCACCAGAAAACTGCTAGAGCTAATCAATGAATTTGGTAAAGTAGCAGGATACAAAATCAATGCACAGATATCTCTTGCATTCCTATACACTAATGATGAAAAATCTGAAAGAGAAATTAAGGAAACACTCCCATTTACCACTGCAACAAAAAGAATAAAATGCCTAGGAATAAACCGACCTAAGGAGACAAAAGACCTGTATGCAGAAGACTATAAGACACTGATGAAAGAAATTAAAGATGATACAAACGGGCTTCCCTGGTGGCGCAGTGGTTGAGAGTCTGCCTGCCGATGCAGGGGACATGGGTTCGTGCCCTGGTCCGGGAGGATCCTGCGTGCCGCGGAGCAGCTGGGCCCGTGAACCATGGCCACTGAGCCTGCGCGTCCGGAGCCTGTGCTCCACAGCGGGAGAGACCCCAGCAGTGAGAGGCCTGCTTATCACACAAAAAAAAAAAAGTAGAGATAGAATTACCATATGATCCAGCAATCCCACTACTGGGCATATACCCAGAGAAAACCTTAATTCAAAAAGACACATGCACCCCAGTGTTCATTGCAGCACTATTTACAATAGCCAGGTCATGGAAGCAACCTAAATGCCCATCGACAGACGAATGAATAAAGAAGATGTGGTACATATATACAATGGAATATTACTCAGCCATAAAAGGAACAAAATTGAGTCATTTTTTGAGACGTGGATGGATCCAGAGACTGTCGTACAGAGTGAAGTAAGTCAGAAAGACAAAAACAAATATCGTATATTAACGCATATATGTGGAACCTAGAAAAATGGTACAGGTGAACTAGTTTTCAGGGCAGAAGTTGAGACACAGATGTAGAGAACAAACATATGGACACCAAGGGGGACAGCCATGGGGGTGTGGGGATGGTGGTGTGCTGAATTGAGAGATTGGAATTGACATGTATATACCGATGTGTATAAAATTGATGACTAATAAGAACGTGCTGTATAAAAAAGGAAATAAAAGTTTTTGGATGAGTAGACCTGATATTTTTCATTTTCCATAAATTGATACAAATTCAAAGCATATCTTTCAAAATTCCAGCCGACTATTGGGAAGAAATAAGCTGATTCTAAAATTCATGTGGAATTCAAAGAATCTAAAACAGAATAGCCAAAAGAACACTAAAAATATAATTCTAAAAACTTATACTGGGGTTTCCCTGGTGGTGCAGTGATTGAGAATCTGCCTGCCAATGCAGGGGACACGGGTTCGAGCCCTGGTTTGGGAAGATCCCACATGCTCCGGAGCAACTAGGCCCGTGAGCCACAACTACTGAGCCTGCACGTCTGGAGCCTGTGCCCCGCAACAAGAGAGGCTGTGATAGTGAGAGGCCCGTGCACCGCGATGAAGAGTGGCCCCCGCTTGCCACAACTAGAGAAAGCCCTCGCACAGAAACGAAGACCCAACACAGCAAAAAAAAAAAACAACTTATACTACCTGATATCAAGACATATAAAGCTATGATAATTAAAATCATGTACTTTGGTACAATGTTAGCCAAATAGATCAGTGGAAGAAACCTGGAGTTCCAGAAATAGACACACACATGGAAATTGAGTTTTGATCAAGGTACTAAGTCAGTCCAAGAGGGATAGTAAAGTCTTTTTAACAGATCTTGCTGGGCCAATTAGAAATAAATTGGAGTCCATTTCTCATTCCATACATAATCATTAATTTAAATGGACATAGGTGTGAATGTGAAACTAAGAACCATGAAGTTCCATGAAGAAAACAGTAAGAGAGTATCTTCATTACCTAAGCAAAGCTATTTTAGTCAGAATACAAAATGTATTAATCATAAATATGGAGTTAATAAATTGGACCTCATCAAAATTAAGAATATCTCCTCATCAAAAGACACCATTAAAAACGAATAGGCAAGCCAAATATTGGGCAAAAAACTAATTTCAGCAAAAGTCTCCGAATATTAAATAATATCCAGAATATCTAATAGACTCCTACTCATCAATAATAAAAAGACTAAGAATCCCCCTCCCCAATAAAGCCAAAAAACACTTTGTAACACCACAAAAGAATATGTGAATGGTCACAATGCTCATGAAAAAGGTGCCCAGCATCATCAGTCATCAGGGAAATGTAATTAAAACCACAGTGAGATATCATTCAGAATCACAGGAATAGCCAAAATAAGAAAAGAGATTGAAATCTCTAAATGTTATTTGTTAAAACTCAATTAGATCTTTTTTTCCTTTATGTTCATTAGGAAATAAATTGCTTACCTGTGTGCTTAGCTGGATTTTTTATCGTTCCCCTCCTTTTCATCAACCTCTGACTTTACTGTCACTGATGAACAAGCCAAGTTAAGATCCCTGGAAGATATTAATTTCATCATGAGTTTTAATTGTATAGATCATGCACACCCACAAAAGGAAACCATCCCAACATTAAAATTCTATCATTTTATTTGGTAGGTCAAATAAATATACTTTGTCAAATATAAGAATTGTTTTAAAACATCACAGAATGATTTCACTAGAAGTTATTTAGAATTATTTTGTTTGTATGACATATATCTATAGAGTAAATATCCTTGAAATTTGATAATCTGCCCACAACATATAGGGAAGATGAATGGATGAATAAAACAGGGAAAGAGAAGGAAAATAGTATACAATTCCTTTGTGCTTTTAAAGATGAAAATTAGGAAAAATTGAAAATCATTAAGAACATAGTGTTTTATAAATAAGATAAAGAAGGAATGAAAGAAGATAAGGAAAAAATGCAAGACTTTGATTTTCATTTATTCAGCATAATTATATTTCTCCTAATGGGTACCATTCTCATCATTTGCGGGAAGGATTCCTTAGAGTCTTTAATCCTAAGTTCACATAGACAGTGAATCAAATCAGGGATCTGGGAGGTTCCTCCAGTCTTCCTACTTACTGAAAAATAATCTATGATGAGAAATATGAAGTACTTATTAACACAGAGCTATTCAGAGTGATTGATGAAAAGGAAAGATACATCATACAATTCCCAGGGCACTAAAGGAGTTTCTACTTTATTGATTCAGTACTTAATAGAATCAGTCATTTATATAACCTGTTAAAAATGATTTGTAGTTGAATGATGAATTTTATTTGGCCACTTTGAACTTTTGGGAAATAGGGAAGGAAAACATTTTGCTGAAATAAATATCTTATTCATTTATTTTTGAAACTTGGAATGCAATTCACATGAAAGAGTGAATTAAGTAGTAGTTACAACAGTCACAGAAAAGAAACAGGTGAGTATTTAACAAGCACTCTTCTTTGCTTCAAATGAAGCTGGGTCATCAACTATTGTACTTTCCTTGAGTCATAATTTTCACTCTTCTGTGCCTCCCTTACTTTGCATTGCATTATGTAAAACAACAACAACAAAACAACCCAAAACCTCAAAAGGGTCCCAAGTCCCACAAATACAGTATTACAATGTCCCCTTACATAAGTAATTTTACCCATTTAGTTTCTCATATTTGAAAAAACAAGGTGATTTTTGGTAGATCCCTCTTATTTGTCTTGTAATAAGCATCTAAATTTGGGTTCTGAGAACCCATCTCCCACCTCCAGAATGTTCCCGAGTGCTATAGAACCAAGGTTAAGAACATGCACTTTGTTGATAGGTAGACCTACATCTACCTCATATAACTATGTGATCATAGACAAAACGCTCAACTTCATAGCTCTTCATTTCCCTCATGTGTAAAGTGGGGCATTCAGTGGTCATTTTTGTTGGCTCTCCAACAACATTGCACTTTCGAGAGTTCATCTAAGATAATCGTTGATGTCCAGGCTCATTGCCAATAATTACTTCATGGGTGGACAGGCCTGAAGTACTTGGGGTCAACAGGATACAAAAGAGTGTCTATTTCTGTTGAATGTGAATAAGGGATTACATTCCATTGCTGGTGGCAGATACCTCATGCTCATGAGGGTAATCAGCCTTGTGATGAAGCCAACATGTCCAAGGAGGATGGAGAGATGGAAAGTGCCTTGATGATGCTCTTGATGAACTGATAACCTAAAGTCTGCTCTACCTTTAGACTTCTGCTTGTTACATAGTCAGTTTAAGTTGCAGGTTTTTTTACTTACAGCCAAAAACTCAGTAATAGAGGAAATAATAATAGCCCTACATCATTTTCCTAAACCACACAAGCCCTGGAAGTCCTGGTGTTGTACTAGGAAAGACATGGAATCATAAAATATTTTGTTACTGAATTATAGTTGAGGGACTTACCTGGTGGCGCAGTGGTTAAGAATCCACCTGCCAATGCAGGGGACATGGGTTCGAGCCCTGGTCCGGGAAGATCCCATGTGTCGTGGAGCAATTAAGCCCATGTGCCACAACTACTGAGCCTGCGCTCTAGAGCCCGTGAGCCACAACTACTGAAGCCCATGCGCCTAGAGCCCATGCTCTGCAACAAAGAGAAGCCACCGCAACAAGAAGCCTGAGCTCTGCAATGAAGAGTAGCCCCCGCTCGTTGCAACTAGAGAGAAAGCCTGCACACAGCAATGAAGACCCAAGGCAGCCAAAAATAAATAAATTAAAAGAATTATAGTTGATTTACAATATTGTGTTAGTTTCAACTGTATAGCACTGATTCAGTTAATTTTTTCAAATTATATTCTGTGATAGGTTATTATAAGATATTGAATATAATTCCATGTGCTCTACAGCAAATACTTGTTGCTTATCTGTTTTATGTATAGTAGTTTGTGTCTGTTAATTCCATACTCCTGTATGTGTATCCCTCCCTCTCCCCTTTGGTAAACATAAGTTTGTTTTCTGTGTTGGTGAGTCTGTTTCCATTTTGTATATAGATTCATTAATATTATTTTTTAGATTCCACATATAAGTGATATCGTATAGTATTTGTCATTCTCTGACTTACTTCACTAAGCATAATATTCTCTAGGGCCATTCATGTTGCTGCAAATGGCAATATTTCATTTTTTTTATGGCTGAGTAATATTTTGTTGTATATATATACCACTTCTTCTTAAGCCAGTTGTCTGTTGATGGACACTTGGGTTGTTTTCCTGTCTTGGCTATTGTAAATAGTGCTGCTGTTAACCTTGGGGTACATGTATCTTTTCAAATTAGAGTTTCTGTTTTATCTGGATATATACCCAGGAGTGGGATTGCTAGAACCTCTATTTTTAGTTTTTTAGAGAACCTGCATAATGTTTTCCATAGTGGCTGCCCCAATTTACATTGCAGCCAACAGTGTAAGAGGGTTCCCTTTTCTCCACACCCTCTCCAGAATTTATTATTTGTAATAATAAATGATAGCCATTCTGACCAGTGTCAGGTGACACCTCATTGTGCTTTTGATTTGCATTTCTCTAATAATCAACAATGTTGAGCATCTTTTCACGTTCCTGGTCACTTTTCCTATGTCTTCTTTGAAAAAATGTCTATCTAGGTCTTCTGCCAATTTTTTTATTGGATTGTTTATTTTTTCACTATTGAGTTTTCTGAGTTGTTTTTATACTTTGGATATTAACCCCTTGTCAGTTGCATCTTTTGCAAATATTTTCTCCCATTCTGTAGGTTGTCTTTTTATATAGTTGATGGTTTCCTTTGCTGTGTAAAAGCTTTTAAGTTTGATTAAGTCCCATTTGTTTATTTTTTCTTGTATTTCTTTTGCCCTGGGAGACAATCCAAGAAAATATTGCTACAATTTATGTCAGAGAATGTTTGGCCTATGTTATTTTCTAGGAGTTTTATGATGTCATGTCTTCTGTTTAGGTCTTTAAACCATTGTGAGTTTATTTTTGTATATAGTGTGAGGGAGTGTTCTGATTTCATTGATTTACGTGTAGCTATCAACATTTTCCAACACTACTTGCTGAAGAGGCTCTCTTTTCTCCATTGTATATTCTTGCCTCCTTTGATGTAGATTAATTGATGGTAGGTGTGTGGGTTTATTTCTCAGCTCTCTGTTCTGTTCCATTGATCTATACGTCTTTTTTTGTAGCAATACAATGATGTTTACTGTAGCTTTTAAGTACAGTCTGAAGTCTAGCTTTATGCCTCCAGCTTTGTCCTTTTCTTTACAATTGCTTCAGCAATTCTGGGCCTTTTTGATGTTCTATAGAAATTTTAGGATTATTTGTTCTAGTTCTGAGAAAAATGTCATGGGTATTTTGATAGGTATTGCATTAAATCCATAGATTGCTTTGGGTAGTATGGCCATTTTAAAATTAATTCTTCCAATCCAAGAGCATGGGATATCTTTCCATTTCTTTGAATCATCTTCCGTTTTCTTTATAAATGTTTTATAGTTTTCAGCATATAGGTCTTTTTGGTTAAGTTTATTCCTAAGTATTTTATTTTCTGACATGAATTTAAATGAAATACTGTTTTTATTATCTATTTCTGATATTTCATCGTTAGTGTAATGAAATGCAACAGATTTCTGTATGTTAACCTTATATCCTGGGGCTTACTTGGTGGCTCAGTGGTTAAGAATCCTCCTGCCAATGCAGGGCACACGGGTTCAAGCCCTGGTCCAGGAAGATCCCACATGCCGTGGAGAAACTAAGCCCGCACTCTACTGGGCCTGCGCTGTAGAGCCTGCGAGCCACGGCTACTGAAGCCTGCACGCCTAGAGCCCATGCTCCACAATGAGAGAACCGACCGCAATGAGAAGCCCATGCACCACAACAAAGAGTAGCCCCCACTTGTCGCAACTAGAGAAAGCCCGCACGCAGCAATGAAGACCCAATGCAGCCAAAAATAAATAAATTAAATAAATAAATTTAAAAAATCTTAAATCTGCAACTTCACTGAATTCATTTATTCTGATAGTTTTTGTATGGAGACTTTAGGGTTCTCTATGTAGAGTATCATGTCATCTGCAAACTGTGACAGTTTTACATCTTCCCTTCCAATTTGGATACCTTTTATTTATTTTTTTCTGATTGCTGTGGCTAGGACTTCCAATAATATGTTGAATAGAAGTGGTGAGGGTGGGCATCCTCATCTTGTTCCTGAATTTAGTGGGAAGGTTTGCAGCTTTTCACCATTGAATGTTATGTTGGCTGTGGTTTTGTTGTAAATTGCCCTTATTAGGTTGAGATATGTTCCCTCTATACTCACTTTATTGAGAGTTTTTATATTAAATCGATGTTGAATTTTGTCAAGTGCTTTCTCTGCATCTATTGTGATGGTCATGTGGTTTTTGTCTTCCCTTTTGTTAATGTGGTCTATCACATTGATTGATTGATCGTGTATGTTGAACCATCCTTGCAACCCTGGAATGTATCCAATTTGATCATGGTGTTTGATCCTTTTTATGTACCATTGTATTCAGTTTGCTAATATTTTTTTGAGGATTTTTGCATCTTTATTCATCAAAGATAATTGGCCTATGATTTTCTTTTTTTGTAGTGTCTTTGTCTGGTTTTGGTATCAGGGTCATGGTGGCATCATAGAATGAATTTGAGACTGTTCCCTACTCTACAATTTTTTGGTATAGTTTGAGAAGGATAGGTATAAATTCTTCTTTGTGTATTTGGTAGAAATTCCCATTGAAGACATTCAGTCCTGGACCTTTGTTTGTAGGGAGTTTTTTTAATGAGATTCTATTTCACTTCTAGTGATCTGTTTGTTCAAATTATGTTTCTTCTTGACTCAGTTTTGGCAAGCTACAGGTTTGTAGTAACTTGTTCATTTCTTCCAGGTTGTCTAGTTTGTTGGCATGTAACTGTTCATGGTATTCTTTTATGTTTTTTTGTATTTATGTAGTACTGGTTGCTATTTCTCCTCTTTCATTTCTTATTTTGTTTATTTGGTTCCTCTCTGTTTTCTTCTTAGTGAGTCTGGATAGAGTGTGTTGATTTTGTTTATCTTTTCAAAGAACCAGCTCTTGGTTTTATTGATCATTTCTATTATCTTTTGATTTACTACTTTACTTATTTTCTCTCTGATTTTGATTATTTCCTTTTCTAACTTCGGGTTTTGTTTATTCTTATTTTTCTAATTCTTTTTAGTGGTAGGTTACGTTGTTTACTTGAGAATTTTCTTGTTTCTTGAACAAGGCCTATATTGCTGTGTGCTTCCCTCTTAGAACTGGTTTTTCTGCATCCCATCGACTTTGTAAGATTGTGTTTTCATTCTCATTTGTCTGAAGGCATTTTCTGACTTCTTAGATTTCATGGTTGACCCATTGTTTTTTTTTCTTTTTTAGTAGCATATTGTTTGGTCTCCATGTGTTCATTCTTTTCCTGTATTTTTAGTTTCATACTGTGGTGAGAAAGATGCTTGAAATTGGTTGAAGCTTGTCTTGTGACCCAGTATGTGGTCCAGCCTAAAGAACATTACATGTGTGCTTGAAAAGAATGGGTATTGTGGGGTTTTCCAATGAAGTGTTCTGTGGATATCAAGTAAGTCCCACTGGTCTGTTGTGTCATTTAGGACTTCTGTTGCCTTGTTGATTTTCTTTCTGGATGATCTGTCCATTGATGTCATTTGGGTGTTAAAGTTGCCTACTGTTATCGTATTATTGTCAATTTCTCCCATTATGTCTGTTAGTATTCGTTTTATATATTTAGGTGCTTCTATATTGGGTGCATATGTTACCGAGTATAATGTTCTCTTCTTGCTTTGATCCCTTTGTCATTATATAATGCCCTTCTTGTCTTTCTTTATAACCTTTGTTTTAAAGTCTATTTTGTCTGATATGAGTATTGCCACTCCCACTATCTTGTCATCTCCATTTGCATGATACATATTTTTCTATTCCCTCACTTTCAGTCAGCGTGTGTCTTTCATCCTGAAATGAGTCTCTTGTAGGCAGCATATTGTAGGTTCTTGTTTTGTTTTCTTTTTTTAAATCCAGTCTGCCACTCTGAGTCTTTTAATTGGAACATTTAGTTCACTGACATTTAAAGTAATTATTGATAGGTATATACTTACTGCTATTTTTAATCCTTATTTTCTAGTTATTTTTGTAGTTCTGTGCTCATTTCTTCTTTTTGTTTTTCTTTTTGTGGTTTGATGATTTTATTTTGTGCTATGCTTGAGTTCCTTTTTTTTGGTTTTTGTGAATCCATTGCATGTTTTTTGTTTGTGGTTACCATGGAGTTCAAGTACATTGACACATAACTGTATCTACTTACTTTAAACTGATAGTCATCCAAGTTCAAACACATTCTAAAAGATCTACATTTTTATATTCCCCTCTCCAACATTTTGATGTCCTATTTTACATCTTTATGTTTATCCTTTTACTGTTTATTGTAGTTATAATTGCTTTCATAATTTTTTTTATTGTTTTTTAATCTATGTATTAGCTTATTTAAGTATTAATATTCTTTTAAAAATTCTTTTCCATTAGAGTTTATTACAGGATACTGAATGTAGTTCCCTGTGCTATACAGTAAATCCTTGTTGTTTATTTTATATATGGTAGTGTGTATCTGTTAATCCCATATTCCTAATTTATCCCTCCCCCCTTCCTCTTTGATAACTGTAAGTTTATTTTCTATGTCTGTGAGTCTGTTTCAGTTTTGTAAATAAGTTCATTTTTACTGTTTTTTAGATTCCACATATAAGCGATATCTTATAATATTTGTTTTTTTCTGACATACTTCACTTAGTATGATAATCTCTAGGTCCATCCTTGTTGTTGCAAATGGCATTATTTCATTCTTTTTATGGCTGAGTACAATTCCATTTTATAAACACACACAGACACACACCACATCTTTATCCATTCCTCTGTTGATGGACACTTAGGATTCTTCCATTTCTTGGCTATTGTAAATAGTGCTGCTATGAATACTGGGGTGCATGTATCTTTTTAAATTAGAGTTTTGACATAATGAAATTTATAAACATTTGAACAGCAAAGGAGAGCATAAACGAAATGAAAAGGCCACCTACAGACTGGAAGACAATGTTCACAAATGATGCAACTGACAAGGGCTTCATTTCCAAATATACAAACAACACATACAACTCAGTATCAAAAAAACAAACAACACAATCAAAAAATGGGCAGAAGATTTAAATAGACATTTCTCCAAGGAAGCCACACAGATGGCCAGCAGGTACATTAAAAGATGCTCCACATTGCTACTTATTAGAGAAATGCAACACAAAACTACAGCAGCATGGTATCACCATACTCCAGCCAGAATGTCCATCAACAAAAAACCTAGACATAATAAATTCTGGAGAGGATGTGGAGAAAAGGGAAGTCTCCTACACTGTTGGTTAGAATGCACATTGGTGCAGCCACTGTGGAAAACAGTATGGAGGTTCATCAGAAAACAAAAAATAGAGTTACCATGTGATCCAGCAATCCCACTCTTGAGCATGTATCCAGAAAAGACAAAAGTTTCATCCTTTTTTTATATTTGTCTTTGTTATTGTGATTTTCCCTTTCCTATAGATTTTTGTTTCTTTTCTTTTTAGGGAAGACCCTTCAATATTTCTTTAAGGGTAGGTTTAGTACTGCAGAACTCTTTTAGTTTTTGCTTTTCTGAGAAATTCTTTATCTCTCCTTCTATTGTAAATGATAATCTTGCTGAGTAGAGAGTATCCTAAGTTGCTGGTTTTTCCCTTTCAGGAATTTGAATATATCATGCCACTCCCTTCTGGCCTACAAAGTTTCTGCAGAGAAATCAGTTGATAGCCTATGCAGGTTCCCCTGTAACTGACTCTGTTTTTCTCTTGCTGTTTTTAGAATGCTCTCTTTGTCTTTCACTTTTGCCATTTTAATTATGATGTGTCTTGGTGTGAGTCTGTATGGGTTCATCTTGTTTGGTGCTTCCTATACCTGTATAGTGCTTCCTATACCTGTATAACTGTTGCCTTCTTTACGTTTGGGAAGTTTTCAGCCATAATTTCTTCAAATACATTTTTGATCTCCTTTCTCTCTTTTCTACTTCTGGAATCCTTGTTATGTAGAGGTTGGCATGTTTTCTATTATCCCGTAGGTCACCTGCGTTGCTTTAATTTTTTTTTTCTTTTACTGTCTGCTGTTCTGATAGGGTGATTTCCATTATTCTATCTTCCAGATGACTTATTCATTCTTCTGTGTCACTTAGTTGGCTATTCATTGCTTCTAGATTGGTTTTTATTTTGGCAATTGAATTGTCTATTTTTTTAACATCTTTATTGGAGTATAATTGCTTTACAATGGTGTGTTAGTTACTGCTTTATAACAAAGTGAATCAGCTATATATATATTCCCGTTTCGCCTCCCTCTTGCGTCTCCCTATCCCACTTCTCTAGGTGGTCACAAAGCACTGAGCTGATCTCCCTGTGTGATGCGGCTGCTTCCCACTAGCTATCTATTTTACATTTGGTAGTATATATAAGTCCATGCCACTCTCTCACTTCTTTCCAGCTTACCCTTCTCCCCTCCCCATGTCCTCAAGTCCATTCTCTATGTCTGGGTCTTTATTCCTGTCCTGCCCTAGGTTCTTGGTAAGCTTTTTTTTTTTTTTTTTAGATTCCATATATATATATGTTCTAGCATACGGTATTTGTTTTTCTCTTTCTGACTTACTTCACTCTGTATGACAGACCCTAGGTACATCCACCTCACTACAAATAGCTCAATTTCATTTCTTTATATGGCTGAGTAATATTCCATTGTATGTATGTGCCACATCTTCTTTATCCATTCATCTGTTGATGGACACTTAGGTTGCTTCTGTGACCTAGCTATTGTAAATAGTGCTAGAATGAACATTTTGGTACATGACTCTTTTTGAATTATGGTATTCTCAGGGTATATGCCCAGTAGTGGAATTGCTGGGTCGTATGGTAGTTCTATTTTTAGTATTTTAAGGAACCTCCATACTGTTCTCCATAGTGGCTGTATCAATTTACATTCCCACCAACAGTGCAAGAGTGTTCCCTTTTCTCCACACCCTCTCCAGCATTTACTGTTTATAGATTTTTTGATGATGTCCATTCTGACCAGTGTGAGGTGATACCTCATTGTAGATTTGATTTGCATTTTTCTAATGATTAGGGATGTTGAGCATTCTTTCATGTGTTTGTTGGCATGCTGTATATCTTCTTTGGAGAAATGTCTGTTTAGATTTTCTGCCCATTTTTGGATTGGGTTGTTTGTTTTTTAGATATTGAGCTGCATGAGCTGCTTGTAAATTTGGGAGATTAATCCTTTGTCAGTTGCTTCATTTGCAAATATTTTCTCCCATTCTGAGGGTTTTCTTTTCGTCTTGTTTATGCTTTCCATTGCTGTGCAAAAGCTTTGAAGTTTCATTAGGTCCCATTTGTTTACTTTTGTTTTTATTTCCATTTCTCTAGGAGATGGGTCAAAAAGGATCTTGCTGTGATTTATGTCATAGAGTGTTCTGCCTATGTTTTCCTCTAGGAGTTTGATAGTGTCTGTCCTTACATTTAGGTCTTTAACCCATTTTGAGTTTATTTTTGTGAATGGTGTTAGGGAGTGTTCTAATTTCATTCTTTTACATGTAGCTGTCCAGTTTTCCCAGCACCACTTACTTAAGAGGCTGTCTTTTCTCCATTGTATATTCTTGCCTCCTTTATGAAAAATAAGGTGACCATATGTGCGTGGGTTTACCTTTAGGCTTTCTATCCTATTCCATTGATCTATATTTCTGTTTTTGTGCCAGTACCATATTGTCTTGATTACTTGTAGCTTTGTAGTGTAGTCTGAAGTCAGGGAGCCTGATTCCTCCAGCTCCGTTTTTCGTTCTCAAGATTGCTTTGTTTATTCAGGGTCTTTTGTGTTTCCATACAAATTGTGAAATTTTTTGTTCTAGTTCTGTGAAAAATGCCATTGGTAGTTTCATAGGGATTGCATTGAATCTGTAGATTGCTTTGGGTAGTAGAGTCATTTGCACAATATTGATTCTTTCAATCCAAGAACATGGATCTGTTTGTATCATCTTTAATTTCTTTCATCAGTGTCTTATAGTTTTCTGCATACAGGTCTTTTGTCTCCTTAGGTAGGTTTATTCCTAGGTATTTTATTCTTTATTTTGCAGTGGTAAATGGGAGTGTTTCCTTAATTTCTCTTTCAAATAGTGTATAGGAATGCAAGACATTTCTGTGCATTAGTTCTGTATCCTGCTACTTTACCAAATTCATTGATTAGCTTTAGTAGTTTTCTGGTAGCACCTTCAGGATTCTGTGTATAATATCATATCACCTGCAAACAGTGACAGCTTTACTTCTTCTTTTCCAATTTGGATTCCTTTTATTTCTTTCTCTTCTATGATTGCTGTGGCTAAAACTTCAAAAACTATGTTGAATAATAGTGGTGATAGTGGGCAACTTGTCTTGTTCCTGATCTTAGTGGAAATGGTTTCAGTTTTTCACCATTGAGAACGACGTTGGCTGTGGGTTTGTCATATATGGCCTTCATTTTGTTGAGGTAAGTTCCCTTTCTGCCTACTTTCTCGAGGGTTTTTATCATAAATGGGTGTTGGATTTTGTCGAAAGCTTTTTCTGCATCTATTGAGATAATTGTGTGGTTTTTATCCTTCAATTTGTTAATATGGTGTATCACATAGATTGATTTGCATATATTGAAGAATGCTTGCATCCCTGGGATAAACCCCACTTGATCATGGTGTATGATCCTTTTAATGTGCTGTTGGATTCTGTTTGCTAGTATTTTTGCATCTATTTTTGTCAGTGATATTGGCCTGTAGTTTTCTTTCTTTGTGACATCTTTGTCTGCTTTTAATATCAGGGTGATGGTGATCTCGTAGAAAGAGTTTGGGAGTGTTCTTCCCTCTGCTATATTTTGGAAGAGTGTGAGAAGGATAAGTGTTAGCTCTTCTCTAAATGTTTGATAGAATTCACCTGTGAAGCCATTGGGTCCTGGGCTTTTCTTTGTTGGAAGATTTTTCATCACAGTCTCAATTTCAGTGCTTGTGATTGGTGTGTTCAAATTTTCTGTTTCTTCCTGGTTCAGTCTCGGAAGGTTGTGCTTTTCTAAGAATTTGTCCATTTCTTCCAGGTTGTCCATTTTATTGGCATAGAGTTGCCTGTAGTAATCTCTCATGATCCTTTGTATTTCTGCAGTGTAAGTTGTTACTTCTCCGTTTTCATTTCTGATTCTATTGATTTCAGTCTTTTCACTTTCTTTCTTGATGAGTCTGGATAATGGTTTATCAATTTTGTTTATCTTCTCAAAGAACCAGCTTTTAGTTTTATTGATCTTTGCTATCGTTTCCTTCATTTGTTTTTCATTTGTTTTTGATCTGATCTTTATGATTTCTTTCCTTCCGCTAACTTGGAGGTTTTTTTGTTCTTCTTTCTCTAATTGCTTTAGGTGTAAGTTAGGTTGTTTATTTGAGATGTTTCTTGTTTCTTAAGGTAGGATTGTATTGCTATAAACTTCCCTCTTAGAACTGCTTTTGGTGCATCCCATAAGTTTTGGGTCATTGTGTTTTCATTGTCATTTGTTTCCAGTTATTTTTTGATTTCCTCTTTGATTTCTTTAGTGATCTCTTGGGTATTAAATAGTATATTGTTTAGCCTCTGTGGGTTTGTATTTTTTACAAATTTTTTTCCTGTAATTGATATCTAGTATCATAGCCTTGTGGTTGGAAAAGATACTTGATATGATTTCAATTTTCTTAAATTTACCAAGACTTGATTTGTGACCCATGATATGATTTATCTCCGAGAATGTTCCATGAGCACTTGAGAAGAAAGTGTATTCTGTTGTTTGGGGATGGAATGTCCTATAAGTATCAGTTAAGTCCATCTTGTTTAATGTATCATTTAAAGCTTGTGTTTCCTTATTTATTTTCATTTTGGATGATCTGTCCATTGGTGAAAGTGGGGTGTGAAAGTTCCCTACTATGATTGTGTTACTGTCAATTTCCCTTTTTATGGCTATTAGCATTTGCCTTATGTATTGATTTGCTCCTATGTTGGGTACATAAATATTTACAATTATTATATGTTCTTCTTGGATTGATCCCTTGATAATTATGTAGTGTCATTCTTTGTCCCTTGCAGTAGTTTTTCTTTTAAAGTCTATTTTGTCTGATATGAGAATTGCTACTCCAGCTTTTTTTGATTTCCATTTGCATGGAATATCTTTTTCCATCCCCTCACTTTCAGTGTATATGTGTCCCTAGATCTGAAGTGGGTCTCTTGTAGACAGCATATATATGGGTCTTGTTTTTCTATCCATTGAGCCAGTCTATGTCTTTTGCTTGGAGCAGTTAATCCATTTACATTTAAGGTAGTCATTGATATGTATGCTCCTATTACCATTTTCTTAATTGTTCTGGGTTGGTTTGTTATTGTAGGTCTTTTCCTTCTCTTGTGTTTCCTGCCTAAAGAAGTTCCTTTAGCATTTGTTATAACGCTGGTTTGGTGGTGCTGAATTCTCTTAGCTTTTACTTGTCTGTAAAGGCTTTAATTTCTCTGTCGAATCTGAATGAGATCCTTGCTAGCTAGAGTAATCTTGCTTGTAGGTTATTCCCTTTCATCACTTTAAATATGTCCTGCCAGTCCCTTCTGGCTTGCAGAGTTTCTGCTGAAAGATCAGCTGTTAACCTTATGGGGATTCCTTTCTATGTTATTTTTTTCCCCCATGCTACTTGTAATATATTTTCTTTGTATTTAATTTTTGATGGAATGATTAATATGTGTCTTGGTGTGTTTCTCCTTTGATTTATCCTGTATGGGAGTCTCTGTGCTTCCTGGACTTGATTAACTATTTCCATTCCCATATTAGGGAAGTTTTCAACTATAATCTCTTCAAATATTTTCTCAGTCCCTTTCTTTTTTTCTTCTTCTTTTGGGACCCCTATAATTCAAATGTTGTTACATTTAATGTTGTTGCAGAGGTCTCTGAGACTGTGCTCAATTCTTTTCATTCTTTTCTCTTTATTCTGCTCTGCAGTAGTTATTTCCACTATTTTATCTTCCAGGTCACTTATCAGTTCTTTTGCCTCATTTATTCTGCTATTGATTCCTTCTATAGAATTTTAAATTTCACTTATTGTGTTGATCATCATTGTTTGTTTGCTCTTTAGTTCTTCTAGGTCCTTGTTAAACGTTTTTTGTATTTTCTCCATTTTATTTCCAAGAATTTGGATGATATTTACTATCATTACTCTGAATTCTTTTTCAGGTAGACTGCCTATTTCCTCTTCATTTGTTTGGTCTGGTGGGTTTTTATCTTGCTCCTTCATCTGCTGTGTGTTTCTCTGTCTCCTCATTTTGCTTAACTTACTGTGCTTGGGGTCTCCTTTCCACAGCCTGCAAGTTCATAGTTCCCGTTATTTTTGGTGTCTGCCCCCAGTGGCTAAGGTTGGTTCAGTGGGTTGTGTAGGCTTCCTGGTGGAGGGGACTGGTGCCTGTGTTCTGGTGGGTGAGGCTGGATCTTGTCTTTTTGGTGGGCAGGACCACATCTGGTGGTGTGTTTTGGGGTGTCTGTGACCTTATCATGATTTTAGGCAGCCTGTCTGCTAATGGGTGAGGTTGTGTTCCTGTCTTGCAAGTTTTTTGGCATAGGGTGTCTAGCACTCTAGCCTGCTGGTTGTTGAGTGGAGCTGGGTCTTAGCGTTGAGTTGGAGATCTCTGGGATAGCTTTTGCTGTTTGATATTACATGGAGCTGGGAGGTTTCTGGTGGACCAACGTCCTGGACTTGGCTGTTCCACCTCCAAGGCAGAGGCCTGACACCCAGCCGGAGCACGAAGACGACCCTGTCAGCCACACAGCTCAGAAGAAAAGGGAGAAGGAAAGAAAGAAAGAAGGAAAGGGAGGAAGAAAGGAAGAAAGAACGAGTTATTAAAATAAAAAATAATTATTAGAAATAAACAATTAAAATGTAATAAAAAAGGAAAAAAGGAAAAGAAAGAAAGAAGAGAGCAACCAAACCAAAAAACAAATGCACCAATGATAACAAGTGCTAAAAAGCTTGCTAAAAAAAAAAAAAATGGGAAGAGAGAACCCTAGGACAAATGTTAAAAGCAAAGCTCTAAAGACAAAATCTCACAAAGAAGCATACACGTACACACTCACAAAAAGAGAAAAAGGAAAATAATATATATATCGTTGCTCCCAGAGTCCACTTCCTCAATTGGGACGTTTCGTTGTCTATTCAGATATTTCATAGATGCAGGATACATCAAGTTGATTGTGGAGATTTAATCTGCTGCTCCTGAGGCTGCTTGGAGAAATTTCCATTTCTCTTCTTTGTTCGCACAGCTCCTGGAGTTCAGCTTTGGATTTGGCCCCGCCACTGCGTGTAGTTCGCCTGAGGGTGTCTGTTCTTTGCTCAGACAGGACGGGGTTAAAGGAGCAGCTGATTTGGGTCCTCTGCCTCACTCAGGCCGGGGGGAGGGCGGGGTACAGAATGCGGGGTGATCCTGCGGCGGCAGAGGCTGGCATGACGTTGCACCTGCCTGAGGTTCGCCGTGTGTTCTCCTGGGGAAGTTGTCCCTGGTTCACGGGACCCTCGCAGTGGCGGGCTGCACAGGTGTGGATAGTGACCTGTGCTTGCACACAGGCTTCTTGGTGGCTGCAGCAGCAGCCTTAGTGTCTCATGCCTGTCTCTGAGGTCCGCGCTGATAGCTGTGGCTCATGCCCATCTCTGGAGCTTGTTTAGGTGATGCTCTGAATCCCTTCTCCTCGCACACCCAGAAACAATGGTCTCTTGCCTCTTAGGCAGGTCCAGACTTTTTCCCGGACTGCCTCCTGGCTACCTTTGGCACACTAGCCCCCTTCAGGCTGTCTTCACGCAGCCAACCCCAGTCCTCTCCCTGGGATCTGACCTCCGAAGCCCAAGCCTCAGCTCCTAGCCCCCACCCACCCTGGATAGTGAGCAGACAAGCCTCTTGGGCTGGTTAGTGCTGTTTGGCACCGATCCTCTGTGAGGGAATCTCTCCGCTTTGCCCTCCGCACCCCTGTTGCTGCACCCTCCTCTGTGGTTCCGAAGCTCCCCCCTCCACCACCCGCAGTCTCCGCCCGCGAAGGGACTTCCTAGTGTGTGGAAACCTTTCCTCCTTCACAGCTGCCTCCCAGTGGTGCAGGTCTTATCCCTATTCTTTTGTCTCTGTATTTTCTTTTTTCTTTTGCCCTACCAAGGTATGTGGGCCATTTCTTGCCTTTTGGGAGGTCTGAGGTCTTCTGCCAGCGTTCAGTAGGTGTTCTGTAGGAGTTGTTCCACGTATAGTTGTATTTCTGATGTATTTGTGGGGAGAAAGTTGATCTCCACGTCTTACACCATCTTGAAGGTTTCCCTCCGAATTGTCTATTTTTGATTGGTTCATCTTTATAATTTCTAGTTCCTTGTTACAGTGATCTGTGTTTCTATCGACAGTCTTCCTTAATTCAGTTAGTATTTTTACTACCACCTTTTTGAACTCATAGTCTAGTAGACTGGTAAGCTATGCTTCATTATTTGTTATTTTAGGGGATCTCTCTTGTTCTTTTAATTGAGAGCAGTTCCTCTGCCTTCTCATTTAATTTAACTTTCTCTGTCTCTATGAATTTAGGAGAAACAGTTATCTACTCTGGCCTTGAAGAGATGTTTTTACATGGGAGCATTCGTGTATAGACTGTGTGTGTCCAGTGTTTTTGGTGAGAGGACTGGTTTCCTTATGGACACCAGCCATGTCTTTCCTCAGAGTGTGCTGGCTATTAGCCCCTTGATAAGGGGGTGTGGTCGGTGTCTTAGTATCTAGAACCTGTGTACAGTGTGAGGCAGGGCCTCCTCTCTGCTCTGTGGCTATTGCTGCCCTGTCAGGGATGGGGTCTGCTCCCCACTTGTTGGAGTAAAAATCTTATGTTCAGGTTTCATCAGGCTCCATTGCCCTTGAGTACATGCCCTGCCCCAAAGGAGGTGACTGCTGAAGTAAGTGAGGACAGAATAGCCACAGAGAACCCATGCCACCTGTAGGCACCTGCAGTTCAGCTCAGAAGCAGCCCAAGGTCACGTCCCTTTCTGTGTTGTATCCCTCCCAGATTTAGTGCAGGGCTGTGGTGTGGAGCAGGCTGGGGCTGAGGGTCGGGGCATTGTGGCTGCAGGAATTGAAATGGCTGTGCTGCCACCTACGATCTGGGCTGCCTCTGTGGCAGACCTGTCCCAGGACCTGTCTGCCCCACATCTGGTGCTAAGCTGTGGTGCGGAGTGGGTGGACCCGGAGTGCTCTCGCTGTGAGATGAACTGCTGTGTACTCTGCGTGCAGTGACAGTGGCCACTGCTGTCCCACGTGGATCACACCCCAGGCCTCCTGTGCATGCAGTGACAGTGGCCACCAGCGCCCCACCCTGAGCACACACCAGATGCCCTGGTCTGTCTCTGCGTAGCTAGACTGAGCCTTTGCCCAGATATTGTGCCAGCCTGTGGGGTGGAGGGAGCGGGACCAAGGTGTTCTCTCCTTCAGATTGGGGAGTACGGGGAGGCAGCAGCCACCAGTGCAGGGCTCCCTCTGCCCTGATGGTTGGCAAGCCAGCCTGTGCATACTCATGTACAGAGTCTGGGCTTCTCCAGCCTCTCTGTCTGTCCCAGTGGATTTCCCAGTAGGCAAGGAGGCTTGTCTCGTCCATGCAAGACCCCAGGACTAGGATGCCCAGATGTGGCTCTGCATATTTGCTCCCCAGAATGAGGGTCTGCCCATGCAGACCTTCTTTTCCTTTCAGTCTCCTTCCAGGGGCAGAGGTCCCAACAGGATGCCTTTTTTTCCCTGTCCTACGCGGTTATGTGGAGATCTTTCCTGCAGCTTTGGTTGTATAGAAGATCTTCTGCCAGCTTCCGCTTGATTTTCTGTGAGAATTGTTCCACAAATAGATGTATTTTTGATGTGTTTCTGGGAGGAGGTGAGCCCCTACATCCTCCTATTCTGCAATCTTGAGCCCTCTCCCTGGAATCATAAAATATTAACCTTTCCATGAACCTTGGCTATTGAAGCTTGGAGATAGATATGAATTGTTTTAGAAATATAAAGAAATGTGACATTTTATATACCTAAAAATGGCATACGAAAATTCCTACCTGTTTCAGACTCCTAAGGTGGATGGCTTGCCTGATCATCTATAACTATCTGGTGTTTTATGCTCGGATGCCCACAGGCAAGGCCTTTCCATTCCTGGACAACTGTAAATACTATTGTCAAATAGTTTTTTTTTTTAATTGACTTCACTTGTTTTAATTAACCCCTGTGTATTAAAATAGTCAAAAGGAAAATGTTGATTTTTCTTTCCTTTTTCCTATTTTCATTTCTCTTTCAATTTATGAACTAAATTTTAGGTCAGATATTAGAAAGGCAAACCAATTCTCCTCACTGTTAAGTAGTGAAACAGTTATTATACCATTAGTAACAACTTCCATCCAGAGCATCTCTCCACCTGACAAAGTGTTTAAAGTGGAAACACTTAGTGAAAGCTTTAAGAACAAAATGCATTTCAACTAAGGCAACGTGGTGTGCAGCACATCAAAATATGGAGATTAAAGCACACATCAACTTTCCTCTATCACAGAACTGTCCTACTTGTCATTTTAAGAAACTAGCCTATCAAGCATATGCTTTGATCGTTTGTAATGGATTCTTTCTGACTGGTTGTCAACGTGAAAATTAAAATACCTAGTTGAGAAAGCACAACAGCAACTTTGGTAAAGAAAGACTAATCATTTGTTCCAAATAATAAAGGCATCTTCACTGGTACAAATCAATCCAATATCATTAGGAATTTCTATTTTCTTTGGAAATCACATGCCACATGTAACATTTAAATTAAGATAAACTAACTGTGTTTAACATGTATGATGAGCCTTCAACCATAGATCTGGACATTGACTACAGTATATCAATGTAGTACATTTTGTAGGGATATGGAATGATTAGTGAAAGATCCATTCATGAAGAGCTAAGTTATTCACATTTAATTTTTACTGTTGAAACATGACTACATCGTTTATCTTCTAACAAGTTAAAGATATGAAGGAAATAAGATCAACAAACACAGCTGGGCATTTGTTAAATATAGTCCTTCATTGATGGTAAACCTTAAACAGTTACAAAAAAGATTTGACTTTCTCCAATCTAGTTAAAGCATAGAGTTTTAAATCTTAAATAACAACTTTATGAAGAAAGGAAAAATCAAAAGCATAACCCTAAATATTTAACTTGTGATAACTAAAATGTGAAACATATGTTAACTAGGTAATATAATCATCTACATCAAGATGTTTGGCTTTTTATTTCTGTTATTTATTCAAGAAACAGTATAATCATGTGATATGCTTATTTTCAAAAAAACGATGTGACACAATTGTCATCCATATTACCTATCACAACATTTTTATTTCACAATTTTGGTCTAGCCCAAATGATTAATATCACAATCCTAGCTTAGCACACATGATTATTAAGGATATAAACTGATATAAGAATGTGAACATAAAGCCTGGAAGTGGTCATTATAGAGAAATAAGGTGGCTTTCTGTTTAAACAGGATGAAAGACAGGATCAAATCATTGTGGAACATAACCACCTCCACCATTTTCTTTGCCATTGACTAGATGGAATGTTTTATATTTTATATTTTCACCACATGCTTTACTCTGTGTCTTCTTCTCTATAATCAATAATGGTATTTCTTTGAATTTATTTGTATGTGGTATTAAACCAAAAACAGCAAATATAACACCTAATGAACTGTTTTCCCAAGTTGGGAAAGGTCAAAAAAGAATTTTTTTTAACGTAGAGTAGCATTTTCCAAAATGCGTTACTAGTTCTGGAGATAAGTGTTCTGTGTTAAAAAGGGTGCTGTGAGGAACACTGTAAACACTGTAAAATGATTTGACCATTGAACAACATGGGTTTGAACTGTGAGAATCCACTTATACATGCATTTTTTTGTTAATAAATATATTGGGACTTTTTTTGATAGTTTTCTCTATTCTTGGCTCTTTTCTCTTTTTTTTTTTTTTTTGTGTGTGTGGTACGCGGGCCTCTCACCGTTGTGGCCTCTCCCATTGCGGAGCACAGGCTCCGGATGCGCAGGCCCAGCGGCCATGGCTCACGGGCCCAGCCGCTCCGCGGCATGTGGGATCCTCCCAGACCGGGGCACGAACCCGTGTCCCCTGCACCGGCAGGCGGACTCTCAACCACTGCGCCACCAGGGAAGCCCCGGGACTTTTTTTGATATTTGTGACATTTTGAAAAAAGTTGCAGATGTACCATGTAGGCATAGAAATATCAAAAAAATTAAGAAAAAGGTGTTATGAATGCATAAAATAGATGGAGATACTAGTTTATCCTTACACAGGCATAAGGTGAGTGATATCTAATATAAAACTTAATTTCTTATTTTTTTATAGTGTCACTTTCAAAGAATTACAGTATGCTTCTCTCTTGGAATTGGAAAAACTGCGTATCAGCCCATCATCACAGGTAAGTGGTTTTTAAAAGTTTAACAATATTACGAGGACTGTATTATGAGTATGACTGTAGTACCGTATGCCCTAACAGTTGTGTAACAATTCATTCATTAGTGAATAGGCTAACCTACCGTGAAACAATCCTGTTGATTACACTGGGCTACCATAAAGCAATCATATGGCTGCTTGTTCATTATCATTGCATGAATCGTTATACCTGTAAATAAATATGAATTTCTTTTTCACATTATCTTTTCATTTTTGATAACTAGTATTAGTACTATATATAACATCTACAGTATTTTGTATCATATGAGACAATATTGATATAGGTACTGACAGACGGTTCATCTTGGAAACTGATGATGTAAAGTTACGGTATCGATAACTACAGTAGAGTTCTATAAACGTATATATTCTCTTTCTTATGATGTTCTTAACAACACTTTCTTTTCTCTAGCTTACCTTATTGTACGATTATAGCATGTAATACATATAACATACAAAATATGTGTTAATCAACCAGTTTATGCTGTCAGTAAGGCTTCTGGTCAACAGAAGGCTATTAGTAGTTAAGTTTTTGGGAAGTCAAAAATAGTTATACATGGATTTTCCAGTGTGTGGAGGGTTGGCACCTCCAACACCTATGTTGTTCAAGGGTCAACTGTATATCCAATTCCAAAAACAGAACCAAGACCCAAATAGAGATTAAATACAACAAATAAAATTAAATAAACTGGATGGAATTAACTCTTCTTTTTTTTTTTTTTTTTTTGTAGCTGAGGGGGCTCTGCTCAACGCTGCCTTAAATCTTTTAGTGATCTTAGCACAGTCTTATTGCCACACACTTGATTTGATCTATGCCCCAGGCAGTATTTCACTCTGAGAATCTTTTCAGGATGGAAGGAGTAAAAATTAGAAATAGTTTAATTTTCCAACTCAGAAATTCCTAGTCACTTTATAGTCCTTTCAAATTTTTCTTGAAATTTTAACACTTTTTTCTTCAACTGAGCCCTGCCACTGCTTTAAAAGAAGCCAGTTGCCACTTTGAACATTCTTCCTGAAAATCACCTTACCAAGGTCCCAGAGTATATAAAGTATATTTCCTTTCTTCCACATTTCTTCAGGCACCTGCTTTACAGCTGTTTCATTACTGTATAACATGGGGTACCATTATCCCAACTTTCAATAAAAATTTTCTCAACATCTTTTTCAGTCTTTGCTAGCACCTTTCTTGCCATTTGTGTAGCCTTCACTAACAATTTCCTTACTGTTATTTCTGCCTCTGCTCACAATTTGCACTCTGACTACAGAGAGTTACCATTGGCTCTCTCGAGTACTATGGTATTCTGAGCAAAATTCCAGCTTTTCATCTAGCCTGGCCATCTGACAGCTGGTACAGTTGCTTGTCCTTTCTTAACTTTCTCATATAGCCTGAGACAGAATCCTGTCTTTTTTTTTTTAATTGATCACATAATTTATTTTCTCAAACCAGGATGTCTTTGAAGGTGAAATTAGACACTATTAATAATTATTCTCAGATAACAGGCAAAGAGTGAGACTCTTCTGGGCAGAACAAGAGGTATGCTTGCCACACTTTTGGTTAACCTGAGTATCTCTCTCCTATGCAAACAATATAAATAGCTAGAAAAAAAACCATTATAAATACACTGGTACATTTTTCTCCTTGAGGAAGCAAAGATTCTTAACGCCCTTATGCACATACTTTAGAATTAGTTTAATTTTGAAAAATAATCCTTGCTCTGATTCTTTAATATCTGGTTGATGATCTGGTTAGGGTTTCCCATACGTTTCAAGAAACCTTGTATAATATTGGGCCCCAACACTTTTTCAAGAGTTTTGGTTGTGAATATTTAGGCAAATCAAGTTTTCACTGTTTTTATGCATTATGTTTAATTATGAGGAAATTCAGAGATGATAATAAAGTATTTAAGAAGAAATTAGGCTCAGTGGATGTTAGTAATAAGATAATGAATCATTTAATATATTAATAAATATACTCAAGAAAATTAATTTTACCAATTTATCAACCTGGCTGACTTCCTACAAGAAATCTGAAAATACAGGGCAGAAATTATACCATGCTGAAATAAAGGCATAATTCAATCCAAACTTCTTTTCTATTGGTGTTCAGATACCCCAGCAGAATATGGGAATTTCCTCTGTTTAGGGCAGAATAAGCCAACAGAGAGTAGATTCTGTTTTCCCAGTGCCTCAGTGTACATGCTTGGTCCTGAAAGGCATGTTTGTTTTTCAGAAACTCTAGAAGCTAAGATGGTTATCTATAGACTTCAAACTTAGTGAAAGTACTCCTAAAATTGCTAAATGCATGATTTATATGGGATTAGTCCATATTTCAGTGTTTTATCCTATGCCATTTGATTATAGTAGGATCCATATCTGACTGTGATGCTAGGAAATCTGTTGTATGATTTACAAGATATCAGTATTTCCTGGTTTGGGTAAATAAATGTACCAGTTGCTCTACTTGCTACAGGAAGCAATGTTGTATAATGAAGCAAAATATTCTTTTAAGAGACTAATTCCTCTACTAGTATGTGACCTGGACACTGGAAAAAAATGAGTATGGGAGAATTTCACTTTAGGTGCAAGTTGCGTTATCTAAGATACAGAGTTACTCTTTCAGTGTGGTTGAGAATTAAGTACTTGGTGGTCAAACATAGTCTGTCTGTAAAAGCTTAATTTACATCAGGAACCCTTTGAGTTTCATCATTTGATATTTCTTTGAGGTTCTTAGCCACATAAAATGTGTGGTCAACATGCAGCCACTAGGAAATGGCATTAGAAGAATAGTGACATCGGTGTGTATATCATTTAATTGCTTGTGGAACATTTACTCCAGTGACCAGGTTGTATATAAAATATTAAGTGTGAGTTAAATCAAGGGCCACGGGAAACTTCAGAGAGGTGAAACGATGGCAACCATTTTTAAAAGCAGTTTTCTCCTCTAAAATGATGATGTTAAACTAAATGATCTCCATGTTGGCTTCTGTGTCTATATTTCTACATCATTGCTGCATAGGTTAGCATGCTTTCTGAAAATATAGAATTAAAATCAAACTACTTCATATATTCTTTATTTATGCAAAGTGTAGATTGGTATTTTTTATGCTTCCCCCCCTAGAAATAAACATTAAAAGCAGTGTGTGCATGTGAATACACTTCGATGTTAAGAAAGGCAGTTCTTTGCCATATTATTCTTTTCCTCTAGAACCCCTTTTTCTTTTCTCCAGTTAACAGTGCAGAGTTGACGTGGGAAAGGCTCTGGCTCTAGGGTATATCTGTTATGTAATTTGGCTGAAGTGGACGTGATAGACAGATGGGTGGATGTGTACCCAGCTTACTTACCTCCGGGGGGCAGCTTGGGAGCCCTTTCACTGGAGATGTTTCACTTTCTTGGTTTATTCAGGAGTCAGTCTTGGCTTATATGGATTCCCTGCTAAGGTGGAGCTCTGTCCCTTGGGTTTACTCTGTACGAGTTATAGTACTTCAGGTTCTGCGCTTTGCTGTGAATGAGATTGCAGGGACAGTCTCCTCTGAAGTCCTGGGAGGGTTTGTTAGGGGTTTCAACTTAAACTCAGTTGTTCACATACAAATCAGAGGGCTTTTTGCTATATGATGAACATTAAGATGATTCTTTTTGAGACAGATTATTGTATATAAACCATGGAAATTACCGTGGGTTCGAAAGCTCAGAATCAAAGGGAAATCAGAGCAAGCTCCATAATACTCACTAAGATTCCCTAAATCCAGTTGCGTATATCCCCCCCCAACACACACACACACACACACACACACACACACACACTTTATATGCATCCTTATGCCTGGAATAATCCCGAAAGCTAAGAGAGGTTCCCAGAGCCGGCCCGTCCCCATCACACAGCAGTGAGTTGTAGAGCTGTGTGTCAAGTCCAGGGCTCGTTGTCTGAAAAAAAAAAAACAGATTTTTCCATTACAACACACTCACTCTCAGGACATCATGAAAAGGGAATTGTGAAGTCGTCTAAGAAATTATTTCACCTGAATCCTCCCTTCACTTTGAAGTAACGGAAAATGAAAGCTTTGCCCAGAGTTTTAACAGAGCAAAATCTAGACCTAGAAATCTAAACCTCAATTTAGTATCCTTTTACTTAGCCTGAGATTAATGCAAAACTTTGGAATAAATTGAATTTTTTTTGCACAGTAATTATTTTCTAAGCTGTTGTGTCCTCTGCAGTTTTCTTAACACATAGCAGTTCTGTTCCAAGATTAATAGGAAATACAACAAAATGCAATTAAAATTATTATCACTCTGTGTGTGTACTAATTGAAAACCCACCCTGTGTTGTGCATGCACCACTGATGATTTAATCCTTGGGAAAATGTGGGGAACATTTACATTGTAGAATATCAGGCCTAGAAAGGGTCTCAGAGAAGTCTGATGTAAAAAGCCCCCTTCTGTAGATGAGGAAGAGAGACCCAGGGAAGTTAATCCCATGGCTCAAGTCACCTGGTGAGTTGTATTTAGTTTGCCCTTTGATCTTCCCAGTCACTCCAGTGCCCATATCACCACATCACCTTTCTTACCTTTAACTAAATTGACTTGTTTTTATCTCTGCACAGCTAACTGTACACACACACACACACACACACACACACACACACACAGAGTCTTAGAGGAAAAAAAATGATACAGAATAAAAAAAGATAAACCGTAGGGAAATACAGACTTGCAGACATGGTTGATGTATGTGCTGACTATAAATCTCAATACAATATGATTTCTTGTTTCCCTTAGTGGAGAATTTCCCAGAAATAGGCTCATATTAGAGATGTTCGTTGAACTTGCTTCTGGCTTTTTGATTTCTCTTTTCAGTATCCAAGAAACAGCTACCAGGATTAACAACTGGATCTCGTGCTTTCATTTTTTTATTTCCACCAGCTGTGGTTAAGGCATTTTCTTTCACATTCTTTTAAAATTCTCTGGTGTTATCAAGCAATCTTAAAACATTATTCGAAGAAGGCTACCTAACCTAAACCTTTCACCAAACTCTCATAGTTACTCTTTGTTTTTCGAACATCATCTGTCTTTGCATGTGCGGACATCACACACGTCTTATAACGCCCTGTCTTTGGGAAGACGTGTCATCTTTTTTGTGGTATAATCTTGGCTTCTTTCTTTACCTAAATGGAAAGGATTCATAACTTCTCTGTCTTACCTAGAGGAGAAGGTCTTCATAAACCGTATTAATAAATGATATTTAATTATTGTCATGAATAATGAGCTATATACTCCATTCATTTATGATTAAGTCTTCTCTACATCAACACATTTATTTCCCTTATGGGTGGGCGTAGCAAAAAGGAAAAATAACCCCCCAAATTCCTAGTTTAATCTATTTTTTATTTAAAAAAACATCCACACCTCTGAACATGGGCACTCAGCATGTTCTCAGGTTCAATCAAACCCTCATCCCAAAAGCCTTCCAAACCCTTGTCTGACCTGGATGCTGCAAACTCTGACCCTCGCCTCCAGATTTCCCTTGCTCCTGCCTGTCATTTTCTCCAGACTCTTATTATCTGCAATATGAAATGCTGTGTGCTGATAGATATTGGCAGAACCTGGTTAAAATTCATTTCACATAGCTTGCCCTTACTTCAAGGGAACAAAGGTTTTTTTTTTTTTTCTTTTTTTTTAATCCTAAGAACAGAAAACCAAGTTATCTTTGTGATGTTAAGCATGAAACTGGGTCTTTGTTAGAAAAGCAACATCTGATGTTTCCTCTCTTTTCAACTCAGACAACTGGGCACTTCTGTATTACACAGCCCCAGTACCCCTGCTTTGGGATTTTGTCATGTCAGGAGCTGCTGACAGCTGACAAACTTCTGTGTGAAGGGCGATGCTTACCCTCACATAATTCCTGAGCCTGCAATCAGGAAAGAGAAGGCCTCTGTCTCAAGCAGGGGGAAGATATTTGACTAGATTCTCTGCTCTTTTCAGGCAGCAAGAAACTGTTTCTGGGTAAGATGGTTGTCTCCATCCCCAAGCAGAGCATCCTCTGGTACTCACCCCACACCCTTCCCAGCCCTCTGCTCATATGCAGCCGCATACGCGCTTCAAATCATTAATCACCAACACTGCCAAAGTCCTAACAAATTTCCAGTCAATTCTGTATCCCAGGAGTTCAGCGTATAATAATTGAAAATGTGATATTTGATTAAAACATAAAACCACAGCTAATGTAACAGCCAAAGCATTTTTAGCAATCAAAGTCTTTTGTACTGGTTGACTGACATGCATGGGTTTAGAGTAAGCAACCAGAATGAAGACAATGCAATCAATCATTGTTTAGGGTAGGATGCTCCACACAGAGTTTTGCTTCCTGCCTTTTGTCTGTGCTCTTCATTAATGTGGGTCAGTGGCTGTGACACTTCTAAAGTCTAGCACATAAAGTGTTGACTTACTTATCACCATCTGTCATTTAACGGGACCTTATATGAACTCTGCTGTTGTCAACCTCATAAAAGACTTAATTTTTTTTTTTTGCATTTTACTCTATTTGCTCTATTGTTTGCTGTTTCTCTTCCATATACATCTAGATTGACAAAGACTTAATTTTTATACGTAGACTCCAGACAGACCATGCAGGGAAACATTCCTGTGGCATATTTGATTGAATCATTTTTTTCCCCTTCTTGCAAGGAGGAGATTCTGTTCTGCCTAGGTATGCTGCCACGTTGAACATAATGTCCAACCCACCCTTCAGTAGAGGCAGGACTGGACATTCTTTTTTTTTTTTTTTGCGGTGTGCGGGCCTCTCACTGTTGTGGCCTCTCCCATTGCGGAACACAGGCTCAGCAGCCATGGCTCACGGGCCCAGCCGCCCCGCGGCATGTGGGATCTTCCCAGACTGGGGCACAAACCCGTGTCCCCTGCATCGGCAGGCAGACTCTCAACCACTGCGCCACCAGGGAAGCCCCTGGACATTCTTAAAGACAGCATAATTCAGTGTTGATCACTTTCTTTACATTTGATTCAATGCAGTGCTCCCTGTGAAATCCTTGAAGCCAAATAAACAAAATAAATAACAAGATGCACTTATGGTGCTTACAGAATTATAGGGTTTTGAGAGATGGCATGGTATCCCGCTAGAAGCCATAAAAACACCCCAGCTGTTTCATAGTGTGCAGGAAATATATTGGTTTTACATTTTATAATTTCAAACCCTGTTGTCAACAGGCAACTTATGTTACTTTATATTCCACACCATAATTCCTCATGGCAGAGCAAAGTACAATATATTCCTTTGTGCTGACACTACTTACTGTTTTTTGTCTCCTATAAATGATTTGTGGCCCTGCCTTGAATTTTGGTAAGAAAGTGCATTTCCAGAACCTTTTATAAGAAACAGCACATTCTCCAGCCCAGGAGATTCAGTCTCTTAGGAAAGAGGAAAAGGCCATTTGGCTCTTTCTCACAAGCCATTTATGTTTTCTCCCATTTCTTTCTGCCAGTGTCCTTCAGGCCTCTCTTTTCAGAGAAATTCATCAAGCAGTGGTTGAAACTATTAATCCCTGCTTTAGTGCCCATCAGGCTGCATCTTCCTCAGGTAATCATTGTAAGCCCTCTATAGCATCCTCTTAAGGTCCAGGTCAGACTGCCTCTTCCATTTCCATTTTATTGTTGATTCAAAGACTATCAAGTGGTAATTGTGAAGAGCAGGAGAGGAGTTGACACCATTGTCCGGGAACCTTAAAAAGATTAGGAATTCTGGCCAGCTTTTATACTTCATCGGTTTCGAACATCTTACCCAAACACTAGCTATCCAAGTCATAAAAGAGACCAGATTTTTAAAAAAAGAGACTTGTGTATCCCACACTGAGATACTATATCTTCATGGAACTTGCTTTTGGAGTCCCCAAGTCATAAGCTGTTTTGACAGGGCTGTCTTCCCAGCTCCTCTGGGTTTGTGTTGAAGGGGAGAATTGAGGATGTTACTGTGAATTGTGGCTCCCATAGCGGGAGGTAGGGGCTCTGTTTCAGGAGCTGCTCTGATGGTCTCCAGGGATCTCACTGTGAAGAGGACAACGTGCTTTCTCAGAACAGTTCAGTCAAGTCAGCTTTGCATAAGGCTCTCATTGCTATTTACAGCACTCTTGCTATCTAAAGAAATAAGACCTTATAGCAAAGAGGTCATAACACAACCACCCATGTTAGTAATAAAATTATAAATCACAATTAAAGTTCTATCTGAAAACATTATTAAGTTTCCCTAAAACACTTTTTGGTTAGAATTACATTCATGATGGTTTGAGTAATCAAGAATTACAAATAGTACCATGCATTGTTTGAAACTTTTTGCCAATTTAATTAATCCTCCATCAACCCTATGATGTGGGTCCTATTATTTGCCCATTTTACAGGTAAGAAAGAGAGGCCCAGAGAGGGTAAGCAACTTGCTGGAGATTACGCATCAAGAAGTAGTGGAGCTGGAATTTAAACATATGCAGTGAATCCAGGAACTACATTCCAACCATTATATACACTGCCTCCCAAATTTTTATTGTGATATTTCCTATGTACTTTGCAAATCACTTGTTGTATTTTACTTATTTCCTGAAATTTCCTGAAAAATATCCCTGTATTTTTCAGATCTTCTTTTTTTTTGTGTGTGTGTGTGTGTTACGCGGGCCTCTCACTGTTGTGGCCTCTCCCGTTGCGGAGCACAGGCTCTGGATGCTCAGGCTCAGCGGCCATGGCTCACAGGCCCAGCCACTCTGCGGCACGTGGGATCTTCCCGGACCGGGGCACGAATCCGTGTCTCCTGCCTCAGCAGGCGGACTCTCAACCACTGCGCCACCAGGGAAGCCCTCAGATCTTCATTTTTGATAGTAAACACATAAATGAAGTTTTAAACAAAGCAGACAATCTTCCTTCCTGAAGTTAAGGGGTCCTTACATTTAGAAATATAAACAAAACTTACCATTCCCTCTTAATGTGTATCAAGCCACCCAGGATTTTTCTCCCATCACCAGGGAAGGTGAGGCAGTAGGAATGTCATAGAAGCCACAGAGAAGCTGTAAAATTCAGCGATAGGTCCCATTCCTCGCACGATTACAAAATATTCCGTAGGCACTGCCTTTTTAAATCGGCCCTACAAATATTTGGGCTGTGTGTATTTTCCCCATTCTAAAAATAAGGAAAATGGACTTTATTTTTACACATCAGTAAATTATGAAATCCAGTTTCAAACCCAGGTTCCTCTGCCTGCAGAGCCTGTGTGCTCCCTGCCCCTCACCCTTTACCCCACAGAGCCAGCAGTTAGAAAGGACCACTGGACTCCCCCACCCCATAATCCCCAGGTTCACCTTGCAGAAGGGTTGCAAACTTGAGAATTTGGTTTAAAATTCAATGAAGAAATGTCACGCTATACATGGTAAGCTTAAATCTCCAGGGTAGGGAATTATTTAGTTGCCTTCTCAAGGGAACATGTTCAAATGTATTTCATTACTCTGAAGTAAGCAACTCATATTTTCACACAACCTCATTTCCATTCATTCAGCTGTATTGAAGCCGGTTTCCGTGGTTGGCTTCTTCATTGTTCAGGAGAGATTTCATCAGCTAATTGAAAAGAACACAGCTCTGTCCTCAGCAGAGCTAAATACATACAACAATTTCACCACCAATGCCAGACACATTATCAGTGTCCTGATCCTTTGGCCTTTGATACTTTAAAGAGATGTCCCAGGGGAAATCTTTCGCTGGAATGTTAATCTGTTGCTTCTCTGACCTTCTACACATGTACCACATTATTATTACAACCCACATGCTTCTCTTTTCACGCTGTCATTTTGACAATACAACCATTGGGCAATTCATCTTTAGACTAGATAGCTGGAACAAAGTGCATACCAGTAAGTGAAATCAGATTGGCTAATGGTATTGTTTAAATGCAATAACATTTCTCTTCTGAAATCCACCCAGATTTCCAGTGATATGTCATGCCTGTGGGATGCTTGGTAACAATTAGCTACTGGTGATTCATCAAAGGATCTCAGTGTGGGGATTTCTTCTTTGCTTTTTTCTGAACATGCTTTGGAAGCATAAATTAGTCCCCGAATTGGATCTGTGTGGATGTGTCACTCGAGTTTCCTGTCTTTACCTTCTTGCTTCTTTCGTCTGGCAGATGTTTGTTTCATATTCAGATTTACTGAAAGCGGTGCAGGGATCTGAGAGCATTTAGCAAAACTGAAAAGCCATTTCTTTTAAGACTCTGCTCAAATGTCAAATGTCACCTCTTTGGAGAGGTCTTCTTTTGACCACCCCACATAAAATAAGCCTCACTCCTATTAGTATCTGTCCTCTTTATCCTGCTTTATTTTTCCTTGTAACACTTATCATCAGCTGTCACATGATACATTTATTCATTGGTTGGCTATTTCCTGCCACTAGAACACAGGTCCTGTTACTACAGAAATGAAGTTGGTTTGTTCTCTGCGGTCTCCGCTGGGGCTAGGACAGTGCCTGTCTCATAGCAGGGGCTCACAGAGGTTTGTATTTGTTGAGTAACAGAGAATCTTCCAATCTAGAACATACAGACAAGATGATGCTATAGAGACACATGGACTCCACATCCCACTAATAACTGGTAGGCATTTCTCTGTTACAACCATATAATGAAATCAGAGGAAAGAATATTACCCACAAATGACTACTTATTTCTAGCCCAACCTTATCAACTAAAGCATTTGAAAAATATGCCATTGGAAAGCTCCAGTCTCTTTTGTTTTATGGATTCTCTTGCTATGCCGACCATCATTTTCAAACATATAGAAAGTAACCAAGGTTTATTTAAAAATATCATTCATGTTAGATGCCAGGAAGGCCTAAAGCTGTTATGAATAGAGCTTTTATCTATATACTTGAACCAGATAATCATAATAACTGAAGAGTCTTCTAAGGTTGGAGGGTGGTGTGTGTGTGTATGTGTGTGTGTGTGTGTGTGTGTATGTGGGTGTACATGAAAGCACACCTGCATCTTAAAGCCCGTCTCTAATTACCATAAGAAGGCCTCTAAAATGACACTATGTATTGCTTCTGTCCATTTGCAAACAACCCAATAAAAGCCAGCATTGTAAGCCACATTTACCTAGGCTCATGGGTTGTTATATATCTTTGCTGGGTGCCTTAGTGCCCTGAAAGAGTTCATTCTGCTTCCAAAATTAACAAACTCATAAGTAACAGTTTTTGCAAAACTGGTAGGGAATGCTTCAGGATGTAGTTAAGTGAGAAGGGAATAAATGATTCATCTTCTCTGGAACTTCCATAGACCATAGTTATTTTCTTTCCCTACTGAGAAAATGACCAGTCTTCATTTGTGAATGTGATAATTACTGCATTGGCATAATAACAATTAAGGAGAGTTGCTATGGAAATCTACAGTGCAGTCCTAAATGGTGGATAGAATGGACCAGTTAAGGAGTCATGAAAAGGTGTGGTTTATGATCATCTGATTATAATATTTAAAATAATTTTCCATCTTTTTATTTGTTTATTAAGTCTACTCTTCATATCCCTTCCCCAAAATACTCCCTACACTCTCCTCAAAATATTTGCTTACCTATCTAGTCAAGATTAATGTCAAATCCTTAGTCTCACTGACTGGAGGCAGATACAAAGAGTAAGGAAGAGAATGTCAGGAAGGCAGGAAGGAGGAAGGAGATGTGAATTGTTTTTAAAATGTAATCTTCTAAAATACAGGATAAATGCTTGGGGGAGAAAAGACGATATGGAAACACTGTTCTTTAAAGATCCAAGCAGCCTCAAACAGCACTTTGGATGGTAGTGAAAAGGAAGCAAATCATGTGACTAAGTTCAGATAGTCAAGTCAAGTCTCTAGGAAGGAAAGGTAGAGGCTGAAGAATGCAAGAATTCCAGGCCCTTCTTCCATGCCTGGAGGGACTCTCACACACATTTTGACTTCATCACAGTGGACCACGTGGTTAACAGTGGCTTCTTTGAATGTTGAATTAAACAGTGTGGCTGCTGTTTTCAAAGAACGTCAGTGAGAGCAAGAATTGAATCCACAGAAGACCAGAACGTCAGCCGCAGGGAGTTTTTTTGAGCGGGAGCTTGTTCTGTCCTTTCACATCTAGCTACAGTATGTACTTTGCAGGGCTATTGCTTTTAATCTTTATTGTTAGCTCCCTCTAAAGAAATTTGTAAAAGTGTAATCCTGGGGCTGCTTAAACGTGCATAGAAAGCTTCTAATTTCTAATTCATCTCAGCCGAGGTTGAATTGTTCTGATCAACTCTTCATTCAAGGGAGATAGAAATGAGAGAAGGTTGGTTTGAATTAGTTCTCCTGTGGAGATGAACTGAAATCCGTCGACTTTAGTTTACACGTATACTTTTACTTTACATGTCAACTTTTGTTTTATACTCAGCAAATCACATGAGATGACAACATTTTCAGGGGAAATGAAACAACCTTTAAAATTTAGGACTCTTATATAAGCATCTGAGGAGGTTGGAAAGATAGAAGTGAGATCAAAGTGTAATAAAAAAATAAAATGCTCAGAATTATTAATTTATTCCATATATATTAATTGAACACTTGCTCTGTATCAGGCATGGTTCTAGACTCTAATCAAGGCTATGCTGATTGGCCACTTGGAGATTATCTGGGCAGTTGTTTACCCTGCATGGGCTGCTGAGGTCCCCACGTAAGCCAGATCTGATCCCCTAGCATAGGCTCTGGATCTTACACCCCTTCATACTCTTAATGAACCGTGTCCATTTCCCATGGCTGCTGAAACTCATTACACAACTCAGTGGCTTAAAACAGTAAAAGTTTTTCTCACAATTCTGGAGGTCAGAGGCCTGAAATGGGTTTTACAGGACTAAAGTCAGTGTCCCTTCTGGAGAGTCTAAGGGAGAATCTGTTCTTTATCTTTTCCAACTTCTATTCTATAGGCTGCTCACATTCCTTGGATTGTGGCTGCATCACTCTGGCCTCTGCCTCTGTCATCTCATCTCCTTCTCTGACCCTGACCCTCCTGCCTGCTTCTTACATGGACGTTTATAATTACACTGCACTCACCCTAATAATACAAAGGAATTTCCCCATTTTAACTTCCTTAATCATATCTGCAAAATATCTTTTGTCATGTGCAGTAACATAGTTATAAGTTCCAGGGATTAGGATATAGAGACTTTTAGAGGGCCAGTATTCTGCCTACTACAGGGACTGAACACCATGATTTACTGTTGCATTTCTTGTTTGATATTCAGCCTCATCCATCTCTTGCTTTCACTGCAGTTTGCTTTTGGAACACTTCAAAACAGTCCTCCCAATCACAATTACAAAAACTCTCCCAATCACAATTACTTCTTTATGGAAACTGCTCTTTGCAAGGTCACCTAGATTCTCCCCATTGCAATATTAACCTGATACACTTTAGGGCTTATCTTTCTCAGGATCTGTTAAGTGTGATATATTGATGACCATTCTTGCCTTCTTATTATAGTAAAAAGGCAGCTCTCATTATTTAGTGTTTGCTATGCTCCAGGCACTAAACTAAACACTTTATAAACATTATTTCATTGGTGCCTTTCAATAATCCTGTGAATTAAACATTATTTTCCACACATTATAAATGATAAAGGCTTAGAAAAGCCTTCTCAAGTACCACCTAGCACTTTCGAACCTCTGTCTCCAACTCCCACTTTTCTTCCAAGTGACAAATCTAGACCACTGATCAGCTCCTGGATGTCTTCCTGTGGTTGTCCCAACATTCCTCTCTAATACTTGACCAGTGAAATGCTTCCATCCAAGTCTTTCCAACCAGAAATCTGGCAGTCACCCCAGATTTCTCCTTTTTCCCCATGTCCAAGAGCCTCCAAGCCCTATCGTTTCCACCTCCTAAACAACCCTTGAATCTTCCTCCTTATCTCCTTCTTTATGGCCCCCACCTTAGTTTTGGCTTATCTTGACCCCCATTTTCTTGTGTCAGTTACTAAACAAGCTTCCAACTGACTTCTCTGACTTAGTTGTTACCCATTCACTCTATTCCTATTTTGTGAATTTACTCTCTACCTTGTTTCCAGAATAATCTTTGGAAAAATGTAATTCTTATCCTGTCATTTCCAGACTTAAAATTCTATAATGCTTCTCATTTGCCCTCACGTCTTGTCCTCTCACATCTCTGCGCCTCTGTTCAGCCTCTTCCCTCTGCTTCACACACCTTCCCTAGTCTCCCCTCCTCTTCTTCTTCTCCCAGTAAAACAGCACCAAATTAATAAACTTAGGTATAAGTGAATGAACATTTGGATAACTTTTCCACGCTCAATAAGGAATAAAAATTAAAATAATTTCAAGATGAATTTTTTAATAATTGGAAAATCTGAAATAATAAAAAGACTGGGGTAGGTTTGGCAAGACATGCAAACACTTAAATTGTTTAAGGGAATGTAACTTGGTTTTTTCTCTTTCTAAAAATCATTTTGTTAATACATAACAAGAGCCTTAAAATGTACATTTAACCTAATATTTTCACTTCTAAGAATATAAATCTTCACATTCAAGAACATTGCAATATTATTCATTAGGAAAACTTAGAGTCCTGTCCAACATTAGAGTAGTGATTTAAAAATTGATATGTACTATTTTGGAAAATTTTATACTTATTAGAAATCATGGTTTTTTTAAATACAGCATAATAAAATATTCATAATAAAGGTTTAAATAGAAAAAGCAGAATTTTTACCCCATAAAATAATTTACATTTACACATAAAAAAACCTAGGAAACAAGCCAAATAAACCAAATAAGTCAATATATTAACAGAAATTATCTCTGATAGTAGGATTTGTGATGGCTTAAGTTATTCTTTTATATTTAAAAATTTTTTTACAGCTTTTAGGAATGGGAGATTGATGAACTGACAGAGCACAGAGGATTTGGGGGCAGTAAAAATACTCTATATGATCCTGTAGTGGAGGATATATGTCATTATACATTTATCGAAACCCATAGAATGTACAATAACAAGAGTGAACCCTAACATAAACTGTGGATGTTGGAGTGATTACGACGTGTCAGTGTACGTTCATTAATTACAACAAATGTACAACTAGGTGGGGAATGTTGATAACAGGGAGGCTATGCATGTGTGGGAGCAGGAGATATATGGGAAATCTCTGTACCTTCCTCTCATTTTTTCTGTAAACCTAAAAGTGCTCTAAACAATTGTCTTAAAAAAATTTTTTTTGTACTTTTCAGTATGTGAGTGTGGCCTCTGGAGACAGATTGTCTGGATTCAAGTTCATGCCCCAGTTCTATTTCTTTCTGTGCAACTGTAGGCAAATTATATAACCTCCCTAAAACTCGCATTTACTCATCTGTAAATTGAGAAACAGAATAGTGGGTGAAAATAATAACTTTTAACTTTTATGTAATATAACTCATATAAAGATCTTAGCATAGTGCAGCCTAAGCACTCATTCAATGAAAGCTATGTTTTAAGTATTATTAAGCATACAACTACTCTTACCGAGTTATAACTATTTTTTATTTGTTATAATTAGAATAATTAAATGCAACTGATGATAAAATGTGTGAGCTGCAAGTCAAGGTAGAAAGTCCATTTGTCAGCCGTTATTTAGCACTGAAATTAAGTCCTAAGAAGGCAAGTCAGGTAGACAACTGCACAGCTATATCCCAATGTCAGGGAGATTATATTTCTGAAGAAAATGGAGTTTTGCCTTCTCTCTAAGGAGCAAACAGTTAAAGTAAATGAGCTCCCAAGTTCAGAAACATGATCTTCAAAATACAAGGAGTTGGTGCTCACTGGGGATGCAAAGAGCAGGTGTCCCTGGGCAGGCCAATCTAAGCAAAGCATGTCTCAGCCCAGCTCTGTGGAAGGCTAGAAGTAATGAGCTGTATTTGTTATCTATTGCTATGTAACAAATTACTCTAAGACTTAGCAGACTAAAACAATACACATTTATTGTCTCACAGTGTCTCTGGGTCAGGAATTAGAGTATGCTTAGCTGGGTTCTCTAACAAGGCTATAGTCATCTCAAGGCATGATTGGGAAGGATATGCTCCTAGCTCACTCTCATGGTTGTTGGCATGATTCATTTCATTGCGAATTATTGGACAAAACCTTAGTCCCTCATAAGCTATTAGCCAGAGATTTCCCTTGGATCTTTGCCATACAGGCATCTTCAGTGAGCATTTCACAACATGGCAGCTTGCTTCATCAGAATGAGAAAGTGAGAGGGCGAGAGTGTATTAGCAAGAAAAAGTTTTAGCAAAATGAAAACCAGTATTTTTGTAATCTGATCATGGGAATGGAACCCATGACTTTTGCTATATTCTGCTCATTAGAAGCAAATCACTATATCCAGACCACACTCAAGGAGAGGGTATATATGAGGGCACAAATACCAAGAGGTGTGCATATTTGGGGGAGAGAGAGGGTCATTAAAAGCCATGTCTGAAGCTATCTACCTCAAGAACCCTAGTTAGTGGTCAACCACAGCAGCTATCTCAACTGATAAGACAAAGGACTGGTTTGTTAAATTCTGCAGTGTTGACAAGCTAAGTATTTAGGTTAATATCGATTTTTATCCCTTTGATTTTGCCAACATAAAATGAAAAGCTAAATTGAAAAATAACTTAAGTGCTTTGTAAACTGTTTGTTTACCTACTAAAACAGAGCATTAGAGGTGAAAGTGTAGAGGGCAATCCTAGCCCATATTAAAGCCTCAGAAAAGTAATAGATAAAGCTAATTTTTGTATGGGAGAAATTTTGGCCAGATGGTACCCAGAGGTTCCTAGAAGAAATTAAGGATGGATTAACCAAGATATTGACAAGGGTTCTCACAGCTACACCAAAAATAGAAATAAAAAATAAATTAAAAAGAAAAAAGAACAAACAAATAAAAGAAAACTACCTCCCAAAGACTGAAAATTCAGTACTGTGAAAACTTTTATGCAGTCAGTGGAGATTCTGGGCACTGAGGGAGAAGTCAGTCTTCTAGTCATTCCATGCAAACCCTCACACTCTTCCTGAAGATAGAGTCATATTTTGGGCATTGTACACCTGGAGAGACAGGTCTGACTTTGATCTCTAGCTTTGCCACTCACAGGCTGTGAGATCACTTGGAAAGTTATTTAGCCTCTATGGATTTTAGTGAGTCCATCTGGAATGAACGCAAAAGGCCAGGTGAAAAGCATGGTACATATCACTTGGTCAATAAATGATTGATAAATTAGTGCAGGATTTTATTTTGTATTTATTTCTTTTTTGGCCGCCTGGCTTGTGGGGTCTTAGTTGCCCGGACCAGGGATCAAACCCGGGCCCTGCAGTGAAAGTGCAGAGTCCTAACCACTGGACAGCCAGGGAATCCCCCTAGTGCAGGATTTTAGAGCATGGGTTTATTACCCAGTCCAAGCTCATAGTGCTCTCTGAATGACAGGCCAATAAGTTGAGAGACAAGGTGTTGGGACAAGGAATAGTAACTTCATTCACAAAGCCAGGAGACCAAGAAGATGGTGGGCAGTGTCCCAAAGAACCATCTTACCCAAATTAGAACTCAGGCTTCTTTTATACTGAAAGGGGAGAGGGTGTGACTGGTTGTTGCAGACTTCTTCGTGCTGGCCAGACCTGAGAAGGGATGTGATGATCCTTTGTTTTTGCAGCTGTCCACGTAGGTCTGGTCACGATGTTCTGTACACCTCTACGAGACAAATGTTATTCTCTGTTCTGCAACTTTTCATTTCTAGATGAATGAAAAGTGTTATACCTTTAAAGGTCAAGCCTGGGAGGCAGAGCCTTGAGAAAGGGCTATTATGTCAGGCTATAGGCAACACTCCTTTACAGGAGGTGCAGAGCCAGCATGACTAAGTACAGGCAGTAGAGCAGGAAGATTAGAGCTAAAGGACCAGACCCAATATGGAGTCAGGTTTGTTCTTCTCTGTTACAGGTTTTGATGTCCGATAAGTTGACATACTGAGAGTCAAATTCTAGTTTTCCTGCTTACTGTCTGTGAAATGTTAGGAAAAAGAAATGCGATGTGTTTTAGTTTCAGTTTTCTTGTCTTAAATGGAGGTAGTATCTATTTTAGAAGGTTATTATGAGGCTAAAATGAATATTGTATAAGTGTATATAGCCTTTAACCCAGTGCCTGACACATGTTAAGTCCCTAAAAAGCTGTGGTTAGCCTTCAGATAACTGAGTGAAACCAAATTAACTGGATGTAGGATTTTCATGATGTTTCTTGATGAATTATAAATGACATAGAGAGAATTCATAATTGATGATGAATTGGAGGTTAGCCAAACATCAAAAAAAAGTTCTGGAGTAAAAGTGAGGAAATGATTCTATATGCTTAGAGAAGTTAATAGTGGAGAATTGGGGGAAATAAAACAACAGTCAAAAGCGTGGTTCACTAAAGGACTTGTTTATTTAATAAGAACATATCTAGTAAGTGGGCCTTCAAAGGTCAGTGCTACTTTTAGATGCATCCCATTTATGGATTGTCTCTGACAACAAAGATGCCGAAAAGCTGGTTAGATGGATCTTGTGTCACTCAGAGTCGACTTGAGACATGTTGCTCTCGGAAGACTGATAAATTGGCACCTCTTAAGCCACATTTAAGTATTTGTACCTCCTTTTTTATGGAAACTAGAAGAAGCTGATTTTTTAATTAACAAAAACTGTATGTGAAAACAGTCACTTACTACCTTCACTAGCTACAGAAGGGTGGACTAAAAACAAAACCAAAATATTTCCCACGTTTTTGTAGTTTTCTCAATTTCCTTTTGAAATTTTCTAGATGAGACAGTATCTTGGGTGGCAAATTAAAGGGTTTAACATTTAGGTAATTAAACTAAATCACTCATTCCTGGTAAGCAAAGCAGCATGCATTACTGATTTTTGAACTCAGGTTCATGTGCGATTCACAAAAGTACTCAACACAGACAGGTTGACACCAGTGAAGAGTAAAACCAATTTATATTTTGCCAATTTAGTCCAGTGATGTTTCAGTTCTCCTTTTAGATCTGCCTCCTAGATGAATACCCAGCTTGTCTTCCCATTAATTCTGCTCTGAATTCTACTCCAAAATCTGTGGGTTGTTGAAACAGGATGAGAAAATACTCCACATATGTGACTCTCCTAGGGAAAGCAGTTCCAAAGACAGTACTTCATAGGAAATTCCTGCCACTGGATTATCGAAAAGTACTGCTGGTTAATTGGCAGGAAGGCGTTGGAGAGGCAGTGACTTTTATGGTAACCACAGTAATTAGGACGGGTTGGCTCCCCCTCCACTGATCACTGAGATTGAATCCATTGATTCTGTGGTGTTCTCTTTCTTTCTCCCAAAGCTTTCCCCTAGGTCAGTAGGACAGTCTTCCCAAGTGTCAGGAAAACATTTCTCAGGCCATGTGTACTTAGGTTGACAATGTTTCTTCAGACCACTTTGTATTGTGGAGGCAGTTAAGGAGAAGAATGAGAGATTTGACATGAATTTCTATGATGAACGATTATCAAGACAGAATACACTAAGTTTGGAAGGAAAATACATCAATGGATAAAATTTCCTCTTATGCTCTTCCAAATATTTAATAAAAATTAGAATTTATTTCCCCAAGACTTAAGTCTCTATACTCTGTTCCTCTGAATTAATATGCCCCTTAGTTTCAGTTACCAGTTTATGCATGGGAGAATATTAAGTTCAAAAGATTTCACACTAACCCATTGCCAAGAGTAGAATATTTTCTTGAAATTGGGAAGGAAAGTGGAAAGGAAATAACAAAGCTATAAAACATGTTCTCTAGTTCCCTGAACTATTTCCAGTCTCCTCTGAGCTGAGATTAGTCCCCTAAACAGTATATTATGGCTCAGGGAGATACATTGTTTTTTTGTTTTTTTTTTTAAAAAAGGACATTATCACTGGTTGCACAAAAGAGGTAAGGGGCGTTGGAAAGTTAACTTATTTCATCCCATTTTACTCTAATGGATCCTAACAGTGTTTTTTCCATAGTCCTGTCAGACCCAGTTTTAATATTTTTTAATTTTATTTTTTTTAAATTCAAATATAGTTGATTTATAATGTGTTAGTTTCTGCTATATAGCAAAGTGATTCAATTATACATACACACACACACACATATACTATTCTTTTTCATATTCTTTTCCATTATGGTTTATCACAGTATATCGAATATAGTTCCCTGTGCTATACAGTAGGACTTTGTTGTTTATCCATTCTATATGTAATAGTTTGCATCTACTAGTCCCAAACTCCCAATCCAACCCTCCTCCAGCCCTACTACCTCTTAGCAACCACAAGTCTATTCTCTGTGTCTGTGAGTCTGTTTCATAGGTAAGTTCATTTGTATCATATTTTAGATTCCACATATACAGGTTAAGTGATGCCATATGATATCTGTCTTTAACTGTCTGGCTTAACTTAGTATGATAATCTCTAGATCCATCCATGTTGCTACAAATGGCATTATTTTGTTCCTTTTGTGGCTGAGTAATATTCCATTGTATATATATACCACTTCTTCTTTATCTATTCATCTGTCAATGGACATTTCGGTTGTTTCTATCAGACCCAGTCTTAGAATATTCACTTCTAAAGAACCTCTCTGCCCTTCAAAAAAATCTGAATTAATATCATCTTGATTTACCTTGACTCCTTCACTAGCCCTGGTACTCTTATCCTATGACCTGTATTGGGGAAACAATTGACAGAAGGAGCATCAAGCCCTCCAGTTAACATTTTGGGTTCTTTATTAACACTGTTATCAGTAGCCTCAGTAGTATTTGATTTTTCTTTGTGAACTAAGTCCAGATCTTTTGAGAGTGATTTATTCATTCTTATCACTTTTTGATACTATCAAGTCTGGGGCAAGGTGTTCTGAATATGAAACATACAAGATGTGTTTTCCAGCAATCCTCTTCTAGGCATAAGATAAATTGTGTACCCAGAAACTCCATTCTAAGAGACAATCCCCTACCAGACAGAAAATATGAATGGTCATCTCATTGGGTCATCTCAAATGGTTTTGTGATTTCTCCTCCAGTCTGGACAACCAAGCCTCTTTTACCATTATTACCAAATTCTCTCCTTGCTGTCTTTGCTGGTGATGCTGCTAGTGGATTTGGTGTCTCAGTATCTTTGCAGGGCACTTTCATCCAGCTGTTCCCATCTCATGCACTGCTGCCAAGTCTGTGGACTGCCTGGTACCACCCTCCCTTTTGCACCACCATCACTCCCTCTACCCCTGCCATTCCTCTCCTCCCTAACCCCCACGGGTACAGGCTCTGCTCTGGGAGGGACTCTGAGGTCCAACCAAAGATGCTTATTGATCAGTATTGGGTCAGATCCCCTCATACTAGTGTCCCAGCTGATGCTTAGAGCTCTTTGGTTCTCTGGCTTTATAAGATGAATCATCCTTTCACACAACCAAGTTGACCCCAGCCCTCTCCAGAGGACTTAGCTAAGAGGGTTAGTTTAAAGATATCTGTTTGGACGTGACTTCTGTGACCCTAGGTCTCTTAAAGTGGAGTGAACACTGCTCATCTCATCCTAAATAACTTATGACTCATCTCTTTTTTCTCTAAACTCCATATTTTAATGCCTCCACATGAGGAAGGGTTTCTGTTTTAGCATCATCAAATTATTATGGAAAAATCATCATCCTTGGAACAAAATATATCTGTGGCAGATTGTATTTTTAAACGATAGCCACAAAAAGAGCTCCCATCCCACACATACTTCTAAAATCTTAACCACTTCTGTATAAAGAGGTGGAGGCTAGCTACCCTATCCTTCAAAGTTATCAGGCCATTACTTGCTCATAATAGAATGGATGGGAGTGACGCAGAGTGATTTCTGAGGTTAGATCATAAAAGACAGTGACACACAACCCTCAGAATGGGAGAACATATTTGCAAATGAAGCAACTGACAAAGGATTAATCTCCAAAATTTACAAGCAGCTCATGCAACTCAATATCAAAAAAACAAACAACCCAATCCAAACATGGGCAGAAGACATAAATAGACATTTCTCCAAAGAAGATATACAGATTGCCAACAAACACATGAAAGAATGCTCAACATCATTAATCATTAGAGAAATGCAAATCAAAACTACAGTGCGATATCATCTCACAATGGTCAGAATGGCCACCATCAAAAAATTTACAAACAATAAATGCTGGAGAGGGTGTGGAGAAAAAGGAACCCTCTTGCACTGTTGGTGGGAATGTAAATTGATACAGCCACTATGGAGAACTGTATGGAGGTTCCTTAAAAAACTCAAAATAGAACTACCATATGACCCAGCAATCCCGCTACTGGGCATATACCCTGAGAATACCATAATTCAAAAAGAGTCATGTACCACAATGTTCATTGCAGCTCTATTTACAATAGCCAGGGCTTGGAAGCAACCTAAGTGTCCCTCGACAGACAAATGGATAAAGAAGATGTGGCACATATGTACAATGGAATATTACTCAGCCATAGAAAGAAACGAAATTGAGTTATTTGTAGTGAGGTGGATGGACCTAGAATCTGTCAAACAGAGTGAAGTAAGTCAGAAAGAGAAAAACAAATACCATATGCTAACACGTATATATGGAATCTAAAAAAAAAAAAAAAGGTCATGAAGAACCTAGGGACTAGACGGCAACAAAGACGCAGACCTACTAGAGAATGCACTTGAGGACATGGGGAGGGCGAAGGGTAAGCTGGGACAAAGTGAGAGAGTGGTAGTGTATATATGGACATATATACACTACCAAATGTAAAAGAGATAGCTAGTGAGAAGCAGTCGCATAGCACAGGGAGATCAGCTCAGTGCTTTGTGACCAGCTAGAAGGGTGGGATAGGGAGGGTGGGAGGGAGGGAGATGCAAGAGGGAAGAGATATGGGGATATATGTATATGTATAACTGATTCACTTTGTTATAAAGCAGAAACTAACACACCATTGTAAAGCAATTATACTCCAATAAAAATGTTAAAAAAAAAAAGTAACACTTCTGCCTTGTTTCCTGGTATACCAATTCATAACATTTTCATGCGCCATGTAAGCCGTTTGTCAACCCTGAGGCTCTCATGCTCTTAGGAAGTCCCACAGCCTGTGCAGAAAGACCCCATGTATTCCCTGAGCATACATGAGAAGTGCCAGCCCTCAACTCTCCCAGTTCCAGTCAAAATTTGACTGTAACCACAAGAAACGCAACCATGCCAGAACTGCCCAGCTGAATCCTTCCAGAGTTTCTGATCCTCAGAATCTGTGAGAGGTAAGGAAGTGATTGTTATCACTTTAAGACACTAACTTTTGGAATGTTTCATTATTTGGCAATAGCTAACTAGAACAATGCCTATATTAGTCAGTTAAGGCTGCCATAACAAAATAGCACGGACTGGAAGGCTTAAATAACAGAAATTTATTTTCTCACAGTTTGGGAGGCTAAAAGTCCAAGATCAAGTTTCTGGCCAATTTGGTTCAACGTAAGAGCTCCCTTCCTGGCTTACAGATGGCCATCATCTTGCTGTGTCCTCACATGGCCTTTCCTCAGTGTGTGTCATGGAGAGAGAGAGAGTGAGCTTTCTGGTGTCTCTTTTATAAGAATAATCATCCTATAGGGTCAGGGCCCCACCCCATGACATCAGTTGATAATGGGGGAAGCTGTGGTTGTTGGTGGGGGGTAGTGGGTGAGAAATCTCTACTTTGTACTCAATTTTGCTGTGAACCTAAAACTAAAAAACAGTCTATATATTAAAAAGAAGCAGCAGCAGCAACCCTGACACCACTTCTCAATGCCTTGTTTCATTCCTGTGACTGACTTCTCAGAAGCAAAAGATGTATAACTATCATGATCAGTCTCACATGAAAACAAAAGAAAAGTGTCATTTCATGAACACAAGGTATTTTCATTTCTTTTCCCCCAAAAGTACAGTCTAAAGGTTTTCAGCTGTTTCAAGAGGCTCATATTACTCTTTCTCTAAACTAGGTATTCAAAACATACTCCCTGATAAAGTCCTTTGATATGGAGCCCTGTATTCTAGCTGCTCTTCTACTTAGATGGAAGTGCCCATGGTGGAAAGAGATGGGGAAGAGTAAAGATAGACCCATGAACTACTGGGGTTGCCAACAGATTGCTAATTTGATCCACTCCATTCACTTCAGAATGAGCTGAGAACCACGTAGCCTTCAGTTACTATGGCACCATTTGCTTCCGAACTAGGAGTTTGAAATGGTTTTATGAAAGACTATTCCAACTAGAACTCTTCGTCCTCAAACACATTTGTTTACTTGGGGTAGAGGTGGCAGAGAATGCCAGGAGAAAATGAGTTTTTAAATATGGAAGATTATCTATATGAGCATATAGAAATATATCCATATGTATAGTTAATATGCAGTTGGAAATATTTGTATGGCCAGATGTGTCTTAATGGCTTCGTTGTTCCTATGCCATTCCTTGAGCATTTGAGAAAAATTACATAAAAATGGGAAAAGTCTATTTCCTGTAGAGAGTCATTCTATGTGTTGAAATCTATACTGTGTTTACTGGGAGTGCTTACATGCAGAATTAAGTCCTATCCTAGGAAATAATCAAATTCTTAGACTTTCTGTCATCTGGACAGCAAAATTTTATAGGAAGTTTTGAGGGCAGAACTGCATTCAGACCCATGCTTACTGGGTTTTCTGTTCTGATACATACATGTATATTCATCCATCCATTTGGCATGGGGTATGCGATATCAGCTTTGGACTTTGCTGAACTCTTCAGGGCATCCCCAAGTGATCTTTGGGTAGTTTTGGGAATTCTTGAAAACTTCAAAAGGAATGGCTCCTTAGGCTATAATCTCCATTAGTTCTAAAAGAGAATACGAAGTGGATAATCCTCAGATCTAAACTCTACCTCTCATGGTTTGATAACCATACTTGAATGTGAATTAAATATCAAATAGTGTGGTGGGTACATTATTTAACATAAACTGGGCCTTCTCTAGAAACCTCAAGGCTCAGCCGTTGCTCTGTGCAGACTTTCTCTCTTGAGGTCAGTCCAGAAGGTCTCCTAGGACAGGATGCTGATCCCATTGGTACAGCACTGTGGAAAAACCAATCTGGCTCCCCCATCCCTCTCTTCTCTTCCTTAACACTCTATGCTGCGATTAACTGACCATTTTGCTTGAGAATTCAGGTAAACCCCAGGAGTTGTATGATCAAGAGATGTTGAACCGGCTCAATTTCACTCACTAACCAGTCACCTCGAAAGTACAAAGCAAATGGTCAGTCAACAGTCCGTCTCAAAAGTTGATACCACACAGCTTCTTGAGGTGGCTGCTGTGAGCATTTTTATTCTGAAGTCCTGTTGCTGGCATTCACAAAGCATGAATGGGAAAATAATGAGGACGAAAAAATAATGTAATGTGTGGTGGTTTGTATCAGAACAAGAGCAGTGAGAATAGGAAACGGCACACACTCGCCTCAGAGGGCTTGTCTCTGGGGGCCAGGCCAGCATGTTCTCTTTCAAGGGCAAAGATAAGGGGCCAGCTGTTGAGAAGAAAAAGAATGGGGAGTTGAAGAAAAGGTTTTAAATTTAAAAAGACTGATTCAAAGAAGGTCTGCTAGGCTATTGGAGAAATACATGACCCGTGGAGTGAAGCAGACAGGTCCACAGCCTCCTTGCCCCATTTCTAGCTTTCTTTTTTCAGTAAGAAATCATTTCTTCTCCCCAAACACTTCTGCACTAAAATCAAGTTTTCATTCTTATTGGCCATGGGGAGAGCAACATCTTTGATCTTCAACTTACTGAAGCAGCTACCTACTGTTCTACTTCAAAGTACGCTTTTATGACTTAAGGGCATTTTAATAAAGAGTTCTCCAAAACCCAGTTGCGTATTATCTGGAATAGTAAGGAGCATTGTAGCTTATCAGGTGACACAATGCTGGAATCATAAGGAAACTTCTATAAGAAAAAACAGCCGTAAATGTTAGGGAATCGCTTTTTAAACATTTGTACTAGCTTTGTAAGGGTACATGTTCCTATATTTTGTCTTTTCTGCTTGTCCTCACTTCTGCTGTTTGGAAATTTACATCCTCAGGGGAGGATAAAGAGTTGGTTTGAAAGTTTCCGTCCTGAAGAATATGTGAAAATGTGGTTTAGAAAATTTTCCCTTATGTTTCTGTAACATGTATGAAATGTCCACAACATGGTAGAAGCTCAGTGTGGTAGAATGTCAGGAAAGGGTCTCTTCTACTATGAAACATAGCTTACAAACAAGTCATCAAACCATACATTTGGAACTCTGAGAGAAATTGCAGGTTATTTCTTTACCTGGGTAGAGAGAAGAAGACATTTCCTTGAGTATGAAAGTGGGAAGATATTTACTGTATTCATCTTAGTGATCTGTTTGTAGGGGAAAAAAGCTTCGACCAAGTCTTAGAAGAGAGTAAGAGGAAATGTTTTCTAGCTAGAGAAGTTCATGGTAACCAAACAAAGTCTAAGCTGTGAAGCATTTAAACCAACTTTAAAAATTCAGCAATTGGTATAAAATTAAAAATACATAGAAGGATTCTTTTTCCATTTAGGTTATTATAGAATATTGAGTAGAGTTCCCTATGCTACACAGTAGGTCCTTGTTACCTGTTTTATATATAGTAGTGTGTATATGTTAATCCCAAAAAAGAATCTGAAAAAGAATGGATATATGTATATGTATAACTGAATCACTTTGCTGTACACCTGAAACTAACACAACATTATAAATCAACTGTAATATAAAATAAAAATTAAATTAGAAAATAAAATAAATACAGAGAACGAAAAGTTTTAGCTTTTCAGAAGATTGAGGGTTCATTATTTGGCTTATTTGGTCAAATGTTCAAAACAAATTAGGTGATAGCTAGATAAATGCCGGATGGTGATAGACGTCCTGAGGCGAAACCAACTGCCCACATCCACCATCTACCATCTTGTACAAGTAAGAAACTTCAGCCATGGAGTTCATCTTTTGCTTAGTTTCACCAACTGTTAATATTTTTTTCATATTCACTTTTTCTCTACATATGTCCCATACACATCTTGCCCACCCTCTTTTTCTGCTAGGCTATTTGAAAGCCAGCCGAAGATGTCGTGATATCACAACTGTAAATACTGTCTCTTCTGAGCAAGGGCATTCTATCAGATAACCACAATATCATGATCATATGTAAGTGTTTAATATGAGTAGTTAATTTTGCATATTCAACAAACCATATTTAAAATTCTGTAATTCTCAGAACACCTTAATTTTGCATATTAAACAGATCATATTTAAAATTCTCTGAATTCTCTAAGCATATCATTTTTGCTGATTTTCACCTTTAACCAGGATCCAATCAAGAAAGACCCATTGTATTTCACGGTCGCATCTCTTTGGGCTCCTTTAATCTGTAACAGTTCACTTGCTATTTTTTTCTTTCATGCCATTGAAATTTCTTAAGAATCCAGGCCAGTAGTTTATAGAGTATGTTGTTATCCCGACTTGTTGATTTCTTTCCTTAGGTTTAAATTAAAATTAAATATTTTTGACAATAGTGCTGCATAGGTGAGTTAATGTTACTTTTTAAAAACATTTATTTATTTATTTATTTTTGGCTGCGTTGGGTCTTTGTTGCTGCGCGCGGGCTTTCTCTAGCTGCGGCGAGTGGGGGCTACTCTTTGTTGCGGGGCACGGTCTTCTCATTGCATTGGTTTCTCTGGTTGTGGAGCACAGGCTCTAGGCACACAGACTTCAGTAGTGGTGACATGAGGGCTCAGTAGTTGTGGCTCATGGGCTCTAGAGCACAGGCTCAGTAATTGTGGTGCACGGGCTTAGTTGCTCTGTGGCATGTGGGATCTTCCCAGACTAGGGATCGAACCCATGTACCCTGCATTGGCAGGCGGATTCTCAACCTCCAGGGAAGTCCAGTGAGTTAATGTTCTTGCTGTTGCTTTACATCCAGAGACCTGGAATGGCCTTTTGTCCCATTATTGGTGAGACGACATTTGAGCCCTTAATTAAGCTGGATCTCTCACTTGTAAAGGTACCTTCTTTTTCTTTTATATATATATATATATATATATATATATATATATATATATATATATATATATATATATAAAATATATATATATATATATAAAATCAATAGTAATCTGGGGCATAAAACTTTGACAGCATGCAGTCCTCTCTCCCCATGGTAAACAGAATAATACCACCCTCACCTTATTACCCCTACAGATGTCTATGTCCCTATCTGTGGGACCTGTGAATATGTTCAGTTAAGGGATGGATAAGGGGAATGAAGGTAGCAGATAGAATTAAGGTTGCTGACCAGTTGACCTGAATATATGGAAATTACCCTGGATTATCCATATGGGCCCAATGTAATCACAAGGGTCCTTACAAGTCAAAGATGGAGGTGGAAGATTGAGAGGGAGATGTGACTAAGGAAGACTCGTTAGTGACATGTAACACTATTTTCTTTAAAAATGGAGAAAGGGAGTCACAAGCTAAAGAATGCAGGCATTTTCTAGAAGCGGAAAAGGCAAGGAAACAGATTCACCCCTAAGGCTTCCAGGAAGGAATTCTGACCTGCTTGATTTGAGCCTAGTGGGTCCCATGTCTGACTTCTAACCTACAGAACTGTAAGTTAACAAATTTGTATTGTTTTAAACCCCTAAACTTTTGATCATTTGTTGCAACTCTAATAGAAAATGAATACAACCCCTAAAATTTCATCCAATCCTTTTAGCATGCATTGACGATTCTTGTCCTAAAAAATTCTTACACTGGGAGTTGTAAATGGTATTATTTACTAACTCTGTCAATCCTTTCTTATTTATTAGCTCCCTCTCTTCTCTTTTTTAGTCCTTTCTTTCCCTCCTTCTCCCTTGAGTATCATTATGAACTCATGATCCATTTTTTAAAATTCAGTTTTATGTAACCCATTACTTTTATTATTTTTTGATGCTTTAATTGTCCCAAATTTGACCAATGGTAGGCACTTCAGGCAGATTCCTGTGCCCATCTAGCATAGCCTCATTAGTCTTAGAGCACTTTCTTGATTTCTAGAACACAATATTTAGTGTTAACCTTATCCTTTTTTTCTCCCAAATCTGAAATCCACCATTTTAACCAAAGAGCCCTGGTTTCATTTAATGAAGAATGGCAACCTGTGTGATGGGAGTTCCCTGGCAGTCCAGTGGTTAGGACTCCAGGCTTTTACTTCCGTGGCCCAGCTTCAGTCCCTGGTCAGGGAACTAGCATCCTGCAAGCCATGAGGTGCAGCCATAAAAAACAAAGAAACTTGTGTGATAAGAGAACTAATTTTTATTGATACATTGGTATTTCAATGTATTTTCAGTTTTAGTAGGCAGGTGAACATCTTTTCAAAATTTAAGAGACATTTGTTCTAGCTTTTTCTGTGAGCTATTCATGTATTTTGCCCTTTTTCTGTCAGCTTGGCTTTTTTTTCTCATTTTGAGTTCTTTGTATAATAGGGAAACTAGCCTTTTATTTGTTGAACATATTGCAGTTGTTTTCTCCCAAATTTTCATTTTTTCTTTAACATAATTTTGCAATGAAAACTTTTTTTTAATGTAGTAGAGTTTATTCATCTTTTTTAAATTGCAACTGAATTTTGAGTTAGGAAAGCTTTGCTCACATCCAGGTTATAAAGAAATTCACCCATGTATTATTCTAGTACTTAAACATAAGTTTTTACATTTGGATCTCTTATCCATTTAGTATAAAGTATGAGTCCAAAATTACCATTTTTTAGATGTCTCAAGAACATCTATTGTAAAGTCCATCTTTCCTCCCAGCCATTTGATATGCCTTCCTTATCACTCACTAAATTGCTACATGTTTTGGAGTCTGTTTTTGAACTTCCTATTCTGTTCTACTGGTCAGTCTGTCAATTCATGCACCAGTACCACACAGTTTTAATTAGTGTTTTGATAATATGTTTTACATATTAGGGCTAGTCAACCCTTACTGCTTTTTTTTTAACATTTTTATTAGAGTATAATTGCTTTACAATGGTGTGTTAGTTTCTGCTTTATAACAGAGTGAATCAGTTATACATATACATATATCCCCATATCTCTCCCCTCTTGCATCTCCCTCCCTCCCACCCTCCCTATCCCACCCTTCTAGCTGGTCACAAAGCACTGAGCTGATCTCCCTGTGCTATGTGATTGCTTCTCACTAGCTATCTCTTTTACATTTGGTAGTGTATATATGTCCATATATATACTACCACTCTCTCACTTTGTCCCAGCTTACCCTTCGCCCTCCCCATGTCCTCAAGTGCATGCTCTAGTAGGTCTGCATCTTTGTTGCCGTCTAGTCCCTAGGTTCTTCATGACCTTTTTTTTTTTTTTAGATTCCATATATATGTGTTAGCATACGGTATTTGTTTTTCTCTTTCTGACTTACTTCACTCTGTATGACAGATCTAGGTCCATCCACCTCACTACAAATAACTCAATTTCGTTTCTTTTTATGGCTGAGTAATATTCCATTGTATATATGTGCCACATCTTCTTTATCCATTCTTCTGTTGAGGGACACTTAGGTTGCTTCCAAGTCCTGGCTATTGTAAATAAAGCTGTAATGAACATTGTGGTACATGGCTCTTTTTGAATTATGGTTTTCTCAGGGTATATGCCCAGTAGTGGGATTGCTGGGTCGTATGGTAGTTCTATTTTGAGTTTTTTAAGGAACCTCCATACCGTTCTCCATAGTGGCTATATCAATTTACATTCCCACCAACAGTGCAAGAGGGTTCCCTTTTCTCCACACCATCTCCAGGATTTATTGTTTGTAGATTTTTTGATGATGGCCATTCTGACCGTTGTGGGATGATATCACATTGTAGTTTTGATTTGCATTTCTCTAATGATTAATGATGTTGAGCATTCTTTCATGTGTTTGTTGGCAATCTGTATATCTTCTTTGGAGAAATGTCTATTTATGTCTTCTGCCCATGTTTGGATTGGGTTGTTTGTTTTTTTGATATTGAGTTGCATGAGCTGCTTGTAAATTTTGGAGATTAATCCTTTGTCAGTTGCTTCATTTGCAAATATTTTCTCCCATTCTGAGAGTTGTCTTATCGCCTTGTTTATGGTTTCCTTTGCTGTGAAAAAGCTTTGAGGTTTCATTCGGTCCCATTTGTTTATTTTTGTTTTTATTTCCATTTCTCTAGGAGGTGAGTCAAAAAGGATCTTGCTGTGATTTATGTCATAGAGTGTTCTGCCTCGGTTTTCCTTTAAGAGTTTGATAGTGTCTGGCCTTACATTTAGGTCTTTAATCCATTTTGAGTTTATTTTTGTGTATGGTGTTAGGGAGTGTTCTAATTTCATTCTTTTACATGTAGCTGTCCAGTTTTCCTAGCACCACTTATTTAAGAGGTTGTCTTTTCTCCATTGTATATTCTTGCCTTCTTTATCAAAGATAAGGTGACCATATGTGCGTGGGTTTATTTCTGGGCTTTCTATCCTGTTCCATTGAACTATATTTCTGTTTTGTGCCAGTACCATACTGTCTTGATTACTGTAGCTTTGTAGTATAGTCTGAAGTCTGAGAACCTGATTCCTCCAGCTCCGTTTTTCTTTATCAAGGTTGTTTTGGCTATTCGGGGTCTTTTGTGTTTCCATACAAATTGTGAAATTTTTTGTTCTAGTTCTGTGAAAAATGCCAGTGGTAGTTTGACGGGAATTGCATTGAATCTGTAGATTGCTTTGGGTAGTATAGTCATTTTCACAATGTTGTTTCTTCCAGTCCAAGGACATGGTATATCTCTCCATCTATGTGTATCATCTTTAATTTCTTTCATCAGTGCCTTATAATTTTCTGCATACAGGTCTTTTATCTCCTTAGGTAGGTTTATTCCTAGGTATTTTATTCTTTTTGTTGCAATGGTAAATGGGAGTGTTTTCTTAATATTACTTTCAGATTTGTCATCATTAGTGTATAGGAATGCAAGAGATTTCTGTGCATTAATTTGGTATCCTGCTACTTTACCAAATTCATTGATTAGCTCTAGTAGTTTTCTGGTAGCATCTTCAGGACTCTCTGTGTACAGTATCGTGTCATTTGCAAACAGTGAGAGCTTTACTTCTTCTTTTCCGATTTGGATTCCTTTTATTTCTTTTTCTTCTTTGATTGCTGTGGCTGAAACTTCCAAAACTATGTTGGATGATAGTGGTAAGAGTGGGAAACCTTGTCTTGTTCCTGATCTTAGTGGAAATTGTTTCAGTTTTTCACCATTGAGGACGATGTTGGCTGTTGGTTTCTCATATATGGCCTTTATTATGTTGGGGAAAGTTCCCTCATTGCCTACTTTCTGGAGGGTTTTTATCATAAGTGGGTGTTGAATTTCACCCTTGATGGAGAAATTAAAACTTTTGCAGACAAGAAAAAGGTAAGAGGATTCAACACAACCAAACCAGCTCTACAACAAATGCTAAAGGAACTTCTCTAGGCAAGAAACACAACAGAAGGAAAATACCCTAAATAACAAACCAAAACAATTAAGAAAATGGTAATAGGAACATACATATTGATAATTACCTTAAATCAAAATGGATTAAATGATCCTACCAAAAGACATGGACTTGCTGAATGGATACATAAACAAGACCCATATATATGCTGTCTACAAGAGACCCACTTCAGACCTAGGGACACATACAGACTGAAAGTGAGGGGATGGAAAAAGATATTCCATGCAAATGGGAATCAAAAGAAAGCTGGAGTAGCAATTCTCGTATCAGACAAAATAGACTTTAAAACAATGATTATTACAAGAGACAAAGAAGGACACTACATAATGATCAAGGGATCAATCCAAGAAGAAGATATAACAATTGTAAATATTTATGAACCCAACATAACACTTCAATACATAAGGCAAATACTAACAGCCATAAAAGGGGAAATCAACAGTAACACAATCATAGTAGGGGACTTTAACACCACACTTTCACCAGTGGACAGATCATCCAAAATGAAAATAAATGAGGAAACAAGCTTTAAATGATACATTAAACAAGATGGACTTAATTGATATTTATAGGACATTCCATCCAAAAACAACAGAATACACTTTCTTCTCAAGTGCTCATGGAACATTCTCCAGGAGAGATCATATCTTGGGTCACAAGTCAATCCTTGCTAAATTTAAGAAAATTGAAATCATATCAAGTATCTTTTTTGACCACAATGCTATGAGACTAGATATCAATTACCGGAAAAAATCTGTATAAAATACCAACACATGGAGGCTGTACAATACACTACCTAATAACCAAGAGATCAGTGAAGAAATCAAAGAGGAAATCAAAAAATACCTAGAAACAAATGACAATGAAAACGCGATGACCCAAAACCTATGGGATGCAGCAAAAGCAGTTCCAAGAGGGAAGTTTATAGCAATACAATCCTACCTTAAGAAACAAGAAACATCTCAAATAAACAACCTAATCTTACACCTAAAGCAATTAGAGAAAGAAGAACAAAAAAACCCGAAGTTAGCAGAAGGAAAGAAATCATAAAGATCAGATCAGAAATAAATGAAAAAGAAGTGAAGGAAACGATAGCAAAGATCAATAAAACTAAAAGCTTGGTCTTTGAGAAAATAAACAAAATTGATAAACCATTAGCCAGACTCATCAAAAAAAAATGGAGAAGACTCAAATCAATAGAATTAGAAATGAAAAAGGAGAAGTAACAACTGACGCTGCAGAAATACAAAGGATCCTGAGAGATTACTACAAGCAACTCTATACCAATAAAATGGACAACCTGGAAGAAATGGACAAATTCTTAGAAATGCAAAACCTTCCAAGACTAAACCAGGAAGAAATAGAAAATATGAACAGACCAATCACAAACACTGAAATTGAAAATGTGATTAAAAATCTTCCAACAAACAAAAGCTCAGGACCAGATGCCTTCACAGGCACATTCTATGAAACATTTAGAGAAGAGCTAACACCTGTCCTTCTCAAACTCTTCCAAAATATAGCAGAGGGAGGAACACTCCCAAACTCATTGTACGAGGCCACCATCACCCTGATACCAAAACCAGACAAAGATGTCACAAAAAAAGAAAACTGCAGACCAATATAACTGATGAACATAGGTGCAAAAATCCTCAACAGAATACTAGGAAACAGAATCCAACAGCACATTAAAAGGATCATACACCATGATCAAGTGGGGTTTATCCCAGGAATGCAAAGGTTCTTCAATATATGCAAATCAATCAATGTGATACACCATATTAACAAATTGAAGGAGAAAGACCATATGATCCTCTCAATAGATGCAGGGAAAGCTTTTGACAAAATTCAACACCAGTGTATGCTTTTTTTTTTTTTTTTGGAGTTTCCTAGCTCTACACATGTCTGGTTTTATATGAATGTTAGATTTAACTGGCCTAGCTCTCAGAAGACTTGGTGTGTTCATAGGGACTGCATTAAATTTATATATTCTCTTAGCGACAATCACAGTATACGCAATGGCTTTACATCCTTTTCAAGATGAAGAAATGCCTTTTTCTTCAACTGTTCTCATCATTTTTGCATGTTTGTTGTTAAGTTTATTTCTAAGTATCTACTTGCTTGCTGTTGTGAATATTATTTTCTCATTGTAGAGAGGTCATTTTACTATTTTTCCAATCCTTTTCCCTCTGTTTCAGTGGTTTTCAATCTTCTACGCACATTAGAACCATCTGGGAAAGTTAACATTCTTACAGCCTAGGTATATTACAAACCAGTTAAATCAGAATTTCTGGGTGTGAGGCCATAGCCATCAGTGTTTCTAAAGCTCTTCATATGATTCCAGTGTAAAACAAAAGTTGAGAATTGCTGATTGACTTGAGAGTGAGAAGGATCCTTTGCAGGCTTGATATGAAGTGAAAGAAATAAAACGTCCTTATTATTACTGACGAGTTTCTGTTTGGTTCATATATATTTGTAATTGTTATATATTTATTGCAAATTGATGTTCTTACCATTATAAAAACCTTAATCACAATTGCTGATTTTTGGTCTGAATTCTCCCTTGTTTACTCTCAGGGTTGCCATCCCTGCTTTCTTACTGTTTGGATTTTCATGGCATACATTTACCCATCCTTTTACTGTTAACATTTTAGAATTATTTATTTTTAACTATGGTTTTTTTTTGTATTGGCATGTATTAGGGGTTTGCTTTGGAAATCAATCTAAATTTTTAAAAATAGGTGAGGTAAGCCAATTTTGTGTTACTTATATCACAAATATGTTTGGTCTCAGCTTGATCATTCTTTTTATGTTTTATATTGCATATATTTACAAATTATAGGCTATATTTACTGTTTTTCTTTCTCTCTATGCTCTGTTTTCTTTGCCCCTTTTTCTACAGTGCTCTCTTCATTAGGAAGATCTGTATTTTTGTGCTACTGGTTACTTTTATGTTCATAATTTGTATGATATTCTTTGTCCTCTTTTCCCTTATTTAGATACTTTCTCTTTGTTTTGACAACTTTAAGTGATATCTTCAACTCCTACTTATTACGTGACAGTCAGTGAGCTTATCTAATTTCTTTTTCTGTCTCTTTCTCCTCTGATTTTTTGTTGAATTATTCCTACTAGGTCAGAATTCATAACTTTTACACACTATCTTCTACCTTTGCCCCCCACATTTGCTTGAACCTTGGATCTATAATTAAGCATATTCAATGCTCACTATTAGTCCTATGGCTGATGTTCCCCCTGTGTGTTTTGGTCAGATAGAGCTTGTCCTCTCATAGGGTCTCAGGAATTGTTCATAAGGACAGTATTCCTCTGGTGTTTGCAGGCTACATTGTCTGTAGCCTTGTTACTTGAAGAAGAGCTTGGCTGGATATAAGATTTTGGGCTCATACTTTCTCTTTTGAGTTCCTTTAAGCTATTGCTCTCCCAGTGTGTTGCTTTTATATGTTACTGTTAAAAAGTGTGATACCAACCTGATTTTTTTAAAGTAAATTTGTCTTTTTACCTGGAAAGGCAGAAGATTTTTTCTTTATTTTTAATGTTTAGTAGTTTTACTAGGATATATCTTAAAACTGACTAGCTTAATTTTTTTTGCTCTTCTTCTTAAATTGTAGTTATATATATATATGTTGGATCGTCTGTCTTATATCTTTCACTGTCTTTGATTCTTCTTCATTTTTTAATTTTCCATCTTTTTTCTATATTATCTTTTTTTCAACATCCAATGTTATATTTTCAATTGAATCTAGTCTCCCTTGGACATCTTATAATTGAGTCTTTATTTTCAATTTGATTTTATATTTTTCTTTTCTGAGTTTAGTCACTCATATCTTCTCTGTATGTAGTATATGTGTGTGTATGCCCATTTTGGTTCTTCATTTTTGAGTTTCTGATTTGACATATTTTATTTACACATACAAATATTTGCTTAAGAATATTTAGTCAGGGTACTTCCCTGGTGGTCCAGTGGCTAAGACTTTGCCTTCCAATGCAGGTGGTGCGGGTTCGATCCCTGGTCGGGGAGCTAAGATCCCACATGCTTCGTGGCCACAAAACCAAAAAACATAAAACAGAAGCAGTATTGTAACAAATTCAGTAAAGACTAAAAATGGTCCACATCAAAAAAAATGTTTAAAAAACAAAAGAATATTTAGTCAGGTTGTGCTGTTATGTTGTAGTTTTTACCTGCTAACAGGTAAAAAGTTTTCTATTTACAATACCTTTGTATGGATGCCGTCTGCCAATTTATGCTAATTTTGAAATGTCTTGTCTTCTTCTTTATCAACAATAATGGGGTATGTAGGCAGGGCTGAGCAGTATGTTTGGCCCACAACGCCTGTTACTGTGTGGATACCCTTCTCTTTGTATACTGTGTTGTCATTTTAAAATGAGTAGTGCTTGGTTTGGGTGGGTGAGGGATATTTTATGTCTTCTGATTTTGTGATTTTTTTTTTTAATTTCTATAGATATCCTAATTTTCAGGGCTTGTTTCCTTCTTTCCTTTCACTCCCAATCCTCCAATGGTGCTCTTCCCCTTCTTAGTCACCTGCCATTCCCTGCAGTGGGGCCCTTGCAAGGTTTCCATCTCTGCTCTGGCACATTCTTAAGTCTTTGCCTATGGATTCTTCAGTGGCCAGTGTCCCAATCCACCAGGTCTCATGTTCTCAATGTTCTAAGATGGCATTTAGGGTGTGAGTCTCTCTTCCTGGGAGATAATTTTGATCTGTTGTCTGTCATACAAGGCATCTGATGCTTCTCCTCTCCTGCACAGCAGCCCCCATGTTGCCACCTGTTGTCTCTGGGGTGAGCTCTAGAGCTTGCTCTGCTGTGTGCAGGTATTGATTTCCCTACTTACACATGTGAAAGTCTGTTGTAATTTCTGATCCCAATTCAGGCTCTAAGTGTGGGTTCTGAACAGCTTTGTTTGCCATACTTGTTGGTCTGAATGTTTGTTATACGGAGGAAGTGAAGAGATAAGAGTATGTAAGCAACTATTTCCTCTGGGAACTCAGAAGTTTCTTACATATCCCTAACATGTTAACATTTTTTTCTTAATAGTATTAATGTCTTAAATTCATATTGTACATTTTTCTCATAGTATTTTGACATAAAATCCTTTAGTTGTTTAATGAAAACTGAGGCTCAGAAAGGTTAAGTGAATTCTTCAATGTCATACAACTACATATAGTAGAAGAATTCAAATTGAAATTGGGGTTTCCTAAATTCAAATTCAGTTTTCTTTTCATGCCACCAATCTGCCATTTTAATAGTGTAAAAATTTACTGAAGTTCTTCCTGGAAAGTAGTAAAAGAAATACTTTCTAAAACACTCTCCAAGTATCCTTCAAAATAAAGTAATGACTCCAAGGAAAGTATTGGAAACAGTAAAATATTAAAACTCTTTTCCTAACGCAAATGGTGTGGATATTGCCATATCTAAGAACTATAGCTACAATTCAATGAGATTGAACAATGCAATGAGGTTAAACTGTGAAAGACAGTATTAAGAGGTCAGTGTAATCTCACCTCAGTGATCACTTTCAATCCCACTTAAACTCATGACATTACAGTGAGTGGTTGTAGAGATGATGATAAACACCATAGCTTATCATCAAGAATCACTGATGAGTGATGTGCAGAAGCAATCACAGAATATGGCAAAGAGAAGAAAGTTGAAAGATACTTGACCCCTGAATTTTGTGTTTAATGAAGGAAATTGTGTTGACATTTACCAGGTATATTTGATGCTAAGTGTTCATACTGTTAGGAGGAAGACATAAAAATAAATAAAATTATGGAATTAGGCTAATTAAGTCCTATTCCCATCTCTATTACTAACTACATTCATTTGAGTAAATAACTTGATTTCCTTGTACCCCACAGGTACAAGATGGCTTCATAGTTTGAAACTATGAAGGGAGTAGGTTTGCTAAAGTCTGCATTGATCAGAACATTCTGAAGTATGATCTGTTCTGAGTGATGATTTTAGGAGAGACAGTGGAAAACTGGAGTGCATCTGGAAAGGGTTAGCACCTGGAAACCATGTCATTTAAGCAACTATTAAAGGACCTGCTTACGTTTGGTGTAGTTAAAAAATATTCGTAGTATAGTACAAACGCTTCCAATATTTGATGGACTGACCTCTAGAAGGCAGATTAGACCTCTTCTGTGAAACTCCCTAGAAAATCTGGGATCAGCAAAATGAGATTTATGGTGCTGGCACCATTTAATGAAGTTTTCTAACAATGAACGCTTCCCAAATGAAATATACAGCTTTTTAAGTAGTGACTCCCCTATGGTACCATTTCCCCACCTCAACCTTAAAATGCCTGGCAAAGTTCAGATAATTACCTCCTGGGAAGTTATTTGAAACCTTCTCGCATTATGTGAGCTAGACATTTTCTAAGACAGTTGTGACATAAGAAATATGTATGTGGTCTCTGACCTCAGTTGTTGACACAGAGCTTCAAACACCCTTGTAATTTCCTGAATGATAGGAAGGCTAGGGGCATCATATGTTCTAATATTTAGTCTTTGACCCCAGTTCCTGACACAGAGTTCCTAAAACCCTTGTAATTTCTGGAGTGATGGGTTTGATAGTGTTTTTTTTTTTTTTTTTTTTTTTTGCAGTACGCGGGCCTCATTGCTGTGGCCTCTCCCGTTGCGGAGCACAGGCTCCAGACGTGCAGCCTCAGCGGCCATGGCTCACAGGCCTAGCCGCTCCACGGCATGTGGGATCTTCCCGGACCGGGGCACGAACCCGTGTCCCCTGCATCGGCAGGCGGACTCTAAACCACTGCGCCACCAGGGAAGCCCTGATAGTGTTTTATAAAGAGCTCCTAAATCCCTTGGAATTTCTTGGGTGTTAGGAGAATCTTTTGTTCTAATGAGGTGACTCTTGGTGAGCTCCTGGATAGCTTTAGGATGGGGGCTGGTCACCAGAAAGACCAAGCCATGCTTTGAAGCTTGGAACTTTCAGCCCCACAGCCTAGTCCCCAGAGAGGGGAGAGGGGCTGGGGATTGAGTTAATAATTGATCATGCCTATGTGATGACATCTCTATAAAAATCCCTCAACTGTGGGGTTTGGAAAACTTCTGAGTTGGTGAACATATCCCTATGCCAGGAAGGTTGTATACTCTGTCCCTGTGGGGACAGAAGCTTCTGTGATTGGAACCCTGCTAGACCTTGCACTATGTATTCCTTCATCTGCCTGTTCATCTTTTTCCTTTAAAATAAATAAGGAATAGTAAATAAATGTTTCCCTGAGTTTTGTGAGCCATTCCAGCAAATTATCAAAGCTGAGTGGGGGTGATTGCGGGAACTTCTGACTTTGTAGCCACGTTAGACAGAAATGTGGGTCCCCTGGGACCCATTACTTGTGACTGGCATCAGAAGTGAGGGCTGTCTTTTGGGACTGAGCCTTTAAAGCTGTAGAGACTGGCACTAGCTCCAGGTAATTAGTGGCAGAATTGAATAAATTATAGGACACCCAGTTGGTGTTGGAAGAGTTGGAAAATTAGTTGGTGTGGGGAGAAAAAAATACTGCATATCTGGTATCAAGTGTTGTAAGTAAAGAAATAGTTTTCCTTTAACAGTGGTTTCCAAGCATGGCTAGATCAAAATTACATCGAGATACTTAAATATATAGAGTCTGAAAACATAATCCATAGACTCTACTTCTGTAAATATAGGCAAAGTTCACAAATTTGTCTTAAAATTGTTACTTGTTCAGTCAGCCAATTGATGCCTAAAAGATACACTGGTAGATACATTGTTGGATACTGGCATAGAGAGGTAACTTTTAAACATCACAACTCCTTGTCTTATGGAGTTTAGTCTCATGGGAGAGACAAATATTAATTTAGAAATCATACCCTTGATAGGAAGAAAATCATGACAAACTCAGATAAGTGATCTAAAGGGAAGAATAGAGGAGAGTATAAGAAAGGAATGTGTCTTAGCCTGAGGGCTTAGAGAAGGCTTCATTGAGGAAGGGACACTTGGCTAATACTTGAATGGTGAGACTTATTCAGAAAGCCTTAGGGTGGAGGGAGGGCATTCCAGGTAGAGCTACAGCCATGTATAAAGGTCCTATGGCAAAAATGAGAATAGGGAGTTGGAAGAACTAAAGGAAGAGAAAAGGGAAGTATGGCTGGATCGTGAGAGAGAGTGAGAAATGGGGTGAAACTTGAGATGTAGGCAGGGCTGACCCATGTAGGAGCCATGAATAATGTGTTAAGGATGTTGGTCTTGATCCTAAGAGCAATGGAGAAAACCACTGCTGGATTTTTAGCATTTTGAGTGGAATGTAGCTGTTAAGTGCCCTGATCAGAGTCGCATTTTTAAATGATAATCCCAGCTACTTTGTCAAAAACAGATCGGCAGTGTAACAGAACAAATATTAGAAATTGTGGTATCAAAGACAAGGATGATGTGGAATTAAGAGGAAAACAGTATATTTGGGAGATATTTAGGAGGTTAAACAGGATATTGTGATGGATTTGACTTGGCGCGAGGGTTAAGGTGTTCTCAAACAATTCCTGGGTGTGGGGCTTGTGCAGCTGAATGGAGGGAAATGTGATTCATTGGTGTAGGGCCACTGAACGAGGACAAAATGTGACGAGGACGTGACGATTCATTCTGGAATACGTTGAGATAGGAGGTGCATTTTAGATACCAGAATGGACTTGTTGAATAAGCTGTGGTATATGTGAGTCTGGAGGTCTGAAAACAGGCAAGACAGCATGGTTCCATACCATCGCCAAGTGTCCTGTAAAGAAAAAAGACCCATAGAAATAACTCATAGGTAACAGCTCTCACAATTTGAGTGTGGGTAATGTTAAATATCAGGATTATTGACATCTACCCTGATGGTGTCATCTGTTGATTAAATCAAACATGATTTTAAAGAACAGAGATAAGGCCCAAAGCCCTTGGAGTTGTGGTACACTTGCTTGGCTCTGTCTGCAGTTGGACTGCAGTGATTTTGTTTGTTTGTTTTTGGTAACAAGATAGCACATACACTCTCATGGGAGCTGAAACGACTTCAAAGAAATCTTCACCCATCTTCCTTTGTTTCTGCAGGAGAGAAGGCAAGAGCATGGGGAGTGAGTGAATAGGATATGTAAGGTGAGGAAGCAGTCCAATTAGACCACAGGGGACTAATAGAAGTGAATCACATACACACACAACTCAAAGGATCTTTGGTTACCAAGTAAGCTTAAAAAGAATTGGAAAAATACAATAAGAAAAAAGGCAGCCCGCAGATATTTAGAATTTTCCTCTCTGACCATTGGTCTGTTTATTTGTTGGCAATCTGTGATAAAATGTGCTTCCATTTATACCATTTCCTAGTAAAATTTTCACTGGCAAAATAAACATTGATTAAATTTAGAGAAGCATTTAATTAGAAAGCCACGACATTTCTGGAGGGAATCTGTTCCATGAGTTTCCTGGGCAATTGGGTACAGAAACGAATGAGAAGACTGTTGTATGGCAATTCATTCATGGCTTAATGGCAGCTGACTACATGCTAGGCCCATGTGGCTTTACCAGGAAAGGTGAGTTGGCTAACAGCAAACTGAAGGAAATTGGAAAGTTGATCACAACAGCTGTTTATAGGCTTCAGATTTGCCATATTTGCTTTCTTATCCTTTTCACAATTTTGAGAATTTATAGTAATTTGTATGGTATGCATGCCCTTCAATCATCTCAAATCCTATTAGGAAAGTGACACGTACAAACATAATGGGTATAAAATGGGACGAGGTTGCTGTGAGTCTTCACTATACATGTAGGTAAAACCTGTTATTTCAGTGATGTGTGTATGTATATCAGCTTGGTATTCCCTTTGCTCACACCTGCTCACACCTTCTGGCCTCCTATTACTCTATGGAAAAGGATGTAAATGAAATATCCAAAGGGAGTAGACAAGCAAAGCTGCCAGGCAGAGTGAGCATAATGTATGTCCTGTTCCCAGTCTAGCCCCAGGTGGACAATGAACCACTTCAGTGCCACCGTGATGCAGGTTTGCCTTGACATTTAGGCTGTGGCTCAGCACAGACGCTCTGAGTTTCCTCCCTGACCCATTTGACTCTGCATTGCAGGCAGTGAAGGAGCCCCTCACTGTGTTCTTACTCATCATGCCTGACGTGCAGTTGGCAACCTTATTTGTGAGGCACTGTCTGTATTCTCTGGTAGGTTGGCCTCACCCCTTGGGAGATAAGAAGTGTGTCTTTGAATCAAAAGATCTGAAAATGCAGTCAAGATGTAGTCCTGTGATCCCTTAATATACTTTAAGCCAGGGCCCCTTTTATTGTTTCTCGAACACCATTTCCCAAATGCACTGCAGTGGTAGCCTATTCTTTAGAGTGCCCTTGCAGAGAGCACCTGATATATCCAGCTGGAAGAAAATGCAGAGAACAGATTCAACCCTGCTGCTGTGCACTCAGGGCCTGGGAATATGTCAGGAGGAGGCCTTGTTTTTCTCAATGACACTGGGGATAAATGCAGAATGTCTCTCAATTTCAGAATCCTTCAATGCTTCCTGAAGACGATAGTTTGTGTGTGTGTATTGTTTGTTTCTTGGCATGGCACTGATTGCACAAATGACATCTCTTATATAAGAAATGAAACAAAATTAAACTCAAAGGTTAAGCTCTCTTGCTTGGAGAAGTTTTGAGATTTGAGTAGGAGGATGCTCTCCTTCTCTTCCTTATATTTCTGATCCTTTCAAAATGTGAAAAAAAAAAAATCTTGAGTCACGAGCCATACAGAAAACAGGTTGCAGGCCAGATCTGGCACTCAGACCGTAGTAAGAAGACCTGTTTTAGAGCTTCTGGGATTATAACTGCAACATTACTTTAGTTTTTAATTCAGAACATGGAAACAAAGAGAGTGTTCCAGAGCACCTTGTTCCTCAGTCCTTGTGTTCCTTCTTTGTTCTTGGAGCTCCTGGCACTATAACACCCATGGCCTCCCTTTTGCTCCTTCACTCACTGTGCTTTAGGGAAGGCCAGTTGTGATAAGATGGTAAATTTTGGGGAAAAAAAACTAAGCTTGCTTGGCTCAGTTCAGCCCTTCTTCCTCGTAGATGTGAGCTAACCCATTCATTCATTTAATAAATAGTATTCAGTGCTTATGTATATCAGACATTGTTCTGGGCACTGGAGTTGCGGCTGTGAAGAAAACAGACAAAAATCCCTTACATTCTGATAAGAGACACAGAAAATAAACATAATAAGTGTTTTTAAAGTGACAAGTGTTAAAAAAGCAGAGAAGAATTATCTAGATGGGAGGGAGCTGAAATTTTAGATAGGAAGTACAGGGAAGGCCTTACTGAGAAGGTGATTGTAACTCACACCAGAAGGAAGTGCGGGAGAGAAGCATGTAGATGTCTGGAATTAGAGCATTCTAAGCAGAACCTTCTGCAGTCATGCAAAGGGCCTGAAGCAGAGATCGCCTCCAGAGTTTGAGGAAGAGCAAGGAAACAGAGTAGCTGGGAAGTAGGTGGGAAATAACCTAATATGACTTGTGTTTTAACAAAATCACTTGACTCCTGTGATAAGGCTCATTTTGGGGATGGGGATGGGGAGGATTGAAACAAAAGTAGAGTTAGGAGGTTATTGATATAATCCAGAACCGAGATGATGGTGCTAACAGTGAAGGTGGCTAGAAAGAGTTGGATTCTGGAGACTTCCCTGGTGGTGCAGTGGTTAAGAATCCACCTGCCAATGCAGGGGACACGGGTTCAATGCCTGGTCTGGGAAGATCCCACATGCCACGGAGCAACTAAGCCCATGCACCACAACTACTGAGGCTGCGCACTTTAGGGCCTGCAAACCACAACTACTGACGCCACGTTCTGCAACTACTGAAGTCCGCGTGCTTAGAGCCTGTGCTCCACAACAAGAGAAGCCACCACAATGAGAAGCCTGCCCACCACAACAAAGAGTAGCCCTCGCTCGCCACAACTAAAGAAAGCCTGTGCACATCAATGAAGACCCAACACAGCCAAAAAAAAAAAAAAAGTTGGAGTCTAGGCATATTTGAAGAATGGGTGACAAAATTTGCTGATAAATGAGATGCAGTATGAAGAACGGTAAGCATCAAGAACAAAGATAAACATCAAAGATATTGATCTGAGTAACTGAAGAATGAATTTGCAGTTAATTGAGGTGGGCAAGACTGGGAAAGGAGCTGTTTTTGGTGCAGTTGGAAGGTAAAGATCAAGATTTCAGTTTTAGACACATTGAGTTTAAGATGCAGTTAGACTTCCAAGTGGAGATATTGAACACAAGAGTGGATACACAACCCTGGAGTTCACCAGGAAAAGCCCAACCTTGGCATCAGCTCAGAGATCAGAGTTGAAATCATGGAACAGGATGAGACCATCTAGACTCTAGAGAGTGCGTGTAGTCAGAAAAATAGATGTGGTACAAGGACTAACAGCTCGGCACAGCGACATTTAGAATTGTAAGCAAGAGGAAGGTACAGCAAAGGCAACTAAGAGAGGTGAGAGGAAACGAGCTGAGTGTGGTAAAAGATATTTGAGTACAGGTTCCATTGCTCATCCTCTGAGGGATACCTTATGGATCCATACTTGCCTGGGTCTGTGTGGATAATTCTGCCTAGTTCTGGTGTGTGCTATTCACGATACTGCTAGGCTGATATACTTGGATGAAGCCATGTCTTTGAGTCTGATCTCAAGTGCCACTTCTGTTCTTTTTCTAAAACTGTTCAGGATTGGGTGGAAAAGAATGGTCTATGTATTAGGACTCCTTTGGAGCCTCCTAAAAGAAAAACTGAACAGGTACATTTGGTTTGGAGATAAATCTTTTTGTGACTTTTAAGCCAAGAACCAAATTGATTATGTATTTAGGGTACAGTATTATTTTTCAACTTTTAAAACTGTAAAAACTTTTTAAACATATTTTTTAAACAAATATTTACTTTTTACCTTCCCTTTCTTTAATACTGATTCTTTAAAAACCAATGAGCTGTTCTCGGAATCTTGTATTTCAGCATTTGGTTAGGGTCATTGCTTAGGAATTAGTAGGAAAGTGATCTTACTTGAATGTTGACATTTTTCTTTTACTAGGCATATCTGGGAAGCATATTTACAAAGTCAGCTTGTAGCCAAAGCTGAAGTCACTTGGGACCAGTAATCAAGTTGCTTCAAAGGATTGAGTAGCATGTGTGAGTTTGGAATATGCCTAAGTGTGAAAAGAAAGAGACAGGAAATATACATGCCAAAATGATAACATCTAAAGTCACTCTTGACAGAAGAGCAAAGCTTTGAGATTCTGTTCCTAACATTTCATAAACTTTCCTAGGAAAAGTGTGCTTCCACTCTTGTTTTAAGAAAACTTTTATTTTAAAAACTATTTGGGTCACTTTATTTAATAACTAAGTTTATTTTTTATAGTAACATTGACCATTTAAGTTAAAAATTTCATGCAAGTTCATTGTAAAACACTTAAATTTTGCTGAAAGAAGAAGAAAAATAAGTCATAATCCCAAGATGCAAATATAAATGTTAATATTTTGCTCTCTATACTTTTTTAGATATTTAATATTTTAACTTACTTACAGAAATGCAACATATGTACTGTGAAAACTGATTGTTACCACTTCCTAATATATGCTTAATTCTAGTAAATATTCCATGGGTGCTGCTTGAAAATAAGATGAATTCTGTTTTCAGAGAGTAGACCTCAATATGTAACAATAAGTAAAATGACCTTACTTGTTCTATATATTCAGAGACTGTATTTTTCACCGATCTTCTGTTTTTTGTAAGCTTTTCTTAGGTTTCAACTTTTTTCCTCTTTAGATTTTAACTGTATTCAATTTTGTGCATAAAGTTTTGATATGCCTTACTTTTAGACAATATCCTTCATCAAAAAGTTATCCTCTTTAAGACTTTTTACTTTGAATTCCACCAGATCTGTTTTTAATATTGTGAGTTTAGCTTTTTATTTCTTTGCATTTTCCTGGTGCATTTTACCCATCTTCTGAGTCACTTTCTTTTATGTGTGTCTATAGCTGATGGCCTTGGCAGTGGTTAGATTCTTTTGACTCAAACTAAGAGTCATTTCTTATGTTTCTCTTTCAAATAGATAGGGTATTTTGTTGTTGCTGTGTTTTATTTTATTTTTTTAATTAATTTTTATTGGAGTATGTTGTGTTTCTACTGTACAGCAAAGTGAATCAGCTATACGTATACATATATCCCCTATTTTTTGGATTTCCTTCCCATTTAGGTTACCACAGAGCCCTGAGTAGAGTTCCCTGAGCTATACGGTAGGTTCTCATTAGTTATCTATTTTAAACATAGTATCAATAGTGTATATACGTCAATCCCAATCTTCCAATTCATCCCACCCCTGCTTTCCCCCGTTGGTGTCTGTACCTTTGTTCTCTATGTCTGTGTCTCTATTTCAGTTTTGCAAATAAGATCATCTATACCATTTTTCTAGATTCCACATATATGCATTAATATACGATATTTGTTTTTCTCTTTCTGACTTACTTCATTCTGTATGACAGTCTGTAGGTCCATCCATGTCTCTACAAATGATCCAATTTCATTCCTTTTTATAGCTGAGTAATATTCCGTTGTATATATGTACCACATCTTCTTTATCCATTCCTCTGTTGATGGACATTAGGTTGCTTCCATGTCCTGGCTATTGCAAATAGTGCTACAGTGAATACTGGGGTGCATGTGTCTTTTTGAATTATGGCTTTCTCTGGGTATATGCCCAGTAGTGGGATTGCTGGGTCATATGATAGTTCTGTTTTTAGGTTTTAAAGGAACCTCCATACTGTTCTCCATAGTGGCTATATCAGTTTACATCCAACAGTGCAAGAGGGTTTCCTTTTCTCCACACCCTCTCCAGCATTTATCGTTTGTAGATATTTTAATGATGGCCATTATGACGGGTGTGAGGTAATTGTAGCTTTGAGTTGCAGTTCTCTAATAATTAGTGATGTTGAGCATCTTGTTATGTGTTTATTGGCCACCTGTATGTCTTCTTTGGAGAAATGTCTATTTAGGTCTTCTGCCCATTTTTTTTTCTTCCTTTTTGTAGTACGTGGGCCTCTCACTGTTGTGGCCTCTCCTGTTGTGGAGCACAGGCTCCAGACGCACAGGCTCAGCGGCCATGGCTCACGGGCCCAGCCACTCTGAGGCATGTGGGATCCTCCCGGACCAGGGCACAAATCCGCGTCCCCTGCATTGGCAGGTGGACTCTCAACCACTGCACCACCAGGGAAGCCCTAGGTCTTCTGCCCATTTTTTGATTGGGTTGTTTGTTTTTTTGATATTGAGCTGCTTGAGCTGTTTGTATATCTTGGAGACTAATCCTTTGTCAGTTGCTTCATTTGCAGATATTTTCTCCCATTCTGAGGCTTGTCTTTTTGTCTTGTTTATGGCTCCCTTTTCGGTGCAAAATCTTTTAAGTTTAATTAGGCCCCATTTGTTGATTTTTGTTTTCATTTGCGTTACTCTAGGAGATGGGTCAAAAAAGATCCTGCTGTGATTTATGTCAAAGAGTTTTCCACCTGTTTTCCTCTAAGGGTTTTATAATGTCTGGCCTTACAGTCAGGTCTTTAATCCATTTTGAGTTTATTTTTGTGTATGGTGTTAGGGAGTATTCGAATTTCACTCTTTTACATGTAGCTGTCCAGTTTTCCCAGCACCACTTATTGAAGAGACTGTCTTTTCTCCATTGTTTATTCTTGCCTCCTTTGTCATAGATTAGGTGACCATTAATTCACACATATTTACTATACCATACAGTATGTTATGTTAGGTCTTTTAAATTCTTAATTTATTTTCTTTTTTTGGAATACTTCTACTCCTTTTGTTGCCGAGTCCAAACTTGTTCTGCTTGCTGCACAACAGGCCAGTAAACCAGGAGTGTTGAGGCAAGGAATAACGACTTTATTTGGAAAGCCAGAAGACTGAGAAGATGTCAGACTAGTGTCCCAAAGAACCATCTTACCCCAGTCAGAGTTGAGGCTTCTTTTATACTAAAAGGGGGAGGAGGGTGGTTGGTTATTACAAACTTCTTGGTGCAGGAATCCTTTGTTCTTACAGCTGTCCACGTATGTCAGGTCAGATGTTCCTATAAACCTCTAACAAGACAAATGTTATTTGCTGTTCTGCAACTTTTTATCTCTATGAATGGGACTCTTGAAGGTCAGAGCCCTTAGGATAGGCTATCCTGTATATTTCACGCTATAGGCAACATTCTTTTACAAAGGTGCAGAGCCAGCATGACTAAGCACAGGCAACAGAGCCCAAAGGTTAGAGTAAAAGAAACAGATCCAACATGGGGTCAGATTTGCTGTTCCCTATTACAATTTCTTTTCTGTCTTAATTAATTTTTCTGTGATATTTTTGATTTTTTTAAAAAATACTTTTATCCTTCCACCCCCCATCCTCTCCTCCCTTAATTCTATTACTGGTTATTTATATGTCTTCAGAAAACGTAAACAATTCTTCTACAGCTAACACTCTCAGCAGTGAAATAGTGGCAATTGACTCTTATTTTTTTAATTAGAAAACTATTTTTAGAGCAGTATTAGATTCACAGTTCCAGTTCCTTGCACCCCCACCCCCATTCACACAACTTTACTGATTATCACATCCCCCAACAGAGTGGTACATTTGTTAAAATTGATGAAGCTACATTGACACATTGTGGACAAAAATTCAATTAACTATTAAGAAGAAAAAAGGGAATTTTATTGGAGCCAAACTGAGGATTATAACCCTGCAAGCTGATTCTCAGAAAGCTCTGAGAACTGTTCCACCTGTTAGAAGTCGAATGCATAGTCATATACATTTTTGAGACAAAGGATCATACATCAAAATGAGATACTGATATTTTACATAAAGTTCACCAAGGATACATAGTCCAGGTAAACACATTCAAAGCCAATAGCAAGTCACGATGACCCCCTACAGAGCTGGGAAGGAATGCTATTCTTTTAAGAAGTAATGTTGCTAGTGTCAGAAGAAAGAAAAAAAATTGATCTTTACAGTTGAGCCCGCACTCCCCTCTTTGAGGAGCTCTGATTAATGTGTAATGCAGATCCACACTGCACATTAGGGAGGGAGAAGTCTCAAACAAACACAGAGAGAGAATTTTATGTTTAATTTTTCTTATACTGCCTTAAAGTATAAATTTTATTTCATCATCATAATCACCCAAAGTCATAGTTTATATAGGAGTTCATTCTTGGTGTTGTACACTGTATGGGCTTTCACAAATATATCCACCATTGTAGTATCATATAGAATAGTTGTACTGTTCCTATGTTCTGTCTACTAATCCTCTGGGTTCTGCCTTTTCACCTCTCCCTCCACCCTGACTCCTGGTAACCACTGAACTCCTTACTATCTCCTTGGTTCTGTGTTTTCCAGAGTGTCATGTAGTTGTAATCACATAGTTTAAAGCCTTTTCAGCTTGGCTTCTCTCACTTAGTAATATGCATTTAAGATTGTTCCATGTCATTTCATAGCTTGATAACTCATTTCTTTTAACACTGAATAATATACAATTGTCTGAATGATACAGTTTCTTTATCTGTTCACCTACTGAAGGACATCCTAGTTGCTTCTAAGTTTTTGCAGTTATGAGTACTACTTTTATAAACATCTGTGTGCAGGTTTTTTTGTGGACATGAGATTTCAGTTCATTTAGGTAAATTCCAATGAAAACAGTTGGTGGATCATATGGAAAAAGCATGCTTAATTTTGTAAGAAACTGTCAAACTGTCTTCCAAAGGGGTTGTACCATTTTGTATCCCCACCTGTTTAAATGAGAGTTCCTGTTGCTCCATATCCTTGCTAGTATTGGGCATTGTTATTGTTTTGGATTTTGGCCTTTCTAACAGGTATATAGTGATATCTCATTGTTGTTTTAATTAGCAATTCCCATACAAGATGATGACATCTTTTCATCTGTAGATCTTCTTTGGTGAAATATTAGATCTTTTGCCTGCTCTTTTAATTGGATTGTTCATTACTGTTGAACTTCAAGAACTCTTTGTATAATTTGGTTAACAATCCTTTATTAGGTAGGCCTTTTATAATATTTTCTCATAAACAGTGGCTTGGCTTCTCATTCTCTTGTGATTGTCTTTCTCAGAGGAGGAGTTTGCAATTTTAATCAAATTTAAGTTATCAATTCCTTCTTTCAGGAATTGTGCCTTTGGTGTTTTACCTAAAAAGTCATTGCTCTGCCCAAGGTCACTGAGATTTCTCCTATACTATATATATATACTATAACATTTATTTCTCCTATACTATATATATTAGTGTTCTATATTATATTTGTTTTTAATACATATTTTTATATACCTATATATATATATGTTTTATATTTTTGTGTTTTACATTTAGGTCTCTGATCCATTTTGAGTAACTTTTTGTTTAGGGTGTGAGTTCTGTGACTAGTTTAGTTTTCTTTTATGTAGATGTCCAGTTATCCAAGTATCACTTGTTGAAAAGATTATCTTTTCTCCACCGTATTGCCTTTGCTCCTTTGTCAAATATCAGTTGACTGTATTTATGTGAGTCTGTTTCCAGGCTTTCCTTTTTTTTTAATTTTTGAATTTTATTTTATTTATTTTTTTATACAGCAGGTTCTTATTAGTCATCAATTTTATACACAGCAGTGTATACATGTCAATCCCAATCGCCCAATGCATCCTTTCTATTTCTGTTCCATTGATCTGTTTATCTAACTCTTTCACCAGCACCACACTGTTCTTGATTGTTGTACCTTTATAGTAAGTCTTGAATTTGGATAGTGTCAGTCTTTCAATTTTGTTCTTCTTCTTCAATATCGTGTTGGCTCTTCTGGGTCTTTTGCCTCTCCATATAAACTTTAGAGTCATTTTGTCAATATCCACAACTTGCTGGTATCTTGATTGAGACTGAGTGAATCTCTAGGTCAAGTTGGGAAGAACTGCTATCTTGATAATAGCAAGTCTTTCTATCCATGAAAATGGAATATCTCTGCACTTATGTAGCTCTTCTTTGGTATCTTTCATCAGAGGGTAGTTTTTCTCATATGTCTTATATGAATTTTGTTAGATTTATGCCTAAGTATTTCATTTTGTGGGATGCTAAAGTAAAAGTAAATGTAATGTGTTTTCACCTTCATATTTCACTGGCTTATTGTTTGCGTGGTATCTGAGGAGAAGTTTTATGTAATTTTTATCTTTTTCCTCTATAGGTAAGGTGGGTTTTTTCACTTCTAGCTTCTTTCAAGATTTTTTTTCTTTAAGTTTGATTTTCTGAAGTTCGAATACACTATGCCTAGGTGTAGTTTGGGAGGACATTTATCTTGCTTGTTGTTCTCCAAGCTTATTGGGTCTGTGGTTTGGTGTCTGATATTAAAATGGAGAAAATTCTTAGTTATTATGGCCTAAAATTTTCTTTCTCTTCCTTTTTCTTTCTTCTACAAGTATTCTCACAGTTCTTGGATATTTGGATATTCTGTTCTTTGTTTTTTCCAGCCTTTTTTCTCTTGTCTTTTCAGTTCTGGAAGTTTGTTATTATATCCCCAAGCTCAGAGACTCTTTACTCAGCTGTGTCCATTGTACTGATGAGCCCAGAAGAAGCATTCTTCTGTTTTAGTATTTTTTATTGCTAACATTTTCTTACTCTTATAGTCTACATTTCTCTGCTTACATTATCCATCTGTTCTTGAATTTTTATCTGCTTCTTCCATCAAAGCCTTAAGATATTAATCATAGTTTTTTAAAAAATTATTTGTCTAATAATTCCAACATATCTGCTATGCCAGACAGTGGTTCCATGATCCTCTGCAGACACTAAAATCCACAGGTGCTGAAGTACCTTACAGTCAACGCTCTGTATCCATGGGTTCCACATCTGTGGATACAGAGGGCCAGCTGTGTTTTCTTTAACCCTGCGAAATTCTTTTACAGTTCACTTTGTTTTTGTTGTCTCATCTTTTATTTAAGCTGAAATTATTCATTAAGGTATTAAAAATCCTTTTTTAAATTAAGTACTTTAGATAACAGATGACATCAGCTATCATATAAAGACTTCAATGTAAAATAGCCACCTTTTTTTCTTATAAAGTATTTAAAGATGTATGTTATAATTTAGTAATCAAAGATGGAAATATATGATTCATGTCATAGCTAAAGATATTTTAATTTTTTTCTCTTTCTCAAGACATCATCACAATCAGAAGTTTATAAATTACCTGTATGTACTTTGCTCAAAGTATTACATAGTAGATGAGATCATCTTTCCTTTTTAGCACTTATATAAAACATATACAGACGTACTTCAGCTAAACTAACATTTAACAAATATTTACAGTATTTGCCTTTTTTTACCTTTTTATCCAATTTCTCCCACCACCCCATCCCCAGCTCTGGCAACCACCTGCCAGATCTCTTTTTCTGTGAATTTGGTGTTTGTTTTTTAGATTCCAGATATGAGAGATCATACAGTATTTGTGTTTCTCTGTCTGACTTATTTCACTTAGCATAATGCTCTTGAGGTCCATACATGTTGTTGCAAATGGCAAGATTCCATTCTTTTTTAATCTGAAAAATATTCCATTGTATGTGTATACCACAATTTCCTTATCCATTCATTCATCCGTGGACACTTAAGTTTCTTTTATATCTTTGCTATTGTAATTAGTGCTGCAATGAACATGGGGGTACATATCTTTTTGAGTTAGTGTTTTCATGTTCTTGGGATAAATACTCAAAAGTGGAACTGCTGGATCATATGGTAGTTATATTTTTAACTTTTTGAGGAGACTCCATGCTGCTTTCCATAGTGTCTTGTCATCTTGTTCTTCATTTATTGATAACAACTTTCATGCAGCAGGATCAGAAAAGCCAAGGAGTAGTCTCAGCAACAACACTGAATCTCTTCCTTGAAATGAGTTGAGTATTGGCTTTTAGTGTGTCCATTTCATTTTATCTAATTTGTTTTCTATGTGACTAAAATTCCTTATACTTTTGGTTGTTCCTTAGTTTCAAGAGTAATCATGTGCTTTTTTCCTCTGCCTCTTTAAAAATTCACTTTTTGTTTGTAATTTTGTTCAACTTCAGTGGAAATAGGGTCTATAACAAACTTTTACATTGCCAGCTTTTCCAGAAGTTATCAATTTATTCTATTAAAAAAAGTTGCAGTGAAAACCTTAGCCCATTTTCATTGGCACCATTTCATTTTTATCACACTGAAAAATGGAAGATAGATGAAATATAAAAGAGCATTAGAATGAAGATTAATTGGAAAAATCTAAAAATGAGTAGCTTCTAAGAGATGCTGTATGCACAGTCCTTGCAGGGGTGTGCTTTTTGTCCTCTTTTGATAATTACAATAGAATACAGACACTGTTAGTATATATAACTACAGTTTAGGAGGATGCACTCTAGAGTCTGTGCTTATTTACTGTCTACCCCAGTATTATATAAACAAGGTGAATTCAGATGTACACGTTGACACCCAGTACATTGAACCTTCACAATGCATGTGCTTTAATTAACTTGCTTCTTTGCAACATGGAAATGTACTCACCTAGTAAATTCTATTTTTTTTTTGCTTTTCTCTTTCTTTCCCAAAATCTAATTTACTTAAACACTTCATTTAATGACTATTCAGTAAAATTGAACAAATACCTTCCCCTTCCTTTTCTAATTTTGAATAGACAATCCAGAATATCACTTCTCCCAAATAATTTACTCACCCTTGTTTTTGATTGAAAGCCACAGGAGATGGCTACCATATGAAATTGTTGGGATTTTACGACTACTGATTCTTTGTATAACATTTCATCTTTTAGGGCATGTGTATATGCCTAATCCTGAACTATCTTAGTTGCTTTATTTTTTATTTATTTATTTTTCTTGTGGTGCACGGGCCTCTCACTGCCGTGGCCTCTCCCGGAGCACAGGCTCCGGACGTGCAGGCCCAGTGGCCACGGCTCACGGGCCCAGCCGCTCCATGGCACATGGGATCATCCCGGACTGGGGCACGAACCCGTGTCCCCTGCATCGGCAGGCAGACTCTCAACCACTGCGCCACCAGGGAAGCCCAGTTGCTTTACTATTAATAGTGAGTTTAATTAAAATAACAGTAGGCAATTTATGCCTGCTTTCTGTTGGAGAATGAATGACTCTGTCCTCTAAAACATGTATCTTTCTCTCTTACTGTTCTCTTCTCTCATTCCCTCCATGTATTCTGGGAAGGGTGTGGTAACAGGCAAAATTTTGCCTATATGAGCTCTACCTCTTGTTGGTTATGTTATGTTAGACAAGAAATGGGGACTTTCCATCTGTTTGTATCATCTTTAGTTTCTTTCCTCAGTGTCTTGTAGTTTTCTGCATACAGGTCTTTTGTCTCCCTAGGTAGGTTTATTTCTAGGTATTTTATTCTTTTTGTTGCAGTGGTAAGTGGAAGTGTTTCCTTAATTTCTCTTTCAGATTTTTCATTAGTGTATAAGAATGCAAGAGATTACTGTGCATTAATTTTGTATCCTGCAACCTTACCAGATTCATTGATTAGCTCTAGTAGTTTTCTGGTGGCATCTTTAGGATTCTCTATATATAGTATCATGTCATCTTCAAACAATGACAGTTTTACTTCTTCTTTTCCAATTTGTATTCCTTTTATTTCTTTTTCTTCTCTGATTGCCATGGCTAGGACTTTGAAATCTATGTTGAATAATAGTTGTGAGAGTGGACATCCTTGTCTTATTCCTGATCTTAGAGGAGATGCTTTCAGTTTTTCACCATTAAGAATGATGTTTGCTGTGGGTTTGTCATATATGACCTTTATCATGTTGAGGTATGTTCCCTCTATGCCCACTTTCTGGAGAGTTTTTATCATAAATGGGTGTTGAATTTTGTCAAAAGCTTTTTCTGCATCTATTGAGATGATCATATGGTTTTTATTCTTCAGTTTGTTAACATGGTGTATCACATTGATTTGTATATATTGAAGAATCCTTGCATCCCTGGGATAAATCCCACTTGATCATGGTGTATAATCCTTTTAATGTGTTGTTGGGTTCTGTTTGCTAGTATTTTGTTGAGGATTTTTGCATATATATTCATCAGTGATATTGGTCTGTAATTTTCTTTTTTTGTAGTATCTTTGTCTGGTTTTGGTATCAGGGTGATGGTGGCCTCATAGAATGAGTTTGGGAGTGTTCCTTCCTCCGCAGTTTTTTGCAAGAGTTTGAGAAGGATGGGTGTTAGCTCTTCTCTAAATGTTTGATAGAATTCACCTGTGAAGCCATCTGGTCCTGGACTTTTGTTTGGTGGAAGATTTTTAATCACAGTTTCAATTTCATTACTTGTGATTCATCTGTTCATATTCTCTATTTCTTCCTGGTTCAGTCTTGGAAGGTTTTACCTTTCTAAGAGTGTGTCCATTTCTTCCAGGTTGTCCATTTTATTGGCATAGTGTTGCTTGTAGTAGTCTCTTAGGATGCTTTGTACTTCTGCGGTGTCTGTTGTAACTTCTCCTTTTTCATTTCTAATTTTATTGATTTGAGTTCTCTCCCTCTTTTTCTTGATGAGTCTGGCTAATTGTTTATCAATTTTGTTTATCTTCTCAAAGAACCAGCTTTTAATTTTATTGATCTTTGCTATCGTTTTCTTTGTTTCTATTTCATTTATTTCTGCTCTGATCTTTATGATTTCTTTCCTTCTGCTAACTTTGGGTTTTGTTTGTTCTTCTTTCTCTAGTTCCTTTAGGTGTAAGGTAGATTGTTTATTTGAGACTTTTCCTGGTTCTTGAGGTAGGCTTGTATAGCTATAAACTTCCCTCTTAGAACTGCTTTTGTTGCATCCCATAGGTTTTGGATCGTTGTGTTTTCATTGTCATTTGTCTCTATGTCTTTTTTTATTTCCTCTTTGATTTCTTCAGTGATCTCTTGGTTATTTAGAAATGTATTGTTTAGCCTCGATGTGTTTGTGTTTCTTACATTTTCCCCCTGTAATTCCTTTCTAATCTCAAAGCATTGTGGTCAGAAAAGATGCTTGATATGATGTCAATTTTCTTAAATTTATTGAGACTTGATTTGTGACACAAGATGTGATCTATCCTGGAGAATGTTCTGTACGCAGTTGAGAAGAAAGTGTAATCTTCTGTGTTTGGGTAGAATGTCCTATAAATATCAATTAAATCTATGTGGTCTATTGTGTCATTTAAATCTTCTGTTTCCTTATTTACTTTTATTTTGGATGATCTGTCCATTGGTGTAAGTGAGGTGTTAAAGTCCCCCACTATTATTGTGTTACTGTCGACTTCCTCTTTTATAGCTGTTAGCAGTTTCCTTATGTTTTGAGGTGCTCCTATGTTGGGGGCGTATATATTTATAATTGTTATATCTTCTTCTTGGATTGATCCCTTGATCATTATGTGGTGTCCTTCCTTGCCTCTTGTAACATTCTTTATTTTATAGTCTATTTTATCTGATATGAGTATTGCTACTCCAGTTTTGTTTTGATTTCCATTTGCATGGAATATCTTTTTGCATCCCCTCACTTTCAGTCTGTATGTGTCCCTAGGTCTGAAGTGGGTCTCTTGTAAGACAGCATATATATGGGTCTTGTTTTTGTATCTATTCAGCAAGCCTGTGTCTTTTGGTTGGAGCATTTAAACCATTCACGTTTAAGGTAATTATCGATATGTATGTTCCTATGACCATTTTCTTAATTGTTTTGGGTTTGTTTTTTAGGTCCTTTTCTTCTCTTGTATTTCCCGCTTAGAGAGGTTCCTTTAGCATTTGTTGTAGAGCTGGTTTAGTGGTGCTGAATTCTCTTCGCTTTTGCTTGTCTGTAAAGCTTTTGATTTCTCCATCAAATCTGAATGAGATTCTTGCCGGGTAGAATAATCTTGGCTTTAGGTTCTTCCCTCTCATCACTTTAAGTATATCATGCCACTCCCTTCTGGCTTCTAGAGTTTCTGCTGAGAAATCAGCTGTTAACCTTATTGGAGTTGCGTTGTATGTTTTTTGTCATTTTTCCCTTGCTGCTTTCAATAATTTTTCTTTGTCTTTAATTTTTGCCAGTTTGATTACTATGTGTCTCAGTGTGTTTCTCCTTGGTTTTATCCTGTATGGGACTCTCTGCACTTCCTGGACTTGGGTGGCTATTTCCTTTCCCATGTTAGGGAAGTTTTCGACTATAATCTCTTCAAATATTTTCTCTGGTCCTTTCTCTCTCTCTTCTCCTTCTGGTACCCCTATAATGCTAATGTTGTTGCGTTTAATGTTGTCCCAGAGGTCTCTTAGGCTGTCTTCATTGCTTTTCATTCTTTTTTCTTTATTCTGTTCCACAGCAGTGAATTCCACCATTCTGTTTCCACAGCAGTGAATTCCACCATTCTGTCTTCCAGGTCACTTATCCGTTCTTCTGCCTCAGTTATTCTGCTATTGATTCCTTCTAGTGTGGTTTTCATTTCAGTTAGTGTATTGTTCATCTCTGTTTGTTTATTTTTGAATTCTTCTAGGTCTTTGTTAAACATTTCTTGCATCTTCTCGATCTTTGCCTCCATTCTTTTCCGAGGTCCTGGATCATCTTCACTATCATTATTCTGAATTCTTTTTCTGGAAGATTGCCTATCTCCACTTCATTTAGTTGTTTTTCTGGGGATTTATCTTGTTCCTTCATCTGTACATAGCCCTCTGCCTTTTCATCTTTTCTGTCTTTCTGTGAATGTGGTTTTTGTTCCACAGGCTGCAGGATTGTAGTTCTTCTTGCTTCTCCACTAAAACTTTTTGTTTTATTTTTGCAGTGACAAACCAGATCATGTTTAAAGTCAGCTTAAACACTTAAATAAGAAACACTTGAACAAAGAAATAAATCTAAACCCCTTACTTTTAAAACCTTGTAAAGCCTTTAAAGCCATGAATGAACAAGCCTCTGACTACCAAGTCAACCTTATAAATCATGATTCCCTATGTGCCAAATATGCTTTAGTCGTGGAACATTGCATTAGTTTGCAAGCTGTCTTAAGTTTTAGCTCCTCTTAGGCTCTTCATTCACACTGTTCCCACTGCTTGAACTGTTGTTCCTGCCAATCACGTGACTTCATCTCTGTAATTACTTACATTTTATCTTTGCTAAGAGTGGCTTTTAGCCCACCTGATAATGGAGATCTGCACCCCTTTTCGTTTACTTACTATTACACCAAAGTTGTTGATGACATATTTGTTTACTGCTTTTTCTTTTCTACAATATTATAAGCTACATTGAGACAGAAGCCATGTATTTTTCAAGTCTATGCATAGTTAGCCCCTGCTACAGTGTTTGGAATTTAATGGGTGCTCAATAAATACATGTTGAAAAAATCTGAACATTTTTCTATAGTATAGAAGCTTCAAAATGTGATTTTCTTAGCTGCAAAATATTTTGATGTTGGCATGAATAATAATGCATCTAATCATTGATTATTAAATAATTTTTTGCAGTTCTTCACATAAAATTCTAGTGTATTCAAACATTTTTTAACTTTTAAAATTTAATTTGATTGTGGTAAGAGCATTTAACATGAAATCTACCTGCTCAACAGTTTTTAAAGTGTACAATAGGTATTGTTGACCACAGTTACAGTGTTGTACTTCAGATCTCTAGAGCTTGTTCATCTTACTTTGCTGAAAGTTTATGCCCATTGATTAGTAACTGTCCATTTATCCCTTTCCCGTGCACCTGGCAACCACTTGTATGAGTCTGTTTTAGATACCTAATATAAGAGGAAGCATGCAGTATTTGTCCTTCTGTGTCTGGCATATTTATTTTAGCATAATATCCTTTAGGTTTAGCAAATTGTTGCATAATCTCTGCCCACTGTATGTATATAACACATTTTCCTTATTCATTTGTTCAAGGACATGTAGGTTGTTTTCACATCTTGGCTATTGTGAATAGTTCCACAATTAACATTGTGCTAATAATGTTACGATCCTGATTTAAATTCCTTTGGATAAATATCCAGAAGTGGGATTGCTGGACAATATAGTGGTTCTATTTTTAATTTTTTGACAAAACTCCACACTGTTTTCTGAAGTGGATACACCAATATTGCATACCAATAAAGGGGGGAAGGGTTGCGATTTCTCCACACCTTCACCAATACATAACTTATTTTTTTGCTAATACCCATATTGGCAGTTGTGAGGTGATATCTCATGGTTTTGGTTTATTTTCCCTGATGAGTAGTGATGTTGAGCATTTTTATATACCTATTGGTTACTTATATATATTTATATTTATTTATTTTAATATTTATATTTATTTCTTCTTTTGAGAAATGAATCAAGTCATTATCCCATTTTTAAATTGGGTATTCATTATTTGCTATTGAGTTGTAGGAGTTCCTTATGTATTTTGGAGATTAACCTCTTATCAAATATATGGTTTGCAGATATATTCTCCCATTCTTTAAGTTGCCTTTTCACTCTTCTGATTGCTTCCTTTGTTCTGCAGAGCTTTTTAGTTAGATGTAGTTCCACTTGTCTAATTTTGCTTTTGTTGTCTGTCGTTTCCGTGTTATATTCATGAAATCATTGACAAAACCAATGTCATGAAGCTTTCCCCCATGTTTTCTTCTTGGAATTTTAAAATTTCAGGTCATATGATAAAGTCTTTAATACATTTTGAGTTGATTTTTGTGCATGGAGTAAGTTGATGGTTCAATTTTATCTTGCATATGGATTTTGAATTTTCCTAGCACCATTTGTTGAAGAGACTGTTCTTTCCTCATTGTGAATTCTTGACATGCTTGTCAAAGATCAGTTTACCATACATGCTTGGATATATTTCTGGACTCTAATTCCATTGGTTTTTATGTGTGTTTTTAATGCCTGTACCATACTGTTTTGATTCCTATAACTTTGTAATATATTTTGAAATCAGGAAGTGTGATGTATCCAGCTTTGTTCTTTTTTCTCAGGATTGATCTGGCTATTGATGGTCTTTTGTGGTTCTGTATGAATTGTTGAATTGTTTTTCTCTTTTTGTAAAAATGACACTGTGATTTTGATAGGGGTTGAGTGGAATCTGTAGATTACTTTGAGTAGTATGGCTATTTTAATAATATTAATTTGTTCAATTCATAAATATGTTTGTTTATTTGTGTCTTAATTTCTTTCATCAGTGTTTTGTAGTTCTCATATACAAGTTTTTCACCTCCTTAGTTAAGTTTATTCCTAAGTATTTTATTCTTTTGGGCACTCTTGTAAATGGGATTGTCTTCCTAACTTCATTTTTAGATAACTCATTGTTAATGTCTAGAAACACAACTGCTTTTTTATGTTAGTTTTGTATCCTGTAACTCTACTGAATTTGTTCAGTAGTTTGAATAGTTTTTTGATGGATTCTTTAGAGTTTTCCGTGTAAAGATTATGTCATCTGCAAAAAGGGACAGTTTTACTTCTTTCTTTCCAATTTGGATGCTTTTTATTTCTTTTTCTTGCCTCATTGCTCTGGCTAAGACTTGCAGTACTATGTTGAATAGAAATGGTGAGATTGGACATCCTTATAGGAAGGCTTTCAGTTTTTCATCAGGAGTATGATGTTAGGTGTGGGCTTGTCCTACATGGCTTTTATTATGCTGGGTTATTTTCCTTCTATTCTGAGTTTGAGAGTTTTTATCATGAGAGGCGCTGAATTATGTCAAATGCTTTTTCTGCATCTGTTGAGATGATAGTATGACTTTGGTCATTCATTCTATTAATGTGTTGTATCACATTAATGGATTTTTGTATGTTGAGCCATCCTTATATCCTAGGGATAAATCCCACTTGGCCATCTTGTTGTGGTTTTGTGTGATCCTTATAGTGTGATGTTGGATTTGCTTTGCTGGTGTTTTGTTGAGTATTTTTGCATCTATATTTATCAGGGATATTACCCTATAGTTTTCTGTTCTTGTGGTATCTTTGTCTGGCTTCGATGTCAGGGTAATGCTGGCCTCATAAATGAGTTTGGAAATGTTCCCTCCTCTTCAGTTTTTTGGAATTGTTTGAGAAGGGTTGGGGTTAATTCTTCTTTAAATGTTTAATAGAATTTACCAGTGAAACCATCTGGTCCTGAGTTTTTCTTAGTTGGGAGGTTTTTGATTACTGATTGAATCTTTATACTAGTTACAGGTATTTTCAGACTTTTTATTCCTTCATAATTTAGCTTGGTGTATTGTATGTTTCTAGGGATCTATCCATCTCTTTTAAGTTATCCAGTTTGCCGGCATATAATTATTCATAGTTTTTATATTATTCATATATTTTATTATTCTTTTTATTTCTGAGGCATTCATTGTAATGTCCCTTCTTTCCTTTATGATTTTTACTGGAGTCTTTTCTTTTTTTCTTAGGCTAGCCAAGGGTTTGTCATATATTCACATATTCTTTAACCATGTTTAAAATTTCTTCTTACAAAAAATGGGAACTGGGTAAAGTATGTAAACATTTAAATGGAGAGATATGGTATGTTTCAAGATGGTAAATTTGGATATTTTGAGGTATCAATTTTTGCCATAATGCTTAATTAGCTGAACTAAATTTTCCAAGGAAAATTCCAGTCAGGACCCTTCACTGCCAATTAAGATAGGGAAGGCCACAAAAGACTGTTGCTTCTATCCCAACAATGAGAACAAGCTGGATAAGTGACAAGATTCTAGTTTTAAAAAAATCCAAGCTGAAGGCACAAAGATATCTAAACGAACTAAATTTTAAACATGACAGGCTCATCCTAGGGGAAAAATACCTATGCATGTTTTCAGCTTTGTTGGGGTAGTGGGAAGAGAAGAAATCTACCACAAACAAAGGGATAAACCCTGCCAAATTTTTAATTAACTTTTAATAGTCTTGTGGGCAGACAAGATGGATTGTAATACCAAGGATCCCCAGCCATAGAACAAATGTGCACCTACCAATAACTCTTAAATACCTAAATGAGTATGTGAGAGTAGTGTGTTGAAGCTTGTTAATACAAAAGGAGAGATGAGAGAAATTCTTCCAGATCACTCTGGAAATTCACTGCTATTCTCTAATCAGGCAGGATGTAGGGCAGGAGAATGGAGAGAAACCCCACTGACCAAGTGCCCAGACATTCACAGAGTGCCCAGCAAAGACCTGCTAAAGATTGAGAACAGGGCAGAAGAAAGAATAAAACCCCTCAAGGTACACTGAATCTTCAATAATGGGGAGACAGCAGATTCTGAATGCTGGGGACAGAGGGGCAGGGTTGGGAGAAGTCTTTCAAAGCCCAGAAAGCCAGGACGGACTGGAGAGGAAAAAGAAACTCCCTAGTGAGCCGCAAAGCTGTCAGCCAGGTTGTAAAACAGAGAAAGATATGGCATTTAGGATGTAAAACATAAGAGATATCTGAAATCTAGCAAGTGCTAGTGCTGCTAAAGTAAAAGTTCTGTTTCACCCTCATCCATTTGAAGTCAATGATACACTAAATTTATCTAAAGCTGTAACACAACCCCAAGCAAACTCAACTACAAATTAGATGGATTTATCCATTCATGCTACCAGCGTAGCAATGATAGTATTTACTAACCAGCATATGATCAAAATATACCATAAACTGGATAAATCAAATATCAACACAATGTTATTTACAAGTATCACAAACAATATTTAATGATACAAAGTTTGGAAGTAAAACAATAGGAAAAGGATAAACCATGCAAACTCAAAGCATAAAAAAAGGTAGTATTGATTATTTAAAGTCAGATAATATAGGCAAAATGATTATCAAAGATGAGGAACATTCCATAATGGTAAAAGGTCATCAACAAAATATAACAATCTTACCTAATTTTGATCTTCAAAGTACTTGAAGAAAATACAAGATAGAAAAAAGGGAAAGTTAAATGTCCAGTCATAGCTGTAGATTTTGTCACCCCCTTCTGAGTAATTGATAGAACAAAGAGATAAAAATTAATATAGATACAGAATACTTGAAACATTATCAACCAACCTGATCTTACTGCCATTTGTAGAGCACCACAGCCACCAACTGCAAAATATTCATTCTTCTCATGAGCATATGGGACTTTCACCAAGATAGACCACTATACATTTCAAAGGAATAAAATCATAAAGTGTGTTCTAAGCCTCAATGTTACTACACTTGAAATTAATAAAAATACATAGAAAATGCTCAAATGTTTGAAAATTAATATACTTCTAAGTAGCTCATTAGATGAACTCAGAATAGAAATTAGAAAATATTTCTGAGTGATAATGAAAACACACAAAAGATCTCAGATACAGATAAAATAGTGTTTAGAACAAAACTTGTGGTTTTAAATAACTGTATTTGAAAAAAAGACATATAAAAGCAAAGATCTAAATTTCTGTGATAAGAACATAGAAAAATGAGAGAAAGTTAAACCTGAAGTAAATACAAGAAAAGAAAAATTAAAAATAGGACTGAAAGGTGATAAACTTGATAACTGACAGAGAAAAATCAACAAAGTTTAAAAGTTGCTTCTTAAAATGTGTAAACTCTAGCAAGATTGAAGAAAAAGAAAAATTGCATGAAGTATTAATATCTGCCACAAAAAGCACACCTTTACAGATCCTATAGGCATTAAAAGTATAATAAGGTGACATTTTAAACAAAACCATGACAATAAATTAAATAGTTTAGATGAAATGGACAATTTCTTTGAAAAATACAATTCATCAAAACGTAAAAAGAAACAGACAATCTAAATAGTCCTATGTCTATTAAGAAAATTGATCACCTTCCCACAAAGGAAACTCCATAATTGAAAAATAAATTCTGTTAAAGTTTTAAGAAAAAAAATATGAAACTGTAACTAATTTTAAGAATTTAGAGGAACAGGAAGCATTTCCCAACTCATTTTATGAGGACAGCACAACTTTAATTTTAAAACCTAATGAAGACATTACAAAAGAGAACTATAAACCAATATCCCTCATAAACATAGATTTAAAAAATCCTTAAATATGAACAGATCAGATCTAGCAATATTGGAAAAGGATATGTCATAACTAAGAGGCATTTATCCCAAAAAAGCAATTTGGTTTAACATTTGAAAATCAAACAATGTAGTTCACCATATTAACAACATAAAAGAAAAAAATATATGATCATATCATCACAATAAATACAGAGAAAAAGATTGAGAAATTTGGATACCCAGTCATGATTTTAAGGAATACTCTCAGTAAACTAAGAATAGAATCAAGCTTAATATCTATTGGATAAAAAGTAATTGATAACCCTGTAACTAAAATTATACTTAATAGTGAAATATTGAGTATTTTTTAACTAAAATTGCAAACAAAACAAATATTCACTCTCACAATGTCATCACAGTGGCAGTTCTAACAATGCAATAAGCCAAGAAAAAGAAAAGACATAAAGATAATAAACAGGTAAAACTGTCTCCATCACAGATGTTATGATTGTATATAAAGAGAACCCTATAAAATCAACACACACCAAAAAGCCAATAGAAATAATGAGTGAACTTATCAAGGTCACAGTATACAAGTTAATATACAAAATTCTGTTTTATTTATAATATTAGCAACAAACAACTGTAAAATGAAATTTTAAAAATATCATCTATAATAGCATCATAACATTAATCTAGAAATAAAATCATCAATATACGTGCAGTTTCTATACACTGAAGAATAACACATTACTGAGAGAAATTAAAGAAAGTTGAGGGATATATTATACCAATGCAGTAGCAGACTCACTATTAATACGGTATTATTTCAGAATTGATTTGTAAGTCTAACACTAATCAAAATGCAGAATTTTTAAAGAAATCAATTAGCTGGTTCTAAAAACTATAGGGAGATATAAAGGAGTTGAATAGTCAAAATCTTGAAGAGTAGAACAAAGTTGTAGGATTTATATTAATTGATTTCAAGATTGAATATTAAATTATAAGTAATCAAGACAGTGAAAACACTGACATAAGGATAGAGAGGTAGATGAATGGGACAGAACTGAGTTAAGAAATAGACTCATAAGTGTACAATCAAATGATTTCTTTCAACCAAGTCACCAAGTTAATACAATTAAACTCTTTTAAACAAAAGGTACTGTAACACAGCAGTCCCCAACCTTTTTGCTACCAGGGACCGGTTTCTTGGAAGACAATTTTTCCACAGACGGTGGGGGGTGGGCGGGGTGGTGGATGGTTCAGGTGGTAACACGAGCGATGGGGAGCCACAGGGAGCAGCAGATGAAGCTTCGCTCACCTGCAGGCCACTCACCTCCTGCTGTGCGGCCCAGTTCCTAACAGGCTGCAGACCGGTACCAGTCCATGGCCTGGGGGTTGGAGACCCCTGCTGTAACAGTTGGAAATATTTATGGGAAAAAAAATTGAAACACTAGACCTACCTCACTTCATATCAAAATGTAACTCCTGATGAATGATAGGCCTGTTCATAAATGCAAGAACCATAAAGTTTCTAGAAGAAAACAGAATAATACCTATAGGACATTGGAATAGGCAAGGATTTCATGGAAGACAAAAAGCACTATATACTTCCTGTATATAAATACAGGAAGAAGAGGCTTAAAATGTTGATTTCCCCACATAATAATTTCACTTCTAGTAATTTATATTCAAGTATCAAAGTATTAGCAGCACATATACTAAAGAAATTATCAAAGATGTAGATAAAAATGCAGATGTATCTTCTGCACACATGAAATGCAGGAAACAGTACTATGATTAATAGCAGAACCTGTCAAAAATTCTAATTGTCTCAAACCAGGAGAACTATTAAAATATAGGGTATCTGTAAGGTAAAATATCATGTGAACGTTTAAAGTCATGTTTCATGGACTGAATTACGTCACTCACAAAACTGAATATAGTGAAGCCCTAATCTCCAAGGTGACTATATCTGGAGATAGGGCCTTTAAAGGGGTAGTTTAAGGTTAAATGTGATTGTAAGGGTGGAGTCCTAATCATATAAAACTGGTGTCCTTATGAGAATATGCACATACAGAGAAAAGGCCATGTTAGGATACACAGAGAAGGTGGCCATCTCCCAGCCAAGGAGAGAGGCCTTAGGAAAAACCAAACCTGCCAGCACCTTGATCTCAGACTTCCAGTTTCCAGCACTGTCAGAATACCTGTTTTTTAAACAGTTCAGTCTGTGGTATTTTGTTAGGCAGCCCTAGCAAACAAACACATCTTGTGTTACGTAATGTCACAAGGAAAAGTACATTGTTGTGATATAGACAATATGGAAAACCAAAACTCTGTCTCACACACATATACCCATATAAATATACATATATAGTGGAGCCCTGGACAACACGGGTTTGAACTGTGCAGGTCCATTATATGTGGATTCTTTTGTTCAATAAATGCAACAGTGCTACATGTCTGAGGTTGGTTGAATCCACTGCAGATGCAGAACCACAGATGTGGAGGGCTGAATGTGGACTTACACTTGGATTTTCAACTGTGCAGGGGGTAAGCATCCTTAACCACTGCATTGTTCAAGGGTCAACTGTATATACATACACACACACATACATACATACATGAGAGCTTTATATCCAAATTTTACTTTGGTAAGGATGGCTTTTATGGTCTTCCTTGTAGTTATGTTTCAACTTTTCTACAAAGAATATATTTTAAAATAATTATAAACAAACCTTTAAAAAAGTTGAGTTCAAATTCTCAATTCTTGGAAATTTTAGAATACTCATGGAAAATGACACATGATCCTGTTGACATAATACATGTACAGAACTTTCTACTACAAAGCTACATAGCCATTAATTGTTTGTTGCTTCCTCAAATACAGTTACTCTCATAAAACAAGTTTCCTATCTCTGCAAAAATATTTTAATATAATAAAAGGTGAAATAATTATTGGAAAGAATTAGTAAAGATGAAAAAATGTGAAAGTAATGCTATGATGCTAAAATAGCTATTCTAAATATTTATGCTTGCTATGGCTTGCAGTTAAAATTTAAAAATAGCACTTAAATATGCGTGTTAATAACATCCAGAAGGCATTTCTTTCAAGCCTGTTTGGGCTGTTGAAGGGTTTAATTTAACCACAGCATTCATTTATGTCTAGCAGTTAAATTTTTTTCTTTTAAGCTCAAAGGAACTGTGAGTCGTAACTATGATCTAATTGGTAAGGAATGAAGAATGTTTTTCATGTTTTATAGACAACATGAATCCTGATCATTTTACAGCAGTAAATTCTGAAGCACTCCACTTTCTGTGTCTCCCCGTGGAAGCCAGGGCCTAGCTCATTAAACTATAAAAATAACTTGCTGGGTTCGGCCAGCTCCTAGAAAGGCCCTCTGACAAGGTGGGTTATTTTTATTTCACTAATGCACATTCACCAGGCAGTCCAGAGCAAGTGAGATTCTTTACAGTCCCCAACTAAATCAATTTATAACTACATCTACATGTCAGAGGGGACGTGCAAAGAACCTATACTGCTGTATAGGAAGATAATTTATTATTGATTTTTTTCAACTCTTTTTTAAAAGCAGCTACAATTCACCGGTTCCTTGGTTCCTTTCTGCAGCACAGATGAGCTGTACAATACTTGTGATGCATCAAACCAGGTTTCTGTGGTGAAGGAAAAAGACATAGGGGTCAGAAGTGCCTGGCTTCCATATGACTTAGAGAGAAATAAAGAATGACCATACAGTCATTTAAAAACAAGGAGCAAAAATCATCTGTCAGCCACGCCCTGTACTGAAAGATCTTAAAAAATGAAGTGCTAATGATCTGTTGTTTAAATATTCATATTAAATTACCTCTTATGTAATAAATCAGGTACTTAATTTTACTGGAAGAAAAATTACTACAAATTTCATCTTTTTCCTTTTGGCCTTAAAGAGTCAAATAAGCCGGTATAGGTAATTTGACCATCATTCCCACAGCTCAGGACTGAAGGAAGTTAGAAAAAGACTGTGACACAAAATCTGTAGCCTGCAGAGTTTACCATTGAGCCCTGTAACAATGGATTCTGATCTCTTTACTCTGGTTCTGCAGTGAACACACACTGTTGTGAGGAATTCACAATTTCAGCTGCAGTTTCAAGAGAACATGCTTCCTTTTTCATGATTGGAATCAGGGCAGTGTACTAAGACTGTAGTTCTGAATTCCACCTACCACAGAGTTACTTTACATCTCTTCTGTGTTTTTACTTGACTCTGTACATATCATCTTTGTCATCAGAATACTGTTAGGATTCACTGGTAAAATGTTCCTGAAGACTACTGTAATAATAATCATCCTATAATGATTGTGACACAGCAAAAACAGCAAAAACCTCCTAAACACATTGCAATGCATTTGGGCAGAAAATCTACCAAAATCTACCATAGTTCCCATTGCCATTCTCACACCCCACATACCCTTCTCTGTCAGTGTTTTGGGTTTTTTTTAACATCTTTATTTGAGTGTCTTTGCTTTACAATGGTGTGCTAGTTTCTGCTTTATAACAGTGAATCAGCTATACATATACATATACCCCCATATCTCCTCCCTCTTGCGTCTCCCTCCCACCCTCCCTATCCCACCCCTCTAGGGGGTCACAAAGTGCTGAGTTGATCTCCCTGTGCTATGTGGCTGCTTCCCACTAGCTATCTATTTTACATTTGGTAGTGTATATATGTCCATGCTACTCTCTCACTTCGTCCCAGCTTACCCTTCCCCCTCCCTGTGTCCTCAAGTCCATTCTCTACGTCTGCGTCTTTATTCCTGTCCTGCCCCTAGGTTCTTCAGAACCATTTTTATATGTGTTAAGCATTGTTTTTATTTCACAAATTTTTGGTCAACTTAAAGGCTAAAACTTACTCTTCTAAATAAATGGTGCTTTTCTTCCCTTAATTAGAAAACTTACATTAAAATTATAATGCTTTTACAAGTAAATGAGAATTATGGGATTTTGGTCCCTAGCATAATATATCCTGATATTCCTGGAACCAGAATATCTGATTTGAATCCTGGATTCACCAATTACTAATGTCTTTTTGTTTTTGTTTTGTTTTACATCTTGGACATGCCACAATTTTTGGTTTCCTAATCTATAAAATAGCAATAGTAAAAAAATAACTATTTCATCTACTATTCATATTTTTTAAAGATTAAATAAGGTAACATATATGAAAATACTTGAACCACACAGCACTATACAAATAATAGCAGTTATTAATATGTTGGCATTGTAACATTCTACTTATTAGATGGTCATATTTTGGATGACTAAACCATCTAGAAAATTGTCATAAACCTGTAAATACGGACAAAAGGGGCTTGTGTGTATCAAGGAAAGTAACCATCCAAGATAGTGTGCATTTTTCTTGTAGAGAAAGTATGGGTATACCTAGAGCCTACCGATGAAACAGGATGACTTGTATAATAAATTAATCTGGTTTCTAAGGATAATATTGGTAGTATTGATCAAAAGAATACATAGACCCAAGGATTTTCATGATCAGAAAAAGTGATTAGGGGCTTCCCTGGTGGCGCAGTGGTTGAGAGTCCGCCTGCTGATGCAGGGGACACGGGTTCGTGCCCCGGTCCGGGAAGATCCCACATGCCACGGAGCGGCTAGGCCCGTGAGCCATGGCCACTAAGCCTGCACATCCGGAGCCTGTGCTCCACAATGGGAGAGGCCACAACAGTGAGAGGCCCACATACCACAAAAAAAAAAAAAAAAGAAAGAAAAAGTGATTATTTCAGAGGATGATGACAAAAGAACTCTTCAGCCTACTGACATCTGCACCCACATACTCTATGGTCATTTCTGCAAATGTGGCTAAAGTGTCCCCACTCCTTAATCAGACCACTACAAAACTTGTGTACCTCCCATCCCCTCTCATCAGTGTAAGAGGATGGCTGCAGCAATCAGTAGGTTTTTGCTCCTCTACTGAATTACTACCAGTTGCAATCACATGTGTTATTTTTCCCAGTAAAAAGAAAAATCTCTCTATAAACCTCACTCCCCACCTCCTGACAGCTATCACTCCATTTCTTTCCTTCCCTTTACAATAAAACAAATATTTTTTGTACTAGATAGCTCCAATTTCTTTTTTCCCTTTTTTTGCCGTATAATTGACATATATTAGTTTCAGGTGTACAACATAATGATTCAATATTTGTATATATTGTGAAATGATCACAATAAGTCTCATTAACATGTTACCATACAGAGTTACAAAAATTTTTTTTCTTCTGATGAGGATTTTTACAATCTTTCAGCAACTTTCAAATATGCAATACAGCATTAACTATAGTCACCATGCTGTACATTTCATCCCCATGACTTCTTTATACCTGAAAGTTTGTACCTTTTGACCCCCTTCATGAGCTTGTCTTTGTTTGTTTTTTAGATTCTACATGTAAGTGAGGTCATATGGTATTGGTCTTTCTCTGACTTATTTCACTTAGTATAATGCCTTTAAAATCCATCCATATTGTCCTAAATGGTAAGATTTCATTCTTTTTTGTGACTTAATAGTATTTCATTCTCCATATACACCATATCTCTTTTATCCATTTATCCATCCATGGACACTTAAGTTGTTTCCATATCTTGGCTATTGTAAATAATGATTCATGAACATGGGGGTGCATGAATCTTTTGGAAATAGTTTTTTCACTTTCTTCAAATAAATACCCAGGAGTGGAATTGCTGGATCATATAGTAGTTCTGTTTTTAATTTTTTGAGTAACCTCCATACCATTTTCCACAGTGGCTGCACCACTTTACATTCCCACCAACAGTACACGAGTGTTTCCTTTTCTCCACATCCTGGCCAACACTTGTTATTTCTTATCTTTTCTATGGTAGCTGTTCTCCCAGGTGTGAGGTGATGTCTCATTGTGATTGATTTGCATTTCCCTAATGGTTACTGATTTTGAACAACTTTTTATGTACCTATTGGCTATCTGTATGTCTTTTTTGGAAAAAATGTCTATTCAGATCCTCTGCTAAGTTTTTAATCGGATTTTTTATATTTAGTTGTATGAGTTCTTTTTATGTTTTGGATATTAACCCCTTATCGGATAAGACTTGCAAATATTTTTTTCCCATTCCATAGGCTGCCTTTTCATTTTGTTGGTGGTTTCCTTTGCTTTACAGAAGCCTTTTAGTTTGTTGTCATCCCTCTTGTTTATTTTTGCTTTTGTTGCCTTTGCTTTTGGAGTCAAATCCAAAAAAATAATCACCAAGCCTGATGTCAAAGAGCTTAGCACTTATGTTTTCTTCCAGGAGTTTTACGGTTTCAGGTCTTAAATTCAAGTCTTTAATCCATTTTGAGTTAGCTTTTGTGTATAAGATAATGGTCCAGTTTCATTCTATTGCATATGGCTGTCCAGTTTTCCCACCACCACTTATTGGAGAAACTATTCTTTCCCCATTGTACATTCTTGGCTCCTTTGTTATAAATTAATTGACCATATATGCATGGGTTTATTTTGGGATTCTCTGTTCTGTTCCATTGATCTATGTGTCTGTTTTTAGGCCAGTACCATATAGTTTTGATTACTACAGCTTTGTAATATAGTTTGAAAACAGGAAACGTGATGCATCCAGCTTTGTTCTCCTTTCTCAAGATGACTTTGGCTAGTCAGTCTTTTCTGGTTCCATGCAAATTTTAGGATCCTGTATTCTCTTTCTGTGAAAAGTGCAGTTGGAATTTTGATAGGTATTGCATTAATTCTGTAGATCGTTCTGGGTAGTATAGAGATTTTAAGAATATTCTTCCAATTCCATGAGCATAGAATATCTTACCATTTGTGTCTTTCCTCAATTTCTTTCATCAATGTAGTATAGTTTTCAATGTACAGGCCTTTCACATCCTACATTAAATTTATTCCTAGGTATTTTATTCTTTTTGATGCAGTTGTAAATGGGATTATTTCCCTAATTTCTCTTTCTGTTAATTTTTTTTTTTATTGGCTGTGTTGGGTCTTTGTTGCATGCAGGCTTTGTCTAGCTGAGATGAGTGGGGGCCACTCCTTGTTGCAGTGCACGGGCTTCTCATTGCGGTGGCCTCTCCCATCGCAGAGCACGGGCTCTAGGCACGCAGGCTTCAGTATTTGTGGCTCACAGGCTCTAGAATGCAGGCCCAGTAGCTGTGGCACACAGGCCCAGCCGCTCTGTGGCATGTGGGATCCTCCCAGAGCAGGGATTGAACCTGTGTCCCCTGCATTGGCAGGCAGATTCCCATCCACTGCACCACCAGGGAAGCCCCTGTTAATTTGTTTTTATTGTATAGAAATACAACAGATTTATGTATATTAATTTTATATCCTGCAACTTCAGTCAATTTTAATTGGTTTTAACAGTTTTGGTGTGAAGTCTTTAGGGTGTCTATATATAATGTCATGTCATCTGCCAAAAGTGACGGTTTTACTTCTTCCTTTCTAATTTGGATGCCTTTCATTCCTTTTTCTTGTGTAGTTGCTTTGACTAGGACTTCCAATACTATGCTGAATAAAAATGGTGAGTGTGGGCATCCTTGTCTTGTTCCTGATCTTAGAGAAAAGGCTTTCAACTTTTCACCATTTGGGTATGTTACTAGTTGTGAGCTTGTCACATACACACTTCATTATGATGAGGTACTTTTTCACTATACCCACTGTTTTGAGAGTTATTTTTTTTATCATAAATGGATGTTGAATTTTGTCAAATGCTTTTTCTGCATCTATTGAGATGATCAGATGAGTTTTCTCTGCTAATGTGGTATATCACGTTGATTTGCAGATGTTCAAACATCCTTGCATCCCTGGAATAAATACCATTTGATCATGGTGTATGACCCTTTTAATGTATTGTTGAATTTGGCTTCCTAATATTTTGTTGATGATTTTTACATTTACGTTCATCTGATATTGGCCTGTAATTTTCTTTTCTTGTAGTGTCCTTGCCTGATTGTCGTGTCAAAGTAATGCTGGCCTTGTAAAATGAGTTTGAAAGTGTTCCTTCCTCTTCTATTTTTTGGAAGAATTGGTATTAATTCTTTAAATGTTTGGTACAATTTACCATGAAGCCATCTGGTTTTGGACTTTCGTTTGTTGGGAGGTTTTTGATAACTAATTCAATCTTTCTTTTTTTGTTGACTGCATTGTGTCTTCGTTGCTGTGCACAAGCTTTCTCTAGTTGCAGCGAGCAGGGGCTACTCTTCATTGCAGTGTGCGGGCTTCTCATGGCAGTGGCTTCTCTTGTTGCAGAGCACAGGCTGTAGGCCTGCGGGCTTCAGTAGTTGCAGCATGTGGGCTCAGTAGTTGTGGCTTGTGGCCTCTAGAGCATAGGCTGAATAGTTGTGGTGCACGGGCTTAGTTGCTCTGTGGCATGTGAGATCTTCCTGAACCAGGGATTGAACCCATGTCCCCTGAATTGGCAGGTGGATTCTTAGCCACTCTGCCACCAGGGAAGTCCCCTAATTCAATCTTGTTACTAGTAATTGGTCTACTTCTTTGTGATCAGTCTGGAAGATTGCATGTTTCTAGGAATTTATCCACTTCTTCTAAGTTGTCAAGTTTATTGACCTCTAATTGTTCATAGAAGTCTCTTATGATCCTTTTTATTTCTGATATGTCAGTTGTAACCTCTCCTCTTTCATTTCTTATTTTGAGTCCTCTCTCTTTTTTTTCTTGGTGAGTCTAGATAGAGAGTTGTCAATTTTGTTTATCTTTTCAAAGAACCAGTTCTTGGTTTTATTCATGTTTTCTGTTGTTATTTTATTCTCTGTTTCATTTATTTCCACTCTGATCTTTATTTTCTTCCTTCTGTTAACTCTGGGCTTCATTTGTTCTTTTTTTTCTATTTCCTTGATGTGTAAAATTTAGGGACTTTTTTGAGATTTTTCTTGTTTCTTTAGGAAGGTAATTATTGCTATGAACTTCCCTCTTAGATCTGCTTTTGCTGCATGCATATGTTTTGTATGTTCTATTTCCATTTTCATTTGTGGCAATGTATTTTTTTATTTCTCTTTTGATTTCTTCATTAATTCATTGGCTGTTCAGTAGCATATCGTTTAATTTCCATACGATTGCGAATTTTCCAGCTTTCTTTTTGTAATTGATTTTTCATTCATACCACTGTGGTCTGAAAAGATGCTTGCTATGATGTCAGTGTTTTTAAATGTTTTAAGACTTGTTTTGTGGCCTAACATCTGGTCTGTCCTGGAACATGTTGCATGTGCACTTGAGAAGACTGTGTATTCTGCTGCTTTTAGACAGAATCTTCCATATATGTCTGTTAAGTCTGTCTGGTCTAACTGTCATTTAAGGCCAGTATTTCCTTATTGATCTTCTGTCTTGATAATCTATCCACTGCTGTAAGTAGTGTATTAAAGTCCCCCACTATTATGGTATTGCTATCTATTTCTCACTTTGGGTCTGTTAATATTTACTTTATTTACTTAGGTGCTCGTTCTTTGGGTGCATAATTATAAATATTATGTCCTCTCATTGGATTGACCCCTGTATCATTATGTAATGCCCTTCTTTTTCTTTTATTGCAGTCTTTGTTCAAAGTCTATTTTGATTGATAAAAGAATGGCTACTCACATTTCTTTTCTTTTCCATTTGCATGGAACAACTTTTTTCCATCTCTTCACTTTCAGTTTTTGTGCGTCTTACATAGGAAGTGAATTTCTTGTAGGCAGCATATTGATGGGTCTATATCTTGTTTTCTGATCCATTGCACCCTTCAATGTCTTTCTTTTTTTTTTTTTTTTTTTTGTGGTACGCGGGCCTCTCACTGTTGTGGCCTCTCCCGTTGCAGAGCACAGGCTCGGGACGCGCAGGCCCAGTGGCCATGGCTCACGGGCCCAGCTGCTCCGCAGCATGTGGGATCCTCCCGGACCGGGGCATGAACCCGTGTCCCCTGCATCGGCAGGCGGACTCCCAACCACTGCGCCACCAGGGAAGCCCCTTCAATGTCTTTTGATAGGGGAGTTTAGTCCATTTAAAGTACTTAGTGATCATTATGTAGTTATTGCCATTTCGTTAATTATGTTCTGGCTGTTTTGCAGTTCTTCTCTTTTCCTTTCTTCTTCTCTTGCTCTCTTCCTTTGTTTGATGAGTTTCTTTAGTGGTATGCTTAGATTCCTTTCTCATTATCTTTTGTGTATCTACCATAGGTTTTTACTTTTTGGTTACCATGAAGTTTACGTATAACAGCCTACATTTATTACTGTCTATTTTAAGTTGATAACACCTTAAGTTTGAGCACATTCTATATCTCTACATTTTTACTCCATTTTTCTTTACCATTACAATAAAACTTTAAATATTTCTTTGTACTGGGTAGCTCTAGTTTCTTTTAGTCTTTCTTAACCCTATACCATAAGCATTTTGCCCCCATCAAGCTATATAACTGCTCTTATTTTGCCAAAGATACCCACATGCTAAATCTTCCAGCACTTCTCAGTTCTCATCCCTTTTGACCCATCACACAACTAACTGTACCCTCCTCTTTAAATATTCTCCTTCCTTGGGTTCAAGGATACACTCACCTGATTTTCCAGGTAATTCTTCGACAACTCCTCCTTAATCCTTCTTCCTGGCTCCTACTTGTAGTTTTGTTCTTTTCATACTGAAGTGTTCCTTAAGCCTCTTCTCTGTGACTATCTCATCCAGTCTCATGGCTCTAAATACCATCCAAATTCTGGTGAACCCTTAATTTATATCTCTAGCCTAGATTCACTCCCTCCTGAAATACAGGTGTGTATATTCTGTAGCCTACTTGATGTCTCCAGTTAAACATGTAATAATCATCTCAAGCTTAATTTGTCCAAAATGCAGCTCTTTATATTCCTTCCCATAGTGGTTCCTCCCATTATCTCACATCTTAATATTTCTAAATACTCCAGCAAAAATCTTCAGTCTTCCTTGAACTACTTTTTTCTCTCACAGCCCACAGCCATGATATCAACACATCCTGTCTGGTTCTACCTTCAAATCATATCAAGAATCCAATCATTTCTTATCTCTGCTCCTTACCACATAGTTTAAGGAATCATTAAGTGTTGCTGGGATTAAAGTACTATGTTCCTAATTGGTCTTCATCCTTTAACCCTGTTCTTCCTCAAACTATTTATAACAGTGTTCAGAAATCCTGTTGAAACCTAAGTCAGTTCAGGTCAGATCTCCCCCCTGCCACCTCAAAACCTTCAAATATCTCTTCATAGTTCTCCTAGTAAAAGTCATGTTTCTGTAACCAAAAAATACCCTATATAATCTGGCCACCATATCTCTCTGATTCCATCCCCTTCTATTCTTCCAAGCATTCACTCTGTTCCAAACATACTAGTCCCTTTATGTTCCTCAAATAAAGTGAACACAGCCCTTCCTTGGGGACTTTGAACTTGCAGTTCTCACTGCCTAGGATTCTGATCTGCCAGATGTACATGCAGCTCACTTCCTTCGGAACTTCCCTCAGATATTACTTATTGTGGCACTGTGGGCTGTTAGTTCTCTCTGTGTTTCTTTATATAAGATTGTCTCTATTTTGACTTCATTTTTGAAAGATAGTTTTGCTTTATAGAATTCTCGATTGAGACCTGTTGTTCTTTCAGCACTTTAAATACGCAATTCCACTTTTTCTTGGCTTCTGCCTTTTCAGTTGAGTAGTCAGCCATTAATTTTATTGATGCACCACTGTATGTGATAAGTTGTTTTTCTCTTACTGGTTTTAAGATTTATTGCTTTGTCTTTTACCTTCAACGGTATAATGTGCCTAGGCATAGATTTCTTTGATTTCTCCTACTTCAGGTTAGTTGAACTTATTGGCTGTGTAGATTAATTTTTGTCATCAAATTTGGGAGGTTAGCCATGGTTTCTACAAATTTTATTTTCCATCTCTTTTTCTCTCTCCTCTCCTTCTGGTCTCCAGTTACACATACACTGGTACACTCAATGTGGTCCCACATGTCTTGGAGGCTCTGATCATTTTTCTTCAATCTTTTCTCTGATTGCTCCTCAAATTGGATCATTTCTATTTATCTTCTAGTTTATAGATTCTCTTGTCATCCATCACCTGTCTCCTGTTGAGCCCCTCTACTTCACTTTTAATTTTATTAATTGCACTTGTCAATGTCAGTTTCCACTTTTAAAAAAATGTTTATCTCTTTCACATGTTGATTCATTATTTTCATGCTTTAATTCTTTAAACATGGTTTCTTAGTGTTTTAGTTTTCTTAGTGCACATATTTATATTAGCCACTTTGAAGTTTTTGTCTGCTAAATCCAACATCTTTGGACAGTCAGAGTGATCTTTTTCTTTTTTTCAGTGTTTTTCTCAAGTTATTTGTTTTTGGGGTTTTTTTGGTGTATTCCCAATAGATACTTTATTCATTCTTTGCTTAAGTTATAATTTTATTGAAAGCTATACATTTTAAATACTGCATGGTTCCAACCATGGATTCTGAATTCTCCCCCAAAGCTCTTATTAATAAGTTGCTGGGGGCTTCCCTGGTGGCACAGTGGTTGAGAGTCTGCCTGCCAATGCAGGGGACACGGGTTTGTGCCCCGGTCCGGGAAGATCCCACATACCGCAGAGCGGCTGGGCCCGTGAGCCATGGCTGCTGAGCCTGCACGTCCAGAGCCTGTGCTCCGCAACGGGAGAGGCCACAACAGTGAGAGGCCCACGTACCGAAAAAATAATAACGATAAAAAATAAGTTGTTGGTTGTTTGCGTTTTTTATTTTTTTGTCTAATAACTTGCTTGGTTTAAACCAGTGAGATCTATTTCACATACACTGTGTGGCTGGTGACATCTCTATTCAAGTTTTAAAATAATAATAATAACTACTATTATTTTTAAGTTTGGCTTCCTAGGGGTTGCCCCTGTGTTTTCATAGCTTGGTTGTCATCCAATAGTTGTGGCTTGAGTGACTGGATGGAGGTTGTTCTCAAGCACTGTAAGCCAGTAAGGCTTCAGTTCTCTGACAGTGGACATGAATGTCAGTAGGTGGTCACATTCAAAGTTCGGTTTTAAAGACTGTCCTGGCTTTACTCTCTTTGGGGTCTTTTTGCATTTCTTCTCACATGCATTGAGATATGGAAAGGGGCTTGAAGATATATTTATAAATGCATATCACTTTACCAGGTTACCAGGAAATTTTCATTTGTATGTCTGGTGATATTTTAGAAGGTGGTATGAGAGGGGAAGAATCTGGAGGCAAGAGTAGCATTTAAGAACATTGTTCCCCCCAAATGGAGAGTAAATTCCTTCAGTGCACGACCATATCTGCTTTGTATCTTCCCATGTATGTAGCACATGGGATGAAAATGTGAAGATAGGTAGGGTCTCCATAAAAACTTATTTTCTTATTGATGACAATAATGATGAAAATAATATGAAAAATCACAAATGCATCATGTTAAGAACTTTGAGAGTAGAAAAGGAAAACAAATTTGTAATGTTGAAAATAAACATTTTGGATTGGTTTACACTAAACATACTCTCATTTGAGGTGACAATTCTTTAGTTAGGGATTATGAAGAAATGTACAATGCCAAGAATGTTTTTCAATCTTAACAAGAAAGCTGTTCAGGAAAACCTTAGCAAAGTCATTTTTGTGTCTCAGACTAGGCTACCAAAAGAGAATTTCTATAACTGCTATTTGCAAAAGCGTATTTTGAAATTCTTATTTCCCACTAGACAAAATAAAGGGGCACATCCTTGCATTTCACTTGTCCCCCTCCCCCCAAAGCCTCCTTTGTATATAACTGATATATGTCTGTATATTTTCAATGAACTTTTAGTGAGTTCCTACTGTGTTTACAAGTCACTCAATTTCCTTTACATAAATCCAAGACTTATACATGGCTTCCTTGGATCTCAATCCATATCCAAATTCGTCAAAGCCATCGAATGAAATATTCCTAAAATGAAACATTTCATAGAGAGCAACTATGGTCTTTCTAAGGATTTTAAACTATGTGTTGGTATTTTCAAAGATTGTCTTTACAGGAATTTTTAAAAGACTTAAAAACTGACTATAAATTATTTTACTATGTTTGCTCTAAATCTAATTACATTCTTAAGACTATCACCATAAAATATTTCAGTGAACCTATGGATAGCATTTTCCATAATGATAGCCTAATTCTGTACACTATCTCCAAGGACCATTTCTTTATTCACAACTCTATTCTTAAATGTGAGAAAGACATGGAGACTACTTTATTTCAAATTTTTTAAGTTGCAGAGAAAACAGTTTGCTTTTACTTGGTACCACAAGCAATTTAAGTCTCACTACTCCAGTCCCCAGTGGTACATAAGCAATACAGCTGCCTTTCAAAGACATATCAATAACCATCTTCTTGGCAAAGTTTTATTGAACACATCTTTCTTCTGCAGCAAAATTCAATCTGGTTTTGATGAGTAGGAAGGATGGTGGACAGAAAGGTGAAAGTATCACTCAGGTAAAAAACAAGTATTGGCCAAAAGGGGAAAAAAGGGAATTTTAAACCATGGTCTGAATACTGAAAGATGAATGAATGCTATGGGACTAAGGGAGTGGTATCCGTCCACATAATAAAAGCAGTAGATGAGTATAATTATCCAAAGCACATAAGCTCATACAGGCTTATACAGGGAATGAGATATAAATTTATATCTCTGTATATCTCATACAGAGATATAAATTTAGGAAATCTTGATTAACATTGGCTGAGTATTATAAAGCATAACCATCAAACATGAGCCAATGTAATTATGGTGTTCAAACTATAATTTACTCAAATTTTAAAAGGCAGTGGCACAGTATGTCATAAAAATATACAGATGTACCCTCCAAAATAATTTTAGCACCTTAAACGCTTATAAAGTGTATTCTATTTAATTTATGTGTGCCCATATATTTGTAATTTATCTGAGATTTCTGTATGTGTGAGTCTGAAATAAGTTTTATTCCAGCTGAGTGAGATGCCTCCTGAATGATAATGAGACAGATCATTTATTTTAATATGTGTTTTTGTACAAACTTATTTTATGAAAATATGTTGTAATTGAGTTAGTTTTTAGATTATTTAGGAGTGCTTGTTTTTTTGAGCTCTGGTATTTAGCATTCCTCTGGTGCTATTGAAATGTTTAAAATAACAATATAAGAGAAACAAGATCCCATCACCTATAAAAGTTACTTGTATAACAGGTAAAAATAAACTTCTTGGAGGATTTTATACTTCTATTTGGAGGCTGTTTCCCCATCCTTTTGCATTGCAGCAAAATTTATTTATACTCAGACCAGGCATTTCTACTCCGTTCAGTCCTCCAAGAGCCAAACATTTTAAATTAGTTAAATCTGTGGTCACATAAAAAGCAATCATGTCATTAAAGTTCTTACTTTATTCACCTACCAAATTCTCCCACATGAGCAATATTCTGAATTATAAAACCATCTGCATCCATATAATTAAAGCCAGTTTCCCACAGTTAGCTGTCTTAATTTGTGTAAGTTCAGTTCTAAGCTAGTAAAATTGATTATATTTGTTTATGGACAGGCAACAGAATGGTGGAGACCTTTCTAATTTTCTTCTTAGAATAATGTTTCTAACTTGTCCACTTCAAAACACATAAACATATCTATATAAGAAAAAATAAACAATGGTAATAATGATAACAGGTATCATTTAATGAATACCTACCATGTTATAGAGAAATGCTAAGTACATTATAAATATAATTTAATTTATTATTCAGATAAGTTATTAATATCCCTGTTTTTTCTGTAAGGAAATAGGCTTAGAGAGGTTTGGTGATGTATCCAATTAAACAAAATAGATGTAGCCTGTTGGTAACAAAAAGGGGGAAAAAAAGCACATGTCAATTTTGAAAGGAATATTAATAAACTGACAAGGAAACTCCCTAGCATCAAGATATATTATGATCAGAAATTTTCACACTTTATTCTATATGTATTTAAGATGTTCCAGAAATCACTTGATTTAAACTTTTCTATTAACATATTTATATATTAATCCATATTAAAACTTTAAAAAAGCACGGTTTATCACATAATATATATATTAACATATGAGTTGACTTGCACTTTGATTTTAACTCACTTTTGAAATAAAAGCCTCATCTCCTGTACTGAGAACGTGTCTGGACTTGTAAATGTGTTAGTTATTGAGTGGTTAATAGCTCAGGACTGTCTCTTTTGAAATTGCAGTTCAGTGAATATTTATGCTTATAAAATTGGATATCAAATACCCTACTTTAGTTCTAATGCTGCTCAAATAATGCCCAAGAAGGTTTAGGTAGATCTGCTTGGGGAACACTTTCATTCTAACATAACAGTTCCCTGGCAATCACAAGAATGTATCAATATTTAGTCAGGATGATACTATAGACACTTTTATATATTACTTACAAATTGGAGAGCTTGTATTTTATCATATATTATATTGTATTTATATCTAAAAGTAGGTAGACCTTCAAGATGGCAGAGGAGTAAGAGGTGGGGATCACCTTCCTCCCCCCAAATACATCAAAAATATATCTACATGTGGAACAACTCCTACAGAACAACTACTGAATGCTGGCAGAACCTCAGACTTCACAAAAGGGAAGAAAATCCCCATGTAAATGCATAGGGAAAAAGAAAAAACAGACACAAAAGAATAAGGACCTGCACCTCTGGGAGGGAGCTGTGAAGGAGGAAAAGTTTCCACACACTAGGAAGCCCCTTCACTGGCAGGGACGGGGTTGGTGGGGGGAAGCTTCGGAGCCACAGAGGAGAACACAGCAACAGGGGTTCAGAGGGCAAAGTGGAAAGATTCCCGCACAGAGGATCAGTGCCGACCAGCACTCACCAGCCCGAGAGGCTTGTCTGCCCACCTGCCAGCGCTGGTGGGGGCTGGGAGCTGAGGCTTAGGCTTCGGAGGTCAGATCCCAGGGAGAGGACTGGGGTTGGCTGCGTGAACACAGCCTGAAAGGGGCTAGTGCACCACAGCTACAATTTTCTCCCTTTTCTTCTGAGCTGTGTGGTGACAGGGTCCTGGTGCTCTGGCTGGGTGTCAGGCCTGAGCCTTTGAGGTGGGAGAGCTGAGTTCAGGACATTGGACCACCAGAGACATCCCAGCCCCAAGTAATATCAATCGGCAACAGGTCTCCCAGAGATCTCCATCTCAACACTAAAACCCAGCTCTACCCAACGGCCAGCAAGCTCCAGTGTTGGATGCCCCATGCCAAACAACTAGCAAGACAGGAACACAACCGACGCAGTAGCAGAGAGGCTGCCTAAAATCATAAGGTCACAGACACCCCAAAACAGACCATTGGACGCTGCCCTGCCCACCAGAAAGACAAGATCCAGCCCCACCCACCAGAACACAGGCAGTCCACTCCACCAGGAAGCCTACACAAGACAATGAATCAACCTTACCCACTGGGGGCAGACACCAAAAACAATGGGAACTACGAACCTGCAGCCTGCGAATGTTATGTACGTTATGAATGTATGTATGTTAAGCAAAATAGGAAGACAGAGAAATATGCAGCAGATGAAGGAGCAAGGTAAAAACCCACCAGACCAACCAGATGAAGAGGAAATAGGTAGTCTACCTGAAAAAGAATTCAGAGTAATGATAGTAAAGATGATCCAAAATCTTGGAAATAGAATGGAGAAAATACAAGAAAAGTTAAACAAGGACCTAGAAGAACTAAAGAGCAAATATACAATGATGAACAACATGATAAATGAAATTAAAACTTCTGTAGATGGAACCAATAGCAGAATAACTGAGGCAGAAGAATGGATAAGTGACCTGGAAAATAAAATAGTGGAAATAGCTACCACAGAGCAGAAAAAAGAATGAAAAGAAGACAGTCTCACAGACCTCTGGGACCACATTAAATGCACCAACATTCAAATTGTAGGGGTCCCAGAACAAGAAAAGAAAAAGAAAGGGTCTGAGAAAATATTTGAAGAGACTATAGTTGAAAACTTCCCTAACATGAAAAAGAAAATAGTCAATCAACTCCAGGAAGCACAGAGAGTCCCATACAGGATAAATCCAAGGAGAAACACACCAAGACACATATTATTCAAACTATCAAATATTAAATGTGAAGCAAAAATATTAAAAGCAGCCTGGGAAAAGCAACAAATAACATACAAGGGAATCCCCATAAGGTTAACAGCTGATCGTTCAGCAGAAACTCTACAAGCCAAAAGAGACTGGCAGGACATATTTAAAGTGATAAAAGGGAAAAACCTACAACCAATATTACTCTACCCAGCAAGGATCTCATTCAGATTAGATGGAGAAATTAAAACCTTTACAGACAAGCAAAAGCTAAGAGAATTCAGCACCACCCAAATGAGCTTTACAACAAATGCTAAAGGAACTTCTCTAGGCAGGAAACACAAGAGGAGGAAAAAACGTACACAAACAAACCCAGAACAATTAAGAAGATGGTAATAGGAACATACATATCGATAATTACCTTAAAGGTAAATGGATTAACTGCTCCAACCAAAAGACATAGACTGGCAGAATGGATACAAAACAAGACCCATATATATGCTGCCTACAAGAGACCCACTTCAGACCTAGGGACACATTCAGACTGAAACTGAGGGGATGGAAAAAGATATTCCAGGCAAATGGAAGTCAAAAGAAAGCTGGAGTAGCAATTCTCATATCAGACAAAATAGACTTTAAAATAAAGACTATTACAAGAGACAAAAAAGGACACTACATAATGATCAAGGGATCAATCCAAGAAGAAGATATAACAGTTGTAAATATTTATGCACCCAACATAGGAGTACCTCAATACATAAGGCAAATACTAACAGTCATAAAAGGGGAAATCGACAGTAACACAATCATAGTAGGGGACTTTAACACCCCACTTTCACCAATGGACAGATCATCAAAAATGAAAATAAATAAGGAAACACAAGCTTTAAATGATACATTAAACAAGATGGACTTAATTGATATTTATAGGACATGCCATCCAAAAACAACAGGATACACTTTCTTTTCAAGTGCTCATGGAGCATTCTCCAGGATAGATCACATCTTGGGTCACAAATCAAGCCTAGGTAAATTTAAGGAAAATGAAATCATATCAAGTATCTTTTCTGACCAAAATGCTATGAGACTAGCTATCAATTACAGGAAAAAAAACTGTAAAAAATACAGACACATGGAGGCTAAACAATACACTACTAAATAACCAAGGGATCACAGAGGAAATCAAAAAATACCTAGAAACAAATGACAATGAAAACACGACGACCCAAAACCTATGGGATGCAGCAACAGCAGTTCAAAGAGGGAAGTTTATAGCTATACAAGCCTACCTCAAGAAAGAAGAAAAATGTCAAATAAATAACCGAACCTTACACCTAAAGCAATTAGAGAAAGAAGAGCAAAAAAATCCTGAAGTTAGCAGGAGGAAAGAAGTCATAACGATCAGATGAAAAAAAATGAAAAAGAAATGAAGGAAACAGTAGCAAACATCAGTAAAACTGAAAGCTGGTTCTTTGAGAAGATAAACAAAATTGAAAAAACACTAGCCAGAGTCATCAAGAAAAAAAGGGAGAAGTCTCAAATCAATAGAATTAGAAATGAAAAAGGAGATGTGACAGCTGACACGGCAGAAATACAAAGAATCCTGAGGGATTACTACAAGCAACTCTATGCTAATAAAATGAACAACCTGGAAGAAATGGACAAATTCTTAGAAAAGCACAACCTCCCAAGACTGAACCAGGAAGAAAATAATATAAACAAACCAATCACAAGCACTGAAATTGAAACTGTGATTAAAAATCTTCCAACAAACAAAAGCCCAGGACCAGATGGCTTCACAGGTGAATTCTATCAAACATTTAGAGAAGAGCTAACACCTATCCTTCTCAAACTCTTCCAAAATATAGCAAGGGAGGAACACTCCCAAAGTCATTCTACTAGGCCACCATCACCCCGATAACAAAACCAGACAAAGATGTCACAAAAAAAGAGAACTAAAGACCAATATCATTGATGAACATAGATGCAAACATCCTCAACAGAATACTAGCAAACAGAACCCAACAGCACATTAAAAAGATCATACACCACGATGAAGTGGGGTTTATCCCAGGAATGCAAGGATTCTTCAATATATGCACATCAATCAATGTGATACACCATATTAACAAACTGAAAGATAAAAACTATATGATAATCTGAATAGATGCAGAAAAAGCTTTTAACAAAATTCAACACCCATTTATGATTTAAAACTCTCCAGAGAGTAGGCATAGAGGGAACGTACCTCAGTGTACCTCAACATAATAAAGGCCATATATGACAAACCCACAGCCAACATCATTCTCAAAGGTGAAAAACTGAAACATTTCCTCTCAGATCAGGAACAAGGATGCCCACTCTCACCACTATTATTTTAAATAGTTTTGGAAGTTTTAGTCACAGCAGTTAGAAGAGAAAAAGGAATAAAAGGACTCCTAATCAGTAAAGAAGAAGTAAAGCTGTCACTGTTTGCAAATGACATGATACTATATATAGAGAATCCTAAAGATGCTACCAGAAAACTACTAGAGCTAATCAATGAATTTGGTAAAGTAGCAGGATACAAAATTAATGCACAGAGATCTCTTGCATTCCTATACACTAACGATGAAAAATCTAAAAGAGAAATTAAGGAAACACTCCCATTTACCATTGCAACAAAAAGAATAAAATACCTAGGAATAAACCTACCTAAGGAGACAAAAGACCTGTATGCAGAAAACTATAAGACACTGCTGAAAGAAATTAAAGGTGATACAAACAGATGGAGAGATATACCATGCTCTTGGATTGGAAGAATGAACATTGTGAAAATGACTCTACTACCCAAAGCAATCTACAGATTCAATGCAATCCCTATCAAACGACCACTGGCATTTTTCACAGAACTAGAACAAAAAAAAATCACAATTTTTATGGAAACACAAAAGACCCCAAATAGCCAAAGCAATCTTGAGAAAGAAAAATGGAGCTGGAGGAATCAGTCTCCATGATTACAGACTATACTACAAAGCTACAATAATCAAGACAGTATGGTACTGGCATAAAACAGAAACACAGGTCACTGGAACAAGATAGAAATCCCAGAGATAAACCCTTGCACATATGGCCACCTTATCTTTGATAAAGGAGGCAAGAATATACAATGGAGAAAAGATAGCCTCTTCAGTAAGTGGTGCTGGAAAACTGGACAGCTACATGTAAAAGAGTGAAATTAGAACACTTCTTAATACCATACACAAAAATAAACTCAAAATGGATTAAAGACCTAAATGTAAGGCCAGACACTAAAACTCTTAGAGGAAAACCTAGGCAGAACACTCTTTGACATAAATCACAGCAAGATCCTTTTTGATCCACCTCCTAGAAAAATGGAAATAAAAACAAAAATAAATGGGACCTAATGAAACTTTAAAGCTTTTGCACAGCAAAGGAAACCATAAACAAGATGAAAAGACAACCTTCAGAATGGGAGAAAATATTTGCAAATGTAGCAAATGACAAAGGATTAATCTTCAGAATATACAAGCAGCTCATGCAGCTAAATATCAAAAAAACAAACAACCCAATCCAAAAATGGGCAGAAGATCTAAATAAACATTTTTCCAAAGAAGATATACAGATTGCCAATAAACATATGAAAGGATGCTCAACAGCACTAATCATTAGAGAAATGCAAATCAAAACTACAACGCGGTATCACCTCACACCAGTCAGAATCACCATCATCAAAAACTCTACAAACAGTAAATGCTAGAGAGGGTGTGGAGAAAAGGGAACCCTCCTTGCACTGTAGGTGGGAATGTAAATTGATATAGCCACTATGGAGAATAGTATGGAGGTCCTTAAAAAACTAAAAATAGAACTACCATATGACCCAGCAATCCCACTACTGGGCATATACCCTGAGAAAACCATAATTCAAAAAGAGTCATGTACCACAATGTTCATTGCAGCACTATTTACAATAGCCAGGACATGGAAGCAACCTAAATGTCCATTGACAGTGAATGGATAAGGAAGTTGTGGCACATATATACAATGGAATATTACTCAGCCATAGAAAGAAGTGTAATTGAGTTATTTGTAGTGAGGTGATGGACGTAGAGTCTGTCATACAGAATGAAGTAAGTCAGAAAGAGAAAGACAAATACCATATGCTAACATATATATATGGAATCCAGAAAAAGAAATGGTTCTGATGAACCTAGGGGCAGGACAGGAATAAAGACACAGATGTAGAGAATGGACTTGAGGACACGGGGAGGGGGAAGTGTAAACTGGGACGAAGTGAGAGAGTAGCATTGACATATATACACTACCAAATGTAAAATAGATAGCTAGTGGGAAGCAGCTGCATTGCCCAGGGAGGTCCAGTCAGTGGTTTGTGACCACCTAGATGGGTGGGATAGGGAGGGTGGGAGGGAGATACAAGAGGGAGGAGATATGGGGATATATGTATATACATAGCTGATTCACTTTGTTATAAAGAAGAAACTAACACAACAGTGTAAAGCAATTATACTCCAATAAAGATGTTAAATAAGTAAATAAATAAGAGTAATAGGTAGTGTCTGTAGAGCCCTAACAATGTGCCCATTTTACTGGTATGAAAACTGAGTTTCAAAAAGTTTAAGTAGTTTGCCCAAGGTCAAACTCTTAGAACTAAGAGTTAATATTTGAAGACAAGCAGTCTGATTACCGAACACTTGTAACCTGTCACATCTCTCAAGAATAAGGAATGTGAGCACTTCTTAGGCTTAATGACTGAAGTTTGAAACAAAATAGTCCACTATTCTACTTTGAAGCTATTGAATCAGTTTAAATGAAGAGTATCCTCAGAGTAGCAGGTGAGCTATTAGAAATTTTACCTACAGGTCATATGGAAATTGTAATAAAATGAATTTGATATGTTGAAATGATACGATCATAAATGATGTTTATAACTACCAATTCAAAAGTTGTGTTCAGCATCAGCGTAGCTTCATTGTTCTTATGAATTGATTTTTGAGTAAGTAAATGTGATAAATTTAACTCAAACTACTGTTCAGTGTGACCTTTATCTCTTTTAGACATTGAGTTGCATTTATAACTTCTTTTAAGAAAATGATTCAAGGAGTTTAATAGCACCACTAGTGGAAAGGGAAGAAATTTCAGAATCCAAATAGCTGATATTGAATATTGGCTTACATGGTGTTGGGCAATTACTTAATTGCTTTAAACTTCAGTTTAGAATGGAAGAGAGAATGGGAAGCACATTTATTTAATGGGCGCAGTAACATCCCTTTCAGAGGATTATTGCAAGAAATAAAGGAGAAATGCATGTAGAAAGAACCCTGTAAAGTGATACCACTCAAGCTAGAGGACTGATGGAAGCCCAGCAGCTCAGGAATTATCCACTCAACAAAGGTGATGTAATACCCACTGTGGACAAAGGACCAAGGTAGCAAACTAATATCTAAATGTACACTTGGTCTGCCAGTCATGTTCTAACTCATGAGAAGGGAGAGACGAGCCAGTAAAATTGTTTAAGGATCTGGGGTCAACCTGAGGTGAAAGCCCTGAAAGAAATTCCTGGAGTTAAAATTAAAAGAAAAACCCAAGTTGATCTCAGAAAATGGGAATTTAAAATTGTTTTCTTAATCTCTACCTTTCTGGGGTGGGGGTGGGGGAATGAGATTTCTTCAATAGAGCCAGATAGGCAACCAATGGTCTGAGAATTTTTTTGTAGAAAAGAAAAAAATTAGCACGAAATGTAAACTTCTTTAAGATGTTTGATAGTTTATCAAATGGAAGAAGAATTAGACTTTTTCTGTTAATTTCCCAAAGATAGATATGGACAGATGTTTAGAAATTAGTTACAGAGACAGTTTTGAACTTAATATGTTATAAAACCATTCTTAAATTTAGAATTCTTCAAGAGTAGAATGCATTAGAAATAAACCCAGTTTTAGTGAAGTAAGCCTCCTAATTATTATTCACATTGGGAGAACAGGCTGACTTGCTGAAATCCATAGAGTTACACACTCCTGAAAGACACCTGTAGGGGAGTCAAAATGTATTCCTGACATTGGCAGAAGGAAAATACAGCCCCTTAAATGCATTTTTAAAAGGGAAATTACTGATCTAGGAATAAAGGTCATGAGCTATTGGAAGGCAGAATATTACTGTGGTTTTTGAGCCTAGGACTTATGGAGTCAGACCTGTAAATCAATTCTTGGTTCTGCCAACACTTTGTTCTCATTGACTTTGAAGTAAGTAAATGTTGCACAATTCAGTGTCATTTTTCTCATCTGTTAAATGAGAGTGATACCTTTTTCAGTTCTGGAAAAGGATAATAAAATGAGAAACATATGTAAAACACTTACTGCAGTGTCTGGCACAGAGAAAGCACTAAAAGTGATTGAAATTAACAAAAGAGGAAAGGGCCGGGTGGTGGAGTGGGGAAGGCACTGATACTGTTCATCCTGGGACCACAAAATACAAATAGACAGCCTTTCTGATGTTTCACAATTATCTATTAGTTAGGCAGGTGACATCATTCTAGACAAAAAGGCTGTTCCTACTGGGATCCAGCTATCCTAAAATTCTTTTCCTTGACTGAGAATGAACTTTATGTAAGGCTCTGCTTTAACCATTGCATGATTGAGGGCAAATCCCTACAATTTTACAATGTATAATTGAGGGTGTATTCTAAGTAATCTTTCATCTCTCCAGAAGAAGAAATTCTTTTCTACATTTGACACCTGACAGCTTATTTAGCTTCTACAACTTCACAATAAAAAAAGAAATGAAACTGAATGTCACTGAGATAGAAATATGAAGGAATTACACCAGCGGTAACAACAAACTATAACTTGTCATCTTTCATCTGTTTCTGACAGTGTAACATAATATTTCTACTACTTCTGAAAAGAATGCATATGAATTGCCAGCAGATGTTTCAAATATTAGTCTCTACTGACCCTCAACTGTCTAAATAGCATAACTCTATTTTGAAACTATTTTCTGGAGTGGGAGTACTTAACATTGATGTTTTGACCTTTAATGCCTTCCCTACCTTCATCATCTGTAGTGAAATATTTGGGATTGTTTTACCATCATCCCTGTTCTGGGAATCCCTTCCCTCTAGTTCTATCCACATGGCTTTCACAGGAGCCTTCCTGCTATAGTATCCCTACATTCAGTTTATTTGAGACAGTCTTTGTTTATAATAGTCGTGTCATTAGGTTTAGTGTTTGTCCAGGATTTTCCACTTGTTAATGAGGTATCATTATGAAGAGCTGCATTGAAATAAGCAAAGATGGGTTTGGTGACCTCCACTTTATACTTTAACTTCTGCTGTGGCCACATCCAACAGCATGTGAGAGGCACAGGCAGTGAATAGATTTCTCAATATTTAGCACATGACTAAATCAGAAAGATGATCAAAATTGAAAATTATCTCTAGGAAAGCAAAAGAGAAGCTGAAAACTAATGATTATAGCTCAAGTAGTATAGAAGATCTAAATTTAAAATGCTATAATTATGTTTTAGAGTAGCTTTATTATAGTAAAATATTTTTTAAACTTCTAATTCAGAAATAATTTCAAACTTACAAAAAGCTATTAAAATAAAATTGTTACAAGGAACACCCATATACCCTTTCCCCAAATTAATTTATTGTTAATATTTTGCCCAACTGGCTTTATTATTCTCTTTCACTCCCCTTTCTCTCTCTCTCTTTTTATTTTTATTTTTTGATTTGTGGGTAAGATACCCATATCGTGGCCCTTTACCGTAAATATTTCAGTGTAATATTTCCTAAGATTAAGGATATTATCTTGCATGACCTCATTATTTATTTATTTATTTGTTTGTTTATTTAATAAATTTATATTGGTACAATACTTGAATCTACTGTCATGTTCTAGCTTTGTCAGTTGATCTAATAATGGTTTTTAGAGCCTTTTCCTAACTCAGTGCAGGATTCACTGTCTAGGGTCATATATTGGATTTTGTTGTCAGTGGTCACATTTCTTTATTAAATGGCATAGTACAGGTGGCCCTCTGTATTTGCATAATTTGAGATCATCAGTAAAGAAGATGATTGATTCCAGTGGGAGACACTTTAGAGCAAAAGAAAATTCATAAGTGGGGAATGTGGTAGTGATGGACTTTTTAGGAAGGTTAGTTATCCAGCGGTTTGCAGAATGGAAGTTCTAGGGGAAAGCACTTGAAGACGAGAAACATTTAGCTGTGGTATCAAGAAGCACTGCCTCACATAGTTGGTTATAGGGAATGTTTCAAAAGTGTTATCTGTCTTCCAAGGATTTCTGAAATGTTGACAAATTCTCAGGGTAGACTTTACAACTGAGTAGGTTCTGGAATCCAGACTTATTCAAATGGAGGATTTGATAACAATTGTTGAATTTCTCCAGTTAGCAGCTCAAAGCAATAAAGGCTCACTGAAATTCAAGTCCTCTTCATCCCTTTATCTAGCAGTTATTTACTAAGTACCTACAATTACTGGATACTAAAGCTACATGGTCATTTTTTAATGTTCAAATAATTGATATGAAATTTAATTTTCTTTTTTGCTTTATTGTAGACATATAAGTCATTTCATTCTTTTGGAAAGAATATTTATTTTTTGGATAGTTTGGAATAAGATTATTTTTAAGGGCATGCCATTACAATAAAACCAATTTGTGGGTCAGTAAATAATATTTCAAAAACTAGATAATTATTTTAACACTCAATTTCGATGACAAATTATTTGATCATCCTGATGTTAATACAGTGTGACTCTATCCATCGAATGAGATTACTCTTCCAAGGTAGCCAACTGGTCCAATTTGAGCCAATCAGAGTTCTTCCAGAATAGTATTGGAATTGGAATAAAAAACAAAAAACAGTCAAATCTATTTTTAGGTGGCAAGACTAGAATATATTAGTGGCATAGTACCTGTCATATGGATTGGAGAAGCAAAGGCATCAAGTCTAGAGAGAGTGAGGCAAAAACCTAAGCAGAAAAGAGGTCTTTCCTAGATTAACGCTCATGGAGGCCAGGAGAAGATGGAGGGGGTGGAGGTGGATTTCCGCTCCCCTCTGTCAGCCTTTGGTAGTCCTCAATACTCCTAGACAGTGACCGGCTATTTCTGTTTTTTTTTTATTTTATTTTTTAAGTATAGTTGATTTACAACATTGTGTTAATTTCAGCCGTACAGCAAAGTGATTCAGTTATACACACATATACATTCTTTTTTATATTCTTTTCCATTGTGGTTTATCCCAGGACATTGAATATAGTTCCCTGTGCTACACAGTAGGACCTTGGTGTCCATCCATTCTATATGTAATAGTTTGCATCTACTAACCACAGAGTCCATCTGCCCCACCTTCCCCTTTGGCAACCACAAGTCTGTTCTCTCTGTCTGTGAGTCTGTTTCTGTTTTGTAGCTAAGTTCTCTGGTGCCATATTTTAGATTCCACATATAAGTGATATCATATGGTATTTGTCTTTCTATTTCTGACTGACTTCACTTAGTATGATAATCTCTAGTTGCATCCATGTTGCTGCAGATGGCATTATTTCGTTCTTTTTATGGCTGAGTATTATTCCATTGTATATATTTACCACATCTTCTTTATCCAGTCATCTGTCAGTGGACATTTAAGCTGTTTCCATATCTTGGCTATTGTGAATAGTGCTGCTATGAACATAGGGGTGAATGTATCTTTTTGAATTATAGTTTTTTCCAGATATATGCCCAGGAATGGGATTGCTGGATCATATGGCCTGCTATTTCTGCTCTCAGTTCATAATTCAAATACCTTCTGCTACCTTGGCAAGCCCATCAACTTCCCCTGGTCCCAGTGGCTATAGTTGAATACTGTCAAAAACTCTGTCTATACATTCATACTTCCACTTCCAATATATGTAGATAAAATAGAGACTTGAGTATTTTTTAAGTCAGCTCTTGAAGGGAAAATTAACAGCTGCTTCCTCCTCTCTCATTCAATAAATATTTCTTGAGCTCCTACTGTGTGCCAAGCCCCTTCTAGGTTTGGGCATTAAACAGTGAACAAAACAAACACCTCTGAGTTCTATTTGGGAGACATATTAACTAAAGAAAACGTAATAGTATGTCACATGGTGATAAAACAAAGCAGGTAAACAGAAGTAGAGAGAGGATAACGTGAATATTCCGAATAAGGGGAGAGCAGAAGAAGAGGCCCTGAGTTTTCCTGTCAGGAGCTCCTCATGACTCCATTGCCCTGTTTATCCATCCTCAATATTTAATGATTCACATTTCCCAACACTGTTTTTCTCTGCAAAAAAAATCTTGCAATTTATGTTTTTACTAAACAGACAAACATATACATATAAACTCAGGAGAAAATTGTTTTCATCAAAGAATTACTATCATTTAGACTCATGTTGATGTAGAATTCACTGTACATTTTGCAGAACTGCATCTGAAATGCTTGAGCTTTCCTAAGTATTGTAATCTGAATGTTCATGTATTTAACATGATTAATCCTTCATAGATTGTCCAGTTTTCAGGGTCTTTCTTTTTGTTAACAGTGAATATTGAAAACATTATTGTAAAATCACTCTCCATAGATCAAGTGAAGATAAACATGCTTAGGACTTAAAACTTGAAAAAATTTTTTTGTTTAGTAATAATCCCTGGTTAAGATTGATAGTCTCTGTGAAGAAACTATACCTTTGAAGTTGTAACTAATTACTGGTCTTTCCAAGCTGAACAAGGCTAATACAAAAGAATTCCTAATTACTGTGATTAGCTGACCTTTCCAGTGGGAAGTGGCTGGAAAAGAACCACCTAGGTGTCTAATCAAACCAACTCACAATTGCAGCTCTATTTATTTGACATTTACCATCCCAGAGCCCTGTATTGAGTTCATTCTAATCATGGACAACTGGAGGATCTGCATTGCCTCCTGGAATTTCAGATACTTTCTTCAGTTCCCTTTTCTTCTATAAAATTAGGCTATGGATAAGTAATACTATGCTGAACTGAGTGAACATTTAAAAAAAATATCCAATTTCCATGACCCTCTGTATAGCAAATGAATTAGAGCTAGACAAAATCTGAAATCCCAATGACCTTTTGTCCTAATTTTATAGTTGGAGAAACCAGCCCAGTCAAAACGTTCCTTTTACCCAATATGGGGAGAAGTACAAGAGAAATATTACTTACATTGAAATTTTGAGGAACCAGACATTCTTACTTTCCAGCATCCTCCCGCCTCCTCCAGCCCCATAGCCCTCTGCCCCACCTCCATCACCCAGCCTCCACCTGTTAAGGGACTTCATATACTGTAGTTCCCACTCTGTTGTGGTTGACTCCTGATTGCTTGAATATTCCTTGACTTCTCCTTTTTGAAACCTATAGTTACAATCTACAGCAGTAATTGGACTTATTCTAATTATTGTATCCTCAGCTACTAGCTTCAAAAGTTTATTCTAAATTCTTTGATGACAGTCTGTCCCATCCAGTTTTCAGATTGTTTACTTGATGGCATAATGAAATGGTATGAAGAAAAGAGATTCATCAGTAATGAGCAAACGTGTTCTGAAAGAAGTTATTAGCATATGTGATAGAGTCATTGCATGCACTGTGTGGAAAAATTGCACAAAACTCAGAAAACAAGGTCCTTTCCATTCAGTAACTAAAAGTAACAGGAACAGCTATAAAAATTAGAGTGTTTCATTTTTGTTTTAATAATAGAAAGTAGATAAAGAGGATGAAATGGCCAGGCTGGGAAAAATTGTACTTGAGGCAGAAAATATTATAGTCAGTACATAATATGAGATGGTAATTTTAGTGGCAGGTTTCTTGTGGCAATGCACATCATGAGAAAAAGGACAAACGATACTCTTTTATATGTATCTCATTGCTAATAGATAATTTCCACTTTATTGTATATGTTTTTGATAAAGTAGACATTAAGTCTAGTAGGTTAGGCATTTTTTAAAAGTAGAGGTACTAAAATCACTTTTAAAAATGTATTACTCCATGAGGGGTAACATTCTTATCACCCCCAAATTTGCTTTTGCACACGTGACCCTGCATGCAGATCAGAAGAGTTCCAAAGGGACCACTCCTCATAGGAGAATTACTACAGCTTTCCATGCCATTCTCACTGAGAACACTCAAAAAGCTGCCTGTCATTGGTCAAGGTATTTCAAGACATTAAAGACATTTATTAGCAGTGACACTGGTGTCAAGATAAGGTGAATTTATATTTGAGAATCAAGAGTCTTATTCACGTTTTTGATTCACCCAACAAATATTTATTAAATTCCCACCACGTATTGTAGTCCCATATAATTAAATGCAAGTTACTTGTATCAGTAAGGTTCTTATTTGCAACCAAAAGAGACTAATTCAGGGTCATTCAAGAGAAAAGGAAACAACTGAAACTTTGATAGGTCATAGGCTTGCTGGGAGTACTAGACAACCTGGCCCAGAACAGGGGGAAGCCATAGAGCCAGAGCTACAGCCCTAACATGCCATTGGCCCAGTGCAACAAGAACACCATGACCACCACCACCGGCCACCCTTCTCTAGAACTTGGACCACCAACACGAGTGACTAGATGCTGCATGCCCCAGCTTACTCCACCCATACCACCATCCCAGGAAGTGGGTGTTGATAACTTCACCAACACCACAGAAAAAGTTTTCTCCTGTCCAGGATTGTTTGTGTTGTTAGCTCCAGAGGTAAAATTAAGGGTGATATATATGATTAGCTGAGCCCTATCAAAATGAATATCTGGCATTTTGAAGGTTCTGTTTTTGGAAACAGCAGTGTGCTAAAACTATCACTCATTGGGATGATCTATTTATCATTTCTATCATATGATAGTCCTAATGCTGTTAATAGCAATTTAAAGCATAATTGTATTAGATCTGCAAAACATCTGGACATGCTCTTCATAGCAAGGCAACAGCAAGCATTTGGATGATCACTGGTTAAACATAGTTCTCCCTACTTTTTTCTCTTCACTGAGGTAATACCACCTGAGTACACTGATGGAATACATGGTTCAGTAATTAAATACCATAGTTAGTAAACATCTGAGACTTTATATTTAGCCTGCTACTCATAAAGAAAACCTGAGGAACAAATATCACAAGACTGACTAGTCATTAAGATGGTTCTATCCTATTTCCATTTCCTCTTAAAAAATTTTTTTTCTATAAACTAGTTTTTTGAAAAATATGATGATAATCAGCATTTGAAAGTTGTGGTTTATAAAAAATTGCCTGTGGACTATTGAATAGATCTTTGGTTTTTATTTCTTTGCTAAACAGTGCATGCTAGTTTTTTAACCACCTTCCTAAAGAAAATCATTTCACTTGTCTTGGAGTTGATGCTGTTCCCAGCAATTTCTTCTCTGCTCATTGATTTTTCTCTCATTTCTAGGCAGCCAGACATCTCTTCCCCCTGCCTACTATTATCAAGTTCATTTAATATCAACTCTATTAATGGAAATTCCCACTAATGGGAAAGTTCTTTTCTCATCCTCCAAACTATTTTTATTAATTTAATATAAATGTTAATTTAATATCATTTCACAAACTTTTCCTGTTCAGTGTCAATTAAGAAGTCACTGGTTTGCTACTCAACACAGCACTTAATGTCAATTATTTCAATCAGCCTTTCATTTGAAAACTGAAATTTTTAAGTGAAACAGATTGTAATATGTCTGTAAATTTTCTCAGTAATTAGTTGAGCAGATTATAAAAGACAACTCTTTAAATTTTTAAGGAACTGGAAATGGCTACTGGAGTTTTCCAACTCATCAAAACTGTACAGCAAAAAATTAATGCAAAATTGTTAGCATTAACTCAGGTGGCTATTTTTTTTAACATTAACTTTTATTGGAGTATGGTTGCTTTACAATGTTGTGTTAGCCTCCACTGCACAATAAAATGTATCAGCCACACACATACAGATATCCCCTCCCTTTAGGACTTCCCTCCCATTTAGGTTACCACAGTGCATTAGGTAGAGTTCCCTGTGCTATACAGTATGTTCCCATCAGTTGTCTATTTTATACATAGTATCAATAATGTATATTTGTCATTTCCAGTCTCCCAGTTCTTCCCACCCCACCCCTTTCCCCCTTGGTAACCATACATTTGTTCTTCAAGTCTGTATCTCTATTTCTGCTTTGCAAATAAGGTCATCTATACCATTTTTCTAAATTCCACATATATGCGTTATTATATGGTATTTGCTATTCTCTTTCTGACTTACTTCACTCTGTATGACACTCTCTAGGTCCATCCACGTCTCTACAAATGACCCAATTTCATTCCTTTTTATGGCTGAGTAATATTCCATTGTATATATATACCACATCTTCTTTATCCATTCCTCTGTTGATGGACATGTAGGTTGCTTCCATGTCCTGGCTATTGTAAATAATGCTGCTATGAACATTGGGGTTCATGTGTTTTTTTGAATATGGTTTCTCTGGGTATATGCCCAGTAGTGGGATTGTTGGGTCATATGGTAGTTCTATTTTTAGTTTCTTGAGGAACCTCCGTACTGTTCTCCATAGTGGCTGTATCAATTTACATTCCTACCAACAGTGTATGAGGGTTCCCTTTTCTCCACACCCTCTCCAGCATTTATTGTTTGTAGATTTTTTTGATGATGGCCATTCTGACCAGTGTGAGGTGATACCTCATTGTAGTTTAGATGTGGATTTCTCTAATAATTAGCGATGTTGAGCATCTTTTCATGTGCCTCCTGGCCATCTGTATGTCTTCTTTGGAGAAATGTCTATTTAGGTCTTCTGCCCATTTTTTGATTGGGTTGTTTGTTTTTTTTTTGATATTGAGCTGCATGAGCTGCTTGTATATTTTGGAGATTAATCCTTTGTCAGTTGCTTTGTTGCAGATATTTTCTCCAATTCTGAAGGTTGTCTTTTCATCTTGTTTATGGTTTCCTTTGCTGTGCAAAAGCTTTAAAGTTTCATTAGGTCCCATTTGTTTATTTTTGTTTTAATTTTCATTACTCTAGGAGGTAAGGCAAAAAAGGTGTTATTGTGATTTATGTCAAAGAGTGTTCTGCCTATGTTTTCCTCTAAGAGTTTGATAGTGTCTGGCCTTACATTTAGGTCTTTAATCCATTTTGAGTTTATTTTTGTGTATGGTGTTAGGGAGTGTTCTAATTTCATTCTTTTACATGTAGCTGTCCAGTTTTCCCAGCACCACTTATTGAAGAGGCTGTCTTTTCTCCATTGTATGTTTTTGCCTTTTTTGTCGTAGATTAGGTGACCAGAGGTGCGTGGGTTTATCTCTGGGCTTTCTATCCTGTTCCAGCGATATGTATTTCTGTATTTCTGCCAGTACCATACTGCCTTGATTACTGTAGCTTTGTAGTGTAGTCTGAAGTCAGGGAGCCTGATTCCTCCAGCTCCATTTTTCTTTCTCAAGATTGTTTTGGCTATGCGGGGTCTTTTGTGTCTCCATACAAATTGTAAACATTTTTGTTCTAGTTCTGTTCAAAATGCCATTAGTAATTTGTTAGGGGTTGCATTGAATCTGTAGATTGCTTTGGGTAGTACAGTGTTGATTCTTCCCATCCAAGAACATGGTATATTTCTCCATCTGTGTGTGTCGTCTTTGATTTCTTTCAAGAGTGTCTTATAGTTTTCTGCATACAGGTCTTTTGTCTCCTTAGGTAGGTTTATTCCTAGATATTTTATTCTTTTTGTTTTGATGGTAAATGGGATTGTTCCCTTAATTTTTCTTTCTGACCTTTCATTGTTAGTGTATAGGAATGCAAGAAATTTGTGTGTATTAATTTTGTATCCTGCAACCTTGCCAAATTTATTGATTAGCTCTAGTAGTTTTCTGGTAGCATCTTTAGGATTTTCTATATATAGTATCATGTCATCTGCAAACAATAACAATTTTACTTCTTCTTTTCCAATTTGGATTCCTTTTTTTTTCTTTTTCTTCTCTCATTGCTGTGGCTAGGACTTCCAAAACTATGTTGAATAATAGTGGTGAGAGTGGGCACCCTTGTCTTGTTCCTAATCTTAGAAGAAATTCTTTAGATTTTTCACCATTGAGAGTAATGTTTGCTGTGAGTTTGTCATATATGGGCTTTATTATGTTGAAGTAGGTTCCCTCTATGCCCACTTTCTGGAGACTTTTTATCATAAATTGGTGTCACATTTTGTCGAAAGCTTTTTCTGCGTCTGTTGAAATGATCAATAAGTCTGAAGTGGGCCTCTTGTAGACAGCATGTACATGGGTCTTGTTTTTGTATCCATTCAGCTAGTATGTGTCTTTTGGTTGGGGCATCTAATCCATTTACATTCAAGGTTCTTATCAATATGTATGTTCCCATTACCATTTTCTTAACTGTTTTGGGTTTGTTTCTGTGGGTCTTTTCCTTCTCCTGTGTTTCCCACCTAGGGAAGTTTCTTTATCATTTGTTGTAAAGCTGGTTTGGTGGTGCTGAATTCTCTTAGCTTTTGCTTGTCTGAAAAGCTTTTCATTTCTCTCTCAGTTCTGAATGAGATCCTCACTGGGTAGAGTAATCTTGGTTGTAGGGTTTTCCCTTCCATCACTGTAAATATGTCCTGCCCTTCCCTTCTGGCCTGCAGAGTTTCTGCTGAAAAGTCAGCTGTTAACCTTATGGGGATTCCCTTCTAGGTTATTTGTTGCTTTTCCCTTGCTGCTTTTGATATTTTCTCTTTGTATTTATTTTTTATTAGTTTGATTACTATGTGTCTCGGCATGTTTCTCCTTGGGTTTATTTTGTATGGAACTCTCTGCACTTCCTGGACGTGGCAAACTATTTCTTTCCCCATGTTAGGGAAGTTTTTGACTCTAATCTCTTCAGATATTTTCTCAGGCCCTTTCCCTTTCTCTTCATCTAGGGCCACTACAATTCGAATATTGGTGTGTTTGATGTTGTCCCAGAGGTCTCTGAGACTGTCCTCAATTCTTTTCATTCTTTTTTCTTTATTGTGTTCCTCAGCAGTTATTTCCACCATTCTGTCTTCCAGCTCACTTACTTGTTCTTCTGCCTCAGTTATTCTGCTGTTGATTCTTTCTTGTGTATTTTTCATTTGTTATTGTGTTGTTCATCACTGATTGTTTGTTCTTCTAGGTCCTTGTTAAACGTTTCTTGTATTTTCTCCATTTTATTTCCTAGATCTTGGTTCATCTTTATTATCATTACTCTGAATTCTTTTTCAGATAGCTTGCCCATTTCCTCTTCATTTATTTGGTTTTGTGGGATTTTACCTTGCTCCTTTGCCTGCAGTATATTTCTCTGTCGTTTCATTTTGTCTAACCTACTGTGTTTATGGTCTCCTTTCTGCAGGCTGCAGGGTCATAGTTCCTGTTGTTTCTGTTGTCTGTCCCCTTCTGTGAGTTTGGTCCAGGGGCTTGTGCAGGCTTCCTGGTGGGAGGGCTTGGTGCCTGTGCACTGTTGGGTGGAGTTGAGTCTTTTCCCTCTCATGGGCAGGCCTGCATCGGGTGGTGTGTTTTGGGGTGTCTGTGAGCTTAGTACGACTTTACACAGTCTGTCTACTGATGGGTGGGGCTGTGTTCCTGTCTTCCTGGTCGTTTGGTGTGAGGTGTTTAGCACTGGAGCCTGCAAGCAGTTGTTTGGGGCTGGGTCTTGGTGTTGATATGGATACCTTCAGGAATGCACACGTCGATTAATATTTTCTGGGTCCAGGAATTCTCTGATGTTCCAGTATCCTGGACTCTCTGTTCCTACCCCAGAGGCCCAGGCCCGACCCCTGGTCCAGGAACCAAGAGCCCACAAGCTGCACAGTGAAGCCTGATAAAAAATAGAGAAAAGAAAAGAAAAGAAAAACAAAACAAAACAAAAAAACCCAACAACAACAAAAAAAAACAGACAAAGCTCAGGGCAAATAGCAAAAACAGCAGCAAACAAACAGCAGCAACAGCAACACAACACACATGCACACACACATACACACACAGAAAAGAAAAAAAACCCCAAGGGAACAGACAGCCAAACAAGAGAATTCTGATATGAGAACAGTCGATAAGGACTATACTAATGAAACAAAGAATGAAAAATAAAACAGAAACAGGGGCAAGCAAACAATATCCACACCACCAACAAAAAAGTGAATAAAACATGGAATATACACCAAAAACAATTGAAAAAATATATATATATATATACATATAATATGAAAAACAAAAGATAAGCAACAAAAAAGTAAGAGGAAAATATTTTTTAAAAAGCTTTATGTATATTAAGAAAATTACATAAGATTAAAAAAAAATTTTTAAGTAGAAAATAAAAGACAAAAGCAACAGTACCAACAACTGAAGAAGGCAAAACAAAACAACAAAGAATAATAGTAATAAGAATATTTTCCTGGGACTGCCTCCCCAGGAGGCCTTCCAATACTTCTAGGTAGGTCTCTGGACCTGCTGTGGACACTGTGGGAGGAGCTCAGACTCTGATCTGTCCTGATTACCATGTGTATTTGCCCACAAAATCCAGTACTGCGAAGGCTAGACTGGTCTCAGATGTTGAAACACTCATTGTCTATTCAGGTATTCCACAAACGCAGGATTTACCCAGCCAATCTTGGAGATTTGATTCATAGCTTGTGCTGCTGCATGGAAAGATTTACATTTCTCTTCCTTAGTTGTACCACCCCTCGGGCTCAGTTTTGGTTTTAACCCCACCTCTGCATATGTGCCACCCTCAAGCGTCTGATTCTTTCCCAGGTGAGAGGGAGCGAAAGCAGCAGCTGCTTGGAGCTCACTTGGGTACTCCCAGTGCCTGCAGCAGCAGGAGCTGGCATATGGGAGCATTGCCAGCCCTGCCTCTTGGCACTCCTCTCAACAATGGCACCTCGCTTTCCAGGCAGACCACGCTTCCTCTAGGAGCATTCCTGGCTACATGTCCCCTCACTCCTGTCCCTTCTACTGTATCCACATAGTCAACTGTGTTTCTCTCCCTGGCCGGGTCTGTTCTGCCAACCCCACGCTTTAGCCCTCCAACCCTGCCAGCTTCAGCAGACTCTCATCCCAGGCAGGGGTGCCCAGGGCTGATTCCCAAGGAGGGTTTAGGGGTGGGTGGCACTCAGGCCCCTGGAGCCTATGCAGGCGGAGGAGGCTCTGGCCCAGGGGGCAGGGAGGCCCACTCAGGTGGGAGCCCCTCCCAGTGCCTGCAGAAGTCGGCGGGTGGGGAAGGGGTTATGATGGTGGCTCCGCCCCTTGCACACTGCTCGACAATGACGCCTTGCTATGTTGTCTCAGGCTTTTTCCACAGAGTTTCCCAGTTGTGGCACCCCTTGCTCCTGTCCCTTCAGGCTGTCTTTTCACAGCCAAGAGCTGTTGTCTCCCTGGGACTTCACTCCAAATCCCTCTTTCTAGCACCCAGCTCCCTTTCACAGCAGGTGACACACGATTCAGGCTGGAATGCGCAGAGCTGTGGTGTAGATCATGTGTGCAGTTCTTACCTTGTCCTGCCTTCCACAGACCATCTTCTGCGTTCTCCTTTGTTCCCCTGAAGTCCAGCTGATTTCTGTCCCAGCTGATTTCCCTTCCATGAGGGAATCTTTCTCAATGTGGGGATCTCTCCTCACCTTCAGCTTCCCACCTGGGTTGCTGGTCTCTTTTTTGATTCCTCTTTTCTTTTTTTCCTTTTTCTTCTTTCTTTCATTCTTTTAGCTGTCTGAAGTCTACCGCTAATGTTCATCAGGTGCTCTGTGGGTATTGTTCCATTTGTAGATGTGTTTTAGATGAACTTGTGAGGAGCGACAAATCCTGCGTCCTCCTATTCTGCCATCTTGACTCCTCCTTGAGGTGGCTCTTTAATGGATAAATAATTACCACATTTCTACCAAATATAATTTTGACTATTTCCTTATTTCTCCTAGTGTCAGCATTATTCCCAAATCTTTATGCTTTACAAGACTGCAGCCATCATACAAAATTTGGTTTTATGAGAAAATTATGTTCTACCTTTAATCATGTAAGCTATCAATGAACATATCAATTTGCATCAAGTCTAGAAACAAATTATACTTCTGTCTCATGAAGAGATGAAGTAATGGGAATAGATATCATACCTATATCATGGCAAATATATGAAAATTAGAATAAAAGTATAATGTGGAATATTATTATATCAAGAATAGAATATTTCATCTAATTTGCCCACTTATTAACATAAAAATAAATATTAGTAATTATTTTAATATTATATTTTAAAAGTTTAATAGTAAAATAAATAGACCTTTGATTCTTCAAAGCAGTAAGCATTTCACATAGAATATAAAGGTCACATCTTTGTCATACATTAAATTCTTAGCTTTTAATCCAATGATATACACAAAATTTTATGTTCTGTAATACTTCCCTTTTTTATTTGGTTATCATGTATAGCTTCAAAATTAAATCATGATAAAATCACTTTTGATCGGACGTTACATTCAGTCATTGCTCATAAATAGTTATTAGGTGGTCAAGTAGCCTCAGAAATTACACGTGATGTTTACTTATCTTGCATTCAAGATTTAGCCTACAGTATTTCTAATCTTCATCAGTTTTTTTGTTTGAAAAGACCAGAGTTTCTCAAAATTATAAAGAAATTTCATGTAACATAGTATTATTCAAAAAGAAGAGCCTATAATTTTAGTGAAAGAGTCTTGACAAATGTCTAAAGTATTGACAACTGTTGATGTCATCCATTAGGTTAGAGTTACCCATTTAATGTTCTCCAGATAACCAGAGTATATCCTTCCTTGTTAAAAAAACAAAAAACAAAAAAAAGGAATTGTCAAACGTTATAACAGCAAAGAATATTTTCAATTAACAATAAATCATCCTTGATAAACTGATTTCTTAGTGAGACAACCAAGAAACATCAGTGGTTGCTGAAACAACCTGAGGTCTCTCTCCCATGACTGTTCCTATTTCTCAATAATCTGAGAGGGAAAAGTGGCCATACAGAAAAAATGAAGAAGAGCTGAAAAGATATTTTGGCCTGCCAAAGTTTTTTTTTTATTATTCTTTATGCCCCTTTATAGTACTAATATAACTTAACCTGATTATCAAGCCAGAAGGAAAAGTGTGAAATATGGATCCTAGATCCAATTTCTTAACCTTTGTGATACTCAATTTCAGTTTTTGCAAAATGGAAAAAATATACTCATATGTTAATGTAAAATTTTAAGTTCAAATGTAGCAAAATGAGATTGTGATTTTCATATTAAGAACTGCACATATATGGAATAATAGATGGTGCCAAAGTCTTATACAAGACATGAAATTACAGTCAGCCTTTGAATCTGCAGATTCCACATCCATGGATTTAACCAACTGTGGAACAAAAATATTCAGAAAAAAATTCCAGAAAGTTCCAAAATGCAAAACTTGAATTTACCTTCCTTGGGCAACTATTTATATGGCATTTACATTGTATTAGGATTTTTTTAATTTTTATTTTAGAATATACTTGATTTACAATATTGTGTTTCAGATGTACAGCAAAGTGATTTACTTATACATATACACAATATGTATTCTTTTTCAGATTCTTTTCCTATATACGTTATTACAGAGTATTGAGTAGAGTTCCCTGTGCTATACACTAGGTCCTTGTTGATTATCTGTTTTATATAGTAGTAGTGTTTTTGTTAATCCCAACCTCCTAATTTATCCCTCCCTGCTACCTTTCCCCTTTGGTAACCATAAGTTTGTTTTTGAAGTCTGTGAGTCTGTTTCTGTTTTGTAAATAAGTTCATTTGTATTATATTTTTAGATTCCACATATAAGTGATATCATATGATATTTTTCTTTCTCTCTGTTAGTTCACTTAGTATGATAATCTCTAGGTCCATCCATGTTGCTGCAAATGGCATTATTCCATTCTTTTTTATGGCTGAGTAATATTCCATTGTATATATGTACCACATCGTCTTTGTCCATTTATTTGTTGTTGGACATTTAGGTCGCTTCCATGTCTTGGCTATTGTAAATAGTGCTGCAGTGAACATTGGGGTGCATGTATCTTTTTGAAGTATGGTTTTCTCCAGATATATGCCCAGATGTGGGATTGCTGGATCATGTGGTAGTTCTATTTTTAGTTTTTTAAGGAACCTCAATACTATTTTCCATAGTGGCTGTACCAATTTACATTCCCATGAACAGTGTAGGAGGTTTCCCTTTTCTCCACACCCTCTCCAGCATTTACTGTAGACTTTTTGATGATGTCCATTCTGACTGGCATGAGGTGATACCTCATTGTAGTTTTGATTTGCATTTCTCTAATAATGGGTGATGTTTAGCATCTTTTCATGTACTTTTTGGCCATCTATATGTCTTCTTTGGAGAATTGTCTGTTTAGATCTTCTGCCCATTTTTTTTCTGCCATTGTTTTTTTTTTTTTTTTGATATTGAGCTGCATGAGCTGTTTCTATATTTTGGAGATTAATCCCTTGTCAGTCGCATTGTTTGCAAATATTTTCTCCCATTCTGTGGGTTGTCTTTTCATTTTGTTTATGGTTTCCTTTGCTGTGCAAAAGCTTTTAAGCTTAATTAGGCCCCATGTGTTTTTTGTTTTTATTTTCATTACTCTAGGAGGTGGATCCAAAAAGATACTGCTGTGATTTATGTCAAAGTATGTTCTGCCTATGTTTTCCTCTAAGAGTTTTATAGTATCTGGTCTTACATTTAGGTCTTTAATCCATATTGAGTTTATTTTTGTGTATGGTGTTAGGGAGTGTTCTAATTTCATTCTTTTACATGTAGCTGTCCAGTTTTCCCAGCACCACTTTTTGAGGAGACTGTCTTTTCTCCATTGTATATTCTTGCCATCTTTGTTGTAGATTAATTGACTATAGGTGTGTGGATTTATTTCTGGGCTTTCTATCCTGTTCCACTGTATTAAGTATTATAAATAATCTAGAGATTATTTAAAGTATACAAGAAGATGTGCATAGGTTATAAGTAAATGCTACACTATTGTATATAAGGGTTTTGAGCATCTCAGATTTTGATATCCTTGTGGGTCCTGGAACCAATCCCCTATGGATACTGAGGGATGATTGTATAAACCTGTACAAATTTACAAAATAAATGTCCAACGACACCTATGATATTTTATATTTGCAAAAATGCACATTATGTGATATAGCATCAATTATTGCACCCATTCAGTACAACGTAATTACTCCAAAAAATCATACTTCTCCAAGTTTAAAATGCCCACTCATAGTCATCAAACTCTACTGAAGATTCATTATGCAGTTTAGGAATAGGATTAGATTAGAAGCCAGATAATTAAATCACGTTTCATTTTGCTTCTAATAATCCATTTTGGCCTTGCACAATTTACTTCATCTTCCGGGACACTGCTTTCTCATCTGTAAAATAAGGGTGTTGAATTACGTAATTTCTAAAATCCTTCACAGTAACACAGTTGACTTTCAGTTCAACTTGACCACTAGAGACTATTTCCTAGATATTGTGAATGTGATTTTCTTTGAAGTTCTGTCACTTATTATCTAACCCAGGGGATTGAGTTGAAAAGGGTAAAACAAGTGATAGCCTATGTATCAGTGATTTTCCTCCAACATGTTACTACAGTTTTCTTTTTTCTTAGTAAAAACACAAACAGTTCCAGTGTTCAGAGAGTGAGAATGTTTTATTTGTTAGTGTACTCAGAGTACTCCAGGATAGCTTTTATTGATGGGCATGTTGCATCCAAAGACTAATTTTGATTATTAATATTGTCTAAGTAACATGAAACAATTCAGGCAAACATAATTATATCCCCTTATCTATGACTGGGACTTTGGAGGCTAAAAGCCAAAGAGAGTTCAGCCTCTAATGTGATACAGCAGCTTTGGATGAGAGAATTGCAAGACACGGCCATTACACAACAGACAGAAGCTGAGGTCAGTGAGAAGCTTTAGGGGGTTCAGTGGGGAGAAACATAATAAGAGGTTTGAGTTCTAGTCAGACTGAGGGAGTCATGGTTGGCATGCTTAGTCATTGCTTAGTTCTCAGGGGAAACATTAGTCCCATATCTGCTCTAATACTTCTGTCCTAAAGCGAAGAATTCCAGAACCTAGACAGTGTTACTCCTTAAAGAAAGGGATGGGAGTTTAGACATTCCATCCCAAACGTTGCCATTTATTTATTGTCTTTTCTGTTCGCACAACAGTTGTAAGGCCTTTGTTCCTATTTAAGTTTCTGAGATTAAAAAATGATTATATTGGTCAATGTATTCTGGTAAGTAAGTAGAACCAGTAAAGCCTTCATGTAAATTACCAAAAGCCATTTCCCAATAATTATAAAATAGACTGGGATGCTTCCATTTATATTAATATAAGTTAGCATCATTAGTTAGTACTCTTGGTATGATTTTATGAGATTATTTAGAGTAGATAACAAGAAATTTATGAACTCTTGTAATCTTTCTGAAAACCCCAGCTCAATATTACTTGCTGAGTACATAGAGGAAGAATTATTTTGGTTATATGACCCAAGTTAATAAAGCAGTTAAAATTAGATAGAAAAACTTCATGAAATTCTCTTGGGATGCTATCTGGATTAGCTAGTTTTCCCATTGGTAATTTTTAAATAAACGTTACGATCATCTAGAAGCAGATCTATTATTAAAGTATCAAACTCTCTTGGTTCATACATTCTAAGTCTAGTTCACATAAAGAGGTTTAATTTCTGCTGGATCCAGACAATGTACAGAGTATAACTCTTTATGAAAAAAGAATAACATAAAGTGAAAGAATATTTAAGTTCAGGAATCTGGTAAAGAAGACTAAACAAGTATGGAAATCCAGGAGGAGGGAAAAAAGTACAAAAGCTTACAAAAGTACAAAGAGATAGGAGAAGCATATAAGGCTGCTACAGAAACAAGACAAAGAGAGGATAATTTGGAAATCCTAGCTCCGCTGCCCACTCCATTTATCACTCCTTCCCAAACACATAGCTTACCACAGTTGTTACAAAATAAATTAAACATATATAACCACTGTTGACTAAAGATACAACTGTCTTATGAAGTGTAACAATATGGGAGTTAGAAAGATATTGGGTCTTGATCTTGACTCTACCATATGCTAATAGTGTGATTATTGGATTAGTCAATAAGGATTGTTGAATCTCAGTTTCCTTATCTCTAACATGGGGGTTATACATCTTATCTCAGAGACTGCCATGAACATCTATAAGAAGAACGCTTGGCAAGGTGACAGGCACATGTCTACTCAGTAAATGATGGTTTCCCTTTGCCTCTTTGATTCCAATTCTCTCCACCTCACCTATCCAAACAGTGGTTAAGGGTTATCCATTAAACAATAAGATTTCCTTTTAGCTTTTAGTTTGTTTATTACATTATAACACATGAATACATTACCATCGTAGTAATAGGTATAAATACCTATTGTAATAATAGGTATAAATACCTAGAGTACAATCTAGATATCTAGAGTAAAATCTTCCCACTCCACTCCTCAGCCTTCATAACAATCACCACTCCAAAAGTAACCATATTTAGCATTTTAAGATTTATTCTTCTGCCTTTTCCTAGACATGTATAAACATACAAAATACTTAAATTTGGTGTTTCACATATATGGAATTTTACTATATAATTTTCTCTGCAACGTACTTTTCTAATTTCCCAATATGTCTTGAAGATCTTTAAAAGTTAATGAATATAGACCTGTGCCAACTTAGTGCCCAGTAGTCTGGATTCTGGATGTTCCCACAATTCATTTAACCATTACCCTTTGTATTAATAAATACTTATTCCCAGTGTTCCACTGTTACAAATGAAAAATATGGACTGAATGTTAAATGTTATTAGGAAGTTATTTTTAATTTTCTTAGGTATAATGATTATATTGTGGATATGTTGGAGAATGTCCTTATTAGGAAACACATGCTGGAGTATTTAGAGGTCTTTAGAGGGGTGAAGTGTCATGATGTCTGTAACTTACTTTCAAATGATTCAGCAAAAATATGTGTGTGTGTGTGTGTGTGGTGTGGGGGGAATGAGAATGTATACACATACACATAGAGCTAAAGATAAAGCAAATATGGAAAACATGTAAACCATCATTGAATCTAGGTATTGGATACAAAGGTGTTTGCTAGATATTTTTTTTATTTACTTATTCCCAGGGCTCCACCATTACAAATGAACAGTGCTGCACTGAACACCTCTGTATACCTCTATGCTTATATAAAGTTGAGCACTGCCTTAGAATAGATATTTAGAAATAGAAATACTGTAAGAATGAAACATCGACTATAAATTCAGATAGGTAGTACCTTAAAAATATTAGACATGTTTATTCTCCATACTGCCATGTCATTTCTCCTCACATTCCATTTGTCTATACAAGTCATATGGCCAACGATGATAAAGAATTGGGAAAATACACTCTTCTTACAGGAAAATTCATAGACACTTGAAAATAATAACAGAGTTTGACACAAATTGCAATACTGAATGATATTGAATTGAACTTCAAAAAAACCCAAAAAAGTCTTTTGGTATCTAGGTTTAAAAAGAGGAGAAAGTAGGGAGATGGGAAGAAATTAATAAGGCTCCCTAGCAACACTCAGTGCAAAGAGTCATAGGAAAATATTTCTATGGGAAAGAATATGTGCCTTCAGAATATCATAAGCAGTCAAGGTATTGTCTAGATTGTCTGTGACAACCAGGCATCATTTTGTCCCTTTGTCCCCTCCTATATTGCAAGATGTAAAGACTGGAAATACCATTTTCTCCATTCCAGCCAGCAGAATTCCAGATGGAATTCTGCCAGTGAGAGGAACTTGAACAAGATGTGGAAGGCAGACAAGATGCAGAAGCCACCATGGCTTGGTGCTAGCAGCAGGCAAGCATATAGGCTTTGGCACATGGCAGCTTCTAGGCATCCCCCTGCAAGTCACTCATTTGGGTGCTGTAGGCCACTGAGGTCATCAATGATGGCTTCCTGAGATTTTTGTCCTTCCTGATTTCCTGAATGCCAATTTCCCTGAGTTAGACTACTCCAGCCCTTTCAGCAGTTTAGTAAACCTCTAATTCCTTCCATCAAATCGCACTTTATTTGAAGCACCTGGACTGATTCTCCCTCCATTTCCCTGATGCACCTTGACTGAATACATATAAAATAGGCATTCTAGTGGATACCAAAACTTAGGAAATAACAATCCACAAGACTTTCTTTTAACAAGTACTTAACTACAAAATAAAATTAAAAAAAAAATAAAAACACAGAACTTAAGAATAGAGAATTAGATATATAGAAGAGAAATACAGAATTCAGATTTTTTAAAGTAGGGTAATATGATTACAGAATATACTGTTATAAACCTTGGCATTATAATATTCAGAACTACCAAAACCAGGGGGTAAGAAAGAAAGAAGGAGAGGGAAACTGTAATGTGCTGATGTCCAAATGTCAGCATCTTTCATAGCAGGTCAGGGATGAATATTGTCTAAAGTTTAAGAATTTGACTTTTGAAATGAACTCTGGTCTCTTTAGTTCTTTTATAATTTTTTTCCTTGAAGTAGAGCATGTACTTGTGTTTCAGCAATTAATTCACATATATCTTTCCTTTTTTCCATTAAGTTAAAAAAATTTCATTAATATAATTTTTAGAAAATTTGATCTATTTCTATATCCTTTTATCTGTATATATCTATGCTCATCAAATTACTTCACTGTAATATCTGGATGGTTGTTTTGTGGTTGATTTAAAATTTTTATTTTATATAATTTTCTCTACTGTTTAGTTTTTAATAATGTCATTAATAAAGTCATTATTCTTTTCGTATAAAAACCAAAAATAATAATTAGCTTTAGCCGTTTATATCACCCCTGCCAAGTATAGTATATATTGCTTTGGATTTGTCAACAATCTTTTTTTTTAATAACGTGAGCAACATTCTTCAATTCTATAAAATTGATTAGTTGCATTTGGATTTGAACTATTTATGTTTTTATGTAATGCAGTATATTTAAGCTACTCCAGGGAGTTTATGGGGGAAAAATGACCTTGAAAATGAAAGTTAAATCAATAACACAGCATACTAATGCAAGAGAAAGGGTTTTTCCTAATAATCAACTATGAGTCAGTTATAACTATTAACTTTTTGTTAAACAGTTTTTATTCTAATCAGTTCACAAATGCTGATAGAGTTCAAAACAAAGCTAATAAAAATTTTTAATGATTATCTTAGTAAAAAGAAAGTGTTAAACCCAGTAATCTGGGAAAAGGGTATTTGCAACTCTCAGAAAAAAAGGTTATTTAATCTTAGACTATTGACATACCTACTCCAGTCTAACATCTTTAAACAAAATAAACACTTCTTTGTCTCAGCAGCTCCAAATTCTGAAATCAAAGCACACACAAAACAGTATTCTATCTTGTGTGTTTTTTCCATGACATTTATCCTGTTATATCTTGTCAATTAACATTTATAAGGTATAGTGAGTCATTGACATACATTAATCTCCCGGGGGTATATCAGTGGGAGTCACAATGATGAATATGTATTATACTCTTAGCTGCTGACTCAATCCTATATAGAAAAACTGGACATAGTTAACTCTGAATAGAGATGATAGAATGTACTGGGAAAGAGTCTGCAGGTCCACTCACCAAACCCTCTTCCAAAGAAAATGGATGGAGAAGATTCTTTGTTTTATGTGACTCCATTTCCCTGATCACTACTGATAGATCAGATATGGGGGCCTGCTTATGAGATTGTTTAGCATGTGAACTCTGTTCACTGGGGAAAAAAATCTAAGTTAGAGATTGATTCATTCAGTATTTCATTAATTTCTGAGATTATACTAAATGCCCCATGCTCTGCAAGGAGCTGGTAACTAACACAGTGCTTAACCCAATCAGAGATAGGCTCTACCCTCCTGAATCGTACAGTTTAGTGGGAGAAATAGATAGTGGTCAGTGTATCCTACAAATATGTCAAAATGTATCCTTGTCACAGAAGATTATAGGGAAGACATAGTCATAGTGAAAGGGAGGACTGGTTGAATGTGGCTTCTTAGAGAAAGTGACATTTTGAGCTGATATCTGAAGGAGGAGAAGCAGTTATGCAGATGAAATCACAGGGGTATAGATATTAGTCAAAGCCAACATCATGGCTGAATGAAATCACCTGGGGGACAAAGTGTTAGAAAGGAGACCAGGATTGATATTCATGAAATCACAACATTTAATGACCAGGAAGATCTGGGATTTGAAAATGAGTCCACAAAGAACCAGCCAATGATGTAGATGAAAACCCAGAAAAATGATTAAGTTAATCATAGCCTTTATCTTGGGAGAATGGATAGTGGTTAGAAGAGTTATAGGCCAAAATACAGAGATACAGAAGTAAACAATCTCCCAGGCTGGAAAACCATGCACAAGCTACAAAGTGGTGAGGAGCACAGAGATGCTTTTGTTGGAAATGAATAGAACAAAGACAGAGATAGAGTGACCCAAAGATCAGGGCAACAGAAGTTTGCTGCTGAGGGGTCAATGGCATTATACATTCACAGGGGATATTTTAAACATTGTCCAGTTTCTTGAGCAGCATTGTAGTCTCATGATACCTGGATACAAAAAGGTTTAAATTATTTCTTGTCTTTCTTACTTTCCTGTGTATTCTTACAATAAATGCCTTTCAATTGAGGCACTTAAGCCTACATATATATAGACACACACACACACACACACACACACACACACACACATATTTCTAGCAACATGAATGAAAGGGCCCAACTAACACATCTAGAAAGTAGGCTTAATAGAATCAAGTGCTCTAGCTCATCATGGTACAGAACTGCAGGAAATTGTTCGTGCTCTTAAGTCTGTGGTCTCCTTGATTTAAAAAAAGACAATTACAAAAACTGTGAAAGAACCTTTAAGAGTATATAATCTTAAAGTGGAACAAACTCTAGGGGTAATGGATTATACCAGATGGCCACAATAGATGGTTACAAAAATGGGCCATAACTTCAAGTATGGGTTAGATAATTCAGAGGTGGAAAGGGGGAGGCACACAGAGAGAGACTTAGCTTAGCCTGTGGCTCTCATGATAGGACAGTACAACATTGGTCCCTAAAATTCTGTTCATTAAAATATTCCACTTACAACTTTGGACTGTATCAATAATCTCACAAAGATACCATGAAACAAAACTTACGCTGCAGGAATGCCATGAAAAAAACTACTTTCTTCGTGTCTTCAGGGTTCTGAATTCAATCTGAACCAACACTACAGGACGGTAAATGACCTGAAATATTCACATACATTTTTAATGTAAGACCAATCCTATCATCTATTTTTTTTTTTACTTGAAAATGACTTTTATCAGCAGAGGGGAGTGCTGAACTCTTGCTACTTCTGATGTATTTGTGTTTCTTCTTTATAAAGTTACTATTACCTCTGATTTTGAGTGTGTATTTAGACTTGTGAACATAGACAATCATAGTGTCAGCTAGTTAGGGACCTTTGGAGTCATCTAGTCCTACCCCTAATCATTTCTCTCTATATAAAATTGTATGAGCTCGTAAGCCACAAGGGATTTGCAGTCTGTACAGTGGAATTTACTAATAGATTTTGGCGCTTACGTGATGCACATGTGGGCCGTTACCTCCTTTCTCATGCATCATCAGTGTTCCCTTTCTTCTAGATCATTTTCATCAATATACAAAAGTACTGTAATATCTCCCATCTTAAAAATAACCCTACCCAGGCTCCTCTCCAGGTACTTCCCTGTTTTTTCTTCTCATCTTGAGAGTAAAACTCCTACAAGACATAGGACCTTGCTGGCTCCTTTCTTCCCATTCTGTCTTGAATCTACTCCCATAAGGCTTTAGTTCTTGTCCCTGCATTGACATCATTCTTGTCAAGATCACTAGTGACCTTCAAAGAGCCAAAGCCAGTGGTCATTCTCTGTTCTATTCTTACTTTCTGTATCAGCAGCATTGACATAATGCATTACCCCTTTCTTGAAGCATTTTCATTTGGCTTCTGAAATAATTCTCTTTCTCGGTTATCCTCCGCCTTCACCAGTCATCTTCCTCTGTTTTCTTTGCTGGTTCTTCCCCACCTCTCAGCACTCTAGCCACGGAGCATTCCAAGCTCAGCATTCAGAATTCTCCTGTCTGTGTCAGCTTCTTGGGTGAGCTCATCTAGTGTCTTGGATTTAAGTGTTACCTATATTTGGATGACTTTAAAAATTTACGTCTACAGGACTTCCCTGGTGGTCCAGTGGTTAAGACTCCATGCTTCCACTGCAGGGGACATGGGTTCCATCCCTGGTCAGGGAACTAAGATTCCACATGCTGTGCGGCTCAGCCAAAAAAAAAAAAAAAAGAAGAAAATAGTAATATCTCCAGCCTGGACCTCTTCCCTGAATTCCAGGCTCATATATCCAATTCTCTACTTGACATCTCCACCTGGATGTCTAATGGGCATCTCAAACTTAAGTCCACCATCAAGCTCTTGTACCAGCCACTTCCACCCCTATAATCTTGCTCCCGTGGAAGTCATCCCAATCTCTGTAAATGGCAATTGTATTTTTCCAAGTTTGCCAACCAAAAAACTTAGAGCCATCCATCTTTCTCTCAACACTGTATCCAGTCTGACAGGCAATTCTTTAGGCTCCTTCAGAATGTGTCTAAAATTTCTCATCTCCTCTGTTGTCAATGCCATAGTCCAAGCTACAATCCACAATCATCTCTTCTCTAGATGATTATAGTAATCCCCTGACTCTGCTTTCTGCTTCCACTCCTGTCCCCTGCGTCTCTTCTCCACACAGCAGACATAGTCATGCTCTAAAAACCTTTATCAGATCACACTGCTCCTCTTTCCACAGTGCTCAAATACTCACATTGTCCTTCAAGGTGCTACGTGACCTACCCGAAGCCTACCCACAGGTCACCTCATGGCACATCACTACCTTTCTATCCTCATCGCCTACCACTTTCCCCCTAACCATGCCACATTGACTCCCTGCTCTCTTTTTTTATTATTTTATTTATTTATTTTTGGCTGCATTGGGTCTTCATTGCTACGTGTGGGCTTTCTCTAGTTGCGGTGAGCGAGGGCTACTCTTTGTTGCGGTGCGTGGGCTTATTGCGGTGGCTTCTCTTGCAGAGCCCGGCTCTAGGTGCGCGGGCTTCAGTAGTTGCAGCACACGAGCTCCGTAGTTGTGGCTCACGGGCTCTAGAGTGCAGGTTCAGTAGTTGTGGTGCACGGGCTTAGTTGCTGTGCGGCATGTGGGATCTTCCCAGACCAGGGCTCAAACCCATGTCCCCTGCATTGGCAGGCAGATTCTTAACCACTGCGCCACCAGGGAAGCCCCCTCCCTGCTCTTCCGAGCACTCACCCCAGGGCCTTTGTGCTTGCTGTTGTCTCTGTTTGCAGTTCTCTTCCCCCACATGTCCCCAGGGCCCACCCCTTCACTCCCTTCAGCTCTCTACTCAAAGTTCACCTTACCTAACGAGACCTTTCCTGAGCCCCTTATACAAAACCCCAGATTTCTCCATAGCACTAACTCTCATCAGGCATATATATAGTTATGTGTTTCTCTTTTTTTGTGTGTGGGTTAAGTATGATTTGGTGCAAAATGAGGACTATATAGCCTAGGAGACAGAATTTCCAGCAGCTCTGAGATACTGCTCAGAAGAGGTCGGGGGAGAGGTCAGTCTATATATTAATGTTTAGTGAAGGAGGATCAAGCACACATTTTGGCAGAGACTTGCTGCTAGTCATGAGGAGCAGATGTCACTGTTAATGATTTTAGTGCTTTTCTAGATGTGAGGATATGCAAGAATTGGGCTCATAAAATCTTCTCCTGAAAATACCTAACTATCTGAAGACCTGTTCTGCCAGTTTTTCCCAGAGCACAGAGTGCCTCATTAGTTGTGTGTTTCTTTATCTGACTTCTCCCACTAGAATATAAGCTCCATGAGGACATGGACTTTGTCTGTTGTGTTAACTCATACATCCCCAGGGCCTAGAACTATACCTGGCATATAATATGTACTTGATGTATATTTATTCAATGAGTGAGTTTGCGAATTTTGTGGCTAAACATACAATAAAAACTATCCCTCTTCTCCCTCCAACTATGCAGTGGTTAGCTGGTGAGTTAAGATAAGCTACCCTCACCCTGCTCAGGTATTTCTCTGTGATGTCTTCTTCTACCTCTCAGTTCAGGGATTTTATAGCAAATTATTGTGGAACCCTTCTTATTTTGTAAGCTGGGCTTTGTTTAGTTTCTAATCATGCTGGTTGATATTTCTATCCCACTAAAGGGGATAAAGCCCAATGTATTTTAAAGTATTTACCTATGGAGAGCATTTAAATGGGTTTGCTTAAAGTGGGGAAAAAGAACACGTGTGTGTAGTGTGCATGTGTTACGTGTTTCATGTTTTTATCACAAAGTTTAGTTATCTTTGACCTTGACTAACCTTCCTTGATGTCTGAGACAGTTCTTCTATTTAATAAAACTAATGTATGTCAGATGTGCTTTTCTATTTTTTGTTTGTTAAGCAAGAAGTTGTAAAACAGTGGTCTTTTCAGATACTGTACTTCTTCCAAATGAGCAAACTACCAAACTATCAAAGAAAGATAGTATGAAGTAGTATAACTTGAAATACTATTTTGAGAAATAAGAAGACAATGCATCTCATTAGACCTATTTTTTTTAGTAAGAATATAAGACATACATATCCCATGTTGATTTCAGCATCACAGAACTAAACTGATTGTGAAGTTCAGCCTATTTACGATTTATAATGAAATGTAATTGTGGCTTTTAATTCTCAACTGGCAAGTAGTAATCTTACCATTGACATCAATGGAGAAAAACAACAGTGTCTTCACTTGGCAAGAAGCACTGATGGCTGTATATAATGCAGATAAGTTTGTTTGAGAATGTAGACAGCTTTCTAGACAATCACTGGAGATAGGACCTTAATTTAACCCCGAGCCTGAAGCATTTCCTCTGGGATGTGGATGACTGATAACATGGCGGAGGGCAGAGAAAGTATAGATTTATTGAAAATTGGATGTTGCAAGCAGGGGGTGTTAAATTTCTTCCTTTAAATCATTGTTTAAAAGGACAAGCTTAGATTCCTGCTTCAGGATGAAAAGCCTAAGTATTGCAAGAGAGAGAAATTTTTTAAATCGCCGGTAGTTGGCATTTTCGACATTTCATTTCAAAAGATAAGCGATGTACTTAGCTCTAGCTCATCTTGCAATAAGATGGCATGACTACACTTGCTTTTAATATCCTCTACACACGATACCTCGGTGATTTCTAATTTAAAGGAAATGAGTCCTTTACTGACAGCTTGATAATCTTTGGGAACACTGGAGAAAAAAATCTGTTCATGGTATTAATGAGCATCATATAATAACCAGCTTCTTTAAATGGTGGAGTAAATAGATCTTTATTAACACAGATTATGTATTATGTGTTTCTGTATCACAGTCTTCAAGAATAACCTTTTAACAAAATGAGTAAATAATCCATAATGGGCCTCTTGCCCTTTCCTAAGCAAAATATCAAGAACTTCTGCAAGGTCAGAGGTTAAGTAACTCCTTTATTTACTAATGATAAAGGTAATTGTGCGAAACCTAATTCTACCAGGTTAGAAAAAGAATTTTTCTTTTAGCTAACATTTGGCCCTCAGAGCAATTTTTTAAAAAATAGAGAGTAATTCTTCAAATAAAGCTTACCCTTGTCTCTCCTGTAAGAGTTAGTTAAATTCATGATTGCAAGCAAAACACTGGCTATATTCCATTTTAAATGGCCAGCTAAGAACAGTAAATAACTATTCTTTACTGGGGCTGCTCAAAGTAGTAGTTTCAATATCCATTAATAGTAAATATTCCTTTATTATCCCTTTCATCCAGTTGAACTAACCAAGTGGCAGAGTTCTGTTGCTAATTATAAAATAGCCTACATTATAGAAGAATTAAAAAGCCAAGTGAATCATCTGGAGAGCTGCCATGGTTTTTCTAACATTCTACACCTATGTGTGAATTTTAATATATAATTTTAATTACGCAATTCTTCCCAACGCACTGTTCTCATTACTTAGGCAGCGTATGTGTGTATTTCTTTTACCTTGATTACAAAGTCAAACCATTTGAGCTTAAATTAAAAATATCTGTGTATTTATAGAGAAAACAGAGGACTGTGTTTTGATAAGGCCTCCAAAGGAGTAGGGCAAAACGTAACCCTGTAAGGAAAGGAAGGCTGCCCGGTCTTCGTATCAGACACTGGCTAACGAAATCCTCAGAGGGTTTGTTACATGAGCCAGTGGGCTGAGGCAACCTTTAACATGCAGGAAACTGGAGTTAATTAAACCGTTAACGGGATCCTATCTGTCATCCTAGCTGTGTGCTCCAACCCAGGTCCATTTACATTTTAGAATTGAAAAAATGTTCTCAGGATTGTTGATAAACCATGTTTACTGTCTCTATTGATTTACTACTTTTGCATAACCTTTATGTTTTAATTATCTTATAGTATTTCTTGAAGGCTCTCATGTAGCCACTGCTATCTGATTAGACTTTGCTGGCAATTATGAGACACTAGGAGAACACCGTTTAATGGCTTAATCTGCTTCAAAGGTATTAGATGACTGCAGGAGTGAAACTGCTAAGAAAAAAATAATGTACCATTATGGAAAGGCTATTTTCAAACCACAGTTGTATTTACTGTAGAGGAGACAACCTCAGATTATTTTTCTGCTTTATTCAGTGGAAGGCCTAAGGGGGGATTATTTTGTAGATAGTATGTCAGAAAAAGCATACACCAGGTGGCTTTCAATGGATAATTAACATACAAATTTAACACCTGGTGAGCTTGCATTCTGTGAAAGACCTGAGGCTAGAACTTCTTCTAATATTGAATGAAATCTTAGTATAACATAAATGAAACTTATATAATGTGTGCTTATTCACTTTACCTAACATTTATTGAGTGCTTACAGTGTATCAGGTGCTGTGCTAAGATCTCATTACGTGGATCATCTCATGATCATGGGATCATATTAGCCCATTTTAGACAAAAAGAGACAAAGGCACAGAGAGGTTCAGTACTTTGCCTCAGATCACACAGCCTGCAAATGGTTTTCCACCTTAGGGTGTCTGATTCCAGAGCTCTGTAGCTTAACCACTGGGTGTTACCCAGTGGGATATATTTCAATAATGGCTCCTGAATGTCACTAAAAGAAGAATGATCAGGCCATATTATGCTTTTAACATTTTAATACAAATACTGGCCCAGAGGTTTAATTTGAAAACCCAATTGTGACAACTGTTTCTAAAAATCAAAATAACTCCAGCCTAGTTATATATAATATTAAAGTTTATGTACACATATGCTATTTCAAGAAGTTGACCATTATGAATGGGTTTCTACCAGGAGATATAACAAGGAAAACAGAAGAACAATCAGATTACTTAACATCCTGCCTGCTTTTCTAAAATTTAAAAAAAAAAGATCCTGAATTTGATGATTTATCACTAATGCCTTAACGATGAAGGTTCCTGAACATATAGTGCTTGTTCACACAATTTTTGTTGTTGTTAAAAGGAACCTGGCAACATTTTCCCTAAACACTCCAAAGGCAATCCCGAATTCAAATTCCATTCATTTCATTTCTTTTTTAAATTTTTATTGAAATACAGTTGATTTACCATGTGTTGTTAGTTTCAGGTGTACAGCAAAGTGATTCAGATATAGATATAGATATAGATATAGGTATAAATAAATAATATTCTCTTTCAGATTCTTTTCCCTTACAGGTTATTATAAAATATTGAGTATAGTTCCCTGTGCTATTCAGTACATCCTTGGTGGTTATCTATTTTATATATAGTAGTGTATATATGTCAATCCCAACCTCCTAATTTATCCCTCCCCCCTTTCCCCTTTGGCATTCATAAGTTTGTTTTCTATGTCTGTGTATCATTCATTTCATTTCTGAACCTGAGGGAAAGAAAACCCCGTAATCTTTCTAGCATAAGTAGAGAAATCAGAGCCACTAAGGTTCTGGTCGCACGTAAGAGCAGGTGCATCAATCTCAGTCATATAAGCTGCTATTCCACCCTCTGCCCCATCCATCCATCCATATTATGTTTAGTAAGCAAAGCGGGATAGCATAGGACATGAGAGCACAGACTCTGAAGCCAGGCTTCCCTCATTCTTAAAGGCTCTGCCTCAGCTAGCTATATGACTCTGGGCTTAGTTTTTCCATCTGTAAACTGGGGATAATGTATATTGAAGACAATTTATGGTGAGGATTAAGGGAATTACTATAGGTAAAGAACTCAGAAAAGTGGCCCATATAATGTAAGCAAACTATTAGTAGAACAGTGTCATGGGGCACTACGCTAGGCCTTTCAATAACATTCCATCCAAATGTATAACTTTGATCTACTTCATCATTTGCTGAAAAACTAATGACGACAATACTAAGACATGGTCCTTGCTCTCACACTGTCACACTCTTTCTTTAGTTTTCCCAACAATACTTATATACCAAGGGGAAGGAGAACAGGAATGGTCCTGGGCAAAATGAGCAGCCTGTTTTCCAGGGCCCTCCAGGGTCACTCTGAATGTGATGTTCATGTGCTCCCCTGCCCAGTCAAGCACCATGGCTGCGGCCAATCTTGTGGGCCACACCTGGGCCAGCTGCTCAGGACCTTTCAAGGTAGCATTAGGCTTCAGCTAGAAACTTTTGCAGGATCTACACATTTTCCCAGGAAAACACCCATCTCTTTTACTGTGCTCGTGCCCTGCAGGCACGAAAACAGGGATCATTTACCCAGCCCTAAATGCTCATTTGCCCAAAAAGAAAAAAACACATCCATTTTCAAAACTAATATATCTCACTCTATTGCAACAGTAGGGACAAGAAGAAAATAATCTCCAGTTACTTTCAAATGCAGAGGAAACTAACAGACAGGTAGTATAGGGGAGGGAAAATATTTTTTCCTCCACTCATGGTAGGTTCTCTGACTGCAGCCCTGTAAATTAGATTGACAAAAGACAGATTAACAAGAGAAAAACCAACAAAAGTTTATTAGCATGTGCATTGCACTTACACATGGGAGTACCCAGTGATGAGTAACACAAAAGCGTGGTTAGAACTTGAGCTTATGATAGCATCTGAACGATACTAGTAATTATAATAAATGTTTAGACAAGTGACAACACAAAGGAAAGGACTTTGAGCTTCTGGGGTCAGCAAGTTGTGGGACGCGAATCTATGGGGCAACTAATGGCCGACGAGAGCTGGTTTTAACAAGGTTGGTGTTACATGGGTTCCTCCGGTGCTGTCTCCGGGCTGATAAGCGTCTAGTGTTGTCTCTGGTGACTAACTCCCTTACTTCCTGGTAGAGAGAAGAGGGGGACACCTTTACAAATTTTTGTCATGCTCTTAGGCAGCTAGTGGGAGGGCAGAGAGCTTGTCTCATATCTGCTTCTTCTCAGTTGCCTTCAGTTTAAAATAATCTTTATGGCACATCCTGCTACCCCTCAGTAGGCACTTTCTGCTTCATCCCCCGAAAGCAATTCATTCTCTCTCTGCATCCTTGCAGCAACCACTAGTCAGGATGAACAGGAGAAAAGTCAACCAGCGCCGCATACCTATGGATTCAGCCGTGTTCTTCCTTTAGCCCCCAGCCTCCCTTGGGAATTACAGGAGAAAGGCCCGGTTCCCTCTCTTCCAGGCCTGCCTGTGGCCGCAAATCCTTCTCCTTGGAACTCAGTGCCCAACTTCATTTCTGGGAGTTGGTACCACTGACAGAATATAGGCCATCCAACCTACCTCCTGCCTCTGTGTTTAATCCCTTATGGGCACTGTAGGACATGATGTAATCTGGTCTTACCTGTTTTATGTGTGTTACTGGGGTTTCACAGGATGATTTAGGAGGCAGATGGAAACTTTTTTCTATCTTATAGTTTGAGTTGTATACTTATTTAATTTAATATATTGAGAAACACATCAGCACATCAAACATATTGAGAAGTATTTTTGCTTCAAATAAGCCTAGGAAAACAAGAATTAAGTTAAAGTTATACAGTGAAAAATAAATATGTACAGGTGATATATGAAGACAGCACACAAAGGAGCAACATTTGAGGCTGTTGTCGTACCCTGACTATATGGTTGACTCAGGGTTATGGCTAAGAATAAGAGGGTGGCTCTGCCTTTTCTGTAAGTGAAGAAAATAATCAAGGAGAGGAAGTGATTTCTAATAGCGCCCAATGTGAACATTAAATATTAGCTGTTTCACTAAAAACGTTAATGAACGCTAATGAAATTATACAAATACATGGCGAATGTTTCGCCTGGCTTGTTAAGTTTTGTTTTCTCTTTTAAGAGGGAACGATTTGTTGCGATGTTGGAAAAACTCCAACAGCCCGCCAAGCTGGGGTTCTGTCACACAGTCCCGAGACACCCCATGCTAAGGGGCCACCTGGCAGAGCCCAGGGGGAAAATGGCCTGCTGAACAGACAAGCAAACCCTGCAGGGTATCCCTCAATAGTTTACTTGCAAGGCTTGCCCTGTGCCTATGCAAACACTCAGTTAAAATTTGTTTTCTCCAGAAGAGTGAGGAGAGAAAGATAACCCTGGTGGAGGCGTGAATTTGCATTTGCAGTCAGTTTGTATTCTTGTTAGCAACTTAATTCTAACTATATTCTACACACTAGAAAGGGGAGAAGTCATCCCAAAGAAGATGCTAAATCTCTCATAGCTGGGGTAGGGACAAAATTGAAGTCACTTTATCAAGTTTTCCTTTCAGGTAATTCTTTAAAGGCAGCATTTGAAGAGCTAGAAGACAGGGGACACTCTCCTTAGATTACTTTGCCTGTTCTGAGTTATTTTGAGTTAGGACTGGGTAAGAAAACAACAGTCAGATCTGGGCTTTGAGCAACTTGCTTTGTAACGATTCCGTCAAGTGCTGGCCCCAGGTCCACGTTCCTCACTTGGATGCAGCCCACGGGCAGGGAGCCAGGCATCACCACACAAGAGGCACGGCACCTCTTCCTGAAGGTCACATTAGCTTGTTCGTAATTCATTTTAGATCATTTTTATATCAAAGCAAACATGAATATACACTGGAATTGAAAATACTCAATAATTTTTAAGAGTAAACCACCACATCTGAAAGAAATACTGAACTTTCATCAGTCCTCTTTAGGCTAAACCCCTCCCACTTCCCCAGGGGAACACACACCCCTTCCGTCTCCTCTACCTAACAGGGACTTGGGTGGAAAACTATAAGGAACCCTTTGCTGTCTCTGATGCTTCCAGCCAACCTCATCTATGTACTTCCTTCTCTGGTGCTTCTGGCTCCTTGCAGCCTTATACACTTGGCCTTAAATTTGGGGGGTCCACAATGATATCTTCAGTATCTATAAGGACCTGTATTTAATAAGCCCTTCTTGGAGCTTTCCCTCCACGTCATAATAAAGCGCAGCTATTAACCCTTTCTACTTCAACAGGAATTTCCTTCTCTTCTGTTCTTCCAGGCTCACTTAGCCTTTACTCTTTATCTCTTACCACAGAATTAAAGACTGCTTCAAAGAGATTTTGGCTTCCATAAGCAAGAGAAAGGCCCCACCGCTGTGCATGCCCGCTTGCCCAGATGGCCCCTTTGCCGGCACCTCCTACCCCGAGGCTCCAGAACAGGATTCTGAAGGAAAGCTCATCGGCAGCAGGCTCAAATGTGGAATTCTGTCCTGCTTTACCCAGGTATGCAAGCTTCTTGACTATCCAGCTCTCCTCTCTGCCCGTCTCTCACTCCTTGGGTTGAAGTACTATCATGAATGAACGGACTAGTTCTAACTGGTGCTTCGGTACAACTCATAAGGTCCATGAAGTATTCATTTTCTGCTTCTGGGGTGATCCTCACTATTCTAAATCAGAACTGTTCTCATACATTTAAAGTCAATATTTCTCAGCTTAATTCATCATGCGTCCTTTCAAGTAGGTGATCATATAGCCAATCTGTATACATGCCAAGGTCTCCCATCCTCTGCCAAGAAGGACGATTGCTTAGCAATGAGGAAACTGGGACACAGTCCTTTTTATTTTTAACTGTAAACATGAATTAGATGCTTGGCACACATGAATGGTTTTAAAACATCTCTTTGTAATCTGTCATAGTGTCTTTATCACCAGGCCAACTGGAAGGACTTTGCTGTTGCCTCTGGTAGGAAAGTTGTAAACAATGACTAAAAAGAAACCATATCTATTTACATCATGTTTCCATAGCAGTCGGGCTCAGGAGATGGTTTGGGTATATTACCTAGCAAGTTGTGAATGCAAAGATGTCAGACCTTGTTATATATGTCTGCTCTGGTAGAAGCCTGGTTACACAGAATGATTTTCCCTTGGCTGTCTTGGGCCCAGGCTCAGAGGCAGTGCCACACACAACTGTGTCTATATTCAGTGCCGCTAGGAAATACTGCTGGGCCTTGGTTACAGATCAGCCCTCCTCTGGCAAACCTGCCTGGGATAGGACTTAACCCACCCTCCCAGGGTCTTTCTCCTTCTTGTTTATGCTACTGATATTATTACTCTTGCTTTCTTTTTTTTGTTTTGTTGGGGGGGATTGTTTTTTCATTTTCTCTAGTCCTCTCCTTCCCAAAGGATGTCTGTCATCAGGCTCTCTTAAGGTCAGCCTTGTTACATGGACCTGACACAAACAAACATCTTTCCCCTTTCCCTAATAGTGGTTCTTCCCCTGCCTGTGCTAAAAGTCTCAGTGCTGCCTCTGTTGTCAGGACCGGCCTGCGTCTGTGTTAGGACTGAGAGCTAGAGGTTCATTTCTGGACCCAATGATGAGGAATGTGAGAGAGTCTGCCCCATGGAGCATGTTGGTCCTCCTCTGCCTCTTCTGTCCAAGCTTGTTCTTTGCATCCACATCTCTCCCCTGTTCCCTAAAAGACTGCAATATTGGGTCTGTTGGAATTAACACTGCCAGTGACTAAGACAGGGTTTCAGAATTAATGCACTCCCCATTATCCTGGGAAGTACAGGACACAATAAGGATGAGAACTTCCTAAACTTTATTCATCACCTCCGTTTTCCCCAACATTCAAAAGCCCAGCATTTTCTAACAAAGATGATTTCTGAATACTGGGGCGAGGATGGCTTTTTACATACCAATCATAGAACAGATACAATTTACATGGAGCATTTGTGTCTCTAAGTCCTGAGAAATTTGGGAAATTAAGAAGGTCCCCCCCCTCATTTCTTTCAGAAAGCATGTGAAAGCATTCTTTTCCTACTAAATGGATTTAGTCTAACTGCCTAATTCATTATGCTAAAACCATGAAGCAATTTCCTGTTCAAAGCCCAGCTCACAGGCTCTCTGTTGTCAAGTATTTGAATTTCAGATTAGAAATGTGTTCATTTGGATAGCTTGAAAGGAAAGCTTTGTTGTCAGTTTGGCTTTATGTTCTGCCAGAAGCCAAATCCCTCCTCTTCAGCAGTCACCAGCAAAATACCAGACCTCAACTCTGTACTCAATGTCTTGAAACAAACACCTCTGGCCTCTGTGGTCAAAGCAATGGTTAGAGATTTACTTTCCCCAATAACACAGTTCTCTCAGACGACCATTTTTTTTTTTTTTTTTACTTTTTTTTTATTGAAGTATAGTTGATTAACAAGTTGTATATATATATATTTTTCTGCTTTATAACAAATTTAATCAGTTATACATATACATATGTTCCCATATCCCCTCCCTTTTGCACCTCCCTCCTACCCTCCCTATCCCACCCCTCCAGGCGGTCACAAAGCACCGAGCTGATCTCCCTGTGCTATGCGGCTGCTTCCCACTAGCTATTTGCCTTACGTTTGGTAGTGTATATGTGTCCATGCCGCTCTTTAGCTTTGTCACAGCTTACCCTTCCCCCTCCCCATATCCTCAAGTCCATTTCAGACGACCATTTCTGACAGATAGTAGCAAATATTTAGGGTCTTCACTTTGCCGCCCCCCCATCACTTTCATATCACCATCACACATCAGAAATTTTTTTAAAGAGAAGTATTTCTGCCAGAATACCCTTTAGAGGAGATTGGTTCTGTTAGTAACTGAGCCCTCTGTTACAGAGCAATGAACTGACTAGGGGCTGTATTTCTGTCAACCTTCGACTACACTGTCCCATCCACCTGCCATTACTTGTGATGTTTTCCCTTATTGATCTTAGAAATTTTTGCACAGCTGCTCAGAAAGTCAGAGGTCATGCTTTTGAGCTGAAGAAATGAAGTGCCGGGGAAAGAAAGTCCCTGATACACATAGCAGGAAAAAAGAAAATTGGCTAATAATCATGGAGGTTCTGATACTGGGTAGCAATTCAGGCAATCATTTTTTGCACAAATATTTGCATTTTTGAAACTATAACATTCTACAATATTGTCAGTGGGTTTTGTGATTCCTCTGTGACTATCTAATTGTTATTAATAAATATTTATTGATGTAATAAAATATAACTGTATGCAGTTATCAATATATATATTTATTGATATAAATATATAACTGTATGCAGTTATCAATTTAGTCTTTATCTGTGATACCACCATGCAGTATTTTTTGTTGTCACTCAATAACTATTTGTTTGGTGCTTTACAGTTTACAAAGTGCTTTCATCAACATTACCTCACTTGTTTGTTATTCTATCAGACGAATCTTTTTTAATAATATTTAATTGAAATATAATTGACAATATAACATTATATTAGTTTCAGATATACAACATAATGACTCAGAATTTGCATATATTGTGAAATGATCACCTCAGTAATTATAGTTAACACCCATAATCCCAGTTTTGTGTGTGTGTGAAATGAGAACTTTTAAGATTTACTCTTAGCAATTTTCAAATACACAATACATTATTATTATTAACTATATTAACTATATATTAACTATAATCGCCATTAACATATAATCACCATTATTAACTATAATACTAATACATTAGTATTATTAACTATAATCACCATATTGTACATTACATATGCATGACTTCTTTATTTTATAACTGGAAGTTTGTACCTTTTGACCCCTTCACCTACTTCCGCAAACCCCCATGGCTGGCAACCACCAGTCTGTTCTTTATGAGCTCAGTTTGTTTTTTGTTTTTTTTTTCTATATTCATATAAGTGAGGTCACATGGTATTTGTCTTTCTCTGACTTATTTCACTTAGCAGTATATCTTCAAGGTTCATCCATGTTGTCACAAATGGCAAGATTTCATTCCTTTTTTATAGCTTAGTATTCTGGGGTGTGTGTGTGTGTGTGTGCATCACATTTTCTTTATCCGTTCATCCATTGATGGACACTTAGATTGCTTCCTTATTTGGCTATTGTAAGTAATGCTGCATTGAACTTTGGGGTGCATATATCTTTTTGAGTTAGTGATTTTGTTTTCTTCAGATAAATATCCAGAAGTGGAATTGTTGGATCATATGGTAATTCTATTTTTAATTTTCTGAAGAATCTTCATACTGATTTTCATAGTAGTTGCACTAATTTACATTCCTACCAACAGTGCACGGGGGTTCCCTTTTTTCCCACATCCTCACCAACACTTGTTATAATTGTCTTTTTGAGGATAGCCATTCTAACAGGTATGAGGCAACTTATCATTGTGGTTTTGCTTTGCATTTCTCTGATGACTAGTGATATTGAGCATCTTTTCATGTAACGGCCATCTGCATGTCTTCTTTGGAAAACGTCTTTCAGGTCTATATATAAAATCATGTCATCTGCAAATAGAGACAATTTTACCTTTTCCTTTCCAATTCTGATACCTTTTCTTTCTTTTTCTTGCCTAATTGCTCTATCTGTGACTTCTAGTACTGTGTCGAATAGGAGTGGTAAAAATGGGCACCCTTGTCTTTTTCCTGACCTTAGAGAAAAAGCTTTCAGACTTTCACCATTAAGTATGATGTTAGCTGAGTGTTTGTCATATATGGCCTTTATTATGTTGAGATGTGTTCCTTCTGTGCCTAATTAGTAAAGAGTTTTTATCAGAAGTGGATGTTGAATTTTGTCAAATGTTTTTTCTGTACCTTTTGAGATGATCATATGGTTCTTTTCTTCTATTAATATGATGTATATTCATTAATTTGAATATGTTGAACAATCCTAGCATTCCAGGGATAAATCCCATTTGATCATAGTCTGTGGTCCTTTTTTGTGTGTTGCTGAATTTGGTTAGCTAGTATTTTATTGAGAATTTTAAAACATTTTAAAAATTACCACTGAAGGCTTCTAGTCCTGGGCTTTTCTTCATTGGGAGATTTTTGATTAGTGATTCAGACTCCTTAGCAGTATTGGTCTATTCAGATTTTCTGTTTATTCCTGATTCAGTCTGGGTAAGTCATATGTTTCTAAGAATTTTTCCAGGTCTTCAAGCTTGTCCAGTTTGTTGTATACTTTTTCAGTTATTTCTTATCCTTTATGTTTCTTTGGTATCAGTTGTAATGTCTCCTTTTTCATTTATAATTTTGTTGATTTGAGTCCTTTCTCTTTTTTCCTTGGATAGTCTAATTAAGGATTTGTCGATTTTATGTGTTTTTTCAAAGAAATAACTTTTAGTTTGGTTAATCTTTTCTATTGCTTTTTCTCTAATTTCATTTATTTCTGTTCTGATCTTTCATTATTTCCTTTCTTCTAACTTTGGGCGTAGTTTGTTCTTCTTTCTCTAGTTCCTTAAGGCATAGAGTTAGGTTGTTTATTTATCATCTTTCTTGCTTCTCAATGTAAGTATTTATTACTATGAACTTCTATCTTAGAACTTGCTGCATCCCACAAGTTTTGATATGTTGTATTTCCATTTGTCTTTGTCTCAAGACACTTTTTTCCCTTTAATTTCTTCTTTGATCCATTGGTTATTCAGGAGAGTGTTGTTTAATTTCCATTTGTTCATGAATTTCCGGTTTCCTCTTGTTATTGATTGCTAGTTTCATGCCACTGCAGTCACAGAAGATACTTGGTATGATTTCAATCTTCCTGAATTTGCTAATACTTGTTTTGTGGCCTAATATGTGGTATGTCCTAGAAGATGTTCCATGTGCAGTTGAGAAGAGTGTGTATTCTGCTTTTCTTTATATGTCTGTTAGGGCCATTTGATCTACAGTATGTTCAAATCCATTATTTTCTTATTGATTCTCTGTCTGGATAATCTATCCATTGTTGAGAGTGGGGTATTAAAGTCCCCAACTATTACAGTATTACTGTTTATTTATCCTTTTAGCTCTTTTAGATTTTGCTTTATATGTTGAGGTGTGCCAGTGTTAGGCATGTAGATATTTACAACTTTTATATCTTATTAATGTATTAATTCCTTTATCATTATATAATTACCTTCTTTGTTTCTTTTAGCTTATAGTCTATGTTGTCTAAGTATAGCTATCCCTGCCTTTTGTTGTTGTTGTTGCCATTTGCTTGAAATGTCTTTTTCTATCCTTTCACTTTCAGTCTATATGTGTCTTTAAGGCCAAGGTGGGTCTCTTACAGGCAGCATATTGATGGATCTTGTGTCTTTTTTTTAATCCATTCAGCCATTCTATGTCTGTTAATTGGAGAATTTTATCATTTGCATTTAAAGTAATTATTGATAGGTAAGGACTTACTATTGCCACTGAGTTGTTTTTCTGGTTATTTTATAGATCTGTTGTTTCTTGTTTCTTATTCTGCTGTCTCTTTTGTGTGTTTTGATTGATGCCTTTGGTATGAGTATGCTTTGACTTCTTTATCATGTTCTTTTGTGTAATTACTGTAGCACTTTTCCTTGTCTTCACCCTGATCTCTTCTTATAAGGACATCAGTCATATTGGATTAGAGCCACCCTTATGACCTCATTTTAATTTGTATCTTTTTTTTTTTTGCGGTACATGGGCCTCTCACTGTTGTGGCCTCTCCCGTTGCGGAGCACAGGCTCCGGACACGCAGGCTCAGCGGCCATGGCTCACGGGCCCAGCCGCTCCGCGGCATGTGGGATCTTCCCGGACCGGGGCACGAACCTGTGTCCCCTGCATCGGCAGGCGGACCCTCAACCACTGCGCCACCAGGGAAGCCCTTAATTTGTTTCTTTAAAGACCTTATCACCAAATACTGTGAGTCATATTCTGAGGTAATGGGGGTTAGGACTTCGATGTGTGAATTTTGGGAGGATACAATTTATTCCATAATAGTAATCTCTATGTAGGTTTAAACTACAATCCAAATTGAATTATGCCAGAGAAAAACATAGCATTTGATAGTCTGCTTTTTGATAGAGAATAGTAGTCAATTTGCTGATCTCTTGTGAAGATGATCCAGGCCTTCTTACAAAGAGAGAAGATGTAGAATTAAGGAGAAATTAAAGACAAATTATGCATTAGGATGGTTCTTAAGGAAATTCTATTGAAGGAAAGGAACTATTATCCTCAACGATGACCCATTTCGTGGCCTTTGATCTCATTTATTACCTGTGACCTACTTTATTCTGCAGGGTTGTTTCTGGAGTTTATTTTCCTGAATTGACAATTAAGGTATAGGACTTTAAAAAACTGTAATTCTGATCCAAATAATTGTATGCTGATCCAATATTACAGTTTCATTCTGAAAGGGAACCCACACTTGAAACATTAATCATTCAAAGACAAAATGTCTCAAACACAGGAAAAACATGGTTCCCACCACAATACACAGTCATTTTCAGGTATATATGTTGTCATTTTTATTGATTTTTTTATAAAGATTCAAAATATCTGCTGTTTATCTTTCATTTTCTAATTGTATAACCTTTGTCCTACTTTTCTTTCCTGATTTACTCTGATCTTTGTCCTTAAAATTTTTTTCTTCTTGTGTAAAATTAAATATTTTGACTAGTTTAACCTCTGCCAATGGTAACATCTGAGATCACACATGCTTTCTTTGTTCCCAAGGTTGACTGGCAGTGATCATAGGTGCTGAGCACATCCTGTCTCTCCTGGTCTTCAAGGCTTTCTCATTTGCCACCTCCTCCAAAAACTCTTCTTCACAGTGCTGACCCACAGTGAATTTTCCTCCTGTAAATGTGGAATGTGTTAAAATCTAATTTTTGTTTTCTATCACTAATAATATTTAACCTTCCATGACTTTATGTCATCCTTCTCCCACCAGATTGCTACTCTCTTAAAAGGTTAAATAGTGAGCAGTTTATGACCATCTCTGTGTTCCTCATGCCTAGCACAGTGGAACTTGTGAGTATAACACAGTAATAGAGTAGGCATGAAAAGGCTAACTGGTCAGCCATCTGTGCTACAAGGGGTGTGTGCTATGGCTGGGAGATGAGAAGGAGCAGACAAGCATGTCCTGGAAGATCCACTTTGAAGACTAATCACTTATCAGTCATTTTATGGCATGACCAAAAGTACAAAGTTGTAGCTATAGCCAGCCCTACTTTCTCTTCCCATGTCCTCTTGTCTTCCCACTGTAGGTTCTGAGCTGAGCATAGTGATAAAAAGAGGAATAAGACACAGAGTCCCTGTCCAGCTTTTACTTGTTAATGGTAGCACTGCTGATCAGCAGAGGTTCCATGCTCATCACGAGACATTTGCCTAAACACCTCCAGAAGCAGTTGCCACCACAGGTGATAGCTTTTCATAGGCTCTTCCCCAGCTCCCATTTGCTGCCCTACAGTGGCAACTGGCAACACCTACTTCCCAGATTCCCCTGCAAGCTCTGACTTACCCCCCAGACTTAGTGATTCAGGAGAACTGGCTGCTGACTTTTCTCAGATCTTCATTTCTCTCTTCTGGATCCTTACTTCCCTAGCTTCTCTGACAATTGCACAAGATTTCATTCCTGTAATGAAGCTTTATCCCATACTCCATTGCTTTGGTTTCCCCAATTGACTGCCAGTGGATTCAGTCACACACCTCGTAAATGTGTGTGCTCTCTTAATGAGCTATGGCAGAAAATGTTGTGCTGTCTCAGCAAATGACAGAGGTGGGGGAGACAGATAATTTTTATTCAGCTCTGTTCTCTCATCCCTTATTCCTTATGATCAGATGTACTGATTTGGTATAAAATCAACTGATGGAAGTCATGAGTCTTCTGGTGACCACTAAAAAGGCTTACCATTTATATGATTATAACAAGATCAAAGCAGTGACTACTTTTCGACTTCCTCAGCCAACTAAAATAATGACTGTATTGAAGGTTATTGACAAAATGTCACTATTTGGAACAGTTTGGAATGATAAAAGGTGATGTTTCCTATCATTAGCAATATAGGTTCTCAGCCTATGACTTGAAAACACAACTTAATATATTTCATCTTGAGACTGTGTCTATTCCTAGAATTTGAGGCAATCCCCTATCCCTAAGAGTTTTCTCATCAGTAAAATATGCCATCTTTTAGCCAGTTTTCCCTTACAGCTTTTCTGTGAGATCCTCATTTAAATAGAGGGGGTATCATTGATGGGATCAAAATAAAGTTATACTGAAGTCAAAAACAGTAAAGACTTTGAAAGTATAATCTAGGGCATAGGAAAAGAAGAGAGAAGATTTAGGGATGACAAGAACAGTGTTGATAACCTATGTTATGTCACACTCTTGAGAAAGCGTGGAAGAGGGAAGCTTGTACTGGAGCCACAATTAGTGAGCTGGGCATTGGGCATAATCCATAGCTTACTTTATTTATTTTTTAACAACTTTGTTGCAGTATAATTGCTTTACAATGGTGTGTTAGTTTCTGCTTTATAACAAAGTGAATCAGCTATACAAGTACATATATCCCCATATCTCCTCCCTCTTGTGTCTCCCTCCCACCCTCCCTATCCCACCCCTCTAGGTGGTCACAAAGCACTAAGCTGATCTCCCTGTGATATGTGACTGCTTCCCACTAGCTATCTATTTTACATTTGGTAGTGTATATATGTCCATGCCACTCTCTCACTTCGTCCCAGCTTACCCTTCCCCCTCCCCATTGCCTCAAGTCCATTCTCTACACCTGCGTCTTTATTCCTGTCCTGCCCCTAGGTTTTTCAGAAGCATGTTTTGTTTTGTTTTGTTTTTAGATTCCATGTATATGTGTCAGCATACAGTATCTGTTTTTCTCTTTCTGACTTACTTCACTCTGTGTGAAAGTCTGTAGGTCCTTCCACCTCACTACAAATAACTCAATTTCCTTTCTTTTTATGGCTGAGTAATAGTCCATTGTATATATGTGCCACATCTTCTTTATCCATTCATCTGTCATTGGACACTTAGGTTGCTTCCATGTCCTGGCTATTGTAAATAGTGCTGCAATGAATATTGTGGTACATGTCTCTTTTTGAATTATGGTTTTCTCAGGGTTTATGCCTAGTAGTGGGACTGCTGGGTCGTAGGGTAGTTCTGGTTTTAGTTTTTTAAGGAACCTCCATACTGTTCTCCATAGTGGCTGTATCAATTTACATTTCCACCAACAGTGCAAGAGGGTTCCCTTTTCTCCACACCCTCTCCAGCATTTATTGTTTGTAGATTTCCTGATGATGGCCATTCTGACTGGTGTGAGGTGATATCTCTCATTGCAGTTTTGATTTGCATTTCTCTAATAATTAGTGATGTTGAGCATCCTTTCATGTGTTTGTTGGCAATCTGTATATCTTCTTGGGAGAAATGTCTATTTAGGTCTTCTGACCATTTTTGGATTGTTCGTTTGTTTGATATTGAGCTTCATGAGCTGCTTGTAAATTTTGGAGGTTAATCCTTTGACAGTTGCTTCATTTGCAAATAATTTCTCCCATTCTGAGGGTTCTGTTTTCATCTTGTTTATGGTTTCCTTTGCTGTGCAAAAGCTTTTAAGTCTCATTAAGTCACATTTGTTTATTTTTGTTTTTATTTCCATTTCTTTCAGAGGTGGGTCAAGGATCTTGCTGTGATTTATGTCATAGAGTGTTCTGCCTATGTTTTCCTCTAAGAGTTTTGTAAGTGTCTGCCCTTACATTTAGGTCTTTAATCCATTTTGAGTTTATTTTTGTGTATGATGTTAGGGAGTGTTCTAATTTCATTCTTTTACATGTAGCTGTCCAGTTTTCCCAGCACCACTTATTGAAGAGGCTGTCTTTTTTCCATTGTACATTCTTGCCAAAAATGAGGTGACCATATGTGCATGGGTTTCTCTCTGGACTTTGTCCTGTTCCATGGGTCTATATTTCTGTTTTTGTGCCAGTACCATACTGTCTTGATTACTATAGCTTTGTAGTATAGTCTGAAGTCCAGGAGCCAGATTCCTCCAGCTCTATTTTTCTTTCTCAAGATTGCTGTGGCTATTCGAGGTCTTTTGTGTTTCCATACATATTGTGAAACTTTTTGTTCTAGCTCTGTGAAAAATGCCATTGGTAGTCTGATAGGGATTGCACTGCATCTGTAGATTGCTTTGGGCAGTATAGTCATTTTCACCATGTTGATTCTTCCAATCCAAGAACATGGTGTATCTCTCCATCTGTTTGTATCATCTTTAATTTCTTTCATCAGGGTCTTATAATTTTATGCATACAGGTCTTTTGTCTCCTTTGGTAGGTTTATTCTTAGGTATTTTATTCTTTTTGTTGCAAAGGTAAATGGGAGTTTCCTTAATTTCTCTTTCAGATTTTTCATCTTTAGTGTATAGGAATGCAAGAGATTTCTGTGCATTAATTTTGTATCCTGCAACTTTACCAAATTCATTGATTAGCGCTAGTAGTTTTCTGGTAGAGTCATTAGGATTCTCTATGTATACTCTCATGTCACCTGCAAGCAGTGACAGCTTTACTTCTTCTTTTCCAATTTGGATTCCTTTTCTTTCTTTTTCCTCTCTGATTGCTGTGGCTAAAACTTCCAAAAGAGTGGTGAGAGTGGGCAACCTTGTCTTGTTCCTGATCTTAGTGGAAATGCTTTCAGTTTTTCACCATTGAGGACGATGTTGGCTGTGGATTTGTCATATATGGCCTTTATTATGTTGAGGTAAGTTCCCTCCATGCCTACTTTCTGGAGGGTTTTTATCATAATGGGTGTTGAATTTTGTTGAAAGCTCTTTCTGCATCTGTTGAGATGATCATATGATTTTTCTCCTTCAATTTGTTAATGTGGTGTATCACGTTGATTGATTTGCATATATTGAAGAATCCTTGCATTCCTGGGATAAACCCCACTTGATCATGGTGTATGATCCTTTTAATGTGCTGTTGCATTCTGTTTGCTAGTATTTTGTTGAGGATTTTTGCATCTATGTTCATCAGTGATATTGGCCTGTAGTTTCCTTTCTTTGTGACATCCTTGTCTGGTTTTGGTATCAGGGTGATGGTGGCCTCGTAGAGTGAGTTTGGGAGTGTTCCTTCCTCTGCTATATTTTGGAAGAGTTTGAGAAGGATACGTCTTGGCTCTTCCCTAAAGGTTTCATGGAATTTGCCTGTGAAGCTATCTGGTCCTGGGCTTTTGTTTGTTGGAGGACTTTTCATCACAGTTTCAATTTCAATGCTTGTTATTGGTCTCTTTGTATTTTCTGTTTCTTCCTGGTTCAGTCTCGGAAGGTTGTGCTTTTCTAAGAATTTGTCCATTTCTTCCAGGTTGTCCATTTTATTGGCATAGAGTTGCTTGTAGTAATCTCTCATGTTCGTTTGTATTTCTGCAGTGTCAGTTATTACTTTTCCTTTTTCATTTCTAATTCTGTTGATTTGAGTCTTCTCCCTTTTTTTCTTGATGACTCTGGCTAATGGTTTATCAGTTTTGTTTATCTTCTCAAAGAACCAGCTTTTAGTTTTATTGATCTTTGCTATCGTTTCCTTCATTTCTTTTTCATTTATTTCTGATCTGATCTTTATGATTTCTTTCTTTCTGCCAACTTTGGGGGTTTTCTGTTCTTCTTTCTCTAATTGCTTTAGGTATAAGGTTAGGTTGTTTATTTGAGATGTTGCTTGTTTCTTGAGGTAGGATTGTATTGCTATAAACGTCCCTCTTAGAACTGCTTTTGTTGCATCCCATAGGTTTTGGGTCATTGTGCTTTCATTGTCATTTGTTTCTAGGTATTTTTTGATTTGCTCTTTGATTTCTTCAGGGACCTCTTGGTTATTAAGTAGTGTATTGTTTAGCTTCCATGAGTTTGTATTTTTTACAGATATTTTTCCTGTAATTGATATCTAGTCTCACAGCTTTGTAGTTGGAAAAGATACTTGATATGATTTCAATTTTCTTAAATTTACCAAGGCTTGATTTGTGACCCAAGATATGACCTATCCTGGAGAAGGTTCCATGAGCACTTGAGAAGAAAATGTATTCTGTTGTTTTTGGATGGATTGTCCTATAAATAAAGTCCATCTTGTTTAGTGTATCATTTAAAGCTTGTACTTACTTATTTATTTTCATTTTGGATAATCTGTCTATTGGTGAAAGTCGTTTGTTAAAGTCCCCTACTGTGATTTTGTTACTGTCCAATTCCCCTTTTATGGCTGTTAGCATTTGCCTAATGTATTGCAGTGCTCCTATGTTGGATGCATAAATATTTACAAGTGTTATATCTTCTTGGATTGATCCCTTGATCATTATGTAGTGTCCTTCTTTGTCTCTTGTAATAGTCTTTCTTTTAAAGTCTATTTTGTGTGATAGGAGAATTGCTACTCCAGCGTTCTTTTGATTTCCATTTGCATGGAATATCTTTTTCCATCTCTTCACTTTCAGTCTGTATGTGTCCCTAGGTCTGAAGTGGGTCTCTTGTAGACAGCATATATACAGGTCTTGTTTCTGTATCTATTCAGCCAGTTTATATCTTTTGGTTGGAGCACTTAACCATTTACATTTAAGGTAATAATAGATATGTAAGTTCCTATTACCATTTTCTTAATTGTTTTGGGTTTGTTATTGTAGGTCTTTTCCTTCTCTTGTGTTTCCTGCCTAGAGAAGTTCCTTTACCATTTGTTGTAAAGCTGGTTTGGTGCTGCTGAATTCTCTTAGCTTTGCTTGTCTGTAAAGGTTTTAATTTCTCTGTCAAATCTGAATGAGATCCTTGGTGGGTAGTGGAATCTTGGTTTTTCTCTTTCATCACTTTAAGTATATATCCTGCCACTCCCTTCTGGCTTGCAGAGTTTATGCTGAAAGATCAGCTGTTAACCTTATGGGGATTCCCTTGTGTGTTATTTTTCCCTTGCTTTTAATATTTTTTGTTTGTTTTTAATTTTTGATAGTTTGATATGTATGTGTCTTGGTGTGTTTCTCCTTGGATTTATCCTGTATGGGACTCTCTGTGCTTCCTGGACTTGATTAACTATTTCCTTTCCCATATTAGGGAAGTTTTCAACTATAGTCTCTTCAACTGTTTTCTCAGTCCCTTTCTTTTTCTCTTCTTCTTCTGGGACCCCTATAATTCGAATGTTGGTGCATTTAATCTTGTTCCAGAGGTCTCTTATCCATTCTTCTGCCTCACTTTTTCTGCTATTGATTCCTTCTATAGAATTTTTAATTTCATTTATTGTGTTGATCATCGTTTGTTTGCTCTTTATTTCTTCTAGGTCCTTGTTAAACGTTTTTTGTATTTTCTCCATTCTATTTCCAAGAATTTGGATAATATTTACTATCATTACTCTGAATTCTTTTTTAGGTAGACTGCCTATTTCCTCTTCATTTGTTTGGTCTGGTGGGTTTTTACCTTGCTCCTTCATCTGCTGTGTGTTTCTCTGTCTTCTCATTTTGCTTAACTTACTGTGTTTGGTGTCTCCTCTTCGCAGGCTGCAGGTTTGTAGTTCCTGTTGGTTTTGGTGTCAGCCCCCAGTGGCTAGGGTTGGTTCAGTGGGTTGTGTAGGCTTCCTAGTGGAGGGAACTGGTGCCTGTGTTCTGTTGGATGAGGCTGGATCTTGTCTTTCTTGTGGGTAGGACCATGTCCGGTGGTGTGTTTTCAGGTGTCTGTGAACTTATTATGTTTTTAGGCAGCCTCTCTGCTAATGGGTGGGGTTGTGTTCCTTTCTTGCTAGTTGTTTGGCATAGGGTGTCCAGCACTGTGGCTTGCTGTTTGTTGAATGGAGCTGTGTCTTAGCGTTGAGATGGAGATCTGTGCGAGAGCTTTTGCCGTTTGATTGTATGTGGAGCTGGGAGGTCTCTGTTGGTCCAATGTCCTGAACTCAGCTCTCCCACCTCAGAGGCACAGGCCTGACTCCCAGTCTGAGCACCAAGACCCTGTCAGCCACATGGCTCAGAAAAAAAGGGAGAAAAAAGAAATAAAAAAATAAAAATAATAATTTAAAAAAATTATTAAAAATTAAAATTAAAAAGTAATTAAAAGAAATAAAGAGAGCAACCAAACCAAAAAAGAAATCCACCAGGGATAAAAAGTGTTAAAAAGTATACTAAAAAAAAAGGACCTACAGGACAAATGGTAAAAGCAAAGCTATACAGACAAAATCACACAAAGAAGCATACACATACACAATCAGAAAAAGAGAAGAAGGAAAAATATATATATATTTTTTTGCTCCCAAAGTCCACCACTTCAATTTTCAGATGATTCGTTGTCTCTTCAGGCATTCTACAGATGCAGGGTACATCAAGTTGATTGTGGAGATTTAATCTGCTGCTTCTGAGGCTGCTGGGAGAGATTTCCCTTTCTCTTCTTTGTTCACACAGCTCCTGGGGCTCAGCTCTGGATTGGCCCCGCCTCGGTGTGTAGGTGGCCGGAGGGCGTCTGTTCTTCGATCAGACAGGACAGGGTTAAAGGAGCAGCTGATTAGGGGGCTCTGGATCACTCAGACCTGGGGGGAGGGCAGAGGCTGGCATGACATTGCAACAGCCTGAGGTGTGCTGTGTGTTCTCCCGGGGGAGTTGTCCCTGGATCACAGGACCCTGGCAGTGGCTGGCTGCACACGCTTCTGGGAGGGATGGTGTGGGAGTGACCTGTGCTTGCACACAGGCTTCTTGGTGGCTGCAGCAGCAGCCTTAGTGTCTCCTGCCCATCTCTGGAGCATGTTTAGGTGGTGCTCTGAATCCCCTCTCCTCGCACACCCCAAAACAATGGTGTCTTGCCTCTTAGGCAGGTCCAGAGTTTTTCCTGGACTCCCTCCTGGCTAGCTGTAGCACACTCACCCCCTTCAGGCTGTGTTCACGCTGCCAACCCCAGTCCTCTCCCTGGGATCTGACCTCAGAAGCCCAAGCCTCTGCTCCCAGCCCCCACCCACCCCGGCTGGTGAGTGCTCATCAGCACTGATCCTCTGTGCAGGAATCTTTCTGCTTTGCCCTCTGTACCCCTGGTGCTGTGCTCTCCTGTGTGGCTCCAAAGCTTCCGCCCCACAACCCGCCGTCTCTACCAGTGAAGGGGCTTCCTAGTGTGTGGAAACTTCCTCCATCACAGCTCCCTCCCAGTGGTGCCAGTCCCATCCCTATTCTTTTGTCTGTTTTTTCTTTTGCCCTACCCAGGTATGTGGGGAGTTTCTTGCCTTTTGGGAGGTCTTCTGCCAGTGTTCAGTACGTGTTCTGTAGGAGTTGTTCCACATGTAGATGTATTTCTGATGTATTTGTGGGGAGGAAGGTGATCTCCAAGTCTTACTCCTCTGCCATCTTGAAGGTCTCCTCCATAGCTAGCTTACTTTAATCTCTGTAACAGTTATAAAAAGAATAGCTGGTATTGATGGGCGTGTGCCTTGAGTGTTACAGATAAGAACTTCCTCTCCAGATGTGCTCTCCACTAGATGATAAAGACACCACTCTGGACTAAAAGACCAGGGGTTCTCTGTCTTTTTTACATTTATACTGTAGCCCATTTCTAGTGCAGACATAACACATTAGTCAATAAATGTTCTTAAGTGAAAAAATATGTCCTTGGAAGAGATAAAAGTTGGTTATGTGAGGTACCAAGGTAAGGCTCAGACTCATTTAAGAGATGTTCAAATACAGTCAAGGCTTATTCACAGCACTGTGTAACACTTACTCCCCAAGACCCCTTATTTGTTGATAGCCAACATTCCAAAGGATCATCAAATGATCAAGCCTTTTTGCTTGTAAGTATTTTCTGACCTTAATATAGTAAAAACCTATAGGACTTCCCTGGTGGTGCAGTGGTTGAGAGTCTGCCTGCCAATGCAGGGGACACAGGTTCGTGCCCCGGTCTGGGAGGATCCCACGTGCCACAGAGCGGCTGGGCCTGCGTGTCCAGAGCCTGTGCTCTGCAACAGGAGAGGCCTGCGTACTGCAAAAAAAAAAAACCAAAAAAAAAAACCTATAAACCTTGACAACAGGAGGGGATTAATACAGATACAAGTCCTATATTTATTTCTACAGGTAGAGTTGCCAGGCAACCATCACATTAAAACACACAGGACTGTCATTATGGATCTATCTTCTCCTGTAACTCCTTTACTGCCAAAATGAAAAGCAATGCAGACAACAATGTCGCTTAAAAGGATCCATCCTCCAGGCACTACTGGATAAAATCTTCTGTTGAAGAAACTGCAGAATACTCTGGAGCTGGCAAAAATGATTCCATGCTTTTAGAATAGTCCTTTTCAGTATAGAAAATACACTTACACTGAAAGAAAACTGTGAGTAAAAAGATAATTCAGAGTATTAAACTTTGAAGAAGTTAGCAATGTAAATTATTTATCATAAATTAATATAAGACACCAGGGGTCCTAAGTACACAGCAGAATAGGTGCTGTCTTATTCATACTCTGGTTACTGCTCAGCTTTCCTCCATGGTAATTTCATCCATACCACTCACAAGATGACAATTTTATATCATAAGAGGTCCCTTGGTAGTGGATATTAATTTATAATAGAGGGGAACAGCAGGGAGAATTTTTTGTGTGCTCCTTGCCACTAAAACACACAAACTGCTCCCTTGATGAACATATGGTTATATATTAAAACATTAGTGATGGCACTAGCATTAATAAGGGATATAACAATACAACCATATATTGTGTATATTAATAATCCACAGAAAATATTATAGATCCTAAAGAAAAGCTCCCAGGATAAATTATGTTTATTCTTTCTTGTGGTTTAAAAACACATAATCTTCAAAAATATGCAATGCTTCCACAATGGGACTTACAATTATCTGAGGTCAAATATCTGAACTATTATTTTTTTCTAATGAAGCATAAACAGTAAGATCTTTATTGTTGTCTCTAGACCATAATAGAACTGCCAGTAACTAAGGGATGAAATACATGTTTCCAAAATAATAAAAAGCATCAAGCTAGATTAGTGGTTTCTGTAGTTCCTTAAATGACACATATTCTACATGAAAAATATTTTCAACATGTTTCCTCAAATAAAAATATATCTACATCAGGCAATTAAGAAACACTCATTAGGATCTATCTAATGTAGGGGACTTCTGCATTGTGAGCAAGATCTAACTACAATCCTGTATAAAACTAACATTTAAAAAATCTGTTCCTTATTATTCAAGGACTTTGAAATAGTTTGCTAAAATAGCTTTTCAAATGGGAAAATACCATTTCTGTTTAGGAGCTAAAAAAGCACTAATTCCAAGGTAGAACTTAAATGGCATATGAAAGGACACATAACAAAATAGGGTGTAGTCTAGAACAAACTGGGTATATACTTCATTCAAGGCAAGCTGTACCTTCAGTAATGAGCTAGAGTGATTGTCATCTTCCTAGAAGAGTAATATCTTATTTGTCACAGCAGCTATTTTCTCCTTCTATTTTTTTTTAGGTATTAGGTGAGGTGATTCCATATTTGTATGTATTGGGAAATGAGCCCCAAAATAAGTCAACATCTGTCACCATACAGTTATAAACTTTTTTTCCTGTGATGAGAACTTATAAGATTCTCATAGTAACTTTCAAATACACAATACAGTATTGTTAACTATAGTCACCATGCTATACATTATATCTGCATGACTTATTTATGTTACTACAGGAAGTCTGTATGTTTTGACCCCCTTCACTCATTCCCCCCACCTCTGGCAACTACCAGTCTCTACATCTAAGAGCTTGGTTTTTGTTATTTTATTGGAGTATAGTTGATTTACAATGTTGTGTTAAGTTTCAGGTGAACAACAAAGTGATTCAGTTATACATATATCCATTCTTTTTCAGATTCTTTTCTCATATAGGTTATCAACAGAATATTGAGTAGAGTTCCATGTGCTATACAATAGGTCCTTGTTGGTTATCTATCTTATACATAGTAGTGCGTGTGTTAATCCCAAATTCTTGACTTATCCCTACCCTCCCCCATGTTTCCCCTTTGGTAACCATAAATTTGTTTTTGAAGTGTGTCTGTTTCTGTTTTGTACATAAGTTCATTTATATCATTTTTTTTAGATTCTGCATATAAGTGATATCATATGATATTTGTCTTTATCTGACTTACTTCACTTGGTGTGATAATCTCTAGGTCCATCCACATTGCTGCAAATGGCACTGTTTCACTCTTTTTTTATGGCTCAGTAATATTCCATATATACCACATCTTCTTTACCATTCCTCTGTTGACGGACATTAAGGTACTTTCATGTCTTAGCTCTTGTAAATAGGGCTTCAGTGAACACTGGGGTACATATATACTTTCAAACCATTGTTTCCTCCAGATATATGCCCAGGAGTGGGATTGCTGGATCATATGGTAACTCTATTTTTAGTTTTTTAAGGAACCACCAAACTGTTCTTCATAGTGATTATTACCAATTTACATTCCCACCAACAGTGTAGGAGGGTTCCTGTTTCTCCACATCCTCTCCTTCATTTATTGTTTGTAGACATTTTGATAATGGCCATTCTGACTGGTGTGAGTTGATACCTCATTGTAGTTTTGATTTGCATTTCTCTGTTAGTGATGTTGAGCATCTTTTCATGTGCTTTTTGGCCATCTGTATGTCTTCTTTGCAGAAATGTCAATTTGGGGCTTCCCTGGTGGCGCAGTGGTTGAGAGTCCGCCTGCCGATGCAGGGAACACGGGTTCGTGCCCCAGTCCGGAAAGATCCCACGTGCTGCGGAGCCACTGGGCCATGGCCGCTGAGCCTGAGCCTCCGGAGCCTGTGCTCCGCAACGGGAGAGGCCACAACAGTGAGAGGCCCACGTACCGCAAAAAAAAAAAAAAAAAAAAAAAAAGAAATGTCAATTTGGATCTTCTGCCCATTTTTTGATTGGGTTGTTTGTTTTTTTGACATAGAGCTACGAGCTGTTTGTATATTTAGGAGATTAATCCCTTATCGGTCACTTCGTTTGGAAATATTTTCTCACATTCTGTGGGTTGTCTTTTCATTTTATTTATGGTTTTCCTTGCTGAGTAGAAGATTTTGAGCTTAATTACGTCCCATTTGTTTATTTTTGCTTTTATATTCATTACTGTAGGAGGTGGATCAAAAAACAAATATTGTTGTGATTTATATCAGAGTGTTCTGCCTGTGTTTTCCTCTAAGAATTTTACAGTTTTTGGTCTCACATTTAGCTCTGGGATCCACTTTTAGTTTATTTTGGGATATGGTGTTAGGGAATTTCTAATTTCATTCTTTTACATCTAACTGTCCAGTTTTCCCAGCACACTTGCTGAAGAGGCTCTCTTTTCTCCATTGTATATTCTTGCCTCCTTTGTCAAAGAAAAGGTGACCATATGTGCATGGGTTTATCTCTGGGCTTTCTATCCTGTTTCATTGATCTATATTTCCTTTTTTGTGCCAGTACCATAATGTCTTGATTACTGTAGCTTTGTAATATATAGTCTGAAGTCAGGGAGCCTGATTCCTTCAGCTCTGCTTTTCTTTCTCAAGATTGCTTTGGTTATTTGGTGTCTTTTGTGTCTCCACACAAATTGTAAACATTTTTTGTTCTAGTTCTGTGAAAAATGCTGTTGGTAATTTGATAGGGATTGCACTGAATCTGTAGATTGCCTTGGGTAGTATAGTTATTTTGATAATATTGATTCTTCCAATCCAAGAACATGCTATATCTCTCCACCTGTTTGTGTCATCTTCGATTTCTTTCATCAGCATCTTATACTTTTTGGAGTACAGGTCTTTTGTCTCCTTAGGTTTATTCCTAGGTATTTTATTCTTTTTGATGCAATGGTAAATGGGATTGTTTCTTTCATTTCTCTTTATCATCTTTTGTTGTTAGTTTACAGAAATGCAACAGATTTCTGTGTATTAATTTTGTATCCTACAACTTTACCAAATTGAGCTCTAGTAGTTTTCTGGTAGTATATTTAGGATTTTATATGTATATTATCATGTCATTTACAAACAATGACAGTTTTACTTTTTTCCAATTTAGATGCCTTTTATTTCTTCTCTGAATGCCATGGCTAGGACTTCCAGAACTATGTTGAATAAAAGTGACGATAGTGGACATGCTTGTCATGTTCCTGATCTTAGAGGGAATGCTTTCAGCATTTCACCATTGAGTATGTTGTTAGCTGTGGGTTTGTCATGTATGGTCTTTATTATGTTGAGGTATGTTCCCTCTATGCCCACTTTCTGCAGTTATCATAAATGGGTGTTGGATTTTGTCAAAAGATTTTTTACATCTATTGAGATGATCATTTGGTTTTCAGTTTATTAATATGTTGTATCACACTGACTGATTTGCAGGTATTGAAAAATCCTTGCATCCTTGGGATAAATCCCACTTGATCATGGTGTATTATCCTTTTAATGTATTGTTTGCTAGTGTTTTGTTGAGTATTTTGGTGTCTTTGTCATCAGGGATATTGGCCTATAATTTTCTTGTGTGTGGTATCTTTGGTTTTGGTATCAGGGTGATGGTGGCCTCACAGAATGAGCTTCGAGTGTTCCTTATTCTGCAGTTTTCTGGAATATTTTGAGAAGGAGAGGTATTAACTCTTCTCTAAATGTTTGACAGAATTCACCTGTAAAGCCATCTGGTCCTGGACTTTTGTTTGTTGGGAGTTTTTAACTCACAGTTTCAATTTCAGTACTTGTGATTGGTCTGTTCATATTTTCTATTTCTTCCTAGTTCAGTCTTGGAAGGTTGTACCTTTCTAAGAATTTGTCCATTTCTTACAGGTTGTTCATTTTATTGGCATATAGTTACACAGCTCCCTCCCTGGGGTGCAGGCTGCATCCCAACTGCTTTTTCTTTTTCCCTTTGCCTACCCCATTACATGGAGGATTTCTTGCCCTTTCAGAAGTCTGAGGTCTTCTGCTGGTGTTCAGTGGGTGTTATGTGAATTGTTCCACTTGTATATGTATTTTTAATGTTTTTGTGGGAGAAGGTGAGCTCCATGTCCTAGTCCTCTGCCATCTTGACCCTGTCCTGCTGTTACTGTTTTTAGATCCCACATATAAGTGAGATCATACAGAATTTGTCTTTCTCTGTCTGATTTACTTTAGCATAATGCCTTCAAGGACCATCCATATTGTAACAAAAGGCACATTTCCTTCTTTTATGGATTAATAGTATTTCATTACAGACATACATATATATATATATATATATATATATATACACACACACACACCACATCTTCTTTCTCCCTTCATCTATTGATGCACACTTAGGTTGTTTCCATGTCTTGGCAATTGTAAATAATGTTGCAATGAACATGGAAGTGCATATATCTTTTCAAGTTAGTGTTTTCAATTTTTGGATAAATACCCAGAAGTGGAATTGCTGGGTAATATAATAGTTCTATTTTTAATTTTTTAAGGAACCTCCATACTGTTTCCCATAGTGGCTGCACCAATTTATATTACCATCAATGGTGCACAAAGGTTTGTTCCCTTTTCTCCACATCCTCACCAACACTTGTTACTTCCTGGTTTTTAATAATAATAGCCATTCTCACAGGTATGAGCTGATATCTCATTGTTGTTCCTGGGGGGATAGGAGGGAGGCCGGGGAGATCAGGAGAGGCCCTCTGGGAGGAGCAGAGGGCCACTGCCCCACCCACTCAGGCCCAGGGAGCCTGCTGAGCTTTCAGGCCAGTCCCCTGCCCTCCAAAGCCCTCTGCAGGACGTTTGGGTCACTGGGGGCATAGGAGGGAGGCCAGGGAGATCAGGAGAGGAGGGTGTTTGCCCCTGCCAACTTGAGCCCAGGAAGCCTGCTGGGCTCCCAGGTGAGGTCCCCTGCCCTCTGAGAGAGACGAGGTGTGGAGGGCACACCTGGGCACCTTCTGTTCTGTTGAGCCTGAATCCCACCCCCCCACAGTCCCCAGGGCCTTTTCCAGCCTTGTGGGTCCTAAGCATAGGCCCTGCCCAAATGTCACCCTTGCTTATGCCCTGCCCTCCAGAGCCAAGGCCTTTTCCTCCTTTAAAAATTTTTTTTTTCTTTTCCATCCTCCTCTTTTTTACTATTGTGGTACTGGTGTCCCTTCTGGCTGTTGATTCATCTATATTTTTATATTCTTTCTAACATATCTGTTAGTCTCCTAGTCTAATTTTACTTTGTTATTGTTCTTTCTCTTTCTTTTTTTTTTACCTCCCCACGCAGCTTTCGGGATCTTGGTTCATGACCTAGGGGTCAGGCCGAAGCTCCTGCAGTGGGAACTCCAAGTCTGAACCACTGACTAACAGAGAACCTCAGACACCAGGGAATATTCATCAGAGTGAGGTCTCCTGGAGGTCCTCATCTCAGCACCAAGACCCAGCTCCACCCAACAGCCTACAAACTCCAGTGTTGGAAGCCTCAGGCCAAACAACCAGTAAGACAGGAACATAATCCCACTCATTAAAAAAAGCAAAAAATGAGACAGCAAAAAAATATGTCACAGATGAAGAAGCAAGGTAAAAACCTACAAGACCAAATAAATGAAGAGGAAACAAACAGGCAATCTACCTGAAAAAGAATTCAGATTAATAACAGTAAAGATGATCCAGAATCTCAGAAATAAAATGGAGGCATGGATTGAGAAAATATAAGAAATGTTTGTTTAACAAACAGAGATGAACAACACAATAACTGAAATGAAAAATACACCAGAAGGAATCAATAACAGAATAACTGAGGCAGAAGAATGAGTAAGTGAGCTGGAGGACAAAATGGTGGAAATAACTGACAAGGCACAGAATAGAGAAAGAATTGAAGACAATCTATCTCAGAGACCTCTGGGACAACACTAAACACACCAACATTTGAATTATATGGGTCCCAGAAGAAGAAGAGAAAAAGAAAGGGTCTGAGAAAATACTTGAAGAGATTATAGTGGAAAACTTCCCTAAAGTGGGAAAGGGAACAGTCACCGAAGTCCAGGAAGCACAGAGAGTCCTATACAGGATAAACCCTAGGAAAAACACACCAAGACACATATTAAACTAACAAAAATTAAATTCAAAGAAAAAAAATTAAAAGCAGCAAGGGAAAAACAAAAAATAACATACAAAGGACTCCCCATAAGGTTATCAGCTGATTTTTCAGCAGAAGCTCTTCAAGCCAGAAAGGAGTGGCAGGATATATACTTAAGGTGATGAAAGAGAAAAACCAAGATTCCTCTACCCAGCAAGGATCTCATTCAGATTTGATGGAGAAATCAAAAGCTTTTCAGAAAAGCAAAAGCTAAGAGAATTCAGCACCACCAAACCAGCTTTACAACAAATGCTAAAGAAACCTCTCTAGGCAGGAAACACAAGAGAAGAAAAAGACCCACAAAAACAAACCCAAAACAAGAAAATGGTAATAGGAACATACATACTGATATGAACCTTAAATATAAATGGATTAAATGCCCCAACCAAAAGACACAGACTGGCTGAATGGATACAAAAATAAGACCCATATATAGGTTGTCTACAAGAGACCCCCTTCAGACCTAGGGACACATACAGAAAAAGTGAGGGGATGGAAAAAGATATTCCATGCAAATGGAAATCAAAAGAAAGCTGGAGTACCAATACTCGTATCAGATAAAATAGACTTTAAAATAAGGACTGTTACAAGAGATAAGGAGGGACACTACATGATCAAAGGATCAATCCAAGAAGAAGATACAACAATTATAAATGTTTTTACACCCAACATAGGAGCACCTCAATACATAAGGCAAATGCTAACAACCATGAAAGGAGAAATCAACAGTAACACAATAATAACGGGACTTTAACACCCCACTTACACCAATGGATAGATCATCCAAACAGGAAATAAAAAAGGAAACACAAGCTTTGAATGACACCATAGACCACCTAGAATTAATTTATATTTATAGAACATTCCACCCGAAAGTGGCAGAATACACCTTCTTCTCAAGTGCACACGGAACATTCTCCAGGATACATCACATCTCGGGTCACAAATAAAGCCTCAGAAAATTTAAGAAAATTGAAATCGTATCAAGCATCTTTTCTGACCACAACACCATGAGATTGGAAATCATTACAGGAAAAAAAACTGTAAAAAACACAAATACATGGAGGCTAAACAGTGTGCTACTAAATAACAAAGAGAGCACTGAAGAAATCAAAAAATACATAAAACAAATGACAATGAAAACACAATGACCCAAAACCTATGGGACGCCACAGAAGCAGTGCTAAGACGGAACTTTATAGCAATTAAGTCTCTCCTCAAGAAACAAGAAAAATCTCAAATAAACAATCTAACCCTACACTTAAAACAACTAGAGAAAGAACAAAGAAAACCCAAAGTCAGTAGAAGGAAAGAAATCATAAAGATCAGAGCATAAATAAATGAAATAGAAACAAAGAAAACAATAGCAAAGATCAATAAAACTAAAAGCTGGTTCTTTGAGAAGATAAACAAACTGGATAAACCCTTAGCCAGACTCATCAAGAAAAAAAGGGAGAGGATGCAAATCAATAAACTTAGAAATGAACAAGGAGAAATCACAACTGACACCGCAGAAATACAAGGGATTATAAGAGACTAGTACAAACAACTATATGCCAATAAAATGGACAACCACAAAGAAATGGACAAATTCCTGGAAAGGTACAATTTTCCAAGACTGAACCAGGAAGAAATAGAGAATACAAACAGACCAATCACAAGTAATGAAATTGAAACTGTGATTAAAAAATCTTCCAACAAACAAAAGCCCAAGACCAAATGGCTTCACTGGCGAATTCTATCAGACATTTAGAGAAGAGCTAACACCGATCCTTCTCAAACTCTTCCAAAAAACTGCAGAGGGAGAAACACTCCCAAATTCATTCTACAAAGCCACCATCACCCTGATACCAAAGCCAGAAAAGATATCACAAAAAAAGAAAATTATAGACCAATATCACTGATGAACATAGATGCAAAAATCCTGAACAAAATACTAGCAAACAGAACCCAACAACACATTAAAAGGATCATACACCATGATCAAGTGGGATTTATCCCAGGATGCAAGGATTCTTCAATATATGCAAATCAATCAGTGTGATACACCACATTAACGAATCAAGGAATAAAAACCATATAATCCTCTGAACAGATGCAGAAAAAGCTTTTGACAAAATTCAACACCAATTTATCATAAAAACTCTTCAGAAAATGGGCATAGAGGGAACCTACCTCAACATAATAAAGGCCATATATGACAAACCCACAGTCAACATCATTTTCAATGGTGAAAAACTGAAACCATTTATTCTAAGATCAGGAACAAGACAAAGATGTCCACTCTTGCCACTCTCATTCAACATAGTTTAGGCAGTCCTATTCACCACAATCAGAGAAGAAAAGGAATACAAATTGGAAAAGAAGTAAAACTGTCATTGTTTGCATATGACATGATATTATACATAGAAAGCCCTAAAGATGCCACCAGAAAACTACTAAAACTAATCAATGAATTTGGTAAGGTTGTAGGATACAAAGTTAATGCACAGAAACCTCTGGCATTCCTATACACCAACAACAAAAAATCAGAAAGAGTAATTAAGGAAACAATCCATTTACCATCATGACGAAAAGAATAAGATACCTAGGAATAAACCTGGCTAAGGAGGCGAAAGACTTGTACTCAGAAAACTATAAAACACTGATGAAAGAAATCAAAGATGACATAAACAGATGGAGAAATATACCATGTTCTTGGATTGGAAGAATCAATATTGTGAAAATGACTATACTACCCAAAGTAATCAACAGATTCAGTGCAATCCTTATCAAACTACCAACGGCATTCTTCACAGAATTAGAACAAAAAATTTTTGGAAACACAAAAGACCTGAATAGCCCAAGCAATCTTGAGAAGAACAACGGACTTGGAAGAATCAGGCTCCCTGAGTTCAAACTATATCACAAAGCTACAGTAATCGAGACAGTATAGTACTGGCACAAAAACAGAAGTATAGATCAGTGGTACAGGATAGAATGCCCAGAGATTTGCCCACACACATATGGTCACCTAATATACAACAAAGGAGGCAAGAACATACAATGGAGAAAAGACAGCCTCTTCAATAAGTGGTGCTGAGAAAACTGGACATCTACATGGAAAAGAATGAAATTAGAACACTACCTAACACCATACACAAAAATAAACTCAAAATGGATTAAAGAGTTAAATGTAAGACCAGACACTGTAAAATCTTAGAGGAAAACATAGGCAGAACACTCTATGACATAAATCACAGCAAGATCCTTTTGGCCCATCTCCTAGAGAAATAAAAATAAACAAATGGGACCTAATGAAACTTAAAAGCTTTTGCACAGCAAAGGAAACCATAAAAAAGACCAAAAGACAACCCTCAGAATGGGAGAAAATATTTGCAAATGAAACAACAGACAAAGGATTAACCTCCAAAATATACAAACAGCTCATGGAACTCAATATCAAAAAAACAAACAATCCAATTAAACAATGGGCAGAAGACCTAAATAGACATTTCACCAAAGAAGACATACAGATGGCCAAGAGGCACATGAAAAGATGCTCAACGTCACTAATTAGTAGAGAAATGCAAATCAAAACTACAAAGAGGTATCCCCTCATGCCGGTCAGAATGGCCATTTTCAAAAAAATCTAGAAACAGTAAATGCTGGAAAGGGTGTGGTGAAAAGGGAACCCTCCTGCACTGTTGGTGGGAATGTAAATTGATACAGCCACTATGGGGAACAGTATGGAGGTTCCTTAAATAAAACTAAAAATAGAATTACCATATGACCCAGCAATCCCACTACTGGGCATATACCCTGAGAAAACTGTAATTCAAAAAGAGACATGTACCAATGTTCATTGCAGCACTATTTAGAATAGCCAGGACATGGAACCAACCTAAGTGTCCATCAATAGATGAATGGATAAAGAAGATGTGGCACATATATACAATGGAATATTACTCAGCCATAAAAAGAAACAAAATTGAGTTATTTGTAGTGAGGCAGTTGGACCTAGAGTCTGTCATACAGAGTGAAGTAAGTCAGTAAAAGGAAAACAAATACCGTATGCTAATGCATATATATGGAATCTAAAAAAATGGTACTGACGAACCTAGTTGCAGGGCAGAAATAAAGAGGTAGACATAGAGAATGGACTTGAGGACACGGGGTGGGAGGGGGAAGCTGGGGCGAAGTGAGAGTAGCATCCACATACACACACTACTGAATGTAAAATAGCTAGTGGGAAGCAGCAGCATAGCACAGGGAGATCAGCTTGGTGCTTTGCATTGACCTGGAGGGGTGGGATAGGGAGGATGGGAGGGAGGCTCAAGAGGGAGGGGATATGGGGACATGCAGTTCACTTTGGTGTACAACAGAAACTAACACAGTATTGTGAAGTTATACTCCAATAAAGAGCTATTAAAATAAACAAATAAGCTACAAGGATATATTGTACAGCAGAAGGAATATAGCCGATATTTTATAACTATAAATAGAGTATAAGGTTTAAAAATTGTGACTCAATTGTATACCTGAAATTTATATAATATTTTAAATTAGTTATACCTCAATAAAAAATTCTTTTTAAATCCTAGCTGACCTGCCAAAATACGTAACCTGAATCTAATCATGAGGAAACATCAGATAAACCCAAGTTGAGGGATATTCTACAAAATAACTAGCCTGTTCTCTCTAAAAATATCGAGTTCTTTTATATGCACAGACATCTTCTCCACTCCAAAATAAAGACTGAGCAACTATTCTTGATTCCAGGAGATCACAGAGATATGACACCTGATTGAATCCTGGACCACGAAGGACCGTGAACTATAGATTAGAAAATAGTGTTGTGTTTTAAAGTTCCTGAAATTTGATAATTACACCCCTAATTATGTAAGAAAATGTTCTCATTCTCAGGAAATACATACTGACATATTTAGGGATAAATGGTCTTAATGTCTACAAATTATTTTCCAGTGATTTTTGGAATATGTATATAAAAGTATTGATCTATACATGTGTATGTATATATACATTTACAGAGAGAAAGAGAAAGTAGAGAAATCAAATGTTCATAATTGGTGGATCCTGAAGGATACACCTGTGGAACTCCACTTATCCATAAACACTCAAATTTAGCCTTACCTTTCTTTTAATAATGGTATCAATAGAGCATACTATGTTTCAGATACTTTATATCCAATTATCATTTTATCCTTATAACAACTCTATGAAAACCTTTTGTCATTAGCTCCTAGTGAAAGCTCAGAGGACTGAGGTAAGTCCTGAAGCCTGGGTCTATTTGTCTCCGCAGTGCAAGTTTTTAAGCCTGATGCTGTCTTCCTGCCCTGGACAACGTTTGATGCTCTTTCTTCCATGCTTCCATAGCAGTTTACACAGACCTCTTCTATTGTATTTATCTTGTGATACTGTCATTATGTTTTTAAATATGTGCATCTTACTTTTGCTTACCTTCAACATAACACAAAGTCTGACGCATGGTAGGCATCCAATAATAAATCAAGGAAGGAATATGTGCACACCACTCCAGGAAGTGCACTGAAGTGCACCCTGGAGTGGATGGTAGATACATCATCATCTACAATTGCTCTGTCAGTATGACATCTACTCACTACATGTAGCTGTTGAGCACTTGAAATGTGGCTAGTCCAAACTGAGATGTGCTATAGGGAAATATGCACATATTTATCATGAAACATTATTAAGAAAAAATGTAGAATATCTCATTAATATTTTTTCACATTGCTTCCCCACTGAAATAATACTTTGGAATGTACTGGTTTAAATAAAATATATGATTAAAATTAATTTTCTGTTTCTTTTTACTTTTTTTTTAAATTGTGGTGACCGTAAATTTAAAACTACACATGGAGCTCACATTCTATTTCTTTTGGTAGTGCTGGTCTACACAGATGAGCAAGCTACTTTAATGATTCTGATTATTCTTCAAGAGCAGCAAATAATTCTTGCCTTCTTCATCCCTTTTGAAAACTAAGAGTAAGGTCTACTGGGGGAGTGTTCTTGAACTTTAATGTACATATAACTCACCAGCAGACAGATTCTGATTACTAGGTCTGGGGCAGGCCTGTGAGTCTGCATTTCTAACAAGCTCCCAGGTGGTACTTCTGCTGGCCCAGGACCACACTGAGTAGAGAGTGACTGAAGCCAGCCAGGCTTTCATTTGATGCAGGTACTGGCATATAAATATTTCATTAACCTAAGGAAAGTCAGTATATTAGGAAGTCTAATTGCTGCGAACCACCTCTGGTTACATCAGTTAGTCATAAGAATGTGATTTCCCCAGATCTACAATATGAGTTACCACACTATTAATAAAACGCTTGCAAAAGTAATAAGCAAACCTTTCTATTAAGGTGATAACAGAATTATGCTAGTCCTTTTCTAAAAATACACACAGTATCTTAACAACCCCAGCTGTCCCTCAGGGGACATTATAGGAAGTCAGCGGGACTTAAGGTGGCCCTAAATTCTGGTATTATGGATGCACTTTAGAAATTAGAGATGAACAGAAAATAAGACTATCTTTCTCCTATATGCCTAGAATGCCATTTAAATATTTCTATATCTCCATATGTTTTGTTTTTTTTTTTTTTTTTTTTTTGCAGTACGCGGGCCTCTCACTGTTGTGGCCTCTCCCGTTGCGGAGCACAGGCTCCAGACGCACAGGCTCAGCGACCATGGCTTACAGGCCCAGCCGCTTCGTGGCACGTGGGATCTTCCCGGACCGGGGCATGAACCCATGTCCCCTGCATCGGCAGGCGGACTCTCAACCACTGTGCCACCAGGAAAGCCCTCCATATGTGTTTTTAATGAAAAGCATCTCTTGTCCTATCCATTTCTAGGTAATAACACCCACAAGTTACTGTGGACCAAGAACTATGTTGTAAAACACGTCAAGCAGCAGCCACAGCTGGAGCGATAACAATAAAATTCCCTAAGCTGTCAAACACCAAACCAGATATGTCAAGACTCTAAGGAGGTAAAGGGGAACTTGTGATGCACCCTGAGAAGAATTCTCTGTAGTGTAGTGTTGAAGATACAACCATTTCCAAGAGGAAACTGTAATAATAGGGAATATTTTTGTGGACTTACTTATTAATAATACTAGTCTTACCTTTCATCACACTGTGTTGGATTGACTTACCCTGTAAAGTAAGAAATATTCTCATTTTGTAGATGAGGAGACAACATATTAGATGGGAGCCAAGACTTGAATCCAGGGCTTGAAAATTCTAAGTTCCATTCCATTTCCATCACCACCACATGAACCTTTGGCAAAAAACAAAAGAAACAAGTTGGAGCATGAAGCCACTTCAGTTAAGGTCTAGTGCCAGCTCTAGGCAGGAAGTTGTCTGGCATCCTCTAAGCGTTACCAATATCTTTGAACTACCTCTTCCTCTTTTAACCTTCAAAAACACTCCCCTCAAGGAAATATCTGATAAAACACATTCATGCTAAACAAGGAATGTTATTGCTAAATCTTAGGTAGCAGCTAACAGGATGGGGGCAAGGAAATCAGCAGAGGAGGGGTCCTGAACATCAACCTGGAATCATGTCCCCTGAGGCAGTGTAAGGCAAGCCCTGCCTAATTCATTCAGACACCCAAGAACTTCTACCATGATTTACCAACATAAAGAAAAAAAATTTTTTACAGTAGTCATAAAAATAAACTCACAGACATGATCTAAACATGGATTTGAGATGAGCCTACACTGACTATCCATTTTGCTTCTTCGGGTATTTTTTTGTTTGTTTCATATTAGTATTTATTAATGAGCAGAGCTTAGAGAAAACACATGTTTAGTGAAGGTTGATGCCTTTTTTTTCCCCCTCAGCTTATGATAGGTAAGATGATAAATTGTAGATGAGGACTGCTAGGAGGCAGAAAAAGCAAGTGGATGTTACCATAGAAAATTAGTGGACCATGCAGATTTTCATCCAAGTACTAAGTTCTTCAAACTAGTTATAAATAAAGGAACATTCATTGAAATGGTTTTTCCTGAGACCATCAAAACAATATGCTGAACCCAGGAAGATTTCATCTGTAATTGATTAAGATTCTTATCTACTTAAGAGACCTGCTTTTCTGTGTCTGGCTTTTGCTGGCCCCTTCAGTGTTGTCACACTGGTCAAAAAGGAATTTCTCTTTATTACAGAAGCACTATAATTTAGCAATAAGCAGCATATGACAAGAGATCACCTATCACATGAGTCCGTGTGACAAACTTACTTAAACACAGATGAGATTCCAAATCATGGCACGCACATCTTCTTAAGCAGTGTCAATGTGGCTCTTTGGTTTGCATTTATGGGGAACATGATTCTGTCTCTGTCCTAAAGTGAAACTCGAGTCAGTGGAGCCCCTGGAATGCACAGAAGAGAAGCCACAAGTGAAACAGATGTTTGCATCAGTTGCAAAAAGATCGCGTTTTAAGTAGGAAGCAATGGAGACAATACTTTAAGTTAATGAACCTTGTCCTCAAGGCCAAGTTGTTCTGTCAACATTCAAAAAGAAACTCCATTCTAGCGGTATAATTTCTAATTTTCCAAAAAATACCTCCTCAAACTCCTGATTATCCCCTGGTGGGGTTCTTACCTTGTAGAATAGTTTTAGGTTTCAAAATTGTGCCACCCACACATTGATAACTACCTAGCAGATTTGGAAATCCCCTTCCCCTGTCCACCCTCAAAACTCTTCCTGGCTACTGGTGAAAAATACAGCTTGGAAGTCAACTGAATAAGCAGTAGTGTAAAAGGCAGATAGCATTTAAAAAATCCCTATATATTTATCACCCAAATTAAAGGCCTATGGCAAGGACATAAAAACAGAAAAAGCAGACTTGACCATAAATGATCATAAATGTGTAATTTGACTGCATCATCAAGTTCTGACTCAACATCAAACCTTTTCCTGGGGAACATGCTGGGGCATTTCTCTCAAATGAGGTAGAAAGAGGTTAACACAACCTTGAAGCTCTTAGTTGTGGTAGCTATCATGTTGATCTTGTTTTCCTATCAGAGAGCTTACCTAGCTATAAGAAGTGAATGACCAGGGGAGGAATCAATATGGTATAGGAGTAGGACATGGAGCTCACCTCCTCCCACATACACATCAAAAATATATCTACAAGTGGAATGACTCACACAGAACATCTACTGAACACTGGCAGAAGACCTCAGCCTTCCAAAAGGGCAAGAAAACTTCCACATAACCAGGTAGGGCAAAAAAAAAAAAAAGAGAGAAAGGAATCGGGATGGGACTTGTGCCCCAGGGAGGGAGCTGTGAAGGAAGAAATGCTCCCACACTCTGGGAAATCCCCTCACCAGCGGGGAGACCAGCCTGGATGGAGGGGGAGTTTTGGAGCCTCAGAGGAGATCACAGCAACCAGTTTGTGGAAGGCAAAACAGAGAGTGACCTGCACAGATGATACTGCTGCACTGTGCTCTCCAGCCTGAGATGCTCATCCACTGGTGCAGGAGGGGGCTGGGAGCTAGAGCACAGGCTTCAGAGGTCAGACTCAGGGAGAGAACCGGGATTGGCTGTGCAGAGACAGCCTGAAGAGGCTGGAGTGTGGCAACAGAGGGTGCACTTGGAATAAGCCTGAGCCCACCAGAAAGGCAAGGTGCCATTGTTGGGGGGTGCACGAGGAGAGGGACGGGACCGCCATAAGGAGCTTCTTTCCCTATGCTCACGCTCTTAGGCAACAGGACACCACCTACAGAAGCTGAACTCCAGGTGCAGGCATGAGCTGCCACCACCATCATAGGTTCCACAGGTGGGCACAGGACACCACCATTGCCAAGAGACCTGAAAGCAGGCCCCAGTCGCTGCCTCGGCTGTCCCAGCAGTGTGTGGGCCACCACCACTGCTGTAGGACACGCGAGCAAGTGTTGTCCCACTGTCTCAGGGGCGCATGGGCTGACGGGACCCATGAGCAAGAACCAAGTGCTTCCCCCCATTGTCCCGGGAGTAAGGGGGCTGCTGCTGCCTCTGGGAGACCCATGAGTGGGCACCAGTTGCTGCATACCCCATCCGGGAAGCACACATGAGATGTGAGCAGGCGCCAATCACTGTCCCTGCTCTCCTGGGTATTCACAGGCTACCACTATGGCTGGGAGACCCTCAGGTGGGCGCCAATAGCTGCTCCTGCAGTACTGGAACTGTGCATGGGCCACCACACTTACACACCCCATATCAAGGGGACACCCTGAGGAAAGAGGCAGCAAGCATCCAAACTAAAAGCAGCCCCTCGATTCCAGACAAGATGGCAGAGTACAAGAACTTGAGCTTATCTCCTCTAATGAAAACACCCAAATCACAACTAACTGTTGAGTGACCATCAAAAAAAGATTCAAACCTACCAAAGAAGACAGTCTACATCCAAAGACAAAGACGAAGCCACAACAAGATGGTAGGAGGGGCACTTTCATGATATAATCAAATCCCATACCTGCTGCGTGGGCAACACACAAACTGCAAAATAATTATATCGCTGAGGTTCTCCCACATGAGTGAGAGTTCTAAGCCCCAGTCTGGTTTCACAGCCCAAGAGTCTGGCATCAGGAGGGAGAGCCCCCAGAGCACTTGGCTTTGAAGGCCAACAGGGCTTGAGTGCAGGAGCTCCACAGGGCTGAGGGAAACAGAGACTCTACTCTTGGAGGGTGCACAAAAGATTTCGTGTGCACTGGGACCCCAGTACAAAGCAGTGACTCTATAGGAGCCTGGGCTAGACCTAACTGTGGGTCTCACAGGGTTTCCAAGGGGAGGGGAGGGGAGACGGAGGTTGGCTGTAGCTCACTGCAGGGGCAAGGATACTGGTGGAGGAGGGCCCAGAGAATACTGATTGGCATGAGCTCTCCCAGACCTGGCCCCACCCAAGAGCATGCAGGCTCTAGCACAGGGACACCTGTGCCAAACAAACAGCAGGATAGGAACAGAGTGCCACCCATCAGCAGACAGGCTGCCTAAAGTTGTACTGAGCTCACAGCCACCTATAAACACACCCCTTTACATGGTCCTGCCCACCAGAGGGAATAGACCCAGCTCCACCCACAGGGGGCAGGCACCAGTCCCTCCCACCAGGAAGCCTGCACAAGCCCCAGGACCAACCTCACCAACCAGGGGGAAGACACCAGAAGCAAGAGGAACTACAGCCTGTGGAAAGGAGACCACAAAGAGAGAAAGTAAGACAAAAGACAGCAGAGAAATATGTTCCAGATGAGGGAACAAAATAAAAACCCAGAAGAACAACTAAGTGAAGTGGAGATAGGCAATCTACCTGAAAAAGAATTCAGAGTAATGATAGTAAAGATGACCCAAGATCTCCTAAAAAGAATGGAGGCACAGATTGAGAAGGTACAAGAGATGTTTAACAAAGCCCTAAAAGATTAAAAGAACAAACAAACAGAGGTGAACAATACAATAACTGAAAAGAAAGGTACACTAGAAGGAAACAATAACAAAATAAATGAGGCGTAAGAACGAATACATGAGCTGGAAGACAGAGTGGTGGAAATCACTGCTGTGGAAAAGAATAAAGAAGGAAAAGAAATGCAGACAGCCTAAGACACCCCTGGGGCAACATTAAATGCACCAACAGTCGCATTATAGGGGTCACAGAAGGAAAAGAGACAGAGAAAGGGCCTGAGAAAATATTTGAACAGATTTTAGCTGAAAACGTCCCTAACAAAGGAAAGGAAACACTCAAGTCCAGAAAGTCCAATATAGGATAAACCCAAAGAGGAAAATGCCAAGACACATATTAATCAAACTGACAACAATTAAAGACAAAGAGAAAATATTAAAAGCAACAAAGAAAAAGCAACAAATAACATACAAGGAAATCCCCATAAGGTTATCAGCTGATTTTTCACAGAAACTCTGCATGCCAGAAGGGAGTGGCACGATATATTTCAAGCGATGAAAGGGGAAAATCTACAACCAAGCATATTTTACCCAGCAAGGCTCTCCTTCAGATCCAATAGAGCAATCAAAAGCTTTTCAGACAAGCAAAAGCTAAGAGAATTCAGCACCACCAAACCAGCTTTACAACAAATACTCAAGGAGCTTCTCTAGGTGGAAAAGAAAAGGCCACTGACAGAAACATGGAAATTATGAATGAGAAAGCTCACCAGTAAAGGCAAACATATAGTAAAGGAAGGAAATCATCCACATACAAATATCATATCAAAACCAGCAACTGTGGAGAAGAGGAGGTACAAATTCAGGATACTGGAAATGCATTTGAAATTAAGAGGCCAGCAATTTAACACAATCTTGTATATATGTAGGCTGCTATATAAAAACCTCATGGGAACTGAAACCCAAAACTCTACAATAGATATACATACAAAAAAATAAGTAATCCAAACACAACACTAAAGTTAGTCATCAAATCACAAAAGAACAAAAGAGGAAGGGGAGGAAAAAAGCTGTAAAAACAAATGCAAAACAATTAACAAACTGGCAATAAGAACCTACAGATCAATAATTACCTTAAATGTAAACAGATTAAATGCTCCAACCAAAAGACATAGACTGGCTGAATGCAGACAAAAACAAAACCTGTATATATGCTGTCTACAAGAGACCCGCTTCAGATCTAGGGACACACACGGACTGTATGTGAGAGGATGGAAAAAGGTATTCTTTGCAAATGGAAATCAGAAGAAAGCTGGAGTAGTAACACTCTCATCAGACAAAATAGACTTTAAAATAAATACTGTTACTAGAGACAAAATACAAAAATATATATAGGAGCACCTCGATATATAAGTCAAATGCTAACAGCCATAAAAAGAAACAGTAACACAGTAATAGTGGGGGAATTTAACACCCCACTTACATCAAAGGACAGATCATTCAGACAGAAAATTAATAAGGAAACACAGGCATTAAATGACAAATTACACCATATGGACTTAATTGATATTTATAGAACATTCCATCCAAAAGCAGTAGAATACACATTCTTCTCAAGTGCACAAGGAACGTTCTCCAGGACAGATCACATGCTGGGCCACAAAGCAAGCCTCAGTAAATTTAAGAAAACTGAAAACATATCAAGTATCTTTTCCCATTACAATGCTATGAGATTAGAAACAAAGAGGTTAAAAACAAATGCTATGAGATTAGAAACGAACAAAATTAGAAAACACAAACATGTGGAAGCTAAACAATATGCTACTAAACAACCAATGAATCACTGAAGAAATCAAAAAATAGCTAGAGACAATGAAAACAAAATAACAATGACCCAAAACCTATGAGATGTAGCAAAAGCAGTTCTAAGAGGGAAGTTTATAGCAATAAAATCTTACCTCAGGAAACAAGAAAAATCACAAATAAACAACCTAAACCTACATCTAGACCAACTAGAGAAAGAAGAACAAACAAAACCCAAAACTAGTAGAAGGAAAGAAATCATAAAGATCAAAGCAGAAATAAATGAAATAGACAATGAAGAAAACAACAGAAAAGATCAGTGACTCTAAAAGCTGGTTCTTTGAAAGAATAAACAAAATTGATAAACCTTTAGCCAGACTCATCGAGAAATAAAAAGGGACAGGGCTCTAATCAATAAAATTAGAAATGAAAAAGGAGTAGTTACAACAGACACCACAGAAATACAAAGGATCGAAGAGACTGCCACAAGCAACTATATGCCAATAAAACGGACAACCTGGAAGAAATGGACAAATTCTTAGAAAGGTACAATGTCCCAAGACTGAACCAAGAAGAAATAGAAAATATAAACAGACCAATCACAAGTACTGAAATTGAAACTCTGATTTAAAACTCCCAACAAACAAAAGTCCAGGACCAGATGGCTTCACAGGCAAATTCTATCAAACATTTAGAGGAGAGCTAACACCTATCCTTCTGAAACTATTCCAAAAAACTTTAGAGAAATGAACACTCTCAAACTCATTCTATGATGCCACCATCACCCTGATACCAAAACCAAAGATATGACAAAAAAAAGAGAAAATTACAGGCCAATATGACTGATGAACATAGATGCCAAAATACTCAAAAAAATACTAGCAAACCAAATCCAACAGTACATTAAAAGGATCATACACCATGACCAAGTGGGATTTAAACCAGGGATACAAGGATTCTTCAATATCCACAAATCAATCAGTGTGATATACCACATTAACAAACCAAAGAATAAAAACCATATGATCATCTCAATAGATGCAGAAAAATCTTTTGAAAAACTCCAACACCAATTTATGATTTAAAAAAACTCTCCAGAAAGTGGGAATAGAGGAAACATACCTCAACATAATAAAGACCATATATGACAAACCCACAGCTAACATATACTGAACAGTGAAAAGCTGAAAGCGTTCCATCTAAGATCAGGAACAAGACAAAGTGTGTCCACTCACGCCACTTGTATTCAACATAGTATTAGAAGTCCAAGCCTTTGCATTCAGAGAAGAAAAAGCAAAAAGGACTCCAAATTGGAAAAGAAGTAAAACTGTCACTGATTGCAGATGACATGATACTATACATAGAAAATCCTAAAGATGCTACCAGAAAACTACTAGGGCTCATCAATGAATTTGGTAAAATTGCAGGATACAAAATTAATACAAAGAAATCTGTTGCATTTCTATACACTAACAACAAAAGATAAGAAAGGGAAATTAAAGAAACAATCCCATTTACCATAGCATCAAAAAGAATACCTAGGAATAAACCTACCTAAGGAGACAAAAATCCTGTACTCTGAAAAGTAAAAGATGCTGATTTAAGACATCTAAGATGACACATACAGATGAAAAGACATACCATGTTCTTGGATTGGAAAAATGAGTATTGTCAAAATAACTATACTACCCAAGGCAATCTACAGACTCAATGCAATCCGGATCAAAATACCAAGGGAATTTTTCACAGAACTAGAAAAAAAATTTTTTAAATTTGTATGGAGACACAAAAGGCCCTGAATAGCCAAAACAAACTTAAGAAAAACGGAGCTGAAGGAATCTAGCTCCTTGACTTCAGAACATACTGCAAAGCTACAGACATCAACACAGTATGGAACTGGCACAGAAACAGAAACATTGTACACACTGCTATACTTAAAATGGATAACTATCAAGGACCTACTGTATAGCACAGGGAACTCTGCTCAATATTCTGCAAGAACCTAAATGGAAAGAGAATTTGAAAAAGAATAGTTACATGTATATGTATAACTGAATCGCTTTGCTGTACATCTGAAACTGACACAACATTGTTAATCAACTATACTTCAATATAAAACAAAAGTTTAAAAAAACATAGATCAATGGACAGGATAGAAAGCCCAAAAATAAACCCACTCACCTACGGTCACTTAGTCTATGACAAAGGAGGCAAGACTATACAATGGAGGAAAGAGTCTCTTCAATAAACGGTGCTGGGAAAACTAGACAGCCACATGTAAAAGAATGAAATTAGAATGTTCTTTGATACCATACACAAAAATAAACTCAAAATGGATTAAAGACCTAAATGTAAGACCTGATAGTATAAAACTCTAAAAGGAAAACATAGGCAGAACACTCTTTGACATAAATCAATATCTTTTCCAAGCTGTCTCCTAGGGTAATGGAAATAAAAACAAAAATAGACAAATTGGACCCAATTAAACTCAATATCTTTTGCACAGCAAATGAAACCATAAACAAAATGAAAAGACAACCCACAGAATGGGAGAAAATATTTGGAAACAATATGACCGAACAGGGATTAGTCTCCAATTTACAAACAGCCCATGCAACTCAGTATCCAAAAATTAAAAAATAAAAAAATGGGCAAAAGACCTAAATAGACATTTCTCCAAAGAAGACCAACAGATGGCCATGAGTCACATGAAAAGAAGCTCAACATCAGTAATTATTAGAGAAATGCAAATCAAAACTACAATTGAGATATCACCTCACACCAGCCAGAATGGCCACCATCAAAAAAATCTACAAGCAATAAATGCTGGAGAGGGTGTGGAAAAAAGGGAATGTAAATTGGTACAGCCACTATGGAGAACAGTACGGAAGTTCCTTAAAAAACTAAAAATAGAGCTACCATGTGATCCAGCAATCCCACTCCTGGGCATATATTCAGAGAAAAACATGGTTTGAAATAATACATACACCCCAATGTTCATTGCAGAGCTATTTACAATAGCCAAGACCTGGAAGCAAACTAAATGTCCATCAACAGATGAATGGATAAAGAAGATGTAGTACATATATACAATGGAATATTACTCAGACATAAAAAAGAATGAAATAATGCCATTTGGAGCAACATGGATGGACCTAGAGATTATCATACTAAGTGAGATAAGTTAGACAGAGAAAGACAAATATCATATGATATCACTTATATGAGAAATCTAAAAAGAATGATACAAATGAACTTATTTACAAAACAGGTACAGACTCACAGACTTCAAAAACAAACTTATGGTTACCAAAGGGAAAACGTGGGGGGCAGAGGGGGGATAAATTAGGAGTTTGGGATGAACATATATACACGACTGTATATAAAACACGACTGTATATGAAACAGATAATCAACAAGGACTGTATAACACAGGGGGCTCTACTCAATACTCTGTAATAACGTATATGGGAAAAGTATCTGAAAAATAAAGAATGGATATATCCATGTGTATAACTGAATCCCTTAGCTACACACTTGAAACTAACACAACATTGTAAATCAACTCTACTCCAATGTAAGTAAAATGGAAAGGAAGGAGGAAGGGAAGGAGGAAGGGAGGGAGGGAGGACCAGGTTCTAGACACTTTTTTCCCCCAATGCCAAAGAAATACTTTCTCTTTAAAAGAAAATTGTCCTAGAATTTTGTCACCACTCATCTTTATTCTGCTTCCTCTTATTCAATAACTCCACTTTTTCCTCAGGAATTAAGCTGCAGAATATTCCACTGGCAAAACTAGAGAGATGCTTAACAACTCAAGTAAAAATTGAAAAATTAATTCAATAATTTGTACATATAGTAGCATGGGTATTTTTAAAATACTGTTATGTAAAAGAAAAGAATAGGAAGAAGATGGAAGAGGAAGAGGTAAAGGAAGAGGAAGGGGGAAGGAGAGAAGGAGAAACATTAAGGACGAAGAAGAACAACAAGAGACAATGATATTTAGAGCTCAGTGTCCTTTTTGTTAATTAAACACACACACCACCACCACCACCTATTTTACAAGATCAGCAAATTATTTTTTATATTCCTGGCACATAGACACATGTACAAAAAATTTAGATGAACAAATGACTTTACATTATCCATTAAGAACAAGAACATACAAAAACCAACCTGAGTCAAAGTACAAAACATGAGAATGGAAAAGGAAAGTGTAAATTTGTAACAACACATTTTTTTTGTCTGTGTTGGGTCTTTGTTGTGGTGCACGGGCTTCTCATTGTGGTGGCTTCTCTTTGTTGCAGAGCATGGGCTCTAACTGTGCAGGCTTCAGTAGTTGTGGCATGAGGGCTCAGTAGTTGTGGCCCACAGGCTTAGTTGCTCCATGGCATGTGGGATCTTCCTGGACCAGGGATTGAACCCGTGTCCCCTGCATTGGCAGGTGGATTCTTAACCATTGCGCCACCAGGGAAGTCCCAACACTTATTCTTTTTTAATGTTAATGATGGTGCAAAGCAATACAAATTAAAACAATAGCAATATCACCAGATTGAAAGGATAAGATACCACGTGAAAACATGACAATGGCAAAATTTTGGAAAGTAGATAATATCAAGTGTTGGTGAAAATACAGAGAGATGGAAACACATGTAAATGGCTCATAGAAGTCAAAATAGGTACAGCAGCTCTAGAAAACAATCCACCAATATTTAATGTAATAACTATGCTTACACCCTATCAGCAATACCACTCCTGGGGTATATACATCGAAGAAATTCTCACATGGATTAGTAAGGATCACATATGATATGTTCATTATAGTCATACTTTATTTGTGATAAGAGAGAGTTGAAAGCTACCTAGATGCCTATAACTAGGAGAGTGGATAAATAAAAGATGATATATGTCCTATGGACACTATGCAGCAATTAGAAGCAATAAATTCAATGCACATGGCAATGTGGATAGAACATTAAGTAGAAAAAAAAGAAAAAGAATGTGATGTAAATCTCAATGACCTTGGTGTAAAGTTTTTAAAACACACAAAACAATAGTACATCCCTTATAAAAGTGCTAATTTCAGGTCATATAACAAGTGCATTAGAGGGGCAGCCTATGAGGTGAATAGAGGCAGGGAATGGCTATGGCAATTAAGAATGAAAAAAAAACTTTTTAGTTAATGAATCAAATTACTATTCTGTATATATCTTCCTTTCAAAATGGAGCAATTTGGGATATTTGTAGGGTATATCAGATTCATCCCCATGGCCACTTAGTAGAGCTCTGATGAGCAAACGACTCAATTAGCTGGTTTATCACTCAGTTCAACACTGCCAACCACCAAGATGGTTTCAACCAGTACCCAATTTATAGCAGTTCTTATTCTCAGCCATACACTGCTTAATTTATATAATATTAAAGATGCATAAAAATTATTAAAGTTAGTATTGTTAGTAATATTAGTTACCAGTAAATGAGTAGCATTAGTCATCATCAGACCCATACCTAACATTCATGAAAAGTAGATCAAGAGTACAAATGGAGACCACACAGCAAATGTCTTAACATTTAAGACATTTTGAAAAGTACATAATATCAAGTGTTGGTGAATATGTGGAGAGATGGAAACACATGTAAACTGCTCATAGAAGTCAAAATAGGTACAGCAGTTCTGGAAAAAAATCCAGCAATATTCAATGTAACCTATCTGAAATAAAATATGTTCTATCCTAGTAACTTCACAACTGCACCTTTTAAATAACCTGGAAGGTGAGGTTTGCATGCAGATTTCTTGCATTTTTCAAAGTTTGGTGCTGGAACACACTGGCGTGGGGAGAGCCAGTTCTCCTCTCTCCCTGCTCTTTCTGTCCTCAATTCCATCTTGTATGTGGACTGTGGACTCCAAGCCAGCACTTAACAAGTTCCAACCATTCTTCCCCTAAGTCAAAACTGTCACCCCTTGGCCATCTCCTGGGAGGAGGTGTTTCACAGTGGCCTTGCAGTTCATAGGCAGAAGGGGCAACCTAGGGAGGGAGCTTTGCAGGCCCTGGAAGCAGGTGCAAGTGGTTCAGTTAGGAAATTCTGGGGTCCCAGGCAGTCAGTATAACCTGGAAGAGAGTGTGTGGGCTCTGAATATTCATGTTCTCTTGGCCCTGCAGAACCCTCACCCTATTAGGAGGAAGACCAGAACAGATCCCAAAGAGTGAGGTGGGGCCCCCCTTCTCTGGACCAAAACATTTCTACAAATATGCTGTTATGAACTGAATGAGGCTTGTGTCCCCCCAGATTCATATGTTGAAGTCCTGACCCCCAATGTAGTGATATTTGGTGGCCCTTGGTCCATATTTAGGTTCAGATGAGGTCATGAGGGTAGGGCCCCCATGACAGAATTAGTGTCCTTATAATAATAATAAGAAAGACCCGAGCTCTTTTTCGCTCTACTTTGTGAGGACACAGTGAGAAGCAGCCATCTGGAAGCTAGGAAGAGGGTCCTTACCTGGGTACCAAAGCTGCTGGCACCTTGATCTTGGACTGCTAGTGCCTATGTTTAAGCCACCCAGTTCGTGGTATTTTTGTCATGGCAGCTTGAGCTAATACATGTACCTTAAGATGCTCCCCACCAGATCTGTAATTCAGATGCGTATGCTTATAATATAGACCAGCAAGAAGTCTCTGCTAACAAAGAAAATGCTAAAAATAGAAAGCCCTGTGACAGTTATAACTGATTTAGATTTTTTTTTATTGGGAATTAAGGCTACCAGCATCTGGAATGTCTTACTTTTGGGTAAATGATTGCAAATAGCAGCCTAATACCTTCCAGCTTATCCTGTCATTTATAAACAAAACATGAAAATTATCAAAATTAACTGATTTGTAAATGGAAAATTCAAAACTTCTGAACATTAAATGAAGGCAGTTTTTTCTACTGTTTATGTCATAATCCTTAAAATAACTATATTTTATCATGGTTTTGATCTCTTAAAGATAATCTAAAACGTATAAATTTGTAGCCAAATCATGATTTTTCTTAGACTTTTTGATAGTAAAATAAATACTGCCATATTTATTAAATGGACCAAAGTTAATTATTATACATTACAAATATCAAAGATGATAAAAATTATATTGAAAGTAAACACTGTAATATGGCCATTAATCATACACTTATCTAACAAAATATTTTAGAATTTTAAAAATAAGTTATTATGCAAAAAAATTAGGAAATTATTAAAATAATCCTTAATAGTTTCACAAGTATTTAATCTGATGAAAGGGATAAGCAGACCAAAAACAAAACAAAACAAAAATTGTAAAATGCTAGTATAGCAGAAAGTGTATGAATTTTAGAGAGTAACTTGCTCTCGGAAAGCTGATGTGTTATATTATCTGTGAAATAAGAACAAGAATTTCATTACAGAACTTGTAAAAGAATTAAATGAATTGGCTCTCTTATCCTCAACATTCAACTTGGACACACTAGTTCCCTGACATTCCCTTCCCCCACCACCCTTATGTGCTGCCACAGCCCTCAATAAATCTATTCTTATCTGTTAATACTATTAATGTCTCTTAGATATACTTCTCAAATATATGTATCACCCCTGCCAAAGAATAGCTCTAAGCTGGAACTAGAATGGCAGTTAGCAAAATTCCAACAGTTTTAAGCAGAGCCTAGCAAATTTCAGTCACTATTTCATTCTCTTTCCTTTTGGGGACAGATGCAAAAAAGAACAATGTTTATTTTAAAGGATTTGTTCTTGCTACATGGCCTCCTTAAAAGACCACATGTAAACTGTCACTTAAGATGCTTTTTGATTAAGACAATGGTCTTTAGATAAAGTATGTTAATTAGAGAGGACTATCGTCTGTGGGAGGAAGTTCTTGGCCCATTCTGCCCCTCCAATCCCATTTCTGTCATTAAATGCAACTGGCCATTTTAATGCATCATCAGGATCTCAGATCACTTAGGGGCAAATTTCATATTCTTGGAAAAGCATTTGCTTGACACAAATTGCTTTAAAATAAACATAATAGACAGAAAATAGGTTTTGCATCTTCCTAAATACACAGCCAACAGGCATCAGGTTCAAGCCAACACATACTTGTTCAGCACAGACTCTGTGCCAGGCACTGGGGGCACAGCAGTGAGCAAGCAGGACCTGGCCTCTGCCCTCATGGGGCTTTCAGACTAGTTGGAAAGTGCACAAGTGAATGGGATGGAATGGCAGAGACTTTATATGTGTTATCCATTTAATCCTGAAAACGATCAAGTGAGAAACGTGTTTCGATGACCTGTTTTTCAGATGTCAAAACGAAGGATTTAAAATGCAATCTAAGAGAAGTTCATCCTCTCCGTTCCCACCCTTGCCCCACCCTGGTGCTCCCACAGCTCAGGGTGCATGAAGTGCCTCAAGTATTCTCCTGTCCCCAATTCTCACTCCGGCCACTAGACTGACTGGGGAAGGGACCATGGCTCAGGAGAGCAGTTCTCCTCAACGGCTCTGCATAGCACCCAGAGGAAATTGAGATGAAAAAACAGGCTCAGCGGCCATGGCTCACGGTCCCAGCCACTCCGCGGCATGTGGGATCTTCCCGGACCGGGGCACGAACCCATGTCCCCTGCATCGGCAGGCAGACTCTCAACCACTGCACCACCAGGGAAGCCCCATACATGGATTCTTATGTCCTCAAATAAAGTGAATGTTTCCTGTCTTCACAAAGCTTATGATGGCATGCATGCAGCTAATTATACCGCAATATGGCTGTGGGAAGTGCTGTAAACAAATAGCATGATGAAGCACTCCAATGAAGGGTTGGAAGGAAAAGCCAATAAGGTTAAGCCTCATGGACCCCGTCTTACTCAATGTTTTTGCCTCAACTCCAACTACAGAATCGCGTGTGAAATGGGCACGCAGGAATTGCCATATTGAGTAGGAAGATGTGGTCTTAAACTATCCAGGACTGTATAGTTACCCAGTGATAGAAATCTAACTCAATCTGGCTTTCAGCCAAAAAAGGATTGCTTGGCTCACACAACTAAGAAGTTGTGGGTGGAAGGAGGGATGACGCTCCAGGCATGGCTAAGTCCAGATGCTCCAGTGATGCTGTGAGAAATCTGACACTTGGCTCTGCTTCCTTCTGGGTTGGTTTCATTCTCAGGTAGGCTTTCACTCTATGTTGGCTGCTGACAGCCTCATGGTTCAGTAGGCACTACAGAAAGATTCTTCTGGGAAAAGTTCAGGATTTCACCTCACTGGACAAACTCAGGGTGTGTGCCCATTCTTGAATGAATCACACTGGGCAGGACAATGGAATATGCCAACTGGCTATGTCTGGGCTCTTTGCCCACCTTAGACTAGAAGCTGAAGTTTAACTTACCTGAAGCCTCTAGATAGGGTGTAAAGAAGAGGTGGTTTCTTCAAAAGAAAATTAGGCTGCTGGCACCAGACCAGTAGTCTTGGATATGGAAAAAAACAAGGCAACAGATGTGCATTGCAGGGCCTAAATTATGGACCATGAAGAACAGGCAGGATTGAGATGAGCAAAGATGGAACAAAACAACAATACTAGGCTCAATATGGAAAAGGGTATAAGGTTCCAATGCTAAGATTGAGTTAAGCAGTGCATGCATGAATGATAAGGCATCATAGATCAGACCAGGAAGGTAGGTTAAAGCCAGGTGTCAATGAGCACTGAGGGACAGAGGAATGTATATTTGGTTTGGTAGAAATGTGGAGGTTATTGCAGTTTTCTATGTATATGTGACAAACCACACCAAAATGGAATGAGTTGCTTAAAGCAGTGACATTTATTTTGCTCACTAATCTGCAGTTTGGTCAGGACTTTTTGAACAAGTCATTTCAGCTCCAGTGGTGTCAACAGGGATACATCAAAGACTGGGAACTGGAATCATCCAAAAGTTTGTTCACTCACATGTCTGGTACTAGGTGCTAGCCATTGGCTGGACTTTGGCTGGGACTAGGGCTGGGACAGGTGGCCTCTCTATGGTTGCTTGGCTTCCTCATGTCATGATGTCTGGGTTCCAGGAGTGAGTGTCTCAAGGTACCTGGTGTGGCCTGTATCACCTTTTAGTCCCAGGGTATTTGTTTTTGCTACTGTACTACAGTTCTGACTTGTACTGACTACTGTGGTCCCTCTAACTTGTAGTTGGCCTAAACTCTCTGAAGGTCCAAGGACAAGAGATATTTTTACCTGAGAGGACAAGTACTGAACTCAAAAACTAATGAAGAGAAGTTTTATAATGCTTTAAGGAAGAATAGTACAGGATATTTGTGAATAAGATGTTATGATTTGATAATAGATAAAAATACAAGAATGTGTTAAATGACACCTGATCTGATTTTAAGTGCAATATATAGGAAGTTAAAATATGATTGTAAAAATTGAGATCCTTACTACACACACACACACTAGTGATTGACTCTTTTTTCTGCTTCCTTCTCCCATTTTTAAGGACCCTTGTGATTACCCTGGAACCAGCCTGATAATTTTCCCATATCAAGATCCATAACAATCATATCTGCAAAGTCCCTTTTGCCATGAAAGATAACACATTCACAGTATCTGGGGATTAGGCTGTTATATCTTTGGGGCAAACATTATTTTGCCTACCGTACTTAGTTCTATGCTTATAGAGAAATGCAAAATTCTTGGTAATTGCTACGGACTGAATTGTCACCTAAATTCATATGTTGAAGCCCTAACCCCCAATGTGGTAGTATTTGGAGAAGGGGTCTTTGGGAGATAATTAAGTTTAAATCAGGTTATGAGCATGGGCCCCTCATGATGGGATTAGAGCCCTTATGAGAAGAGGCACCAAAGAGACTCCCTACCCTCCAACACACCCCTTCTCTCTTTCTTTCTTAATCCCTGCCATGCAAGGACACAGCAAGAAGGCAGCCATCTACAAGGTAGGAAGAAGGCCCTCACCAGAAACCAGCCATGCTGCACCTTGACCTTGGACTTAGGGTTTTCAGAACTATGAGAAAATCAATTTCCACAGTTTAAACTACCTAGCGTAATATATATTTAGTTATGGCAGCCAGAGCTGACTAAAACAGTAATTAAAACTAATGTTAAATAAAGAGTGATTGCCACATATTTAACTATCCCTAAGTCATTTTTTAATTCATAAAAATTTTCCTGAAAATTTTCTACCCAAATTGGAGAGTCAACGAAAATAGTTCCAGATCATGATCACCTGCAACAATTTTTGTTGAACTCTAAGAACATTGCTCATTTATTAAATAATTGTAAGTAATTTTGAATTTCAGAGAAATCCACCACCAAGTTAATTAAAATATCGACTACCCAAGAATATACAATGGGGAAAGGACAGTTTCTTCAATAAATGGTTTTGGGAAAACTAGACTGCCATATGAAAAGAATAACACTGGATCACTGTCTTATACCATACACATAAAATAACTCAAAATGGATAATAGACTTGAACAGAAGAGCTGAAACCATGAAACTCCTGTAAGAAAAGACACAGGCTATAAGCTCTTTGACACTGGTCTTAGCAATGATTTTTTGGATCTGACTCCAAAAGCAAAGGAATGATAGCAAAAACAAACAAGTGTGACAACATCAAACTAAAAAGCTTCTTGCACAGTAAAAGAAACCATCAACAAAATGAAAAGGCAACCTACTAAATGGAAGAAAAGCAGGAGGCAAGATGGCCGAGTAAGAAGGACATTAGCTCACCTCTTCTTATGAAAACACCAAAATCACAACTAACTACTGAACAACCATTTACAAAGAAATGTTGGAACCTACCAGAAAAGATATCCTACATCCAAACACAAAGAAGAAGCCACAATGAGATGGTAGGAAAGGAGCAATCACGATACTAGAACTCATTAATGTATCCAGTAAAGTTACAGGATACTAAATTAATACACAGAAATCTGCTGCTTTTCTATACACTAACAATGAAAAATCAGAAAGAGAAATTAAAGAAACAATCCCATTTACCATCGCACCAAAAAAAATAAATAAAATACCTAAGGAGGCAAAATTCCTGTATACCAAAAACTACAGAATACTGATGAAAGAAATCGAAGATGACACAAACAGATGGAAAGTTATACTATGTTCTTGGATTGGAAGAATCAGTATTGTCATAATGACTATACTACCCAAGGTAACCTACAGATTCAATGCAATTCCTATCAAATTACCAATGGAATCTTTCACAGAACAAAAACAAAAATTTTTTTAATTTGTATGGAGACATGAAAGACCCCGAATAGCCAAAGCAATCTTGAGAAAGAAAAATAGAGGTGGAGGAATCAGGCTCCCTGACTTCAGGGTATACTACAAAGCTATAGTCATCAAAACAGTATGGTAGTGGCACAAAAAACAGAAACATAGCTCAATGGAACAAGACAGAAAGCCCAGAAATAAACCCACGCACCCATGGACAATTAATCTATGACAAAGGAGACAAGAATATACAATAGAGAAAAGACAGTCTCTTTGATAAATGAGAAAACTGGACATCTACATGTAAAAGAATGAAATTGGAACACTCTCTAACAGCATACACAAAAATAAACTCAAAATGGATTAAAGACCTAAATGTAAGATCTGATACTATAAAACTCTTAGAGGAAAACATAGGCAGAATACTCTTTGACATAAATTGCAGCAATATCTTTTTTGATTCATCTCCTAGAGCAATGAAAATAAAGACAAAAATAAACAAATGGGACCTAATTAAGCTCAAAAGCTTTTGCCCAGCAAAGAAAATCATAAACAAAATGAGAAGACAACCCACAGAATGGGAGAAAATATTTGCAAACGATGTGACCAACAAGGGATTAATCTCCAAAATATACAAACAGCTCATGCACCTCAATATCAAAAAAGCAAACAACCCAATCAAAAAATGGGTAGGGGCTTCCCTGGTGGTGTAGTGGTTGAGAGTCTGCCTGCCGATGTAGAGGACACAGGTTCATGCCCCAGTCCGGGAAGATCCCACATGCCGCGGAGCAGCTGGGCCCATGAGCTACGGCCACTGAACCTGCACGTCCGGAGCCTGTGCTCTGCAACGGGAGAGGCCACAACAGTGAGAGGCCCGCGTGCCGCAAAAAAAAAAAAAAAATTGGGTAGAAGACCTAAATAGACATTTCTCCAAAGAAGACATACAGACGGTCAGGAGGCACATGAAAAGATGCTCAACATCGCTAATTATTAGAGAAATCCACATCTAAACTACAATGAGATGTCACCTCACAACCGTCAGAATGGCCATCATCAAAAAGTCTACAAACAATAAATGCTGGAGAGGGTGTGGAGAAAAGGGAACCCTCCTACACTGTTCACGGGAATGTAAATTGGTACAGCCACTTTGGAGAACATTGTGGAGTTTCCTTAAACAACTAAAAATAGAGCTACCATATAATCCAGCAATCCCACTCCTGGGCATATATCTGGAGAAAACCATGTTTCGAAAGGAAACATGCACCCCATTGTTCACTGCAGCACTCTTTACAATAGCCAAGATATGGAAACAACCTAAATGTCTACTGACAGATGAATGGATAAAGATGTGGTACATATATACAATGGAATATTACCCAGCCATTAAAAAGATTGAAATAATGTCATTTGCAGCAACATGGATGGACCCAGAGATCATCATACTAAGTGAAGTAAGTCAGAGAAAGAGAGATATATGATATGCAGAGTCTTAAAAAAAAAGGATACAAATGAACTTATTTACAAAGCAGAAACAGACTCACAGACTCTGAAAACAAACTTACGGTTACCAAAGGGGAAAGGTGCTGGGGAAGGATGAATTGGAAGTTTGGGATTAACATATACACACTATTACATTTAAAATAGATACCCAACAAGGACCTACTGTATAGCACAGGGAACTGCTCAATATTCTGTAACAACCAAAATGGGAAAAGAATTTGAAAAAGAATAGATGCATGTATATGTAAATAAATGAATAAATAAGAGAAAATATTTTCAAATCATATATCTGGTAAGGGGTTAATATCCAAAATACATGAAGAACTCTAACAACTCAATAGCAAAAAAATGTCTTAAAAAATCACAGTCCAATTAAAAAATGGGTAGAGGACCTGAATAGACATTTTTCCCAAGAAGACATACAGATGGCCAATGGGTAAAAATGTGTTCGGCATCATTAATCATCAAGGAAATACAAATAAAAGCCCCAATAAGATACTACCTCACACCTGTTATAATGGCTATTATCAAAAGGACAACAAATAACAAGTGCTGGTGAGGATGAGGAGAAAAAGGAACCCTCATGCACTGCTGGCGGGAATGTAAATCAGTGCAGCCATAGAACTACCATATTATCCAGCAATTTCACACCTGAGTATTTATCTGAAGGAAACAAAAACACTAACTCAAAAAGATAACTGTACCCCATGTTCACTGCAGCACTGTTTACAATAGCCAAGACATGGAAACATCCTAAGTGTCCATCAATGGATGAATGGATAAAGGAAATGTGGTACACACACACACAAACACACACAAACACACACACACAGGATGGAATCTTATTCAGTAAAAAAATAAGAATTATCCTGCCATTTGTGACAACATAGAAGAAACTAGAGGACATTACGCTAAGTTAAATTAGTCAGATAGAGAAAGACAAATACTGTATGGTGTCACGTATATGTGGAACCTAAAAAACAAAAACAAAACTCATGCCTTCATACATACAGAGAATGTATCGGTGGTGCCAGAGGTGGGATGTGCAAGGTGGGTGAAGTCGGTGAAGGGGGTCAAAAGATACAAACTTTTAGTTATAAAAAGATAAAAAGTCCTGAAAATGTAATGTACAGCATGGTGACTATAGATTATAATACTATATTATATATTTGAAACTTACTAAGAGAGTACATCTTAAAAGTTCTCATAAAAAGAAAAAAATTGTATCTCTATGTGGTGACAGATGTTAACTAAACTTATTGTGGTGATCATTTTGCAGTATATACATATAGTGAATCATTGTTGCACCTGAAAGCAATGTAATGTTAAAAGTCAATTATATCACAATAAAAATATAAAATAATAAAATGAAATATAGATTCCCTGGAAAATTGTTCTAAATTTGATTCTGATTCCATGTTAAAAACATCTAGGGCTTCCCTGGTGGTGCAGTGGTTGAGAGTCCGCCTGCCGATGCAGGGGACACGGATTCGTGCCCGGTCCGGGAAGATCCCACATGCCGCGGAGCGGCTGGGCCCGTGGGCCATGGCCACTGAGCCTGCGTGTCCGGAGCCTGTGCCCCGCAATGGGAGAGGCCACAGCAGTGAGAGGTCTGCATACCACAAAAAAAAAAAAAATCTAGGGTGTTTCTAAAAATACCAATGCCTGTTTTCTGTCTCAAAGCATTTAAATCACATTTCTCTCCTTGGTGTTTTTCAAGTGGAGGTAATTTTGTCCCCCAAGGGGGACATCTGCAATATCTGCAGCTATGTTTGATTGTCACAATTGAGAAGGGATATGTTACTAGCATCTTGTAGGTAGAGGCCAGGGATGCGGCTAAAGATCTTACAATGCACACAACTACCACCAATAACAAGATTTTTCCAGCCCCAAATCTTAGTGGGGCTGAGTTGGGAGACTATGCCTTTGGTGTTCTGATGTGCAACCAGAATTGAGAACCACTATTCTGACTTTCATTCCTTCAATAGTTTGTCACTGCCTTAATAAAATACAACTTTAAACAAAGCTCTGTGACCAAAGCCAAGACGAAAAACAAAGAAAGGAAAAGTGGGGGACTTCCCTGGTGGTGCAGTGGTTAAGAATCCACCTGCCAGGGCTTCCCTGGTGGCGCAGTGGTTGAGAGCTTGCCTGCCGATGCAGGGGACATGGGTTCGTGCCCCGGTCCGGGAGGATTTCACGTGCTGTGGAGCGGCTGGGCCCGTGAGCCATGGCTGCTGGGCCTGTGCATCCGGAGCCTGTGCTCCACAATGGGAGAGGCCACAGCAGTGAGAGGCCCATGTACCGCAAAAAAAAAAAAAAAAAGAAAAGAAAAGAATCCACCTGCCGGGCTTCCCTGGTGGCGCAGTGGTTGAGAGTCCGCCTGCCGATGCAGGGGACACGGGTTCGTGCCCCGGTCCGGGAGGATCCCACATGCCGTGGAGCGGCTGGGCCCGTGAGCCATGGCTGCTGAGCCTGCGCGTCCGGAGCCTGTGCTCCACAACGGGAGAGGCCACAACAGTGAGAGGCCCACGTACCGCAAAAAAAAAAAAAAAAAAGAATCCACCTGCCAATGCAGGGGACATGGGTTCAAGCTTTGGTCCGGGAAGATCCCACATGCCACGGAGCAACTAGGCCCGTGCGCCACAACTACTGAGCCTGTGCTCTACAGTCCACAGGCCATCACAACTGAAGCCCATGCACCTAGAGCCCATGCTCTGCAACAAGAGAAGCCACTGCAATGAGAAGCCTGCGCACAGCAACGAAGATCCAACGTAGCCAAAAATAAATAAATAAAATAAATTTAAAAAAAAAAGAAAGGAAAAGTGGGATAATTTGATAAGAGATGTAAAAATTTAGAATTTTCATTCCTTTGAAGTTTTATAATTGGGCTTCATCAACCTCTTAACATTAAGCCTAAAAGGTTAACAATAACAGCTATCATCTATGGTTCTCTGTACCAAGTGATTTATATATGTGATATCATTTAATCTTTACAACAATCTTGTGAAATACATATTGTTACCTCCATTTTGTTAGCTGGGGATAATAGATGCTAATTAACTTCTCAAGGACATGCTGCCAGTAAGAAGGAAAGCTGAGCCTAAAACCTTCTTTGGTCTGAAACACTATAATACACTGAAACACAGCCTTTCTGTCTTTCTGTGGTTTGTAGGGTTCAATAGACCTGTTTTCTCAACAAAAGGCACACCTTGTGGCTATCAAATGGGAGGAAGAGAAATGAGTTGGCAGGAAAAGACAAGTTCTGACTCTTGTACCACTGGGCCTCCTAATGACTCATAAGCAATCAGGAAGTCTTTTAACCTCCTCCTTTTAACCTACACCCTAGCAGAAACAAAGTCGCATTGCTTAAGGCTTTGCCTTGTCATGTGGGGATTAAAAAACTGCTATTGAAGTTCATCCTGGAAATGCATATTGTTCTGATAATCTCTTCAAATTTAGGGAAAATACACGTGAAAGAAAAAGCATGACTGACAACTATGTTAAAAAATTCAATATCAAGTTTGATTTATGCTATGTGGTCTTTTTTTCTTGTTTAATTTCAATAGGTCTTTTTCTTACTTCTTTAATCTTCAACCTATTGACTGATTTTTCCATCTTGGGGGAAGGAGTTCCATTTAATCTTTTTTTCTCTCTCTTTCTTTTACCCTGATCTTCAATACGTGCAACATTCCAATCTGTCAAGACTCCTAAACCAGACTCGCATATTTCATACTAGAGTTAACTGTCCAGTCACCCGTTTCTTTGCTTCTTATCTTTTGCAGTTAAGCTTAAATTTCTGCAGCCATGCTGAAATGTGGCACTGTATCATACCCCAAGAAGTAGCATATTCTGACTTTATTTCATGATCGTTTAATATTTTTTCTTTACACTATTTCTCTGGCATCTTAGCATATGTGCTAAGGTATCCATGAAATGATAATAAAGGAGCATGTTTTATATGCAAAAATTTAATTTTACAAGGAAATCCCAAGATTCTCTCCATAATAGCAGGAAGTATGAAATCCTTCTAACCAGATTCTCTAGCAAAAGGTAACAGAGCTTCCCTGTCCATAAGCAAACCCGTGACTCGGTTTTATCGCAGGTGGAAAGTGGAGGAAATGAGGTGAGAAAACTATTTGAAGGGGGAAAAAATGGATCTAAAAGTAAATCCAGAGTCATACTCCAAATATCAAACTTGGAGAAAGAGCAGGGGTGGGGGGATGACAGACATCTGAGTTTTCTCCCCTTTCTATCCAATGCTGTCATCACCTATCTTGGCTTTGGTGAGTAATTGTAAAACCTCTTTATCATACTCTGAGACTTTCATTAAAGTTGATATATAAAAATAAGATACCTCAGAAACATCAAAAACCCATCCACAGGATTTCAGCTCCCACATCTACTGACAAGGGTTCTCACAATCCTTGCTCATTCAACATCTTTGAGGCATCTAGGGCACAGTGGGGTTGTCCTCCCCAAAAGCCCACCCTTTGCTTCTAGTCCCAGGCTTTGCTACAGAAGACCTTTCACATATACTAGGTGGCTGATGCCCATCATACGTAGCCTTTTTGAAACTTTGTTCCAAGCTAGCATCCTGCTCATCAGTCATGTTCTCCCCCCACTGACGGCAAGCTCACTGACCAACGTGCCTTTGCTCCCAAACCCTGTTCTTTGGACCCCCTCAGAGAGGCAGAAAAGCCAGAATTAGGCTCAAGGAGTAAATTCCATCAGAGCCTGTATTCATTTCCAAGGTGTGACATAACAAATATCACCAACTGGCTTAAACAACAAAAATTTCTTGTTTCACTGTTTCAGAGGCTAGAAATCCAAGAGCACAATGGCAGCAGGGCTATGCTCCCTCTGAAGGCTTGAGAGAAAGGTCTGTTCCAGGCTTCTCTCCCAGCTTCTGGTAGTTCCTTGGCTTGTGGCAACACAACTTGTCTCCACATGGCAGTCTCCCTGTGTGTGTGTTTCTCTGTCCAAATTTTCGCTTTCTATATGGACACCAGTCATATAGAGTTGGGGCCTAACCTACTCCACTGTGACCTCATCTTAACAAATCACATCTTCAATGACCTTATTTCCGAATTAATGTCACATTCTGAGACACTGGAGGTTAGGACTGCCACATATGAATTTTGGAGGACAAGTTACCCCCTAGCAGAACCTAAGAAGAGGAAACCCTCAATGCTATTCAACCCATTTCCCATAGATGGAAAGGCCAGCCCCTCCGCTTTCACACATAACATTGCAGAACCCCCCCCCCCAGTCCTCTGGCCCACGTCCTGTACTGTCCATTCCCCATACCACTTCCCACTCCCAGAACTCATCTCCCTATTTACCAGCCAACTGGTGCGACCAGGAGAAAATGTTCAGTATCACTTTAACTTAGCCTTAATATGTCATTTTATACCCTCCATTTCTGCACGTCTGCCTGTTAACTGATTCTTTTCAAGAAGAACTGTGTGCAATTTGAGCTTATTTCAGTTAAATTCAATTTACTTTCAACTGACTATTCAACAACACACTGTCTTTTTTAAAAATATTTTTTAAAAATTTTATTGAAATATGGTTGACTTACAATGTTGTGTTAGTTTCAGGTGTACAGCAAAGTGATTCAGTTATACACATACACACACACACATGCATGTATATTTTTAAAATTCTCTTCCATTATAGGTTATTACAAGATATTGAGTATAGTTCCCTGTGCTATACAGTAGGTCCTCGTTGGTTATCTATTATATATATAGTAGTGTGTATATTTTAATCCCAAACTCCTTATTTATCCTTCCCCCTCCTTCCCCTTTTAGTTGGCCTTTACAGTTTAAGTTCCTTTTCAAAGCTTCGGACGGTAAAAGGTTTCTCAGCCAGATCATGATTCAGATTTACCCTTACCAGCTCCCTCACACTGGGTTTCTATTCTCAGCACAGGTTACTCATTGCCCCTTTCCTGTCATGTTCCTTCTGCTTTCTTATTTCTCTCCACTATTCTGATGCTAGGGTTCTTTGAGACTTTATAAGCCAAAATCACTTCAACCTCTGTGGTTGACATAATTACACACCCCAAGAACTCAATTTAAGTCTTCCAAGGTTCTCATAACAAACGAAATCTAACAAACACAACAATTCACTCTATTCTCCCTCTCTTCAGTCATTTTATAGGAAAGTCTCAACTTTCCTGAAAAGATCTCAGATGATCCACTTGCTAATATTTCCCAATTAGGCTGTCATTATGCCCAAGTCCTCCCCCAATGCAGTTAACATGCATTTTTGTGTTAGGTGTCTTAGCCTTGTGCTGATTTCATAAGCTATTGTTAAAGTGAATGTTTCAGAGCCTGAAATTCAGAATGCACATCATAATATATGGAGGAGGGATTTACAGATGTCTTTATAACCTTTTTCTTTTCTTCCATAGTATTCAGATTCAAATTAGGTCTTCTGTTGAAATTGTTATTCCAGACCAATCCATATGTTCTGGCATAGCACGGTGTATTAAAAATCCATGTTTTCCACTGTGTCCTGCATTTATGCTCCAGACTTTGATGAAAGATAACCATGAGCAGCATTTGAAAACAAAACTTTCTTGTAAGAATATATTTTATTACTCAATCAACTTAGTGAGGGTCTCAGTGAAAACAACATCTCGTGAGTAGATAACCATATGGTAGTAAAAAGGAGCCTGAAATAAAATACTAGAACCTGAATTGATGATAGATATATATAATGCACATCTGCAAATATTTTAAATTTGTGTAAAATTTTATTGTACTTATGTCCAAAGCCGGGGCAAGAGATAAAGGAGGTTATAAGGAAAGCAGGGAATTGTTGTATACAGTACCAATGAAAGTTAAAATGTTGCAATATAATTCTCAGATTTATAACATCCCAGAACTATAAACACCTGGACAAGGTGGTTATTAGTTGCTAATCTAATCAAGAGTGAGTTTAGAAAAGTAATGGACAAAAGACAGAGTTCTGTTGACCTTGGAGTGACTGGGAGCTTTGCAAGACAGGTTGTATAGACTAAGCTTTGGAGACTTGGTCATGGTTACTAAAAAGAAACAAAGTTAAGTAGAGTTTGAGAGGAATATGTTGATAAAGACACTGACATCAGCTTTCTACCTGGTCTCTCTTGTTAGAAAGGAAAAAATTATTTAAGAGCCAGGGCTAAATAGGTCTCCAGCTACTGAAGACCTAGCCCCCCTAGACTGTTCTCAATCCTGGCTATGCATTAGAATCTCACAGAGAGTTTTTTTGTTTTGTTTTGTTTTTAAATACCAATGCTCTTCCCACCACCAAGATTGCAATGTAATTGATCTGTTTGGGGCTCAGGAATCAGTAGGTTTAAAGGCTCCCCAGGTGGCTCCAAAGGGGAAACACTCTTGTATGCTAACATTTTCCAAATGAACCATGCACACTAACGGTTCTATAGGATCCTCTGTAAAGAAATGGCTTGTGTCCAATACATTTAGGAAGCCCCTCATGGCTCATGAACTCATGGTATCTCACAAAGCACATGAGCCTTCAAAATGCTCTGAGACATCCTGAAGAAAAGACATCACCTTCCCTTTGTTGGTGTGTGATGATCATCCCTAGCAACATCACATTGGAAAAGCTCCCTTGAGCCTAGGATTTCCAACTGTTATTGTTTACTTACCAGTTTCCTCCACCCTCTATTTCCTCAGAGGTCATCCTGAGTAACTTTTGAGATAATGCGATTTTCATATACCTGGGTGTATATGGTCTTATAATAATGGTTATCTAACAGGACTATATAAGACATACTATATCTCTGGGGGGAATCAGAAAGCCCAAACTTTGCCATATGTGCCTTTTAGAGACACAGCTGGCCCAATACTAGGATTGGAGAAGACAAGAGTGAGCAGGCTCTCATGGCCCCAGTGCTGCTGCTTTCAGGGTCCTTTTCCTCAATTACCAAATACTTGGGAAGCAGGAGCAGAAGGTTCACATGTCAAGAAATGGACACTGGAGTAAAAATACCTAAAGTCAATGTCATTTGCTGTTCTTATTAATTAAGTGACCTTGGGCAAATTATCAAACTTATTTGCGTCTCAGTTTAGTCTTCTGTTAAAATGAGCATACCAAAATAAAACTCCAAGGGCTGTTAGTAAGATAAAATGAAGCACAATAATGCATTTAAAATCTCTATAATCCAGATACCTGTCAAAGAAGCTAAAGTTGAATTTACTGTGCTACATATTGATCAAAATTTCATGTGAGTGATCTATTATTTATGGAAAATCATCTAAAGGTTATTCAGTCAATCCATTCTCTGTCCAATCTCCTAAAAATCTAAAATCTGCTCCCACATTAAGCTAGATTATCAGAGAGCTCTGGGCCTGCTTGCATCATAGTGGCCTTGCCCAGGTATATTTGTTTCCTGAATTACACTTTAATATAGCCCCATCAGCTCACATCAGGAAACACTGTGAGAGCCCTACAGAAACCTCACAGCAACTTTTCTTTAAGGATGCTACTGAGAATTCTGCTTGGTATTTTGCAAAGTGTCCTCTTTAAGGGGACCCAGAGGAGAAATCTTTCTTAGTGGCAGGAAAAGCTTTGCTTTTTCTGAGCAATTGGTTTGTTTTACTTTTACAGACATTGTAAGACATGGAGCCAACAGCCTTTAGTGCTGTCTACCGGAAAGCTTAGAGTGAGTGTGTGTTCCATTTCTCGTGAACGTGAAAAACACATACATGAACTACAGCTCACTAATATTCATTACCTCATTAAATCTTTCCTATTTTAAATGTATTGTATCTTAATTTTTTTAACAGTTCTTAAAACATTTTTTAAAGTAAGATGAGAAAGATAAATGACTAGATATATAAAATGCATGCAGGTACCTAAAACAGTGCTTTGCTTCTATACATGTTCCCTCATACTCGTCTGAGTTTGGAAGAATTGCACCCGGCTTAATGGCAGGCAGGAATCACCAACAGTTGCCAACTCTGACATCACCCCCTTTCCAGCAGACTTCTTAGAGTAAGAAATCTCAGAGACCCTTGATTACTTTCAGGCGACTCCAAGTACCCGTATGTTGGTAAAATCAAGGACAAATCCCAGAGCTCCAGGAGCTTCCAGTAACAATTATTGTGTGTTCTGATGACTAAATTTATAGGGCTACCATATGATACTGCTATCCCACTCCTGGGCATATATCCAGAGAAAACCATAATTCTAAAAGATACATGCGCCCCAGTGTTCATAGCAGCACTATTTACTACAGCCAAAACGTGGAAACAAACTAAATGTCCATCAACAGATGAATGGATAAAGAAGATGTGAGACATATATATATATATATATACACACACACACACACACACAGATATAGATATATATATATACATACACAATGGAATATTACTCAGCCATAAAAAAGATATAATGAATGAAATAATGCCATTTGCAGCAACACAGATGGACCTAGAGATAATCATATGAAATGAAGTCAGACAAAGACAAATATCATGGTATCACTTATATATGGAATCTAAAAAAAATGATACAAATGAACAACAGAAATAGACTCATAGACATAGAAAACAAACTTATGGTTACCAAAGGGGAAACAGGTGGGGAAGGATAAATTAGGAGTTTAGGATTAACATATACACATTACTATATATAAAACACATAACCAATAAAGACCTACAGTGTAGCACAGGGAACTATACTCGATATTCTGTAATAACCTATAAGGAATAAGAAACTTAAAAAAAAAAGATATATACATATGTATAACTGAAAAAAAAAGAAATCCTAAAAAGAAAAAAATCAATGCAGCCAGCCAGTAAGCGAATAAATAAATAAATAATAAAAAAATTCCTTTTGAAATTACTTGACTCACTCAACTTATATTTAGAGTAGCTATAATTTGAAAGGAAAAGTTATAAAGATTATAAGTGGCAATAAAGATTCAATTAATTATAAAAAATAAAAAGCAAATTACATCAGATAACTCCTTAATGATTCACTGTCAAATTATTTGGGGTCCATAAACTAGCCACCTTTTTTTTCTTCTTCCAAAATATGACCTCCACTTTGCAAGCCAGCTAGATGTTGCCATACCAGATACCACAGGCCATCTGTCTCCTGCAAGTGTCAATCTAGATACATATATTTTCAACAACTAATTTAGCCTCTCATACACAAAGGATGGTATTTTCTTCTTTATATCAAACACATATGATTTCTCATTGTGTGACAATAACAGAATTAATCTGGGTCCTACAGACTCACTCTAAGACAGTTAAAAACTTCTTTTATTGTCCATGTGAGTCTTCCATTTACAAGTAGCAATGACTTTTTTTCAATTTTTAAACAACATTATCAAAAGCATCATTAACAGCTGTATGCAGAATCAGTACATACTTGGGTTTGATGTCCTAGCAAAATCTGATCAGTATCAAATTGCATTTTATCAAACTCATATGGAATTTTTAGGCCTTTGAGTTTCTTTAAATACTTCAGAAATAATCCCCTGAGGGACTGGTAGAAGGCTGACTACTAACCACAGACTTCCTGGTATGCAATGAAGTTCAGGAAGGGCAACACCATTGTTTTTTTCCAACCTTCTCATCCCTGGATAAACAATCTCACAGTTCTGAAGCAACAAATTGCCCAGGGCACTAAGTTCATGACAGGGTTATTCTGGAGTCTGAGGACATACTCTGGGAAGAAATGTTTGACTCTGACTCAGAATCAAATACTGGGCCATAGTAGTCTAATGAGACAGACCTCCTTCAGTCACTTTGGAATAAGGTCATAACCAGTCTCCCTGTCAACAAAGCAAGTTGACAGATCTGTAAGTGTTCAGTATAAAATGAGACACAATTTGACATGTGAATTTCTGACTTCTATTTCCAAAGAGTCTAGGACCCAGTGGTGTACTGATAAATAGCTAACATCTGGTTCTCTGGAAGATTTTTTTAAAAGCAAGCTCTGGTGTACATCATTTGCCTATTTCAGTGGTATAAATACTTCTACCACGATTTATTTCAAGTTACCTATTGATCTCTGAATGAGGAGTTGGGAAGAGATTGCACAGTCAGCTCTCACCAGCCAGTGCCAGCTCCAGCCACCACTGCTGGTTAAACATGTGAGAACAGAGAACTTGTGTTCATTTTGCTTAGCAGACCATCTCTTTTTACCTTTTCTTGTATGCAGACTATAAGCTGTCTTTCTCCACCTGCTTCTTCCTGCCTCAGATAATCAATCAAATGTTTACCCTCTACAAGGGTGCTTCTGCTGGTCCACAGTGAATTCTTAGGTCATCCTCTGCTTGTCAAGACTCTCCCCTACTTTGGGGTTATTGTTAGGTAGTTTTATATCCTAGACACAATTCCTGGATCCTATAGGCACTAACCGTGATGCCTATAGGAAGGATGGGGGTGGGGAGGATATCCCTATCATCCAGAGTGGTGGGTAGAGGCACATCACCCCCATGAGAAGTTGGGAAGCCACTGAGTCCCATTCTCCAGGTGTTGTCAATCCTTATCTCTCCGTCTTTATCTACCCCCTTCCCCTTTTTAATGGATGGGCGTTCAGGGAGGAGCAAGGATCATGCCTTTCTTGAGCTACTACCATTTTTTCTTACTCTACAAATTTCTCAATTTAGCTCTTTTTCTTGACCTCAATCAATAATAAATTCTAATATTTTGTTCCCCTAATAGCCACTCAGTGCTGTCTCGTTGCATTTACTAATACAGGTAAAGATATTTCAGGGGCTTCCCTGGTGGCGCAGTGGTTGAGAGTCCGCCTGCTGATGCAGGGGACACGGGTTCGTGCCCCGGTCCGGGAAGATCCCATGTGCCGCGGAGCAGCTGGGCCCGTGAGCCATGGCCGCTGGGCCTGTGGTTCCGGAGCCTGTGCTCCGCAACGGGAGAGGCCACAGCAGTGAGAGGCCCGCATACCACAAAAAAAAAAAAAAAAAAAAAAAAAAAGGTATTTCAGAAGAAATTTTATCAGACAATTTTAAGAGGATACTCCATCAGTGTATGTGTGTATACTGTATGTATTCGTGTATTTGCTTTTGTATTTTGTATTCTGTATCGTATTTGTATATATTGTATTTGTAATTTGTATTGTATGTATATGTATTTGTTTATTTGTATGTTGTATGTATACTATTGTATACTGTGTATACACTGTATGTATATAATGTATGTGTATACAATATACATACTCCTAAAACCACACCAGCACTAAAAACTCAAGTTTGAAAATGGGGTATATGGTACCATTTCAAAAATGACTTGATGAACAAAGGCCACAGGTTTCTTTCTCTCAAATTCCTGAGGTCCTCATGCCTTCTAAGCAGATATTTGTATGTGTACTTTGAGGACCTTGCCAGAGGCCACAAAAGTCAGTAGAGATGCATTAACTAGTTGGTCCAGTAGCATCAGCAATTCTTTCTCATTGTCCCTTCCCTTTAATTTCTTATCAGATTCTTAACTTGAAGACTAGACTTCCTTCCAGGGGCTCTTCATGGCTGCCCTCCCTCACATTCAGCTCTCTGTAATATGTTGAATTCTCAGATTCAGAAACATTCCCATTCTGTACATGTCCCTAGTTGATTCTACTACAGGTCATTTTTTTTTTCTTTCCCTAGCAGCAGCATCTCTATAACCCCCTGAAATAACCCTGAGGTTTCATATCCAGAAACTTTAACTACAACCTGGTCCCAATGCTTTCTCCAAGCTATCAACACAAGGACCTGAAGTGAGCAGGAAGATGGTTTGGATCCTCCCTACAAATCTTCCATATTCAGTTTCCATCTCCAGAAGTTATCCAAATTTCTAATGTCCCTTGGGTTAAAGGCAAATAACCAAATAATGCATCACCCAAATTGGGACACTTTTTAAAATGAAATACAACCCTGGAAATAAATAACTGACTTAAAACAGGTATAAATTGAGACCATCCTAGGATACACATGGTCTCCCTAATTGTAATTTTCTTGCCATAGGCTACCTTCACTTAAGATCTTGTGCAGAAAATTCCTGCTGGAATCAGCTTAATGGATTCACACAGTAAAGGAGAATCCTGGCTTTCTGACTGAAACTTCTATTTTTGAACTTTATGCTTCCTCAGGGACTCTAATACTACAATCCTTCTGTCTCCACACAATTCCTCTTTTGTTGACTGTTCATGGCCAGGGAGAAGAGCCTTGGATTCCAGGCATGCCATCTGCCTCTCCCTTTTCTATGTCTCTGTCCTCCCCCAGAGTGCCAGTTGCATCCCGGAAATATGCTGCCACAGCACAGAAACATCAGTAACTATAGTCTGGGTTCCACTGTAGAAGAGTCAGGAACTGTAGTCCTTTCTAGAAGAGGCAGTGGAAGAACAGAGTTTATAATTACTGAGATGAAAAAGACTATAAGAGGAGCATTTTTGTTAACAAAGATCTGGAGTTTAGTTTAAGAAATGTTAGGAGATGACTGACGTAAGGATAAGTCTAGGCTTAGAGATGTAAGTTTGTCACCTACATATAGAAGATTTTTAAAGTCATAAAAATATAGGACAGTATGCAAGGCTTGTTCAGCATGAAAAAAATCAATGTAATTCATCACAACAACTAAGGAATAATATGATCATGTAGATAGATGCAGAAAAAGCATTTGACAAAATCCAACATTTATGATAAAAACTCTCAGTAAACTAGTAATAGAGGGGAAATTCCTCAACTTGATAAAGAACATCTACCAAAAAGAAACAAACAAACAAAAAACAAAACCCACAGCTAACATCATACTTAATGATGTGACAAACTATATACTTTTCCCCTAAGTTTGGAAAAAAGCAAAGATGCCCCTTCTCACCACTCCTATTTATTGTACCGTAAGTCACAGCTATTGCAATAAGACAAGAAAAAGGAATAAAAGATATACAGATTGGGAAGGAAGAAATAAAACTGTCTTTATTCACAGATGACATGACTGGCTGTGAGGAAATCCCAAAGAATCAACAACAGCACAAAAGCACCAAGTGAAATTAATAAATAATTACAGCAAAATTGCAGGATACTAGGCTAACCCACCAAAGTACATTATATGCGTGTGTATGTATGTATGTGTGTGTGTGTGTGTATATATATATATGGCTTTCCTATGTATCAAGAATGAACAACTAGAATTTGAAATTAAGAACAATAGCACTTATACTAGCACCAAAAAATGAAATAGGTATAAATCTAACAAAATATACACAGGATCTATGTAAAGAAAAGCATAAAACTCTGATGAAAGATATCAAAGAAGAACTAATTAAATGAAGAGATATTCCATGTTCACATATAGAAAGACTCAATATTGTTAAGATGTCAATCCTCTCCAAATTAATCTATAGATTCAATGTAATCCTAATCAAAATCCCAGAAAGTTATTTTGTGGATGTCAACAAACTGATTTTAAAGTTTATATGGAAATGAAAAAAGACCCAGTATACCCAACATAATATGAAAGAAAAAGAACAAAATTCAGTGGACTGATGCTACCCAACTCAAGGGGATCAGATCAAGATGGTGGAAGAGTAGGACATGGAGCTCACTTTCCCCACAAATACATCTAACACGTGGAATAATTCTCACAGGACATCTACTGAACGTTGGCAGAAGACTGCAGAATTCCAAAGGGACTAGAAAATCTGGGTAGGACAAAAGAAAAAAACAAGAGAGAAAGGAATTGGGATGGGACCTGCACCCCTGGGAGGGAGCTGTGAAAGAGGAAAGATTTCCACACACAGGGAAGTCCCCTCACTGGCAAGAAGATCAGCCAGGACAGAGGGGGAGTTTCGGAGCCTCAGAGGAGAGTACAGCAACCAGTTTGTGGAGGGAAATGTGGAGAGAGAACTGCACAGAAGGTAGGTGCCACTGCCTGGCACTCTCCAGGCTGAGATGCTCCTCCACTGGAGCAGGCTAGGGCTGGGTGCTGAGGTTTGGGCTTCAGAGGTCAGAACCGGGGAGAGGACTGGATTGGCTGCATGGAGACAGCCTGAGGGGGCTAGGTGTGCTGCACCACAACCTAAGGAGTATGGGAGCAGGCCTGGGCCCACTAGAGAGGAAGGGCACCTCTGTTGGGGGCCCACAAGGAGAGGGGCGGGACTGCCATAGGAGCTTCCTTGTCCACGCATGTACTCTCAGGTATCAGGGCACCACCTACATGAACTCTGGGGCCGGGCTCAAGCCGCCACTGCCATCTCAGACTCCAGAGTTGGGCACGGACCACTGCCCCGCTGAGGGTCCCGCCACTGGCCACAAACTGCTGCCCCCACCTTCCTGGGAGTGTGTGCAGGCCACGTACCTGTACACCCCCTACCAAGGGGATAACAGCCAGCACATGCTAAGGAAAGAGACGGCAAACATCCAAACCAAAAACAGCGCTGATGCCAAAAAATTATTAAACCAACACAAGATATGCAGGGACATTCCCGCATATAAATAACCCTCCAAAGCTACAGTAGATAACTGTTTCTCTGAAACTCACAGAGCAAGAGAAATACAAGCAAAATGAAAAAGCAGAGGAACCACTCCCAGTTAAAAGACCAAGAGAATTCCCCTGAAGGAATAAACAATGAAACAGACCTCTTCAGTCTAATAGATACCGAGTTCAAAAAGAAGGTAATGCAAATACTCAAGGAATTAAGGAAGGTTATCAACAGAAATGCAGATTACTATAAAAAGGAACCAGAAATTATAAGGATGAGCCAAGAAAAATTAGAAAATTCATTTGCCGAGATGAAAGCTGAGCTAAAAGCAATGAATAGCAGAATGAATGCTGCAGAAGAAAGAATAAGTGGTCTCGAAGATAGAATAATGGAAATCACCCAATCAAAAGAGCAGACAGAAAACCAAATTAAAAAAAAAAAGAAAGCAATATAAGAGACCTATGGGATAGTATAAAGCATGACAATCTATGCATAATAAGGATTCCAGAAGGAGAAGAAAAAGGGGATTGAAAATGTATTTGAAGAAATTATGGCTGAAAACTTCCCAACTTAAAGAAGGAAACAGACATCCAGATACAGGAAGCACAGTATTCCAGTAATCTAGAATACTCTACCCAGCAAGATTATCATTTAGAAGGAGAAATCAAGAATTTCTCAGATGAGCAAAAACTAAAAGAATACAGCAGTACTAAATCTATCCTAAAAGAAATATTGAAAAATCTTCTCTAAATAGAGCAGAAGCAAGAAGATACAGGAAGGAGGAAATCACAATTGGAAAGTAAATCATTTAAATTAGCCAGTATAGAGATCAAAAAAAAATCTTTTTGTGAAAGTGATGATAAAAAAAAAGGAACAGCAAAAAGATAAACATGAAGATGTAAGAAAGGACATCAAGGGACTTCCCTGGCACAGTGTTAAGACTCCATGCTTCCACTTCAGGGGCATGGATTCAATCCCTGGTCAGGGAAATAAGATCCTGCAAGCTGCATGGTGTAGCCAAAAGAAAAGGACATCAAAATCATAAAACGTGGTGGGGGTGGGGAGAGTAAGAAATTGTAGATTCCTTTTTTTTTTTTTTAGAATGTGTTTGAGCCTGTATGACTGTCTAAAGCAAGCAGATATAAGAAGGGGTTAACATACTTGAAAAACAGGGCAACCACAAATCAAAAACATACAATAGATTCATAAAAACCAAAAAGAAGAGAACACAAGCATAAAATAAAAAGAAATCATCAAACCACAAAAAGAAAAACAGAAAAAGAAAGGAACAAAGAAGAAACACAGAATGGAATACAAGGTTTCAAATGGCAATAAATACGTATATATCAATAATTACCTTAAGTATCAATGGACTGAGTGTTCCAATCAAAAGATACACAGTGGCAGATTGGATAAAAAAATAAGAGCCTACAATATGCTGCCTACAAGAAATCCACCTTAGGGCAAAGGACACACATAGATTCAAAGTGAGGGGATGGAAAAAGATATTTCATGCAAACAGAAATGACAAGAAAGCAGGAGTTTCAGTACTCTTATCAGACAAAATAGACTTTAAAACAAAGGCAATGAAGAAAGATAAAGAAGGACACTATATAATGGTAAAAGGATCAATACAAGAAGAGGATTTTACACTCATCAACATATATGCACCTAATATAGGAGCACCCACATATATAAAACAAATAATAAAAGACATAAAGGGAGAAATTGATTGGAATACAATATTAGTAGGAGACTCTAACACCCCACTCACATCAATGGACCAATCCTCCTGACAGAAAATCAATAAGGCAACAGAGATCTTAAATGATATGATAGAACAGTTAGACTTAATTGATATTTTCAGGACATTACATCCAAAAAAACCAGAATACACATTCTTTTCAAGTGCACATGGAACATTCTCTAGGACTGACCACATACTAGGTCACAAAACTAACCTCAACAAATTTAAGAGTATAGAAATTATTTCAAGCATCTTCTCTGACCACAACAGCATGAAACTAGAAATCAACCACAGGAAAAGAAATGAGAAAAAAACATTACATGGAGAATAAACATCATGCTACTAAAAAACCAATGGGTCAATGAGAAAACCAAAAAGAAAATTAAAAAATACCTTAAGACAAATGACAATGAAAACACAAACATACAAAATCTACAGGAGGCAGCAAAGGCAGTTCTTAGAGGGAAGTTCATAGTAATACACACCCTCCTCAAAAAAAAAAAAAAAAGAAAGAAAATCTCAAATGACCTAACATACCATCTAAAAGAATTAGAAAACAAAACCTGAAGTCAGCAGAAAGAAGAAAATAATAAAGTTCAGGGAGGAAATAAGTAAAATAGAGATTTTTTAAAAATAGAAAAAAATCAATAAAACCAAGAGCTGGTTCTTTGAAAGGGTAAACAAAATTGACAAACCTCTGGCCAGGTTACCCAAGAAGAAAATAGAGAGAACCCAAATAAACACAGTAAGAAATGAAAATGGAGAAATCTCAACCGATACTGCAGAAATACAAAAAAAAAAAAAAAACAGAGAGAATATGATGGACAATTCATGCCAACAAATTTGACAACCTAGAAGAAATGGACAACTTTCTAGAAACATACATCCCATCAAAACTGAATCAAGAAGAAATAGGTAATTTGAACAGACTGATCACTAGAAGTGAAATAGAATCTGTTTAAAAAAAAAAAATCCCTAAAAACAAAAGTCCAGAAGGAGATTGCTTCACAGGTGAATTCTACCAACCATACAAAGAAGAACTTACACCAATGTTCCTCAAACTCTTCCAAAAGGTTGAAGAGGAGGGAACACTCCCAAAGACATTCTATGAAGCCACCATCATCCTGATACCAAAACCAGACAAAGATACCACCAGAAAAGAAAATTACAGGCCAACATCACTGATGAATACATAAGCAAAAATTCTCAACAAAATGTTAGCAAACCGAATCCAATAGCACATAAAAAAAAATTATACACTGCAAACAAGTGGGATTCATCCTAAGTTCACAAGGATGGTGCAACATACACAAATCAATCAATGTAATACACCACATAAACAAAAGAAAAGTCAAAAAACATGTGATCATCTCAATAGATGCAGTAAAAAGTATTTGACAAAATTCAACATCCATTCATGATAAAAACTCTTACCAAAGTGGGTATTGAGGGAACATATCTCAACATAACAAAAGCCATTTTTGACAAACCACAGCCTATATAACATTCAATGGTGAAAAGCTGAAACCCTTCCTGATAAAATCTGGAACAAGACAAGGATGCCCACTTTCACCACTTCTATTCAACACAGTATTGGAAGTCCTAGCCACAGCAATCCAACAAGAAAAAGAAATAAAAGGTATCCAAATTGGAAGGGAAGAAGTAAAATTCTCACGATATGTAGATAACATTATACTATATATAGAACACCCTAAAGACTCCACACAAAAACTACTAGATCTAATAAATGAATTCATCAAAGTAGAATACAAGATTAACATTCAGAAATTGCTTGCATTTCTTTACACTAACAATGAAATATCAGAAAGGGAATGTAAAAAAAAAAATACCTTTCTAAAATACCTATGAATAAACCTGACCAAAGAGGTGAAAGACTAATATTCTGAGAACTATAAAACATTAATAAAGGAAATTAAAGAGGATTCAAAGAAATGGAAAGATATCCCATGCTCTTGGATTGGAAGAATTAATATTGTTATAATGGCAATAATACCCAAAGCACTCTACAGATTTAATGCGATTCTTATTAAATTACCCATGATATTTTTCACAGAATTACAACACATAATATAAAAATTTATATGGAACCATAAAGACCCAGAATTGCCAGAGCAATCCTGAGGGAGAAAAAAAGCAGGATGCATAACTCTCCCATCTTCAGACAATACTATAAAGCTACAATAATTAAAACAGTGTGGTACTGGTACAAAAATCAACATATGGATCAATGGAACAGAATACAGAGCCCAGAAATAAACCCACACGTCTATGGTTAATTAATCTTTGACAAAGTTGGCAAGAAAATAAAATGGGGAAAAGACAGTCTCTTCCGCAAGTGGTGCTGGGAAAGTTGGACAGCTGTATGTAAATCAATGATGTTAGAACACACACCATGTACAAAAGTAAACTCAAAATAGCTTAAAGACTTAAACATAAGACATGACACAATAAAACTCCTAGAAGAGAGCATAGGCAAAACATTCTCTGACATAAATCGTGCCAATGTTTTCTTAGGTCAGTCTCTCAAGGCTATAGAAATAAAAACAAACAAATTGGACTTAATCAAACTTACAAGCTTTTGCACAGCAAAAGAAACCATAAACAAAATGAAAAGACAACTTACAGAAGGGAAAAAATATTTGCAAATGATGAAACCAATAAGGGCTTAATCTCCAAAATACACAAAGAGCTCACACAACTTAACAACAAAAAAACAAACAACCCAATCAAAAAATGGACAGCAGACCTTTCTAGACATTTCTCTAGAGAAGAAATACAAATGGCCAGTAGGCACATGAAAAGAGCTCAACATCACTAATTATTAGAGAAATGCAAATCAAAACTATATTGAGGTAGCACCTCACACCAGTCAGAATGACCATCATTTAAAAGTCTACAAATAACAAATGCTAGAGAGGGTATGGAGAAAAGAGAACCTTCCTACTCTGTTCATGGGAATGTAAGTTGGTGCAGCCACTAAGGAAAACAGTATGGAGGGTCCTCAGAAAACTAAAAACAGAGTTACCATATGATCCAGCCATTCCACTCCTGGGCATACACCCGGGAAAACTATAATTCAAAAAGATACATGCACCCCTATGTCATAGCAGCACAATTCACAATAGCCAAGATATGAAAACAAACTAAATGTCCATCGACAGATGAATAAAGATGTGGTACATATATACAATGGAATATTACTCAGCCATACAAAAGAATGAAATAATGCCATTTTCACCAACATGGATGGATCTACAGATTATCATACTAAGTGAAGTAAGTCAGAAAGAGAAAGACAAATACCATATGATATAGCTTATATGTGGAATCTAAAATATGGCACAAATGAACCTATCTACAAAACAGAAACAGACTCACAGACATAGAGAACAGACTTGTGGTTGCTGGGGGAGGTGGGAGGGAGAGGGATGGACTGGGAGTTGGGGGTTAGTAGATGCAAACTATTACATTTAGAATGGATAAACAACAAGGCCCTACTCTATGGCACAGGGAAGTATATCTAATCTCCTTGGATAAACCATAATGGAAAAGAATATTTAAAAAGAATGTATATAAATGTGTATAACTGAGTCTCTTTGCTGTACAGCAGAAATTTGCACATTATAAATCAACTATACTTCAATAAAAATTAAATTAAAAAAGACTTACTATAAAGCTATAAAGACAGCATATTGGTGAAATAATAAATTGATCAATAGAACAACATATCCAAGAAATAGACACATACAATTATAATCAACTGATCTTTGAAAAAGGAGCAAATGCAATTCATTAGAATGATAACCATTTCAACAAATGATACCAGAACAATTAGACATCCATATACCAGTTAAAGTGAATCTTGAAACAGTCCTTACTTCTTTCAAAAAATTTTACTCAAATTAAGTCATAGACCTAAATGTAAAACTGTAAAGGTTCTATAGGACAACAAAGGAGAAAATCTAGGTGAGCTTGGGTTTGGTGGACTTCATTAAAATTTAAAACTTCTGTGAAAGACAACTTTAAAGAGAATCAAGAGACGAGGCACAGACTAGGAGAAAATTTTTGTAAACCATATTTCTGATAAAGGGCTGGTATACAAAATATATGAAGAGCTCTTAACACTCAACAAAGAGAAAACAACTGACCCAATCTTAAAATAAGTAAAAGATCTGTACGGATATCTCACCAAAAAAAAGATATAGAGATGGCAAATAATTATTTTAAAAAAGATGCTCAACAGCTAACGTCATTAGATAATTGCAAATTAAAACAACACAGTGATACCATTACATACATATCAGTATGGCTAAGATTCATAAAACTAATAATACAAAATGCTGGGGATTGGTTCAAGATGGCGGAGTAGAAGGATGTGCGCTCACTCCCTCTTGTGAGAACACTGGAATCACAGCTAACTGCTGAACAATCATCAACAGGAAGACACTGGAACTCACCAAAAAAGATACCCCACATCCAAAGACAAAGAAGCTGCAATGAGATGGTAGGGGGGCACAATCACAATAAAATCAAATCCCATAACCACTGGGCTGGTGACTCACAAACTGGAGAACAATTATACCACAGAAGTCCACCCACTGGAGTGAAGGTGCTGAGCCCCACATCAGGCTTCCCAACCTGGAGGTCTAGCAATGGGAGGAGGAATTCCAGAGAATCACACTTTGAAGGCTAGTGGGATTTGATTGCAGAACTTCGACAGGATGGGTGGAAACAGAGACTCCACTCTTGGAGTACACACACACACAAAGTAGTGTGTGCATTAGGACCCAGGGGGAAGGAGCAGTGACGCCATAGGAGACTGAACCAGACCTACCTGCTAGTGTTGGAGGATCTCCTGCAGAGGTGGGGGGTGGCTGTGGCTCACTGAGGAGACAAGGACACTGGCAGCAGCAGAAATTCTGGGAAGTACTCCTTGGTGTGAGCCCTCCCAGAGTCTACCATTAGCCCCACCAGAGAGCCTGTAGCATCCAGTGCTGGGTCAGCTCAGGGCAAACAACCAACAGGGAAGGAACTCAGCCCCACCCATCAGCAGACAAGCAGATTAAAGTTTTACTGAGCTTTGCCCACCACAAGTCCCTCCCATCAGGACACTTGCACAAGCCTCTTAGATAGCCTCATCCACCATAGGGCAGACAGTAGAAGCAAAAAGAACTACAATCCTGCAGCCCGTGGAAGAAAAACCACATTCACAGAAAGACACAAAATGAAAAGGCAGAGGACTATATACCAGATGAAAGAACAAGATAAAACCCCAGAAAAACAACTAAATGAAGTGGAGGTAGGCAACCTTCCCGAAAAAGAATTCAGAATAATGATAGTGAAGATGATACAGGATCTTGGAAAAAGAAGGGAGGCAAAGATTCAGAAGATGCAAGAAATGTTTAACAAAGACCTAGAAGAATTAAAGAACAAACACCTAGAAGAATTAAAGAACAAACAGAGATGAACAATACAATAACTGAAATGAAAAATACACTAGAAGGAATCAATAGCAGAATAACTGAGGCAGAAGAACGGATAAGTGACGTGAAAGACCGAATGGTGGAATCCACTGCCACAGAACAGAATAAAGATAAAAGAATGAAAAGAAATGAAGACAGCCTAAGAGACCTCTGGGACAACATTAAATGCACCAACATTCGCATTATAGGGGTCCCAGAAGGAGAAGAGAGAGAGAAAGGACCCATGAAAATATTTCAAGAGGTTATAAACGAAAACTTCCCTAACATGGCAAATGAAATAGCCACCCAAGTCCAGGAAGCACAGAGAGTCACAGGTAGGATAAACCCAAGGAGAAACATGCCGTGACACACAGTAATCAAACTGACAAAAATCAAAGACAAATAAAAATTTAAGCAACAAGGAAAAAACAACAAATAACAAACAAGGAAACTCCCATGAGGTCAACAGCTGATTTCTCAGCAGAAACTCTACAAGCCAGAAGGGAGTGGCATGATATATTTAAAGTGAAGAAAACAAAGAACGTACAGCCAAGATTACTCTACCCAGCAAGCATCTCATCAGATTCAACAGAGAAATCAAAAGCTTTACAGGTAAGCAAAAGCTAAGAGAATTCAGCACCACCAAATCAGCTCTACAACAAATGCTAAAGGAACTTCTCTAAGTGGGAAACACAAGAGAAGAGAAGGACCTAAAAAAACAAACCCAAAACAAGTAAGAAAATGGTAACACGAACATAGATATTGATAATTACCTAAAATGTGAATGGATTAAATGCTCCAACCAAAAGACACAGGCTCACTGAATGGATACAAAAACAAGGCCAATATATATGCTGTCTACAAGAGACCCATTTCAGACCTAGGGACACATACAGACTGAAAGTTAGGGGATGGAAAAAGGTATTCCATGCAAATGGAAATCAAAAGAAAGCTCGACTAGCAATACTCATATCAGATAAAATAGACTTTAAAATAAAGAATGTTACAAGAGGGAAGGAAGGACACTACATAATGATCAAGGGATCAATCTAAGAAGATATAACAATTATAAATATATATGCACCCAACAGAAGCACCTCAATACATAAGGCAAATGCTAACAGCTATAAAGAGGAAATCAACAGTAACAGAAAAATAGTGGGGGACTTTAACACCTCACTTACACCAATGGACAGATCATCCAGACAGAAAATTAATATGGAAACACAAGCTTTAAATGACAAAATAGACCAGATAGATTTAATTGATATTTATAGGACATTCCATTGGAAAACAGCAGATTACAATTTCTTCTCAAGTGCACATGGAATATTCTCCAGGATAGATCACATCATGGGTCACAAATCAAGCCTCAGTAAATTTAAGAAAATTGAAATCATATCAAGCATCTTTTCTGACCACAACGCTATGAGACTAGAAATAAATTACAGGGAAAAAAACATAAAAAAACAAACACATGGAGGCTAAACAATACGTTACTAACTAACCAAGAGATCACTGAAGAAATCAAAGAGGAAATCAAAAAATACCTAGAGACAAATGAAAATGAAAACATGACAATCCAAAACGTATGGGATGCAGCAAAAGCAGTTCTAAGAGGGAAGTTTATAACAATACAATCCTACCTCAAGAAACAAGAAAAATCTCACTTAAACAATCTAACCTTACACCAAAAGGAACTAGAGAAAGAAGAACAAACAAAACCCAATGTTAGTAGAAGGAAAGAAATCATAAAGATCAGAGCAGAAATGAATGAAATAGAAATAAAAAAACAATAGCAAAGATAAATAAACTAAAGGCTGGTTCTTTGAGAAAATAAACAAAATTGATAAACCTTTAGCCAGACTCATCAAAAAAAAAAAAAAAAGAGGGGGAGGACTCAAATCAATAAAATTAGAAATGAAAAAGGAGAAGTTACAACAGACACTGCAGAAATACAAAGCATCCTAAGAGACTACTACAAGCAACTCTATGACAATAAAATGGACAACCTAGAAGAAATGGACAAATTCTTAGAAAGGTACAATCTTCCAAGACTGAACCAGGTAGAAACAGAAAATATGAACAGACCAATCACTTGTACTGAAATTGAAACTGTGATTTAAAAATTTCTAACAAGCTGTCCAGACAGCTTCATAGCTGAATTCTATCAAACATTTAGAGAAGAGTTAATACCTATCCTTCTCAAAATTGTCCAAAAATTGCAGAGGAAGGAACACTCCCAAACTCTTTCTATGAAATCACCATCACCCTGATATGAAAACCAAAGATACCACAAACAAAGAAAATTACAGGCCAATATCACTGATGAACATAGATGCAAAACTCTTCAACAAAATACTAGCAAACCAAATCCAACAATACATCAAAAATATCATACACCATGATCAAGTGAGATTTATTCCAGGGATGCAAGGATTTGTCAATAGCCACAAATCAATCACTGTGATACACCATATTAACAAACTGAAGAATAAAAACCACATGATCATCTCAATAGATGCAGATAAAGTTTTTGACAAAATTCAACACCAATTTATCATAAAAACTCTTCAGAAAATGGGCACAGAGGGAACCTACCTCAACATAATAGAGGCCATATATGACAAACCCACAGCAAACATCATACTCAATGGTGAAAAACTGAAAGGATTTTTTCTAAGATCAGGAACAAGACAAGGATGTCCACTCTCACCACTCTTATTCAACATAGTTATGAAGTTCTAGTCATGGCAATCAGAGAAGAAAAAGAAATAAAAGGAATCCAATTTGGAAAAGAAGAAGTAATACTGTCACTTTACAAATGATATGATACTATACATAGAAAATCCTAAAGATGCTACCAGAAAACTACTAGAGCTCAACAATGAATTTGGTAAAGTTGTAGGATACAAAATATACAAAATCTTTTGCATTCCTATACACAAACAACGAAAGATCAGAAAGAGAAAATAAGGAAACGTTCCCATTTAACATCGCATCCAAAAGAATAAATACATAAACCTATCTAAGGAAGCAAAGGACCTGTACTCTGAAAACTATAAGACAGTGATGAAAGAAACTGAAGATAACACAAACAGATGGAAAGATATACCATGATCTTGGATTGGAAGAGTCAATATTGTCAAAATTACTATACTACTGAAGGTAACCTACAGATTCAATGTAATCCCTATGAAATGACCAATGGCATTTTTCACAGAACTAGAACAAAAAAATTTTTAATCTGTATGGAGACATAAAAAACCCCAAATAGCCAAAGCAATACTGAGAAAGAAAAATGGAGGTGGAGGAATCAGGGTCCCAGACTTCAGACTATACAACAAGGCTACAGTCATCAAAACAGTATGGTATTCGTACAGATATATAGATTGATGGAACAGGAAAGAAAGCCCAGAAATAAACCCATTCACCTACAGTCAATCTACCAGAAAGGAGGCAAGAATATACAATGGAGACAAGACAGTCTCTTCAGTAAGTAGTGTTGAGAAAACTGGACAGCTACATGTAAAAGAATGAAATTGGAACATGCTCTAACACCATACCCAAAAATAAACTTAAAATGGATTAAAGACCTAAATGTAAGACCAGATATTATAAAACTCTTAGAGGAAAACACAGGCAGAACACTCTTTGACGCAAATTGCAGCAAGACCTTTTTTGATCCACCTCCTAGAGAAATGGAAATAAAAACAAAAATAAATAAATGGGACCTAATGAAATTTAAAAGTTTTTGCACAGTAAAGGAAACCATAAACAAAATGAAAAGACAACCCACAGAATGGGAGAAAATACTCACAAATGAAGTGACTGACAAGGGATTAATCTCCAAAATATACAAACAGCTCATGTAGCTCTATATGAAAAAAACAAACAACCGAATAAAAAAAATGGGCAGAAAACCTAAATAAACATTTCTCCAAAGACGACATACAGATGGTCAAAAAGCACATGAAAAGATGCTCAACATCTGTAAATATTAGAGAAATCCAAACTACAATGAGGTATCACCTCACACTGGTCAGAATGGCCATCATCAAAAAGTCCACAAACAATATATGTTGGACAGGGTGTGGAGAAAAGGGAATCCTCCTACACTGTTGGTGGCAATGTAAATTGGTACAACCATTATGGAGAACAGTATGGAGGTTCCCTTGAAAAGGAAATATAGAACTACCATATGGTCCAGAAATCCCACTCCTGGGCATATATCCAGAGAAAACCATGGTTCAAAAGGATACATGCACGCCAATATTCTCTGCAGCACTATTTATTTATTTTATTTTTATTTATTTTTGGCTGCATTGGGTTTTTGTTGCTGCAGGCAAGCTTTCTCCAGTTGCGGCGAGCGGGGGCTACTCTTCATTGGGGTGACTTCTCTTGCTGCGGAGCACGGGCTCCAGAGCACAGGCTCAGTAGTTGTGGCACATAGGCTTAGGTGCTCCGCGGCATGTGGGACCTTCCCAGACCAGGCACGAACCTGTGTCCCCTGCACTGGCAGGCGGATTCTTAACCGCTGTACCACCAGGGAAGCCCTGCAACACTATTTAAAATAGCCAACACATGGAAGAAACCTAAATGTCCTTTGACAGAGGAAAGGATAAAGAAGTTGTGGTACATAGATACAATGGAATATTACTCAGCCATTAAAAAAATGAAATATCGCCATTTACATCAACATGGATACACCTAGAGATTATCATACTAAGTGAAGTAAGTCAGACAAAGACAAATAGTATATGATATCACTTATATGTGGAATCTGAAAAAATTATATAAATGAACTTATTTACAAAACAGAAACTGACTCAAAGCCTTCAATAACAAACTTATGGTTACCAATGGGGAAAAGTTGGGGGAAGGATAAATTAGGAGTTTTGGATTAACATATACACACTACTATATATAAAATAGATATCGACTTCCACCCTTTCTGACTTGCAGGCTCAGAGGGTTCGCACCTGAGGCTTAAGTCTCAGCATCTCTGAAAAAAGCAGCTCTTTTGTGGCAGGAAGGTGGGGACAGGAGTCACACCTGGAAGAACAGCCCATCTAAGAGGGACCACCCTCATCAGAGCTTCAGAACAGATGCAGAAAAACTCAGAAAGGAGCAGGTTGTGATTCACTCCAAGCTTATTCTTCACAGTTCTCAGAATTCACCCAGGAGCAGCAGAAAATGAACATATCTCACAACTTTCCCTACTCGGAGATAATGAAGATATTCTCCTGTGTTGTTAGTGGGCACTTTATTAGTTGAGCTTGATTCACCTGGAATTACTTTTCTGTATGGTACAAGAGAGGACCTTCAAGACTGTGGAGGAGTAAGATGTAGAGATCACCTTCCTCCCCACAAGTACATTAAAAGTACATCTACATGTAGAATAACTCCTACAGAACACCTACTGAAGGCTGGCAGAAGACCTCAGACTTCCCAAAAGCCATGTGGCTGACAGGGTCTTGGTGCTCTGGCCAGGTGTCACGCCTGAGCCTCTGAGGTGGGAGAGCCAAGTTCCGGACATTGGACCACCAGAGGCCTCCCAGCCCCACGTAATATCAATTGGCAAGCGCTCTCTCAGAGATCTCCATCTCACGCTAAGACCCAGCTCCACTCAACAACCAGCAAGCTCCAGTGCTGGACACCCCATCACAAACAACTAGCAAAATACCCCATCACAAACAACTAGGAAGACAACCCCACCCATAGCAGAGAGGCTGCCTAAAATCATAATAAGTTCACAGACACCCCAAAACACACCACCAAATGCGGTCCTGCCCATCAGAAAGACAAGATCTAGCCTCATCCACCAGAACACAGGCACCAGTCCCCCCCACCAGGAAGCCTACACAACCTACTGAACCAACCTTACCCACTAGGAGCAGACACCAAAAACAATGGGAATTATGAACGTGCAGCCTGTGAAAAGAAGACCCCAAATACAGTAAGTTAAGTAAAAGGAGAAGACAGAGAAATACACAGCAGATGAAGGAGCAAGGTAAAAACCCACCCAACCAAACAAATGAAGAGGAAATAGGTAGTCTATCTGAAAAAGAATTCAGAGTAATGATAGTAAAGATGATCCAAAATCTTGGAAATACAATGGAGAAAACACAAGAAATGTTTGACAAGAACGCAGAAGAACTAAAGAGCAAACACACAATGATGAACAACACAATAAATGAAACTAAAAATTCTCTAGAAGGAATCAATAGCAGAAAAGCTGAGGAAGAAGAATGGATAACTACCTGGAAGATAAAAGAGTGGAAACATCTACCACAGAGCAGAGTAAAGAAAAAAAGAATGACAAGAATTGAGGACAGTGTCAGAGATCTCTGGGACAACATTAAATGCACCAACATTCAAATTTTAGAGGTCCCAAAAAAGAAGAGAAAAATAAATGGACTGAGAAAATATTTGATGAGATTATAGTTGAAAACTTCACTAATATAGGAAAGGAAATAGTCAATCAAGTCCAGGAAGCACAGAGAGTCCCATCCAAATAAATCCAAGGAGAAACATGCCAAGACACATATTAATAAAACTATTAAAAATTAAATACAAAGAAAAAATATTAAAAGCAGCAAGGGAAAAGCAACAAATAACCTACAAGGGAATCCCCATAAGGTTAACAGCTGATGTTTCAGCAGAAACTCTGCAAGCCAGCGGCAGTACATATTTAAAGTGATGAAAGAGAAATACCTACAACCCAAGATTACTCTACCCAACAAGGCTCTCATTGAGATTCGACAGAGAAATGAAAGCTTTTATAGATAAGCAAAAGCTAAGATAATTCAGGACCACCAAACCAGCTTTACAATAAATGCTAAGGGAACTTATTTAGGTAGGAAAAGCAAGAGAAAGAAAAGAGCTACAACAACAAACCCAAAACAATTAAGAAAATGGTAATAGGAACATACACCTAGATAATTACCTTAAATGTAAATGGGTTAAATGCTCCAAACAAAAGACACAGACTGGCTAAATGTATACAAAAACAAGACCCGTATATATGCTGTCTACAAGAGACCCACTTCAGATCTAGAGACACATACAAACTGAAAATGAAAGGGTGGAAAAAGATATTCCATGCACACGGAAATCAAAAGAAAGTTGGAGTAGCAATTCTCATATCAGAAAAAGGAGACTTTAAAAGAAAGACTATTACAAGAGACAAAGAAGGGTACTACATAATGATCAAGGGGTCAATCCTAGAAGAAGATATGAAAATTGTAACTATTTATGCACCCAACATAGGAGCACCTCAATACATAAGACAAATGCTAACAGCCATAAAAGGAAAATTTCTCAGTTACACAATAATAGTAGGGGACTTTAACACCCCACTTTCACCAATGGACAGATTATCCAAAATGAAAATAAATAAGGAAACACAAGCTTTAAATGACACATTAAACAGAATGGACTTAATTGATATTTATAGGACATTCCTATCCAAAAAAAACAGAATACACTTTCTTCTCAAGTGCTCATGGAACATTCTCCAGGATAGGTCATATCTTGGGTCACAAATCAGACCTTGGTAAATTTAAGAAAATTGAAATCATATCAAGTATCTTTTCCAACAACAACACTGTAAGACTAGAAATCAATTACAGGGAAAAAACTGTAAAAAATAGAAACATATGGAGACTAAACAATATGCTACTAAATAACCAAGAGATCACTGAATAAACCAAAGAGGAAATTTAAAAATACTGAGAAACAAATGACAATGAACACATGATGACCCAAAACCTATGGGATGCATCAAAAGCACTTCTAAGAGGGAAGTTTATAGCAATACAATCTTACCTCAAGAAACATCTCAAATAAACACACCTAACCTTACACCTAAAGGAATTAGAGAAAGAAGAACAAAAAACCCAAGGTTAGTAGAAGGAAAGAAATCATAAAGATCAGATCAGAAATAAATGAAAAAGAAATGAAGGAAACGATAGCGAAGATCAATAAAAGTAAAAGCTGGTTCTTTGAGAAGATAAACAAAATTGATAAACCATTAGCCAGACTCATCAAGAAAAAAAGGGAGAAGGCTCAAATCAACAGAATGAGAAATGAAAACAGATAAGTAACAACTGACACTGCAGAAATACAAAGGATCATGAGAGATTTATTACAAGAAACGATATACCAATGAAATGGACAACCTGGAAGAAATGGACATGTTCTTAGAAAAGCATAACCTTCAGAGACTAAACCAGGAAGAAATAGATAATATAAACAGACCAATCACAAGCACTGAAATTGACACTGTGATTAAAAATCTTCCAACAAACAAAAGCCCAGGACCAGATGGCTTCCCAGGTGAATTCTATCAAACATTTAGAGAAGAGCTAACACCTCTCTTTCTCAAACTCTCCCAAAATATAGCAGATGGAGGAACACTCCCAACCTCATTCTACAAGGCCACCATTAGCCTGATACCAAAACCAGACAAAGAGGTCACAAAAAAAGAAAACTACAGGCCAATACCACTGATGAATATAGATGCAAAAATCCTCAACAAAATACTAGCAAACAGAATCCAACAACACATTAAAAGGATCATATACGGTGATCAAGTGGGGTTTATCCCAAGAATGCAAGGATTCTTCAATATACACAAATCAATCAATGTGATAAACCATATTAACAAATTGAAGGAGAAAAACCATATGATCATCTCAATAGATGCAGAAAAAGCTTTCGACAAAATTCAACACCGATTTATGATAAAAACTCTCCAGAAAGTATGTATAGAGGTAACTTACCTCAGCATAATAAAGGCCATATATGACAAACCCACAGCCAACATCATTCTCAAAGGTGAAAAACTGAACCCATTTCCACTAAGATCAGGAATAAGACAAGGTTGACCACTCTCACCACTATTATTCAACATAGTTCTGGAAGTTTTAGCCACAGCAATCAGAGAAGAAAAAGAAATAAAAGGAATTCAAATCAGAAAGGAAGTAAAACTGTCAGTGTGTGCAGAGGACATGATACTATACATAGAGAATCCTAAAGATGCTACCAGAAAACCACTACAGCTAATCAAAGAATTTGGTAAAGTTGTAGGATACAAAATTAATGCACGGAAATCTCTTGCATTCCTATACACTAATGATGAAAAATCTGAAAGAGAAATTAAGGAAACACTCCCATTTACCACTGCAACAAAAAGAATAAAATACCTAGGAATAAACCTACCTAAGGACAGAAAAGACCTGTATGCAGAAAACTATAAGACACTGACAAAAGAAATTAAAGATGATACAAACAGATGGAGAGATACACCACGTTCTTGGATTGACAGAATGAACACTGTGAAAATGAGTATACTACCCAAATCAATCTACAGATTCAATGCAATTCCTATCAAACTACCAATGGCACTTTTCACAGTAGTAGAACAAAAATTTTCACAATTTGTATGGAAACACAGAAGACCCCGAATAGCCAAAGCAATTTTCAGAAAGAAAAATAGAGCTGGAGGAATAACGCTCCCAGACTTCAGACTATACTACAAAGCTACAGTAATCACGACAATATGGTACTGGCACAAAAACAGATATATAGATCAATGGAACAGGATAGAAAGCCCAGAGGTAAACCCACGCACCTATGGTCAACTAATCTATGACAAAGAGGCAAGGATATACAATGGATAAAAGTCTCTTCAATAAGTGGTGTTGGGAAAACTGGACAACTGCATGTAAAAGAATGAAATTAGAATGCTCCCAAACACCATACACAAAAATAAACTCAAGGGCCTCCCTGGTGGCGCAGTGGTTGAGAGTCCGCCTGCCGATGCAGGGGATACGGGTTCGTGCCCCGGTCTGGGAGGATCCCATATGCCGCGGAGCGGCTGGGCCCATGAGCCATGGCCGCTGGGCCTGCGCATCCGGAGCCTGTGCTCCGCAACGGGAGAGGCCACAACAGTGAGAGGCCCGCATACCGCAAAAAAAAAAGAAAGGAAAAAAGAAAAAAAAAAAACTCAAAATGGATTAAAGACCTAAATGTAAGGCCAGACACTATGAATCTCTTAGAGGAAAACATAGGCAGAACACTCTATGACATAAATCACAGCAAGATCCTTTTTGACCCACCTCCTAGAGAAATGGAAATAAAAACAAAAATAAACAAATGGGACTTAATGAAACTTAAAAGCTTTTGCACAGAAAAGGAAACCATAAACAAGATGAAAAGACAACCCACAGAATGGGAGAAAATATTTGCAAATGAAGCAAATGACAAAGGATTAATCTCCAAAATTTACAAGCAGCTCATGCAGCTCAATAACAAAAAAACAAACAACCCAATCCAAAAACGGGCAGAAGACCTAAATAGACATTTCTCCAAAGAAGATATACAGATTGCCAACAAACACATGAAAGAATGCTCAACATCATTAATCATTAGAGAAATGCAAATCAAAACTACAATGAGATATCATCTCACACCAGTCAGAAAGGCCATCATCAAAAAATCTAGAAACAATAAATGCTGGAGAGGGTGTGGAGAAAAGGGAACACTCTTGCACTGTTGGTGGGAATGTGAATTGATACAGCCACTATGGAGAACAGTATGGAGGTTCCTTAAAAAACTAAAAATAGAATTACCATATGACCCAGCAACCCCACTACTGGGCATATACCCTGAGGAAACCATAATTCAAAAAGAGTCATGTACCAAAATGTTCATTGAGCTCTATTGACAATAGCCAGGACATGGAAGCAACCTAAATGTCCATCAACAGATGAATGGATAAAGAAGATGTGGCACATATATACAATGGAATATTATTCAGCCATAAAAAGAAACGAAACTGAGTTATTTGTAGTGAGGTGGATGGACCTAGAGTCTGTCATACAGAGTGAAGTAAGTTAGAAAGAGAAAAACAAATACCGTATGCTAACACATATATATGGAATCTAAAAAAAAAAAAATGGGCATGAAGAACCTAGGGGCAAGACGGGAATAAAGACGCAGACCTACTAGAGAATGGACTTGAGGACAGGGGAGGGGGAAGTGTAAGCTGTGACAAAGTGAGAGAGTGGCATGGACATATATATATACACTACCAAACGTAAAATAGATAGCTAGTGGGAAGCAGCTGCATAGCACAGGGTGATCAGCTCTGTGATCGGGAGGGTGGGAGGGAGGGAGACTCAAGAGGGAAGAGATATGGGAACATATGTAAAACTGATTCACTTTGTTATAAAGCAGAAACTAGCACACCACTGTACGGCAATTATACTCCAATAAAGATGTTAAAAAAACATGTATTTTTAAAAAAATAATAGTCAAAAGTAGAGAACTATTCAATACATTAAAATATAGATATTAAATGATAAGGCAAAAAAATCTACAAAAAATAAATGCTGGAGAGGGTGTGGAGAAAAGGAACCCTCTTGCACTGTTGGTGGGAATGTAAATTGATACAGACACTATGGAGAATAGTATGGAGGTTCCTTAAAAAACTAAAAATAGAACTACCATATGACCCAGCAATCCCACTACTGGGCATATACCCTGAGAAAACCATAATTCAAAAGGAGTCATGTAGCACAATGTTCACTGCAGCACTATTTACAATAGCCAGGACATGGAAGCAACCTAAGTGTCCCTCGACAGATGAATGGATAAAGAAGATGTGGCACATATACAAAATGGATTATTACTCAGCCATAAAAAGAAACAAAATTGAGTCATTTGTAGTGAGGTGGATGGACCTAGAGTCTGTCATACAGCATGAAGGAAGTCAGAAAGAGAAAAACTAGTACCATATGCTAACACATATATATGGAATCTAAAAAAAAAAAAAAAGGTTCTGAAGAACCTATGGGTAGGACAGGAATAAAGACGCAGACATAGAGAATGGACTTGAGTACACAGGGAGCGGGGAGGGTAAGCTGGGACGAAGTGAGAGAATGGAATTGACATATATACACTACCAAATGTAAACTAGATAGCTAGTGGGAAGAAGCTGCATAGCACAGGGAGGTCAGCTTGATGCTTTTTGACCACCTAGAGGGGTGGGATAGGGAGGGTGGGAGGGAGATGCAAGAGGGAGGGCATATGGGGATATATGTGTACACATAGCTGATACACTGATATACAGCAGAAACTAACCCAACATTGTAAAGCAATTATACTCCAATAAAGATGTTTAAAAAATAAAATAAAATAGATAATCAACAAGGATGTACTGTACAGCACAGGGAATTCTACCCAATTTTCTTTAATATGGAAAAAGAATCTATATGTAATATGGAAAAACAATCTTAAAAAGAATGGATATATGTATATGTATAACTGAATCACTTTGCTGTACACCTGAAACTAACACAACATTGTAAATCAACTATAGTATAAAACAAAAATTAAATTTAAAAGAATAGTATGTGCTGATGTAAGTGACCGACCGAATATAGAGGGTAAAGAATGGTGATGCAAGAGAAATAGTAGGAGAATTCTGAAATAATGAATGACAAGGAATGGAATCTGGTCCGCAAATGGAAGAATGGGAGAGGAAGGACATTTCATCCATAATAATAGCATGGAAAGCAGAGTATACAGGCACAGATGCTGGTAGGTGGAATGACATAGTGGTAGGGGCTCAAAGAAATACTCTGCCTCTGTTTTCTCAGATAAATAGAAAACATAGTTCACAGATGATAGTGATAATAGGGAATTGAGAGTTGTAACTGTAAGGAAGAAAGGTATAAAACAGCCGTCCATGAAGTGGGAGAATGAAATGCAGTAGGATTGCCAAGTAGCACTCAGAACCAACTTGAGATGGCATGAATTTAAAGTGACAATAGGAAGCATAGTAGTTTGCTTGTTTTTTCTCTAAGGCAGGTTTAGATGAACAGGTGCCGGCTTGGATTAGTCAGAGTTGGATGTAACGAGGGATGGGGCTTTGCTAGGTGATTATGCAAAGTAAGAAGTTGAAGGGAGTTGAGCATGTATGCAAAGGATGATTCTAAGGGTGGACCACACAACCTAATCTAATTGAGGATGCAAATAAGGACATAAGAGGGCAGGTGAAGGATCATGAAATGGAAGGAACAGTGGGCAATAGGTCCTGGAGAGAAAATATTTTTTGCAGTCATGGTACCAGAAGGAGTGAAGTTGAAAGATAGTAGGTTATAGTTGGAGAGGGAGAGTCTTCAAATTGTGAATATGGAAAAGTGGTACACATTGATAATGAGACATTCTCCAGTATCCCCCCTTGAAGTGAATTAGGGTAGTGGTCAAGATAATTGGAAGAAAGGAAGTTAAGGAACTGAAATCCAGTGTATTTGGAAAAGTCACCTACATGTATATAAAAAGTGCCAATAACTGCTACAAAAGGCTTGTACTGTGAGGTTAGACAGACTTGCCATGTGAAAGCTATTAATGTAGACACATCTGGCACCTTGAAAATGCCATTTCAATCACCCAAGTTTCAGAATTCCTGTGGCTTGACTGCTACTGAGAAGCAGATATATTTTGCCTCATGTGCTACGCATTTTAGGAGTAAACAAAAATGATGACACATTTCACAGGGGAACAGGACCAGGGTCAAGGTTATGGAATTCAACAAATATGACCTGTCAGATGCTAGAGGACTGGCTTAGCAGTAGAGACCTCAGGGTCAAAATACTCAAGTTTCCCTGGAACCAGAGATTCCAATCTCAAAAGCTTCAACTCAGTCCTTCACCCTTTGAAGGCAGATAACTTGGGTAGCACAAAATTGATTGGCTAGGGTATTTCAGATGACATCTTAAGACCAAAAGCTCCATCTTCTTTCTTAGGACATTAGGTAATTCATGGCTTTTTTTAAGGAACAAGAAATGACATTACAAAACTTGGCCAAAGAAATGGAGACATTGATTTTCCTCTGGAATATATTCACATATAAGTCACCCTCTAAAGGTAAACAGAGAGAGCAGTAATATGCTATCAAAGCAAAGAAGTTCTATGTCGCTGGGTAACTCAAAAATTCAGTCGCCAATATCTATCCATCCATCCATCTATATCTATCTATCAATCAATCAATCAAATGGAGTGAGATATCAATCCTGAACAAGTGAGATATTTTTTTCTAAGTGAGGACAAACACATGACTTCAATAAACAGAATCATCTTAGATATCTTCTGAGTTATTATTGGTTATCATTTTATTCTAATAATTTACTAAAGGGAAGGTATTAAACAGAATTGATCATCCTAGTTATTTTTCAACATGGTCTCAAAGTAAAATGATCAAATGAGGCAATTTCATAATCTATAACGAATATAATTAAGAGAATTAGGAATTCAAACTGCTTGCATAGGCATCATACCTGATTAATATAAAACTGATCACATCCAAATAATCATCACTGCAAACTTTTCAAAGCACTTAAACAAGTTCAATATATGGAAAAATAGAGAACTAAATCACAGGGTTACTATGCAAATTTTGCACTTACAAAAAAATATATTAGCCATTAGGCAAATTGCAGGTAAAGATATTTGCTGTATGAAAGCATCAAGAAAATAATACAGATTGCACATAAGAAAGTGTAGTCAATAGTGGCTTATCTTGCATATGGTTTGTTCATGTTTTGAAATGCACTACTAGACATGAACCCACCCACTATGTGTGCAGACTCTTTCTTGCATGAATTTGTTTCATAAAAGTAGAACCAGGTTTCTAAGTAGGAAGTACTTTCAGACCTGTAAAGTACTTGACCAGTTACTAAATGTATTTAATGATATCAAGTCTAATTGTCTCCTTCCAAAATTCCTGGTCTAGAAATGTTTATAAAGTACTCATGCAAATTCTTCAATGGAAATATTTTTCCCCCAACAAAAGAAGATTAAATTGTGTCCCTAGTTCAGTTAAACTAACTGACCAGTTAAAGATACTCTACTTTCCTTCAATTTGCTGATTTCTCTTTGGCAATGATGACTGAATTCACAGCCTATAGATTAAATGTCAGCTATTTAGAGAATTTAGATCTGTCAAAAGTGGTGATTATCACCATATTATATACCTCTTATGAGACCAATAAATGTAGTTTCTTAAAAAAAAAAAAAGAAGCATTTGGAGATGATTAAAAATGAAAACATATAACCAGACCAAGAATGATGAAGGTATTTCCATCCTTCCAGTCATATATAACTGTTCAAGATATTAATCATGACCACTGCTCTAGTGCTTTCTCTTATTCTCTCAAATGGGCCCTAAATTAGTACTAAGGAAACTTGGCAGGGACTGCAAGACCCTGGCCCTTAAGATAAAATAATATTTGATTCTATCCAGTACAAGTGGTGCTGTGCTTTGTAGTCAATCATCATTCAATTTATTTATTTTTATTTAATTTATCAATTTATTTACTTATTAATTTATTTTTCAAACGCTAACTCACCACTCCCAGCACAACACATACTGCATGGAAATTCCCCTTAATATGGTCCTATCCCATCTTATGATTAGAGTCCTGAACTAGGGAAAGATAAGGGACTTAACCAAGGTGTTGATTCAGTATGACAGTCACTGGAGTGTCCTCAGAAGCAACATTCCAAGTAAGGTAGAGAAGGAATTTTATGCCCCTCAATCACATTTTTAGAATCTAAACAGAACTTCTATTCTTCTAGTGCATAGTTGTCATGTGGTGGCAGAGACAGACATAGGAGAATAAAACATTCTGTATTCACTGGTTATCTTTAATTTGAAGTTAAAATTATTGTTAAAGGCCAACTTATTTTCCTAATATCCGTGAAGATATAGGAAGTGATAGTAAGGCAATATTAATCCAAATTTTATGAATGGGAAACTTAGAACTATAGCACTACCAGAACTAAGCCTAAGCTTAAACACACTTCAGGCCTTCCAAACTCCTTGCCTGTTCTTTCAACCAAACAGTCAAAATAAGTTACTCTTTAGCTCTAATCAAGTAACCTTATATATTTTCTTAGGAAGTAAAGGTTAGTTATTTGAAGTGACCTTTTAAAAAACTCAGGGCTTCCCTGGTGGCGCAGTGGTTGAGAATCTGCCTGCCAATGCAGGGGACACGGGTTCGAGCCCTGGTCTGGGAAGATCCCACATGCCGCAGAGCAACTAGGCCCATGAGCCACAACTACTGAGCCTGCGTGTCTGGAGCTTGTGCTCCGCAACGAGAGAGGCCGCAAGAGTGAGAGGCCCGCGCACCGCGATGAAGAGTGGTCCCCGCTTGCCACAACTAGGGGAAGCCCTCGCACAGAAACGAAGACCCAACACAGCAAAAATAAATAAATTAATTTAAAAATTCAGTAAAAAAACACTCAGATCAATGCCAATTCTATTTCCTAGAATATTCACCCAGCCGGAGGTTGAGTTAGTAGCATCCTTCAAGCCTTCTTACTTTGAGATAGTTGATCTGTCTTACAGCAACTATTATAAAATATCACTGACATTGTCCATCAATATCTCCCAAGTTGCATATTAACTAAACTTTGGCATTCAAAAGATCACCATTATCACAGTGCGGTTATTTGAATCACAGTGCAGTTATTTGAATCACAGTGTAGTTATTAACCATATTTGAAAAATGTAAAACTTGTTTAATAAAACATCAATTGTAGCTTATTGATTTTCATCTAGAAATTTTATGTGATCAGGCTGTTGGGGGTGTTTTCTCTGACACCAACCAATATTCTAATTCTCTGACACCAAGTTTTTATCCAAGAATTCAGTTCAATTCTGATACTACCCCAAGTTAGCACAGACCCTACAGGTTAAAGATCAAGTCCCACAAGACTGTACCCACTTCAGATACTAGTCACCAGACCCAAGTCACCTTCTGACTAACTGGCTATAAATTGGAGGTTCCCAGGACCCCCTCCTCAGGTTCAGTAATTTACTAGAACAGCTCACAGAACTCAGGAAGACATTTTATTTATGTGTAACAGTTTAATAAAAGGCTACAAATAAACAGCCCGATGAAGAGGTACATAGGGTAAGGTTTGGAAAGGCCCTGAGCACAGGAGCTTCTGTCTGTGTGGAGTTGGGGTGCACCACCCTCCCAGCACATCGATATGTTCATCAATTTGGAAGTTCATAAAATCTCATTGTTCAAGAGTTCTTACAGACCTTAATTTTCAGGACCCTCTCCCCTTCTTCGAGCTGGGTGAGTGGGGCTGAAAATTCCAACGTTCTAATCACTTGGACTTACTAATCACAGGACTTCCATCTTGAGAGTATATAGGGGCCCCATCTTAAGTCATCTCATTAACATAAACTCAGATATGATCAAAGGAGGCTCCTTAAAAATAACAAAAGACACTCTTATCACTAAGGAAATTCCATGGGTTTTAGGATCACTGTCCCAGGAACCAAGGACAAAGACCAAATATATCTCTTATCATAACATAGTTATTCATTATAGACAGACAGACAGACAGACAGCTAGCTAGCTAGCTAGCTAGACAGATGTAGATATATCTATATAGATATACCTCCTGATTGTTCTAAGTACTATGTAAGTCTGGGGATACACTGTGGTGGAGAAAAGCAAATACAATTACTGCCCTCAAAGAGCTTAAGTCTAGTGGTAGAGGGAACTGATAGCAGTCAAATAAACACGGGGGGGAAATGTAAAGCAACAAGTGTGATAAGACGTAGAAGGAAACGATGAACCACACAATAGGTGGATTGGCTCCCCAAGGCTGTGGAAATGGAGAAGTCTTCTGGAGGAAGACAGCTCTGAGTCAGGCTGAGAAGTTAAGGAGATAAAGATGGCATGAGAAGGGCAGAAGCCAGTTTGAGGATGTTGAAGATGAGTTTGGGCTAAGGACAGCGAAGATTTGGTTTTCTGAAAATGACCCCAAGAATATGTTGCTTCAAATACTACATCTTTGTTTAGTAGTATTATAGATATTTTTACTGATTACTATAATATGAGATAATACTATTTCATATTATAAGTAGTCACTAAATTACTTACAAGGACTCATTCAGACCACAGAACTAATCTAAAATATGCTGATTTCAGCACAAGAGAAAAAGGGACTGGGCTACAAGTTAATAGACGATGCATTTCTACCAACTGTGCCTCAGTTTCCATCATAAAATGAAGGTTTGGGTAAGTATGTTATGTTATTCAGGACTCTTCCAGTTACAAGTCCTAGCAAATAGTCACAAAATGGCTTAAGAAAGAAGAAAAAAATATTGGCTCACTCATTTCTCTGTCTCTCCTTTTGGTTTTTCTCCATATTGGATGCATTTTCAGAAAAGCCCTTTCCACACAGGGTTAAGGATAGCTCATGGCAGCTCAAAACTTTATAGGTAGCAGTCCCCAAGGAAATGGACTTTCCAAAAGCTCCAGCAAAACTCTCAGGAAAGGTTCTAATTGGCCTGTTGGGTCATGTGACCATCCCTGAGCCAATCACTGGGGCCAGGGAATGGACTACTCTGGTGACCAGCCCAGGTAGTGTGCCTACCCCTGGGGATTGGGATATGAGACCATGCGCTTTTTAGCCTCTCTGTGCAAAGGAAAGGAGCGATGATTCCTGAAAGGAAAAGATGCTGCTGAACAGATAAAATGTTTGAATGACCGCTCTATGAATTTTTTACCATTTTTTAAAAATTCATGTTCTACTACCCTAAATTTACTGACAAAACAGAGGCAATATGCATATTCTGAGACTCTTTACAACGAGGCGTATGTTTTGATTTCCTGAGAAAGCTCTAATGGCCCTTGCCAACAAACTGAATGGCAGTTTCCACTGCCTGTTTGTTCTATCATAAACATAATGTGCTTCTCGTCTCTCCTCAGTTTACACATCTTCATTTTTAATTGGCCACTAATGTTCTCCAAATGTCTTCACCTTCTCTCACAGCACACCAAGAAGGTAGATTTTAGACACACACGCTCACAAGGATTTTAAAATCTCAGAATACTTCATCAGTTTACACTGCTAAAAAGATGGGGTTTCCAAATGGTCACAACAAAGATGAAGAGGGGAGAAAAGACTATGTTCTCTGTCTGTGCTCCAACTTTGATCAAACAGACACAAGAAGTAAAATTTGCTTTTGGTGTCTGCCTCACTCTTGGTTTCTGTCTCTCAGGAATCCCTAGCTTTGCAGATCACTATTCCAACCCAAAACACAATTTCTAGGCTGCTAGTGAAACCCGAGTTCCCTGAGAAAGAGAATTAAGAACACAAAGAAAGTATTCAGTAATTTGTTTTACATTATAAAGGGACCTCATATCAATAACAATGAGGGATAATTAATGAAAACCCTGAAAAATTGTCTTTGTTCTCTGTTGTTCCACTGAATAATTTATCACCACCTCATCAACCAACGCAAACCCAGACACCATATATAAGAAGCAGCATCTCTCTCTAGTTCTAATTTGGCTCCCCCTGCCCCATCCCGACCCCACCCCCACAATCTCCCCGTCCCTCGCCCCCTGAATCCTGTGGTTTCATGGACATTTTAGTGCTGATCACTACGGTTTTGAGTAGCTCCCTCTAAAAGCCTAAATCCTTCTGTAACTAGTGAAATTTGGTACTTTCCATCAGCTTTAAGTGACTGTGCTTCACATGAAAGAGACCATATGACTTTGTTTCTCAATTAGGACAGATCATCTCAACACGGCCCCAGGGAACCCACAGAGCAACCATTCCTGATCACTGTATGGCATTAAGGCTCACTCCATGGCTTTGTTATTTTTGGACATTGAAACTACAGAGTTGCATGCCAAGCTCTTTCTAACAGCAGGTTAATTTAGCAATACTGGCTGCTGAGTTCCTACTTCACCCAACTCACCACCTAGCTGCTTAAAGACAGATCTGGGTCTTTCTCTCCTCCCAGGATAGCCTCCTAAGTGCAGCCAGCCTGTTAAAGTGACACGGCGCCAATATTAGAGACACAGCTTAATATTTGAAGCAAACAACAAGGTTATCACCAGCCAACTGCCAAATATGGGTGCTTCTGGTGCCTTTTTTTTTTTTAATCACACAGTTTTCAGTTTTTACATGCAGATGAGGGCATTTTAATGTAACCAGAGATGAGGGAGGGGACACAACACATTATGCAAATGTAGTAGCAAATGTAAAATGATAAATTAGCAAGCAACTATTTAATTATTACTGTGACTAATTCCTATAGATGGTGCCACAGCTAATGAACCTGAACTTGTCCTGGTTGACTGCAGTGTTCTGTTGAAACATTTCCATTTGGTTTGTTTGCTGCTTGTACTGCTCAGTGAAATAGATAGCATCTGTTTAATGAGCTCCCACTTCATTACAGAGCTGGACTACTTACTGAGTCATTCTCCTTAAGCATGCAGGCTGTGTACTCTGCTGTTGTTTTAAAGCAAATACTAATTTATGATTACCTGTCACATTAGGGCATTGAAAATTGTATTCACCCAGGCTCACATGAGCAGAATGTTCATGAACTGATTATGGACTGTGGTGGCAACCCTTGCTTATAATCCGTGGACATAAATTCAGATCCCCACTACAATATGGGCTCCCGAACAATAGATACTGTTTGCAAAGAGGGAGAGGGAAGAGAAAAGGGCTGGTGAAATCATCACATGTAAATGCACAGACTCTTTCAAAGCCCGACAAACTCAGCAATGACCTAATTCAATGTGCACTGATTGTCAGAAACACCCGTTACACTGTGTCATGTACAGAGGAAGATGAATGACTCTCTGGCTATTCACTCCCTGCCATGGTCATTATCTAATTGAAGTCTGATGCCCAAGCAAGGCGGATCCTGACACGGTGACCGCAAGCCTCTATTGTATGGAATAAATCCTATAGATGTGTCCTAAAATGGTACTTGCAGAGAAAATTCCAATCAATAACACTTTTCCAAAACGCAGCTTTTCATCTTTAAGCCTAATATTTACCTTCAGGCTTTAGCACAATGCTCTTTTACCAGTTTTTCCCCCCTTCTCTCTCCCCCATTACAAGCATGCCATTTGCACTTTAAAATACAATATTAAGCAAAATGCCTCATTAAATCTGTTTTTTTCTTCCAGTTTATCCCCTATAATTTGCCCCCGTAAATTAAAACTATGGAGAGATGTGATTTTGCCTTTTTATTGGCTGTCTGCTCAGTTTGTTTTTATAGTCCTGACTTCATTCTGCCTGGGGACACCATGGTTTGCTTCAGAGGCCGCTGCCCTTGATGTGGGGAGTGCTATAAACACCACTTCCTCAGAACTGTGTGCACCAGTCATAATCTTTGATTACAAATACTGCTCAAGACATCACACATGAGGGGCAGCACGATGAGAGAGGCAGCCAGGAAGCATCCCTAATTGGCGTTCACATACAGAATACTTAGAGCTGCCGTGGGCTGTACCTATGTTAAATTCTGCAATGGAGATTAGAAAACCTACGCAAGCTAGCCATGTGCCATAAATAAGAATACAAAGATTAATAATTTATACATCTGTCCTACACCCCATACTCACTTTCTTTTCTTCTTCTCTCTCTTTTTTTTTTTTTTTTTTTGAAGATCACCTGTTTAGAAACTTCAATGTTTTTTTTCCTCATTTTTTTGTGCTTAGCTACCCAGGACTGACAACCAGACTAATGGGATGGAAGAATAGAAAGAATAAAAAGTGGGGGTGGGGGGAGGGATAAATTAGGAGGTTGGGATAAACATACACACACTACTCTATATAAAATAGATAACCAAAAAGGGCCTACTGTATAGCACACAGGGAACTATACTCAATATCTTGTAATAACCTATGATGGAAGAGAATGTAAAAAAAAGAATTTATATATTATATATATATATACACACACACACATATAGCTCAATCACTTTTCTGTACACCTGAAATATGACATTGTAAATCAACTATATTTCAATGAAATTTTTTTTAAAAAAGAAAGAATAAAAAAACAAATGCCCAGGGCTTCCCTGGTGGCGCAGTGGTTGAGAGTCCGCCTGCCGATGCAGGGGACACGGGTTCGTGCCCCGGTCCGGGAAGATCCCACATGCCGCAGAGTGGCTGGGCCCGTGAGCCATGGCTGCTGAGCCTGCGCGTCTGGAGCCTGTGCTCCGCAACGGGAGAGGCCACAACAGTGAGAGGCCCGCATATTGCAAAAAAAAAAAAAAAAAAAAAATGCCCAACTGTGACATGGTTAAAAGAGAAGGCAGGTGAGAATAAGTATGGATCATAACGTAGGCTCCTTATACATTTTAAGCAAACTCCTAACTAAACATTTTAAACTGTTTTCTGTAGCCACTGTGTGTAACATTTCTCTGGATAGGTTGGTAATTTGTGGCTCATCTCTTCGTCGCTGCAGTCCACAGAGATGTCGCAGACGTGGGTGCTGGCTTGTTCCAACCACCATGCAGCATTATAACTTTGAGTTTTGCCCCTTCACACTTAGAACAAGAAGAGGGAAAAATGACTGCTAAGTTTCTCTTAGCTCTACTATGCTATAATTTCACCTTTTTAGCCATAATTAAAGGAGCCCTAACCAGCATGGTGTCCAAGACCATTCAATTGCTAATACTAATTTTGACTAAATTTCAGGTTTACTCTAAAAAGATGAAAACTGTTCTTAAAAATCAGCAATTTTCTTCAATGCACAAATGAAGTGATATGGCATCTCATTTCAAATAATGTCCAATTTACACCATGGCAACCCTGACCCACTGTTTCTTAAAAGAAACAAAGTTTAATTCATCTTCATGATGCCCAAGTCTGACTCTCACTAATCACAAGTTATAAGTTATTGGGCAAATTTGCATGTAGTTTTTTTTCTTTAACGAAGGCTGAAGAATCTAGAAACCCAGTTGTTCATTTTATTGTCTTAATATGAATGTAACACAAAAGATTTTGGGTTATTCAAAAGAATATTTTTCATAATACCTATGTTTAAACTGCAGAAAAATGGAAACAAATTAGTTAATTACTGTCTCCAGCCCGTATGGGTGCTAACAAATTCCTTTTCCTCACCTATAATGAACTCCCAATGCCAGCCAAGATGGGGGAGGTGTGAGTAGTGGTGCTGGTTTTTTCTACACAAGCAAATTGCTTTTCCTGATTTACATGGGAAAAAAAGACTGAGTGCCTATTTATACACTGGATAATCCAATTTGCTTATTTTGCAAAACAGTCCCTTTCCCCTTATTGGCAGCACTAAGCATTGTGCAGCCTCTCAACTAGAGTTTAAAAGGATATGCATTAGATACAAGGCCACACAATGACTGTGCTCAATTCACTACATACACTAGAGTCCACTTAAAAAGAAGGCAGAGAGGCATTTGGAGAAACATTTGGTTTATGCTTTTAGAAGTATATATACTAAATGCCCACAAGGAAGACTAATGGGGAGGAGAAATCTTACTGAGAAGTAAAAAAAAAAAAAAAAAAAAAAAAAGTGAAGTTTTACTGTAAGTTTTCAATTGAGTTCTCTTAAGAGACCTGCCAGATAGGATTCTGCACTTTGCCTAGTTCCCAAAAATGCACTCTCTTGAGGCCAGATTAGAGCCAACAGCTGTTAAATATTCTTTCTTGAGATGACACAGATAAAATATATATAGATTTGTAGATACAGATGAAGACACAGAAAAAGATATGTCCATAACCCAGTAACCAACAGGATTTCAAAAGAGCTGTGGAATACCAGTTGGAGAAGAAGGGTGTGAAGGAGACAGAAAACCTGGCTTGTCAGGGCTGGGGCGGGGGGACTTCTAACTGGACGTTGTTTTCCATAGCTAATCAGAGAGGTCACATGCAAAATCCTTTCTAAGTGTCAAGCCCACAGTTTCACCCTGCAGTAGGCTGGGAAAAGAAAACTCCACCTCTTAAAAATGTGATTTTCATGAGAAAGGAAAAGCTGAAATGGTGAAGTCGGGTACACAGAGCTTTCTGCCTAGGCAGTGACCCTGCTGTCAGGGAATCAGCTTCAGACCAGCCAAATCAGCCACAAAGACAAGAAGAGAAAATGGAATGCGGGGAGACAAAAGTGACCAGCATCTCGGCTCCCAGAGGGACCCTCCAAATAGCACAGCCATGGCAGCAGTGTAACCTTCCTGGCCTTCACGGGGTCCTGTGAATAAAGGAAGTGACAAGCACAACTAATCTGAGGCGGCAGTTGATGAACATTCGCCCATGTAAAAGCCACCACCAAGTGTTTCCTTTCCCAAGGATCTTAGAAACAAGCTAGGGCCCAATACAGGCTCCTTGTTTATTAGGGAGCCTCTAATCACACAATTTGTGTGTATTCTCTCTCTCTCTCTCTCTCACACACACACAAACACACACATTATAAAATAGAGCACTATCTAAGCTCTGATGTTTTACGTTCCTCCTGTAGGTGTTATTATATATAAGACACACGTAAGTAAAGTTAAAATGGCAGATTTGAGAGCGTGCTCCATCTTGTTTTATGATGCGACAATACTTCCTGGGAATAAAGCTTTCAGAACATGACAGTCAGACATGGTAATTAGAAATTAATGCTAAGGCAAGTGGAGAAATATTTAGCCATGTGTGCAGTGGAAGGTTGGAGAAGAGGTCACAAGTTCTGAACAAAAGTCCTACTCTCTTGGAACCCTGCACCCCCATTCTGCGCTTTGCTTTGCAAATGATTCTTTGACTAGTCAGCAGCCATCTCAGGGTTTTTGCTGACTTTCCAGGCAAAACGCAAATGTCTGCAGACACGACCCTCTCCCCCTGTCAGGTCCTCAGCTCCTGCTTCGCACCTGGGCGAACGTCCACCGGTTATGTGACTCTCAATGACTGGCCTCCACGCCCTGGTCCAAGCAGAACCGCGCTGGGGTCAGGAGGGGCTGTTTGTACCAGGGACGATGACCCTTTGACCGGTCAACCTTTCTCTCGACTGTTCTCCGACGATGGTTTGGAGCAGCAGCAACACCAGCAGCAAAAGAGAAAGAGACTTCAGATGAGAAAAGAAATAACTGGAGTTGTCAGGGAGGGAGAGAGAGGAAAGGCTGCTTTTATTTGAAAGGTCCAGACATGCTGAAGTAATGATCCTGGCAACATGTCAGTGAAAACGCTTTAGTAAGCAAATAATTTAATTGCAGCCTTCTCTGAGGTAGTTGATATTGCTTGATCCCTGACCTCTTGTCTTGCTGTACCTAAACTCAGCCTGGGATTCACACTTCCTATTCTGGTCCCAGAATCTCTCCAACTTGTACCATTTAATATAGTGTGCTCCAGGTGTGCTATGGTGAATGAATAGTTATATTACTACCTGTCAGACACAATCACACTTTATTCATCATTCTCGGCTGGCTGCGTGAAGCCCAGCTTCCAGCAGGCTCCCTCTCTATTTCCTTGTTCAAACGTCTGCGGTGCTTTTGGCCCATCTGTCAAGGCTGTCATTTAGAGGGAAAACAGTATCAGCGCTTTAAATATACGGAGTTCTCTATTGAAACAGTGCTGTGATTGAACTGTCAGCATTCTCAGTATCACAGACAGTAATTCATGACTGGTCAGGGCTCCACTGAGGTTGCTATTACTACGGTGACCCCGAAGGGTCATGCAGAGGGTTTTTGCTTAACAGTTTGGTCTATAAATAGTGCAATTAACCTTTCAAGAATTACAAAATGCTCTTGAATTCTCTTTACATGTGCTTCATGCTTGCACAGTTTAGAGCAAAGGGAAGGAAAAGAAGGGGGAAAAAAAACTACAAAATTGCTGAAATGGGAGCCATGTGAGTAGAAATGTGTGTATGTGTGTGTGTGTGTGTGTACATATATATATATATATATATATATATATATATATATATATTGTTTTGAGAGCAAGCATTTGAAATGCATGAATGTATTTTAAGCCACCGTTTGCTGTTTTGGAGCAGGATAACATATGCTGAGATTTCTGCTGAACTGAAAAGGTTTCTGAATCTGAAATAAAATATGATGGATGTGAATGAAAGGACTTCTGTTCGTCCTTATGGAAAGGAAGTGAAGGTTTTCAGTTCTTCAAATTGTTACCTTTCCAAAACAGAGTGTTTCTCACTGTTTCCAGCCGCAGCTTCTAGAGCAAAACACCTGCATTCTCCGCTAAACCCAGAGAAAACAGTCTCAGGAGCCAAATGGCATCTCTAACCTTATAACACAATCCCTAAAGAAAGAGAATTTGGAATGCTGATTAGGCAGGCTACTGATGACTCCCTCTCATTTGAAAGCCTCAAACCACTGAATGAGGTTTTTCTCCTTTATCCTTCAGGAAATCAAGGCACTTTCTAAAGGAAACGCAGAAGGTCAGCAGCAGAGCCTAAAATACAAACCCAAACTCCAAATCTCAGCTTTTTACAAATCCTAGACTGTCGGGCCACCCCCACCCGCTTCCTCCCTGGAAACCATAATACTAAGCGATCCCTTTTCAGTATCTTTCTATAGACAATTACATTCTAAGTGATTCAGAGTAGTCACTTGGACTCATTCCTGAATACAGGGCCGGTTTTTGTTCCTTTAGATTTCTGCGTCCCAGGGATGTCTCCTAACACAAGAGTACAGAATCCTGGTGCTGCATGGCTGCCTCTCAGATGAATGTTTGATATGTTTTCTCTTTGGCGGATCATTTAATGACTGCATTATGCCAGCTATTCCCACAGCTCATACAGCACAAAGAGATTTTTTTTTTACCAAGTTGTTCAATGGACAAAGCCAATTTTTAATTTGTGATACCAAGCTTATACAGCTAAAAATAACCATTTTTGGAGGTTTCAGTCACCATATTTTTTCTTGCTTCAAAGGTAATGTTACCCAGTTTCTTTCTTTAGGGGAAGGAAAGATGCTATTTGTGTGTGTGTGCAGGTCAGCAGAGGAAAGCCACAGACCTAGCAAATGGTCCTTTATGACACATACTTTTGTTGACCATCCTCTAAAAGGAAAATAACACATCATTTTCTTAAACATCCGTATCACCAAATAAGTAAGATTAAGGCAATATTTCAACTAGCTTAAAGGCTTGCAGGAGGCAGGAAGAAGAGTAAAGAGGTATAAACCTTCCCATTAGAGTTATTTTCTGGGAATGCTTCTCACACCAATCCACAGCTATACAGAAGTAAAAGCCTTTGCTTATTGCAGCCACCAAGCAAGGATAATTAAGAGGTAATCCCTTCCAGTTCGGGTGCACTTTCCTTTTTGGCGACAATCATAAAAGGTACAGAGCGGAGCCAAACAGCCCCACGTTGTCACTGTTATTATCTTTTGTGACTGCTTCCTTCTCTTCCCATCCTCAGTTGGACAGCAAAAAGCCTTTGCTTATTATAGAGGCAGAAAAAGTGCTAGTCTCATCCCATTAACTGTCATATTACCAGGCTCCGTGCCATCCCATTTGAGTTTCACTGAGCATTCAGAACTGCTTAATTATGTACAGTAAAGACAGTCTGCTGAGACTGTCCTTCTTGATTAATATGGGAGGGGGAGGGGAGGTGAAGGGTCACCTCCAAGGCTCGCTTGTGCCTCGCGCAAAACTAAGTTGGTGTGACAAAGGTTTTTGTGAGTTAAAAAAAATAATAAATTAAAGCCCATTTGGAAAGAAAGACGCTGGCATCAAGGGATGAGGCTACTTTTGATTCTGCAGGCTAACAAGAGATATTACCCCCTCTGTGCTGGCGTTAAACTGTATAGTGCATTCCTTATAAATTATACCACCCCGTGTTAATTACAGTGTGCTGACAGAGCTTGTCATTACCAAGCCTGCTACAGTCTTTGTGCACTTGGATTTTAATAACTGTTTGTTCTGAGGAATGCGGCAGAGCTGCCTAAGTGGCTGAGCTGGGTCATTGCTAACATCCCTTTCTTCAGCCCCTCACACTGGTTCTATTCTTACAACCCTAATCCCTCCTCCCTCTCCCTCCGCCCTCCCCCTCTCCTCTCTCCTCTCTCTCTCTCTCTCTCTCTCTCTCTCTCTCTCTCTCTCTCTCTCTCTCTCTCGGGCTCCCTCACTGATCCCCTCCCCCCGTAAAACAGATGTATAGGTTACAGTCTAGAAATGCCAATGCATTCATTCAGACACAATAAACTGAGATTTATATTGTGCTGCACTCATTGTCAGCCCTTCAAAGCCTCTAGCTGAAATACTCTTTTCTCCTTTATCCAACCTCTGTATAAAAACACGACTGCTCTGATCTAGTGGGATATTTTGAGGTTCCTGCCCAATTTCTAATTTGGCATTCTCCTCTCAGGCAGGAATCTCTATCTGCTACTTTATTCGTGCCCAGGGCAAGAGCCTGTAAAGGAAGATGCTACAAAGGTGGAAACAAAGTCAGAACCCATCCTTCTCCTCTTCCTCTTCCTCCTCACCCAATAATTTTATATCTCAGATAGTTATTTTCATAATCAACAAACACAAACAAAGAAATCACTCCTTCATCTTAAAACAAAATAGCACCACCACTTGGTGAGCCCCTACTATGTACCAGGGGCAAAGGCTAGACTCTAGAAAAACAAAGATGAATAAAATATAGGCCTGGCCTGCAGGGCCTTAGTAGGGGAGTGGTTATGTAAATAAATAATTACCAGTGGGATGTTTAATAATAGAGGTAAAAACAGATCTTCTCTCAGCCTCACTTGTCTGTGGGTACAGATGTGGTCACATTAACAGTAATAATTCAAATTTCTCTGCTTTGTACACTCACCAATTTCTGGAAGTCCCCAGATAGAGCCTCACATGTGCTCATTAACAATTCTGATCCCGCTGGTACTTCCCCTGTTGTGTCAGGCGTCATGGCACAAATGGTCACAGCTTCTGCCCCATTCTGTCTTTTGAGTTGCCCCTCTTAAAGGGTTACCAAGGCAGTGCTGTTTGAGCCACATCTCTTACAGAAATTCTAGTAAAACAGTCCACCCTGCTCCCTAGGAGTCAGAAAAAAGTCCATGAAGGGTTGGGCTGAGACAGACCTGAGTGAAAAATGCCATGCTGTCCTCAGGTCTGTCCCCACTACTACCACAACTAAGCCTTTCTTACTGGGCCAAGTGCCCCGTGCCACACTCCTTCCTCCTGCAGGTTGAATTTTCACACAAAGTTCCTTTGTCTTCCTATTATGAGGCTTCTGCTGGACCCACTCCCACAGGGTGTAAGAAATTCCAGACATGTCTGTATCTCCCTCACACTCAAGCATTGACAGAGGTTTGAACAAGATGTCTTGATACACTCAGACACTCACCACACACACACGCACACACACATCCCAACACATACCACGTAAGCAAACTGAATTGTAAAAGAGACTGATATCACTTTCTATAAAAATCAGTTTTATGGTAAATATAATTTACCAGATACAGTAAACCAATTAACTGGTATTGACTTAAGGAGATGAAACCCATCTTCTTTCCACTTACCAAGACAAAAAGAATAAGTGCAGGTAGACACAATGTAATGAAAATGACTTATAACATGAAATAAACTCAACTTGAAGTTTATTTTCTCAAAATAAAGTGGAACTGCATCATATACTCTACCTTCTGCACAGACTTTGGAACTCAACCCCCATGAGTTGAGATCTCTGTATCTTTTCTAATCCTCATCATTACAGGAATAAGAAGTATTTATTAGGAGTACAGAAGACTATTATTAAGATAAAATGCCAGAAAGCAGAAATCCCTTAAAATCATGTACCCCCTCATCCCAGGAGGGACTTGAAAGCTGTTTTTGATGCCTGCTGTCTATGCCAAGTGGAATAGTTTGAATACCCAAATATCAGCATGAAAATTTCATTTGTCTGAAATATTTAGTCAGCTCATTCTATGCACACTTACACTTCAGCATGTACAAGTGTTACCATAAAAACAAAATTGTACCTACTGTTTTTATGAGCAACTTCAAAGCTTTCCAGGGCTAAGTTTATAATTCATGATTTCTGTTTCACTTGTTGACCTTAGAACATGATCCCAACATAAGCCACGACTCCATCATAAACAGTGCCTTTTGTGTGAGTGTGTGTGTGCATATATACACTCGTCTACATATTTTAGGACACAAATTTGTGATTGTACATTGTAAAACTTCACTGAGAGACAGAAGACCATATAATACATGTTAAAGAATGCTGTGCTAAACCATAAATTACATAGTTTGACCTCTCGGCTTCTTATGGCAAACTGACACACTTGGCTCTCATCAAATCATTTTCTTACAAGACTTATTTTACATCAGCAACACGAATTCCTTCTCAATCCCTTAGTTTCCAATGTTGTTTATATGGATAACGGTAAATATATACATTTACCATATGTGTCAGTATGTATAGACACATACATGTATCAATATATATACATGAGAAATAGAGAACTCTCTCCCAGGAGATAAAGAATCTTGTAGTCTCAATTTATACTCATACCCCCCAAAAATCACTACATTTCAGATTTTGGAACCACTCTCTAATTAATAGGTATTTAAGTGACACTTCCCTCCATTAACTTTCCCTGTATTATTACTGACCTTACCAACCTCAAACAACTAAAGCAAATTAGACTCAAATGCCTTCCCACATTAGAATTTTTTTTAAGATTAAGATTGGTTTTCAAAGATTCATTTTTTAAATTTATCTTTCCTTGAGGTATAGTTGATTTACAATGTTGTGTTAGTTTCAGGTGTTCAGCAAAGTGATTCAGTTATATATTTAATATATAATATATATCTATTCTTTTTCAGATTCTGTTCCATTACTGGTTATATTACAGGATATTGACTATAATCCCCTGTGCTATACAGTAGGTCCTTGTTTGTCTATTTTATATATAGTAGTGTGTATCTGTTAATCCCAAACACCTAATTTATCCCTCATTTTTGAAACACAGATACACACACACGTGCAACTCTCTAGCTTAGCCTTTGTTTATGGTCCCAGCAGCCCCGTGTGTCCTTTGCCATCCTCACAACCCCTAGCACTGATGACAAATACTCTTGAGCCATTTAGGAGCGCTCGTTTGTATCCTGTTGGGCACAAGGACCCCTCAGCTGGCGCAGCACTTTCTTTCCTTCCTACAGCGCTGCAAAGCTGCTCTGGGAGCCTCAGAGACCAGATTTCACGTGACTTTCTCCACATCTCTTCCAGCAAGTTTACCACTCAACTTCCTGTACAGGCTGAGAAATGCCCGGAGGCCCCTCAGCCAGACCCACCTCCAAGAACCCCTCCCTCTTGTACTGAGCTGCTGTTTCTTTCTGTCAGGGATTCTGCAACACACCTCGAGGGGAAGTTCTGACCTCCAGGTGTCAGCATTTATCACCACCCAGGCAGCTGCAAGCAGCCTCAGACAGACAGACAATTACCTTGACGCTCAGGCCTGGCAGTCACAGGCTCTGTTGGAAGGAAAGCTGAAGCCGGGTTTTTCCTCCTCACGAAGACTCACTGAGGGTGTTTTACTTTTCAGTGAAAACTGGAGACTGGAATGAAGTGACTCGAGGGCATGACCTCAATCACACCACAGTAATGAGGTGTTTTTGGTGTGGTGTCAACTCCGCCACAAGACAGAAGCCCACTCTTCAAAGAGGGAAAGTCCCAGGTGCTAGGAGCACTTGCTGAACCACTCCTCTCACCTTTCCCATTTCCAAGGACAAGTCAGCTGGGCCTTTGCTAACTGCGCTCAGGAATCCCTGATAAGTTTATCTGCCTCCAAATGACCAACTCCATGACTGAAACATGACAGTTATTTCAATCATTGCTTTTGCTCCTCCCCGGAGAAAACTCTATATTCAAACTAAGTGTTTTACATAGTCAACTAGCTTGTCTGACAAGCACAGCCAAATGTCATTCTCTTGAGCTTCAAACTGCTTTAGCTCAACTGACAGTAAATGAGTTTTCACAGGTCATGAAGACGGGCACAGTTACATACAATACACACAAGTAAATAAAGTATTCAAGAAAATACATGATTTTAAAGGTTAACTTTTCTTAAACAACGTTTTACCGTTTCAGTATTTACAAAAAATTCCCACTGTTAAAAGGGTAAATAAAGAAATCCTAATATTAAAAATAAGCGGACTTCCGGGGAAGATGGCGGAAGAGTAAGACGCGGAGATCACCTTCCTCCCCACGGATACACCAGAAATACAGCTACACGTGGAACAACTCCTACAGAACACCTACTGAACGCTGGCAGAAGACCTCAGACCTCACAAAAGGCAAGAAACTCCCCACGTACCTGAGTAGGGCAAAGCGGAGAGATTCCCACAAAGAGGATCGGTGCCGACCGGCACTCACCAGCGCGAGAGGCTTGTCTGCTCACCCGCCGGGGCGGCCGGGGCTGGGAGCTGAGGCGCGGGCTTCGGTCGGAGCACAGGAAGAGGACTGGGGTTGGTGGCGTGAACACAGGCTGCAGGGGCTAGTGCGCCACAGCTAGCCGGGAAGGAGTCCGGGGAAAAGTCTGGACCTGCCGAAGAGGCAGGAGACTTTTTCTTCCCTCTCTGTTTCCTGGTGCGCGAGGAGAGGGGATTAAGAGCGCTGCTTAAAGGAGCCCCAGAGACGGGCGCGAGCTTCAGCTAAAAGCGCGGACCCCAAAGACGGGCATAAGACACTAAGGCTGCTGCTGCTGCTGCTGCTGCTGCTGCTGCTGCTGCTGCCGCCGCTGCTGCCGCCGCCAAGAGGCCTGTGTGCGAGCGCAGGTCACTGTCCACGCCCCGCTTCCGGGGGAGCCTGTGCAGCCCGCCACTGCCGGGGTCCCGTGATCCAGGGACAACTTCCCCGGGAGAACGCACGGCGCACATCGGGCTGATGCAACGTCACGCAGGCCTCTGCCGCTGCAGGCTCGCCCCGCACTCCGTGCCCCTCCCTCCCGCCCGGCCTGAGTGAGCCAGAGTCCCCGAAGCAGCTGCTCATTTAACCCCGTCCTGTCTGAGCCAAGAACAGACGCCCGGCGACCTACACGCAGAGGCGGGGCCAAATCCAAAACTGAGACCCGGGAGCTGTGAGAACAAAGAAGAGAAAGGGAAATCTCTCCCAGCAGCCTCAGAAGCAGCGGATTAAAGCTCCACAATCAACTTGATGTACCCTGCATCTGTGGAATACGTGAATAGACAACGAATCATCCCAAATTGAGGAGGTGGACTTAGAGAGCAAGATTTATGATTTTTTCCCATTTTCTTCTTTTTGTGAGTGTGTATGTGTATGCTTCTGTGTGAGATTTTTGTCTCTAGAGCTTTGCTTCCACCATTTCTCCTAGGGTCCTATCCGTCCTTTTTAAAAAAATCTTTTTTCATAATAATTATTTTTTGTTTTAATAACTTTATTTTATCTTACTTTATTTTATTTTACTTTATCTTCCTTTTTTCTTTCTTCCTTCCTTCCCTCCTTCCTTCCTTCCTCCTTCCCTCTGTCCCACCTTTCTTTCATTCTTTCTTTCTTTTCTTTCTACTTCTACTAATTCTTTCTATTTTTTCTCCCTTTTATTCTGAGCCGTGTGGATGAAAGGCTCTTGGTACTGCAGCCAGGAGTCAGTGCTGTGCCTCTGACTTGGGAGAGCCAACTTCAGGATAGTGGTCCACAAGAGACCTCCCAGCTCCACCTACTATCAAACGGTGAAAATCTCCCAGAGATCTCCATCTCAACACGAGCACCCAGCTTCACTCAACGACCAGCAAGCTCCAGTGCTGGACACCCTATGCCAAACAACTAGCAAGACAGGAACCAACCCCACCCATTAGCAGAGAGGCTGCCTAAAATCATAAGTCCACAGACACCCCAAAACACACCACCAGACATAGACCTGCCCACCAGAAAGACAAGATCTAGCCTCATCCACCAGAACACAGGCACCAGTCCCCTCCACCAGGAAGCCTACACAACCCACTGAACCAACCTTAGCCACTGGGGACAGACACAAAAAACAATGGGAGCTACGAACCTGCAGCCTGCAAAAAGGAGACCCCCAAACACAGTAAGATGAGAAGACAGAAAAACACACAGCAGATGAAGGAGCAAGATAAAAACCCACCAGACCTAACAAATGAAGAGGAAATAGGCAGTCTACCTGAAAAAGAATTCAGAATAATAATAGTAAAGATGATCCAAAATCTTGGAAATAGAATAGACAAAATGCAAGAAACATTTAACAAGGACCTAGAAGAACTAAAGATGAAACAAGCAATGATGAACAACAAAATAAATGAAATTAAAAATATTCTAGATGGAATCAATAGCAGAATAACTGAGGCAGAAGAATGGATAAGTGACCTGGAAAATAAAATAGTGGAAATAACTACGGCAGAGCACAATAAAAAGAATGAAAAGAACTGAGGACAGTCTCAGAGACCTCTGGGACAACATTAAATGCACCAACATTCGAATTATAGGGGTTCCAGAAGAAGAAGAGAAAAAGAAAGGGACTGAGAAAATATTTGAAAAGATTATAGTTGAAAACTTCCATGATATGGGAAAGGAAATAGTTAATCAAGTCCAGGAAGCACAGAGAGTCCCATACAGGATAAATCCAAGGAGAAATATGCCAAGATACATGTTAATCAAACTGTCAAAAATTAAATACAAAGAAAACATATTAAAAGCAGCAAGGGAAAAATAACAAATAACACACAAGGGAATCCCCATAAGGTTAACAGCTGATCTTTCAGCAGAAACTCTGCAAGCCAGAAGGGACTGGCAGGACATAATTAAAGTGATGAAGGAGAAAAACCTGCAACCAAGATTACTCTAACCAGCAAGGATCTCATTCAGATTTGATGGAGAAGTTAAGACCGTTACAGACAAGCAAAAGCTGAGAGAGTTCAGCACCACCAAACCAGCTTTACAACAAATGCTAAAGGAACTTCTCTAGGCAAGAAACACAAGAGAAGGAAAAGACCTCCAATAACGAACCCAAAACAATTAAGAAAATGGGAATAGGAACATACATATCAATAATTACCTTAAATGTAAATGGATTAAATGCTCCCGCCAAAAGACACAGATTGGCTGAATGGATAGAAAAACAAGACCCATATATATGCTGTCTACAAGAGACCCACTTCAGACCTAGAGACACATACAGACTGAAAGTAAGGGAATGGAAAAAGATATTCCCTGCAAATGGAAACCAAAAGAAAGCTGGAGTAGCAATTCTCATATCAGACAAAATAGACTTTAAAATAAACACTATTAGAAGAGACAAAGAAGGACACTACATAGTGCTCAAGGGATCGATCCAAGAAGAAGATATAACAATTTTAAATATTTAAGCACCCAACATAGGAGCACCTCAATACATAAGGCAAATACTAACAGCCATAAAAGGGGAAATCGACAGTAACACATTCATAGTAAGGGACTTTAACATCCCACTTTACCAATGGACAGATCATCCAAAATGAAAATAAATAAGGAAACACAAGCTTTAAATGATACATTAAACAAGATGGACTTAATTGATACTTATAGGACATTTCATACAAAAACAACAGAATACACATTTTTCTCAAGTGCTCATGGAACATTCTCCAGGATAGATCATATCTTGGGTCACAAATCAAGCCCTGGTAAATTTAAGAAAATTGAAATTGTATCAAGTATCTTTTCTGACCATGATGCTATGAGACTAGATATCAATTACAGAAAAGGATCTGTAAAAAATACAAACACATGGAGGCTAAACAATACACTACTTAATAACGAAGTGATCACTGAAGAAATCAAAGAGGAAATCAAAAAATACCCAGAAACAAATGACAATGGAGACACGATGACCCAAAACCTATGGGATGCAACAAAAGCAGTTCTAAGAGGGAAGTTTATAGCAAGACAATCCTACCTTAAGAAACAGGAAACATCTCGAATAAACAACCTAACCTTGCACCTAAAGCAATTAGAGAAAGAAGAACCAAAAAACCCCAAAGTTAGCAGAAGGAAAGAAATCATAAAAATCAGATCAGAAATAAATGAAAAAGAAATGAAGGAAACGATAGCAAAGATCAATAAAACTAAAAGCTGGTTCTTTGAGAAGATAAACAAAATTGATAAACCATTAGCCAGACTCATCAAGAAAAAAAGGGAGAAGACTCAAATCAATAGAATTAGAAATGAAAAAGGAGAAGTAACAACTGACACTGCAGAAATACAAAAGATCATGAGACATTACTACAAGCAACTCTATGCCAATAAAATGGACAACCTGGAAGAAATAGACAAATTCTTAGAAATGCACAACCTGCCAAGACTGAATCAGGAAGAAACAGAAAATATGAACAGGCCAATCACAAGCACTGAAATTGAAACTGTGATTTAAAATCTTCCAACAAACAAAAGCCCAGGACCAGATGGCTTCATAGGCGAATTCTATCAAACATTTAGAGAAGAGCTGACGCCTATCCTTCTCAAACTCTTCCAAAATATAGCAGAGGGAGGAACACTCCCAAACTCATTCTACGAGGCCACCATCACCCTGATACCAAAACCAGACAAAATGTCACAAAGAAAGAAAACTACAGGTCAATATCACTGATGAACATACATGCAAAAATCCTCAACAAAATACTAGCAAATAGAATCCAACAGCACATTAAAAGGATCGTACACCATGATAAGGTGGGTTTTATTCCAGGAATGCAAGGATTCTTCAATATACGCAAATCAATCAACGTGATACACCATATTAACAAATTAAAGGAGAAAAACCATATGATCATCTCAATAGATGCAGAGAAAGCTTTTGACAAAATTCAACACCCATTTATGATAAAAACCCTGCAGAAAGCAGGCATAAAGGGAACTTTCCTCAACATAATAAAGGTCATATATGACAAACCCACAGCCAACATTGTCCTCAATGGTGAAAAACTGAAAGCATTTCCACTAAGATCAGGAACAAGACAAGGTTGCCCACTCTCACCACTCTTATTCAACATAGTTTTGGAAGTTTTAGCCACAGCTATCAGAGAAGAAAAGGAAATAAAAGGAATCCAAATCGGAAAAGAAGAAGTAAAGCTGTCACTGTTTGCAGATGACATGATACTATACATAGAGAATCCCAAAGATGCTACCAGAAAACTACTAGAGCTAATCAATGAATTTGGTAAAGTAGCAGGATACAAAATTAATGCACAGAAATCTCTGGCATTCCTGTACACTAATGATGAAAAATCTGAAAGTAAAATCAAGAAAACATTCCCATTTACCACTGCAACAAAAAGAATAAAATATCTAGGAATAAACCTACCTAAGGAGACAAAAGACCTGTATGCAGAAAATTATAAGACACTGATGAAAGAAATTAAAGATGATACAAATAGATGGAGAGATGTACCATGTTCTTGGATTGGAAGAATCAACATTTTGAAAATGAGTATACAACCCAAAGCAATCTACAGATTCAATGCAATCCCTATCAAACTACCCCTGGCATTTTTCACAGAACTAGAATAAAAAATTTCACAATTTGTATGAAAACACAAAAGCTCCTGAATAGCCAAAGTAATCTTGAGAACAAAAAATGGAGCTGGAGGAATCAGGCTCCCTGACTTCAGACTATACTACAAAGCTACAGTAATCAAGACACTATGGTACTGGCACAAAAACAGAAAGATGGATCAATGGAACAGGATAGAAAGCCCAGAGATAAACCCACGCACATATGGTCGCCTTATCTTTGATAAAGGAGGCAGGAATGTACAGTGGAGAAAGGACAGTCTCTTCAATAAGTGGTGCTGGGAAAACTGGACAGGGACATGTAAAAGTATGAGATTAGATCACTCCCTAACATCATACACAAAAATAAGCTCAAAATGGATTAAAGACCTAAGTGTAAGGCCAGAAAGTATCAAACTCTTAGAGGAAAACATAGGCAGAACACTCTATGACATAAATCACAGCAAGATCCGTTTTGACCCACCTCCTAGAGAAATGGAAATAAAAACAAAAATAAACAAATGGGACCTAATGAAACTTAAAAGCTTTTGCACAGCAAAGGAAACCATAAACAAGACCAAAAGACAACCCTTAGAATGGGAGAAAATATTTGCAAATGAAGCAACTGACAAAGGATTAATCTCCAAAATTTATAAGCAGCTCATGCAGCTCAATAACAAAAAAACAAACAACCCAACCCAAAAATGGGCAGAAGACCTAAATAGACATTCCTCCAAAGAAGATATATAGATTGCCAACAAACACATGAAAGAATGCTCAACATCATTAATCATTAGAGAAATGCAAATCAAAACTACAATGAGATATCAGGTCACACCAGTCAGAATGGCCATCATCAAAAAATCTTGAAACAATAAATGCTGGAGAGGGTGTGGAGAAAAGGGAACACTCTTGCACTGCTGGTGGGAATGTGAATTGGTACAGCCACTATGGAGAACGGTATGGAGGTTCCTTAAAAAACTACAAATAGAACTACCATATGACCCAGCAATCCCACTACTGGGCATATACTCTGAGAAAACCATAATTCAAAAAGAGTCATGTACCAAAATGTTCATTGCAGCTCTATTTACAATAGCCAGGAGATGGAATCAACCTACGTGTCCATCATTGGATGAATGGATAAAGAAGATGTGGCACATATATACAATGGAATATTAGCCATAAAAAGAAATGAAATTGAGCTATTTGTAATGAGGTGGATAGACCTAGAGTCTGTCATACAGAGTGAAGTAAGTCAGAAAGAGAAAGACAGATACCATATGCTAACACATATATATGGAATTTAAGAAAAAATAATGTCATGAAGAACCTAGGAGTAAGATAGGAATAAAGACACAGACCTACCTGAGAATGGACTTGAGGATATGGGGAGGGAGAAGGGTAAACTGTGACAAAGCGAGAGAGAGGCATGGACATATGTACACTACCAAACGTAAAACAGATAGCTAGTGGGAAGCACCTGCATAGCACAGGGAGATCAGCTCAGTGCTTTGTGACCGCCTGGAGCGGTGGGATAGGGAGGGTGGGAGGGAGGGAGACGCAAGAGGGAAGAGATATGGGAACATATGTATACATATAACTGATTCACTTTGTTATAAAGCAGAAACTAACACACCATTGTAAAGCAATTATACTCCAATAAAGATGTTAAAAAAATAAGCAACTTGCAATATATTTTTTCATTATAAATATGTGTCCAAATCTAAACCCATAATAATTTGTGTTTGTTCTAGAGTGCGCGTGTGAAGCTGGAGAGTCTCCAACATTTATTTTGTGACCACAATTTTGAACTGGTTAGCAGGCACTAAAGATACTTTAAAGCTGCTTCCTATCACTTCTTGGTCTGCAGTGATCATGTGCATGGGCACCGGCAGCCCCATGCTATGGAATGCACTCAGCCGCCCCATGGTGACTGGAAGCATCACGTTATTTGTGGCACGTGCTCTGAATGCAGGCAAGTGTTGCCACTGAGATAACAGAAGAAAAAATTAACTCCCCCTTTTTAAATTGGGATATCTTTGACATATAAAAGTATATTCATTTCATGTCTACACTACCTTTTGATTCCTTTTAATAGAATAGAGCTAAAGAGGAACAACTAAAGAACTACATATTTGTTGGGAGGGCTGTTTGTGCCTTCTTGGAAACACCTTCCAAAAAGGCAAACTAGACATAGACCATCAGGTTTTTCACCCTATGAAGACTTGAGAGGAATAGCCTGGTTTTTCTCCCACCCATTGGCACTAGACCAGGCTTTTCTATCAGGGAGGCAGAAGTCTAGCTAGAAAATGTTCCCCAGGTCATTCTGATATTATAACTCCTTCCCTCCTGCAGTGAGGGTCTATGAATAGATGGACCACAAGAAAGAACAATTTGAGGTTGTTGGTAAGAATGAGGTATCAGAGAAGAATCATGGAATCCAGGCTGAGAAAGAAAGGAGACAATGAAATCATAAAGGGTGATAAACTCAGACACAAGGGGAAGGTCAAGTTTGGGGAGATCTTGATAAACATGAAGGACAAACAATGGAAAAATAGGAAGAGATTTTTACTTACCTCTGTTCATTGGGTGTATTGGGTGTATCTTTCCTACACTTTGCTTTCCTAGCTTCACAATAATAAAACAGAGGAGTGTACTTTGCTGTTATGATAATTTACAAGGAGAAGAAGAGGTAAATGAGAGTCAGATCTAATTTTTCTAAGACAGTAGTCTCAAAACAGCCAAAACCCCTTTGGAAGACAGAGTAAGATTTACATTTGCTAGGTAAAATACAAGATGCCCAGGTAAATGTGAATTTCAAATAAAAAAAGTAATTTTTAGAATATGTATGCTCTGTGCAATATTTAATATTTAATTATATGAAAATTACATGTTGTTTATAATAAGCTCATATTTAACTGGACATTCTTTACTTGTATTTATTAAATCTGGGGACCTGGGTTTCCCTGGTGGCGCAGTGGTTGAGAGTCCGCCTGCTGGTGCAGGGGACACGGGTTCATGTCCCGGCCTGGGAAGATCCCACGTGCCGCGGAGCGGCTGGACCCATAAGCCATGGCCGCTGGGCCTGCGCGTCCGGAGCCTGTGCTCCGCAACGGGAGAGGCCACAACAGCGAGAGGTCCGCGTAATGCAAAAAAAAAAAAAAAAAAAAAAAAAAATCTGGGGACCTGAGGAAAATAAATCCTGAATTTAGCAACTAGCACAAACCATTAATTGGTGAGGTTTCTCTTGTAATCCCTCTGATTCTAAATGAGAAGCTGTTTCACCACGTAATTTATATGCTTCTATGTGGTCAGTCAAGTTTATGAGTGACTAATCAAACTCTCCTTTCTTAAAAAGAACCCAAATGTCAATAGTCATTTCCACTTTGATCTAGGTTGGACTGTGCCCTTAATCAAAAACTCCCTTCAATTTAACTAACAGGATGACAACCAACAAGGCGTTAACATGATCTGTGGCTCTTTGGCAGTGAAACAGCTGCCAGGAAGTTTCTGAAAACTTCCATCACTTTTGTCACGTTGCTGGAACATACTCTGCCTGGTTTCTCCATTGCCATGACTTACAGTTTTAAAAATTTATTCCTAATCTGCATGTATAATGAAACTCATTAGAAAGAAAAAATATAATTTCCTACCAACTGGCAATGAATGGAACATAGCGTTATTTCAAAGTGTTATTTACCAAAGTTGGGGAATTTGGGTTCATTAAGGCATACGTAAAACAAAAAACCTTCATACAGATATTAGTTGATGTGGGCTTTAGCAGGGAAGTAATTAGTAAAATCTCAACCCATGAAATATAGGTTACCCCCAGCTCAATGACTACACCAGTGATCCTCAACCCCTGACACAAATTAGAATTACCTGCTGAGTTTTAAACAGAATGTCAACACCTGGACCACAGATTCATTAAACCCAGATTCTCTCAGGTATTTCTAGTGTTCAGACAGAGCTGAGAACCACAGCCCTATCCAATACAGAAATGCATAATTTTTTGTTTAATATGAACTTAGTGGGGTTAGACATCCAAAAATGATGATAGCTGCTGCTCACATTATTAGAGTTTCTGTTTCTAGATTTCTGTTTATTAAGAACAGACTGATGCAACAAGGAAAACTAAACAGGAAAATGTTAAATTTTAAAGACTATTTGGGTTTTTTTCCTTCGTAAGGTAATCTGTATTATCCTTCTCTCTTATTTTAAGGTTCATAATTTTTAAGCTTCTAAATCTGGAGCCATTCTATATCTCATCTGTCAAGACTGCTCAAGCCTTACCATTCTCTAACACCTTACTTTTCCAAAGTAAACTATAATGGTATCACATAATTTTGAAGAATTACCAAATCTGTGAATATTAGCCTAGGTGAAATATCAAAGTACTGTTGTGTTATTGTTGTTTAATTCAGTCCTCCCCGCCCCCACCCCAGACAAGGAAAATTTACCTTCTCTAAGGCAGCAGTTCTCAGAGTGTGCTTACTGGACCAGCAGTATAAGCAGCATCTGGGAACACATCCTTGGTCTCACTCCACACCTACCATACAGGAAACTCTGAGGCCTAGAAATCTGTGTTTTAATAGGCCTTCCAGGTGTTTTGATGTACACTGAAGTTGTAGGATGTCCATTCACATGTTTGTACTACCCACCCTTTTTTCCTTTGGCAGTTTTTCACTGTGTCTTCCTAACTTGTACTAGGAATGCCTGATTAGCGCTGGAAGCCTTGGGGTTGGGAGGAAAAAGTCTGCCCTCCAGACTTCTTCATCCCTGAATTAAGCTTTATGAGGAAGCGCCTTCTGGGAATAACGAGATCTTTGCACAGATCCTGGGAGCAGATGATGGAAGGAGGAGCTGGAAAGAACAGAGCACAGCTGGTCCATAGATGGAAACCTGAGCTCCATCTTTATAAAACAAGTGCTGGCCAAGCTAAGGGGGGGTATTTTTCTGGACACTCTGTGAGGCCATTAAATTATCATTTCCTGGAAGGCAAGAGTGACTGTGTCTAGTACTCTTTACAAACACTAAAACAAACAAACAAAACCCCACCAAGAACAAAGAACCCCACTCTGTTCTTTGCACATGCTCTTTCCCCTTTTCTGCTTGCTGGACTCCTATTAACCTAGACACCTTCAACACTCCCTCCACTGTGAAGACTTCTCTGAAAATTCCTTCCCCGTACCCACACTCAGACTCAATAAGATGAAGCATTCCTGCTCAAACTCACACTTACCACCTTTGTGGTACTTTTTAAAATTAAAAATGTCTGCCTCTACCACTAGGTTTCAAATTTCTCAAAAGCAAAGACAGTCTAATAACAGATACTCAGCAGATGTTGGCTGGATGAATGAATTACAAATAATTACTCAAAGATACTTCTGGATGATGACCATAAATATCAACGTTATCAACAATCAGATGCTACAGTGTTACCACTGCTATTTTTTTTTTTCTAGGCTTTACTCAGATATCTATCAGGCACCAGAAGAAAGTATATACGATTTTGAATAAATTTAGAATTTGTAATTACTACTGAATTGCAAGATTTCTAAATTATCTACTATGTCACCTTAGTAATGTTTATATTAAAAGTTAGGTTTTAAAAAATAGCATGTGCTTCCAGAGAGTTTAAAATGATTCTTCAAGAAAATATCTCTCGGGCTTCCCTGGTGGCGCAATGGTTGAGAGTCTGCCTGCTGATGCAGGGGACACGGGTTTGTGCCCCAGTCCGGGAAGATCCCACATGCCGCGGAGCGTCTGGGCCTGCATGTCTGGAGCCTGTGCTCCGCAACAGGAGAGGCCACAACAGTGAGAGGCCCGCGTACAGCAAAAAAAGAAAATATCTCTCTACTATATGTTCAGTCATATAATGTGAGATTTTTAATTTTCTTCCATAACAGAATGAAGTTTCACAAGTCTAATATGCTTGGTACTGAACTGTGACTGTCTTGAAACATACTGAAGGATATTTATACTCTTTTTCATAGAGAATGACAGGAATGACCACTCTGGAAAAATAAATAGAAAATAGGTTAAAAGGGAACAAAGCAGATTTCCATTAAAGACAAGGAAGAATTGATGCAGATCTCAAATTCTAATGGAGTTTATAGATTATTCCTTTGAGACATTTATAGTGTTCAAGTTTTTCCATTTGATTTTTTAAATAGATTTTCTTCTCCGGTGAAATTCTCCATCTTGTCATATATTTTTCTGAACGTATTAATCACAGTTATGATAATGTCTGTGCTTGATAATGTGTTGGGACTTCTCTGATCTCTGAGTCTATTTTTATCATTAGTTTTCTAGGTCTTGTTTTTTGGTGCATGTGGCAGTTTTTTTTTTAAGAGAGTAACATTATATATGAAAGATACATGAAATAAAAATGAAAAGTAATAGAAGCTCTGGAAAATACTATCTTCCTCCAGACTGAGCTCACCCTAACCTCTAGTGAGCAGGTGAAATGGAGAATTTTATTTTAATATAATCAAAGACTGAGCTACCCCAGGCTGCATCACAGTCTTCGCAAGGTTTTGGCCTCTGGTCTGCCTTCATTTCTAGCATTTGGCTCTTCGGGGATCTCAACGGATGATCTGGAGTGTTTGCTAAGGTCCCTCCTCCTTGTCAGGTCATAATCTCCAGTTTCTTTTTTCCCTTGGCACACTGAGAATGCCAAAAATTCCATTCATCTTAGCCTTGCACCTTTGCAGCTTAAAAACTTAGCAAATACCTCAGTAGAAAAACTGCTGAGTGTAGGTCTCCCTTTCCTGCCCCTCATTCTCTCCAGGCTCTTGGCCCTGCACGTCTTGGCTGCCTAGGAGCGCTCTGATTCCTAAGTAGCTCTCTGATGCCTTTAACTAGATTTTCTGTGGTATCCATTCAGCCAAGAGATCAATCAAAACAAAGATATTGGAAATTATTAAAGGACTGATAATGAACATCAATATAGTGCCCTATATAGATGAGCATCAATATAGAATTCAATGAGCATTCAATATAGAACTATGACTAAACAATTGTGGAAATTATGATTGTAGACAAGAGGGTAAGCTTAGCAGTATAACCATAAAATAAAGCAGAATTTGGGAACAGGGGGAGAAAAGGCATAACAAAGTTGAGAAGGTGCTTATTTTCTCAACCTTCATAATTTAAAAATCTATTACTAAATTTGAAACATAAAGTTTGAAAAAAATGACTTGAATTTCTGAATGTACATAATCTTGCACCTTAACCCTAGCAAGATCTTGGAGAATTCTTTGTCATTTGCAATGGAAAAAAAAAATGTTTGGAGTTTCATCAATTTGTTTGCTATCATTTTAGTTTTGCATTTTTCATTTAGATTCAAATAAAATTAATTGAATAATTTCATTTTTAAATATATAAGATTGTATTTTCACATAATTAGTGGGATCTATTATCTTTTTGCCTGTATCTATCTATCCAGCTTTCAATTTTGTGTATTCACAGAGATTCATGGAATGATGAGTACCTCATGATAAAAATAATAATTTCAGTGGTAGATTTTTTTCCCCTTTTCTCCTTTATATTTTTCTATACTTCCTTTTCTTCTAAAGAACATATATTGTTTTGATATTTGCTGAAATGGAAGACTGTCTTTCCCTGTCCTGAAGTATTAGTAACTTATGAACCATAAGCTCCCCCAAGGGACTCTTACACTTCCGCTTAAGCACAGGGATTTCTGTCTCATTGTTCTAGCACCAACTGCTAGCAGAGGTGTGGCCCAAATACAGAAGGTACTCACTCAATAAATAATAGTTACAGTATATAAATTTAGTTCATATTCTTTATCTAAGTTGAAACTCTAGTTCTCTGGCAAATGACTGACTATTATCTTCAATTACTGAGGAAGAATCAGGGCTCAGAAATTAAGGGATTTTAAGAGCACACAGCTAGTTCATATCAGAATAGAAACACCAACCTAAGTTTTCTACTTGTGAAGTTCTCTTTACTCCAAAAGCCTGTGCTTCATTCATTTCAGTACAGCTAACTCTCTACTTACTTCTCCTTTTTCACATACTCTGAAAAACATTCTTTCCAATCCTATTTTCTCTTAGCTTTGGCTAGTATAGTTACTTATTGGTAAGGAACATGCATTTGCTTGTCTGCCCTCAGTATTCCATCTCACTATCTCTCAGTATGTTAAAGAAAGAAAATATATCAATTCAGGAAGTGGAAATCCAACTGAAGTCATTAAACCAGCAAATGGCATTATATGAAGGCACTTGACTCTACACTTAGAGATATAAAGACACTATAAATCACAGAGCTAAAAACAGACAAAACTGACTCAATGTCCCAAATCTGCCTCAATCTCCAAGTTCACTTAAATGTATTTACTTGGAATACCTGACTAAGGAGAGTTTCTCTCATTGCTTGGAAGAGCATCTAAATGTATGAAACCCTAAAAACCATTAGAGAAAGCCAAAGAATCTGACTTTTCCATGTGAATCAACTCTGAACACTTACCACCTCTTTATCAGAATTCACAAATCATTCAAAAGTGCCTCTCCCTCTGTGTAACACAGTGGTTCTGCCACTCAAATTCATTTGCCATATTTTTTCCTACACTGTACTACAGAGCCTTTATTCTGCACAAGAACTTATTTCTAAGCTCACTGCATTAGATGTCAAACTTCCCACTGTCCATCCATTTCTCTAGTCTTTGTACAAAGCATGGTCTCCCTTTTCCTGTGTTCGTCCCAGTGTGGGCTAGATCAGCACACTCTCACATCCACCTCCAGGTCTCAAAACCCCACAAGGGAGGAAATCTAATGTTCTCTGTCCAACCAAGTCATCACCCCTTTCCTAGAGGTGGCACAAACTATGGAGGTAAATAGTACAGGTTTTAAAGAGCAAATGTTGGAAGGAAATATGCCTAAAATAGTAACAGAGGTTACTCCTGGGTCATGAAATTAAGAAGTTGTATCTACATGACTCTGTATACTCTGTATTTGCTGCTTCTTTTCCTACAATGAGCATCATTTCTTTCTTTTTTAAAAAAAGTTATTAAACATAGCACAAGATAATATATTGCACAATAATATGCTAATGTATTCAAAACTTGGATGAAATGGATGATTTTTAGGAAACTATATTTTATGAAACTGACTTACAAAGGGTTAGAAAGCCAAAAGTATTAACAAGGAAGAAATTGTGAGTTGGCTAAGTGTTATTTACCCCACTCCTTACTATCACCATGATCAACAATAAATATCAGGCGCAAATGACTTTGGAGTTGATTTCTGTCAATATATCAAAAACAGAAAAATAGCCCATTCCATTTTAAATTTTTCAGACAATAAATCAGCATAACACAGATCTGAAAATGTTAGCAAACAAAAATAAAACAAATTAAACTTACTTGTATATTGTTGGCCAAAAATTTACTTAGGAAAAAATACTTAGCAAATAGGGCCAGCAAAATACTTTTTATAAGTCAGCATAATCTAGTGAGGTTCACTGAAAATGCAAGAGGATTAAATATTTGAAATGTCTAATCATATTAATCACCAAATTAATAATCCAATGAAGCAAAAATATAGGGCAATATTTATGGAGGCTGAAGAGGTATTAGATATTAAATATTTGTCAAAATTTAATTTTAAAAATTAATAAAAAGGGTACAATTAGGATCCTAATTTAAGACATCATGATGCTTAAAATTTGTTTCTTAAATTCAAGTTGTTTTATTTACTGGAGTATAGTTGATCTATAATATTTTTTTAGTTTCTGGTGTACAGCACAGTGATTCAATATTTTTACAGATGATGCTCCATTTAAAGTTATTACAAAATAATGGCTATATTTCCCTGTGCTTTGTAATATATCCCTGTTACCTATCTATTTTATACATAGTAGTTTATATCTCTTAATCCCATACCTCTATCTTGTCCTTCCCCCTTCCCTGTCACCACTGGTAACCACTAGTTTGTTTTATCTGTGAGTCACTTTTTGTTTTGTTTTTTTAGATTCCACATGTAAGTGATAACTTACATAAAAGTGATAACTTTGTCTTCCTGTGTCTGACTTATTTCGCAAAGCATAATAACACTCCCTAGGTCCATCCGCACTGTTGCAAATGGCAGGATTTTGTTCTTTTTAATGGCTGAATAATATTCCATTGTGTGTATATATATTGTTTGTATAAATATTGTTTGTACCTAGATGGCATATGTAGAAAACACAAAACGATCTGTTAGAAAACTAGAAAAGAATGAGAGTTCAAAGACTGGTTAAAGTTAAAAATTTTTTAAAACTACTTATTTCATATAAATGATGGCGATTTAGAATATAAAACAGAATAAAGAATATCCACAATAGCAACAAAAACAATATATTTTTCTTATATTAAACTTAAATGTGTAGAAGCTGTTGGCACAATTATTAAAAGTGATTGAGAAATATTAAAGGAAACTTGATTTAATGTAAGGATATAAACTCTTGCTATTTAAGAAAAAGTATATTGAAAAAAATGTGAAGTCTCCCTAAATTAAGCCAAAATTTAATAGAATTCCAAACAAGATCCCAATAGAATGTTTCCAAACTTGGTAAAGTTACCGAGTAATACTTATGAGAGAATATCTACAAACAATTAAAGCAATGATAATGTTTTGGGAGAAGAGATAGAGGTGTCTCCATTACACATATTAAAACACAGTAAAGCTAACATAAATAAAAGAAGGTGTTGGACTTCATCCAGTTAAGACAGAGTGAAAGGTATCAGCCATGCTCGCACACTATGAACAACTCTAGAACCAGACAAAATTCATGAGGTCACTGTTTATAGGTACACAAAATTGTGACTATGGACAAAAGAAAAATAAGTGAGGTGAGCCCCTTGTTACCTTGCTTTTCTGTTTTGGATCCTTCTCTGGACCATGGAACAAGAAGTGGAACCCAAGCAAAGTAGTCTGAGATTCTGTAAAGTTAGAACATGTTTAAATTCTGGCCATGCCAGAAGAGAATGTTCTTCTTGACCACTTCAGGCATTCATAAGAGACCACAAAAGATCATACATTAGTAATAATGACCACAGTCAAGAGTAGGCATACCCATACAAGCAAATCAAAAAACAAACCCTGACAAGATCAAGAGGATATGCTAGGATTTCATTTCCTTCATGAACAAAATTCAACATTCCCCCTACATTGTATGATTATAATTTCTACCATATAATAAAAAAACAACTAGACATGAAGAAAAAGGAAAATATGACCAAAAATCGAGAAATAAAATAGTCAATAGAGGACTTCCAGTTTCCAGGCTAGCATGTAAGTAACTTACAAGTCTCTACTGAATCCTAACAAGTTAAAAACTGAACAAACTGTAAAAACAACAACTCTTCTTAGATCCATCTTGGAAGTCAAGTCACGGGGCTGTCCTCAAAATTGGAGAGACAAACAGGTGGTTACAGAGAATCATAACTTACTAGAGCATAAACTCACGAGGAGAAACCTCCATGAGAACCAGTGCTGGGATAGGAAAAACTAAACTGTAATTGATGAATTGCCAGAGGCTCAGTGTAAACACGTCTGAGGATTAAAAACTCTAGGGTGGGGACTCCCACACTTTTTTGAGTTTTACTTCCTGTAGACCTACCAGGTTTTTACAGTAAATATTGAAGAAAAATGCTCTTGGGCTTCTGGCATGGGGAGGGAGCAAGTAGCCATTTTGAAATAATATGCCAGAGCATTCTGTAATTTTTAACCACCCCTGCCCTCCTCAAGATAAGCTATCTTACCAGAGCCTAACCCACTGGGGTTTTATCAGAGCCTAACTAACCTGGGGGAAGGAAATACTCAACTCCAGGCAGCTCTTGCTTTTCATGGGGGTGGGGGCGAGGGAAATACCACATTTCAGTACCCTCAGTCATTTGCTCCCACTTAAGGCTGGGAAAAAACTGATAGGCATTTATGACGTTCACAGCCCAAGGCTACTGGCTCACTAAAAACTTGAGATATAATCTTAGGACATACGAATGCTTTTCTACCTCCACACCTTACCACCACATTACTAAAAGCCTTCAGTTTGCACATGATGGAACAGTATTCATAATCACTTAAAATATCAATGATACAAAAACCAATTAATTGTATTGGTATTAAAATTGTATTGGGATTATCAGAGTGGATCAAAAAATAAGACCCAATTACATGCTGTCTACAAGAAACCCACGTAAAAGCACATATATAGATTAAAAGTAAAGGGATGGAATGAACATATATATATATATATATATATATATATATGTGGGAGAAAGTGGGAGTAGCTATATTAATTGCAGACATAGCAGATTTCAGAGTAAAGAAAGTTAACAGGGATAAAGAGGGCACTACGTAATGATAAAATGGTCAATTCTCCAAGAAGATACAATGCTTAACGTGTATGTGTCTAGCAGTTGAGTGTCAAAATACAAGAGGCAAAAACTGACAGACCTGCAAGGAGAAATAAATTAGTTCACTATGACAGTTGGGGACTTCAACACCACTCTATCAGAAATGGATATAGTAGGCAGAAAATCACTAAGGACATAGTTGAACTTAAGAGGATGATCAATCAATTGGATATAACTGACATCTGTACACGCACTCCTTCCCAAATCAGCATAATACACCTTTTTCTCAAGCTCACATGGAATGTTCACCAAGAGAGACCACATTGTGGGCCATAAAACACATCGTAACAGCTTTAAAAAACAGAAATTATACTACCTCTGTTCTCAGAGCACAATGGAATTAAACTATAAATCAATAATAGAAAGATAGCAGAAAATCCCCCAATACTTGGAGATTAAACAACACACCTCTAAATAACACAATGGGTTGAAGATGAAATCTCAAATTTAAAAACAGTAAACATGAAAATAAAAATAAAATTTATCAAAATTTGTGGAATTCAGTGAAAGTAGTGCTTAGCAGAAATTTTATAGCATTGAGTGCATATATTTGAAAAGAAGAAAGATCTAAAATCAATAATCTAAGCTCTCATCTTAGGCAACTAGCAAAAGAAGAGCAAATTAAATTCAAAGTAAGCAGAAGAAATAAAATCTGTTTCTTTGAAAAGATCAATGAAAATGACAAGCCTTCACCTAGGTTAACTAAGAAGAAAGAGAGATGACACAAATTCTAATATCAGAAATGAAAGATGGGACATCACTACAGATTTCAATGACATAAAAAAGACAATAAAGGAATACTATGAACAACTCTATGCCCACAAATTTGATAATAGATGAAATGGACGTATTCCTTGAAAGATATGACCTTCCCAAACGGACACAAGAATAAATGGATAATATGAATAGGCCTATATCTGTTAAAGATATTGAATAGATAATTAATAACCTTCCAAAAGGTTATTATTTCCAAAAGAAAAAGCATGAGGCCTAGATGAATTCTACCAAATATTTAAGGAAGAAATTATATCAATTCTCTACAATCTCTTTCAGAAGATTGGCAGAAAGAATACTTCCTAACATATTCTATGAGGCCAAAATTATCCTAATACCAGACCAAACAAAGACATTAAAAAAAAAGAAAACTACAGACCAGTATTGCTCATGAACATACATGTAAAAATCCTCAAAAAAAATTACCAAATTGAATCCAACAATGTGCAAAAAGAATTACATACCACAACCAAGTGAGTTTTATCCCATGTATGCAAGTCTGGTTCAAAATCAATAGATGCAGAAAAAGCATTTCAAAAATCCAATACCCATTCATTATAAAAACCCTCAGTGAGGTAGGAATAGGAGAGGACTTCCTCAACTTGATCAAGAGCATCTACGAAAAACCTACAGCTAATATCATACTTAATGTTAAGAAACTAGAAGTTCCTACTTATACCAGGACCAAGGCAAGGGTAACCATCTTATTACTTGACTTCAACATTGTACTAGAAGTCCAATCTAATGAAATAAGACAAGAGAAGGAAATAATAGGCATATATATATATATATATATATAAAGAAGGAAGAAATAAAACTGTTTCTATTTACAGATGACATAATCATAAACGCAGAAAATCTCAAATAATTGACCAAAAAACAAAACAACAACAAAAAACCCTTTTGGAGCTAATAAGTGATTATTGTAAAGTTTTGGGATAAAAAGTTAATATACAAAAGACATTCATTTTCCTATACAAGCAATGACCAAGTAAAATTTAAAATTAAAAATGCAATACTGTTTATATTAGCACCACCAAAATGAAATCTTTAGGTATAAATCTAACAATATATGTACAAAATCTATATGAAGAAAACTACAAAACCCTCATGAGAGAAATCAAAGAACTGAATAAATGGAGAGCTATTCCATTTTATGAAATGGAATATCATGGATTCCAAGGGTAGGAAGATTCAAAATTGTCAAGATGTCAGTTCTTCATAACATGATCTATAGATTCAATGCAATCTAAATCAAAATTCTATCAAGTTATTTTGTGGATATCAACAAATTATTTCCAATGTTTACATAGAGAGGCAAAAGATCCACAATATCCAACACTTACTATAAAGTTACAGTATTCAAGACAATGTAGTACTGGCAAAAAAAAAAAAGACAAATAGACCAATGGAACAGAATAGAGAGCCCAGAAATAGACCCAAGGAGCAAAGGCACTACAATGGAGCAAAGATAGTCTTCTCAACAAATGATGCTGGACCAACTGGACATACACGTGCCAAAAAAAAAAAGAAAAAAATCAATGTAGACACAGACCTTACACATACCACAAAAATGAACTGAAAATGGGTCAGAGACCTAAATGTAAAAAGCAAAAGTACAAAATTTCTAGAAGAAAACATGGGAGAAAATCTAGATGACCTTGGGTATGGCTATGACATTTTATATACAACACCAAAAACATGATCCATGAAAGAGACAGTTAATAAGCTTTGCAAAAGACAATGTCAAGGAAATTCCCTGGTGGGCCAGTGGAGAGGACTCTGCACTCTCTGCAAGGGCACGGGTTCAATTCCTGATCAGGGAACTAAAATCTGTGCAGCACAGCAAAAAAAAAAAAAAAAAAAAAAAAATTTTTAAGGAAAAAGACAATGTCAAGAGAATAAGAAAAGAAACCACATACTAGAAGAAAGTATTTGTAAAGGACACAACTGATACAGGGCTGTCATCCAAAATATACAAAAAAATCCTTAAAACTCAACACTAAGAAAAAAAAATTTTTTTTAATTGACCAAAATCTTAACAGACATCTGAAGATATACAGATGGCAAATAAGCATATGAAACGATGTTCCACATCATATGCCATGAGGGAAATGGATATTGAAACAAGATATCACTTCCTGCCTATTAGAATGGCCAAAATCCAGAACACTGATACCACCAAATGCTGGCAAGTATATGGAGCAACAGAACTTTCATTCATTGCCGGTATAAATGCAAAATGGTACAGATACTCTGGAAGGCAGTTTGGTGGTTTCTTACAAAGTTAAATATACTCTTACCACATGATCCAGCAACTGTGCTCCTTGATATTTATGCAAATGAGATAAAAACTTATGTCCATACCAAAGCCTGCCCATGAATGTTTACAGCAGCTTTATTTATAATTTCCTAAACTTGGAAGCAATCAAGATGCTCTTCAGTAGGTGAATGGATGAATAAACTGTGGTACATCCAGACAATGGAATATTATTCATCTCTAAAAGGAAATGAACTATCAAGCCATGAAAACACATGGAAGAATCTTAAATGAATATTACTAAGTAAAAAAAGCCAATTTGAAAAGGCTACATACAGCAGAATTCCAACTATGTGACATTCTGGAAAAGGCAAAACTGTGGGGACAGTAAAATGTTCAGTGGTTGCTGGGGGAAAGCTGAATAGGTAGAGCACAGAGGGTTTTTAAGGCAGTGAAACTATTCTGCATAATACTATAATGGTGGATACATGTCATTATACATTTATCCAAACCCAAAGAATGTATGACACCAGAAACTAACCCTGATGTAAACTATGAACTTTGGGTGATAGTGATGTGCCAATGTAGGATTATCAGCTGCAACAAATGTCCTACTTTTATGTGAAATATTCATAGTTGGGGAGGCTGTTAATGTGTGGGGCATGAACTTCATGGAAAATCTCTGTACTTTCTGCTCACTTTTTCTGTTTCTAAAACCTCTCTAAAAAATGAATTCTATATTAAAGGAGGGAAAAGTCAATAGAAACAGATGCCAAGAAGGCCTAGAGGTTGGAACTAGTAGAAAGGGACTTAACAGTTATTATTGTCAAAGAGTTAAAAGTAAAAGATAGACATATTAAGTGAATAGATGGGAAATATCAACAGAAAATGGAAACTATAAAAAAATTAAAAAATGGATGTGAAATTAACTAAATGAGTTTAACCGAAGATCAGAGACCACATATTGAAGAGTAAAATAACTTTGACTCTGAGAAAATTATGATTGAGAATATGCAAAGTGTGATGGAAAACATCAACCTTCAAATTTAACAATCTCATCAAGCTACAAAAAGAATAAAAAACAAAATGAGACATAGGTACATCATATTTTTTTATCTTTTAAGATAAAATATTAAAATCCAAAAAGATAAGACACATTACTTGCAATATAATACACAAATGAATGCTATTTGTCATCAAAATAGAGGTCAGAAGCCAGTGTAGTAACACTGAAGTGCTGAAAAAAAGAAAATTTGTCAACTCAGAAATGTACATATAGCAAAAATAACCTTCAAAAATAAAGGTAAAACAAAGAACTGTAAAATGAAAGCTGAGGGAGTTTCTCACCAGTAGACCTAAACTGTAAGAAAAGTTAAAGGAACCTCTTCAGGCTGAAGAGAAATGATGCCAGGTTGATATTCAGATCCACAGGAAGGAATGAAGAGCACTGGAAATGGTAACTATATAGGAAAATATAAAAGATACTCTCTTTTTTCCTCTTTGAATTGTATTAAAGGCAACTGTTTGAAACAAATAATAATATTGTACTGTGAGAGGTCATAATAGATTCAGAACTAAAATATATGTCATCGTCTGCACAATGGATGGATGTAAACACCATTATGCAACTGTAAGAGTCTTTTTTAAGTAAAAGAGTATAATATTAATTGTAAGTAGATTATAATAATTATGCATATGTTAATCCTGAAAGCAACCAATAAACTTAGAAGTATGGCTAAAAAGTTAATAGAGGAAATGAAATGTGGTCAATTAACCAATAATACAACAGAAAAGGACAAGAAAAAGAAAATACAGATGTAACAAATAACCAAATAGCAAGATGACAGATTTAAAATCAAATATATCAAGAAGATGTGGTACATAAATAAATGGAATATTACTCAGCCATAAAAAAGAAGGAAATAATGCCATCTGCAACATGGATGGACCTACAGATTATCATACTAAGTGAAGTAAGTCAAAGACAAATATCGTATGATATCACTTACGTGTGGAATATAATAAAAATGATACAAGTGAACTTATTTACAAAACAGAAACAGACTCACAGACTTCGAAAACAAACTTATGGTTACCAAAGAGAAAAGGTGAGGTAGGGATAAATTAGGAATTTGAGATTAACATATACACACTACTATATATAAAATAATCAACAAGGACCTACTATATAGCACAGGGAACTCTACTCAATATTCTGTAATAAACTATATGGGAAAAGAATCTGAAAAAGAATGGATATATATATATATGTATATGTATAACTGAATCACTTTTCTGTATACCTGAAACACAACATTGTAAATCAACTATAATATAAAATTAAAACTAAATTGAAAAAAATCAAAAATCAAACAATAATTACATTAAATGTAACTGAACTAAACATTCTATTTAAATACAGAGGTTATCAAAATGGATAAAAAGTCAACAAGACCCCCTGTATTCTATTCATAAGAAATATTCTTTAAATATAAAGACAGAGACAGTTATTAAATAAAATTATGAAAAACATATTCCATGCAAATAGGAAACCTAAGAAAGCTAGTGTGACTATTTTAGCATTGATTAAGTAGACTTCAAAACAAAGAGTATTATTAGAGCTGAAGAGGAGTATTTCACATATTAATATGTGAGTAATAATTAATATTTCACCGATATAGGAATATCAATATATCAAGAAAACATAATAAATCCAAACACATATGCACCTAATAACAGAGATTCAAACTACATGAAGCAAAGAATGAAAGAATTAAAAAGAAACACAAAAATTTCACAACTATAGCTGGAGATTTAAAACCATTCTATCAAGTAATGATGAGAAAAATAACCAGAAAGTGTGTAGAAGATATAAAAGATATGAACAACACTATCAACTAATTGAACTTAATTGACATTGATATAACACAACACCCAACAACATCTTTTCAAGTGCACATGATAGATTCACTAGGTTAAACCATATGCTGGGCATAAAAAGTCCAATAAACATCATTTGAAATCTTGTAGCATATGATCAACAATGTGGAAGTATATTAGAAAATAACAGTAGCAATAGTAGAAAAGTCCCAGATATTTGGAAATTAAGATACATATTTCTAAATAACCAATGGGTCAATGAAGAAATCACAAGAAAAATTATAATATATTTTGAAGTGATTAATGAAAATATTATATATCAATTTGTGGGATGCAGCTGAAATAGAGCTTTGAATAAAATTTATAGTTTTAAAAAGAAGAAAAATTTAAAATAACGACCTACCTTAAGAAAGAAAAAGAATAGCAAATTAGAGCTAATGTAAAGCAGAAGAACAAAAATGAAGTGAAGAGCAGAAATCAATGAAATAAAGAGAAAAAAATTAACAAAGCCAAAACTGGTTCTTTGAAATGACTAGTAAAATGATAGTCCTCTAGAAAGACTGATTAAAAAAAAAAGAAAACACAGAATACCAATGTTTAGATTGATAAAGATACCTCATAAGATCTAGCATATATTAAAAGGAAAAAATTATAGTAAGTGCTAATTTATGCATTGGACTAGTTCCTTGTAAAAGCAACTTACCAAAACTAACCCAGAAGGAATTGAAAATATGAGTATTTCTACATCTATTAAATTTGTATCTTCCCACAAAGAAAATTCACTAAGATGGTTTCACTGGTGAGTTCTATCAAACATTTTAAAGAAGAAATAATACCAATAATACACACAATCTTTCAAAAAATCACAGCAAGAATATGCCAGTATTAGTTTGATACCAAAATCAAAGGCATTTGATTTTGTAAGGAAAGGAAACTACAGACCAAACTACCTCACAAACAAAGACAAAAATCCTTAATATTAGCAAATTCGATTCAGCACCATATAAAAAGGATAATAAACCATGAGCTAGTAAAGTTTATCCCAGGAATGCAATTTGCCGGGTTTTGTTTCTGTTTTTGTTTGTTTTTTGGGGGGAGGAGTAAAGAGGTGATATTACCATAGTAAAAATCTGAAAGGTTAAATAAGCCCAGTGACAGACACAGTATGTGAAAATGGGCAGTCTTAGACTGTTGGTGGGAATATAAATTGGTAAATCTTTTCTAGGAAATAGTTTTGCAAAATATATCCAACAACAAAATAGCAATCAGTAATGAACCACTTACTACTATATGATGCATCAGACACTGGGCACTACATTACCTGCTCTGCATCCATGTCATTTCATTCTCACAACAAACTTAAAATACTGGTTTATTATCCTCCCTATTTAAATAATGACAAAACTGAGATGGAGAATTAAGGATTTTACTAAATTAACACAGATTAAGTGAAAGAATTGACATTCAAACCCAGGCAGACTGATTCCAGAGCCTATGATCTTCATTAATTATATATTTATAACCTACCTCAACATTTGGATGCATGCAGTCTTCAGCCCAGTGACAGAAATTCTAAAAAAAAAAAAAAGAGAGAGAGATGTTAAAACATAACTGAAAAAGGGACGAGGTATGCACAAAGATATTGATTTAAACATTATATATAATAGTGAAAATTTGAAAACAACTTATATGTCCATCAGCCTAGAATTGGTTACATAAATTTGGTTGATATATACATTGTAATATTACACAGCTTTTTTTTTCTTTTTTTAAAAAATTTATTTATTTTTGGCTACGTTGGGTCTTTGTTGCTGCGTGTGGGCTTTCTCTAGTTGTGGCAAGCGGGGGCTACTCTTTGCTGCGGTGCACAGGCTTCTCATTGCAGTGGCTTCTCTTGTTGCGGAGCATGGGCTTTAAGCCCACGAGCTTCAGTAGTTGTGGCACGTGGGCTCAGTAGTTGCGGCTCGCAGGCTCTAGAGTGCAGGCTCAGTAGTTGGGGTGCACGGGCTTAGTTGCTCTGCGGCATGTGGGATCTTCTGGGAGCACGGCTCGAACCCGCGTCCCCTGCATTGGCAGGCAGATTCTTAACCACTGCACCACCAGGGAAGTCCCTACACAGCTTTTTAAATGATGGTATAGATATTTACTGAAAAATATATCCATAACATATTATTAAAAAAACAAGTTACAAAGTTTATTATGATCTCATTTATATGAAATTTCAGACCAATAGTATAAGGTGTATATATGCATGGTGAGATAATTGAAAACATAGTCACCAAAATTTCATTAGCATAAATATAGGAGATTAACTCTCTTTGACATTTTTGAATTGTTTGAAATTTTTACAACATATTTTTAATGAAAGCCTGTAACAGCATGAAATTTGGAAAAGTTCATATCACAGCTTGTGTTGCCAATTTTTAAAAATCTCTCTAACCTTCAGATTCTTCATTTATAAAATAGAGATAGTAACACCTAACACATACTCCTCTTTTGAGGAATAAATTAGATATCTATATAAAGTGCTAATACAGTGTTTAGTAAATAGTAAACCAATTTGCCTGGAAAAGCTTTTCACACATCCTAGTCAAATTTCCAAATAAAACTTGAACAGCTAGCTACGTTTATAAAAACTTCCAGCATACTAGAATCACAGACACGAAGGTCAAATAAAGGAGATACTGGCTTAGCTACTGAGGAACAACTCTGACAAGTATTTGGCTCACCTGTTCCCATAGGTTGTCTATTATAGCTGAGCAATCAGCGTTCCTGTATGCTGTAAGTCACCTAAAATACCCACATCACAAGTGTGCCAAATAATGAAATTTCCAGAGTATGCAAATTTAGCAATTTTAACAAGCACCAGCAGATCCTATTTCAGTAACCTGATGCAGTGTGAGAAGACAACACAACCATAAAAGAGAGACATTCAGGCAGTGCCTAAATGGATTAGGAGCAGTGGCAGAGGTACACTGGTCTCTCTCTTTAGTCAAAAACTCTCATTAAAATAAATGAGCCTGCTCATTTGAGAAGGAAAAAGAAAAGGTTTGGGGCATCGAGTTGGAAGAGCAGTTCAAATCCTGCTCATCAAAAGGAACAGAAATCCTTATCCTCCAACACCCACAGTTGCAGATCAGATTCAACACATCTCTCCTTAACATTCTTATTAAATGTATTCTGTTCCTCTGTGTTCAAGCTCATCTTTTCCATTCTGAAACATGATTTTCCTTTTCATGTATGAAATAATTAAATTTGTCTACCTCTGGCTAACGCCAAACTGAGCTGAAAGCAGAGAATAAAGATTTTGGTGATTGTGGTCAACCAGTCAATTTAAAATTCTCATACGCTGAACGTTCTGGCTGTCTGTTGCTCTTCCTTTATTTCCAATTCCAAAGCTCCGGGTACTGCTTGTATGATCTGGTGCACTGCCGAGCACCACCTAAGATCTGCTTGCAATGTAAGAACGTGTGGAGAAATTATGTGTTTTTGTCACACCCTATTAAATGGTATTCAAAACACAATGCCCCAGAAACTAAATTGTAGGTTTTATAACCCTTTTCAGGGTAATGGAAACAATTCAGGACCATGAAAGAAAGCATAGCTAGTGCAGCTGTGGGAATTTCAGACTGCTCAGCTCAGCAGTCCTGTCTTGGCTTTGGTAGTTAAAGTTCAGTTGGATTCCATTCTTCTGGATCTTTGACAGATCATTCCGCATTAATAGCTACAAAGTTTTCCACATTTCTGATAAAATAAGTGTTTCTTTTGACTGATTCTGAATTGTGTTTGACTCTGGAAAATGTCCACAGGTATGAAGACAGTTGCAAACCACTATGATATTATTACATGTGTAACGTTTTTCGGCTCTTTTTATGTTCCCAGCTCCAGAGTTATGGTCAAAGCTCAAAAATCAAGAAGCATCGAGTTAAAGGAAACACTACTTTTACATTCCTCTAGGTCTCATACCGGTGTGATTCTTTCAGCTGTGGATATAAGGAATTACTTAAGCTGCAAGCCCATGATTCAGAGGCAATGGAATCACAGGGCTGGTTTAATGTTTTAAAAAAAAGAAGCATGTTCTCTCTCTGGGTGACCAGTAACCCCCAACTCCTGAGCAGCCTGGCAAGGCAATGCCTTGATCCCGTCACCTATCATAAATGATCATTCACTCAGTCATTACCTGCACTGTATGCTGCTCCATCAGAAAAACATCTGTGAACATTATTTGACAAATTGATTGCTAAATGAGCCATTAGCTGAAGGGGCTTTCAGATTGCCTCTAGGAAGCCAAGTGAGGCTGCAGAAGAAAAATGCTTACAGATGCAAAGCAGTAATTACAAAGGGAGAAAGAACCCTTGTTATCAGTGCTCCTGGGAGGGTGAGGGGACCAGTGTGGGAAAGCGGGTGGAGAGGTGGCCATAATCCACATCCTGCAAGAAAATCCACCTTGTCTAAAGGAAGCTGTTTATTAGAAGCAGTAGTAAAACTGCTTAATTCCTCCCAGTGCCTCAAGGGAGAAATCTAAGCCTTTGTGAACTGAAGGAGAGAGAAATGTAGCCAGTGGTGTGCTTGTCAAGAAGAGAGAGCTAGGAAAACAACGTTAGTCATTTTACCAGCCCTGCTTGCCAAGAGCTGACAGGTGTGCAGTTTCCTATTGTTCTGACAGGCAGCCAGATACCACAGTTTAGTATTCATCCTCTCCTCCCGTGTTCGGGAGAAAACAGCTGTCTCCCTGGCTCAGGATACAAGGAGTGGAGAGAGAGTCTGGAGAGACAGAGGGAGACGGCTTCTTCTCCATTAGCATAAGGGGCAAGGCTTTGTTTGATTCAACACTGAAAACACATGGTCTTCCTGAGAAATGCATTCCATATGAGTAGTTTCCTCACAGTGGCTCCAAAAATAGCCTATGCACAATATATTGAAACTTAAAAGTAAATAAACGCAGAAAGATGCCTCGGTTAAATTATGTCAGACCAATAAGAAGTCATCACACACAACAGCCTTTAAGGAAATGCCTTTTATAAATTCTGCGGGTTTCATATTGCTGACAGATGTTTGTGATTTTAAAAATATATAATAAGCCTTGACAAAAGAAAGCAAGTTATTCTGATCCAAAATGATGTGTTTTCCTGTCTGGCATGGAATGGAAGCTATTTCAGTGCCAAAGTCCCTCGAGACGAGAAGGAAAAGCCCACAGGACTTAAGGAGTGCCAGATGCAGTAGCTGGGAGACTTTTAGACTGCAGTACTAAGTTTCCTTTTGGGGTGAGGTATTAAAGGCTCATGGTAACTGGATGATGCCGTGTCACTTGGTACACTCCCGTGACAGTCATAAGAACCAGACATCTGTGCTGAATCCAGGGCTCTCTGGATTGAAAAGTTGGTGAATACCAATAAAATCTATGCCGCTGATATTTACAAGGGAGAAAATGCGTCCATTACAACAATACATGAAACCTGAGAAATGCTGACTCTCTCCCAAAGCCCAGGTATTTTTCTAATAAAATAAGTCGTGAACTTCAAACAACTCTAAACTCATAACATTAGGGTACAGTCACAGACATAACCCCTTAGGCTTACACTGTAACACACTAACCCAATCCTGTAATAATAGCATAAGCCAGAGGGGTTGAATTACCCACGAAACCAAGCCAATTTCAAGTTAAGAGCAGAGGGTCTTCCATCCGAGAGCCTACCTTAGGAGCAACAAAGTTTAATCCACTTACTTCCTTTACCAAACCGAGACATTACAATTCGCATGCCTGATAAATATATTACGATTTCACCTACTTTTTTCCATGTTCCGTGAGAGAGCAGAGGCTGGTCCTTCCACCGTTCACACAGAGAGGGCTCAACTGGCTCTTTCTAGCATTGTTTTCCAAGTCAATAAAGCACAGGTGAGATGAGGAGAAAGGAGAAGGGATGAAGGATGAGGGGCAGCACAAGCAAATCTTTTTCTGTTGTTGAAATAACTTTCGAGGCCCAAGATGGAGTGGCTTCTGCCCGGGGTGCCGCGTCAGCAAACACTTCTCTGTGCTTGTAAACGCTTCACGCGGCCGGAAACGCAGTGTATGCCTTCAGCCAATCCCCAAACGCCAAGCCAACTCTGGGCGTTCTCACCTCAAACAAGGTTGACTACGTGGTCCCAGCCAATCAGATATTTTCTAACTGTCTCTTCCTTATTTTATATTCCTTATCCTGTAAAAGTTTCCTCCTTTCCTCTCCATTTTGCAGTTGTCTGAAAAACGATTTTCCACATCATGAAGTGTTAAACAAAAATTTTTGTATCACCTAAATTGTCTTCCCTAATCTTTTTTTTTTTTTTTTTTTAACCACGGTAGAATGTTTAGTTATTCTATGTCTGCCTTGAATCTTCGGGGGCATTCTTTGTTTTCCTGATGTCAAGGGAAAGAAAATCTTTCTACATAATGTTTTCTCAGATGGAATTATTACATTAGTTAAGAGAATGTAAATTATGAAAAGAAATAAATTGGGATAATTGCTAAATAAGCCATTGAATTGTATGTAATACTCTTTCAAATGGAAGCATTTACATCCTTTAAAACATTATCAGACATTTCTGCTCTGGGCCAACGTGGAATAACAGGGACCAGATACCCTCTGTTACAATTAAATACAAAATGGAGATCGGACCTGAAAATTCCCGGAGCAGACAAAACCATTTAACCCATATAAGCAAAACTAAACCTATCTTATTGCAGGAACATAAGTGAAACTTAGGTTATTCCTATAAATGTCTCTGACAGTCATAAAAGAAATTTAAGTCATCTTCCTAAAACTGCTTCGAGGTAATCACTTTTAAACTATCCCCTGCTGTCTGGAAACCCTCGTCGTAATAACCAATCATTGGAAAGGGTAAACAGCTTCCTCATTTTCACTTTATGCACCATCCTGTTACTTCAAGCCCCTGAGCTTCATATCAGTCTTTGAATTTCAAGGCTTCCAGTTTACGAACTTTTCTTATATGGACAATATATTTTTACTAAATACTATTTATTGGTTTGGTGGGTTTAATTTTGCTATTCCTGTATTTTTACAGTTTCTGGCATCAGAAGGAGAACCTGAAGGAAACTCCCAACGATTCTGAGGCCAGTCAGCAACCAGGTGTCAGTACTCAAAGAGCCCATTGACTCACTGCTTTCTCACAGACCCTGGAGTTGGAGGCTCCCTTAGATCTGAGCTCCACTGTCTTTGTGGGCTTTTTTTGCGGGGGGGTGGGGTGTGCGTGGAGGGCGACTGTATTGCATTTTATTTATTTATTTATTTTAACATCTTTGTTGGAGTATAATTGCTTTACAATGGTGTGTTAGTTTCTGCTGTATAACAAAATGAGTCAGCTATAGGTATACATATATCCCCATTTCCCCTCCCTTTTGAGTCTCCCTCCCACCCTCCCTATCCCATCCCTCTAGGTGGTCAGAAAACACCAGGCTGATCACCCTGTGCTATGCAGCTGCTTCCCACTAGGTATCTATTTTACATTTCGTAATGTATATATGTCAATGCCACTCTCTCACTTCATCCCAGCTTACCCTTCCGCTTCCCCGTATCCTCAAGTCCATTCTCTATGTCAGCCTCTTTATTGTATCTTGCCCTAGGTTTTTCAAAATCTTTTTTTTTTTTTTTTTTTTTTTGCGATACATGGGCCTCTCACTGTTGTGGCCTCTCCCATTGCGGAGCACAGGCTCCGGATGCGCAGGCTCAGCGGCCATGGCTCATGGGCCCAGCCGCTCCGCGGCATGTGGGATCTTCCCGGACCGGGGCATGAACCCGTGTCCCCTGCATCGGCAGGCGGACTCTCAACCACTGCGCCACCAGGGCAGCCCCAAAACCTTTTTTTTTCATAGACTCCATATATGTGTTAGCATATGGGGTTTGTTTTTCTCTTTCTGACTTATTTCACTCTGTATGACAGGCTCTAGGTCCATCCACCTTCACTACAAATAACTCAATTTTATTTCTTTTTATGGCTGAGTAATATTGCACTTTATACATGTGCCACATCTTCTTTATCCATTCATCTGTCATTGGACACTTAGGTTGCTTCCATGTCCTGGCTATTGTAAATAGAGCTACTATGAACATTGTGGTACATGTCTCTTTTTGAATTACGGTTTTCTCAGGGTATATGCCAAGTAGTGGGAGAGCTGGGTTGTATGGTAGTTCTATTTTTAGTTTTTTAAGGAACCTCCATACTGTTCTCCATAGTGGCTGTATCAATTTAAATTCCCACCAACAGTGCAAGAGGGTTCCCTTTTCTCCACACCCTCTCCAGCATTTATTGTTTGTAGATTTTTTGATGATAGCCATTCTGACGGGTGTGAGGTGATACCTCATTGTAGGTTTTTGTTTTGTTTTGTTTTGTTTTGTGGTACGCGGGCCTCTCACTGTTGTGGCCTCTCCCATTGCGGAGCACAGGCTCTGAACACGCAGGCTCAGCGGCCATGGCGCATGCGCCCAGCCGCTCCATGGCATGTGGGATCGTCCTGGACTGGGGCACGAACCCTTGTCCCCTGCATCGGCAGGCGGACTCTCAACCACTGCGCCACCAGGGAAGCCCTCTCATTGTAGTTTTGATTTGCATTTATCTAATGATTAGTGATATTGACAATCCTTAAATGTATTTGTTGGCAATTGGTATATCATCTTTGGAGAAATGTCTATTTAGATCTTCTGCCCATTTTTGGATTGGGTTGTTTGTCTTCTTGATACTGAGCTGCATGAGCTGCTTGTATATCTTCAAGATTAATCCTTTGTCAGTTGCTTAGTTTGCAAATATTTTATCCCATTCTGAGGATTGTCTTTTCGTCTTCTTTATGGTTTCCTTTGCCGTGCAAAAGCTTTGAATTTTCATTAGGTCCCATTTGTTTATTTTTGTTTTTATTTCCATTTCTCTAGGAGGTGGGTCAAAAAGCATCTTGCTGTGATTTATATCATAGAGTGTTCTGCCTATATTTCCTCTAAGAGATTCATAGTGTCTGGCCTTGCATTTAGGTCTTTAATCCATTTTGAGTTTATTTTTGTATATGGTGTTAGGGAGTTTTCTAATTTCATTCTTTTACATGTAGCTGTCCAGTTTTCCCAGCACCACTTATTGAAGAGGCTGTCTTTTCTCCATTGAATAGTCTTGCCTCTTTTATCAAAGATAAGGTGACCATACATGCGTGGGTTTATCTCTATACTTTCTATCCTGTTCCATTGATCTGTATTTCTGTTTTTGTGCCAGCACCACACTGTCATGATTATTGTAGCTTTGTAGTATAGTCTAAAGTCTGGGGCCTGATTCCTCCAGCTCTGTTTTTTTCTCAAGCTTGCTTTGGCTATTCGGGGTCTTTTGTGTTTCCATACAAATTGTGAAATTTTTTGTTCTAGTTCTGTGAAAAATGCCATTGGTAGTTTGATAGGGATTGCATTGAATCTGTAGATTGCTTTGGGTAGTATAGTCATTTTCACAATGTTGATTCTGCCAATCCAAGAATATGGTGTATCTCTCCATCTGTTTGTATCATCTTTAATTTCTTTCATCAGGGTCTATAGTTTTCTGCATACAGGTCTTTTGTCTCCTTAGGTAGGTTTATTCCTAGGTATATTATTCTTTTTGTTGCAATGGTAAATGGGAGTGTTTCCTTAATTTCTCTTTCAGATTTTTCATCATTAGCTTATAGGAATGCAAGAGATTTCTGTGCATTAATTTTGTATCCTGCTACTTTACTAAATTCATTGATTAGCTCTAGTAGTTTTCTGGTAGCATCTTTAGGATTCTCTGTGTATTGTACCATGTTATCTGCAAACAGTGACAGTTTTACTTCTTCTTTTCCAATCTGGATTCCTTTAATTTCTTTCTCTTCTCTGATTGCTGTGGCTAAAACTCCCAAAACTATGTTGAATAATAGTGGTAAGAGTGGGCAACCTTGTCTTGTTCCTGATCTTAGTGGAAATGCTTTCAGTTTTTCACCTTTGACAATGATGTTGGCTGTGGGTTTGTCATACATGGCCTTTATTATGTTGAGGTGAGTTCCCTCTATGCCTACTTTCTGGAGAGTTTTTTTAAAATGGGTGTTGAATTTTGTCAGGAGCTTTTTCTGCATCTATTGAGATGATCATATGGTTTTTCTCCTTCAATTTGTTAATATGGTGTATCACATTGATTGATTTCAGTATATTGAAGAATCCTTGCATTCCTGGGATAAATCCCACTTGATCATGGTGTATCACCCTCTTAATGTGTTGTTGGATTATGTGTGCTAGCATTTTGTTGAAGATTTTTGCATCTATGTTCATCAGTGATATTGGCCTGTAGTTTTCTTTTTTCTGACATCTGTGTCTGGTTCTGGTATCAGGATGATGGTGGCTTCATAGAATGAGTTTGGGAGTGTTCCTCCCTCTGTTATATTTTGGAAGAGTTTGAGAAGGATAGATGTTAGCTCTTCTCTAAATGTTTGATAGAATTGGCCTGGGAAACCATCTGGTCCTGGGCTTTTGTTTGCTGGAAGAATTTTAATCACAGTCTCAATTTCAGTGCTTGTGATTGGTCTGTTTATACTTGCCATTTCTTTCTGCTTCAGTCTTTGAAGGTTGTGCTTTTCTAAGAATTTGTCCATTTCTTCCAGGGTTTCCTTTTTTTTTTTTTTTTTGCGGTACATGGGCCTCTCACTGTTGCGGCCTCTCCCGTTGCGGAGCACAGGCTCCGGATGCGCAGGCTCAGCAGCCATGGCTCACAGCCCCAGCCGCTCCACCGCATGTGGGATCTTCCTGGACCGGGGCACGAAACCATGTCCCCTGCAGCAGCAGGCGGACTCTCAACCACTGTGCCACTAGGGAAGCCCAGGCTTTCCATTTTATTGGCATACAGTTGCCTGTAGAAATCTCTCATGATCCTTTGTATTTCTGCAGTGTCAGTTGTTACTTCTTTTTCATTTCTAATTCTGTTGATTTGAGTCTTCTTGCCTTTTTCTTGATGAGTCTGGCTAATGGTTTATCAATCTTGTTTATCTTCTCAAAGAACCAGCTTTTAGTTTTATTGATCTTTGCTATTGTTTTCTTCATTTCTTTTTCATTTATTTCTGATCTGATCTTTATGATTTCTTTCCTTCTGCTAACTTTGGGGGTTTCTGTTCTTCTTTCTCTAATTGCTTTAGGTGTAAGGTTAGGTTGTTTATTTGAGATTTTTCTTGTTTCTTCAGGTAGGATTGTATTGCTATAAACTGCCCTCTTAGAACTGCTGTTGCTGCATCCCCATAGGTTTTGGGTCATCATGTTTTCATTGTCATTTGTTTCTATGTATTTTTTGATTCCTCTTGGATTTCCTCAGTGATCTCTTGGTTATTTAGTAGTGCATTGTTTAGCCTCCATGTGTTTGTATTTTTTAGTTTTTTTTCCTGTAATTGATATGTAGTCTTATAGCATTGTGGTTGGAAAAGGTACTTGATAAGGTTTCAACTTTCTTAAATTTATCAAGGCTTGATTTGTGACGCAAGATATGATCTATCCTGGAGAATGTTCCATGAGCACTTGAGAAGAAAGTGTATTCTGTTGTTTTTGGATGGAATGTCCTATAATATCAATTAAGTCCATCTTGTTTAATGTGGCATTTAAAGCTTGTGTTGCCTTATTTATTTTTATTTTGGATGATCTGTCCATTGGTGAAAGTGGGATGTGAAAGTCCCCTACTATGATTGTGCTACTGTCGATTTCCCCTTTTATGGCTATTAGCATTTGCCTTATGTATTGAGGTGCTCCTATGTGGGTGCATAAATATTTACAATTGTTATACCTTCTTCTTGGATTGATCCCTTGATCATTATGTAGTGTCTTTCTTTGTCTCTTGTAATTGTCTTTCTTTTAAAGTCTATTTCATCTGATATAAGAATTGCTACTGCAGCTTTCTTTTGATTTCCATTTGCATGGAATATCTTTTTCCCTCCTCTCAGTTTCCATCTGAATGTGTCCCTAAGTCTAAAGTGGGTCTCTTGTAGACAGCATATATACGGGTCTTGTTTCTGTATCCATTCAGCCAGTCTGTGTCTCTTGGTTGGAGCATTTAATCCATTTACGTTGAAGGTAATTATTGATATGTATGTTCCTATTACCATTGTCTTAATTGTTTTGGGTTTGTTTTTCTAGGTCTTTTTCTTCTCTTGTGTTTCCTGCCTAGAGAAGTTCCTTTAGCATTTGTTGTAATGGTGGTTTGGTGGTGCTGAATTCTGTTAGCTGTTGCTTGTCTGTAAACTTTGTAATTTCTCCATCGAGTATGAACGAGATCCTTGCTGGGTAGAGTAATCTTGGTTGTAGGTTTTTCTCTTTCATCACTTTAAATATGTCCCGCCAGTCCCTTCTGGCTTGCAGAGTTTCTGCTGAAAAACCAGCTGTTAACCTTATGGGGATTCCCTTGTATATTATTTGTTGCTTTTCCCTTGCTGCTTTTAATATTTTTCCTTTGTATTTAATTTTTGATAGTTTGATTAGTATGTGTCTTGGTGTGTTTCTCTTTGGATTTATCCTGTATGGGACTCCCTGTGCTTCCTGGACTTGACTATTTCGTTTCCATATTAGAGAAGCTTTCAACTATAATCTCTTCAAATATTTTCTCAGTCCCTTTCTTTTTCTCTTCTTCTTCTGGGACCCCTATAATTCGAATGTTGATGCATTTAATGTTGTCCCAGAGGTCTCTGGGACTGTCTTCAATTCTTTTCATTCTTTTTCTTTATTCTGCTCTGTGGCAGTTATTTACACTATTCTGTTTTCTGGGTCACTTATCCATTCTTCTGCCTCAGTTATTCTGCTATTGAATCCTTCTAGAGAATTTTTAACTTCATTTATTGTGTTGTTCATCATTGTTTGTTTGCTCTTTAGTTCTTCTAGGTCCTTGTTAAACGTTTCTTTTACTTTCTCCATTCTATTTCCAAGATTTTGGATCATCTTTACTATCATTACTCTGAATTCTTTTTCAGGTAGACTGCCTATTTCATTTGTTTGGTCTGGTGGATTTTTACCTTGCTCCTTCATCTGCTGCATATTTCCCTGTCTTGTTTTCCTTACTGTGTTTGGGATCTCTTCTTCACTGGCTGCAGGTTTGTAGTTCCCGCTGCTTTTGGTGTCTGCCCCCAGTGGGTAAGGTTGGTTCAGTGGCTTGTGTAGTCTTCCTGGTGGAGGGTTCTGGTGCCTGTGTTCTGGTGGATTAGGTTGGATCGTGTCTTTTTGGTGGGTAGGACCACGTCCAGTGTTGTGTTTTGGTGTGTCTGTGACCTTATTATGATTTTAGGCAGCCTCTCTGCTAATGGGTGGGGTTGTGTTCCTGTCTTGCTAGTTGTTTCGCATGGGGTATCCAGCACTGTAGCTTCCTGGTTGTTGAGTGGAGCTGTGTCTTAGTGTTGAGATGGAGATCTCTGGGAGATCTCTGACCGACTGATATTATGAGGGGCTGGGAGGTCTCTGGTGAACCAGTGTCCTGAACTTGGCCCTCCCACCTCAGAGACTCAGGCCTGACACCTGGCCAGAGCACCAAGACCCTGTCAGCCATATGGCTCAGAAGAAAAGGGTGAAAAAAAATGAAAGAAAGAAAAAAGTAATAAAATAACATTATTAAAATAAAAAAATATTATTAAAATTACAGTAACTTAAAAAAAAGAGAGGGAGCAACCAAACCAATAAAGAAATCTACCAATGATAACAAGCACTAAAAACCATACTAAAAAAACAAACAGACAGAACCTTAGGACAAATGGTAAAAAACAAACCTATACAGACAAAATCACACAAAGAAGCATACACATACACACTCACAAAAAGCAAAAAAAAATATATATATGTATATATAAAGGAAGAGAGCATCCAAATCAATAAACAAATCTACCAATGATAATAAGCTCTAAATAGTAAACTAAGATAAACATAAAACTAGAAACAAATTCGACACAGAAAGCAAACCCCTAGTCTACAGTTGTTCCCAAAGTCCACCGCCTCAATTTTGGGATGATTCCTTGTCTATTCAGGTATTCCACAGATGCAGGGTACATCAAGTTGATTGTGGAGATTTAATCCGCTGCTCCTGAGGCTCATGGAGAAATTTCCCTTTCTCTTCTTTGTTCACACATCTCTTGGGGTTCAGCTTTGGATTTGGCCCCATCTCTGCATGTAGGTCACCCTCTGGCATCTGTTCTTCACCCAGACAGGAGGGGGTTAAAGGAGTGGCTGATTCGGGGGCTCTGGTTCACTCATGCCAGGGGGGAGGAAGGGGTACAGAATGTGGGGCGAGCCTGAGGCGGCAGAGGCCAGCATGCTATTGCCATAGCCTGAGGCATGCCGTGTGTTCTCCCAGGGAAGTTGTCCCTGGATCATGGGCCGTTGGTCATGGCAGGCTGCACAGACCCCCCGGGTGGGGAGGTGTGGACTGTGACCTGTGCTTGCACACAAGAGTCTTGGTGGCTGCAGCAGGAGCGTTAGCATTTCATGCCTGTCTCTGGTGTCTGCGCTGATAGCCGTGGCTCGCAACCATCTCTGTAGCTCATTTATGCGGTGCTCTGAATCCCCTCTCCTCGCACACCCCAAAACAATGGTCTCTTGACTCTTAAGCAGTTCCAGGCTTTTTCCCAGAGTCCCTCCCAGCTAGCTGTGGCACACTAGCCCCCTTCAGGCTGTGTTCACACAGCCAACCACAGTCCTCTCCCTGGGATCCTACCTCTGAGGCTGAAGCCTCAACTCCCAGCCTCCACCCGCCCTGGCAGGTGATCAGACAAGCCTCTCGGGCTGGTGAGTGCTGGTTGGCACTGATCCTGTGTGTGGGAATCTCTCCACTTTGACCTCTGCACCCCTGTTGCTGCGCTCTCCTCTGTGGCTCTGAAGCTTCCCCCCCCGCCCATCCCCCATCTCCACCAGTGAAGGGGCTTCCTAGTGTGGAAACTTTTCCTCCTTCACAGCTCCCTCTCAGAGGTGCAGGTCCCATCCCTATTCTTTTGTCTCTGTTTTTCCTTTTTTCTTTTGCCCTACCCAGGTACGTGGGGAGTTTCTTGCCTTTTGGGAAGTCTGAGGTCTTCTGCCAGCATTCAGTAGGTGTTCTGTAGGAGTTGTTCCACATGTAGATGTACTTTTGATGTATTTGTGGGGAGGGAGTGATCTCCATATCTTACTCCTCCGCCATCTTGAAGGTCCTCTCAGTCTCTGTGTTTTGAGTTCTCTGACTTTATTGTAAATACCCATATTTTGTTTGGTGATACTTCTTGGTAAGTCATCCTATTCTGTTGAAAAGAGGAGAAAACGTGTGATGTTGGGAACAGCTGTTGCAAAACTGGGCCCCTCATAATTAAGACGTCTTAGGGAATTCTAAAGGCAAAATGGGTTCCACCTGGTCAAAAACTCTTTCTCCACCTCCCTCAAAAACTCCTGCTTCCTATAGGTATAGCCACTAAGGACCAGGATATTGTGTTTTCTTGGAAAATGGGTAAACTTTTGGATCATTTGGAATTGCAGCAGCCACTTTGGGGAAACTTTGACTTAGATAAACCTACCTTAAGGAGCACCCATGAAAAGAGAAGATCTTAAACTCCTAGGTCACAATGGAATGCCTTATTTGATTGGTATACAGATGCTTCCAAAAGAAAAATGACACCAAACATAGCTTATCTAAAAGAAGTGTGCCTGAGGTCTTGGACCCCACTGTATCAGTTAACCAGATAGTTTATACTAAAATGTGAATGCCTCTTTCTCTGGGCTTGAGGTCCTAGGCCATGTTATATTAGTTTGACCTGGGGGTGTGGGAGGGAGGAATGGGGGAAGGAGGACAAAGTAGCTAAGGTAAGTCACACAGGTGCTACATGCCTAAGTGATTGACCCCCAATAAAATACCTGGACACCAAGGCTTAGGTGAGCTTCCCCAGTTAGCAACAATTCACACATGTTGTCACACATCATTACTGGGAGAATCAAGCATGTCCCTATGCAACTCCACTAGGAGCGGACACCTGGAAGCTTGTGCCTTGTTCCTCCTGGACATCATCCATGTGCTTTTTCCCTTTGCTGATTTTGATCTGTATCTTTTCTCTGTAATACATCACAACTATGAGTATAAGAGCCTTTCTGAGTCCTGTGAGTCCTAGTGAGTCATCGAGCATGAGGCTGGTCCTGAGACTCCAAACTTTTGGAGGTCCATAGCCCTCCAAAAGTTTGTTCTTTAATTGGTTACTCATTCTTTAGAAAATAATTTACTCAAAGAAACAATAAAGAGTGGTTGATTTTTCAGTAGGAAAAAAACCATTTAAATCATCATGAAGTAGAAATTAATTTAGTACACACTTATTTTTTGAACTGATCCACTTGCCTTTTACCACTTATGTTCTTACACTTCTTACACTTTGTTCCCTAAAAAAAAAAAATGTTTTGGCTACACCAGGGATTAACAATGCAATGTTGGCAAGCTGGTCTGGGGCCCTAAGCTCCTTTTTTAAATCTTCTTTACAACATGATTTCTTTGGGAAAATACATCCAGTAACAGAGAGGGAGAAAGGAATACAACAGGTCAAAGAACACTTACCTCCACGCACCTCCTCCCATTACAAATCTAGTAACTATTAGCCACACAGCATCCATCAAAAAATAACTCTCTCACTTTTGGAGGAGGACTCTGATGCCATGCATTAAGGCTGCTGACCACCACATATTAGCCTGTGCAACATCAAAGATGATCAGCCAGCAAGAAACAGAACTGTTTCTCCACATCCTTCTCCTTCTTCATGCCTCCAAAACATACTCCTTGCTTCCCAGTTCCAGGTGGGCCTAGGTCAGTCATTTCTGTGTGTAGGTCAGATATGTGAAACTCAGATTTACTTTGAAATGCATGTCAAGCTAAACTTAATTTCAAAATATATATATACAATGCACGGCAAAGGAAACCGTAAACAAGACAAAAAGACAATCCTCAGAATGGGAAAAAATATTTGCAAATGAGGCAACGGACAAAGGATTAATCTTCAAAATATACAAGCAGCTCATACAGCTCAATATCCAAAAAACAAACAACCTAATCAAATAATGGGCAGAAGACCTAAATAGACATTTCTCCAAAGAAGACATACAGATGGCCAAGAAGCACATGAAAAGCTGCTCAACATCACTAATTTTTAAAGAAATGCAAATCAAAACTACAATGAGATATCACCTCACACTGGTCAGAATGGCCACCATCAAAAAATCTACAAGCATTACATGCTGGAGAGGGTGTGGAGAAAAGGGGAACCCTCATACACTGTTGGTGGGAATGTAAACTGATATAGCTACTATGGAAAACAGTTTGGAGGTTCCTTAAAAAACTAAAAATAGAATTACCATATAACCCAACAATCTCACTACTGGGCATATACCCATAGAAAACCATATTCAAAAAAACACATGCACCCCAGTGTTCATAGCAGCACTATTTACAATAGCCAGGACATGGAAGCAACCTAAACGTCCATCAACAGAGGAATGGATAAAGAAGATGTAGTACATATTTACAATGGAGTATTACTCAGCCATAAAAAGGAACGAAATTGGGTCATTTGTAGAGACATGGATGGACCTAGAGAATGTCATAGAGAGTGAAGGAAGTCAGAAAGAGAAAGGCAAATATCATACAATAACACATACATGTGGAATCTAGAAAAATGGTATAGATGATCTTATTTGCAAAGCAGAAATAGAGACATAGACATAGAGAACAAATGTATGGATACCAAGGGGGAAAGGGGAGGGGGAGGGAGGAATTGGGAGACTGGGATTGACACATATACATTATTGATACTATTTATAAAATAGACAACTGATGGGAACATACTGTATAGCACAGGGAACTCTACCTAATGCACTGTGGTAACCTAAATGGGAAGGAAGTCCAAATGGGAGGGGATATCTGTATGTGTATGGCTGATTTATTTTGTTGTGCAGTGGAGGCTAACACAACATTACAAAGCAACCATACTCCAATAAAAATTAATTAAAAAATTAAAAATATATATATAGTGGAATATTATTCAGCCATAAAAAAGAATGAAATAATGCCATTTGCAGCAACATAGATAGACCTAGAGATTATCATACTAAGTGAAGTAAGTCAAACAGAGAAAGATAAATATCATATGATATCACTCATATGTGGAATCTAATTTTAAAAAATGATACAAATGTACTTATTTATAAAACAGATTCACAGACTTCAAAAAAAAACTTATGGTTACCAAAGGGGAAACATGGGGCGGGGGAGAGATAAATTAGGAGCTTGGAATTAACATACACACACTACTATATATAAAATACTAAATATAAAATAACCAACAAGGACCTACTGTATAGCACAGGGAATTCTCCTCAATATTCTGTAATAACCTATATGGGAAAAGAATCTGAAAAACAATGAATATATTTATATGTATAACTGAATCACTTTGCTGTACACCTGAAACTAACACAACATTGTAAATCAGCTATACTCCAATAAAATTTAAATATTTATATAGTACATATACATTCCCTCTGAGGGTTTTTCTTGCATTTAATTCACAATGCTGAAGAAAAGTGAAGTCCATGTCCAGCTTTTTTTTTTTTTTTTTTGCGGTATGTGGGCCTCTCACTGTTGTGGCCTCTCCCGTTGCGGAGCACAGGCTCCGGACGCACAGGCCCAGCGGCCATGGCTCACGGGCCCAGCCGCTCCGCGGCATGTGGGATCCTCCCGGACCGGGGCACGAACCCGTGTCCCCTGCATCGGCAGGCGGACTCTCAACCACTGCGCCACCAGGGAAGCCCCATGTCCAGCTTTTGAGGCATGCCAACTTCTGAAGTTTCCCTTTCATTCTCCTCCAGCATTATCACTCAAAATCCGTAAGAGTTCATACCCTAGTCAATTAAAGATATTTTTCATACTATCTCCCAATGAAATGCTTATTACTCCATTATCCTCTAATGGAAGCAGAGATTGGATTGATGTGCTTTGGAGATGGAGGAAGGGACCTTAAGCCAAGGAACAGAGGCAGCTACTAGGAGCTGAAAAAGGCAAGGAAACCTATTCTCCCCTCAGAGCCTCCAGAAGGAACCAGCCTTGCTGACACTTTTGACATTAGCCCAGTGAAACTGATTTCAGACTTCCGACTTCCAGAACCTCAAGAGAACAAATTTATCGTGTTGTAAGCAACTAAGTTTGTGGTAATTTGTTACAGCAACTGTAGAAAATGTACCATATTTATGGACCAAAATGTTCTTCTCTGTGGGAAGAAGCACAAAATTCTGTTGGGGGTAGGGGGCGGGGCTCCTCTGCAAGCACGTAGATTAACTTCATTCAAAAGCTATTTTACACACAGCCTTCCTTTCTGAGTGCTTATCTTAAATTAGAGCTAAACTATCACAGGAAGGAAAAAAATAGCATTTGGTGAATTTTTTAAATTATAACTTATCTTAAAGATATTTGCCATGGCTAGAGACAGTCTTTGTGGGGCAATTGGCCTTTAAACAGGGAAAATAATGATCCAAGTTTCAGATTCCTGCATTAAGGTTTATTACATGCAATGTCTGGGTTATATTAAACTCCTGGAAATCAGGGTTTATAATGGAATGGCTGACATACCCTTAACTTTAATAGCCTTTCCAAGTACTGCAATAGTGAGCATTACTTTTTAATGTCATAAAATGATGGTTAAAACACTACAGAATTTTCTCAAGACAGATAAGCAGGTGTTCAAGAGAGCAGAACTATTTAAACTTCATTGATTTATGGTCTTTCTTATATTGAAGGCCAAAAGTTTTATTGAATTCCCACAGTAGATACTCTGAACTTAATTTTCTAAAATAGTAGGAGTATTTCAGGGTTCCCCATATATATTAACTTCTTCATTTTAACACTTGTGCTTCTGTATTTTTAAAGTTACTAGGCATAATGAAATAGAAGCTATAGCCAAAAGTGTCAGTTATTCTACGTTTTCTTTTTATTGGTTGACTTTTCAAAGTACGTTGTGTGTAGTAAAACCCAATGCATGGCTACTAAATCATATAATCTAGGAACACAAGCCCCTGACTAATCATTTAAGCTGCACAATATTTCTGTCACCCTTTAGCATTGTGAATATGACATAACTTCTTATTTAGTGTGAAAGAATGTCAAGGCATTTATCATCACTCCTTCCCTCCCAGTTGCTCTTTCAACCCACCCCTAACCCGATATCTCCAATCTTTATGCTGCCTGCCAAAAGTAAAGTGGCTATCAGAAAGGCCCCAATAAACTATCAAACATTTTATATGATTTGTTAGCATTTTCTGCTGGTTTACATAAAAATCAATACTTTTATAACTCTAGGACACAACCCTAACGATTTAGTGAAACTGATGTTTACTGTTGAATAAAATAGAAATACCATTAGCTCTCAAAACCAAATAACATTAGAGAAAGTTAGAAGCAAAATAATTACTATTATTTAGATATGTGGATACCAAAGCATCTGAAACCCCAACTTGTTTTAGTACTGACTGTAATAGCAATAAATCCCTCTTGGGAGAGGAATAGTTGGGGGGTGAGTCAGGCAGTGTATGAATAAACTCACAGCTTATAATGCATTAACTCCTTTGCTTTCCTCTCTATGTTCCCAGGCTCTGATAACAAAATGAGTCAAAACTAGGAAATAAAACAGTGTTAGAACCATGTCAAGAAGCAAATGGCAACACATTATCAAAAAATGTAAAACTTAGCCAGTAACAGTTCAGGGAACCTTAGAACCCACCTGGTTTAATCAACATATCTATGTAACTTCTACTCATGTGAACAATTTTGTTATAATCCAAGAACATACCAAAAACATGTCCCTTTAAAAATAGATATGGGGGAGAGATAAATTAGGAGTTTGGCATTAGCATATACACACTACTGTATATAAAATAGATAACCAAAAAGAACCTACTGTATAGCACATGGAACTATACTCAATATTTTGAATTAACCTATAAGGGAAAAGAATCTGAAAAAGAATAGATACATATATGTGTATAACTGAATCACTTTGCTATACACCTGAAACTAACACAACATTGTAAATCAACTATACTTCAATTAATTTCTTTAATTAAAAAAATAAAAATAGATATCAATATGAGGTTGTTTTAAAATGATGGGTCCAATGCCAGAGCATACTCTGATATTCTTTCAACAAAATCATTTTTATTATTTAGTCAAAATCAGTCTGCTTGGGCTTCCCTGGTGGCACAGTGATTGAGAGTCTGCCTGCCGATGGAGGGGACACGGGTTCGTGCCCCAGTCCAGGAAGATCCCACATGCCGTGGAGCGGCTGGGCCGGTGAGCCATGGCCACTGAGCCTGCGCGTCCGGAGCGTGTGCTCCGCAACAGGAGAGGCCACTACAGTGAGAGGCCCGCGTACCGCAAAAAAAAAAAAAAAAAATCAGTCTGCTTCACTGAAATTTCTCATGGCTCATTCAATTCCAAATACCAAGCAATTGGATTGAAAGGGAAGCCTTCATTTTTGAATAAATAAGAGATGCACAGAACAGTTTAAGTTTCTTCTTGGTCGAATCTGTAAAACATAAAGATTGTTAACTTATACGCAGTTATTTTCGTTGCTTATAAGATTGTGTCTTTGTTCTGTTTAAAAACATCATTCAAACAGGAGTATAATCAAATGGAACTTTCCTCCCATAAAAATGGTCAGGTATTTGAACAAATTCCCCTGCGCTATTTCTCATTTGCTTTGTCAAGCAGAAGGTATGGAGCAGTGAGAAGACTAAAGGTCAGAGAAGCTGGAATTCTAACCCTCTTCTGTTATTGGAAAACTCTGTCAGAGGGCCAGTATCACTTTGCCACATAACAACATTCACTGTGCCCTGACTTGAGTTATAACAACTTTAACACCCCTTTCTTCTACAAGTAATTCCTATATTCAAATTTCCTAAAATAATCTTCCAGGTTCCAAATTGTTTTTGGACACTTTGTGACAATAGGGGTGTTTTCTAGTTTAGAGAACTTTCAACATGCCTTTCCTCTGAAATGAAATTTCAGACTTTGATCGTATAAAGTCTCTTATTTCTTTAAGTTTAATGTGGCGTTATTAGGGATGGGAGAAGGGTTAACTTACCATTTTATTTTGAAAATATATATGAGAAAATAATGAATAGCTACATCTGGAATTTTTTTTAATTTGAGGAAGTCAGGTACTTATGTAATAATTCTAAAATTAAATAGTGAAATTATATGCATGTGCTTTTAAAGATTCTAATTACAATGTTGTCCCAGTTGATCTGTATTAATTAAAGTAAATTTTAATAGTAAGAACACAACAAGGATGACGTTCTTCTTCGGTGTCCTTACCTAATATTTCCAAGATCAATAGATGGATGGATAGATAGATAGAAAGAAATATACGTATGGATACAAAAATATTATTAACTATGGCTGTCATTTGAATCAATTGTCTGAGAAAGACTATGGTATTCCTCTAAGAGAGACAACTACTTTTTTTTAGGAAACTACCTTAACAGACTATTAGCATCTGAAATATGGGCCTGCTAGGCAGATGGAAGAAGTTTAGAAAAGGAAGACTTAAGTTACTCTGTGTGATGTAGTAGAGCATTTGGAGGTATCCACCAGTGCTTTAGGAAAGGAATTGGGACCCTGAAGGGGAAACTGGAAGAAGGGTCAAGAAAGAGGGAACCCAACAACATGGTAGAGCCAGATTACACAGCGGGGCATGGTCTTGCAGGAACTGTAGATACATTTCCAAGAATAATGTTACAATTAATAGATGTTTCCTATCTACGTGGTATGGACTCTCTACTATCCCCAAACCTTACCTAAGATCTATTTTAAGTAGGGACACTGGCAAAGCGAGCTGAGACCCAAGTGATGAATCTAGGAGAGTGGGAAAGGCAACGGAGTAAAGCAACTGATGACCAGATGGAAGACAATCCCTCACTTCCCACATGGACAACAGGAAGTTGACTCCTGCAGGGAGTGCATGAAGAGGAGAAGGAGGCTACATCCTGCCATCCAGAGCTGAGGTCCATTAAGTCAGCAGAAATGTAAGCGATGTTAGGGGAGAAGAAGGTCCCAACAAGAACCTATACTATGCCTCTCCCTGGAGTTGAGAAGTCTCTGGGTGTGTCTGGAAAACTGGGAATATAGGCATAAAGGAGTCAATCTGAGGATCTAGCATGCCTTTGACTTCTTGTCAGCATATAAACACATCTATACCACCTTAACACACACACACACACACACACATACACACAGAGATACACATACACAATAAACACTCTATCTGGACTTTAATCACCATCTTGTTTCATTCCTTCTCACCAGAGTCCTATACATTAGAAGAGTTGTCTACAAAAGCTATCTCCACCTCCTCACCTTACATCCTCTTTCTAATCCATACCAATCTGCTCCCATTATCATTGCTTTCACAAAATTGATTTCAATAAGTTCACAAAATGACCATCTTCTAAATTCTACAGTTAGTGAATACCATTTAGTAATTGTCTATTTTCACATAAAGACAATTACTAAATGGTATTCACTACAGTTAGTGAATACCATTTAGTAATTTTCTATTTCAAACAGAGACTCTAATAATTAATTTGAAAATGAAAGCGTTACTGATCAGTGTTTCCAATTTAACAAGTAAAGACAATTTCTTATTTCACAGTGGGTTTCTTCTTGTAAAAACTAACTGGCATTTTTTCATCCTTATCTTACTTGCCCTCTCTGCTTCATTTGGTGCTCATGATCCCTCTACCCTATTTTGAAACCCTCTCTTCAACTTCCTCTTGTGACTTTGGGCTTTTCTTTTCAATTCGTAAGCCCCACTTCCACTGTACAGCTCTTGAATAATGGTATCAGAGTAAGAGAGAGCAAAATGCATTCTGAGTCCTGCAAGAGGCTCGGTACGACTAGATTACAGAAGGTGGGGTAGGGTATAGTGAAAGATCAACTGGATAGGTGACGAGGGGTCAGATCATAAAGGGTTTTACAAGCCAGAGTAAGATGCTCAAGTTTTACCCTCAGATCAATAGACAGTCATTGAAATGGGTGATGATAAGTTTGGAATGATAAATGAGATTTTTCATCTTAGAAGGTCACTCTGGAGAAAGAACTGAGTATATAAAGACTGGAAGGAGGAAGACCAGGTAAAGAGATTCTGTGGTCACTCAAATGGGTAATTATAGTGGTCAGGATGTACACATGTCTTACGGAAAATGGAGATAAATGAAGTGGACAGATTCAAGAGATGTTCAGGAAGCTGAATTGACAGAACTGGATGGCTGATTAAATGAAGAGAAAAGAGTTGAGAATGACACCCAGGTTTTTGGCTTGGAACACCAAGTGGATGGTCAGGCCACTCACTGAGATAACATATATGGGAGGAAGAAGAGAAGGAGACTGGGAGAGGTGGGCTGATGTTTATTTAAGTCTGGGCAGGTTAAATTTAAGGTCTCTCCACCCAAGTGGAAATGTCCAGTACACAATTGATATATGCATCAGAATCTCAGCAGAGAGATTTGGACTGAAATATAATTTTGGAAATCATGAGAGTATAGAAAACAATTGGAGACATGAGTTTGATCGTTGAGCCCCTCCTCTTCTGTACTTACCTCTTTCACATCAAACTGTAAGAACATAACCATGGACTGATCAAACAGTTGGGTTGAGAGCTCTAATGCTTGATGAGAAATTAATTAAAGGGGCCCAACTGGAGGTTCAAAAGCTAAATCTAGGTTTTTTTGATGTCTTCTACCTGGACGTGTAAACATTAGAAGAGAGAAGGGCCAGGATGAACAAACAGAACAAGTGACCTCAGAAGAACCAAAGACAATTCACAGTACAAAAGAGAATTGTTTAAAGACTCTCATTGGGAACAGCAGGGATTTGAGAGAACATTATATCCATTACAAATGAAATAAAATAAAAGCAAAAGATGCTATGATAGGAAATATCAGAGAACAAGAAAATATTCCTCAAAGTCAAAAATATTAGCTTCAAAATTAAAAATTGACAGAAATTATAGAAGAAAAAATTAAGTAAATGTCCCAGGGTGTAGAATAAAAAGGCAAAAATGGGATATATGAGAAAAAGCATTTAGAAGACACAGAATCAATTCAGGAGGTCCAACATCCAGTTAGTTTACTCAAAGTGCATTCAGATGCTCAAAGCAGCTTCTTTATTTCTTATAGATAGGCAATCCCATGATCCTCATGCATCCCCACCTGGTCAGTTGCAGAACCTATATATTAGTCCAAAACAGTAAATTCAACCCAGTGCAATAATTTTAAAGCTCGTTTAGTAAAACCTCACCCTTTTGATTTCCTCTCCTTTCCTCTGCTTCTCCAAGATGGCAGGCAGTTAGGGAAAAGAAAAGTGTGTCATCTGTACTTCAAGGCAATGTGATGGAGGGCAAAATAGAGTCCTTGGATCCACCAGCATTTTCCTCTTGTTCATCTCAACTATTGAGTACCAGGGTTGGGAGAGCCTGGGACTGCTAGTTACAGTAGATCACCTCTTTCTGTCTCCACGTGTTCTAGAATCTTCTCCCATTGTCTGTGCCTGGTATCTTTTGGCTGGATGAGGGCCAGCCCTGCTGGTGCTCCTGACTAGTGTGGCCTTACCCCAGTTGTTAAATGGCATGAGGAACTCTCTGATCCAATTCTTTGTGCCCCACTTGGATCCTGGCCATCATAGCTTCTGAACACCATGGCTTCTGCTGCTGGGGCACCTCACCACTTGCCACAATAGGCTGGAGTCCACTGCCTTTCAGCTCAACCAGCTTCCATATCTCTTCTGGGAACTCAGGAGTGCTTGGAAAATAAACTCTGACTTCTTCTTCCTAACCAGGCTGGGCCACTGAATTTATCTTGGTGTCACCATTACCCAAATTGGTTCATGAGGCTTACAAACACTTACTGCCCCAGTCAAGGAACAAGCATTCCCCTTAACCTATTCAGCATGATCTCCGCACTGCAGTGAAAAGCCCAGAGAGTACAGATCAAGTCACATCTGCCACTTTGGTCTCCTGTATCCAGCAACCACCCCACAGGAAGAAGAGAAGCAGGTTTGGAACATTTGATCTCTCTGCTCTGGTCCTCCTTTGCACTACTTTAGGGTATATAATTTTCTATGGTCTTATCCACTAAACCTGCCTTTTGATGTGTTAGAGAGGTAAGTAAAGGAATTTGGGAAGTTTCTGTCTTTCTCAGAGATCGCTAGATTCCAAGTCTATCACTTTGCTTTGAACTCAAGCATCCCTTGTAAGTATCAGAAGCTGAATATAGACTCTTTGCATTGTTACTGTAAAAATTCTAACCCTACTCCTTAAAGCAAAGTGATGCTTCAAGTTAACCAGAGAAAAGTCCATGTACACAGAACAGCAAAAGAAGAGGGAATATTAATATCTTTTAATATACTCTCCTGCATTAACCTACTCTCTTGAGAATCTAACATACTTTCTTGAGCTTTAATGGCTACCTCTGGGAGCATGGCTGTGGGAGTAGGAAGGAATGGGGAACTAGACAGTTGGAATTTTTCCTGTGTCTCATAATATGCATTATTTTAGTATTTTAATTAAGACTTTTGTACCATAGGGAATTAGGAAAACACTTCTGCCCGTACTTTGGGAAGGAATATCTCTCTGCCCAACAGTGTCACCTCGCTCATACCAGAAAGATGGTGATAGCAGTAGAGACTGGCAAACAACCTCTGTGTTTAGTGGAATGTCAGTTGCAGGGGGCAATAAAACAGCATGACTAGCAGGTCAAAGCTAAGCCCCACGGAGCCTCTGCTTGAGCACATATAATGTAATATCCTAGCCTCATAAATAGCTATGGGACAAATCTCAGGTAAGTGTTTCTAACATTCAAGCTGATCCGAGTTCGGGCTTCTGTAGTTTGACTTACACTTACACTCTTCCTCCTAGACAGCTCTTGAAGCCCCCCTACTTCTCCTCTCCTCTGCCCTTATCATCATCCAAGGCTTTATCATTTCTCACCTTAATCAATGGGCTTTTGCCATTTCATACCTTGTCCTCAATAAATACCCTCGATAAATGTTTATTACAGTGAATGAATAAATGGATGAATGCCTGATTGAGTCACTGAAATCTAGTTGGCATCCTCCATGCTCGCTACCCTCCTAGTTATTTAATAAAGAAAAATAATTTTTGTTATAAAGCACTTCTTCAGTACTTGAAATGTTTCCCTTTTACAAAGGGAAATTTCTACTTAATTGATAAGATGTATATTTTAAATCATGATAGTACATTTTTGAGCCATATATGTGACATTAAAATATTTACTTAAGTACATAGATGTTTCTGCACCCTTTTCCTAATCATTAATTTCCCCCAATAATTCATTTGACCAATTAATATACAATTTTAATAAAGCAAAAAATATACTGATCTGATTTTTTAAATGTTGTGATAAATAAAACAGCTGCTCCTGAAGAACTGTAGGTAGTATATATAGGCTGTTATCTTGTTTTGAAATAAAATTATCCTTAAGTCCTTGTTAAATAGTAATGCTTTACAAGAACAGAAAGGAAATACTTTATAATAGAACTAGAAATAACTCAGTAGACTTTTGAATAAAAATTTACTTTGAAGGTGGCTTCGAAATTATTAAAATATATCCTGCTCCTCCCCACAGGCACATACGTCACATAGAAAATCTCTCTCTCTCTCTCTCACTCTCACTCTTGCTCTCTCTGTAACTTTTTGAGGTTTATAATTTGAAAACTGAAATTTCTCTGTGACCTTGAAAAAGAATTCTTGCCTAACCAAGGAGAAGGGTGGATTTGGGGAGTTGAGATTATTAATAATATTACAGGATGAAACATATAGAGATGCTTTCAGAGGTTAATCAGGCTGCAAAGTTAGTCACTAGACTTGCTGGCAAATTATCAAATCACTAAAGTCCCGATTCCAGTACAGAAATATGACCTTATTCAATCATTATTCACAGAAAAGGGAGGGGCAGATGCTGTAAACTGCACTGGTGGGAAGTTTTCCTGTACTCTATTTATTCTCAAAACAATACTTGGCCAACTGATCTTTTTAAATCTGCTAGTGTGATAGTTCTTATTTTTACAGGCCACTCTAATCATCTTTTTTGCCAGCCTGGGGATTAATCCCAAACAATCAGGATAGCTGGCAATAACATCAGGGTAATTTAGTTGCCTTGAGATCTCTGACTTGTAAAACCATCAGTTCATCCAACTCTGACATCATTAAGTAAGACTATTCTTTTTATCAGTGAAATCACTTGGTTCTTTCCAAGCTCTGCCCTCCCAAGTTCTGCATAAAGTATTATTTAAAATGTATAAATTACCGTGGGATATTAAGAACAAATAATTAGAAGAACAAGCAGACTCTTATGCTCTGCCATGCCATGACTTACCCATTTTTGAATTAAGTATTGAGTCTTGTCACCTTCTTGAATTAGCTTTATATGAAGTAGCCTCTTCTTCAGAGAGGAAAATCTATTTTAGACAATGATATTTGCTCATCAATATGTGGCTTAAAAAAAAAAAAGAAAGAAAGCACCTGAGCCTTCAAATATAACTAAATAAGCTGAAGCCTAAAATGGAATCACCTAAAAGTAGGAATACTAATTCGTATTAAAATCCACTATGTTTAAAATTTGAGCTGAATCAGGTACATTGTTGTAATTTCCTGAGCATTTGTCTTGAAAACTAATTAGAAAATCTGGAGATAGTACTTGGTATTCCTAACATGTCCCAGAAGCCTTTGTGTTCATTCTTTCGATTCCAACGTCCCATTTGGAAGCAATCCAGAATCTAGCAATAAGACAACCTTGACTCACCAAGATTCACTTTCTCAATGTGTATCAGTCAGGGAGACTATGGGAACAATTACTTGGTGTATGAGTGAGAGACAAAAAGTAAGAAAAGGTCTTCTATTACAATGACATACAAAACAGCTCTCCATAAAGAGTACATTTAGCTCTTTATAAAACAAACATGTTGTTTCTTTGCTTTTGTACACCGTTGTGTCTTTAAACACGCAAGAGAAACCACACAGAATGAGGAACTGGAAATCAATCATGTCAACATTATGCTCTGCTTATTTCTAAACCATAGGCTGGAATTGAGCTAACCTAAACTTCACTGAATGTTAATATAACAGCTGGCAACATGCTTTCTTAAAAAAGGACTCCAAGAGTAATGAAAATGAAAATATAGCCCATGACATTGATCTAAGTTTTGACAGACGTTTTTGGTCAGCATAACATATGAGCTCAGAAATGAAGTTCCAGCCATGTACGTTTCAGAAAAGACTTCCTCTATAAATAAAGTTGTTATAGGAAATGACTAGCAGCATCATACCCTAAGCATCTTGGCCAATAATAAATTGAACATTAATGGAAACTGACTATTCCTTACATGTCCCCATAAGCTAACAGACTAAACATCCAAGGCATCTGGAATTACTTGCCCTGTTATGGGCTGTCATACAGTTTATCATCTCAGGGCCTATTTGACGTGGCTGGTGCTCTTAAAAGCCCAGTAATTCTGCTGCAGAACTAAAATTCCATTTTGAGTAGCCACAGGATTTGTTGATCAACAGGACAGGTGGAAAGAGAAGGGGCTTGATGAGAAGGACTTATCACCCTCTAATAATATGCACACAAGAGAAGGACGGGATGGATGCATTATTTTTAAATTGTGTCTGGCCAGCATGTCAGGACTGATTGAAGAATCCGGCAACAGTGAAAAGAGTCATGTCTGCCTTCAGACATGAAAAGCCAGTTATCCACTCTTATTTCTTGTCAATGGCTTAGATCAGTCTCTCATTTTTAGGACAAATAGTAAGAAAAATCGTAAAGAAAATGTCCATTCCACCCCGCCATAAACTTAAGCAAAAATTTTTTTAACTAATAGCCTTCCTCCCCTTTCTGTAGAAAGACAATATGGTGTGAAAATGTTTTCTCCTAAGTGATGGAATGTACAGTCATGCACCAGCAACTCAACTGGGTGCTGAATATCAACGTGCCTGTTCTGGAAGAAACCGCTCTGGGGTTAGTGGGAGCACACTGTTGGAAAGGGAGGCATTTCAATGCAGGAGGGGAGGCCGTGCATCTATTTCAGAAGATGGAGGTTTATCTTCCAGTGGTGGGCTTTGATACTATTCATATGCTAACAATATCACCATTTCCTCACAGCACTCAATACACAGGGAATAAAAGACGTCATTTGCTGACATGGGGTGCAACACTTTCTGTCCAGCATACTGATCAAAAATCTGCATTCAGCTTCCAAGGCGAAACCACCACATAACCTTTAAATTGTTCTTTGAACGCTTTAAATTTCCGGTCAAAATAATTTCCCATTTTAGAGAATAAAATGATGAAACAAAGAACTCTAACTGTATTTTCCCTCTGCTCCTAACACGTAGTTTTAGTGCCCCGAGGGCTCCTTTCATGTGGTCTAAGTGCTGGCATATGATGTGATTGTTAACAGAGCCGGCCACCAGATGAAGTGAATTATCTCAACTGCCAAAGCTCCCACTTTCTTTCCAATTTAAACATCAATTTAACACAGAAACTGAAGGGTATTATGAAAGCTTTAATATGAACCATTTCAGACATGAGAAAAAAAATACTGGAAGGTTTTTTCAAACTACCAAACAAATATGTAATTTTTTGAACCTGAAGATGAGTCAGGAAAACGAGTGCAACAGCAGAACACACAGGATACTCACTTTAACCGACAGCAAGGGAGAAGGACCTCTTTGTCTTAAATAAACATGCTTTTCAGAACAGGGAGGATTTTACTAAAGAAAATGAAATTGTGAGGTCATTACCTAAACACAGCGATCAACAGCAAAGAGAAGACTTCTGATTTAAAACATTTCAAAATGCATATCATCAACCTGGATGATCTGGGATGTTTTTAGTGGTCTCCTCTGGATTATTAGGGTCCTTTTCATTATACAACTTGCCTTTCTCATGGAAATTTTTTCTCCATTTGGATCACTAGCTGGTAACAGAATGTGCCAGCATATGTCCCAAATATCTCTTTGAAAATGAGACCACTTCGTAGCTAATTCATAACAATAAAACTTGATGCTTTCTCACACAACATAGAGCTCTTCCTAGTATATGCCACAAAAATTAAAACATATACATTTAAGTCAAAAGAATATGAATTATTATTTTTCTTTAATCTTTTAAAAGCCTTCATAATGAAAATGGTATTAATATGCAAAATGTGTAAATAACTGTGTTCACAATTAGAAAAATTTGCCCTTGTGAAAATATGAGATTTGAAGAATTGAAATAAGATTTGAAGAGTCATATTTAAATAAGATTTAATAATATACAAGTTAAATACATATGATTTTGCTAAACATTTTGCTAGCCAAAAACATTCTTAAAAGCTAATAACATTATTACAGATTTTCCGCTGAAAAATACTACTCCTTAGAGTCAATTAACTACATAAGTAAATAAGTAAATAAAGTTAGCCTTTTTACTATACAGAACTCTTCTAATCATCATTTCCATCTTAAAAGTATAATTTGGGAAGGTGCAAGACTAGGAAATATGTGTGCATTGATTGTACCATATAAGGATTGCATGGCTGTTCGCATATGGAATGCACACAGAACATTATTGACAAATTCAGAGCAACCATATGTAATGCTCAATGGCACTTCCAAATATAAAATACAAATACAGTATGTAATACACTGAGAGCACGTTGCATACCAAATGATCAAGCAATTTACTGAAGATTAGCCTTTAAGAAACAAGTAACTACAAATACCATATGCACCTGTTAATGATTTATTTTTTACATTGGTGATATTCATCAGATTGATCTTAAATTAAAAACAAGTTTTCAGGGCTTCCCTGGTGGCGCAGTGGTTGAGAATCTGCCAATGCAGGGGACTCGGGTTCGAGCCCTGGTCTGGGAAGATCCCACATGCCACGGAGCAACTAGGCCCGTGAGCCACAGCTACTGAGCCTGCGCGTCTGCAGCCTGTGCTCCGCAACAAGAGAGGCCGTGATAGTGAGAGGCCAGCGCACCGCGATGAAGAGTGGCCCCCGCTTGCTGCAACTAGAGAAAGCCCTCGCACAGAAATGAAGACCCAACACAGCCAAAAATAAATAAATAAATAAATAAAGTAAAAAACAAGTTTTCACAGAATATTCCGGCTGAGCACCCTTTGTGGTAAATTAAAGGAGAATTATAGAACCAGTTTGCCAAAAGCGACCTTAGAGATCACGTAATCTTATTTTTAAATGGAAAACTTGAAACCTCGAAACGTTAAGTTGCTCACCCAAGATTACAAAGTCCATTAATGGCAGAGTTCCAGGTCTCCTGGCTCTCAGGCCTGGCCCCAAATGAAAGCTACCCTAATTTGTTCATATTTACTCAAAACACATATATATTTATAAATCTTCATAGGCTCATCTGGTTGTCCAGCACATCATCTGCAGGAACACCCAACTCTGGGGTCTGACAGGGCAACACTGTTCTATTCCCAGAGTGATTTCATTGACAATGACTCATACTTCCCTTGGATTCACTGGGGAACAGAAGGAGATGCTGACCTCAGTAGAAAAACAGACATAGCTCCATGAAAGTCATAACAGAGCCTCAAATTGTTTAATTCTGAAATGCGCTCTGCAGAGAACGCCTTCAAGGGGATGTTTTACTCTTCCTCCAGAATGCTTTAGGAAGCACACCAAACAGGTGTCAAACTTCCTCCCCCACTGCGATCAGCCAGAACTGGAAGGCAGAGGAAAAGCCTGAAAATTAAAGCAGAATATGTGGCTCCCAACTGCACACTTCAGCATTACATAGCTTTCCACCCCACCTCCCTCTACAGCCTATCTCCTTCAGGCACAGCAGAGAATAGCCTCCCCCAGACCTCACCACCCATGAAAAGTGTTCAACTAAATCACTCAAGTGAACTTCCAGAAGTATACCCCAGATATAAAATACCAGCTGTAAGGAGATGTGGCCAATCATTCAGCATCCACTATTTTCCCCAACAGAACCTTGGGAAATGTCTTAACACCAAAATATCAAACATCCAGACAGATTCTTCGTAAATTAAAACAGTGCAAAAACACAAAAAACAAACAAAAAACAGTGCAATAACTGTTTCTTCCTGAACATCATCTTTTTCACTTCCAGGCAAACAGAGCTCCAGCCTAGACCATTCCCTCAAAACCAGGATTATAACAGGAATTCAGTGAGTTCCAAAGCAACACACTTGAACAATCATGCCAGCAAACCTCCAGTTTATATATGGGGGGGGGGTGGAGTTAACTTTTAAGACATTACCAAAACAGAACATTTTTATGTCAATCACTGAAGTACTTGGTCTTTTATGGGTTGCAGAAATTGGGGATCCCTTATAAGACTTAAGGGGACTTGTTAAGTTTTAAAATCTTTCCCCAACCATCAAATTTAATAATTCAATATCCAACATTGTTCATAAGGTTCTGAGTACTGTCATTACCCAGACATATGATAGAACTCTCCTCCCAAATTAATCATGTTACTTCCTTCCCAGGCTCAATAAACCCTCACTCTTGCATCGATTCAATTATAGTAGAAATTACTGTGTGTTATTTTAACTTTCCATAAAACTTATTTTTAAATAGAGTAAATGCAGTACATGGAAATACCTTTATGAACCAAACTATTTACTATCCATGTTGTCTTTTATTGTCAGTTTCCTTAAAAAAAAAAATAAACCTGGAGGTGTAAAGATTATATGACTAAAATATGTACCCACCTTACTCACTTATACAGTGCAATAGCACAAAACAAATACACAAAACAAATTTAACATTACTCATCAGTAATGAGAGATCAGCTTACATGACAGTGGCACTGCCAAAAGGCACTGCAGTCTAGGTCCAAAGTTTCACTGACTACTGATAACTGTTACATCTATTTTTGACATTGTATACGGTTAGTCACTCTCTGGATTCTTTAGAATCAAAGTCCATAGGTAACAGTGCAATTAAAGGTCTGAATTTAGCCACTCTGAGTAGAGCAGGTCAAGCAGTGTAGATGACATCACCCCTGATGGAGTTACTTCTTGGCGTCAGACACCTGGGGAATGGGAAAGAACCATGCTTTCATTAAAATGCGGTTACAAATATCTTCACAGTGCATTCTCCTGATTAGTTTTGATGCCCCTTCAGATTAATGATACTAAGGATTTCCTTGAAGAAGTATTGACCAATGATTACTGCCTCGGCATGGAGAATTGGAAGTTTAGAAAACTCCTCTGAAATAAGATCCAAGAAGAGAGCTGTTGTAGATGCACCTTGATTCCCACCCATCATGTTTATCACCAATCTCTACTATGGTTTGATTGACATCATATTGCCTCAAGATAATTCATTCTGCATATCGTTATAATAATCAAACTTTTATTTCTGTAGACTATCATGGGATACAGAGAAGAGAATTTTTTTTAATTCAACAAATTTCTTAGCAAAAGAGAAAAATACTAGTTAACCCGGGTGGGCTGTATATAATTTTCTAGCTCCTTGCTACTTGAAGTGTGTGTCCAGGGATCAGCACTGTGGCCATCACTGGGAATATGTTAGAAATGCAGAACCTCAGATGTCACTGGACCTCTTAGAGCAGAATCCATATTTTAACAAGATCCTCAGGGGATTTAGATGGACATTAAATTCTGAGAAGCACTAATATAGTTATGTTTATGATATTAGAACCATCAAGAAGAATCAAACCCAATGTATTCCCTGTATGTCTTTCCTGTAGCCCACGGAAAATGTCAACTTGCATTTGATATATACTGTATAAAGTCTCAGGGCTAAACAAGTAAAGGCCAATGAATCTCCTTGACCCCACTTGGGAAACATGATTTCTCAAATCTTTCAATCATCAAATATTTTGGAACAAAAAAAATAGAAGGATGGGAGTCAACAGATCCAAACACTAGGTCTCTCTTGCCTGTGTTTGTGTGTCCTTGGGTAAATGAGTTTACATCTCTGTATTCATTCTATGCTCAACACTGTGGTGGGTTCTTGGGAGTCAACACTGGACAAAACAGACACGGTCTCTTTACTTCAGTTTCCTATGGATAAGTGGAAGAGCATTTTAGTCAAAAAGTAACACAGACATATAAAATTTCAAGCTAATTTTAAAGAACAGTGAGAGTGAGCAGTTTGTTCAGTGTAGGGCCGGACATGTGGATATGCTGGGAATAGAACATGACATGAGAAGAGCTATATGCTTTGTTTTAGAGTTTGAACTGAAGCAAAGGGGAGCCATCGCAAGGGTTGGGAATGGGAATGACATGAGCAATGAATTTCAGAACTACTTCCCTGCCATCTGTTGGAAGGATGGATTTAAGAGAGAAGGGGCTGAACACAGGGGCTCCTGTTAGAATACTGAGGTCATCCAGTGAAGAGATGATAAGAACCTGAAATGGTAGAAGAGAGCACAGACAGAACTGGTATGATTTCAAAACTAAGGGAAGCGTGAGTGCGCCTGGGGGTGGGGTGGGGGGAGAAATAGACAGAACTGTGACCACCTCCAAAGTGTCTAGTAGAACAGTTGTAAAAAGTGATGAGGCTGTTAACTGAGAGAGACAACATAGTGGGAGGAGTGAGTTTGGAACAAGGAAAGGAAAGATCATGAGTTTTACTTTGAGTTTGTTGGGCTTGAGAGGTCTGAGGATATCTAAGTGGTGACACCAACTGACAGGAAGGAATAAGAACCTGTTCTTTGGACAAGATGACAGATTAAGGGCAAACTAGTGAACCCCTAGTATCAAAATGGAATGTGCTGACATTTTGAAGGACATAGACATCCAAGGAGAGACTTCTGATGATAGCGTATGTGCGCAGACACTTCAGGAAGAACATTTAGAGGTGCAATCAGCATGGACTATTTTAATTCTAAAAAAAAAACTGTGGGGCTTCCCTGGTGGTGCAGTGGTTGAGAGTCCGCCTGCCGATGCAGGGGACACAGGTTCGTGCCCTGGTCCGGGAAGATCCCACATGCCGCGGAGTGGCTGGGCCCGTGAACCATGGCCACTGAGCCTGCGCGTCCGGAGCCTGTGCTCCGCAATGGGAGAGGCCACACCAGTGAGAGGCCCGCATAACACAAAACAAAAACAAAAACAAAACTATGGATCATTAAAACAGGGGAGACAAAGGAGACAAAATCGGAAGTATAGGGACAATTGCAGCGGCAGCAAGTAACTACTCAACAAACGGTAATAGAACAAAAAAATGTTTCATGGATATAAAGAGGGGTTTATAGAGAGGTTTTCATATATCTATAATCAGTTTGATAGAGATCTGTGTTTTTGTAATTTCTAGACTTAAGTGGTAATAATTACAATGTGTCTCACCCTTACATGTTTTTATAAGTGATAAAACATGTTCAGAATACCTCAAACTCTTATTCCCCAATAAAGTGCCCTGTTTGTTAGCTCTCACTGTACTGATGGACATATGTCCCTATGAACATTAAACACACATGGACCTCAGTGCATTTCAGTTACTGAAGGAGAAATGGGAGAGAACTGCAAAGTGAAGTGTGATAGGAATCCCTTCCATCTCTGGTCCAGACATGAACTTGTCCCTCACTGTGTAGCTATGATAGGAGAGCAGAATATTAGAATCATTAACCTATTGGATTTGGAGATTCAAAGGTAAACCCACTTTAGATAAACCTGATGTTCTTTCTAGCTGCTAATTGCCTCTTAGTCACAATCTTATGGTGAATAATTAAAAGTATGGTAGAGGACTAGAGCTGATAAAGCATTAAATGTACATTTTTATTTAAAACTAGCACTATAATCAGTAATCAAGAGTGTGTTTGCCTTTATAAATCAAGTATCTAAATATGCTTGCCTCTGGTTGAAGCAGCACTGGACTCCCCGCTCCTTGGAGAGTGTAATGCACTCTCCTTAGTCATCAAATACTGACTTCAAAGACTTGTTAGAAATAAATGGTTTAAGTGGACTTTGAGAACTATGCCATGATTTTATCTCTTGCTTACCATCATTCAGGGCCTGCTTGGATTCCCAAGTAAGAAATGGATATGTTGTCACTCACCACAGAAGCACTGAGTATATTTCTGGTGGGTAATCAAAAGAAAGGACGGTACGGTGCCTCTCTCTCTATCTCTCCCCCTCCCCCCAGTCTCTCTCTCTCTTACACACACACACACACACACACACACACACAATAAAGAGGGGAATCACGTGAAATTCTGAGGGTACAACTGGAAATTCTGAGGGTACAACGTAAGGCAGAATTAGCTGCTTTCACCTTTTCTTCCTGAGAAGGAGCAGAGACAGTGAGGAGAGATAAGAGAAGAAAAGCAGGTTGAAAAGGTAACAAACGATGCCGTGAAAGCGTGTGAGAAAAGGAGGAATGCAGCAATACTGGCAACGTGAACTGTAATTAATTCAGAAGCAAGGGCAACATGGATTAATGTAGAAGAAGAAAGGAACTGGAACCCGTTTAGATAAACACTGACTAAATGTGAAACAAATGCCAAAGTCAGCAATGAAACTGGTGGAAATCAATTCAACAGAGTATTTTTCAGTCTGACATCAAGCTAAGCAAAGGAACCTCCCTCCTCACTCCGTCTGCCTTTGTCCTCCAGCAAACCTTGCAGGCTGGTCTGCTTCCAGCAGAGCCCTGAGAGACAGGGTGGGGTGAGAATCAACAGTGGAAGGATGGCGGGCATGCAGAGCTGGCCTGGGGTCCTGTCCAGCTCCTAACTAACTGCCAGACCATAGGGAACTAGCTCAGCCCTCAGCCTCATTTCCTCACTTGTAAAATGGACATGATTATGGTACATTCGTTGTAGATTTATTGTGATATTTTCACAAGATAATGTAAATAATATTCAGCCCATTTTAACTACTCAAACACCAATAGATATTATTGTTACATATTATTAAAGCCACAGAAGGCAGAATCAGAATAATAATAGTTTACATTTACAGAATTCATCCTGGCAGAGTACTCTATACTGTACAGACCAACGCTTTTGATCCTTAGAATGACCTTATCACAGGTGAGAACTTTGAGGCACAGAGTGGGTAAGTAACAGTTCCAAGAATTTGAACATCAAGCATAATCTTTCCTCTAAAAACTATGCTATATTATCAGTGTCCTTGGAACAAATCTGCTCAACTTTTGCATTTTACAGATGAGAAAACTGAGGCTTACAAAGGTGATGTCACCTATTTTATACTATACAGCCAGTCAGGCCATCAACCCATTATAGGAATCTGAGAGCCTGTTTCAATGGGCAACACTCTCCAACCCCAAATGAATAATCCAGAGCCTTCCCTGAAGGTTGAAATGCTTATCATATTTCATCCAGTCACTTTTCTCTACCGAAAATGCAATGAACCACGTTATTTATTCATATTAGATTCTTGGTGGGGAAGGCATCTTTGTAACAAAACTTGATAAATTTGCAACTGGTGGTATTTGTTTGTATGAGGAATGTAAAAGAATAGGGAAGAGAAGAACAGAACCAACTTTTACTAAGTAATCACTATGCTTGGCACTCCACACACTATGAAAATTGACAGGTAACATCTGATCCACACAGGTACAGGATGGGCCCTATGGCCAGAATAATAATTGTTAGTAATAATAAGATTCTTATTTTAGAAGCTATAAATAAAACATAAGCAACTGTACTGTTTAGCAACATTCAATTGGCAAGAGGGAGCTAAGATGAACCTTGATGTTGAAGTAGAACTCTGACTACCACAGCCTTTGGAATTCACTCAGAATTTGTTGGTATTAATTGATCTGGTAGTGATGAAGAGCAAGCTTCCTTGGTACATGGCAAGTTTCTTCAGACTGAGCATCCTACCTCAAGCTATAGGAACCCTACCTCAGACTGGCAGGCCTCACCCAGGAGGTTCTCAACTTCAGCAGGAGAATTTGCCTCAGGTCACAATGTAGGCAAAAGGACAGAAAGAGCACACAGCTCCATATAAAGAGTTATCTGTCCTAAAACTGCCCTTGGACAAACAATTCCAAATAAAGGATTGTCCTCTTCTTTAAGCCTCTCCTTCTCCCACGTCAATATAAATCAAGACCCCAGAAGAGTAGTGGTGAACGCTTTAAAATGAAAATAAGGATTCCAGAAGACAGAGGCACCAAAATCCAACTTCAGAACTTCAAGTGATAACATCCTAAAATAAAGACTCCATGCTCTCTGAAAAAATCTTTTGTGGTGTCTTCACACTCAATAACCCAATCTCACCATTCATCTTCATCTGGGTCTTAAAAGTGTCACAATGTTACAATACCATTTCTCTTTCTTTTTTTCACTTAAAAAAATGAAGTATACTTGATTTACAATGTTGCATTAGTTTCTGGTGTATAGCAAGGTGATTCATATATATATATATATATTATTTTTCATATTCTTTTCCATTATAAAATATTGAATATAGTTCCCTGTGCTATAGGTCCTTGTTGTTTATCTATTTTATGTATAGCAGTTTGTGTCTGTTAATCCCAAAATGCTAATTTATCCCTGCCCCTCCCCTTTCCCCTTTGGTAATCATAAGTTTGTTTTCTATGTCTGTAAGTATGTTTATGTTTTGTAAATAAGTTAATTTGTATCATATTTTAGATTCCACATGTAAGTAATGTTGCTCTGTCTTGTCCATTCACCTCAAGTGGACACTTCCCCTCCACTAAGCTATCCATTAAAGCTTCTAGGTTCCAGCTTCTGGGTAACAGCAGGGGTATGGTGGAAGCAAGATTATAGGAATATGATTCACCAATGCTCTAGGTCTCTACCAATACAGAGGTAACCAGTAGGGACCTCAGCAAGGAGGCCCAGCCGGGGTAAAAACAACAGGACAGCCTGATGGTGTGCTGTCTTCTGCACTCTTGGACCCTGTGTCTCCTACCATGACTGTTCGTAGCGTTTCCAAGTGCTGACTCTGCTGAAACTGGAGACCTCAGCGGGACAAGTGTTATGGAGTGTGATTGATTGAAATTCAGAGCACTTTGCAGAATGATTTGTTTGACATTCCCAGTAGGAAACTCTTGTTTGTTGAACTTATTATTCATTCATGTATTCATGAAAAAAATACAATAAATGCATAATCTCTGCATAGTGCCTCAATGATCACATTGAAATGAGCCCAGAGCTTTGCAGTGCTAAGCAAGGTCTTTAGTTTGCAACAGAACAGTTTTACATGGCAATATCATTAACTGTGTCTAGAGTTTACATTATGCTTATAAATCAGCCAGGGAAATTTAACCTGCATTGTAATTTAAGGTTATACAAAGAATCAGACATTAAAAATGCATATGCATAACAATAACTCCTTGTGTGACTTTTTTTTTTTTTGGTTTTCCTCCTACTGAGTGATTTAACAATTACCATGTTGAGATGTAACTGAGTATGTTCAGTTAGTGTTTGTGTTTTGACTTTTTGACAACTAGAATATAAGCCAGGGGAAATGCAGAAATTATTTCCAACATCCCTGGGTAACTTGGGGAAATAGCTCTTTAAATAAGCTATTAGAGTAGTGGAAAACATGTTACATTATTTGGAAAACAACTGCTGTTAAATGCTGTGTTTTAAAACAACAGCTATTACTAGGCTTAAAACAGGGAGGTCAGAGTGTTATAATGGCACAGCCTGGGACTGGACCTTAATGTTTACATTTATAGCTGTTACACAGTGATAGTCTCTGGCCTTCCTAGAGCAAGGGCAGGGAATACAAGAAAGGACCATCATAGCATGGTGCCCTCCCTTCAAAATTGAATGTTACTGTTGATTATCAAAAAACAAAAGGAATTCAAGAGCTATATCATTTTTCTCTTGTCCCAGAGTTTTCCCTCATAAAGATGTCCTTTATTCTCAGATACCCCTAAGTAAAGCATACTAATCTCCCAGCATATTAAAAAATTTTTATTTACCTGACCTTTCTCCCACTCACATGGTAAGAATCTCCTGTAAACAACAGGACTCACTCTAATTTTAGGGTTGAAAGAAGCCAAGAAAGCTATCACCTGAAAGTTCTTTCTGAAGCCTAGGGTAGCCAGACTCCTGAGGTCATTGGTGACCCTGATCATGGTCCAATATTTTATCCATGTCTCTAAAACATCTGTAGAACTTCTACACCTAAATATGTCACACTGACTATGCATTGGGAGCTTGTTCTATCCAGCCCCTCACAACATCCATTAGGCACCTCTACCCAATTTCATTATCACTATTAATTATACCACTTTCCAGTTCTCAAAGTCTTACCATTTTGTAGTATTCTCCTTTTTAAAATTTCTCTTCCCCACCACTAAAACCACACACATATATTCACACATATATGCACCATATGCTCCTCAATAATCATTTTGGGTTTGTTATTCCATTTTCAAAACAACACAGCAGACAATGTCTCACTGGACGTTCTGCAGCAACACTCCAAGAAGACATCTCTGTCTTCAATATCTGCACATGTCAATACACACAAAGCTGATAAAAAATTTTTTCTTCAAAGTCTAGTTATTCTATACTCTCTGAAGCTTACAAACATTGCATTGTTTCTCATCATATACTGTTTCAACTCAGAAGTTTCTTGCCTAATCTTTAGGATGTTTCTCAAAATTCTTCACCTCACCCCTTTCTATCTCATTATCCCACACAACTTCCTATTCTTGCCAGCATGTTTTTGCATGTGTTGTCCCTCTCTGCATATAATGCCATCTTCTCCCCTCAGCCCTCTCATTTTCCTTTCACTAAAAATACTCAACTACTTTGAAAATATCAAAATGTATTATATAAAGACAAAATAGGCAAAAATTCGGCAAATGTAACAAAAAAGGTTAAATTTTAAAACATTAGAAATGAGAAAGGATCATAAATGAGAAGTGGGGAAATTTTCCAAATGAGAGGGAATTATAGATATAAATAAATAATGAGTATGCTTTAAAATATAGATGAAATGGAAAATATTTAGCAAAATAAAACTTAAAAAGAAGCTAGAAAATCCAAATATCATAATAATAAAATAATATATTTAAAAAGTAGTTCAATATGAAAAAGAATATATATATAACAGAATCACTTTGCTGTATACCAGAAACTAACAAAACATTGTAAATTAACTACACTTCAAATTAAAATAAATTTTTTTAAGGCAATCCAAAATATCAAACCCCCTCTCTCTACCTCCTAAACAAAGCATCTGGTACAGATATTTTCTTGGGAACGTAAAATACAATTATAAATTCAATGTTTTTAAAACTATTCAACAGCATGGAAAAAAAATTATACGTCCTAAATACATTTGCAAATTACCAGAACTGATACTAAGTCAAAGTAAAAAAGGATTAAAGGAGGATTCAAGATGGCGGTGTGCGAAGATGCGGAGTTAGCATCTCCCCACAAATAGGGCGCCTCCTGGCCACTGCTGGGGGACTCTGACCCCCAAGGAGACAGGAGGAACCCCAGAGTGAACCACTTGCAGGATCTTGATTCGCAAGCCCAGGGTTGGATGGAAGCTCCTGCGGTGGGAGCTCCAAGTCTGAACAACTGGACTAACAAAGAACCTCAGACCTCCAGGAATATTCATCAGAGTGAGGACTCACAGAGTTTCTCATCTCAGCACCAAGACTCAGCTCTACACAATAGCCTACAAACTCCAATGTTGGAAGCCTCAGGACAAACAACCAGTAAAACAGGAACACAATCCCACTCATAACAACAAAAGAAATGAGACGTCAAAAAAATATGTCACAGATGAAGGAGCAAGGTAAAAACCTACAAAACCAAATAAATGAAGAGGAAATAGGCAATCTTCCTGAAAAAGAATTCAGAGAAATGATAGTAAAGATGATCCAGAATCTCAGAAATAGAATGGAAGCACAGATTGAGAAAATACAAGAAATGTTTAACAAAGATCTAGAAGAAATAAAGAACAAAAAAACAGAGATGAACAACACAATAACTGACATGAAAAATAGAAGGAATCAATAACGGAATAACTGAGGCAGAAGAATGAATAAATAAGCAGGAAGATAAAATGGTGGAAATAACTGTCAAGGAGCAGAATAAAGAAAAAAGAATGAAAAGAATTGAAGACAATCTCAGAGACCTCTGGGACAACACTAAACGTACCAACATTCAAACTATAGGGGTCCCAAAAGAAGAAGTGAAAAAGAAAGGGTCTGGGCTTCCCTGGTGGCACAGTGGTTAAGAGTCCGCCTGCCGATGCATGGGACATGGGTTCATGCCCCGGTCCGGGAAGATCCCACATGCCACGGAGTGGCTAGCCCGTGAGCCATGGCCGCTGAGCCTGTGTGTCCGGAGCCTGTGCTCCACAACGGGAGAGGCCACAACAGTGAGAGGCCCGCATAACGCAAAAAAAAAAAAAAAAAAAAAAAAAAAAAAGAAAGGGTCTGAGAAAATATTTGATGAGATTATAGCGGAAAACTTCCCTAACATAGGAAAGGAAATAGTCACCCAATTCCATGAAGCACACAGAGTCCCACACAGGATAAACCGTAGGAAAAACACACAAAGACACATATTAATCAAACTAACAAAAACTAAATTCAAAGAAAATATATTAAAGCAGCAAGGGAAAAACAAAAAATAACATACAAAGGACTCCCCATAAGGTTAAGAGCTGGTTTCTCAGTGGAAACTCAGCAGACCAGAAGTGAGTGGTAATATACTTAAAGTGATGAAAGAGAAAAACCTACAACCAAGATTACTCTACCCAGCAAGGATCTCATTCAGATTTGATGGAGATGTCAAAAGATTTTCAGGCAAGCAAAAGCTAAGAGAATTCAGCACCACCAAATGAGCTTTACAACAAATGCTAAAGAAACTTCTCTAAGCCGGAAACACAAGAGCAGAAAAAGACCCACAAAGACAAACCCAAAGAAATTAAGAAAATGGTAATAGGAACATACATATTGATAAGAATCTTGAATATAAATGGATTAAATGCCCCAACCGAGACACAGACTGGCTGAATGGATACAAAAACAAGACCAATATATATGCTGCCTACAGGAGACCCACTTCAGACCTAGGGACACATACAGACTGAAAATGAAGGGATGGAAAAAGATATTCCATGCAAATGGAAATCAAAAGAAAGCTGGAATAGCAATACTCATATCAGATAAAATAAACTTTAAAATAAAGACTGTTATAAGAAATAAGGAGGGACACTGCATAATGATCAAAGAATCAATCCAAGAAGAAGATAAAACAATTATAAATGTTTATGCACTGAACAGAGAAGCACCTCAATACATAAGGCTAACACCCCACTTACACCAATGGACAGATCATCTAAACAGAAAATAAATAAGGAAACACAAGCTTTAAATGACACCATAGGCCAGATAGATCTAATTGATATTTATAGAACATTCCACCTGAAAGTGGCAGAATACACTTTCTTCTCAAGTGCACATGGAACATTCTCCAGGATAGATCACATCTCAAGTCACAAATCAAGCTTCAGAAAATTTAAAAAATTTGAAATCTTATCAAGCATCTTTTCTGACCACAGCACTATGAGATTGGAAATCATTTAAAGAAAAAAAAAACTGTAAAAAACACAAATACATGGAGGCTAAACAGTGTGCTACTACATAACCAAGAGATCACTGAAGAAATCAAAGAACAAATTAAAAAATACATAGAAACAAATGACAATGAAAACACAACAACCTGAAACTTATGGGACTCACAAAAGCAGTTCTAAGAGGGAAGTCTATAGCAATTCAATCTCACCTCAAGAAACAAGAAAAATCTCAAATAAACAATCTAACCCTACACTTAAAAGAACTAGAGAAGAAAGAACAAAGAAAACCCAAAGTCAGTAAAAGGAAAGAAATCATAAAGATCATCATAGAAATAAATGATATAGAAACAAAGAAAACAATAGCAAAGATGAATAAAACTAAAAGCTGGTTTTTTGAGAAGATAAACAAAATTGATAAACCCTTAGCCAGACTCATCAAGAAAAAAAGGGAGAGGATGCAAATCAATAAAATTAGAAATGAAAAAGGAGAAATCACAACTGATACTGCAGAAATACAAAGGATTATAAGAGACTACTACAAACAACTATATGCCAATAAAATGGACAACCACGAAGAAATGGACAAATTCTTGGAAAGGTAAAATTTTCCAAGACTGAACCAGGAAGAATTAGAAAATATAAACAGACTTATCACAAGAAATGAAATTGAAACCATTATTAAAAATCTTCCAAAAAACAAAAGTCCAGGGCCAGACGGCTTCACAGGTGAATTCTATCAAACATTTAGAGAAGAGCTAACACCAATCCTTCTCAAACTCTTCCAAAAAATTTCAGAGGGAGGAACATTCCCAAATTCATTCTACAAAGCCACCATCACCCTGACACCAAAACCAGAAAAAGATATAACAAAAAAAGAAAATTAGAGACCAATATCACTGATGAACATAGATGCAAAAATCCTCAACAAAATACTAGCAAACAGAATCCAACAGCACATTAAAAGGATCCTACACCATGATTAAGTGGGATTTATCCCAGGGATGCAAGGATTCTTTAATATATGCAAATCAATCAATGTGATACACCATATTAACAAACTGAAGATAAAAACCATATGATCATCTCAATAGATGCAGAAAAAGCCTTTGAGAAAACTCAACACACATTTATGATAAAAACTCTCCAGAAATTGGGCATAGAGGGAACCTACCTCAACATAATAAAGGCCATATATGACAAATCCACAGCAAACATCATACTCAATGGTGAAAGACTGAAAGCATTTCCACCAGGATCAGGAACAAGACAAGGATGTCCACTCTTGCCACTCTTATTCAACATAGTTTTGGAAGTCCTAGCCACAGCAATCAGAGAAGCAAAAGAAAGAAAAGGAATACGAATTGAAAAGGAAGAAGTAAAGCTGTTACTATTTGCCGATGACATGATACTATACATAGAAAATCCTAAAGATGCCACCAGAAAACTACTAGAACTAATCAATGAATTTGGTAAGGTTGCAGGATACAAATTAATGCACAGAAATATCTGGCATTTCTATACACCAACAACAAAAAATCAGAAAGAGAAATTAAGGAAACACTCCCATTTACCATGCAAAAAAAAAAAAGAATAAAATACCTAGGAATAAACCTGCCTAAGGAGGAGAAAAACTTGTACTCAGAAAACTATAAAACACTGAAGAAAGAAATCAAAGATGACATAAACAGATGAAGAAATATACCATGTTCTTGGATTGGAAGAATCAATATTGTGAAAATGACTATATTACCCAAAGCAATCTACAGATTCAATGCAATGCCTATCAAACTACCAATGGCCCAATGGCATTCTTTACAGAATTAGAACAAAAAATCTTTCAATTTGTATGGAAACACAAAAGGCCACAAATAGCCAAAGCAATCTTGAGAAAGAAAAACGAAGCTGGAGGAGTCAGGGTCCCTGACTTCAAAATATACTACAAAGCTACGGTAATCAAGATAGTATGGTACTGACACAAAAACAGAAATATAGATCAATGGTACAGGATAGAATGCCCAGAGATAAACCCACGCACAAATGGACACCTAATTTATGATGAAGGAGGAAAGAACATAAAATGGAGAAAAGACAGCCTCTTCAATAAATGGTGCTGGGAAAATGGACAGCTACATGTAAAAAAAATGAAATTAGAACACTACCTAACACCATACACAAAAATAAAGTCAAAATGGATTAAAGAGTTAAATGTAAGACCAGACACTATAAAACTCTTAGAGAAAAACATAGGAAAAACACTCTTTGACATAAACCACAGCAAGATCTTTTTTGACCCACCTCCTAGAGTAACAGAAATAAAAGCAAAACTAAACAAATGGACTTAATTAAACTTAAAAGCTTTTGCACAGCAAAGGAAACCATAAACAACATGAAAAGACAACCCTCAGAATGGGAGAAAATATTTGCAAACAAAGCAACTGACAAAGGATTAATCTCCAAAATATACAAACAGCTCATAGAGCTCAATATCAAACAGACAATCCTGCTAAAAATGGGCAGAAGACCTAAATAGACATTTCTCCAAAGATGACATACAGATGGCCAACAGGCACATGCAAACATGCTCAACATCACTAATTATTAGAGAAATGCAAATCAAAACTACAATGAGGTATCACCTCATGCTGGTCAGAATGGCCATTATCAAAAAAGCTAGAAACAATAAATGCTGGAAAGGCTGTGGTGAAAAGGGAACCCTCCTGCACTGTTGGTGGGAATGTAAATTGATACAACCACTATGGAAAACAGTATGGAGGTTCCTTAAAAAACTAAAAATAGAATTACCATATGACCCAGCAATCCCACTACTGGGCATATACCCGGAGAAAACCATAATTCAAAAAGAGACATGCACCACAATGTTCATTGCAGCACTATTTAGAATAGCCAGGACATGGAACCAACCTAAATGCCCACTGACAGATGAATGGATAAAGAAGATGTGGCACATATATACAATGGAATATTACTCAACCATAAAAAGAAGTGAAATTGAGTTATTTCATGAGGTGATGGACCTAGAGTCTGTCATACACGAGTGAAGTAAGTCAGAAAGAGAAAAACAAACACCGTATGCTAACGCATATATATGGAATCTAAAAAAAAAAAAAGGTACTGATGAATGTAGTTGCAGGGCAGGAATAAAGAGGTAGACATAGAGAATGGACTTGATGACATGGGGTGGGACGGTGAAGCTCGGGCAAAGTGAGAGTAGCATCGACATATATACACTACCAAATTTAAAATAGTTGGCTGGTGGGAAGCAGCAGCATAGCACAGGGAGATCGGCTCGGTGCTTTGCGATGACCTAGAGGGGTGGGATAAGGAGGATGGGAGGGAGGCTCAAGAGAGAATGGATAGGGGACATATGTATGCATATGGCTGATTCACTTTGTTGTGCAACTGAAACTAACATGGTATTGTGAAGCAATTATACTCCAATAAAGATCTATTAAAAAAAAGACAAGATGTTGATAAAGGTAAAAAAAAAAGGATTAAAACATTATAAGCCAACCTCACTTGAGTACAAATATAAAATTCCTAATTAAAATATTAGTAAAAATTATCCAAAAATGTATTAAATGAGTAATATAAAATAGGATTTTAAATATCAATGTATGATGAAATGGGAGATTGGGACTGACGTGTATACACTAATATGTATAAAATGAATAATTAATAAGAACCTGCTGTATAAAAAAATAAAATAAAATTCAAAAAAATAATATCAATGTAACTATGAGTAATGAAATTCAATACATCAACAGAATTAAAAACTACGAAGAGAATTTCCACTTCTGCAATGAAGGAATAAATGGTACCAGACCTGTTCTCACCACCATAAATAAATAGAAAACTGGGTATATTACAAGAAGCAACTGTTTTCAGACATTGGGTACCAGGCAGCATGTGATCCCTGAAGAGAGGGAAACAGCTGAAGCAAGCCCTATGGTCATACTGTCTTTCTGCCTGAAGGCATTTTTTTTGAATCATAGTTCAGAGAGTGGGAATCCAAGCAAATCACACTTAATGAGTAATTGGAACCTCTACAAAGCCAGGCGGCAAAGTACTGTAGGTGAATTCTAATCTAAACAGTCCCCAAGTTCACAGAGAGCTGAGAGATATACATGTTCTGAAAAGTCATAGTAAAGAGACCTCATTGAGAGCCCAGGATATTGAAGAAAAATCTCAGAAAAGTTGTCCTTGAATAGCAGAGCCAAATCAGCTAAATAAAGACTACTGCAGGCCCATAATAACAAAGCATAAAATAAGCCTGGAAAAGATCAGGATGAAAACAAAATTCCATACTTTTTAAAGGAAAACAAGAAAACCAACAACCTCAACAAAATGTCTAATATCCAACAAAAAAATTACTGTACATATGAAGAAGAAGTATGTGACAAATAACCAGGGGAAAAGATGTTCAATAAAAATAGGACCAAAGTGACAGACATTACAGAATTATCAGACAAGGACTTTAAAACAGGTAGAATAAATATGTTCAAGGGTTTAAAGGAATATAAGAATATATGAAGAGAAAATAGAAACTATAAAATAAAATGACTAAATGAAGCTAGTACAAGTAAAAAGATGATACCTGAAATAAAAATTTTAGTAGATAAAATTAGCAGCAATTTAGACACTACAAAAGAAAAGATCAGGAAACTTGAAAACATGGCATTGCTAATTTTCCAAACTGAAGCACAGATGAAAATCATAGTCAATTATATACAGTCTATTTTAAAAAATGACATTAAAGAAAGTTATAGAATGATTAAAAATGAAACAATGGAAATAAATACATCAAATTTTACTAAAAAACAAAGCTAGAGTAGTAATATTAGACAAAATAAATTTCAGAGCAAAGGGTATTACCAGGGATAAAAAACATCATTTGAAAAGATAAAGTAGGGCTTCCCTGGTGGTGCAATGGTTGAGAGTCCATCTGCTGATGCAGGGGATGCGGGTTCGTGCCTTGGTCTGGGAAGATCCCACATGCCGCGGAGTGGCTGGGCCCGTGAGCCATGGCCGCTGAGCCTGCGTGTCCAGAGCCTGTGCTCCACAACGGGAGAAGCCACAGCAGTGAGAGGCCCGCGTACCGCAAAAAAAAAAAAAAAAAAGTAAAGTAGACAAAAATCAAGAGGAATAACAATCCTAAATTTTCATGTCCCTGATAACAGAGATTCAAAATATATGAAGCAAACATACATAGAAATGAAAGGAGAAATAGAAAAATTCAAAACTATAGACAGAGATCGCAACAGCTTTTTCTCAATGACTGCTAGAATAAGTAAACAGAAAATCAGTAAGGATATAGGAGACCTGAATGCGACTATCAATAAACTCAAACTAACTGATATTTAAGGAACCTTTCACCTAATAGCAGCAGAATATACATAGTAGCCAATTGCACACAGAATATTTATTAACATAGACCATATTCTAGACCACAAAATGAGTCTCAAAAATTTTAAAGGATTCAAGTCATACAAAGTATGTTTTCTGGCAACATGGAATTATATTAGAAATTGATAAGAAGAAATTCCAAAATATTTGGAAATGTAATGACACATTGCTAAATAATCCATGTGTCAAAAAAGAAATCACAAGGGAAATTAAAGAGTATCTTTAACTGAATGAAAATGAAAACACAACATATCAAAATTTGTATACTGCAACTACAACAGTGCTTAAAAAGTAGTTTATAGGGACTTCTCTGGTGGCACAGACTCCACGCTCCCAATGCAGGGGGCCCAGGTTCAACCCCTGGTCAGGAAACTAGATCCCATATGCATGCTGCAACTAAGAGTTTGCATGCCACAGCTAAGGAGCTGGTGAGCTTCAACTAAGGAGCCTGTGAGCCACAACTAAGGAGCCCTCCTGCCGCAACTAAGTAGCCAGTGAGCTGCAACTAAGGAGCCCATGAGCCACAACTAAGGAGCCTGCCAGTAGCAACTAAGGAGCACATGTGCCACAATTAAGGAGCAGGTGAGCCGCAACTAAGGAGACTGTGAGCCACAACTAAGGAGCCCTCCTGCTGCAACTAAGACCCGGCACAACCAAATAAATAAATAAAATATATTTTTTAAAAGTAATTTATAGGGGCTTCCCTGGTGGCGCAGTGGTTGGGAGTCCGCCTGCCGATGCAGGGGACACGGGTTCGTGCCCCAGTCCAGGAGGATCCCGCATGCCATGGAGCAGCTGGGCCCATGAGCCATGGCCGCTGAGCCTGCGTATCTGGAGCCTGTGCTCTGCAGCGGGAGAGACCACAGCAGTGAGAGGCCCGCGTACCGCAAAAAAAAAAAAAAAAAAGTAATTTATAGACATAAATGCTTCTATCAGAAATAAAGTAAACTACTTTAAGAAAATAAAGAAGAATAAATCCAACACAACGTAAGCAGGAAAATGGAAATTACAAAGATAAAAGCAAAAATCAATGAATTAGAAAACAGAAAAACATAATAGAGAAAAATGATTGAAACAAAGAGCTGTTTCTTTGAGAAAATCAATAGAATTAATAAACCTTTAGCCAGGCTGATCAGGAAAAAAAAAAGAGAGACAGCAAAAACTATCTATAGCAGGAAGAGAGAGGGGACATATGTACCGACATTAAAAAGGTAATAAAGGGGCTTCCGTGGTGGCGCAGTGGTTGAGAGTCCGCCTGCTGATGCAGGGGACATGGGTTCGTGCCCCGGTCCAGGAAGATCCCACATGCCACGGAGCGGCTGGTCCTGTAAGCCATGGCCGCTGAGCCTGTCCAGAGCCTGTGCTCCACAACAGGAGAGGCCACAACAGTGAGAGGCCCGCGTACACCCCCCCCAAAAAAAAAAAAAATAAATAAATAAGGTAATAAAGGAATATTATAAAGAACTTTATGTCACTAAATTTGACAATCTACATAAAATGTACAAATTCATTGAAAACAAAAACTATGAAAGCTCACTTAAGAAAGAATAGATAAGTCAAATAGTCCTATATGTATTTTTTTAAATCAATTTGTAGTTAAGAACGTCTTACAAAGAAAATCCCAGGCTTAGGTGGCTTCACTAATGCAGTCTACCAAACTTTTAATGAAGAAATAATATCAATTTTTTGCAAATTCTTAGAAAAATAAGAGGAGGTAACACTTCCCGACTCATTGTGTGAGTCCAGCAATACTTTATTACTAAAACCAGACAACAATATTAAAAGACAGTTACTGAGTAATAACCCTCATGAACATAGAAACAATTATTCTTAACAAAAACTTCGTAAGTTGAATTCAACAGTATATAAAAATAATAAGAAATCATAACCAAATGAGATTTATCATGGGAATGTAGAGTTGGTTTAACTAAATAAAATTAATCAATGTGGCTCACCATATTAACAAATCAAAACAAAAATTATGTGATAATCTAAATGCATGAAAAGCATTTGACAAAGTTCAAAATTCATTCAGAATAAAAACCCTCCAAAAATTAGGAATAGATGGGAACTTTTTCAACCTGATAAAGAGTATCTACTGAAAATCTAGAGTGAACATCATACATAATGGTGAAACATTGAACTATTTGCTCCTAAAAAGAAAGATGTCTATATTTTATTAGAAGTCTCAACAAGATAATAAGGCCAGAAAAAAGAAATAATATGCATGGATAGGAAAGGAAACAAGTAAAATTATCTTTCTTTGCAAATAACATGTTATCTATATAGAAAATTCTAACTAATCTCCCAATAATCGCATGAATGAAATACGGAATACGGAATAATCATGCTAAGTGCTAGCACCCTGAAGGAAGTAGAATGGAGTGTAAGAGATGAACAGGACGAGAGTGAGGAAGAAGGGCAGTGCTACTGCCTGAGTAACCAAGAAGACAGTCTCTGAGAAAGTGAAACCTGCACAAATATTATTATACTTATGCTAAAATTAATACACTATCATAGGATACCAACTTAATGCCAAGCTTTAAGAAAAATGCCTCTGACACAACATTCAATCAAATAGGTTGTCAAACAATCTCTATTACTTATAAAATGTTCCGAAAAGTACTGAGTCAGATTAAAGAGACAACAATAACCAATGACAGATTTTTAGTGAGATGTCTTATACAAAGATTTAATCTTTCTTCTTCTAATTCCTGACTCTGGAGATCATTTGACATGTTCCTGGGGATCCTGGAATTCCCACGGGGAGTGGGTAAGTTGACGCCAATAGGCATGACTGCAGATTTGGAGAAGACAAAATTACCAAATGACCTGCAAAGAACCAAGTCCATGGAGGTTTACCATTACCTTTCTCTTTGTAAATTTCCTGCAGCTTCTACCTATATTGGATTACATTACAACATATTCAAAGTTGACTTAAGTTTGTGTACAGCCTGAAATGAATAGAGTAGGTCCTGACATGAGTTTAAATCTCTGAATGCAGAGAGATTCAGTATGTCAGAGTCTTACTATAATATTACCTACTGACACTGCACTGAATTTAGAGAACAGTTGCATTTAAAATTTCACTGTTCTCATGCTTGCATTCAGATTTAGAGCCTAGTTTTCTTATCTACAGATTTCAAAACTATTTGGATTCTAAAATTTGGATTGGAGGAGGAGGAGGAGGATGAGCATACTTAGAAAAAGTAAATGGATGTGAAGGAGGTTTGGGAATCTGACATCTGAAAGTTATAAATTTTAAAAGCTCTTCTTAACTTCCAGCTAAAACTAATCATCTTTATTTAGTGTTCCTATTAAAAATAAATGTGATGTAACTGCAAACATGTTAAGATTAACAGATACCTAGGAGACAAAAGACACAGTCACAGTTTTCTGGTTTACAACAAAATAAGGATGCTTCAAAGTCTTCTTTTAAAAAAGAAAAGTGATCCCTTGGCACTTACCATTTATTCATTATCCATCTGTCACTACTTCACTTACTATTTCTCAAATAACCATAATTTCTTGGTGCATTTTACATTCTTTTCCTGAAGGTCATTGACAGTACAGATGATAAGTCAATACACGCATTAAAAGCATAAAGAGACCAGATAGCATCTAACGTACTATTTAATCACCCAGGCCCAATTCTACTTGGGACCCTTCAGACCTAATGTCAGCTCAGAGAAATGCTGATTCATTTTAATAAGATTCAGTGCATAATCAGGCTGGAAAGACAGAGGAATCATACCAAAAATGAGTGCCATATTAATTAACAAACTGAAGAAACTCATATCATCAAACACAAAGGCTGAAAGGACATGTTTTGGATGAATTCTGTTTTATAGGAGAATATTAAATTATTTAATTAAGGCTAGAGTCCTAGTTTAAGATTGAGGATCATTTCAAGTGTCTTTTTCCCTAGAAAATTTAAACTAACAACTGAGATATTGAAGCTCTCCACACATGGGGAAGATAATGAAGCCAATAAACAGATTTATAAATAATACAGCCTAGAAAATATTTGTGAAAACTTCTTCCTCCCTCCTTGCCTACGGAACCCTCAACTTAAATCCAGAGGAGTAAGGAGCGACATCCATCACATCACCAGAAGTGAATTCTAAATGCAAAACAGTGTGTTTCTTGAACAGCAGTTCTCCCCCTCCACTTACGGGATTTGTTCTGGAAGCATGATGGCACCAGAAAAACATAATTCTTTTCTTTTCATCTTCCTATTCTTCAGCCAATGATTTACCTTTGTTGAGCCTCAATTTCCTCATCTGTAAAATGGGGACAATAACACTTTGCTTAGGACATTTGAGAATCAAATGAGATGTCTACACAGTAAAGCACATAACACATTGACCCTGTACATGAGGTTGCTCAGAAGGCCTACTTCTTCCTATTGTTTTCCTTTTGTATGATTGTGTCTTTCCACAATGTACATACTTTCTTCAAAACGAGGGCACCAGCAGTGTCTGCCATACTGGGAAAGTTTCACAAGTACTAAGCAGCGTCTCAGATTACTACATTAATGAATTATAACTCTGAATTACCAAAGAGATGAACAAAATCATTCACTTAGTGAGGACTCAAGTCTTTGAGACCAAATTAATATTTACGTCTTTTAAGTAACTAATTGGGTAAATTGTCTGGGAATGTTGAAAGAAAAGAAATTGCTATTAAATATAATTTTGATGAAATGAGCTAAGGTTTTATGATTTTTACTTTATGATTTATACAGAAATATACACGTCAGTGAATTAGTGCTAGGCTCCTTAACATTCTATTTTGGAGAGTTTTTTTCAAGTGTTCCTTCTTCACAAAACTCTGATTTAAGCTTGGTGCTTAGAATGAAATATCAGAATGACAGTTCAAATATTGAAACTCTTCATGTATTAGGAAGATAATAAATACCAACAGCAAATGTATAAATAATACAACCCAGAACACATTTCTGTATATTTCTCCCTCTTCCCATTCACACCAAACCATCAACTTACTTCCCTGAAGCATTTGAAGGAGTGACCAGAGTAGTAAAAATGAAAGTGTAGCACGGTAAGCAAAAAAGAGACAGCTGATTCCTCTGGAAGAAAAAAAGGTGTCAGCGCTTACCAAAATATGTATCCCAATGTGTGCTCACAAAAGCAAACTTTTTACAGGGTTCTTGGCTTTATAAATACTAAAGAAAGGAGGGAAAGAGCATAATAACCACAGTCCCCTCATTAAAAGCAGTTTGGCCTAGAAAAGATGAGTTGCTGCTAAAATAGCAAGTAAGACCTTTTCGGCTCAACACCCAAAGTCTATCTGACATGAGGGGCGACAGTATGCCACTTAAAATGATGTGCTTCCTGCCTAGGAAATGATATGGATGGCAGTACCTGACTGAGTGTAACAGTAGTATAACGGCAGCCTCTGAAGGCTGCTTTATTTGGTAATTGTTTGGGAATAGGTCTCTATACTAGCTACATAATTTCTCACAGGGATGCTCTATTATCTGAGGGCTTCAAGTTGTATTCACCTGGAAAAGGTAATCTACAATGAGGGGAAAAAGTACACAACAGCATGACTATGATGCCTCTACAAGGTGAAAATGCCTGCAGTAAAGAACAGCACACTGATTTAAGAGCTGCTGTCAACATGTGCTTCCCATAGGCCCCAAGGACTAATACACTCTTGCAAGGAAGCAAATTTGGATCTTAGAGACAGACAAAGCTCCTAGAACTGATTATTCAGTTAAGTCCCTAGGAACTCTTAACACATTTCATATTTTTCAGTTTGAAAGAATGGTACTACTTATCTAGAAACCTCCTTTCTCCCAGAAATATTATCCATCAACAAAAATATGACATAAAGAAAAAAAAAAGAATTAGATGTCTTCTTATTTACTGTTTCCTTTACAGCATCCTATACACAAATATATGTCTAATATCCAGCAGCCTGTCAGAAAAATTATTACTCAGCCAAACTATTCGTGCTGATCCCAGTGAATGACTCAGTAAAATGTTGCTGAGTCAGGGTCTCAAATTCTACCAATTCTGATGACCAGCTTCACAACAGAGTTCATCCCTGGACTTTTAGAAAACTGATCAAAGAAAAATGCACTAAGAGAGATGGACATAAAAATTCAAGTTGTTAAGGTGGGTTTTATCTCTGCTCACAAGTTCTGATATATTGGTAAATTTACAGTTTTCACCATGTCATTTGATATTATCACTAGTAATTTAACACTTGTTTTAATGTTATAAATTGTCCTGTTACTCTTAGCCAATGACTCAGACTAGGCCAGAGCTAGAAAGAGCCTTAAATAAATTGTCACTCTTTAAAACTGACATATATACCTAAATCTACCAATTTCTATAAAAATTCAAAATTCTGAAGCAGATAAACAAAAATGAAAAATTACACACACAAAGTGAGGTAAACCAGACAAAGACAAATATCATATGATATCACTTATATGTGGAGTCTGAAAAAAGGATACAAATGAAATTATTTACAAAACAGAAATAAACCCACAGATATAGAAAACAAACTTACGGTTACCAAAGGGGAAAAGGTGGCGGGGGGAGTGATAAATTAGGAATTTGGGATTAACAGAAACACACTACTACATATAAAATAGATAAAGAACAAGGATTTACTGTATAGCACAGGGAACTAGCTTCATTTTCTTGTAATAAACTATAATGGAAAAGAATCTGAAAAGAATATACATTATATATGTATATATATATATATATATATATATATATATATATATATATATATATATATATATAACTGAATCACTTTGCTGTATACCTGAAACTAACATAACATTGTAAATCAACTATATCCCAATTTAAAAAAAAAAAAAAAACCCTACACATACAAATTGAAGTGAAAGGAAGTTGATGAATCATAGAATACTAGTCTGGATCATGAGAAAGTTGGTATAGCCCAGCTGATTCAGTAGACCGAGGCAAGCTTCTATTCTATTTCATTTCACCCCACACTCTCTGCTCCCTTGAAGCTCCAGACATTGTCCTAGGCCCACAGCTACGAGAGTGAATAACACAAACTCCTTATTCTCAAAGACCTCTCCATTTACTAACAGAGGAGATAAAACACAAACCTTTACATAAGAAAGAAGCATCTGAGTAGATAGGGATGGAGAGAGGCAAGAAACCTGACTCTTCCTCCAGATGACCCTGGAATGGTATGAAGATTTAAAGAAGTCTCAAGCACAGAGGAACTTGCACTTCTCATGTCATGTGATAAGTGAAGGTTCTGGCCTCAGAAAATTGATAAGGGGATCAAATGATGTCATTTGTTACAACAGATAGATAAATCGCTCATTGTTGACTTAAAACTTGTGAACACTTTAACACTATAACGTGATCAGATTGCCTGGGAACAGGATAATCCATCCCAATCTGTCCTCTTCCTACTAGGTGGCCCCTCAAACAGGTGCACCACCATGTGTGGTCACCTTGTAATAAGGTGCCTCCTTTTATGCCACAGTGTACATGGAGGATGTACGTCTATGTGAACTCAGGGAAATGGAGGGTTCTATTGGCCAACCCAAAATGCCACTGAGACTATGATGCTGCAGGCATTAGACTCCTCATGAGATGCTGATTTCTCAGACATCAGAGCAGTAATCTCACAGGGTAGAGATGTTCAATGAGAGCAACTCCTTCCAACTAAAGTTATTATTTAAGTTATTTATGCCAAAACTTTCTTTTTGACTCTCCTTGATGAATGGCATTATGTGAACCCATCATTGCTTTCTTTTCCTCCCTATGATTTTACAACAGTCAAAGAAGCCCTTATCAAATCATGAGCAGTAGAGTGTAACTCAAAAAAACCTTCAGTTCTAGACCTGAATGAAATCCCAAAGGACAATGTCTGTGACCTATAGGATTGTGACTGCTGCCATGGAGCACACTCATCACCCTACACTTCCCTCCCCACCTGCCAATCACTCCCTTCCAAGACAACCCCTGTAGTATTATGATCAATTACATTCCTTAAAAAATGAAACGGGAGGTGGGAGTAAAAGTCACATGATATACTCAACCAATCAAATTTCATCCTTTCTTTCTCCTCTCCCATTCACACTTGAATGTTATCACATAATACCTATATTTAATGGTGTATGTAATAGTTCCTCTGGTATCTATTACTGAAGAGGAACAATTTTTTCTTTTGACTAGAAAAGATTCATGAGGTTATTGTTTTCAAATGAGGTATTATAAAGTATCTGAGACCCTTCAGAGACATGGGCTGGGCTGCCTCTCAGAAAGAAGAGAGGAAAACACTAAAACACCCTTAAATCCCCAATTAAAGTCCCTTTGTTGAGAAATCATGCTTGCTTATGTTCTACACCAGAAATTCCATTTGAATATTCATTCATTTACCAACAAATTTAAATAGCTACTATGTGCCAGGCACTGTCCTAGATGTTTAGGATACATCAGTGAACAAAAATGACCAAGATCTCTGCCATCATAGATCTTACATTCTAGCAGAGTGACACTGGGTTTAGGATAAAAGTGGCATTACAAAGAGAAGAATGGATAAACCTGTCAGTAGTGTTGAGATCATTGTGCATCCATTTGGAATAAAATAAAATTAGATCTCTAGCTCACACTGGACATGAAAATCAATAATAGGTAGAAATTTTTAGAATAAAATACAAAAAAAACATTCATAGGAGCTTAAAGCAGAGAAGAATTTCATAAACAGCACACAAAGTAAAATCCGTTTTGTTATATTTGGTTATATAATAAGTAAAAGCTTCTGGAAACAACAAAAATGAAGCCACAGTTTGGGAGAAGGCACACAACCAGGAAAGAATTTGTACCCAGGATTCACAGAGCATCCAACAAATTGATGGGAAACAAAGACTGAAAGCCTAGTTTTAAAAATGGGTGAAGAATATGAGCAGCAATTCATAGAAGGGAAAATCTGGATAGCCAATAAACTAATGAAAGGTGTTCAATCCCTAAAGATACAAGGAAAATGCAAATTAAAATATCAATGAGATACAATTTTATGCCCATTAAAGTAGCAAATATTTTAAAGTCAAAAAATACCAGGTGTTGATGAAGTAGTGTAGCCCTAGGACTTCTCATTCACTGCTGAGGAGAGAGGAGTTTGGTACTCATGCATTATAGAGCAACTTGGTAATACCTAGGAAACTTAGCTTGCATGCTTGCACAAGGAGACCTGCATGAGAATGTTCCTCATAATACTATGTGCAAGAGCAAAAGTTCAGAAACAAATTCAATGGCCCATTACAGGCGACTAGATAGATTGCAGCACATTCAACAATGGAAAACTGCAGGTATTAAAATGAATGCACTGGGGCCACATATAACTAACATAGAGAGTCTTCAGAAAGAACGTTGAAAGAAAAAAATGAGTTGCAGAAGGAAACACACAGTATAATAATACATAGTTTCAAAATCCACAAGTATTTGTTAAACGTTTATGGAGGTTTAGACTTGTACAGAAAGTATTTTAAAAATCATCAACATGAAAGACATTAAATTCATGATGGTAGTTATTTCTGGAGCAGGGGCAGGGGAATAGAGTTAGGGAGGTGGATACTGTACCCTCAACTCTAACTAATTTTTTTAAATATCTCCAGTGAAGATGGCAAAAATCTTAGGATTTAATGTGATTGATAGACATGTAAGTATTCACAACGTTAACCTCTACAATTATCTACAAATGTAAAATATTTCATAATAACTGTTGATTTTTAAATAAGAGGAAAAAATAAAATAAAATTAGATGAAATTTGTTCCTTTGTACCTAATTAAAGCAAAAAGGATTTGAGACCATGGGCTCACATTATCTTCTCTGAAAAAAAAAATTTTAAAGAATGGGGCCACGCTCTTGTCATTTTCTGCTTCCCCCTTCCCCCCCTCCAAAGAGACATATTCACCTGGCTGTCCCTGCAGTGGTTGGCTTCTGGCTGCCAATTGTATGCAAAATCCCTTTGCCATTGCCCCCATAAGTCACATCCTAGGATTGTTTGAAGCTGTGGAGAAGCCCACCTTCAGGAAGGGTCTGGAAGCAGGACAAGAAATACTCAGCCTTGCAATCAATAGGGAATAAACTGACAAAATTCATTGATCAATTTCCACCTTTTGGTATCCTTTTTAATTCCCATCTTTTTGTAATTAAAAAAAAAAAGAATCAAAGTGTGATTTTGTCCAGAGAGAATAGACATCACTAATTTTGGCAGGCCATAGAATAGAAACACAAAGTAATAATATTAAATTATTATTCCCCCAACTTCTTCCTCTCAGGGATGTTTTTAAACCCTATCTTAAAGGTTTTTTTAAAACCATGGTTTAATTTATTCACTTATAATTTCCATAGCTAACAAATTCATCTGTCATCTTGTTTTAGGCACTTCACACTGCTTCCTTTGTGAAATGACCCCATCCTCACAGAGGCAAAGAATTTAGCACAATCTTATTTCCCACATTATACTGATCTTAGCCAATATAACCTAAGGGTTTAAACATAAATTGTTTTATTACACTTTTACATTATAGATCATATATTTCAAAGATGATTTTTAATGCTTAAGGATTATCTAGACAGCTCTATATGTTTAAATTGTACTAATGGATAATATAGTCTTTTTATAGTCAGACTTCCCCATTTTTTTACTTCTTATTTTTGAATTTTGATCAGTAGGAGCTGTGTTTTCCAAACTTTAATGTGCATATCATATCAATCACCTAGGGATCTTGTTAAAATGCAGGTTCTAACTTCTGTAGGTCTGGGGAGGGGCTTGAGACTCTGCATTACTAACAAGCTCCCAGGTGATGCTGATGCACTATCTTTGATTAGCAAAGAGCCCAAGAAAATTTTTCAATGTTGTATGAGTAGTACTTTTTCTGTGTCTTAGCATATTTGAGAATGTTTTTCTATTGTCTATACATGTGAATAACATCTTCACTAGGAAGAGAATACTTGAAACACAGACATTTCTCACAAATATCTTTGCTAGATGCTCTACTATCTTCCAGCACTTCGCATTTCAGGGAATATTGAGGTTCACCTTATTTGAGCCCCTTGAAATACAGCAACAACTTTTTTCATGCCAGGAAGCTTGCAAGAGATTTTCAATATCACATAAGTTCAAGATTTTGTCAAGAAAAAATCTAGATGTGTTTGTATTTATATTTAATTTGGTTAAAAAAATGGAAATTAAGAAGTTTTCCAAGCTTATGAAAAAATTTTTTCTTCATCCCTGATTATGACATTTGCCCTATATTCTTATATTTATTTATCAAGAATTTTTATTTTCCTTAGATTGGATCATCTCTTTTATTCTCAATACCTATTTATTTCATCAGTTATAGTTGGAGATTTTAATACCCCACTTTCAATAACGGGTAGAACTAGATAGAAAAATAGTAAGGATACAATGACTTGAACACTATCAACCAACTTGATGTAACTGACATTTATACAATGGAATACTTTACAACAATGAAAATGAAAGAACTATGGCTAAACTTGTCCATATCAATGAATCTTAGAAACAAGGTTGAGGGAGAGGAAGGCATTTTATAAAATAATACCTTCACTATAATACTATTTCTGTAAAAACAAGTAAAAGTAAATAATATGTTGTTTGAGGGATATATGTATATATATACATATATAGGTATAGATATAGATAGCTCATGAGAAACAAACAAAAGAGGAATACAACAAAATTCAGTTTACTTCTACTTCTTGGGGAAATGAATACACATACATTTAAAGTTCTTGAATGTTCTACTTCTTAAAATAGATAATAGATCTATTGTTTTTATTTCATTATTATCATAATTGTAATCAAATATTTGAAATTCCAATCACAGAACCAGCTCCTACTGAGGCTCAGAAACAGGTGGAGGGAATGATGGAGTGAGGACCTCTATAAATCTGCTCCTATGTAAATGCAGTAAAAACCTAGCAAGATTTATTTGAATTAATTCAAGAATTTTAAAAAATAATAATAAATTCAGTATTCTAAAATTTAACCAAAGGTTTTCAACAATCTTGGGAATCTTCATTAAAGAAATAAGGCAGAACCTCAGTAAGAACTTTTGGCATTTTGACTTGACCTACTCCCAACCCCCTTCCCCAGCTCCATGGGAGCCTTGAAGACCAGCAGTCTTTCAACCACCAAGAGCCAACAATAGCCTTACAAAAACAAGAGAAGGAACATTAGGTTTGAAGAGCCTCCAAAAGCTACAGCCCCAGAGCACTGACACTATTTGACCTGTTGCACAGCAAGTTGAAAAAGTGCCAAGTTGCAGTATTTTTTTATTAGTTGACCTAATTAGGAGTTCATTCCAAAGAAAAAGGTCTTTCCTGATAGTGTCTGTCAAAAACAATCAGTGACAACTGTTTACCATCACAGCTTCCTGAGGCTCTGATACCACTTTGGGCAACAAAGAGCCTGGCCAAAATTTTAAAAAGATCTTGGGAATGAGATGTCCAGAGGGGAGGCACAAAAAAGCTCTGATATATTTCTGAAGATTTAGAAGAACCAAGTCATGTGCAGGACTATGCACAAACCCAGGAAAGACCTGTTCATGTACCTATCTCTTGCCTCTGGCTGACCTTGAGGCCTCTGTAAGCAGAAAATGAAGGCTAGGGTGAGAGTTGTAAGTTGAATAAGGCTGATGGTGTGGTCCAACACACATAAAACACCTCAGCAAAGGGTGGAAGACTTATTGCTCTAAGCCATTTAAGGAAATCTCTAACCAATCATTACCTGCTTACTAAGTTAACCAAGCAAAGACTTCAGCACTTGTATAAAACAGGGAGTACATACTTTACAGAATTAGTCTAAGAAAGTCACTGAACAAACATATAAACAACAACAACAAAAAAATACAAACAGCAAGGACCAGAGGGCAGACAGCAGAAGCAAGAAGAACAACAATCCTGCAGCCTGTGGAACAAAAAGCAAATTCACAGAAAGATAGACAACATGAAAAGGCAGAGGGCTATGTACCAGATGAAGGAACAAGATAAAACCCCAGAAAAACAACTAAATGAAGTGGAGATAGGCAATGTTCCAGAAAAAGAATATAGAATAATGATAGTGAACATGATCCAGGACCTCGGAAAAAAAATGGAGGCAAAGATCGAGAAGATGCAAGAAATGTTTAACAAAGACCTAGAAGAATCAAAGAACAAACAAACAGAGATGAACCATACAATAACTGAAATGAAAACTACACTAGAAGGAATCAATAGCAGAATAACTGAGGCAGAAGAACGGATAAGTGACCTGGAAGACAGAATGGTGGAATTCACTACTGTGGAACAGAATAAAGAAAAAAGAATGAAAAGAAATGAAGACAGCCTAAGAGACCTCTGAGACAACATTAAACATAATAACATTCACATTATAGGGGTCCCAGAAGGAGAAGAGAGAGAGAAAGGACCCGAGAAAATATTTGAAGAGATTATAGTTGAAAACTTCCCTAACATGGGAAAGGAAAGGGCCACCCAAGTGCAGGAAGTGCAGAGTCCCATACAGGATAAACCCAAGGAGAAACACGCTGAGACACATAGTAATCAAACTGGCAAAAATTAAAGACAAATTATTGAAAGCAGCAAGGGAAAAACAACAAATAATATACAAGGGATGTATCAAGGGATATCCTTATCCATAAGGATAACAGCTGATTTCTCAGCAGAAACTGTACAAGCCAGAAGGGAGTGGCATGACATATTTAAGGAGATGAAAGAGAAGAACCTACAACCTAGATTACTCTACCTGGCAAGGATCTCATTCAGATTCAATGGAGAAATCAAAAGCTTTACAGACAAGCAAAAGCTAAGAGAATTCAGCACCACCAAACCACCTCTACAACAAATGTTAAAGGAACTTCTCTAAGTGGGAAACACAAGAGAAGAAAAGGACCTACAAAAACAAACCCAAAACAAATAAGAAAATGGTAATAGGAACATACATAGCGATAATTACCCTAAACGTGATGGATTAAATGCTCCAACCAAAAGACACAGTTTTGCTGAATGGATACAAAAACAAGACCCATATATATGCTGTCTACAAGAGACCCACTTCAGACTTAGGGACACATACAGACTGAAAGTGAGGGAACGGAAAAAGATATTCCATGCAAATGGATAGCAAGTGGATATCAATACTCTTATCAGATAAAATAGACTTTAAATAAAGAATGTTTCAAGAGACAAAGAAGGACACTACATAATGATCAGATCAATCTAAGAAGAAGATATAACAATTATAAATATATATGCTCCCAACATATGAGCACCTCAATACATAAGGCAACCATTAAGAGCTGTAAAAGAGGAAATTGACAGTAACACCATAATAGTGGGGGACTTTAACACCTCACTTACACCAATAGACAGATCATCCAAACAGAAAATTAGTAAGGAAACACAAGCTTTAAATGACACAATAGACCAGACAGATTTAATTGATATTTATAGGACATTCCATCCAAAAACAGCAGATTACACTTTCTTCTCAAGTGCACATGGAACATTCTCCAGGACAGATCACATCTTGGGTCACAAATCAAGCTTCAGTAAATTTAAGAAAATTGAAATCATATCAAGCATCTTTTCTGACCACAACACTATGAGATTAGAAATCAATTACAGGAAAAAAAAGTAAAAAACACAAACACATGGAGGCTAAACAATATGTTGCTAAATAACCAAGAGATCACTGAAAAAATCAAAAAGGAAATCAAAAAATACCTAGAGACAAATTACAAGGAAAACACAACAATCCAATACCAATGGGATGCAGTAAAAGCAGTTCTAAGAGGGAAATTTACAGCAATACAAGCCTACCTCAAGAAACAAGAAAAATCTCAAATAAACAATCTAACCTCAAACCTAAAGGAACTAGAGAAAGAAGAGCAAACAAAACCCAGAGTTAGTAGAAGGAAAGAAATCATAAAGATCAGAGTGGAAATAAATGAAATAGAAACAAAGAAAACAATAGCAAAGATCAATAAAACTAAAGGCTGGTTCCTTGAGAAGATAAACAAACTTTATAAACCTTAACCAGACTCATCAAGAAAAAGAGGGAGAAGGGTCAAATCAATAAAATTAGAAATGAAAAAGGAAAAGTTACAACAGACACTGCAGAAATACAAAGCATCCTAAGAGACTACTACAAGCAACTCTATGCCAATAAAATGGACAACATGGAAGAAATGGACAAATTCCTAGAAAGGTATAGCCTTCCAAGACTGAACCAGGAAGAAATAGAAAATATGAACAGACCAATCAGTAATGAAATTGAAACTGTGATTAAAAGTCTTCCAACAAACAAAAGTCCAGGACCAGATGGCTTCACAGGTGAATTCTATCAAACAAATTTGGGAAGAGCTAACACCCATCCTTCTCAAACTCTTCCAAAAAATTGCAGAGGAAGGAACATTCCCAAACTCATTCTACGGGGCCACCATCACCCTGATACCAAAACCAGACAAAGATACTACATAAAAAGAAAATTACAGACCAATATCACTGATGAATATAGATGCAAAAATCTTCAACAAAATACTAGCAAACAGAATCCACAACACATTAAAAGGATCCTACACCATGATCAAGTGAGATTTATCCCAGGGATGCAAGGATTCTTCAATATACACAAATCAATCAATGTGATACACCATATTAACAAACTGAAGAATAAAAATCATATGATCATCTCAATAGATGCAGAAAAAGCTTTTGGCAAAATTCAACACCCATTTATGATAAAAAATTCTCCAGATAGTGGACATAGAGGGAACCTTCCTCAACATAATAAAGGCCATATACAACAAACTCACAGCAAACATCATTCTCAATGGTGAAAAACAGAAAGCATTTCCTCTAAGATCAGGAACAAGACAAGGATGTCCACTCTCACCACTATTATTCAACATAGTTTTGGAAGTCCTAGCCATGTTAATCAGAGGAGAAAAAGAAATAAAAGGAATCCAAGTCGGAAAAGAAGAAGTAAAACTGTGACTGTTTGCAGATGACATGATACTATACATAGAGAATCCTAAAGAGAGAGAGAAAGGACCCGAGAAAATATTTGAAGAGATTATAGTTGAAAACTTCCCTAACCAGAAAACTACTAGAGCTAATCAATGAATTTGGTGAAGTTGCAGGATACAAAATTAATGCACAGAAATCTCTTGCATTCCTATACACTAATGATGAAAAATCAGAAAGAGACAGTAAGGCAACACTCCCATTTACCATTGCAACAAAAAGAATAAAATACCTAGGAATAAACCTACTTAGGGAGACAAAAGACCTGTATGCAGAAAACTATAAGACACTGATGAAAGAAACTAAAGATGATACAAACAGATGGAAAGATATACCGTGTTCTTGGATTGGAAGAATCAATATTGTGAAAATGACTATACTACCCAAAGCAATCTACAGATTCAATGCAATCCCTATCAAATTACCAATGGCATTTTTTACAGAACTAGAACAAAAAAAATCTTAAAATTTGTATGGAGACACAAAAGACCCTGAATAGCCAAGGTAGTCTTAAGGCAAAAAACAGAGCTGGAGGAATCAGACTCCCTGACTTCAGACTATACTACAAAGCTACAGTAATCAAGACAATATGGTACTGGCACAAAAACAGAGACATAGATTGACGGAACAGGATAGAAATCCCAGAGATTAACCCATGCACTTATGGTCAACTAATCTATGACAAAGGAAGCAAGGATATACAGTGGATAAAAGGCAGTCTCTTCAATAAGTGGTGCTGGGAAAGCTGGACAACTATATGTAAAAGAATGAAATTAGAACACTTCCTAACACCATACACAAAAATAAACTCAAAATGGATTAGAGACCTAAATGTAAGACCGGCCACTATAAAACTCTTAGAGGAAAACTTAGGAAGAATACTCTTTGACATAAATCACAGCAAGATCTTTTTTGATCCACCTCCTAGAGCAATGGAAATAAAAACAAAAATAAACAAATGGGACCTTCTGAAACTTAAAAGCTTTTGAAAAGCAAAGGAAACTACAAACAAGATGAAAAGACAACCCTCAGAATGGGAGAAAATATTTACAAACAAATCAACGGAGAAAGGATTAATCTCCAAAATATATAAACAGCTCATGCAGCTCAATATTAAAAAAACAAACAACCCAATCCAAAAATGGGCAGAAGACCTAAATAGACTTTTCTCCAAAGAAGACATACAGATGGCCAAGAAGCATATGAAAAGCTGCTCAGCATCACTAATTATTAGAGAAATGCAAATCAATACTACAATGAGGTATCACCTCATACCAGTTAGAATGTGCATCATCAGAAAATCTACAAACAAATACTGGAGAGGGTGTGGAGAAAAGGAACCCTCTTGCACTATTGGTGGGAATGTAAATTGATATAGTCACTATGGAGAACAGTATGGAGGTTACTTAAAAAATTAAAAATAGAGTTACCATATGATCCAGCAATCCCACTACTGGACATATACCCAGAGAAAACCATAATTCAAAAAGACACATGCACCCCAATGTTCATTGCAGCACTATTTAGATTAGCCAGGGCATGGAAGCAACCTAAATTGCCATCAACAGATGAATGGATAAAGAAGATGTGGTACATATATACAATGGAAATTGGGTCATTTGTAGAGATGTGGATGAATCTAGAGACTGTCATACAGAGTGAAGTAAGTCAGAAAGAGAAAAACAAGTATCGTACATTAACGCATATATGTGGAACCTAGAAAAATGGTACAAATGAACCAGTTTGCAGGGCAGAAATTGAGACACAGATGTAGAGAACAAACGTATGGACACCAAGTTGGGAAACCGGCACGGGGTGATGGTGGTGCTGTGATGAATTGGGAGATTGGGATTGACATATATACAGTAATACGTATAAAATGGATAACTATTAAGAACCTGTTGTATAAAAAAATAAATTAAATAAAATTCAAAAAAACCCCAACAAACAGCAAGAAAAACCCTTGGGGTGGCAGTGGGTGGGAATGGGGATCTGATTTCCAGAGTTACCACATTATATTATCTAAAATATCCAGTTTTTAACAACAAGGACAACAAGAAAAATAGTAAGCCTTGCAGAGAAGCAGAAAAGTATGGCCTGTACACAAGAAAAATAGTAGTCATCAGAAATTTATCTGAAGGGCACCAAATGTTGGATTTATTTTATGAAACCTTTTATTATTAGTAGTATTAATTATTATAAGTAGTTCAAAAAAAGTTAATCCCTGTATAAAGAATGATCAAGAAAATAAGAATACAAACCAAAGACTAGGAGAAAATATTTACAAAAGATATATCTGATAAAGGAAATATATATCTGATAAAGGAATATATCCAAAATATACAAAGAACATTTAAAACTCAACAATGAGAAAATGAACATTCCAATTGCAATCAACAGCTGATTTCTACCAGAAATCAGGGAGACCTCAATACAGTGGGTTGACATAAATAACATGCTAATAAAAAGATTTTAACCAAGAATTCTATATCCTGAAAAACTATCCTTCAAAAATGAAGGAGAAATAAGACATTCCCAAATAAACAAAAACTGAAAGAATTCATCACTAACAGACCTGCCCTGTAAGAAACAGTGAAGGGATTCATTCAAGTTAAATAAAAAAACACAGGAGAGTACTTGATTCCATATGAAGAAATAAAAAAACACTGATAAAGGTAATTATATAGATAAATACAAGAAGTACAACTATTTTTTGTAACACTTTGCCTATCTGATTTATAAGAAAACCTCATAAAGTAATAATTATTAAACCATGTTGAAGCACTTACAATATGCTGAAAACGTAATTTGTTTACCAGTAATCACACAAAGGAGTGGGGAGAGAATGAAATTATGCTACAGCGAAGTTTTGTGTTCTACTAAAATTAAGCTGGTATTAAGGTAAACTAGATTGTTTTCAGTTAGGATATTAATTTTAATCCTAGGACAACCACTTAAAAATGCAAAAAAATATATTAAAATAACAAAGTCAGAAATTGTAGAAGGGATTTTAAAAATAGTCTCTATATGCAACACACTTTAGACTTAAAGACACAAAAAGTTGAAAGTAAAGTGGTGGGAAATAATACCATGCAAACAGAAACCAAAAGAAAACTAGAGTGGCTATACTAATATCAGACAAAACATACTTTAAGACAAAAATTGTTAACAAAGAACAACATTTATAATGATAAAATGGTCAATCCATCAGTAAAATGTAACAATAATAAATACACATGCACCTTATAAAAGAAACTCAAACTATATGAAGCAAAACTGACAGAATTGAAAGGACAAACAGAGAGTTCAAGAATAATAGTTGAAGACTTCATACCCCACTTTCAGTAATAGATAGAACAACTGATCAGAATATCAACAAGGCTATTAAATAGTTGAAAAACACTATAAGCCAATTAGACCTAACAGACATCTCTAGACCACTTCACCCAACAACAGCAGAATACACATTCTTCTCAAGTACCTGTGGAACATTCTCTAAGATAGATCATGCGCTAGGTCATAAAACAAGTTTAAATAAATTTAAAAGGATTGAAATTATACAAAGTAGATTCCCTGATCAAAATGGAATTAAATATAAATCAACAGCAGAAGAAAATTGGGAGAATTCACAAATATATTGAAACAACATACTCCTAAATAACCAATGTATTAAAGAAGAAATCACAATAGAAATTAGAAAATGTTTTGAGATGAGTTAAAACAAAACTATAATGTACAAAAACTTATAGGATATAGGCAAAACAGTTCTTAGAGGTAAATTTATAACTGTAAATTCCTATATTGAAGAAAAATAACTACATTTATATTTATGAAATATTAATCCTTGGGTTGCTCTTAGTTTTTACTTTCTCCTTGGGTTTCCCACCACCCATTCCTCAAGGTAACCAGGCCATTCTGAATTCATCACCTTATCCTTATGAAATCATTTCATTATCACAACAACCCTAAGCTATAAGTACTATTATTAGTTCCAATTAATGAGTTATGGAACTAAATCACAGGGAAGTTAGGTAATTTGCCCAAGGTCGCAGAACTTATAACTGAGAGATGGGGAATGAAACTTCAAAGTCTGGCACCCAGAGATAGGCTGAAGTCAGAGAAAGGACTCAATTCTTAGCTACTGAGTTTCAAAATGAATATTTAAACTTCATGGTATATACCAGGACTTGGGAAATATCAGCCCATGGCCTGTTTTTGTATGACCTATGAGTTGAGAATGACTCTTCAATTTTTAAATGTTATAAAAATTTGAAGAAGAATATTTCGTAACACATGAAAACTATATGAAACTATTTTCAGTTCTTTGCATTTTGTCAGAATAGAAGCTGAATATACTCACTTGTCATACCATAGAGCAGTTCCATGGCTTAGCAAGATAAAGTTTCATTGCTGTTTTTTGAGCTCAAGGCCAAGATTGAAATTTTTCTGAATGAGAAGAATTGCCTTCAACTATGATTATCCAATACTGAATGGCTTTTGAAATTAGTTTTTCTGAAGACTCAATAATGTTTCTAGACTTAAAAGCTTTCCTTCAGATTTCTAGCTCTGGCAGTGACAATGTAGATGGTACTGGACTAAACCTCCTGCTTAACATTGTTATGAAAGCTGGACAACATACTTTACAAATGGTTGAAGGCATATAGAGAAGCCAATGCAAGCAGTATATAAGAGGCTTTGTGTTTCTTCAGAAAAGGGAAACAGAGGAAATGAACTTTACAATCACCTTGGCTTTTTTTCCCTAAGAATATTTCCCAATTTACAGAGCTCAGGAATGAAGCAAACCCAAACAAAAACAGTGGTCCTGCTGGGCTGGCAAGGCAGAGGTCCAAGTCTGGGCAGCCAAAGAGGCTAATGTAAGGGGCAAAGTCTCAGAGAGCAAGGAACCACAGTTCTTCTAAAGATTTTCCAACAAACTCCTTTTTGGTAGTCAGCTGACAGTAAGGCTCCATGTGCACAGGATTGTAGTACACACACAAAAACAAACCCACAAACAAAGACAGCAGCTAGGAGGCTAGAAAGCTTAAGCATAGAAGTGAGCAGCCTCCTGGTGCTAGGGAGACAGGGGTTGGCGTTCAAGGTCCTAGCCAAGTGAGAAGGGCTGGAATTTCTGCATATTTGGAGACCTGCACTCAAGGTCTAAGGACTAACCTTAGGATTAAGGGAAACAACTTGAGCCCTAACAAACAGCCATTTCTAAGATCAAAATGGTCTGCTATACTCATCTCTCTGCCAAGAATATTAACCCTCTTTGGTCCATTTTTTAGCCCATGGTCTATTAACAATTGTGTGCAGGTAAATGTTTCACAGCTGGCTCTCCAAGTCCTGATTTATAGCATTTGCTTGTTTACATTGTGAACTTACTCCCACCATGGCCAATTTCAAGCTACCAGTGTGATATCAATGAACACAGATCCGTAAAGAGTTGTGCTCGATTGACCCTCACCAGCTGGTGTAAGCCAACCCCAGCACACTCCAGAAATCATGCAGCCCAAACCCTACCTTTTACCCCTTCAAACTCAACAGAAAGGAAAGAATGACTTTAAAAACTCCAATACATGTCATAATCTAGCATTTGTTTTAGTATCTGAAAATGTTGAATTTATTTGAATAATTACCTGTTTTTAGAGATTTTCTTTTCTATTAAGGTAAGACTTATAAGACGATATTATTCCTGAATGTAATTTCTCTTTTGGGCTACAGCATGAGTCTCTTCTCATTCAAAGACAAACAAAAGAAGTGGCTTGGACACCAATGAATAATTTTCCCATTGATATGCCTTAAACAGATGTTGATTAAACATTGTTCAACAAATATTTATGGAGTGTGTACTCTATTTAAGGCACTCTGCAATGTAATCAAGGGTTTCTCCTGCCTTCAATTATTCTTATCAAAACAAATATTCAACAGCCTAAAAGAAAACTTATTGTAAGGGAGTATTTCTCAAGATTGAAGTGGTGTGGGGAGGGAAATACCCAAAGCAAAGAGCAGGAATATAACAGCACACATGATGAGATTGAAAGATTAGAAAATGAAAATACTATGATTCCAAGTCTCCATTACGTGTCCTTTTAGTGGTGTGGGAACTCAGTTTGAAGTCATCCCCACAATAACCCATGATGGAAAGGCACAAATTTCCATTCTGACTCCATAAATTTGGGATCTTATCACCTTTTTTGGCTCTCCTCTGTCAAGAGTCAGCCAAGTTCTTCTGGGCTGTTCACATATGTCTAAATCACCTGTTTTCTAGCACTTAGGAAAAGCATTCTTTTTCTTCCTAAAACCCTGGTCTGTTAATGAATTTACTCCACAACATAGTATCTCTCTGAGGAGGAAAAAACATATTTGATTCTCTAGAGGTGATGGTTTGACTTTCCTTTGCATCTTGATATATAAAAACATACATTCTAATACTGCATTATCTATCCTGCTGAAATGCAGTATTATGCTTGCCTTGGCTTATTTGATCCCACTTGTGCCCCTTTCTGCTTAGCTTTGTTAAGCTTAGTTTATCTGACCTAGTAATGCGGGAAGGTATATTAGTTTCCTACTGTTGCTGTAACAAACTACCATAAATTTAGTGACTTAAACAATACAAGTTCATTATCTTACAGTCCTGGACATCAGAAGTCTGAATTGGTCTCACTGGGCTAAGATTGAGGTGTCAGCATAGCTGAATTCTTTCTGGATGCTCTAAGGGAGAATTGTTCCTTATTTTTCCAGCTTCTAGAGGGTGTCTGCATTATTTGGATCCTCCATCTTCAAAGCCATCAAAGATCAGTCAAGTCTTTCTCACCTCATATCTCTCTAACAATGATTCCCTTGGCTCCCTCTCTCACATATAAGGACCCCTGTGTGGGCTTCCCTGGTGGCGCAGTGGTTGGGAGTCCGCCTGCCGATGCAGGGGACACGGGTTCGTGCCCCGGTCTGGGAAGATCCCACATGCCGCGGAGCGGCTGGGCCCGTGTGCCATGGCTGCTGAGCCTGTGCGTCCGGAGCCTGTGCTCCGCAAGGGGAGAGGCCGCGACAGTGAGAGGCCCGCCTACCGCAAAAAAAAAAAAAAAAAAAAAAAAAGGACCCCTGTGATTACACGGGCCCCATCAGGATAAACCAAGATAATCTCCCCATCTCAGAGTCATTTGGTCAGCAGCCTTAATTCTATCTGCACCTTAATCCCCCCTTGCTATGTGACATAACATATTCCCAAATATCAGGGATTAAGACATGCACATTTTGGGAGGGCCATTATTGTGTCTACTGCAGAAGAGAAGGGAGTAACAGAGAAAGGTGAAAGAGTATTCATAACATTTTTACAAGTCCACTTGTTCTCAAAAAAAGCACTGGCACATTCTAAAACTAAAATACATAATTTATAATGATCAATCCCTCTATCCTGTGTATGTGTGGTTGAAGCCCAAAGTTGAAGCATGAAAGCCACTCATTTCACAGTTTAAAAACTGAGGCCCAAAGAGGTGATATAATCACCTACATTTTCACAGTAGGCAAACCAAAGACAGACTTAGAAACCAGGTCACTTGACTCCCAATTCACGACTCTTCCTACACAAGGCTACATGCCAGTGACTGAAGGTCCTTGACAACTTTCTTATTGTCAGCATTAGGGAGAATTTAATTGTAGAACTCATCACTCTAGGAAATGAAGATGAACCCAATCTCTCTGGTGATGAAAACCCATCATATTACCATCTGAATGCTAGTGTAAGTATGGTTACAATTTATTGCTGCAAGGAGACCAAATGGACCATAACTTAGCTCCCAACGTTCCTCTGGCAGACAATGGTGATTGGCTGACTCCACAGTTATTTCAAATCTTCTCACAAGAGGGAGATTAAAACATACAAATACTCATTTTTTCCCCTAGCATCCAATGAGAAACAAGAACTCTGTTAAAGAGACAAAAGGTTTTCTGAGAAAAATTTTGCCTTCATGATAAGTGGACAGTAAGACCTAGGTTGTATCTTCCTTTTTATTCCTACCTGGGGAACAAGAAGTTTTTTGTTTGCTGCTCTATCTCAATAAGAACAGTGCCTGTTTTCACAGAACTAGAACAAATAATCTAAAATTTATATGGCACCATAAAAGACCCAGAAGTGCCAAAGCAATCCTGAGGAAAAAGAACAAAGCAGGAGGCAGAACCCTCCCTGACTTCAGACTATATTACAAAGCTACAGTAATCAAAACAGCATGGTATTGGCGCAAAAACAGACATATAAATCAATGGAACAGAATAGAAAGCCCAGAAATAAACCCACACACCTACAGTCAATTAATCTTCAGCAAAGGAGGCAAGAATATAATATGGGAAAAAGACAGTCTCTTCAGCAAGTGGTGCCGGGAAAGGTGGACAGCCACATGTAAATCAATGAAGTTAGAACACTCCCTCACACCATATACAAAAATAAACTCAAAATGGCTTAAAGACTTAAATATAAGACAAAACACCATAAAACTCCTAGAAGAGAGCAGAGGCCAAACATTCTCTGACATAAGTCATACCAATGTCTTCTTAGGTCAGTCTCCCAAGGCAATAGAAATAAAAACAAAAATAAACAAATGGGACATCAAACTTACAAGCTTTTGCACAGCAAAGGAAACCTTAAACAAAATGAAAAGACAACTTACAGAAGGGAAAATATATTTGCAAATGATGCGACTGACAAGGGCTTAATTTCCAAAATATACAAACAGCTCATACAACATAACAACAAAAAAACAAACAACCCAATAGAAAAATGGGCAGAAGACCTAAATAGACATTTTTTCAAAGAAGATGTACAGATGGCCAGTAGGCACATGAAAAGATGCTCAAAATCGCTAATTATTAGAGAAATGCAAATCAAAACTACCATGAGTTACCACCTCACACTGGTCAGAATGGCTATAATTAAAAAGTCTACAAATAACAAATGCTGGAGGGAGTGTGGAGAAAAGGGAACCCTCCTATACTGTTGGTGGGAATGTAAGTTGGTTCAGGCACTATGGAAAAGAGTATGGAGTTTCCTCAGAAAACTAAAGATTGAGTTACCATAAGATCCAGCAATCCCACTCCTGGGCATATATCTGGACAAAATTATAATTCAAAAAGATACATGCACCCCTATGTTCATAGCAGCACTATTCACAATAGCCAAGACATGGAAACAACCTAAATGTCCATCAACAGATGAATGGAAAAAGAAGTACCTATATATAATGGAATATTACTCAGCCATACAAAAGAACAAAATAATGCCATGTGCAGCAACGTGGATGGACTTGGAGATTGTCATACTGAGTGAAGTAAGTCAGACACAGACAAATACCATATGATATCACCTATATGTGGAATCTGAAATATGACACAAATGAACCTATCTACAAAACAGAAACAGACTCACAGACATAGAAAACAAACTGGTGGTTGCCAGAGGGTGGGGGTGGGGGGCTGATGAGGAATGGACTGTTGAGTTTGGGGTTAGTAGATGCAAACTATTACACATAGAATGGATGGACAAACAAGGTCCTACTCTATAGCACAGAGAGCTATATTCAATGTCCTGGGATAAACCATAATGGAAAAGAATATAAAAAGAATACATATATATATATATGTACGTGTATGTATACATGTATGTATAACTGAGTCACTCTGCTGTAGAGCAAAAATTAACATGGCATTGTAAATCAACTATATTTCAATAAAAAATAAAGTAAAAATAAATAAATAAATAATAAAAACCCAAAAATGGACAGTACCTGCAATATACATAAAGATTTATTGAATAAATAAATATTGTTGAATGATGCCAGGAGTTACAACAGCCACTTGAAACTTAAGGGTAAAATCAGGAGAATTCCAGAGACATCATCCTTGATATCACTGTGTCACTGAATTAATACCAACAGCTTCCTCCCTCCAGACTCATTATGTGAGAAAATTTAACTCTACTTGATATTTACTGTGTGTCAGGTTTTCTGTTATTTGCAGCCAAAAGCATTACTTACCTATAGAGTTGCTTTGTGCACTATGACTTTGTAAATCAGACATACAAAAAGAGTCCACTCTCATATGGGAAAAATTTATAGGGTGGTGGTAATATTTAATATCTTGATAGGAGTGGTAATGTTTAGTATCTTGGTAGTGGTTCAAGCAAGCATTCTTCAAAGCTCAGTAAATGTATACATTTGTTTGTGCATTTAATTATATCTAAATTTTAACTAAAAGAACAAATATTGAACTCTAGTTAATGATTGATATGCATGCTTAAGTTTTCTTAAGGAAGAATGCTGATATCTGAAATTTACTTTGAAATGCAAAATATAAGATATGGATTGCAGAAGGATGGATAGATACATGATAAAGCAAGTATAATAGAATGTTTGAGGTGGACAGGTGACACATGGCAGTCATCCTCAAATATTTTTCAACTTTTCTGTAAATTTTCTGTAAAATAGAAAATGTTTATAGTAGTCCCATCTTATAAATATATACGCCAGACCTGGAGGAAATGATGGCTTTGAAATTTTTATTTGTTAGAAAGAGTAGCTCTGTAGGGGAAATGGCTAGAAGACATCTCCTTAAAGTGTGTAGCAATCATAGTACTAATCCACACATAATGAAATTCTCAGTGGCACTTTCTTTTGAACTTGACAAAATTAATAGTAAATTTCCTTGAAAGAATGAACAGACAGTAGCAGTTAAGAATTAAGAAAAAATGAGTAATAAGGAGGAACTTATTCAGCTGCATAGTAAAACAAAATAGGAGGGTAATAAGAAAGCATTTTCCCTGATTGAAATGTAATAACTCCATTTATGGAATTATAGTATATATGACACATTTTTTTAAAACCTCCTGGAAATACTGGATTAAATATAAGTAACATTCTTTTGCAGGGATACTTGAGATGTGAAAAAAGTAAGGGAAGTCTCCAGAGGTCAAAACCCCAGACATGAACTAAGAATCATTTGCCAACTACCCCCCATCTGACATAGCAGAACACATTTGACTACGATAAAGTGTGAGAAAAGAGACAGCAAAAAGAGGACTTATAAAGACAAATAATTTCATTATGTAAGTACTATACCAAACATTTGAAAAACAAGGACAGCTTTATGGGCAAGTGTACAGATGATCATCTAAATAAGTAATCTCCAAAATATTTGACATTATAGTTTGATCAGGAAAAAAACAACTGTTGATCATGACATCTGTATTTGTCAGGGTTCTCCAAGGAAACAGAACAAATTGGATATATACAAATATATAGAAAGAGATTTATTATGAGGGATTGGCTTATGCAACTATGGAGGCTGAGAAATGATTCAACCTGCCATCTACAAGCTGGAGGCCCAGGAAAGCCAGGAGTGTAACTCCAGCCCAAACCCTAAGGCCTGAGAACGGGGGGCCCAATGGTCTCCCAGTCCTGGTCCAAGTCTGAAGTCCCAAGAACGAGGAGCACCAATGTCCAATGGCAGGATAGCATGGATATTCCAGCTCCAGCAGAGAGCAAATTGATCCTTTTTCTGCCTCTGTATTCTATTCGGGCCCTCAGAGGCTTGAAGATGCCCACCCACACTGGTGACAGCATCTTCTTTACTCAATCTAACAACACAAATGTTAACCTCTTCTGGAAACATCCTCACAGACACACCCCAAAATAATATTTTGCCAGTTATCTGGGCATCCCTTAGCCCAGTCTAGTTGACACATACATCCATCAAAAATCCCTATATGTATATTTGTATATTATATACGTGTAATAAGTGCTAGCATATTATATGTATTATAAAACCAAACACAGAAATGTGAATTTAAAATATGAGTTTGAGTGTGCATGTGTGCATGTGTATGTATGTTCTAATATGGATTATCTTGAGTACCTCCTGGAATGCTCACCCACCTCCCTCACTTTGGAAACAAATGGTCTATATGAGTCTACATCATATAAAGTGAGGACGAGGTAGTTAGAAAGTCCCACATCCTTCCTCTACCTCCTGGCTGATGACTGAATGTTTACTCATTTCTTTAGTTTTAGCCTTTAGCGTAAATAGCTTCCAGGTTCCTTCCTGAGAACACATTTAATTACAGAAAGTGGAGAGAGCATGAAGGCAGCAGCTAACTCAGGGGGAAACAGATCAATATGGAAGGCAGAGGGGAGGGCCAGAAGTCACAGAGGCTCAGACAGCAAACATCTGAGTGACATAAAGCCATTTACTCAGAAAGAATTCACTGCACATACTTAATAAAACTGGAATATTCTTCAGTTCTTACAAATTTTGTATTTAAATGAAATGTTTAACAAACAGCCCACTTTCTTATTCCAGACAGATAAGCAACAAGCCACACTGTCTTCCATCCCATCAATCTGCATGGCAGGGTCTGTGCAGCTGGCTGGCGTGACCAGCCATCTCCCACCTTCACCACTCACATTCTCCTCACACTGCACCCCTGGTCAAAGAGAGCAGGCCCTAGATGAAGGAAGAGTCCTTTGGTAAAAAACTTCTGAGTATTATGCTTCTTTCATTCTAGTTGAATTGAAGACCTGGAATTTTTTTGATTCTGGAATTTTCCATGCTTCTAATCCTAATTATTAGAAGCAATCCTTTTTTTAAAAAAAAATCTGGATCATTTCAAATCTATACTCTTGCAACTGTTTTAGTTATTTTCCACCCATTTTCTCTTGAAGGTATAGCTACTTTAGTGTTGAGTAAATGTCTTAAATAAAACTGAAAGTAAAACCCAATAATTTTTCATAGCTTTTACAAAAAATGAAATTCTAGCTAACTGAATAGGGAAAGAAATTGGGGTGGTTTGGGTTTTTATCTAGTTATTTGTTTGTGAATATATAGAAAACTTCCATTCCTCTTTTCATGTGTGATCCTAAAGCTGTCTTCTTGCCCAACTGGCACAGGTCTGGGCTAGAGTTGGAGAGAGTGACAAACTCAAAGCTTCCATTCCAATGAATCCACACATCTGTAGATCAAATACGGCCCATGAGTTACAGTTTCCAATCTCCTCCTTAAGAAGAAAAAGCTTCTCAGGAAGCTAAGTTTTGCAGATAAAGGAGAATATAAAGCTTTGTACATCAAAAGGTTTTAAATTTTATTTACTTATTTGGTTGACAAACTTTCCAAAATGGATTTCATGTTCTTAACCAAAAGATAGCAATCAAAATTGGACACCTTCTTGGTAAATTCAGGACAATCATGATGAATGTCAATTTACGTACTCACCCCAGACACATATTCTTTTTGAGTTCATATTTACTTTCTATCTTGTTCTTGTCCCTTTCCTCCCCTACAGCTCTCACACTGAAGGCTTCTCTTGTTATGAAACTCCCTGTAGCCAATGTATCTGATTGAAGGAGGTCTTCTATCAACCAGAAATCTGCACCTTCCTAATTGACCAGAGCTTAGAAAACAGAAGTCATCTTATTCTAAGTGGTAATGTAGACGTCTCACAGGAGAAGCTGAAAGATGTTCATATGAAAAGTGCAAGGTACAATGGAATACTACTCAGCCATAAAAAAGGAAAGAAATTTTGCCATTTGCAGGAAAAGGGATGGAAGTGGAGGGCATTATGCTAAGTGAAATAAGTTAGAGAAAGACAAATACCACATGATATCACTTATATGTGGACACTAAAAAATACAAGAATTTAGTGAATATAACAAAAAAGACGCAGACTCACAGATGTAGAGAACAAACTAGTGGTTACCAGTGGCGAGAGGGAAGGGGGAAGAACAATATACAGGTAGGGGATTAAGACCTATAAATTACGGGGTATAAAATAAGTTACTAGGATGTATTATATGAAACAGGGAATACAGCCAATATTCTATAATAAGTGTAGATGAAGTATAACCTTTAAGAAATGTGGGAGAGACCTTCAAGATGGTGGAGGAGTAAGACATGGAGATCACCTTCCTCCCCACAAATACATCAGAAATACATCTACATGTGGAACAACTCCTACAGAACACCTACTGAATGCTGGCAGAAGACCTCAGACTTCTCAAAAGGCAAGAACCTCCACACATACCTGGCCGTGTGGATGACAGGGTATTTATTCGTGCTCCAGCCGGGTGTCAGGCCTGTGCCTCTGAGGTGGGAGAGCCAAGTTCAAGACACTGTTCCACCAGAGACTTCCTGGCTCCATGTAATATCAAACGGTGAAAGCTCTCCCAGAGATCTCCATCTCAACACTAAGACCCAGCTCCACTCAAAGACCAGCAAACTACAGTGCTGGATACCCTATGCCAAACAACTAGCAAGACAGGAAAACAACCACACCCATAGCAGAGAGGCTGCCTAAAATCATAATAAGGTCACAGACACCCCAAATCACACCACTGGAAGCGGTTCTGCCCACCAGAAAGACAAGATGCAGCCTCATCCACCAGAACACAGGCACCAATCCCCTCCACCAGGAAGCCTACACAACCCACAGAATAAACCTTAGCCACTGGGGGCAGACACCAAAAACAAGGGGAAATACGAACCTGCAGCCTGCGAAAAGGAGATCCCAAACACAGTAAGTTAAGCAAAGTGAGAAGACAGAAAAACACACAGCAGGTGAAGGAGCAAGGTAAAAACCCACCAGAGCAAACAAATGAAGAGGAAATAGGCAGTCTACCTGAAAAAGAATTCAGAGTAATGATAGTAAAGATGATCCAAAATCCTGGAAATAGAATGGAGAAAATACAAGAAACATTTAACAAGGACCTAGAAGAACTAAAGAGCAAACATACAATGATGAAAAATGCAATATGAAATTAAAAATTCTCTAGAAGGAATCAATAGCAGAAAAATTGAGGCAGAAGAACGGATAAGTGACCTGGAAGATAAAATACTGAAAATAACTACCACAGAGCAGAATAAAGAAAGAAGATGAAAAGAATTGAGGACAGTCTCAGAGACCTCTGAGACAACATTAAATGCACCAACATTTGCATTATAGGGGTCGCAGAAGAAGAGAAAAAGAAAGGGACTCAGAAAATATTTGAAGAGATTATAGTTGAAAACTTCCCTAATATGGGGAAGGAAATAGACAATCAAGTCCAGGAAGCACAGAGTCCCATACAGGATAAATCAAAGGAGAAACACACCAAGATACATATTAATAAAACTATCAAAAATTAAATTCAAAGAAAAAATATTAAAAGCAGCAACGGAAAATCAACAAATAACATACAAGGGAATCCCCATAAGGTTAACAGCTGATCTTTCAGCAGAAACTCTGCAAGTCAGAATGGAGTGGCAGGACATATTTAAAGTTATGAAAGGGAAAAACTACAACCAAGATTACTCTACCCAGCAAGGATATCATTCAGATTCGATGGAGAAATTAAAACCTTTACAGACAAGCAAAAATTAAGAATTCAGTACCACCAAACCAACTTTATAAGAAATGTTAAAGGAACTTCTCTAGGCAGGAAACAGAAGAGGAAAAGACCTATAAAAACAAACCCAAAACAATTAAGAAAATGGTAATAGGAACATACATATCCATAAGTACCTTAAATGTAAATGGATTAAATACACCAATTAAAAGACACAGACTGGCTGAATGGATAGAAAAACAAGACCCGTATATAGGCTGTCTACAAGAGACCTACTTCAGACCTACCGACACATACAGAATGAAAGTGAGTGTATGGAAAAAGATATCCAATGCAAATGGAAATCAAAAGAAAGTGGGAGTAGCAATTCTCATATCAGACGAAACAGACTTTAAAATAAAGACTATTGCAAGAGACAAAGAAGGACACTATGTAATGATCAAGGGATCAATCTAAGAAGAAGATATAACAATTATAAATATTTATGCACCCAACATAGGAGCACCTCAATACATAAGGCAAATGCTAACAGCCATAAAGGGGAAATTGACAGTAACACAATAATAGTAGGGGACGTTAACACCCCACTTTCACCAATGGACAGATCATCCAAAATGAAAATAAATAAGGAAACACCAGCTTTAAATGACACATTAAACAGGATGGACTTAATTGATATATTTATAGGACATTCCTTTCCAAAAACAACAGAATACACTCTCTTCTCAAGTGCTCAAGGAACATTCTCAGGAATAGATCACATCTTGCATTACAAATCAAGCCTTGGTAAATTTAAGAAAATTGAAATCATATCAAGTATCTTTTCCAACCACAACACTATAAGACTAGATAGCAATTATAGGGAAAAAACTGTAAAAAATACAAACACATGGAGGCTAAACAATATGCTACTAAATAACCCAGAGATCAATGAAGAAATCAAAGAGGAAATCAAAAAATACCTAGAAACAAATGACAATGAAAATACGACGACCCAAAACCTATGGGATGCAGCAAAAGAAGTTCTAAGAGGGAAGTTTATAGCAATACAATCCTACTTCAAAGAACAAGAAACATCTCAAATAAACGACCTAAACTTAAAACAAAAACAATTAGAGAAGGAAGAACAAAAAAACCCCTAAGTTAGCAGAAGGAAAGAAATCAAAGATCAGATCAGAAATAAATGAAAAAGAAATGAAGGAAACAATAGCAAAGATCAATAAAACTAAAAGCTTGTTCTTTGAGAAGATAAACAAATTTGATAAACCATTAGCCAGACCGATCAAGGAAAAAAGGAAGAAGACTCAAAACAATAGAATTAGAAATGAAAAAGGAGAGGTAACAGCTGACACTGTAGAAATACAAAGGATCATGAGAGATTACTACAAGCAACTCTATGCCAATAAAATGGACAACCTGGAAGAAATGGACAAATTCTTAGAAAAGCACAACCTTCCAGACAGAACCAGGAAGAAATAGAAAATATAAACAGACCAATCAGAAGCACTGAAATTGAGACAGTGATTAAAAATCTTCCAACAAACAAAAGCCCAGGACCAGATGGCTTCCCAGGTGAATTCTATCAAACATTTAGAGAAGAGTTAACACCTATCCTTCTCAAACACTTCCAAAATATAGCAGAGGGAGGAACACTCCTAAACTCATTCTACAAGTCCACCATCACCCTGATACCAAAACCAGACAAAGATGTCACAAAAAAAAGAAAACTACAGGCCAATATCACTGATGAATATAGATGCAACAATCCTCAACAAAATACTAGGAAACAGAATCCAACAGCACATTAAAAGGATCATACATCATGATCAAGTGGGGTTTATCCCAGGAATGCAAGGATTCTTCAATATACACAAATCAATCAATATGATGAACCATACTAACAAACTGAAGGAAAAAAACCATATGATCATCTCAATAGATGCAGAAAAAGCTTTTGACAAAATTCAACAGCCATTTATGATAAAAACCCTTCAGAAAGTAGGCATAGAGGGAACTTACCTCAACATAATAAAGGCCATGTATGACAAACACACAGCCAGCATCATTGTCAAAGGTGAAAAACTGAAACCATTTCCACTAAGATCAGGAACAAGAAAAGGTTGCCCACTCTTACCACTATTATTCCATGTAGATATGAAAGTTTTAGCCACAGCAATCAGAGAAGAAAAAGAAATTAAAGGAATCCAAATAGGAAAAGAAGACGTAACGCTGTCACTGCTTGCAGGTGACATGAGAGTATACATAGAGAATCCTAAAGATGCTACCAGAAAACTATTAGAGCTAATCAATGAATTTGGTAAAGTAGCAGGATACAAAATTAATACACAGAAATCTCTTGCATTCTTATACACTAACGACGAAAAATCTGAAAGAGAAAGTAAGGCAACACTCCCATTTACCACTGCAACGAAAAGAATAAAAAACCTAGGAATAAACCTACCTAAGGAGACAAAAGTCCTGTATGCAGAAAAGTTTAAGACACTGATGAAAGATATTAAAGATGATATAAGCAGATGGAGAGATATATCATGTTCTTGGATTGAAAGAATCAACATTGTGAAAATGACTATATTATCCAAAGCAATCTACAGATTCAGTGCAATCCCTGTCAAACTACCAATGGCATTTTTCACAGAAATAGAACATAAAATTTCACAATTTGTATGGAAACACAAAAGACCCCGAATAAACAAGCAAGCTTGAGAAAAAAAACAGAGCTGGAGGAATCAGGCTCCTGGACTTCAGACTATACTACAAACCTACAATAATCAAGACGATATGGTACTGGCACAAAAACAGAAATATAGATGGAACAGGAGAGAAAGCCCAGAGATAAACCCAAGCACGTATGGTCACCTTATCTTTGATAAAAGAGGCAAGAATATTCAATGGAAAAAAGACAGCCTCTTCAATAAGTGGTGCTGGGAAAACTGGACAGCTACATGTAAAAGAATGAAATTAGAGCACTCCCTAACACCATACACAAAAATAAACTCAAAATGGGTTAAAGACCTAAATGTAAGGCAAGACACTATAAAACTGTTAGAGGAAGACATAGGCAGAACACTCTATGACATAAATCACAGCAAGATCCTTTTTGACCCACCTCCTAGAGAAATGGAAATAAAAACAAAAATAAACAAATGGGATCTAATGAAATTTAAACGCTTTTGCACAGCAAAGGAAACCATAAACAAGATGAAAAGACAACCCTCGGAATGGGATAAAATATATGCAAATGAAGCAAGTGACAAAGGATTAATCTCCAAAAAATACAAGCAACTCATGCAGCTCAATATCAAAAAAACAAAAACCCAATCCAAAAATGGGCAGAAGACCTAAATAGACATTTCTCCGAAGATGATATACAGATTGCCAACACACACATGAAAGAATCCTCAACATCACTAATCATTAGAGAAATGCAAATCAAAACTACAATGAGGTATCACCTCACACCAGTCAGAATGGCCATCATCAAAAAATCTTGAAACAATAAATGCTGGAGAGGGTGTGGAGAAAAGGGAACCCTCTTGCACTGTTGGTGGGAATGTAAATTGATACAGCCACTATGGAGAACAGTATGGAGGTTCCTTTAAAAACTAAAAATAGGACTACCATACAACCAAGCAATCCCACTACTGAGCGTATACCCCGTAAAAACCATAATTCAGAAAGAATCATGTACCACAATGTTCACTGCAGCTCTATTTACAATAGCCAGGAAATGGAAGCAACCTTAGTGTCCATTGACAGATGAATGGATAAAGTAGATGTGGCACATATATAAAATGGAATATTACTCAGCCATAAAAATTAATGAAATTGAGCTATTTGTAGTGAGGTGGATGGACCTAGGGTCTGTCATACAGAGTGAAGTAAGTCAGAAAGAGAAAAACAAATACCGTATGCTAACACATATATATGGAATCAAAAAAAAAAAAAAAGGTTCCGAAGAACCTAGGGGCAGTACAGGAATAAAGACGCAGACGTAGAGAATGGACTTGAGGACATGGGGAGGGGAAGGGTAAGCTGGGACGAAGTGAGAGAGTGGCATGGACATATATACACTACCAAATGTAAAATAGATAGCTAGTGGGAAGCAGCCTCATAGCACAGGGAGATCGGCTCGGTGCTTTGTGACCACCTAGAGGGGTGGGATAGGGAGGGTGGGAGGGAGATGCAAGAAGGAGGAGATATGGGGATATATGTATAGCTGATTCACTTTGTTATAAAGCAGAAACTAACACACCATTTTAATACAATTATACTCCAATAAAGATGTTAAAAAAAAAGAAAGAATTGTGAATCACTACTTTGTACACCTATATATAATAAAGGAAAAAGTGCAAGGTGTTATTACTTAATTTGGTTATTTATCAAACACTTGGTTTATATCTAGCTTTCAGGTGTAATGCCAATACGTGAGTGCTGGGTAGGTAAAATATCACTTAAGGACTAATCCTCAAATATTTGTGTAACAGCCCAGAGTATATCAGTATCTGAGTAGAAAAACCACGGCTCCAAGCAGAAATGTTTTGTCGAGATGACATTAAGTCCATTAAGGTACTGAAAACTAAATTTCATTGTATGCTAAACAAATCTGTTTTGATTTGGAGGTTAATAGATACTCTAAATTCTGATTACATATTACTTAGTCTGCTAGTCTAACCCAGTCTCCCATTTCACTCTATACCTTGAAATTTTATTACATTAAGAGTTCCTCAGACATGAGTACAATGCCAGAAAGCCAGGATGAGTGCAGGTCAACCTTAAAATGGAGATTTAAGCAAAAGGGACAAAAAGCAATGCATACAACTAGCCAGAAATAATCAGGTATCCTTGAAACTGAGTCTTTACTTTCAAAGGTTAAAGCAATTTTTCTTTTGCCTGAGTGGCCAAGATCATAACTCTAATTCTTCACTTGTTTTTACTTTGCCAGATTTGGCCTCAGATTGCATGGTATTGATGTCAAACACAGTAAAGAGACCTAACATGAAATTCAAGCATCAGAAAAGCAGCATCACAAGTAACAAGCAAAAAGGAGCAAACAAAATGAAACAAAACCAAAACACCCTTGTTATCCATTCCCAGGATTTCTAGGACGTTAATTAGTAAGGAATTAAACCAGAGAATCCCCTCTATATGGTAGAACTTTTTTCTCTAGGTGATTTCCACACATCAAAATGACCCACATGACAAATCAAGAAGATAGAACCAGATTGCTAAATCCTGTAACAGGCAAGAAAGCATCAGGCCTCATCTATGTCATTAAGTTGTGCAATCTCTTAGGTCTGATAAATCTGAAGTTTGACAAATGTATTTTGTTATTTTCATCTCTTTAGTATTGTATTATGTTTCTAAAAAAAAAAAAAGTCTCGTATTTATCAATTTTGGAGCCCTAACTTCTGGAGTAGATAAAGCACCTCTTTGTTGTAGGAAAGCAGACTCTGAAGGGTATCCATTTACATAGAGAGGGGGCCTCAACCATAGGATGGAAGAACTGCCCATTGAAAAACATGTATTGTATTTCTAAAAAGGTGTTCCCACATTTTTTTAGAACAAATGTACTTGCAACTCTTTTCTGCATAGTCTTTGGTTCTTCTTTCACTGAACAGCACCATTACCCAGCTCCTCTTCCCACATTGCAATGATGAATACACTAAATGTAAGAAAATCATATGGGAACAGACATGAGCGGGATCAAATAGGTCTAAGAAAGCACAATGGTTGCATTTCAGGAGGTTGGATAATTCAATACTAGAATATTTGCCTCTGCACACCAAGATGCAAAGAGCAGCCAAGCCACTTCATTCAGCGAACCAAATAAGGTCTTTCCTCCTCAAAGACAGTCTATGCTGTGGGGTAAATGCATTACAAGATCAAGCTTTCAGGGGAAAAAAGATGCTTTTCTTAAATGCTAGAAAACAAGGTGGTTTATTCATATGTGAATAGCCCAAAAGAACCTGGCTGACTCTTCCCTGACAGAGAAGAGCTGTATATAACAATATTGTATTAACTTTGTATTGTGACCTGGTAACTAGACACAAACTGGAGTGCAAACCCCTTGTTCCTCAGGGAGAAGGTCTTTTTATTATTATTACTATTATTATTATTCTGAGATCCATACCAATTGTCAGTCACAATGCTGGGGGTGAGGTTTTTCCTGGTAATAGCCTGTCCCTGCCCCTTCTATCCATTTCAATGTGACCCTTTTATCTTTTATTGTAGAGCAGGTATTCAGCTAGTATTCGGGTTCCTTTCAGAGGGAACTGTTTCATATGTAGCTGTATATCTGTTACGTTTATGGGAAGAGGTGAGTTCAGGGTTTTTCCATGCTATTATCTCACTTTAGTACCTAGGTGTAAATTTTGACCCTACTGTAATAGCTAGAATTTATTGAATGCTTGCCATGTACCCAAAACTGCCCTAACTAACAACACTATAATTCAAAAAAGATACATGTACCCCAATGTTCATAGCAGTGTTATTCACAATAGCCAAGACATGGAAACAACCTAAATGTCCATCAACAGATGAATGGATAAAGAAAATATACATATATACAATGGAATACTACTCAGCCATAAAAAAGAATGAAATAATGCCATTTGCAGCAACATGCATACAACTGGAGATTATCATACAAAGTGAAGTAAGTCAGAAAGAGAAAGACAAATATCATATGATATCACTTATATGTGGAATCTAAAATATGACACAAATGAACCTACCTATAAAAGAGAAACAGAATCACAGACATAGAGAACAGACTGGTGGTTGCCAAGGGTGATGCGGTTGGGGGAAGGATGGAGTGGGAGGCTGGGTTTAGCAAATGTAAGCTTTTATATATAGAATGGATAAACAACAAGGTCCTACCATATAGCACAGAGAATATATTCAATATCCTATGATAAACCATAATGGAAAAGAATATTAAAAAAATGAATTATATATATGTATAACTGAATCACTTTGCTGTACAGCAGGAATTAACACAACATTGCAAATCAACTATATCTCAATTTTAAAAAACCTGCCCTAATTAAGCAAAATAAACATTATTTCATTTAATCTTGGTATAGTCTAATTATTTTCATTTTACAGGTAAGGCAACTGAATCTCACAAATATGACAAAGTCATATCTAGAGCCAAGTAGCATTTCAGAAATTATCACCAATGAATAATCAGTTACTTCAAGTGTTTTCTTCCTTCCTCACCCATTTGGCAGTCAGATACCACATAGAGAGATATTAAGGGTTGCTCTTTGCACTATGGGTGGGAAGGAAAGAAGAAAATTCATCTCACCAAAGCTGAGATTTTCTTCCCATAACTAGAGTTTGCTTTCCTTGGCTTTTTCTTAACAAAATTTCCAACTTTGTGGCAAGAGACACTGAACAGGAAAAAAAAAAAGGAAGGAAGAAAAAGAAAAAATCTGTGTGCAAACCTGGACTAGGTGGTAGTTTCTATACATGAGACATTTCTCATGTCTCCTTCCCAGACTAATTCACTATGTGCCTAATTCACATAAAAAGGAGTGGCTATCAGATATCAGTTGAAGATTCTTCAACTCTTAGTTCTGAAGCAAGAATTATGAAATCAATATACACATTACTTTAAAAATTCTAATGCAATGTGATTTTGGTGTGCCATAAAACTTAATATAAAAGAACTTCATTTTCCTGCCATCTCTTGGGACTAGCATAGATTCATTGATTTTCAATGTTCTCCATTAGAATACACTCCATCATTTCTACTCTTTCACAGTTCTGAAAAACTTTTGCTCATAGCACCTGAATCAGACCACACAGGATTATAGAAGATACCCTATGCTGGACAAACCCTGCCCCATCCTGTCATGGAAATTTCATTCTCTGGCTCTTTGACCAACAAGCCATCCCTGAAGCTGAGGAGGCAGGTCTGGGTTCCAGCCATCAGCTGTGAGTTGGAGAGCTAGAGTTGGCCCAGGCTCAACTGGGAGCCCAGAAACCAAGGTTCCCCCAGCCAAGCAGTGCCTAATTTCAGGCTGATTGCTTTGCTGAGAGTTTCCAGGGCACAGACAGTACCACTGAACAAATTCTGGATGGTTGTCTCCATAACTTGTGAAGCCATTGTGTAGCTGGGAACTTTTTCCCAGAAAGCCAAAAGCAGATTTCACTCCAGCTTCTTCTACATTTCTTTCTCCTTCTTCTTCTTCTTTTAAAATGTATTTATTTGGTTTATTTTTGGTTGCGTTGGGTCTTTGTTGCTGCGCATGGGCTTTCTCTCTCTAGTTGTGACGACCATGCGCCAGCTTCTCATTGTGGTGGCTTCTCTTGCTGTGGAGCAGGGGGTCTAGGCACATGCGTATTTGTGGCACATGGGCTCAGTAGTTGTAGTTCGCGGGCTCTAGAGCACAGGCTCAGTAGTTGTGGTGCATGGGCTTAGTTGCTCCGCGGCATGTGGGATCTTCCCAGACCAGGGCTCGAACCCGTGTCCCCCGCATTGGCAGGTGGATTCTTAACCACTGTGCCACCAGGGAAGTCCCTACATTTATTTCTGCATTCAAAAAAACCCACAGGAATTCCTTAGCATGTCTTCTTTGCTTTTGTATACTCCCAATATAGAGCCTGAAATACAGTAATGTACTCACTAAATGCTTATTGAATGAATGAATGATAGAAATAATCAGAAAAGCAAGGATAACTATGTAAAAATGGGTTAAATTTTAAAACAGCTATTCTTCAACCTGACGTCATTGCCTAGATGCCAAGGGATGATTCCCAGTATGTCTCAAACTTTAGGAACTTAAGAATCAGCTGGGGATCTTGTTATAATACAAGTTTTGATTCACTAGGTATGTGATTGAGCCTGAGTTTCCACATGTCTGAAAATCTCCCAGGTAATTCTGTTGGCTTAGACCACATTTTGAATAGCAGGTTCCTAATCAGCATCAACTAATTGGTCTTACCATCATTAGAATCTCAGTGAACTTCATGGGTCAGGCAAACTTATCCATGGTTAATAAAATAACATATATGTCTTGGCACACAATAAGCAATCAATTTAAAAAAATCAAATCATAATTTCATCAGAAAGAAAATTTACCTAGTAAATTTTAGGTAATTTACCTACTAATTAAAGAAAGGAGTTACATGAAAAATCTTCTCATTCCCATATCTCAGAATGAATTTCAGAACTTTCTACCAAGTGAATATAGTGTGGTCAGCTTTGAACCATGGCTTAAATTCACCAGCCAAATCTTCAGTTATAAAATGTCTTCAGATCAAGGTATAATTTTTCCAAATTTCTTCATGAACTTCATTCTCATGAGAAATGGAAAAATAGTGAAAACCTGATCACTATTACAAAGGAGTTTTAAAATTTTAACAATGTTGTTGATTTAAAAAAGGAGTAAGAGGCTTCCCTGGTGGTGCAGTGGTTGAGAGTACGCCTGCCGATGCAGGGGACACGGGTTCATGCCCCAGTCTGGGAAGATCCCACATGCCGCAGAGCAGCTAGGCCCATGAGCCAAGGCCGCTAAGCCTGCGCGTCCGGAGCCTGTGCTCCGCAACGGGAGAGGCCACAACAGTGAGAGGCCCGCGTACTGCAAATAAATAAATAAATAAATAAATAAATAAATAAAAATAAAAAAGGAGTAAGAAAGTAGAGAGCAAAATGGAACTTAAATTGAGTAAAATTACAGATGAAGTTGTCTGTGGTTTTTTAGGAACTAAAGCCTTTGAGACAGAATGAAAAAGATAACATATCCCCATCAATAATTTAAAAGTGTGATTTTGGAAGAAGGTAATCATTTGTTTACAGTGAGGACTTATATTGGTATACAGTGGCTTCTACAAATTAAATAATTACTGGAAAGTCTCTATGTAAAATTTATTTCTTAACAACCAATATTTAAAATAGTGGGTATGCTTAACTAGGAGCTAGCATGCAAGCTAGAATCTTCATAGGACTTAGAAAGTAAACATATAATCTAGAATGCAGAGAACTGAGTTGATTGTACTCCAAGTTCATAACACAGTCATCAACTGTCCATGCAAGCCTTTATTGCTTTATTTTTCTTCTTATCCTCAATCTCCACTCCCAATCCACTCCTCCACCTCTAGGAAATTACTCTAATATGTTTAGCATCTTTCCTGAACATGTGGGTATATTTGAAAAGAGGTACTGTTTTGTTGTATGTTTATGTTTTAAATTTGCCAGGTAAATCATGTTACAGATCTCTTGTTATCTTACTTTTTTCTTTCAACACTATGTTTGAAAGACTTCTCCACATAACTCTATCTTTAATTTGTTACCTCTGTGAATATCCACAACATTTCACCCATCTGCTCCCCTAGAGATAGATACCTATGTTGTCTACAATGTCCTGCTCTACAAATGATGTGTAATCAAGTATTCTTACACATGCCTCCTTAGAAACCACAAGTTCCCCTGGAGTGGACTGGATGGGTCCTGGGACCTATGCATATGAAATTAAACTAAGTATCTCCAGACTGTTTTCCAGATTAGCTGTTGGAGTCTATAGATTCTGCTTTACCCATTGATCTGTTAGTTTCCTCTTTTTTTTTATAAGGGTTTCTTAAATATTCTAGATATTATCCCTTGTCAGTTTTTGAGTTCTCAGATAACTTCGCTCAGCCTATTCCCTGTCAGTTGACTTTACTGATGGTTCCCTTCATTGAATAGAAATTCATAATTTTTTATGTAGTCAAATTCATCATTTTTTATCTTATGCCTTGTACTTTTGGGGTCTTATTTAATATTTTTTCTGCAACTCAGAAACACAGAGATATTTTTCTGATGTATTTTTATTCACTTTGTAGTTTTATCTTTCATTCTTAAGCCTGTGATTAATCTAAATTGTGTTTTTGAGAACTAACTTTATTTTTCCCTATATAGCAGCTTGTTTTTCCACTGTCATCTAATGAAGAAACCATCTTTTTCTACTAGGTCCATTTCTACATATATCAGGTTCCCATGTAAACATGAACTTGTTTTTGAGAACTCGATTCTGTTCCATTGCTCTATTTATGTTTCTGCACCATATTGTCTCATTTCTATGGCTTTGTAGTAGTCTTCTGTTTCAGGATTTACTTACATTTTTCTGAAATAACTACTTCATGACGTTTTTTTTGCTTGTTGGATTCAACTTACATTTGGGTAAGAATTTTGGCATCTATAATTCTAAGAGTCACATAAAATTATTCTTTCTTGAACTATTTGTAACAGGTATGATTCCCCTATTTTTTTCCTGGCTAAAAGGACATAGGAACTGTAGCACACATAGATCTTTGATTTCAAGGAAAAATAGGTCTCTTTCTGACCTAGAAGATGAATCATGATTGATTTAATCCAGACATAGGAATTTCGCTCTCCTCTACCAGTGATTTCTCTCTGTATCTGTGTGTGACACACTTCTGGCCAAAGAAACATCATAGGACACATGCTTGGGAGCTCCCCATATATAAATAGCCTCACTTAGGGAAAGCCTTGCCCAATCCTCTTCCTTTCCTTGCAAATCTTGAGATTGTGAGGCTCTAAGTTATAGCATGAGGTAACAATCATGAAGATGAAAAGGCAATACTAAAGATGGAAGAGAAGTTAGAAAAAAGCTAGGTTCCTGTTGGCATCACTAAGCAAGTGAATTAATTCTATCAAATTTAAGCACTATCATCTTTGTTGCATGAGAAAAGTAAATCGCTATTTGTTTAAGCATGGCCAAGATTTTTTGTGTCTTGATGCTATATTTATCCTGCATTATATAGTCTCTGTCTGATACTAGGTTTTCCCAGAAGCAAACCGTAAGATAAGGATTCAAGATGTAAAAATACTATATAAAATATTAGCAAAGTACAAAGATATTTGAAAAGGACAATACATCAAGATCAAATTTGGTTTATTCTAGTAATACAAGGCTGATTTAAGATCTGAAAATCAATGTAATTCACTACATCAAAAGATTAAATTAGAAAAATCATATGATCATCTCAGTAGATGCAGGAAAATGTTTTTATTAAATTAAGCATCTATTCATGATAAAAATTGCTACTATAGTAGAAATACCTGGGACCAACTTATTGCAGAAAAAGGTATCTGTGAATCCTACTGAAAAAATCATACTGAATGATAGAATAATGAAAGCTTTAACTCCAAGAATAAGGACAAGATATGAATGTCTGCTGTTACCAATTCTAATCACCATTGTCCTAGCATTGCAATAAGGCAAGGCAAGAAAAACATAAGAAAAAGATTGGAAGGAAAAAACAAAACTGTCATTTTTCCAGATAATATAATAAGTATTTAAAAAATCCAAAAAGTTCTACAGATTAACTATTAGAATTAATACATGAATTCAAAAAAATCACAATATTTAAAATCTATTTTATGTCTAGTAACTAGCAGATAGAATTTAAATTTTAAAAATTTAAATTTAAAGAACATTTATAATAAGATTTTAAAAACACCTAATAGCTTAGAATAAATCTAATGAAAACTATGTAAAAACTCTATAAAATATTACTAAGAGAAGTTAAATAAGAACTAAATAAACAGTGAGATGTAGTATGTTCACATATTGTGAGTTAAAATTGTAAAGATGTTAGTTTTCATGGTTCATCTTATAGATCCAATGAAATTCCAAACAAAATTCCAGCAGGGTTGTGTGTGTGTGTGTGTGTGTGTGTGTGTATGCATGAAAACTGGTTAACTTAAAAGCTATATGGAAATTTAAAAGGTCAATAGCTCTGACCTCTTGAAAAAAAACAAATTGGAAAACTTCCACTACTGGATATAAAGCTACTTTAATTAAGACAGTGATGCATTGGTACAAAAACAGACAAAGCCAAGATAACAATAGAGAATAGAGAGCAAAGTGGCAGAACAGAAAGCCCCATACCCTCTTTCCCCCCATGACATACTGACACAACAATACAGGAACCAATTCCCTTTGCGAGAAACTTAGAAACAATTAAGAGACTCCTGTACCCCAGATGAGCACAAAATCAGCCATATCAAAGTAGGTAGGAAAACTCACAGCACTCACCATAATTCCTCCCCCTACTCAACGTGGCACGATCAGGAGAAAATTCCCAGATCTTAGCTTCTCCCTAGTTAGAGAAAGAGAAGATTGAAACATATGTCTAACATTTAGACTTTGGGTGGCAGGGGGGAAGGGGTGGCTGCCTGAAGGACTGGTCTCTGTCTTGCCTTAATCTAAGCACTGACAAGAAAGAGCACCAGATTGGAAGCCACTGAGAACAAAGGCAACATTTTGGAGCACTCACTCGCCATAGACCCTTCCCCAGCTCAGTGGATCAAGTAGGAGAAAATCCCCAATTCTCTACTTCTCCCTGGGGAAGAAAAGAGTTGGAACATATGTGCAGCATTCTGTCTTTTCTGTGGGCTGCCTGAGGACGGGTATCTGTCTTCTGTCTCAGAGCACTGATGGGATGTGATATACTCTAGATGCCCGGGGGTTGCTGAACAACAGAAAAGAGCTTGGCAGCTCGCTGCTTCCCCAGAGGGCCTTCAGAACAGCATACAGAGGGAGGCTGATATAGCTCCACACCTCTCCCTCAGGGGAAGGAGAGGAGTGGAACATGTGTCCAAAATTCTGACTGAGTGCTGAAAGAAAACTGTCAACCAAGAATACTACATCCAGCAAAACTGTGCTTCAAAAATGGAGGAGTGGGGCTTCCCTGGTGGCGCAGTGGTTGAGAGTCCGCCTGCCGATGCAGGGGACACGGGTTCGTGCCCCGGTCTGGGAAGATCCCACATGCCGCAGAGCGGCTAGGCCCGTGAGCCATGGCCGCTGAGCCTGTGCGTCCGGAGCCTGTGCTCCGCAATGGGAGAGGCCACAACAGTGAGAGGCCCGCCTACCGCAAAAAAAAAAAAAAAAATGGAGGAGAAACAAAGCTGAGAGAATTCATCATCACCAGACTTGCCTTACAAGAAATGCAATTTCATTTTCATTTAGTCATCCAAGGAAAATTTGTACCTACATGCACCAAAAAAAAAAAAAATCACACAGGAAAAAAAGAATTTTCATGGCAACATTATTCATAAAATTTGGGGAAAAAAATCAAATGTCCATAAAGAATAGAATGGATAAATTACAGTTTATATGATAGGATATTACACAGCAACAAAACTGAACAAATTATTGCTACATGCACCATCATGGATGAACCTCATTAATGTAATGTTGATTTACAATAGCCAGACACAAAAGAATGATTTCTGTATGATTCCATTTTTATAAAATTTGAAAACAGGCAAAACTAATCTATGGTACTTAAACTCAATGGTTATCTTTGGAAGAGTGACAGGGAGTAGTGAAAGGAAGGGGCACAAAGGGAGTTTCTGGGGTCAGGTCATACTCTAGTTCTTAATCTGAGTGGTAGTTATGTGCGTGGGTATATTTTGTGATAAGTCATCAAGATATAAATTTATGATTTGTGAATTTTCCTATGTCAAGAAAAAAGCACATACTAAAAGGTATCCCTGCCATTACTGACTCTTATCCACTGGGCACCCATATCTACAATCCAACCCAGGGTAACCACATTTTTCTTTTTATTTGACCCACTCTGTGTTTTGTTGTTTATGTTTTTTAGTTAAGCTTTTTGTTTTGATGTAATTTTGGATTAACATGCAACTGTAAGAAATAATACAGCAATATCCCATGTACTCTTTACCCAGTTTCCCCCATTGGTAACACTTTGTAAAACTATAGCAATATCGCAGCCAGGATATTGACATTGATACAGTCAAGGTACAGAACATTTCCATCACAAGGATCCCTTATGCTGACTTTTATAAACATATCTACTTCCCTCCTGTCCCAACGCCTGGCAACCACTAATCTGTTCTTCATTTTCATAATTTTTTCATTTTAAGAATGTTATATAAGTGGAATCATACAGTATGTAACCTATTGGGATTGGCTTTTTCAGCTCGGCATAATTCTCTGGAGATGCATCCTGGTTGTAGTGTATTAGTAGTTTTTCCTCTTTACTGTAGAGTAGTATTCCTTGGTATTGATATTCCACAGTTTGTTTAGCCATTCACCCGTTATTTCTAGTTTGGGGCTATTATGAACAAAACTACTATAAACATTTGTGTACAGGTTTTTATGTGAACATAAGTCTTCATTTACGTGGTTTAAGTCTCCAGGAGTGTAATTGTTATGTCATATGGTAGTTGCATGTTTAGTTTTTTTAAGAAACTGCCAAACTATTTTCCAGACTGGCTGTACCATCTTTCATTCCGGTCAGCAATGTATGATTGATCCAGTTTCTCTGTATTCTCTCCAGGATTTGGTGTTGTCACTATTTTTTATTTTATCCATTCTGATAGGTGGATAGTGATATTATCATGGTGGTGTTAGTTTGAATCCCCCTGTTGTCTACTGATGTTGAACATATTTTCAAGTGTTTAATTTGCCATCTGTATATCTTCAGTGAAATGTCTATGCCTTTTGCCCATGTGCTAACTGGATTGTCTGCTTTTTACTGTTGAATTTTCAGAGTTCTTTATATATCCTAGATACTAGTCTTTTGTTTAATGTGTGGCTTGCTACTCCTTTGTCAGAAACATGTGTTTCTTCCCATTCTGGAGCTTGTCTTTTTATCTTCTTAACAGGATCTTTCACAGAGCAATTTTTAAAATTTTAATAAAGTCCAATTTAGCAATTTTTCCTTTTGTATGTTGTTCTTTGGTGTCAAATCTAGGAACATTTGCCAAGTCCTAGATCCTGACATTTTTCTCTTCTGTTTTCTTCTAAAAGTTTATAGTCTTATGTTTTACATTTAAGCCTGTGATTCATTTTAACTTGTGTATAAAGTGTGAGGCTTAGGTTTAAGGTATATTTTTTTAACATATGGATGTCCAATTGTTCCAGCACCATTTGTTTAAAATTCTATCTTAACTCTATTCAATTGCTTTTTCACATCTGTCAAAAATCAGGCATGTTTGTGTGTATTTCTGGGTTCTCTATTCTGTTCCAATGTCTATATGTCTATCCCACCACCATTACCACATAGTTATGATTATTTTAGCTATAATAACTCTTGAAGTTGGAAAGATGGATTCCCTCCCACTTTATTCATCTTTTTCAAAATAGTTCTAGCTACTCTAGTTCCTTTTTCTTTCCATGTAAATTTTGGAATAATCTTGTCTGTATCCATAAAAAATATTGCTTGGATATGTATTAAGCCTGTTCATCAATTTGGGAGAATTGACATGTTGAGTCTTCCAATATATAATTAGATATTTTCTATTTACATAGATATTTAATTTCTTTCATCAGTATTGTATACTTTTCAGCATACAAGTCCTGTGCAAGTTTTGCTAGATCTACACTTACGTATTTCATTTTTTGAGCAATTGTAAATGATATTTTAATTTCAGTGTCCATGTGTTCATTACTAGTATATGTACATACAATTTATTTTTATGTTTATCTTGTATCCTGCAACATTGTTGAACTTAGTTATTAGGTATTCTCATGTTATATTTGTTTAATCTCATTCTTTTTCTCATTTTCTTGACATTTAAGCCCTTAAGAATCTAAAATATGCTACTTTTATAGTATAAATTTCACATGAATTATATCTGAACTTCTTGAGGGTCAAATTTTACTGGCCACTGATTCTTACACATGGTTGATTATTTCCATGTGTGTTTTATATTTTGGAGGTTATGATCTCTTTAGTGACACATTATTAGCAGGAACTCAACATAACCTGGTTTATGCTGTTTGTGTGATTTTACATTTTCTTCTCAAGCACTCAAGGGATAGTATTATCTTAGGACTGATTTTTATGTCAACTAAAAATACATAGATGCATTAGGGCATACCCACAATTAAAAGTTATTTGAGAAGAATTTTTTCTACTATGAAAAAAGAATTTTTTTCCTTCTATGCTGATAAGATTAAAAGACTGGGAAAATGCCAGATTCTTCTGGTCGATTTTGCACACAGTGTATAGTTCTTTGAGGGTTTAATTTCAGCATCTCTGAGTTCAAATTTCCTACCTCTTAATAGCCTGTTTTGTTTGACCACCAAGACCAAGTCCCTTGGTTAGTGAAACTAGTAACCAATCTCTAAGACAACCACAATATCAACTCATCTTTATTTCTTTGGTGTTCAACATTCCTACCCCACCCTCCCATTTTGGATCACTACTGATTTCCTTTACTTTCTTAGAGTTCAGTTATACATTTGAGGTGATTCGTTATATTTTTTCCAACATTTCAGGATATTTTGTAGTATGAAGGTTTTAATTCTATTTAGACAGACATAATGTCAGTTAAATTATTTTCATTAATATTTTACTTAGAATTTATTACCTAGGCTTATATGTGAAATGGGTTTATAATTTTATTTCTTACACTTTTTTTTTTTTTTTTTTGCAGCATGCGGGCCTCTCACTGTTGTGGCCTCTCCAGTTGCGGAGCACAGGCTCCGGATGCGCAGGCTCAGCGGCCATGGCTCACGGGCCCAGCCGCTCCGTGGCATGTGGGATCTTCCCAGACCGGGGCATGAACCCATGTCCCCTGCATCGGCAGGCGGACTCTCAACCACTGCGCCACCAGGGAAGCCCTCCTACACTTTTTATTTGGTTTTGTAACCAAGGTTATAGCAGCTTCTAAATGAGTTGGGTGGCTTTAATATTTTTCTAATTTCTAGAACAATCTGTATAATATAGAAAGATTCTATTACTCAAATTTTTGGTAAAATTCTCCTATAAAATATTCTGGGTCTGAGAATTTACTGGCAAGAGGTCTTTGATTGCCATTGCTGGGGTTTTTTTTAGTGATTATTGGTCCACTCATGTTCTCCCTTTTCCTCATATGAATTTTCGCATTTTCAGAATTCACCCATTTCATCTATGCTTTCAACTGTATGCATATACTGCTTCATAATATTTTTATTATTTTAAATCCTTTGCTACCAGTAATGATAGGAAGTTTTTTCTGTATTTTTGTCTTCTCTCTTCTTGTCTAGTCTAGATCAGTCTTGGTAGAGGTTTGTCTGTCATAAAGCTTTCAAACCAGCTCTTGATTTTGATCTGTACTGAAGAACTTTAGACACAAAATAATAAAATTAATGTCTTCCAGGCATTTTGGCTATAAAGATGTTTTCTACAGCTATAAATTCAAAGTATCATAAAGCAAATCAAGAATTTATTTACATCTAGATACTGCTCAAAATCAGTGTTTTTTTCCTATTAATTAGGACCAGTAGTTTCACTTGTCTAGCCCTCTTGCACTTATCACCTGAATCTTATCATCCGTATCACCCATTGTCATGATGAACAAATCACTAGAACACTCAAAGCACCTGAGTTGCTCAGGCAACAGCTTTACTCCAGCAGTTACCACATCATGACAAATTGCATCTTCCATAATATAAATCCTGCTTCCTAAGAAAACAAAAAAGTCATCTCCACTTACATTGATAAAAATGCATGCTGTGGGAGAAGGCCCTGCAATTACTTTTTTTAAAAAGGTAGAAAGCAATGTGAACTCTATCTGAATTTTTCCATAGGGGAACCGAAACTAAGAACCACAGGATTTTAAAATTAACCGTGATCATAGAAGTCAAACCATTTATCATCCTCATTTTGCAGGTGAAGAAGTCTTGGCCTGGAGAACTGACATATACTAGATGACATGTGAAATCCAGAACTCTGTCAGATCAATGACTACAACCTGATAATGAAATGAATTTTTTTCCCTTACTGCAATATGCTAGAAAAGGAGCGAAATTCCCAGGAACTACAAACTTGATCATGATGAAGGGAGGATGGAGAATGGGAAGTGCAAGAGGGGAAACAGAACTTAGGGAAGAGTCCTACAAAGCAACTTTAATAAGGACCGATGAACTTGAGAACACTAATTAAGTTACCATTTGCTAATAAATGAGAATTGACTTTTTATTCATGTCACTTCTGTAAATCAAAGCCAAAGGTCCCATTTGTGTTTTGTTACTCAAATTGGTTTTAGTGTGCTCACTGTTCAAACAATGACTGAATATTTACCTGTAAGTTATCTTTGCAGTTATGAAGGATGGGGCACAAGAAAGAAGGCAAACAGAAAGCGGACATCAGTGTTTCTTTTAGTAGAAAATGTTAAGCTGTGCCAGTATTTCCTGTCACATTTGCAGTCTAGGAGGAAGAGGAAAACAAATATTGCAATTTAATTTAAACTCAGAGCCTAGTTATCAGTGACCTTTAAACTCTGAAACCGGTGTTACTGCCCACATGGTAAATGCAATTATGAAATTTGATTTCCTATATGTTGTAAGCAATGAAACTGTTTTGACACTGACAAATAACTTCTGTATAAATTAAAAATCAATGCCAATTTCAACTCTCTGGGTAATTTTTTACTGAACATACAAAAATTTCACAGGGGCTAAACATTTGCAAACAGCAAGACAACAAATAAAAAACAAATTTGACACAGAATTCAATTGTTCTAAACCCAGAAGTGGTATTTGGCTACAGGGTTTACCAAGCCCTTTAAGCAAACTTGCAAGATCTAAGTTTGCTTCATAGTTCAGGGAGATTCCTACAAGGTTATGGCAGGTAGGAGCCCCTCAATCACTTCAGCCATTTCTCCACTCTTACCCTCCGACTAAACCAGCACAGTGTGCTTCCTTCTCTTTTCTGAAACACTTTTGTTCTGCTTTAACTGAGACACAGCTGAGCATAATGGAGCCGCCCTCACTGTAGTCAAGCTGGGTACCTGTATTCAGAGACCTCACACTGTTTGAGATGGGTTACCCCTCAAACACTGACCCAGGTTCCTATGGCCAGGCTTTGACTGAACTATGCTAACTAGAAAACTCAGCATGCAAGTTTGAACACACATTCATGCATCCAAGTACACACACACACACACACACAACACGTAATTGGTGAGAGGGCTGCAGTTGAGATTGTTCTGACTCCCAGTTGGTATTTCTGGGCAGGCAGTTCACAGCACCTTCCATCACCAATGAGGGAGACAGCACTGTGCTGGGGCACTCAGCAGTTCAGGGCACTGGAAAAGTGAAAACAAGGCTCTCCTGAAAGACAACCAGCCCCTTTCTAGTGCAGCCACTTAAGGGCTTCCTTCCTTTCTAAACCACTGGCTAGAACTGAACAGCACTTTACATACAGCAAAGGCTGCAGATTGGGAAAGCTGTCAGGGTTATTATTTTCTTTTTATTTTCTGCATTGATTTCATCTGAGACTGAACATCACAGCAATTATGCCTGTCAGATCTAGACCGTAACTTCCTATACAATTTTGAAAGTGTCCCTGTTGACATCAGGCCATCTGGAGTTGGGTCTTCTTTATGAATTTCCATATGTATGCAATCAGACCTGGTGGGTCTGACTAGAGTGGTATCACTTATATGTTCTTTTTCCAGGGGTCCAAACCAGGTAGCATGTCTCATAATGATAAATATAAAAATGAGGATTATGCGCTTATGTTAAAAAGAAAAGGAATATAAGTGAATTGTGTAGCAATGGAAATTGTGTCTGGCTCGGTTGTGAAAACCTGTACAAGACTAATGTGTGACCCAATTCCTATAATATTTTTGTATTTATTTGCAATATATATATACATATATACATATATATATGACTATAACACTCAAATAATGGCATGGTAAGATATTATATGTTTTTATTTACTTTTCATGTACCTATATTTTATAAGCTTTCTACAGTAATCTTGCATTACTTTTATTATAGAATCTTTTTTTAAATTTAAACTAGCATAAGATTAGTTACAAGAAGAATGTATAAGGTACATGAGTCTCCTTTTATAGACTCAGAATACCTAAGCATATATAAACAGAAGGAAATGTACAATTGTATGTAAGTAAACATACATAGAGCTCAGGAAAATAGAGTTGAGCTTGTGAAAATAGCAAAGCTGGAATCACCTCCCCAGAATATTTATATACACCCACAAAGATATTTATATAAACTTGCCATCAGTCCAAGATTTCCCATGTTACTTTCTTGCCATTTAGGCAGCCCTGATGGTCCAGCAGAGCCTCTTTACAACCCTATATTGAGTACCTTAACCTTACTCTGACATATAAATTCAAATGGCAGGGAATTATAATATGGGGAATCTTCTCTGGTAAAAGCTCAAAAAACAAAAGCCCACCAGGGGAAAACGGGATGGTTAAAAGAAACAAAAACAAAAAACAAAAATACTATTACTTTCTTTCAAGCCAAAAGCACTAAATCGTAACTGCCTTGTAAATCTCTACCAATTTGTGTTCCATGTAAATCTCAAACGGGAGTTCTCTTAGTGAACCCTCCCTTAGAAAGTACCTGCCGGGATGTTTATACAATCATTACTGGTAGGTTTTTCTCTGCAGGAAAAAAGTCACGGCTGTAGTTCCAATCTTTAGGGGGTACAAAAACATATTTCAGGAGGCAGTAAGCCTTTTCATTAAAAAAAAAAAAAAAAAGACTTTAGTTCCAACCATAATTATATTCTCACAAAGAAATTGAGAAACGGGATTTTCTTTTTTGGTAGATCAATGGCTTTATCCAAGCAACAGCTCATGAATAAATCTCTTTTTAAAGATCTAAGATGTGACACCAGCTCATTATTAGAAAATATCCAAATAACTAAGTATATAGATATAAGGGGGAAAAATTGTGGTACCGTATTCTGAACCAGAGCTGCATTCTCAATGATGTATCTTTTTTAAAAAAAATTATTGGGAAAGTATATTTTTGGTTAGATTAAAGTGTATCTTCTCTGAGATCACTTTCCCTACGTATTTCAACTATAACAAAATAATGCAACACTAATCTGTAAGACTTTTTTCAGTAATAGATGTTTTTCCTCAGTAAATCAATGCAAAGGCTAATTGGGGTGGAAGGTGACTATCTCTCTTGGTTATAAATACATTTGCATTGCTATCAATCTTTTCCACTACCAATGTTAAACGAGGCTGAACAACCTAGAGAGAAAAAAAAAAGTTCATGTTAACACATAGTAAATGCTGCCATCAAGTGGCTCAATAGAGAGTTGCTCTAACAAAAAATAAAGCTGTCAACTAAATTACTAACACAAGGTTTAAAACCTGGAATCAATCTTACTTAGAGTTTGACAAGCATTTTTATCATAAAGAAGGGTTTTAAAACTACTACCGTGGGCCAGATGTGCCCATGGTATATTTCTGTACGGCCCTCAAGATAAAACTGTGGCCCACAAAGTCTGAAAAAAAATTACAATGCTCTGCAAGTGAATATTCTTTAGTTCTGGGTAGCTTGTTACTAACTCATATATCCTTACCCCAAAGCCTATCTATGATGATTTGTATGTTAGTGACACTGAACTTGAACTATTTAATGTTAAAAGTCATTGAACTCTCTTTTCTCACATTAAAAAAAATTTTATCTAATAATCTTAGGACCTTAATACATGCAAACTTTATTTTAATAATTTCCACTGTTCATTGCTTAGAATTAACTTTGAAGTAGATAGGGTACGTCTGAGAGATGAGAAATGGCTTCCCTAGAACACAGCACGATACTTTCACATATTGGGCAGTGGGAGGTACAGGTTTTTAACTTATCAAAGATTGGCTCCCATATCTGTATGAATAATTACAGTGTTAATTTATTTCCATTTTGCATGGCAGGGAAGAAAAGTATGATACAAAGATGAGAACTTTTTAAACATACAATTTTTTTAATCAACAGATTTTAACGATGCACATGAAAAACTGATTTTTTCTTTCATTTCCATAATGGCAGATGTGAAAGCACTGAGCCCAAGTTAGGATGTTTATTCTCAAAGACATTCTAAGTGATTCAGATAATTAAATAGTTTATCATTGCTTAAATAACAAAAACACGTTTTAAATATACATTTCATAATTAATAGAATTTTGCAAATGGGAGCTGGTTCTGAGGTTTTCAAAGTTCTAGTACAAAACCTATGGTGTTAAGTATTTCTCAAAGCGTGGTCAAGAGACTACCCTCAACAGAATCATATAAAATACTTATTAAAAAATCAGATTCTTAGATCTTGGACCTATTGAGTCAGAATTTCAAGGGAGAAAGAGGATTTGAATGTTTAACATCTCATAGGTAACTTCTATGACCTTAAAGTTTAAGAACCTCTTCATTTTAGTAAATGAGAGACAAAAGTAAACTCATCTCCTTAAGATCACAAAACTAGGATTAGAATCAGAAATAGAAGACTGTCTTCCTGTCCTCCAGTCTAAAATTCATTATCCTTTACCATATAAACTGGAAAAAGCTTTCCCATTTCAGGTCTCAAAATCCTTTCACTATGATTGGGAGCTATTAACTACATACAGGAGAGTCACTTCTTAAGTTACAGCCTATGGTCTTTAATAAGTAAAAGATAAAAGGTGCTGTATTATTATAAAGAAGGTATATTATTATTAATTACCATTAAAACTAATAATAGCTGACTTCCTATAAAGGCAAGAGTGTAAAACTGTCTCTGTTCCTTCCTTTACCATTAAACCAAATGAAAACATGGTCAAGAAACATAAATCAAAAAATGAACCACAACGTTTTAGATTGTTTGCTCAAAGAGCTAAATTCCTTCTATAACTGAATGACAATTACAATGTGACTTTGCCACCTCCTGAAACTGGATTGGTCTTCTGACTCGCCTCGATTAATGGAATGCAGCAGAAGTGTTGCTTTGAGACTTTCTAGTCTCTGCCATGAGAGGTTTTGAAGCTTCCTACCCTCTTGGAACCCTGAAATCACCATGCCATGAAGGTAGCCAGAATGAAAACATGTGGAGAGAGAGGCCCAGACATCCCAGCTGTCTCAGCCATTGCAGATGAGCCACCAGCTGACTGAAGTCAGGTAAATGAACCCAGATAAGATTGGCAGAACTGCCCAGTCACCAACAGAATCGGGAGAAGTAATACATTGCAGCTGACTGAAGTCACTAAGTTTTGAGGTGCTTTGTTACATAATAATAGATAACTAATACACTAAGAAACAACCATAACCACAAACCATAACATATGAAGAAACAACCACAGTGCTAAAGCACAATGGCTGCCAGGTACAGTGAAAATAATACAAAGACAGAGGTGGGCTCCACAAGAGACAGAAGCCACTACAGGCCCTGAGCACAGTGAGGCATTCACCACAGTAGGTGGGATATACCAAGACAAAAAAGAATCTCTCTTCATTTGAATGGCCAACTGGGTTTCATGCAGGAGCTGTGGAAACCTCAGTAAATCTTACTTTGTACTACAGAGTGGCAGATATTGCCAAGCTGAATATGAAAGCATACAGACATGGCATCTTCCCAAAAGAGTTGCTGTGGGTGAAACATGGTGGTAGAAAAATTATCAGTGGAAATAACCCTGCAGACAAGCAGGAATAAAAGGAAGAAAGGAAGTGGGGAGGAGGGAAAAAGGGAGGGAGGGAGGGAGGGGGGAGAGAGAGAGGGAGAGAGAAAGGAAAGGGGAGAGGAGGGGAGGGGAAGGGAGGAGAGGGAAAGAAAGAAAGAGAAAAAGGAAGGAAGGAAGAAAAGAAGGAAGGAAGGAAGAGAAACAAAGGAAGAAAGAGAGAAAGAGAAAGAAAGAAAGAAAGAAAGAAAAAGAAAGGAAGGAAGGAAGGAAGAAAAAGAAAGAAAGAAAGAAAGAAAAAGAACCTGTGGCTTCACTAGGTGCCAGAAAGACTTCTAGGTAACACAGAATTGGTTTACTATATACATTGGGTAGAATATTCATGGGAATGTGTTCAAAAGCCATGGTCTAAAATTCAAACTTTCTGCTGCATTCTACCTAACTCTCCTCTATATTATCCATCATTGAATAGCTGATTCAGGTGTGTATTATAGATGAAAATAGAAAAAAATCAGCTGGGACATAGGTAAAAATAGTACTAAAAGTCTAAGGAAAAGAATATAGCAAGCAGAAGGCAGATAAAAAATTCATAAGACTATAACACAAATCAGGCCAAAAATTATGAAAAATATAGTATTCCTTAAATTAAAAATTATCTTAAAAATCACAACCCCTCTGAAACAAGAATCCAGATAAGACATAGTAGGACTCAAGGAAAAAGATCAGAAAATAAATGTAATGAAAAATGCTGTGCCAGAGTCAAAAAATAGAAGAGAAAATGAAACTATTACATTATTGAAGGTCACATTAAAGGTATCAGAAGGAAAAAAACAAGCCATTTCTAAAAACACAAAAATATAGAAGAACAAAGACTTAAGTATTTGAAAGAACATTACTGTTATAGAGCCAAAGGAGATCCAATGTGTGTATAGTTGACATTTCTAAAGAAGAAATATAACAAATATCCAAAGATATAATAAAAGAACATTTCTTTGAAATAAGGGAAAAATCAAGAATATAGGTAAAATGAGTACATCGTATACTAGGAAAAGTTGCTATAGAATGATCAGCACATAACCTGAGAAACTTTCTGGAGTTTAATGATAGAGCATTCTGTGGGGGGCAAGAAAGAATCTATTCTCCTATAAGAAAGAAAAAAATCTGGCTGACCTCAGACTTAAAAATTGCTGCAGAAGGCAATAGAGCAATATCTACCACATCTTTGGGAAAGGGAAATATAAACCAAGAATGTTAAATCTAAACCAGTTATCATTTCAAGTATAAAAGTAATTGACAGATCATACAAAACATGCAAGAAATCAGGAACACCACCTCCTTTGAGCTCTTCTTTAAAACAACTATTATAGTATGATATCCTATAAACTTAGATGTAAGTGGAGAAATCTTTGTAAAGACACTACTCAACTGTGAGAGTTATAAGTAGAACAGAATGTAAATGTTATAGACCATAGTAATTTAGAAATAATAATATAATCTGTCTCTGGTGATATAAGAGAAGAGAAGGGGAAGTAGGTTAAAGAGAAAGCATACTCATATCTGTATCTCCTAGAAGAGGAGTCAAATAGATATTGAATCTTAAAGGGATAACGCATTAAATCATGACTTAATTATATAAACACTTGGAAAAATATGAATATCTCAGATCATATAGTAAATAAAATGATTAAAAACTAAAAGTATATCATAAAGAGTGACAGGTTTAAAATAAAAATGGTTGTCAAAAAACTAAATACAAATGAGCAAAAAAATCCCCTATAGTTCTGTATCTAAAACCTTCAGATTATATTAAAAAGAAAAAAAAATCTGCTATATAAAAGAGTGATTCCAAAAGGCCTGAAGAAAAAGAAAAGGCAAAGATAAACCAGAAAACAAACAGACCTGAAACTGCTGGTCAAGGAGGAGCCAGAAATCCAACAAGTTTCCTTGTAAAGACAGGGGATTTTACACTTCCCTTATCCATGATGAGGACAATGAAGCCCATTCCTGCCTGCAGGAGGTATATCATTTAAAATGGGAAACCAAAATTCCACAAATAATTATAATAAATCATAGCCCCATTTCAAGACACCTCATTTATCTCATTCAACATTTATTCAACAGCATTAACAATTTTTAAAGCCTTTTAGGTATTTGTATTAGTAAGTCATTTTAAACTGAGAATTTAGATGGGTCTATTCTAAATTTTTAAAACATTGCTTCTTTCAATAGCTGTGTTTTAGGGCTGCTTTTTACAAAAACAATACTTCCCTCTTTTCACATCGTGGTTTTTTAAAAAATATCTTTCGTTTCACTGGCACAAGGGCCAAAAGAGAGGAGAGAAAAATGAAGTTTATCTGAAAGATGATGTTAACCCACTGAGTTCGATAGTCTTCTCTTCATGTATGCATAACTCTCACAATATGCGTCAAATGCTTCTTCTCAATGAATTAAAGTAGTTTCACAGCCCCAGAAAGCTGTGTCATCGTCCTCTAGGAAATGATACCCCATTTTATTCCAAGCAGCTTAGAAGAACTGTAACACTCATGGAAACTATTAGCTGTTCCTGACACTAAGAGAATCACAGGACAATCAGAGACAGCGATCTCATTCTCCACCAACAGAGGAGGTGAGAAATAGAGATGACAATCTAGGTCATAACTTAGAGCCAAAACAGGAAGCCACTAAGATATGAGCAAGAAAATTATCACAGCGAGATGGCAAGTTTAAAAGACACCATGACTATCACAGGGCTGGACATACTAGTGAAGAAAGGAATCCTTGGCAGAGAATACCAAATACCAATATGCACCATACGTGCCCAAAGAGAGGAGTACATAATCTCAGTTGATTTAAATCAATAAGTAAATAAATATTAAAGTTTACAGATACCTGATTGTGAGCTCTTAAAATTATTTCTAGTTAAGCTATAACATTTGAAAGTGGATTCACATTAACCTTTTCACTAAAATGGATCAACCAGGTTTGAGATCAGTGCTTGAGCCAATGAAACAAGGGTAAATCACCAAGAAAGCTGCTTTCTTAGGTTCTTCTAGTAAGATTATTACCTAGTAATCACACGACTTTCCTGAGGTGATCAATCATATCTAAACAAACTTTTAAAATGCACATCCTGGGTGTTATCATGTATGAGATTAGCTGGAAACATGGTGGTCCTTGTCTCTGGAACAACTGACATAAGCAGTGTACTTAAGGAGGAAGGTGGCTGCAGAGAGAGTAAGGCAGAGACAGGAAAGAACAAAAAGCTCAACACTGGATTAACACGTGCATGGGGCCAACAATTCTCTTTTTTTTTTCCAGCTGTGGTGGGTCTTAGTTGTGGCATGCAGGATCTTTATTGAGGCATGCGGGATCTTTCATTGCAGCATGCAGGCTCTTTGTGGTGGTGCACGGGTTTTTCTCTAGTTGTGGCGTGGGGGTTTTCTCTTCTCTAGTTGTGGCACGCAGGCTCCAGGGCACGTGGGCTCTGTAGTTGTGGCGCGTGGGTTCCAGAGCATTTGGGCTCTGTAGTTTGCAGCATGCAGGCTCTCTAGTTAAGGCGTGCGAGCTCAGTAGTTGTGGCATGCAGACTTAGTTGCCCCACGGCATGTGGGATCTTAGTTCCCTGACCAGGGATCGAACCCTCATCCCCTGCAATGCAAGGCAGATTCTTTACCACTGGATGACCAGGGAGGTCCCACCAACCATTCACTCTTAAGCCATTAACTCTCTTAGCAGAATCACCTGTTTGAGAAATTACCTATACCTTAATTTCATGCAGCTCATCACACAAAAATGAGAAGGCTAGCTGGATTTCACGTTCATAGGTTTCAGGACTTCCCTGACCTCAGGAAAGAGTTAAGAAGCTTTTGTTTTTAAATCCTAAGGAAAGTGGCCAAAAGTGATCATAATGAATACTTACTTACAGTACCTACAAGTACCGGGCTTCTCACACAATCTCTCATGTAATCCTCACGACAACCCAGAAAGATAGGTGGTCTTACCATTTCTCAATATTTTACAGAAGAAGAAACAGGCCCAGAGATGAAATAACTTCTGCACTCCCATCAAACCACACCTCTTTCAAGAAGTTTTTCCTGAATTCCTGCCCGTCCTGTAGTCAGATGGAGTGGTATCAGCTGGGCTCTCTCTCAACTTCAGCATTTCCTTAGCACTCTGAACCGTAACTAGCATACATGCTTGATCACCCTGCCCACCCTCTCGAAACAATGTTGAAGGCAGTAACTATGCTTCACTGACATCTCTAGAAGAGAAGCTGGTATATAGTTGGGGTTCAATTAATGTCTGATAAATTTAAAGATTAAGTAAATAAGTATGAAATTCCCTAAGGGCTGAGGCGACTTTGATGGCTCATCCATCAGTTCAGGTGTGATATTAGGGATCTTCTGGCCCTCCTACAAGTTCTTACGGCCCTGCCAGTCTTCTCACTAGGGAATGATCCTAGGCAGTATACCTCAAATCCAGGAATCAGGCAGAGATTAATATAGATATATATATCTCTGATTCTTACCTCCAGTAGTTTTTAGCTAATATTGTTAAATTAGTTGTTTTTAGCTAATGTTGCTGAGTGCAAAATTACATAAATTTGTCTTCCTAAAGACAAATTTATCCCATAAAATCTTGCATGTTTATCTAAGGGAAAACACACCATTTCTAGACAAAGTACGTACACTATTTTTTTGAAAACCTACCGTGTTGGTAATGTTTCTAGTCATTAATTTCAGATTGGAGGAAGAGAGAATTCAGCCATTTTTCATAGTCCTGCAAAAATCATCCACAGCTCTGCTGAATCAAGCACAGGATAAAGCTACAAGATTCACTCAACTGAAACACATCACCTCAGCCACCATATGTTACTAACTATTAAAACAAAATAGGAATCGGGTTTTCAACCCAATAGTTTACCTAAAAAGTCTCTCTTAGGCAAGTTTGACCTTTACAATACGAATTTCATTTTGTTGTAAGCGCTAACATTTCTATTACTGCTTAACATGCACTCTTCATAGAGATCTGCCCTAACAATTTCTAACTGTATTTATTCATGCTGAGCATTCTGCTTAACTACTCGCCTAAAATGCAGTACAGTTACCAGAGAAATAATATTTCCTGTTATTTCAGGGCGGTGAAGGTCAGACCAGTTTCATGCAAAGGGAAATGAAATGTTTTGTGTCTTTAGGCTGTGTAGTATAATTTCAATGCTTTTCTTGCTCTTTATGGTAGAGCCTCTGACTGTTCCTCATTTTACTGTGATCACCATTGTTATCCCCTGCCCTCTCTCTCATGCCTTTTTAAATGAGCAAGGTTATTTCTAACATTCTACCACCTATAGGAATTGTGTATCATGCACAGCATTGAAAATTTAACTTAAAAGCAGCCTTTGTTACCAAAATGCAAGAATTATATTCTTGCTTATACTATATTCTTACATATGCTTATATTATATTCTTTAATCAAGTAATTAATCCTCTGGATAAAGTAATGTATTTCATTCGCTACAGTATTTTGAGGAGTCAGATGATCTCATAGAGATTGCCTGTTGTGGGGTTCTATTAAACTTGCCCACAGTGGTGACATAAGCCCATCCCTGGTTCAAGTGGCTGCTTTCCAATGGAGCCTTACAGCATAGTGGCTACACTCTTGGACTCTGGAGTTAGAAAGACCTGGATGTGAAACTTAGTTCTACCAGTAACCTGCTGTGTGAACCTAGGTAGATTGCCTAACTTCCTTTGTTTTGCATTCAACAAATTGGATGCCCACTGTTCTATTATTACTACTCCTTGCTTACAGAACTACAGCAAAATGAGCTTAAGTACAGTGACAGAATTTGCAAGCATTTTCTTCATTGAAAATGCAGTATGCACTGAAATCATGCCAGGACCCTCACAATATGGCTGAGAGTGGGAGGGGAAGTTCTACAGAACCAGGCAGTGTGTCAAAGTGTGGGCCCACATAGGGTCAGCAAAGTAAAACGCAAAAAGAATAAAGCAAGTGTAGATGAGGTTGGGACACATGTCAATGTCAGGGGAGTTCAACCTTGTGGGTGAGGCACAGCAAAAAGTAAAATCCTAGCTATACACAAAGACAGGCATTTAAGTGGCCTTATAATCATCTACTGATTTTCAACTACCACTGCAACAGTTCACTGTTATGTTAGAGGTGAGCAGGCAGGAAGGAGGTGGGGTTGTAGCTACCTCCTTGAGAATCTCACATAAATCACAGCTTACAATTTTCCTATATATCAATTCATTACTGATAGACTATGTCTGTCATACATGAGAATATTCTCCAATACGTGTTTTGTAAGTGTAGTGGGTTGAATGACCGCTTCCAAAATATGTATCCACCCAGAACCTGTGAATATGACTTTATAGAAAAAAAAAGGGGGGGGGGGTCTTTGCAGATGTAATTAAGGATCTCAAGATGAGATCATCCTGAATAATCAGATGGGCTCTAAATCCAATGACAGAGTCTTTGTTTCAGACAGAAAAGGAGAAGACAAAGGCATCGAGTAGAAGGCCATGTGAATACAGAGGAACAGCAACAGGGCCCCAGATGAGTAGCCAGATTTGAAGCCTGACTCCAGTCCTAGAAGGGAATCAAAGCATTCATTCATTCAGCAGTTATTTTGTGGAGGGCCAGAATTTGATGGGTATAGTCCAATCATAAAATATAAGCTGGGTAGTAGGAAGGTATTTCTGCAATTTGTCAGCCACCTGAACACCTTGGGCTTACCCTTGATCTGTGGACAGCACTGCTAATTCCAGTTCTTACCAACCAATGAATCTGGGACTGTTAACATCTTACCTTGTTCAGAACTGTCTCAGGAACCAAGGAAGTACAGAGTCATTAGGAGAATGTCAGTGGCTGTCACTGTGAAAGTCAGTGCCTGGAGCAACAAGGCAACACTTCTTCCCTTGTCAATTTCTTCACCCTTCAGGCAGCTGCCACTCATGCTTCTCCAGCACTTTCCCATGCGCTTCAAAACATGATAAAAATAAATTTAGACTCCAGTGTTTCTGACTTAAAGTGTCACCATGTCATTAACTCAGTGTCTTCATTCTAGAAGGTGATTGACAGTGAGAGAGCAATGCTTAGTCCAGAGGAATGGCTTTCTCATATGACCATTTCAAGATGTCTAGCTAATATGGCAAAGCCTAGGCTCTCTTCTTTGAAACAGACAAAACTACAATATGAAGAAAAATGGGAAATATGACATAGAAATAGAAATGTGAAATATAAATGTGTATGTGTATGCAGCCACAATGAGGAACCATACTTTAAGAAGTTTGTCAAAGAATGTCTGCATGTGTATAACTGAGTCACTTTGCTGTACAGCAGAGATTAGCACAGCATTGTAAATCAACTCTACTTCAATTAAAAAATATGTATTTAAAAAAAAGAAGTTTGCCAAGCATGGTGAGTATTAGACCTCATTAAGAAAGAAAGCTGACAGTGGATTTATGCATATCTCCAGATTACTAGAGGGCACCAGATAAGGAGTGAAATCAACAACTCCTTACTTGCAAAGGTAAGATCTGGGTGCATGGCAGAGCACTTGAGAGTCCCTTTAGCTATCTGACAACCAACTGTGGCAATGAAGCCAAGAAAGGGAAAGCTGACATACTGAAAGAAAAATTCACCTGTTGGGTGAGAGGTGAAAAGAGAGATGGAGGACAGTAACCAGTTCTTGGCAAAGTAAGAGCTAAACACTAAATCAGTACACAAGAAATCCTGAAACACAGGAATTTTCAACATGACCTAATAAGAACTTCTATTAGGTAACACCAGAATCCAACCCACAGATGAGGTTTTCCCTTAATTTATAAAGCCTACAAAGACAATTAATTAATCCAGTTCACTCTTGAAGTTCTTCTGCTATACTTCATCTTCAAAAAAAAAAAAAAAAGCTGGTCCACTAAAAAATGGCTTTCCAAGCCTATTCTACTCATCATTGACTATGTTTTCATGCTGTCTCTTTTATCCTTTGCAGAATCTAATGTTATCTTCATTTCTGTTACGATTTTGTTTTTCTCTCCCATTACTTCTTGAGCTCTACAGTTCACTATTCATTTCTTTCTGCTGTCTCATCCTTTGTCCTTTGTGCTTTTTCATCTCTTCTCAGTGCTCTTATTTCAAAGGATCATATCTTCTATTATTTCGACAAATGACTCAGCTTTCCCTCCTCCTTTTTGTGTGGTACGCGGGCCTCTCACTGTTGTGGCCTCTCCCGTTGCAGAGCACAGGCTGTGGACGTGCAGGCTCAGCGGCCATGGCTCACGGGCCCAGCCACTCTGTGGCATGTGGGATCTTCCTGGACCGGGGCACGAACCCGTGTACCCTGCACCGGCAGGTGAACTCTCAAGCACTGCACCACCAGGGAAGCCTCCTCCCCTTTTTTTAAAAACCTTAATTCTAAGATGAGTAATAACTATAAATGAACCATCATGAAATATGTAAAAAGATACACCAAAGGAAAAAACCCACCAAAATATATAAAGAAATACTTAAAGAAAAAAATTAAGACAGCCAAAAATTACCCCAAGAAAACTATACCACAAAACATATAAAGAAAGCAGATGAAGGTCATAAGGAACTTTTACATAAACTAATGAAATAAAATAAACAGAAAAATAAAATCATGATTTAAATGAATGAAACATTAGAAGCATCAAAAAAGGGGCACTGATACTACTGAAAGCAAGGCCATGAATATGGAGAACAATATTGATAAAACTGAGCAAAATAAAATGAAAAAGAAAATACTTCACAAATAGTAGACAGAAAATGAAAGAATATGACAGACAAAAGAGTTCCAAAATAGGCATAACTGACATTGCTGAAAAAGGAAACAAAACAAATGAGACAGAAGTTTGCTAAAAGATATAATAGAAGAAAACTTTCCTGAAATAAAAGATTGAAAGGTAAATTTTCCCCTCCAAAACTGATATAAAACAATCAACCCCAAAATATCAAAGATGGACTTAAAAGATATTATGAGCACCCAAGCCAAAAAATCAATCAAGTCACCTATTGGTGTGTGGTGCATAAGAACCTGAGTTCACTTTCCATGAGAACCTTCATTGCCAGGTAACAGTAAAGCGGGTCTAGAGGATCCAGGTGGTAAAAAGGTGATATAGAAATTTCATTCCCAGCCAGATATTCTTCACAAATAAAGGAAAATAACATCTCAAACATGAGGGAACTCAAGAATAATTGCAAAAATAATAAAGGATTAATGGAGTAAATTGATTCTACTTGAATAAAAAAGCCATTGAAATTATTTAAGAGTGGAATTTGGTGAAAGAATAGAATATAAAATGCTGTAAATAATAAATATGTTGAAAAACAATCTAATTAATAAATATTGAGAGGAAGAACAAAGGAAAGAATATGGTATAAAGAATATAAGCACACTGATTTTTCTAATTTTGCAAGGCAGATTATCACTAGATATTGTTTAGAGCTGATAATCAAGCAATGGAGATAATCTTATTTTAGAATATAAATGGAAACACTTAAAGATATACAAATAATAGTATAACCATGTAAACTAAAATAATATGCATGCCCTTTTATTACATAAGGAGACACTTAATGATTTTAAATCTCCATAAATCAATCCAAACTGTTTGAGGATTTCTTTTTAAACTTAAAAAAATTAATTTTAAGGATTAGATCAAAAAGCAAACATACAAATGTAGGTGACCAGCCTATTCTGATATTAATATAAAAGCTATGGTAATTAAAAAGATGAATAGATTAGTTGACTGACAGAATAGAGAATAAAGTCTAAATATATATATACATATGGAATATATATATATATGGAATTCCATATATATATAATTTAGTATATGGTAAAAACTATATATGTTGGAGTAGTAGAGAGAGATTTATTGATCAGCAAAGAATGTTGGGGAAAACTAGCAGCCATCTGGAAATGGATCAAGCTAGATCCCTACCTTACTCCTATCAAAATAAATTCCAAGCAGACCAAAAGTTTTTAAAAGTTGTAAATACACATGTTCTTTGATCAAGCAATTCCAATTCTAGGGATATGTCCAATTTTTATATTTGCTAATAAGTAATACTAGTGTTAATATGGAATAATTTCTAAGATCTATTTTTAAACAAAGAAGCAAGTTACAAAACAGCATGTCCAGTATATTTGTACTTACACAGCATTATACTGTATGATATATATATATATGTGTATATTTAACATTTAACATTGTGTACATGTGTATACGTGTATATTTAAAAATTTAACATTTATATATAAATATATATATTTTATATATACGAAGTTTACACATGCACAGAACATTTCTAGACAATATATTCAAGAAACTTAACAGTTGCCTTTGGGGAGGAGGGATTGGTGAATTGCATATCTGGCATCAGAAGGAGACTTTCCTTTCCTTGTATAACCATCTATATCATTTGGATTTCTATCATTGGCATATATTGCTCTTTGGATGAATAAAAAGATATTTTAAAGCTCCAGGTAGCAGAAGTAGCCAGAGAAGCTCTGCATGGAACTGTACTTCCCAGGACCCAGGTATCCCAGTAACAATGGACTTACTGCACAAGTGACAGGCAATATTGCTGCAAGTTATAAAATACTTGATTAATCATAAAAGATGAATGGAGTCAGAATCAATATTATACAGCCGTAGTATATCATTTATTCAAAGAGTTAATTCTAGAATCACTGGCCTAATATCTTAATACTCAGTTGTGATGATAGAAAAGTTATATTCATTACATATATTCTAGAAAAACTAAATATGGTTTAAGAAATTATGGAAATTAATATCAAATCTGGTCTCCCTGAGGGCAGATATTTTGATTTCAAGGCATCACTAGAAAAAACTATAAAAAATATCTGGTGATGTTTGAGGACCACAAATCTGAGAGTCACAGTCAAAATAATTCTTTTGTGAGCCAGTTTAATATGGAAATCTTATCTATATTTTTCTAATCAGTTTACAGATGCTGCATGGAAAAAGATCTAAGTTAAAAGGCAGAGCTTTGTCATATTCTTGGTAATAACTCTTTCAGTTTCAGCATTCCAAAAGTGGACTTATGCCCATAATTTCACATGAAATTTATTTGAGCCAGAAAGAAAGAAAGGCCCACAGAGTAGCTCACATGAGAATGACATACTCATTCACTCATGCCATTTTGTTCTGAAAACATTTTACAGTTGAAGAGTACGTTTTTAAGGCATGTGATGATGGTACATTCAACTCTGTGAAAGGTAAGTAAAGAGGACTTCAGGGTATCATTGCAATTTAGATGTAGTTAATCCATCAAGAAGGCTCCTGAAAACCTGTCACAAGTTAACAACCTGTCATTTCCTAACTGAACTACAGGTTTCATTTACTATCCTTACAAAATGTAGGGAGAAGTCAATAGCTTCAGAAATGCATTTAGTATAGAGATTCTAGGGGTTAGATGCTATAAAATTAACAGAAATTTAAAAGCATTTCACTAAATAGTACTAGGTCTACTATATAATGTTACTTAAAATATGTTTATTGTATTTTTAGTTATACAATAGAGAATACAAGTGCATTATAATTGTAAGAAGAACAGATTAATGTAATATATTAGGGTCTAATAACCATCTGATTTTTTATTAATTCATCTCAACCTTATAATTGATGCAAAAAATATATTTCCTGTTTAACAGACTTCTGCGGTACTTTTCTTCCTCTCTTTCCCTGACAAAATCCCATTTTATCTCCTCCCTACATAGATTAGAACACTTCTTTTTCATTAGGCTTCAACAATAAAACCAAATAAACAATTAATTATTGAGTACCATTTATTTGTAAAACCCTATACTAGGCTCTGTAAGACACCAACATCTTTTTGAATAGCCTCAAGGCCTCTGATGCAAGGATACTAAGGAAAAATCCATGTCAGTCCTCTTCAGAGAGTTCTTGTCATCTGAGCACTTAAGACACCTAGAAGATCCACTCACACGGTAGAACTGGAATTAAAACACACACGTGGACTGGTAGAACAGTGAAAAACAATGAATTAAATTTATCAGAGTGGTCCTTAGCCTCAAGTAACCAAATAAAGAGATATAGACAATATGAGAACCGTTTTATCCTGCAAAACCCTTAAGAGGCTGGTGTCTTGGAGACACCAGGAAAAGGAGACTCATGGATGCAACATGAATTAAAAACAGGGAAATGGTTTATAAGTTAATGTAAGGAAGAGATGTCACCTCTCTCAACACCAAACATACAACACTAGGAGCTAGGCAAGTACACTTCAGTGGGAGAGATGAAATCTTCTCCATAGATATTAAACAATCTCAGATAGAAGACATTCACATGCCAATAAGAAAGAATTCCCTATGTAAAAACCAACAAAAAACTAATAAACAGAAACCTCTATTAAATAGAGTCAGGAGACCAGAAGAGGGAGCTCTCATGCCCTGCAACAATAGCAGAGCCCGAAAGGAAGAAAGATTCCTCTTCTTTCCTAGCAAGAGCTCAGTCAATGAAAAGCGATGGACTCTTTGTTTACTCTAGTCCTCCCAACTTCCTTTTCCTCTCAATAAGAGCACTCTCCTTCCCTTTGCCCTGTTGGGACTTGCAGGTGGCTCACTATGGTAACCAACCCCAACTTGCAATTCTCTGCTAATCTCAAAGAACTGGCAGTCTATTTGTTTTAGGTCAATATTTTGGTGGCCTTTAGGGGGCACCAGGGAAGACTCCTGATGGCTCCGGGGCTAGTGAGCAAACAGGTGAGATGTCCAAAATTGAGCCCACTTGTCACTCACTTAAAAGGCTCTTCTTGCCAACCCTGGAGTTTGAAGGTACATCTTTCTCTGGGATCCAAGCTTCTGCCCTCTTTGCATTTGAAGCTCTCCAGGCTATATTCAGGATCTATTTTAAGGTTTTGTCCTTTCTTGTTAAGGCCTTGTTCTGTATACAAGTATTCATTGAGCACTTCAGTCTGATTTGGGATCAGACTGTTTCAGCTGAAACTGGCCAAGAAACCTTCAGCCCATTCCTTCAGGAACAGGGGGTGTTTTGATAAAACTGCACTGGTTTTCAGCCTTCAGCCCATTCCTTTGAAATAGGGGTTGTTTTGTGGGAACTGAAAGAGAAGCCTTCAACCTGGCTCCTCCGGGACCAAGCTGCTCCCGTAGAAAAGCCTGCAAGTTGAGCTGTTTGAGCTGTTTAAGCTGTTTGAATTTCAAGCTGTTTGAGCTGTTTAAAAAGTATTCTTTTACTCTAGAAAAATCTCTGAGAAAGGAGATCCCAGTTATCTAAATATTTTGAGGGTGCCCTGCCTGCCCTACAGGGACTGCAGCTGATGTCATATTTAAAAACTGTGGTCCTTCCTCATGCGCATGTCTAACCAAATGGATTGGCCTGACCAAAGGCAATTTAGAATATCAGTGGCCATTACGGGGAACTTTTGAAATCCCCAAACAATTTTCTGAAAATCAAATTGAACTATGATAGCTCCAAACTTTCTAAATCGGAATGGATACCTATCTTGACTGGTATTTTGAGACTTCCACATGTTATCAGGAGCCTAAAATTGCCTCTCTGCAAAATAAGATTTTAAGATTAACTGAGGCAAATAAAGAAAGATAAAATGGCTCCCAAAGCTTCAGGCTCTTCTTCCCTGGCCTCTGTCTCAGGCTCTGCTTCCAGCACCTTCTTGTCTGCCTCCCTCAGCTTCTCAGGCTCAGGCTCCGTCAACTTCTGGCACCATCTTCCTGCTTCCCTTCTATGCCACCTGCACCTCCTCTGTGCCCTCAGTGGCCCCATATTAATTCTCCCACCCAGCCTCCCCTTCTCTGTGAAACTCTCCCACTTCCTTTTCCTCTGAACTTAGCAGAAGTGTCCCTTCAAAATTAAGCCTTCTGAGGATCCAGAGGCTAAACTCTTATTAAATTCTAATATTCTCTGGACTAGAGATGAACTGCCAGCTGTAGTCAAAGATTTTCCCAAAGTAACGGAAGACCCTCACAGGTGTGCTGAGGAATTTAATCCAGCCATTCAAATGTATCAACGTGGTTTCTCTGTCTTACATCAACTAGTTCATATGCTTGTTGGTGAAGGCCTGGTCCAGAATTGGGTGAAAACCACTAACTGGGAAAGGTCTCTAAAATTACAACAGGGAGAACAGCCTGCTAACTTATTACATGATCAGGCTTGGGCAATCACTAGGCCACTTCACAGGGCAATCCCTACGGCTTTTCCAAAGCCTGTTGATTGGAACCAAAATCAGGCTTGCACACAAAAATCTGATGAGCTTGTTCATGACTACTATCACAATTGACTTCAGATTGCTTTTAAAGAAAATTCTGGGCACTTCCCTGGCGGCACAATGGTTAAGAATCTGCCTGCCAAAGCAGGGGACATGGGTTTGAGCCCTGATCTGGGAAGATCCCACATGCTGTGGAGCAACAAAGCCCGCGAGCCACAACTACTGAGCCTGAGCTCTAGAGCCCGCTGGGCCACAACTACTGACGTCCGTGTGCCTAGAGCCCATGCTCCACAATGAGAGAAGCCACCACAATGGGAAGCCCACACACTACAGTGAAGAGTAGCCCCCGCTCGCCACAACTAGAGAAAAGCCCGTGCACAGCAACGAAGACCCAACACAGCCATAAATAAATAAATAAATAAATTCATTAAAAAAAAAGAAAGTCTGGTCTCCCTTCAGATGTTGATTCCACCTGGGTGGCTTTTAACTCTGTTTATCACTGGGCTGAATGAAACCTTTCTCTTCTAGTAAAAAGGACCAGGATAGGGCTTCCCTGGTGGCGCAGTGGTTGAGAGTCCGCCTGCCGATGCAGGGGACACGGGTTCGTGCCCTGGTCCGGGAAGATCCCACATGCCACAGAGTGGCTGGGTCCATAAGCCATGGCCGCTGAGTCTGCGCGTCCGGAGCCTGTGCTCCACAACAGGAAAGGCCACAACAGTGAGAGGCCCGCGTACTGCAAAAAAAAAAAAAAAAAAAAAAAAAAGGACCAGGATGGAATGGGAAACTATGTCCACTCCAGATTTAGTTCATCTGGCAAACCAGCTCTCTCATACTCTAGATTAGCCACCTCCAAGGAAGGCCATGAAAATTCTTAATCTTTAACTCCAGCAAACGAAGGCTCCTAAACCAAAACCAAAACCTCCTAGTTTCTGCTACTATTACAAAGAGCCAGGACACTGGAAAAGAGAGTGTTACAAATTCAAGCACTTCAGGTGCTTTCACCCCCTAACCAGCCTTTCCAACGTCCTCCCAATTCTTAATGACAGGTCTCCAAGGAACAACAGGGGCTTTTCCCGATCCTCCCTCTTAGTCAGCTTGAAGAAGTATTTCTGCAAACTGGGGACGAATATCTTCCAGTCCTGACACCAGAGCCACAGTCTTGGTACTCAGCCCCACTACTATAAAACAGCCCCTGCCTCAGAATGCTAAAACATTTCAAATAGTGGAGATCTCTGATGAGCCTCGAGGTTCCTGTCTCTGAACCTATTCCCTTTTGTTTAGGTCCTTTGTAGATACCCACCCTTTCCTCTTTTGTTCCTCCACCCCATCCATTTATTAGGCTGAGACTTGTTAAAAGTATCATGTCAAAATTTCTTTCACCCAAAAGGGAGAAATAACTCTAGAATTTTACAGTAGTCATCAAGTAACCAACCAGGTGAATTACGTGACAATTTAACACCTTTAATTTGTTCCATCTCTGATGGTACTAGAGCTGAAGCTGGAAACACTGGTCATTTGTCCCTATTGCATCAGCCACCATCCTCCTTATGGGCAAAATCTCCAACTATTTTTGGCAAAACTCAAAAAAAAGATTTTTCAGATCAAGATTCAAACAGATCCTTTAAAACCTCTTCCCAGAATTAACCAATATTCTATAAGTAAAGAAGCCCTTCAAGACATAAAGCTCAAAGTATATTACAAGGCTCAAGGCCTTATTATCCCTTGTACTAGTCCCTATAATAATCCTATTTTACTAGTGAGAAAACCTAAGAGCCAAGGCTGGAGGTTGGTCCAGGACTTCCAAGCAATAAACAACATTGTTATCCTTCAACACCCTATCATTTCTAACCCTCATACTTTACTAAGATCCATTCACCCAGAAGCAAATTCTATTGTAATTGATTTATTACATGCATTTTTTAGTGTTCCAGTTGATGAATCTAGCAAACACCCTTTTGCTTTCACTTGGGAAGAAAAACAATTCACCTCCACAGTAATGCCTCAGGGTTTTACTGACAGTCCTTGTATTTCTCACAAATCCTGAAGGCTGATATGGGTGATATAAAATCCCTTAGGGGTTCTACTTCGTTGCAGGATGTGGATGATTTGCTTCTTTGCTCTCCATTTCAAACTTCTTCATAGGAAGACAGTATCCACTTGCTGTAACTTTTAGCCTTAAAGGGACATAAGGTCACCAAAGAAAAATTGCAGTTTGACCAAACTCAGGTTTGATATTTATGGCCTCTGATATCAGAACAAGGACAACACCTAGATGCAGATAGGCTTCAGGTGCCCTAGGTTTCCCCAAATCCAAAACTAAGCGCCAACTGCAAGGTTTTCTTGAGCTAGCTGGTTAATATTGAAAAATGGATTCCAAATTTCTCTCTTATGGCCAAAGCTCTGTATGTTTTACTAAAGAAAAACAACCTCAACTCAATCTTATGGGACGAACTGGATGACATAGACTTTCAGGCCTTGAAGGAGAATTTGATGTATCCAACTTCCCTTGGACATCCCAATTATCAGACTCCCTTTTACCTTTTTGTTTTTGAAAAGGAAAGGAATGCTTCTGTTGTGCTCACTGAAACACAGGGGGATCACCATCAACCCATAGGGTAGTATAGCCAGCAACTGGACCCCGTGGCATGGGGATATTCCCCTTGCATTAGAGTCATTAATGACACTGCCCTTTTGGTTAAAGCCATCAGGAAAATCATTGTGGGATCCCCTTTAACCATTTTTGTACCTCATGCAAGTAGAAGCCCTCTAGAACTCTCATCATACTCAACATTTCTCAGTCAGCCACCTCACCTCCTATGAAGTCCTTCTGTTAAATGCTCCTCACATAACTCTGACAGTGTAATAACCTTAACCCTGCTATTCTCCTCCCCCCCATCATTAACAAAGTCCCTCACGACTGCTTAACACTGATGGATCACCTTCTGACTCCTCCGGATGATCTGCAGGAAATTCCTTTAAGTAACTGACTTCTCATGGTTCACTGATGGTTCTTATTTAAAAGGTGACAATGGCAAATACCATGCTAAGTATGCTATTGTAACTCCTTTTGATGTTGTTGAGGACCTATGATTACTTTGGTCCAACAGGCTGAAATATATGCTCTTACTTGGGCTTGCACTTCAGCCAAGGGCAAAACTGCCAATATTTATACTGAAAATATATATGCTTTTGGAGTAGCTCATGATTTTGGAATGTTGCGGAAGCAATGTGGCTTTCTTATTTCCAGCAGAAATAAAATTTTAAATGGCCCTTATGTTCAGGAATTACTGGATACAATACGTTTACCTTCAACTTTAGCTACTGCTAAGATTCTGGGGCATTCTAAATTTGACTCTCTGGAAGTTACAGGAATTCACCTTGCTACCATTTCTGCAAGGAATGATGCCTTTAAAGGAACCAAACAGGCACCATGTCTCTGTTATGGTCCAAAGGGATATTTCCCCAAATGATAACTTAGAAAAACTGGTTAGAGAACTCAATAATTGGCCTTAAAAAAGGAAAAACAAGACTGAAAATTCATCAATTGCTGGTTTGATTGAAAAGAAAAAGCTCTGGTTTAGGCCAAACAACTCAGTCCTACCAGAGACTCTTACCACTCCTCACCACTGTACATGCATTAAACCACTGGTCGGGGCTTCCCTGGTGGCGCAGTGGTTGAGTGTCCGCCTGCCGATGCAGGGGACACGGGTTCGTGCCCCGGTCCGGGAAGATCCCACATGCTGCGGAGCGGCTGGGCCCGTGAGCCATGGCTGCTGAGCCTGCGCGTCCACAGCCTGTGCTCCTCAACGGGAGAGGCCACAACAGTGAGAGGCCCGCGTACCGCAAACAAACAAACAAAAACAAACAAACAAAAAAACCACTGGTCTACTGAAAAAATGATTGCAGTCATGAATCAATATTGGTTGGGAAAACATTAACCAAAAGTCCCTACCTCACTTGTCCCACTTGTTTGAATTACAACCCAGGGAAGCCTGTTTGTACAGTTCCTGGACATTTTAAACTGCCTAATGGACAATTTAGGGCCTGGCACATAGATGTCATACAAATTCCTCCCCTAATGGATATAAATATATTTTAGTCATGGTCTGTATATTTCCACATTGGACTGAAGCCTTCCCTTACAGACAGGTTACTGCCTCTTCTGTGGCTAAAGTCCTTTTGAAAAAATATTATCACTACCTGGGTAACTCCTCTCGAACTTCCTAGTGATTGAGAAACCCATTTTACTGGCTAGGTACAAGTCTGTGCTGTTTGGCTGGTTTTACAACATTTTCACTTCATTTACCACCCTCAATCTTCTGGTTTAGTAGAACACACTAATGGCATTATTAAGACTCATTTGGTAAAATTTGTAGAGGCCCTCTAAATACTTTGACCAAAAGCATTGCTTCTAAATCTTAGATCCACCCCTTTTGGAACTATAAACTCTCAACCCTTTGTAACAGTCACAGGGTGCCCAATGCACTTGACTCTTGCCTCTTTTGACCCACAATTGACAAAAGAAGAGATAATCCAATATAGCAAAGGCCTAACTGCTTCTATTAAAAATAACCATGTTTTGGGACTTCCCTGGCAGTACAGTGGTTAAGACTCTGTGCTTCCACTGCAGGGGGTAGAGATTTGATCCCTGGTTAGGGAACTAAGATCCTGTATGGTGTGTAGTGTGGCCAAAAAAAAAAAAAAACCAAAACACCAAGTTTTGGTAGAGCAATCTTTTCACAGTGCACTCTTGGGAGACTTAAGCATCACACCTTGCAACCTGGAGACTTCCTTTATTGGAAAAGACACCTCCAGAGAGACTCCCTTCAACCTTATTGGAACGGCCCTTATCAGGTATTGCTAACCAACCCTGGTACTACCCAACTCCAGGGAACAGACTCTTGGATTCTTGTAACACACCTAAAGTAAGCACCAAACTAGACTGGAACCGCACATCATCTGGTGACCTGAAAATAAAGATTTCCTGGAATCAAAGCAGACAATAATTGATGACATGGCTTTCTCAAAATATCCAGACCAGGGCTGCTGGAAGGTTACTGCCAAAACTCTGATGATGACATAACACTTCAGATGATCTCCAATGTCTATAATCTTGACAACATGTGGACTTTAGATAAAAGTATCTGAGAGTTTTCCCTCTTAACCCTCCTTGTTACTTGAATGTGACCTCATTAGTTTTCCAATCTGACCACCTACCCATCCATATGAGACACTATACCCAGGAAAGGTCCTTCCTGGTATTGAGGGACAAAAAGCCTCTAACACTGGAAAACCTGACTCTTACTCATGATGCTTTTAGGGAAAGATCTTGATCAAAAGGGGGAAATGTAAAGAAATTAATAAACAGAAACCTAATTCCAATAGAGTTAGGAGACCAGCAGGGGAAGCTCTCATGCCCTACAGCAATAGCAGAGCCCAACAGGAAGAAGAAAGACTCCTCTTCTTTCCTGGCAAGAACTCAGCCAATGAAAAGCCACAGACTCTTTGTTTATTATAGCCACACAACTTCCTTCTCCCCTCTATAAAAGTGCTCTCTTTCCCTTGCTGAGTGGGAATTTCCATGTGGTTCACCATGACAGCAGACCCAGAACTGCAATTCTCTGCTGATCCTAAATAAATCCATTTTTGCTGAAGAAATAACTGGTAGTCTATTTGTTCTAGGTCAACGCCTAGAGAAAAAATGGCCTCCTGACTGGCCACCCTAAAAAGAAGGCTAGGCAGCCACAAGACACAAACAGGTTTTGACAATTAGAGATCCACATGTAAAATTAATTTGGACCCTCACACCACATAAAAAAATTAAATCAAAATGGATCAAAGACCTAAATGTAAGAGGTACTACTGTAAAACTTTCAGAAAGATACACAGGTGAAAATCTTCTTCACCTTGAGTTAGACAATGGTTTAGCAAAAGCACAAGGAACAAAAGAAAAAATAGATAAATTGAACATCAAAATTTTAAACTTTTGTGCATCAAAGAACATTATAAATAAAATAAAATCCAACCCAGAATGAGAGAAAATATTCAAAAATATATAACTGATAAGGGTCTAGTATCCAGGATATATAAAAAACTCTTACAACTCAACAATAAAGAGAGAAATGACTCAATAAAAAATGAGCAAAGGACTCAAGCATATATTTCTCCAATATACATACAAATGGTCAACAAACACATGAAAAGATGCTCAACACCATTAGTCATTAGAGAAATTCAAACCCAAACCACAATGAGAAACCACTTCATACCCACTAGGATGGCTATACTTTAAAAAATTATTCTGAAAAATGAAAAGTAACAAGTGTTGACAAGGATGTGGAGAAACTGGAATCTTCATACGTTGCTGCTGGTGGGAATGAGAAAAGTACGATCTGTAGAAAAGTTTGACAGTTCCACAAAATGTTAAACATAGAGTTACCATGTGGCCCTGAAATTCTATCTTAGAAATTTGAGAGCCTAAGTCTACACAAAAACTTGTACACCAATGTTAATAGCATCACTATTCATAACAGACAAAAGGCAGAAACCATCCAAATGTCCCTTAATTGATGAATGGATAAACAAAAATGGTACATACATACAACAGAATATTATTCAGCCAAAAAAAGGAAGGAAGTATCCTTCCTTTCTTTTTTCAAATATTATTCAGCCAAAAAAAGGAAGGAAGTTATCCAAGCTGTATCATGATACAGCTTGGATAATACAGCTTGGATAATACAGCTTGGATACAGCTTGGATAAACCTTGAAAACCTTAGGCTAAATGAGAGAAGCCAGTTTCAAAAGGCCATATACTGTGTAATTGCATTTAGATGAAATGCTCAGTATAGGCAAACCAATAGAGACTGAAAGTAGATTAGAGGTTGCCAGAGGCTGGGGTGTTGAGGGGGAATGGGAAGTGCCTGCTTAATGGGTACAGGGTTTCTTTTGCAAGTGATGAAAATGTTCTAGAATTAGATAGTGGTATTGGTTGCATGATGTACTTAATGCCACTGAATTGTACATAGTTAAAATAGTGAATTTTTATGGGAATTTGATCTCAATGTTAGATAGAAGTTAGACAGAAAGAATTCTCCATCTGTGCTTACACGTAGTGAAAACCCAAAAGAGTCTGCATATTTTGAGGGTTTTTTTTTTTTAATTAGAGAATAACTTTTCAATGATAAAATGCCTACTAGGAAGGAACACTTTTGGATTAGCAGTTGAGAATGTTGCTGATCTGCATTCATATTCTTTTTGGCCCCTAATCTTTATTTAGCAACACACACAATTTATTCATGTACCTATATTGTGAAAGCACAAAGGATGGAAAGAGATAAGTAAAATCTAATTTTTCCCGCTAGAGGAAGAAATTTCCTAGGTGAATTGATATATAGACATAAGTGCAAATAGAACTTACATATTTGTGTCTAAATCATCATAAAAACTCAGACCTTAGCTGGTTAAAACTTTATTTTGTTTGAAATAGAATTTAAATTTATATTTTTAACCAATCTGACTTGGGAAAACTTTATCCTTTGTAGATAATACCCCATGTAAATATATAAAGATTATAATTTATGGTCTATACGTATCTGAAAGTAAAATGTTGAGTTGCATTAATAATGAATTTTTAGATCTTGAGCTAACTAGATTTCTATATCTATACCAAGAACAATGTAGTCTGATTAATATGAAACATTCATGAAATGTCAACTAAATGCATAATACTACTGATATTACCAAGGACTCCTTAAAAGAGCAACTTGCTTATGAAACACTTCTTATATGAAAAGGTCTTTTTAAAAGTGGATTATTGTCATAGCAGCAGATGAAAGCTTTCTTTCATTTTTAACTACTATATTATGATTCAATAATTTTTATGTCATTAACTATACATTGCCTAAAGAAAAACTGAAGGTCATGGGTAGCAAATATTATAACAAAATTAAGTTTGAAATAATTGTGCTTGCTCTCTGACTTTTTCCAGAACCACCCCTAGTCTCTTAATGGTTCCATTTTCTTCCAGATAAACAGCAACCCACGGGCAGCCTCCTCTCAGGCTCACGTATATCTCAAGTCAACAAAGACGCTATAGCCAATCACTTGAATGACTTTCTCACTTCCCTCACACATATCATCTCTACAAAGCCCAACTAGCCCTTTCTCTTTCCCACTTTCTCCTTTCTTTGGAATCCTAGCTCATTCCCCCAGGGATTTCCTTTCCTCCACATCATTCTCTCCAGCAGCTTTTACCTCATCTTCACTGATAAGATTCTTCCCCCAGTAAACAAACACATTCAAGCTGCTCCAATCATAAAAACACAAGCAAAACATCCAGTTATTCCTCTTTCTCCTTTTCTCTCAGCCAAGCTTCCTGAAAGAAGAGCCTGTATCCAAAGTTTCTGTTTCCTCATCTTTCCACTCATTTCATTGGTTCTAAATTTTCATTTGCAAAACACTGGAAAAAAATCTAAAACATTAAATTCACTCACAATCTCACCACTTTTAAAGAAAAATTATTTAAGTTAATAAATGAGAATTTCCCCTCTTCATCTAGGCCCATCTTTGTCAGGGGGCTTCTAGAAAACTTGGCCAAGGTTTCTTGGCCTCTGGCCAAATGGCCACTCTTCCTTCCTCTGGGATAAAAATGAGCCATCTCCTGGATATCAGTGTAACACAAAACATGCTCTTTTGTTCCCCAGGAGTAATTTATAGAGCTTTTAACCAGGGGAGGAAACAACCCCAAGCAATCATTTTTAATCATTTTATCTTTCTCTGTGGCATGAGAACTTTTGAATATTTTCATCTTTGAATATTTCTATTTGAGAAGAGAGGAAATCTACTTCTCATTGTCCTGTGAAAGGTTAAATTGGGCTTGATTATCATTATTGTTGATGTTCCTTGGTGTATTAAAAAGGGAGCAATGACCAGATTACATCATGGAGCTTAACCACAGACACACCTCTCATTTGGCTGTTTTCACTCTTTAGGCTTTTTGAATAATTCAAGGAAAGAAGCTACATCAGGAGAGAACTGAGAAACTGGTGAGGACAATATCTAATAACCACTTTATATTAAGTGGAAAATAAAAGGGTCTTTGCTGAAGAGACTGAATCTGTCCCTTGGTGTTCTGGACCCTTCACTCACTGTCTTACGAAAAGAACCTATTAATTAACCTGGGACCTGGTCAGGAGAAGGGTTTTAGCCAAAAATCCCCCTAAATGTCACACCACCTGACTTCTAACAGTTTTTAAAATTTTTCCTTACATCTGTACATACTTAGCCATGGATGTTCACAAAACAAACAAACAAAAAAATGTATTTCAAATGAAGTAAATACTATAGCTTTTACCGTTACAGTCCTGGACCTCAAAGCAGACCACATAGAGGCTGGGCCTGGGAGGGTCACACAGTGGTAATGTTACACATTGATTCAGGCACTGGAATATTATAGAACAATATTGTAACCCTTCTTTCAAGACACTTGGCTGAGTGGAAAGGAGAAAAATAGAAGAATAACTGGATGGGGGAGCATGAACAATGGAGAGTGTTTTGTTTGTGTCTTTGGGGTTGGAGGGGCTTGACTGTGTTTACTGAGGGAAGAATCTAACAGGAGACTGGGCAAGTGTTGGCCCAGGTCTGTGAAGGGAGGCCAGTCAGGAGCTGAGTGGAGTCAGGAAACAATGGTCTAGGCTGTGAATCACATGGCCTTACCCAACTACAAGTGAGCAGGAAGTATAGCACTATCATGTGATTGGACAAGGGGAGAACCAGAAATACTTGCCGGACAGCACTAAGAGTACCATACCAGGGAAGAGGGTATTTTAAATAGACATCTCAGTAGCCAACTCTCAGAAGTTTACCTTATTTAAGTCACCACCTTTAAGGACAATTTAGGAAGGTTGTTTCAGAGTAATGCATCCCAAACCTGGCGATACATGAGAATTATTAGAGGAGTTCTTTAAGAATAGTTTTTTTCCTCCATCAGAATGCCTAGGAGTAGGGCTCAAGAATTTTCTTTGAAAAAAAAAAAAAAAGAAAAGAAAAAAGTACTATCTATAAGTGACTCTGACTTCCAGCTAGGTGTGGAAATCCCCACTTTAGAGATCACAATGTCTTCCAAATGCATTATTTCATTTGATTATCACATTCTTGTGAAGATGTCAAAGGCTAACAGAATCATCTCATGGAAACTTTAAGTTAGTTTTCGCAACCAGTTTCTGTATTAGTCAGCTCAGGCTGCTATAACAAAAATGCTGTGGATTAGGTGGCTTAAACAATAGACATTTATTTCTCACAGTTTTAGTAGCTGGAAAGTTCAAGATCAAGGTACCAGCAAATTCAGTTCCTGGTGAGAGCTCTCCTTCTGGCTTGCAAATAGCTGCCTTCTCACTGTGTCCTCAGTGGTGGCGGGGAGAGAGAGAGCTCCAGTTTCTCTACCTCTTCTTATAAGGACACTAATCTCATCATAGCACCCCCCCTTCCCCAGCCATGACTTCATCTAAATCTAAATACCTCCCAAAGGCCCCACTTCCGAATACCATCACATTGGGGTTAGAGGCTTCGACATACGAATTCTAGGGGGACACAAACATTCGGTCCATAACATTTCATCCCCAAAACTCATGTCACTCTTATAGGCAAAATATATTCATTCCATCTTAACAACCCCACAAGTCTTAACTCATTCCAGCATCAATTCTAAAGTCCAAAATCTAGAGTCTCATCAAAATATCATCTAAATCAGATAAGAGACTTGAGGTATGATTCATCCTGAGGCAAAATTCCTCTCCAGCTATGAACCTGTGAAACCAGATAAGTTATGTGCTTTCAAAACACAATGGTGGGCTAGGCATAGGGTAGACATGCCCATTACAAAAGGCAAACTGGAAGGAAAAAAGGGGTGATGGGTCCCAAGCAAGTCCAAAACCTAGCAAGGCAAATACGATTAGATCTTAAAGCTGAGGAATAATCCCCTTTGTTTCAATGCTCTGCCTTAAGGCCACTGGGAGAGCAATCTCACCTGTAGCTCTGCCTGATGGGTCGCAATCCTTAGGCTCTGGGCAGCCCCACCCGCAAGGCTCCAGGCAGCCACTGTCTGACCTGTTGAAACTGAGGTGATGGCCCCAACCTTAGAAAATATGCAGGCAGCTCTTATGATCTCTGAATTGCCTTCTGGATCATTCTTTCCTTGTCTTGAAGAATAGCATATGTTCTAAAAAAGAATGAAATAATTCCATTTGCAGCAACATGAATGGACCTAGAGATTATCATACTAAGTGAAGAAAGTCAGAAAGAGAGAGACAAATACCATATGATTATCACTTGTATGTGGAGTCTAAAATATGATACAAAAGAACTTATCCACGAAACAGACTCACAGACAGAGAACAGACTTGTGATTGCCAAGGGGGTTGGGGGGTGAAGGAGTGATGGATAGGGAGTTTGGGATTAGCAGATGCAAACAATTATATATAGAGTGGATAAACAAAAGGCCCTACTGTATAGCACAGGGAACTATATTCAGTATCCTGTGATAAACCATAATGGAAAAGAATATGAAAAAGAATGTATATATCTGTATAACCGAATCACTTTGCTGTACAGTAGAAATTAACACATTGTAAATCAACTATACTTCTATAAAATAAATTAAGAAAAAGAAAAAAAAGAATAGCACATGTTCACAGCTGGATAGCTGTATGATCCAGTCCTGTAGGATCTAAGAAATCTGACAGCCTTCTTTCACTTCATCCCAACTCTGTTCCCTTCAGTTCAAAGTGGCAGTGTTTCTCCTGGGGTACTTGATTTAGTCTGTGGTTCACACCCATATTAATCTCCTTATCAAATGGTTGTTCGGCCACACTCTTAATGTTCTCCTCAGAACAAGCTGTCCCATTTTTTGCAATATGGATAGGCTGAGAATTTTCCAAATCTTTAAGTTCTGGTTCCATTTTGCTTAGCAATTTCTTCTTCAATTCATCTCTGTCCTCTCACATTTTACTCTAAGCAGTCAGGAGGAACCAAGCTCCTCCTTCAACACTTTGCTTAGAAATCTGCTCAACTAAATATCCAATTTAATCACTTACAAGTCCTACCTTCCACAAAACACTATAAGACAGTTCAGCCAAGTTCACTGCCACTTTGTAACACGAATCACCTATTTTCCATTGTCCAATAGCCTTTTCCTCATATTGGTCTGAGACCTCACTAGAACAGCCTTTACTATCAACTTTTTACCAACATTTTTTGCTGGCATAATTTGTGTTCTTACTCTCTAAGGAGATGGAGGTTTTCTCTACGGCTCTCCTCTTTTCTTTCTGAGTCCTCACTAGAATCACCTTTAATAGTCTCATCATGGCAATCTCAGTTTTATCTAGCATGTACCTCAACATTTTTCCAACTTCTACCCCTTGCCCAATTCCAAAGCCACTTTTACAGTTTTAGGTATTTGTTAAAAGAGCATTCCATTTTTTGGTATCAAAATCTGTGTTAGTCAGCTTAAGCTGGCAAAACAAAATACCATAAACTGGGTTTCTTAAACAACAGTTCTGGAGGCTGGGAAGTCCAGGATCAAGGTGCTGGAATGGCAGATTTGGTACCTGGTGAGAGTCCTCTTCCTTGCTTGCAGAGGGCTACCTTCTCGCTGTGCCCTCACGTGGCAGAGAGAGAGAAAAAGAGAACTCAGGTCTCTCTCCCTCTTCTTATAAGGACACTAACCCCATAGTGGGGGCCCTACCCTCATGACTTCATCTAATTACCTCTCAAAGCCCTCACCTCCTAAAACCATCACACTGGATGTTACGGTTTCAACATATGAATTTTGAGGGGATACAAACTTCCAGTCCCTAACAGTTCCCTTAGAGATGAAATGGATACACAGAAAGATTGACAAAGCTAGTTGGCGGTTAATTCCTGAACAGAACACATTTCTAATTTCCTATTCCAGTCCTCTTTCTCTGAAGCCAATGTGTCCCTGCTGAGGTGGAAGAGAGAGAGGGTATATATGACACTTGGTCACTAGAATCACTACCATCTCTCTCAGTAGTCTTTTTTTCTGTTATCTCCAAATTTAATTTCCCCATTGATTTGTTCCTTGCCACAAACGCATCATTCACAGATATTTGAATTACTACAAACATATGCCTCAGTTTCATGCTAAGTGTACAACCGAGGTTTCCATCACATCATCTTTTCCTTGGTAATTTTCTGCCCTGTACTGCTTAAATAATAGCCAATAACAGCTACTATTCATTGAGCACCTACTATGAGCCAAACTTGGCTACAATTAACATATCACATCTTCCTCACCAAAACTCAGTAAAATCAGTGTTATTAATATTAATTTCCTTCTTGAAATGAGGCAACTGAGGCTTAGAGAGGTTAAGCAGTTTACCCAAGGTCATAGAGCCATCAAGTGTCAGAACCATGACTTAAACACAGGTTTATCCAACTACAAAGTCCAAACCTTCAACCACAGCCCCCTATGCCCTAACGGTGCCCAGTTTCTCGCTACCTTTCCTTCAGGGTCCCATATCCCCCCAGAGCTGAGACTCTAGCTGCCCAACACTACTGATAATAGTTGATCCTTCTGTGAGAGACCTCAAACTCAGAGCTGTTTCTCTTAAGACATGCACAAAGGAGGCTTAATCTACTTTGCCAAGCAGGCCTTCTTGAGAAATGAGTCGGCACAAGTAGATAGTCTTGACCATGAAAGCTTTGTTGATCCTGGTGTCAGATCTTGTTTAACACATTAGGATAGAAATCTTTCTATATACTATTAATATATAGATTATATAGCTTTCTGTTTTCTTAAGTACCACATAAGGAATGAATATAATATTCCCTGATGATTTAGGGCAGTACTTTCCAAACATTTTTTTACATTAAAATCCACTACTCAAAAAAAATTTTTTTTCCTATACCTCAATGTATCAATCAGCTTCACAGGAGAGAGAGGACACAGAGTAATAGAGAAAAATGTAAAAAATGAACTATTTACAATGGTGCAGCAGGGTTTAGGGAAACCAAAAAGGCTGCTAAAACCCCTGGGGTGTGTCACGGGAGGAAGGCTGCTGCTGGCCAGCTGCCTTTCAGGAGTGTGGCCCCTGGAGTGAGGCACTTCTTCTCAGCTGTTGTCCGCAAACGTGGGGCTGTCACTGATTTGCTCCGCTTCAGAAGGCTGGAGTCAGGTTGCTATCGACTTGCTCATTTTCAGAAGCAAGGCCACTGCAGTGATATTGTCACTGATTCACTGTCAGCGCTTGTGAACTGATTGGAAGTTATCTTGATTAACAGTGGTTGCTTGTTCGCAACTTAGGACTTTGACTAAAGAATAGCCTTAAACCTTTCTTGAATGTGAAAAATAAGTACCTTCAATTCTTAGTCCTCTCTTTCGGTCTTCTACCAGCCAAACCTGTAGAAGAGACCATACAGGTTTGTCCGGATGTTAATTTGTCAAGGTACTATTTTCAGCTGTTGTTGCCATTTAAGTAACTTAAGCACCAATTACTGTGGAGGAAAAATAGCTCTAATTGCCAAATTTTTATAATTCATTTTATATATTTACATATTTATACATAATTTATAATATTAAATTCCAAAAAAAGCTGATTATAGAATATTTAGGGCATCCTGACAAAGTCAGTATGGGATTCAGGACAAAATACAAAGTCCAAGAAGGAAGTAAGTGATTTTCTTGCCCATATGGTATTTTTAAATGAGACTTTAATTTCCAAGGCACAATTTAAAATGGGTAGAATGTCATCTCATGAGATATTGGTATGAGTATATTTGACTTGTTAAAGAGATTTTTTTAACTGAATGAGGATGCGGGTGAAAAGATCAGATAAAAAACAAGAAAGTGGCTGTTATATACACCATCAGGTTAGAGATGGCCAAGTGATTCACTCAAGAAGAGAACTTAAGCAGGAAGTTTGAAAACAACACCCAGCAGTCTTCACACTAATGTACAGACAAGAGCTATAAACAACAAGACTTAGATAAGGGCGTGGTAGATATGACACAGGAGTTACTAATACTGGGTATGGCGAGATTCCTGATTGGAATACACACAAATGAGAAGAGAGGTATAGGGAAGTATCCTGGACTTATAACACTGAAACTTGGACACCCAAGGTAAAATGCACTGTGGAAAATATGCGGGAAAAGAAGAGAGGAAAACATCAGGATACAACTATGAAAATACATTACAGAATGCCAGGCCAGAAAAAGAAAATCAGATTTAAGCACACAGCCCATTGCCTGTGACAAGGTGTTAAAAAAAAAAAAAAAAAGTAGTTGAATACATAAACCTTAAGTTAAAAAGCCCAGAATTGGGAAACAAAGTTTAGTCATGATAGAGAGCTCTGATTGTCCAAACAACATCTCTCTTATTTTAACATATCCAGAGCATCTGATAATTCTTTATATGCCAAAAAAACTAATCTTCCAGAAAACAGAGAGAGCAAAAATTGAAGTTACTACTCTGGACCACCAAAATGACCAGCAAGAAGGAATTGATTGATAGAGTGGTAGGGTCAGGAATCTTGAGAGAATGTGATCATCTCATCTTAAGATTGGTGATACCTAGTGAAGGGAACTCAAGACTGTGATTCCAGTTCTGCAATTAAAAATGGCCCTGATAAGGGGGGAAAAAAAGGAGCAAGCCTGCAAAAAATGTCTCTTCTGACAAGTTTGACTCTTAAAAGACTGGAAATAAATAGAGTGTGCATAGCAAATGAATATAAGAAATGGTAAAATCTTTAACAACCCCCCCCAATTAGCTGATGATTTCTTAAAAGGAAAAAAAAAAGCTAAAGTCAATAAAAAAGGGTTTTATAAACTACGTGTAGAGCCAAATGTAAGGAAAGGGTTGAAGAATGACAAAAAGAATGTAAGACTTAGCCTCTTTAAAAATTTTCTTTTACCATCTTTTTTTTAATCAAGAATAATCTTCAGTCTAGAAAGTTAAGTGGGGGATGAGGAGGAAAAGCAAGAAGGAAATGAAGCCCATCACAGGTACAAATATTTTCAAAGAACAACTAAGTCTCTAGACCTGGACAAAAGCCATCCTGAGAGACTTGGCAGGTGGTAAATGGAGCAAGGCAAAAAGACTAGACTGGAAATGAAATTCCTATTTTAAAAAAAGAAAAGGGTAGATTATACAGCTACAGGTTGATAAATAATGTTGATTCCAAGTAAGATTAGACTGAATTAGTTAAAAGGCAATTTGTAATATTAGAAATGGTGATCTTTATAAGTAAACATGGATTCACTAGGAAAGACATTGCAAACTAAATCCAGTTCCTTTTTCAGATGGGATAATGAGAATGGGAGGGCAAAGAAATGGACTGATTTGTTCACCTAGATTTCAGAAAAACATAAATAGCTAATGGTAGTCAAGCAGTGGAGAAGGATTAGAGAGACCACTTAGGTATTGTGTTATGCGTTCCGTGGACTGATATTCACCTTAAGGCAGGATTAGAGTCACTTGATATAGGGTTTTGCCCTTGCCCTCTGCTGTTTGTTATTTTTATCAAAAAAGGCATAGAATGATTTTGAATTTATCAATGCCATTAATTGAGTCAAAACAGTCAATTGTGCAATGCGATAGAATTAGAGTGCAAATATTTTTAAACAGATAGGAATGACAGCTTCAATCTAAGACATAGTTTAATAAATACCAGACCTTATTCCTGTCTCGGAGCAGAAGCATACACTCTGTGTGAGAAATAAAGGTGCTGCTCAGTTTTCAATTATAGTTTATCATGAAAGAAATGGTAAATGGCAGCTTGCACAGAGAGCTATTATAAATATCATTGCTAAACTTCAGAGACATGCTGCAAAGAAGGCATTACTCCAATCTGAGGTGAGGAAACTGATGCTAAGAAGTCAAATAACTTGTCACAGTTCTCACAAGGAAAGTGAAGAAGCTGAGAATCAAATTAAATTTGTTTGGTCCCCAAATTCATGCTCTTTCCAAGACCATGCACTGATTCAACATCTAAGTTCATATGGGAGCTGGAATTATCTCATTTATTTCTAACTCCCATATGTGCTATGATGCATTTTCTTTAACATTATCATAATTCTTGATGTTACTTCAAAATGACCCTTCCTTTTATAAAGTGAAGAAAAGTTATCTTTTAATAAGTGTGTCACTCAATTAGGTTAAAAAAAATTAACCTCCAACATCCAAATCTTTCCAATGTGGTCTAGAACAGAGGTTGGCAAACTACAGTCTACAAGCCAAATCCAGCCCGCCTCCTTGTTATTATTTGGCCCACGAGCTAAGAATGGTACTTATATTTTTAAATGGGTTAAAAAAAATCAAAAGAATACTTCATGACACATAAAAACTATATGAAATTCAAATTTCAGTGTCCATAAATAAAATTTTATTGGAACACAGCCATACTCATTCATTTACATATTGTCTATGGCTGCTTTCATGCTACAAAGGCAGAGTTGAATAGTTGTGACAGAGACCATATGTGGTGCTCTCACTGCTTTACACTGTTCAACACACTACAAATCTCAGTGATGCAGTTATAATTTGACAGCATTTCAAGTGCCACACATACTGTCATACATTTTATTATTTTTTATTACTAATGAATATTAATCATGTAAAAAAAAAGTAAAGTGAACTTTGAGTGTTGCGCTTCTAAGGCACAGTTGAACGTGGATTATTTTGTTCTACAGTTATATGGCAAAGCATCATGTTTATTATGCAATGACACTTCAGCTGTGTTAAAAGAATACAATTTATTTTCACATTACCAGACTAAGCACTCATCACAATATCCCCAACTCACAGAAAAGCAACAGTAAGAACAATTAGAAAACTTTAAAACAGAATATCTCATCACAATAGAATTTATTCAAACACACAAGAAAATGAGAATGAGGGTGCAAGCCACTTACTTTCCAAGTGGCTCATTTGTTAGCCCAGCAAAGAATGCTCTGTATTGATGGTGAGTTAAAGTTAATTGTGTTTGACTGCAGCAGCTAAAATTTTTTGTCCAGAGGAGAAAAACATGTTGTAGACCACTAGCTTTTTAGCAAGGACAGTTGCTTGAAGACATCAATTGCCAACTAAAAGACAAGGCAAAATGATTTGGCTTTTGATGAGTCAACAGATGTTACCAATACTGCCAGCTATTGATTACTAGGGAAGTCAATACTGAGTTTGAAGTGCCTCAAGAAGTACCCTCTGTGAATAGTCTCCATGGAACAACTATAAGAAAGAATATTTTTAAAGAACTTGAGAAAACATCCGTGCTAATTAAAGTAGAATCTGCTAAGATGTGAAGTAACTTAATGGTGGTAAACACATGTGGAGCAGAAAAAGGTTTACTGGGCAAATTTACAAAGCTTGTGAAAATGTAAAATGTTTAAAGTCAATGTTTATGCTTTATATTATTCATCAGCAGGTATTTTGTGGGAACTATTTGAATATCATGTTAATGAACTAGTAAAGTCAATGGTGAATTTCTTTCACTCTTGCAGTCTTAACTATCATTACTTCCATTTTTTTTAGAAACAGAAACTTAATATCCTGACTTGCCCAACTACACAGCAGTTTGATAGAAGTAATAAAGTTTTATTGCAATTTTTTGAGCTCAGGACCAAAAGTGAATTTTTTTCTGAATGAGTATCACCCTCACCTATTATTAACGAACACTGAATGGATTTGAAAATTAGCTTTTGCTGCAGATTTGATAATGTTTCTTAATAACTTCAACTTAAAAATTACAAGGCAAAACATCACTTATATATGAAATTTATACTGCAACAAAGTCATTTTGATGACAACTAATGCTGTTTAAATCACAAGTTATGTCAAGCTGCTTTATACACTTCCCATGCTGTCTAGTTAACACAAGCAGCAAGATATCCATTCCCACACAAATTTGCAGTGGATGTGTTTTCCAAACTCAACTGCAGTTCCAGTTACATTTTTGGATCTCAATCCAAGTGCACAGGAAATTTCCATATTACAAAATCCACTTAACTGTATAAATAAGGAGCATCCATCTAAACTTTAAAAGGAAGTAATTAATCTGCAGTGTAATGATAGGTCAAAGGCAAATATCAAGAGCAGAATCTAATGGAATTCTATAAACACCTTCCAAATGGTGAATATGCTCAATTAACATCCACACACTTGTGGACTGATAACAGTATTTGGTAATATCTATCTGTATGAAGACATTTTCAGAGGTGAAATACGTAAAATCACATTACAAATCAGCATAACAGATGAACATTTGCAATCGATTTCAAACCCCAATTAAGTGAAATATTATCCTCTCAAAATAACTTAATTTTTACCATTAAACCTGTATTACAAAAATTTTGTACTCAAGTGTTCATATATATTTTTAATTTCATCAATAAAAAAGTAGTGGAAATTTGTTTTCCTTCTCATTACACAAGTACATAAAAGCCTCATTTTTGCCTTTTGGCCCATAAATCCTAAACTTTACAAAAAAGTTTGCCAACCCCTCATCTAGAGCAGTGCAGGAGTGTTCTTCAATTTGAGTAAAATCACAGTGTGGTAAACATTTCTGTGAACAACCGTTCTTTCTAAAACCATTTTCATATCCCAGCAGTATTACCTGATAATACTTCTATATGTAGTTCTTTCTTTGGTTACGATCCATGTATTCTTATGAAGTAAATTTCCTAAGAAAATAATATGTGGGTCTGTATTAGAGATGGTCAGAGAAGAAACTAGTTATCCCAAACATCAGCAAAGCTTTATAATTCAATTTATTTCTCTTCTAGAAGAAAGGTTAGCTTTTAACTCTACTAATCCAATTCTATCACAAAAACCTTTAAAACTAAACAAAAGCACATCAAATAGGGTACTTATGACCTCTGTTTTTACCTGAGTCCAAAACATTTTTCAAATGTATTCGTTCACTATATTAGTGATTTCCAATAATATATTCACATTAATAAAAGTCTCAGTAATAACAATGTTTTCTAATTTAAAACAATTAAGTTTGCCTTTATACTCTATTTTGTTTTTCTCACCATGACTGCAGATATCTAGATTGCCTGTGCAGAATCCATTCACTCTCCTTCTGGTAACAATATCCTCATTTTCTTTTGGGGAACATCCCTTTCTACCTTATTTCTCAGTTCAGTGTGTCCTCTGAAGATGGGAGAACAACATTCCCTGGGTCACAGCAGTTGGCTCGAGGGTGGGCATGTGAACCAATGAAGGAATAAATGTCAGTCTTGGGATTTTGCTGGAACTGTTGAGAGAAACCGTTCTTTGTTTTGGCCGAGATTATGGCAGAAGTCTGAAGCTGCTGGGTGGTCACTTTACCATCACACATGAAGAATCTCCCTGACAATGAAAACAGCAGGGTAGGAAGCAAAACTGAGAGATACAGAGAAAAACAGACTCCTGAACTTTGCACCAGGATCAAGCATGCCTGAAGCTACTCCTATCACTGGACTTTTCAGTTAAATGTAATAATGTGCATGCCTATTGCTGAAGCCATGTTAAGCTTCTGTCACTTGCAAAAGCAAAGGGTGCTAATGCAACTATACAGTCATTCAGATTGAACCCTAATCTTAGGTCAGATATTTCTAGATAGGGCCTTTAACCCATGCTTAACTTGGTATGTTTCATCTCCATATCTTATTCTTTCTGAATGGTGGTGCTTAATGGACACACATGGGCTTAGTGTGTGCTGCTTTGACTTATCTTACCTTTGGCATCCTTCAGTAAGCAGAGCACCATTTTGTAAAACCCCTTAAAGCACCTAGCACAATGATGAACTGTGAGATACTGTCACAGATACATGCTCTTCATCTGGAATGATATTAAAGTCATTCACTTAAAATTGGATTTAATAATATTTCATTTCTCTGATCATAATATGACTTCATTTTTGAAAAGGAATGAAATGATTCAGCTTGTTTCCCTCGGTTTATTAGTGGCATTAGTTCTAATTAATTGCTCTATTAAGGAGTTCAGAGAAGTATAAAAAATTTTTTTTTAACTTTCATTAAAGAAAGCTTAGATACTTCCAGGTATGCACTCTTTACAATAGGGTTCCAACAAAGCAAAACAAAATCAAAAAACACAAACGAATATTCCTTTAGCTCTGCTTTTCACATTTAGTAAATTAAATAAACTGAATTTTTAAAATTCCTGTCTTCAGTAAGTGGCATTATTTTACCCATATTAGAGGAAAGGGGAAAGAGCAAGTTTAAAAAAACTACCTTTATTTTTTATTTCTTTTTCAGTTACATACTTTTAAACAGGGATGTGTTTCATTATTCAGACATTCAGGCAATGTTGACTTCATTAGTGTTGACAGAAAAGAAGCATAAAAATGCAAAACATTGTTGGCTTAACCTGAACATACCTGCATTACCTATTATTGACCAGTTTGTGTTGCCAAAAGACTTATTCCTTGGCATTAAAATGGAGCACTTAAAAATATTGCTAAAAAGCAAATGTCTACACACTGGTCTTTGCAGCAAATAAGGGTATTTATAGTTTTAAAATATTTTAAGTCCATAATTGGATTAATATACACACCTTCTTATGTATAAGGAGTTCAGATCATATAAACACTGTACAGTCCAAAAACCCTACTGAGAATAAAACTAAACAGGCTTATGATAAGAAATACAGATATCGCATGTATTTACAAATATCATAGACACACAAATTTGGTCAAATACTGTAAAGAAAGAAGTGGTTTCACATTATAATGGCCAAAACATCCATCTACCTTGCTCAAAGCAAACAAAAATAAAAACTCAGTATGTAACTCCTGTAGTTTAAGACATCATGACGGTATACAAATAGATAAAATGGAAACTGTTGACCAAATTATACAACAAGTGTTTTCTAGGCTGAGTGTAGGTCTTTAAAATCAAGAACTTATAAAGATCATTTATAGATTCAGAGCAACAATGATAACGTCCTGATTTGCGGTATTCATATGGGTGCCTAATTCATCAAAAACAATGCACTGAACTTTTGGCTAATGAGAAAAATAAATTACAAAGTACAGTTAAATTCCTGTAAATGCAATAATGTCAAAAATGTAGATTTATTTACTTTAATTACATATTTTAAATGTTACCTTGAGACAATAAAAATAAATAAGCATGCCCGGAGGCACACACTTAAAGACAACAAGAAGGGGCTGAGTGGAAGGAGTAAGCAACAAGTTCATAAATGAAAGGTGAATGTGAGATTTGAACAACATAATTATCTTTCTAGCCAGTCTTTTTATCTTAACTCTCCTTGCAAATTCTGGCTAGTAGAATGTGACAAAAGTATACCTGTGTCTTCATGGCTTAAAACAAAGCATACTTGAAAAGTGGAATGGGTTTCCTTTTTTTACAGAACCATTACTTTGTTCATATGCAGGCACTTCAAAAGACTATGGGGACAAAGCACCTGACCCATCCTCTCCAAAATAGTTTTCAATCATCAAAATTATGCTAAAAAGTAGGAAAATTCCAGAGAACCAGCAAAGTTGAATACAAGAGACTAATGTGCGCAGAGGGCAATAAAGTGACCCCGTTTTTATTGCTGAGGGTCTTTTTTTTAAATCAAAGCGCAAATAATTAATAAACAGACACCATTGTGTGGCACATCCAAAGTTTTCTGCTTAAGGAGAATGTAATCGTTCAGCAGCAGGTTTCAGTGGGATCTCCTTAGACTTCAGCCTCATAAGATGTGGTGAGATTCACATTTATTCCTTCTCCTTAGTGTATTTTTCAAAAAACTCCAACATATATCATTTCTCAAAGTATTCATTTCTTGCTGTCTAACATACATTACTATCTGGAAGCATAAAGTTACATTATACAAATATTTTGCATTTTTAAAAAATAAGCGCTTTTGCCACTTTGACAACACTGTACTTCACATAGTGGTGCAACAAAAGCAGAGCTCATATTTACCACACTACTTGTGATTCATTTTACCACTACCATCTGCCAAACCCATAGAGCTTTTTCCTCAGTACCTCTGGGCAGTAACTGTACCATGATTTCACAGAGAGAATGTTAGTATGACTCATGAATAGCAGTACCGACAGTAACAGTGAAATCAATGCAGATGTCACACAGATAATGATCTTCTCAAGGGATAACTTCTTTTAAATATTTGGGCAACTCTGTTTTCTCTGTTGCATTATCCACTGGGGAGAAAATTCCTCTTTGATTATTCTCTTACAGAAGTTATAAAAATCAGATTAGGTATATAACTGGTTGACATTTAAGATACTGTACTGCTTTCTACAACAGGAGGAGAGCTTCTGAAAAATGTTCTACAGAACTGTAATTCATCAATACCACCTCATTGGTCCATTCCATTCAATGATGGGCAAAGCACTCATGTTTTGACAAAACTTTAAAGCTTCCATAAAAGTTAAATTAGAAAAAAATACGAATGTAAGACAACCACAAAATGAAGCATGAAAGTATGACATTTTTGTTTCTAACAGTGAGTCCTTGAAAATATATGTGGTCACTACAGAGATGATTTTAATCACAAGACAGCAGATGAACATGTAAGTAACTCCCCATGATCTGTCTGTGTCCAGAGTCATTTGTGGCGCTGTATGGTTTTCCTTTTCCTTCGTTTGAAAAAACAGCAGCACCTGCAGATGGAGGGAAATACTCCTTTTATTATAAAAATACTAAATTGTTGCAAAGTAAGGCTGCATCTATCATATTAACTTAAATGTCATAGAAAGCCACGGGCTAGTGCAACATAAACAGTGAACATACCAGTGAAGCATATATATTAGTGAAACGATGGCAGAGTTGTTACTATCATTTCATCAGTGTGCCTTTTTAGAATAGCAAAACATTCTATGCAACATTAAAAGGAGCCACTAAACTGAAAAGGCTCTGCACGAAGACTAACTAAAAAGCCATAAAGTTCTGAACCCCAACTGATCCATCACATTCTATTTTAGATACTAATTTCTGGCAATGGCATGCTGTTATATAAAGTTCATCTTATGTATTCTTTCCCTTTTTTCCTGGTATTCATATATGATTGTTGAAGCCATTGTTAGAAAAGCAATAATGAGCCTAATTTGGGGATTTTATTTTCACTAAGAATTAGTTTAGATTCCAAAACTAAAAAGATAAATCCCCAAAACACTCTTCAACAAACATTTTCCATCATATTTACGAAGTCGAAGAGAGAAAATACATTAAATAGAATAAGAATGCTAAGATTGGCACTTTTAATTCTTTAGAGGTTAAAGAAGGTCAAGCTTATCATAAGTTATTTTAATTAAGGTAAAAATATGCTTAATATTTAAAATAGCATAATCAAGGTGATTCAGTTTTGCAATTGAAAACTGATTCAGTTTTTGTAGTCTATTTAAGAAATATCTGGTTTTTACTCCTAGGTGGAAAAAACATAGACATGATCCCTGAGAGAACTAGTTTTTCTCACAGTAAATTCTCCTAGTCATGAGAAGATGCAACACATGTAGAGCAATGCTGAGGTTGGTATGAACTGAGAAAATCACTGATCAGCAACTAACAAAACAAATACACACACATGTATATATATTCTAAAAGTCTAGCGTTCCTTCAAATAAAGGTCTGGCCATTTCCCCCTTCCATACCTAAAAGAAAGTCAATCTATCAGAATATCAAAGTATCACATATAGAGAGGCTCCTTTTTTTTTCCCCCCACTGAAGTCCTTACAAAGATGTTCCTTTAATTCTTACCAGCCCACCTTCAAAAACAATATTAACTCAACATTTTCAAGCTAAGCATAAAATAAAAGAGACCATGGAGCTTCAGGTGTCCTATCCAGCAAAAGATCATGGAAGATGAAATAAAGGCTAGATATCATTATTTCTGTGAAATAAATGTAAACAAAAATCCACACTGTGCAGTTAAATTACATACTCTCCACTCACATTATCTTTAGTCAAAAATAATTTCAGACCATTTATTGGGATTTATGCCATAATTATGAAATCACTATGGGGCATTCAAAACCAAATTACACAATTGCATTTTTAAATTGCATTCAAGTAGTACATAATGACTAGACCATGGAATGTGAATAATTCAAAATTGTATATATCAGCTGATAAAGATTCAACTAGAAATATGTGCCGTTATCAATCTTGACGGGTTTTACTCTTATTGAGGTAACTACCAGAAAGAATGGAAATAAATTACTCAATCAAGGGCCTTAAAAAGAGACACCACTGTAACAGAAGACTCTAGGCACAATATATTTTTCCTAGACTTAGAGAAGTAAGTCAAATTTTTCTGTTAGGTACCTAATACTTTCTCAAATCTGTTATGTATATTTTCTAAAATAAAAAAGCAAAACAAAAAACTACTAGGAGATAAAATCATTATTCTAAAAGGAACCTTTCAATTAAAAACTTAGAAAAGAGTTAGAAAATGTCCATATTGTAAAAAACAAAATATTAAAAAATTGGTATTTAAAAGAAAGACCAAATAATTAGAATATTAAATTTAAGAATATGGTCATATATCAATGGAATTTTATTGTTTAATATAAAGTTGTATTAACAATGTTCACTGTTCCTAAATAATGTCATTTGTCTTTTCAAATTCCAAAGTATATTCTTTTAAAAAGTTTTCTACTAATAAAGTGTTGTAAGGTATACATAAGCCTTTTGGAATGGGGGATTGAATATCATAGATGTCTTGATGAACAAGTTCAAGTCTCAGCTTTACCACACTTGAATTAGCACTTCACTTTGTCTGATTTATTTTTTACCATTAATCTGCTTTCAGTTCTGAGAGTTGAGTGCTTCCTATTTCCTAGGTAATCTTTCCTTCCATTGTGTAAGTATTGTTGAACACAGAAAACTACTCCAAGCATTTATTTAAGATTAAATAAGATCTTCAAATGCATTATAATTGTAGAGAACTTTTAAAATCAAAAGCAATCTAAAAAAGACATCTATTTTTTAGAAATAAATCCCACTGAATAGAGTATACCCTTGAAATAGATTTGCCATTTGCCCAAGTAGAGCTGGCATGCTATTAAACTGACTACCACCAGAGGACAGCATTACTTTATGCAATATGAATGCATCCAAGTACAGAGAACAGAGATGCTCTCAAAATATGATGTACTTACAGCAGTTAAGAAGGAAATTGATATTAACCGTGTGGCTGACTTCTTAAAAGTCATTATCAAAACAGCTGATTTATAGTCTTAGTGATTAATGAATTAGGTCTCATCTCAATTGCCCTGGGCACTCAGTCTAAAACAGTTTCTCGCATATGGCCACTCTGACACATGACCATGTTATTTTCCTCTCAGTACATAGTACTAATCTGAATTTATTTTATTTATTTATTTATTATCTACCTCCACACAGAATGTAAGTTTCCTAAGGTCTTGCTCACAGATACATCCCACAAATGGGCACAAAATTGGTACTCATTTAATACCTATTGAATTAATGAATGATTTGCCTCATAAATGCAACTAACTTCTAGAGTAAGAACCTGGTCAAAATTCTAAAGCATGTTCTAAAGCTAAAGTTCTTACCCTTGGGCCACAGACCCTAGTGAAACCTTACAAAATACAGATTTTAGTGCCCGTGGAAGCTTTTCTGGAGAGAGATGATTTGCACCAAATTCTTAAAGGACTCTGAATCACAAGAAGCACTGCTTTCTAGATCCAACTGCCAGGTCACCCTCCTGCGTCTCCATTTGAAATATGAGGTCTCGTCCTGGATGCAATAAGCTGACCACTGGAGATACTGAGTGGACACCATGTCATCAGTTCACACGACAGCAGGCAAATGCGTAAAAAGAAACCATGTAATTTTAACTTGGTACAGTTGGGGCGCAGGTGGTATCGGAAACAACAACTGCAAGTAACAGCACAGATTCTAGGAATCAGCACATAGAGAAGTTTTCACAGATGACGTGAGCAAGTTATTTTATCAATAAATTAAATTATCTGGTCTTAGAAAATAACTCACACCTTTACAATTTTCAAGGATATTTTCTCTCCTTGCTGCTCAGTGGCTACATTTTCTTATCCACTATTTCATACCTCATGTGGGGTCTCCTCAGATCTAGGCTACTGACAACTACCTTGGGGAAAGAATAAGCTGACCAGACATTTAAATCATGTTCTTGTCAATGATTCTCTTTTTCTTGGCTCTTTCTTGATTATTCCTTGTGTGGTTCCAGTGAGCCAATACGCCCTCACAAGTCAGGTTCATACTTCTGACCTGATCATTTGGTGGCTAGCCTAGAAGCTTTGAAGCCACATCTCTAGTCTTAAATCATTTGGGAATAAATGTTAAGTTCTGCTTCTGATGAACATTAAGGCTGTTGCTTGAAATACTGTTTAGGTAGGAAATAAGAAATCATGATGGGTCAATGTCCTAAACTCTGTAGAAAACATAGATGATAATAGCCAAGGTTTTCCTATTGACATCACAGCACCATTTCCCGTTATTGATTGTCCTTTTCTTCTTGGAGAATATGGCTTGTCTTCCTGGATTTATGTCATATACTTTCTTCTCAAAAGTCTACCCAGAAACTGAAGCATGTTCCTCTGTCTGGATCTGAAGTTTTGGGGTTTTTTTAAATTTAAAATAAAGTTTCTTCTTGATTTTACATTCTTTTTTTTTATCATTTTTACTGCAGTATAATTGCTTTCCAATGGTGTGTTAGTTTCTGCTTTATAACAAAGTGAATCAACTATACATATACATATATCCCCGTATCTCCTCCCTCTTGCATCTCCCTCCCACCCTCCCTATCCCACCCCACTAGGTGGTCACAAAGCACCGAGCTGATTTCCCTGCTTCTCACTAGCTATCTATTTTACATTTGGTAGTATATATAAGTCCATGCCAGTCTCTCACTTTGTCCCAGCTTACCCTTCCCCCTCCCCGTGTCCTCAAGTTCATTCTCCCATTCTCTACGTCTGCGTCTTTATTCCTGCCCTGCCCCTAAGTTCTTCAGAACCAGTTTGTTTACGATTCCACATATATGTGTTAGCATACAGTATTTGTTTTTCTCTTTCTGACTTACTTCACTCTGTATGACAGTCTCTAGGTCTATCCACCTCACTACAAATAACTCAATTTCGGTATTTTTTATGGCTGAGTAATAGTCCATTGTATGTATGTGCCACATCTTCTTTATCCATTCATCTGTCGATGGACACTTAGGTTGCTTCCATGTCCTGGCTATTGTAAATAGAGCTGCAATGAACACTGTGGTACACGACTCTTTTTGAATTATGATTTTCTCAGGGTATATGCCCAGTAGTGGTATTGCTGGGTTGTATGGTAGTTCTATTTTTAGTTTTTTAAGGAACCTCCATACTGTTCTCCATAGTGGCTGTATCAATTTACATTCCCACCAACAGTGCAAGAGGGTTCCCTTTTCTCCACACCCTCTCCAGCATTTATTGCTTGTAGATTTTTGATGATGGCCATTCTGACTGGTGTAAGGTGATACCTCATTGTAGTTTTGAGTTGCATTTCTCTAATGATTAGTGATGTTGAGCATCGTTTCACGTGTTTGTTGGCAATTGGTATATCTTCTTTGGAGAAATGTCTATTTAGATTTTCTGCCCATTTTTGGATTGGGTTGTTTGTTTTTTCGATGTTGAGCCGCATGAGCTGCTTGTAAATTTTGGAGATTAATCCTTTGTCAGTTGCTTCATTTGCAAATATTTTCTCCCATTCTGAGGGTTGTCTTTTCGTCTTGTTTATGGTTTCCTTTGCTGTGCAAAAGTTTTTAAGTTTCATTAGATGGCATTTTTTAATTTTTGTTTTTATTTCCATTTCTCTAGGAGGTGGGTCAAAAAGGATCTTGCTGTGATTTATGTCATAGGGTGTTCTGCCTATGTTTTCCTCTAAGAGTTTGATAGCGTCTGGCCTTACATTTAGGTCTTTAATCCATTTTGAGTTTATTTTTGTGTATGGTGTTAGGGAGTGTTCTAATTTCATTCTTTTACATGTAGCTGTCCAGTTTTCCCAGCACCACTTATTGAAGAGGCTGTCTTTTCTCCATTGTACATCCTTGCCTCCTTTATCAAAAATAAGGTGACCATATGTGTGTGGGTTTATTGGATCTGAAGTTCTTAGCTGTCCCTACAATGACTCACTGGCTCATCCTCCGGTTGAGGGACTGTTGGTACCTGCCAGACCCCACCCACTTAGGACTCCAGAACCTAGCCTCTCCTTGTCTGGTTGATGAGTATACCGAAAATATCTTTCATGACATCTAAACTTTAGTGCATTGACAAAGGATTTTTCCCCTTAAAACTTGGAGTGTAATTTCATTTCTCTAGGTCTCTCGATTATAAAAATGAGAAACTGTTTGGTTAGGCTAGTAAGTTTAGATCAGAGAGCAAGACCATGTAACTACTCTAACTAAGAACTTGCAGACCCATCCTCACCTTCAATTTCTTCCTCTCCATCCATGTGCAATTAGTTCTTCAAGTCTGAAATGACTTTTAAAATCTCCCCACCCTCTCATGCTGGCTTAGTTCATAACTTCTTGTCTCCACCACGGCCAAGAGCCTTTTAACTGACTTCTAGTGTAACACCCTCCTCTCTCCAATCTGCCATCCAAACTTCCCCCATCATAATACGGCCATGCCCTTTTCCTCTTAAATCTCAGCAATGGTTCTCCACTGTCTGAGGCATTAAGTCCACACAGCTTTTAAAATTTGGTTCCAACCTATTTTTACTCTCCTCTCAGTCTCATCCTCCATCAGCCTTCCTTACCAGGCAGCCTGTACTTTAGGAGGAAGGAAGGAAAGGAGGGAGGAAGGAAGGGAGGGAGGGAGGGAAGGAGGGAATGGAGATTTTCTGCAATCTGAGGAACCCCAGGAAGCAATGTAAGTCTCAAACTGCTGAATTAATTTTCTTAAGATTCAATCTGATTATACCATTTCTTGGCTTAAAACCCACAGCATGCTTTCTTGTGCTAAGAAAGATCATGTCCAATTTATTTATATTTTACCTTGCTACTAAAGGCCCTTGGAGATTGGGCACTTAGCCTATCTCAGTTCCCATTAATATATTCACACTCTCTATGTGCACAGGTTACTACTCAAACTAACCCATTCTTTCCTTGCTCCACAGTGTTGCTCAACCTCTTCTTCTCTCTGACCCCCATTACCTTGCCAAATCATACTCATCTTTGAAAACTACTGCAAATGTATCCTTACCCACGAAGACTTCCTGATCTTCAGCTAGAAGTGCATACTCCAGTCTCTGAACTCCATACTGCTAATCCTATAATACCTTGCTTTAGACCAGTGATTCTCAATCCTGGTTGCTCCTTAGAATCGGCTTCAAGGCATTTTCAAAATACTGGTAACCAGACCCTACCACTCAGAAAGTACAGCTTAAGTATTGGCATATTTTTAAAACTCCCCAGATGATTGTGATATGAAGCCAGGGTGAGAACCACTATGTAAAAGTCACTGGTGTACTTACTATCTTCTCTAATGGAACAAAAGGGCTTTGACTTATCTTTATAATCATCATATTACCAAACACACAATACTGTTCAGTAAATGATGGAAAGGGGGAAAAAAAGAGAAACAGAGAAACAAAGGAAAAAAGATGACTTCACAATACTTAAAAACTCAATAACTAAACTTAAAGGAAGCCTTGTTCTCCTAAATTCCTGGAAGAAATGATGAGGGTGCTATCATTTGTATCACCTGCCTTAAAAAAAAATTCTCCACTACAGTAAAAAATGGTAAGGCAAAATCTCATTACTAATTAAGGAGCCACTTTATCTTGGGGGAAGAGACTATTTTCCATCACTTGGAAATCATACATTTACCCCATGAGGTACTATTCTAGGAAACATGAGACTCTAGAATATCCGTTGTAGAATACATTCTAGTAATGAGATGGGGTGAGAAGGATCTCTGCCAATCAGAGGTAAGAAGAAAAGAAGGAAGTAGGAAACAAATTCTGAAAAAGAATTCTAAGGAGGTCTCTAGCTACCCATAAAATGGTGGAATAGAGAAGAGAAGCATTAGATGCAATTCAGAAAAAGAAATCATGCTCACATTTCTTAATCACAGACTAAGAGGATATAAGGAATGCAATAATAAGCCTGTAGGAATGTCAGAATAACCCTGATTAAAGACAAGACAAAATGTGTGTTTTAAAAGAGTTTTTAACTAGTGGAGAGTTAGGGAAGTTCTGAGGATTTCTGTAACCCATCTGGAATAAAGCTTCACTGAAATCATGGATTGCTATCCATTTTTCTAAATAACTGCTTTATTCAGATATAATTCACACATCATTAAATTCACCTTTTAAAAGTGTACAATTCAGTGGTTTTTAATATATTCAAAGAGTTTTGCAGCCCTCACCGCTACTTAACTTCAAAACATTTTCTTCACCCCATAAAGAAACCATATAACCTATCAGCAGTCACTCCCATCTTCCTCAAAGCTGCCGGAGGCAATCACTGTCTATTTTCTGTCTCTATATATTTGCTTATTCTGGATATTTCATGTAAATGGACCATATAATACGTGGCCTTTTATGTCTGGCTTGTGTCACTTAGCATCATGTTTTCAATTTCATTTTTTATACTGTTAACTGGTAGTCCATTGTATGGAAACACTACATTATGTAGTCAATTATTTAGTAATAATTTGTTGAGGTCTTGGGGATCTTAAGATAAAAAAGACCTTGTTTTTAAGAAATCCAAGAAGTTTCAAGAAGTGAGAGATAGATAAAGAGAATAACATATCAATGGCCGACTTAAGGAACTGACGGAACACAGACTTCAGAATGGAAAATGAGGCTGGGAAAGACAGGCAGGAGCCAGACCATGAAAGGCATGAAGGGCCTGGTGCCTTGCCAAGTGATCTAGACTTGACGCTCTATGCAAAAGAGAACCTCACTTCAGGAAGAGCCTTCCCACCATTTTCCTTTTTCTCATCTTCCAACACCTACAGATAAAAACCCAAACCATAAATACACACACACACGCCCATCTCAGCTAAATAAATTATTACTCATTCTTCAAAGCCCCCTCCAAAAAAGCATTCTCTGACTATCTTGTCAGTAAACACTCATTTTCTTTACAAGCTCTAACAGATTTTTCATATCTTTTTCATAGTATTTATCATACATTGATAAATGCTAAAACAACTGCAATTACCCCCACTGGAGTATGATCTACTTAAGGGCAAGGATAGTATCAGATATTTCTGAAATCCAAGCAGTGTAACTGTTGAATGAATACATGGAAAAATGTAATAGATTTGGTGGAAAGCAGGTCTCTCGGAGGATGCGAACACAGAAGAGCCAGTTTCAGTGAAGAGTGGTGTGAAGGTAAAAATACAGAACACTGACGGAAGAGGCACAAGCCTGGGAAGAGCACAGATGAGAGGTCACTGGCAGCCGGAAGCGGAGAAACAGATAGGTGTGATAATGGCAACTGAGCACCTGCCATGTGCCAGACAAAATACCTGTGCTGTATCACATTTAATTTTCTCAACAACCTATGAGGCAGCTATTATTAGCCTCATTTTACAGGAAAAGAAACAAGCTTGATGAAGGAAACAAACAGTGGCAGAAGTAGGATTCTACAACCTACGTTTAATTGCAAAGGCTATGTGCATTCTTATCTGCCACATGCCACCCACCTTTATAACTCTGCTTAAGATTGCACAAGTACATATATACTGTTGCTTTTATTTCTGACGTAAAAATACAAAAGTACGTAGCTGACTAATTATATCCTGAAATCCACCAAACTAAGTCATACTGACCATGAATAAATTCCACAGTCAAACTGGTTAAAATGGACATTTGATCATTACTCTTTAAAAAGAAATATCCACAAACGTTTCCTCATCTTGCAGCCAGCAAATGAGCACTTATGTAAGGTTCCCTTTGGATATGAGTAGATGAGTAAATGTTCCAAAATTTACTAATTTAAACAACTGTCTTTATTCACTCCAAGGCTGACTCAAAATTTGTCCTGAAATTGAGCGAAGCATTTTAAACACAGCATTATAACTAAAGGCAAGGGCAAGAAAATAGTTTAAATTCAACATTACTGCAACAGATAAGAATATTATTTTTCATAATATCTGTAATTAGCAGGAACTATTTAGATGAGGATTATTCATAACACTCTCTCACTATAGTTTATCATGAAATTTATCAATGTATACCATGTGTATTCAATGGCAATATAATTAGTAAGTGAAATACTGGTTTAGTGATACTATTGCTATGGGTATTTAACAATTACAAACAGGAAAAAAAGAAAGCTTAACTCAAAAACTTGCCTTTCTATTTAAAACAGCAAATAAAGCCTTGTGTTACAAAACAAATACATAAGCGCAAGCAAGGTTGGTGTATCATCTACTCAATAAAAAAGTGCCCCCAAATCTATGTCACTTGAAGCAAAAAAGTTGCAGCAGGCAAAAGAGCTCCTCAATTATTTCTTGCTTTTCAGAGCTAATGTAAATGACATCAAATACTTTTGGACAACTTTTACCAATTATAATTTCTATGGTGAAAAGTTTGTTTTTAAAAAACACAAAATGGTGCTAAATCTTTGAAATTACAGTCAACGGAGCTATTTCTGCCTGCCTACACTTGAGAACTCACCACATGTTCAACACTTTCTGGCAGCTAAACACAAAAAAATACAAGGAAAAAGAGAGAGAGAGAAAGAGAGATCATCAGAAACTGCCCACATTGAAATTATCACATTGTTTTTCAAGCTTAATTTTTTTCCAAGCAGAACTATTATAATTTACTTTAACAAAAAAAAGTAACTTAAAACTAATATTAATACATGCAGCATACAAAATTATTTATTCATATGTTTACAGAAAAAATGAGCATCTATAGTATAGCAATAACTTTCATGCATCTACATTCCTAAAAATAAAAAAATGCTGTTAACTCTAAATAAGAATTTGAGCATAGTTCTTAAATAACTATTTTTGAATTATTAAAACATCTACTGAAATAGCTCTATTTTAAACTTAGTGATTAAAATAATTAAACATACCACTTGTTTTGCATGCATCTATTCCTTGAAAAAAATTTCCTTAAATAACTGTAATGACTATAAATCTCAAACATGCACAGTTTAAGAAAAAAAAGTTACTAAATCAGGCAAAACCAATACATACTTGGTTTCATCCATCACTTCTACTTCCGTAGGGGCTGTGATAGGTGCATTTGAACGTCCTGCAGTAGGGTCATCTGTGTTTAATTCTCCATTTGTAGAACTTACAACCTGCAAAAAAGAAAAAATACACATACACACAAACACACACACACAAAGTAATAGGTTATACAATGATAAACATAAAGTATTTAAATTAGAAAGTTAATATGAGGAACACAAAACAATTAGTATGCAGTTGTTCATAACTGAATTACTAATAGGTCTACATTTTATTAAAGATAAGGTCACTCATTATTTGCTTTGCAACTTACTTCCTTTTCATCTTGAGATCTGTCCTCTGGTTTTTAAGGCTAACGCAATCAGTTCCCTCTTGTGTGCCAATATCTTTTGGTACCTTCCTACATCGTGAATTACTTCCTTTGGAAACTTCAATATTGTTCCTTCCAATGGATCCTTCATTTCAATCAGTAATCATGCTCAGGTCTCACTCTCATGTTGCCCATTCATTCACCCAGTTGTTCAAGCTCCAAATCCAGAAGTTACTGTGATTCCACTCTTTGACTTAAACCATCAGCAGATCCGCTTAAATCCTCCCCTGACACACACCCCAAACCTAATCGGTCCTCCCCACTCTATGACTACCAGATCTGCAGTCCAGACCACATTATCTCTTGAGTGAAGAAGAGCAAAAACCTATTATTGGTCTGCTTTTACCCGTGTCCACCTACCATTAATGGATTGTCTACACAACAACCAAGGTGCTCCTTTTAAGATGTAAATTAGATAACACATAATTCTCTGCTTAAAGCTCTTCTAATGTCAACTTCCTGGTTTCATTTAAAATAAACATCCATACTCTTTACTCCAATTTACAAAGCCCCACAAGATCTGAATCCTGCCTACCTCTCTGATCTCATAGCACTTTCCCTTTGCTCACTAGCCTCCAACCAATGTCAAGGTTATTTCCACCTTAAGGCCTTGGCACTATCTATTCTCACTCCCTGGAATTCTCTTCTTGCTTATTGTCTGTCTTCTTACCTTTCAGATTCTCAGAGAACATCTCTAAAACAGGACTTTTCCAACATACAAGCTAGAACTTCCATGAAGACACACTCTTACATGTTATACTTCACTTTTAATTCTTTGTATAGCATTTATCCATGTTGATGTTTTTCTGATTGACTGATTGATGTGTTTCTTGATACCCACCCCCATCTCCATTAAAATTAAGCTCCATAACAGCAAGATCCTTGTGTTGTTCCCCAAGAGATTTCCCCACTCTATCTGGCACAGAATAGGCACTCAATAAATACTTGTTGAAATAATTGAATACATGCATGCATGTATGAAATCTTAAAGCAAGATAAAAACCATAACAAAACTCCCAAATTCTCTTGGTCTTACAAAGTGACCTTACTGTCTTATCTCTTGTTTTCCTCCAAACTTCTTGAAAACTATTGTCTTAATTTCCCACTTCTATTTCTATAAAATTCTCCATTTATTCCTTAACTCCTCCCAATCTACACTCTGTCCCTACATCAGAACTCAAATAAGAGTTTATTTGAAGGTTGCCAATGATTCCTAGAAAATATGTTAATAGTCTTTGTTCAGTCTTCATTTGCCTGTACATCTCCCTATGACTTGGCACCAGCTAATAACTTTGGAGTAAGACGAATCTAGATTCAAAACCTAGTTCTACCACTTACCAGCTATGTGACCCTGGAAAGACATCTTACCTGGCTAAACCTCAGTGTTCTCAACTATGAAATTGGAAACATAAGTATCCATTTAATAAGGTTGATATCAGGATGAGATGAAATTAATATATAAAGCGCAGTGACTGGCATATAGTAAGAGTTCAACAAATGGTGGCCATCATTATTACTGTCAGTCTGACCTAAAGTGTGGCTTCAACTGTCATCTCTATGTAAAGGATTCCCTGAGCCTAACCACTCACCCACATGGCCAGTTAGCTAGACCAAGTTTGGCACCTCACTCAGTATTTCTAAAACCAAATTTATCATACTCCCTTTTAAATCTGTTACTTTCCCTATAGTTCCTATTTCTATTAAAGCCCTAGCCTCTTCCCAGACCTCCAGGCTCAAAAATCTAAGAATCATTTTTAATGCTTTCTCTATCTGATCTCTTTATAATGTAACAAGGACCTAAGCATCAGAGTTGACAGGTGACTACTAGACTTAAGACTTCCATTTACGGAAGCCCATATTTCTAAAACTTAAGTTCTAAGAGGCTACAACACGTCAGGCACTGCTCTAGGAACTTGGAATACCATAGTAAACAAGAGAGACGAACATCCCTGCCCTTGTGGACTTAACAGTCTAGTTTGGAGAAATATGCTCTCTCCCCACCAACTCAAGAAGAATAAACAGAAATCAATCAATGTATCTAGATTAAGTCATGATTTATATATATCCTATATGGAACAAGTAAGTACTTAGAAATGCATTTGTGCCTACAGCTGAAAATATAAAACTGCCTTCATCATCTTTAGAGGCAATCCAATGGGAGGAATACTCCTATGTCTAAGTCGCCCTCTCTGCTTCTGTGGCACCTGCTTCCTCCTTTCTGTCATTCTATTGATCTCTGTGGCTCTGTGTCAATTTTTTCTCTTAAAATTCTCCCTCTTTCTGAACACATTAAAACATACTTATTTGTTGTAATTACTGAATATAATTGGGTTCTTTATTCTTAATTTTTTAAATGTCAGAGCCTCTGCAATGAACTGGAAAGGAATTAGAAAGCAGAATTCTTATCCTATACTCTTGTATTCTCCACCACCTTTAACTAGCAGAGTGTCTTGCATGTAGTGTGGATAATCGAAACAGTTCACTGAACAATTTCCATTGTTCTTTCCTTAACAATAATTATTCAATGGGTTTCTTTTCCCACTTTTGTTCAATAGCCCTAAACAGGTGGAGGGAGGCCCCTCAACTTATAGGTAGCTCCCCAAAAGTGTCTTCCCCTACTTAAGCAGCACAAATGAAAATTTGAAACTCAAGTACTCTAAATTTCCAGCAACAGTAACTATATATGCATTATAATGACAAAATCTGATTTATGTCACTTCACAGACAGTCATAAGTGACTTTAACAGTCTTTATTTTAGTGAAATGTTTCAAGTTTCATTCTTCCTGGCTGATCAGAACCAGATCAAAAGGAAGTAACATCTGACTTTATGAATTTTTTTAATGTAATTTTCCCTGGGCTTCCCAGATTCCCTAACCCTCTGAGTAAAGGCCAATATCCCAGGGTCAGAAGAGAATCAATGTGGTGACAGAGTTCTGTGAAGCTGACCCACTTAAAAGTAGTGATGTGAGAATGTATCACAGCATTAAAATTGTTTCCACTTAAGAAAACTAGTGGTCTTTTTGCAAACAGATTTTAGAGGAAGAAACAAAGACATAATATTATAAATAATGTGTCAATATTGGCTTATTTTTGTAAGCCAATTTTTGAAGAATGATTCCATTTAGGTGACGTTTCTAGAATTATAACTCACACTAGAACATAAGAGTCTCTGAAATATTAGTGTTTATCAGGCTCCTTAACGAAAGTATATCTAAAAATCACAGATGCCTTGAGGTTTGACATTTCAAAAGAAAATTCAGGGTTTTTGTTGCTGCTGTTCTTGTTCTTAAAGAAAATTTCTGTTATTTCCACTTGATAAGAAACTTAGTGCAATTCTTGTTTTAAGAGGTTTATAAAAAAGGCAACTAGGCCAAGTTTTACTATCACTGTATCAGAGTTGAAGGGGAGGCGGTGGGGAAACAGCGTGCAGCTAAGCGTGGGAGAAAAACAATGGTCCATTTAATGACTGCCTGCCCAATCTAATTCCAAAAGAAGTCATTCTCATGGACTTGAGTACAAAGATAACACATGGTATATTTGTGATCAACCATGTCAAAAGGCCAATTAATACGGTTTCCAAATATAATTAATTCAAATTAGTTACACTACTATCTTCCTAATTTGGAGTCTTGAAGAATGGTACCAAGCGCTCGGTAGAGGCACAATATATTAATTAACCAGATCTTCATCTATCCAATAAATATATTAGAAATATTAAAATATGATCTATTTTACTTACCCACTCAGCTTTTTCTAAAAGTCATCTATAAGAAAGCACACTAGTAAATAAGATATAGTTAAAAGAGTAACTTCCAAAGAGTTTATTGGACCTGTGCTAGGGTTCACATAACTATATGAAACCAACTTTCTAACATATTCTAAAAGCTATAGAGTTACAATTAATATTCTTGATATTCCAACTGATAATCCAAAGGCCCAGTGACATTCTCACTGACTTTCAACAAAGGGAAGCCAAAACCGATTCTCAATCTAAAGTTCACTTACAGAAGTATTAAGCAGAGCACTCTATTCTTTGAGTATTTCAGTCTTTCGAGATGTTACTGTAAATGTTACTGGCAAAGTGCTAAATTCCTTAACTTGAGATATTTGGTTTTCTTTAATTAACAATAATCTTTTGATGTTCACACTACCTGCCCTTTGTTGCAAAACTCCTATTTATCCTAGCTCCCCCCATCACCTCCTTGGAGCAGTTCTCTAAGGGTTACTTGACATGCTGCTTTCTGGGCTTGACATCCTAAAACTTCCTGCCGAATTAAACATAACTCTAAACTTTTAGGTTGTGAATATATATTTTTAGTCGACAAAACCACAGCATTTAAAAAGTCTCCTGCCTTTTGTTTTGGGAAAAGCGAGCTCAGTTTACACTATATTCTCTTCCCTACTATAGTAGTTATTAAAATCTTTCTTTACTGCCAGAAAAAAAAAAAAAAGAATATCGAAACAAATGTGTAATGCTGATCTACCCCAATTATAACTAAACAAGGAATTCCCTAAATAAAAAAGATGAACTGGAAATTATTTATGTAATAAAGGCAGCAACTACTCTCCTTTCACAACCTCCCTCTCTTATTCAGACTTCAGTACCCCAGAAAACAATGAATAGAAAGATATGACTGTTCTAGTCACTCAATTCTTTTCCTTGTTAGTACCTCAGTGTTTTCAAAGACTTGATAAAGAAAACTGAAACTGGTTACCTGAAACATTTTAGAAAGGTCTGCATTAACAATTAGCATGATGGAGAACTGACTCAGATATGACATCTATTACTCCTCTGACTTTTAATCACATATGTTTTCTTACCGTTTCAGGATACATTTGTCTAATTCTTTTTCTGTTATCGTCACCTGCATCTGTATTTCTGAAGTGACACTGACTAAAATATCAGACTGCTTATTACAACAATTAATGTTATTCTTACATTTCATAATGTTATTCTGGCTGCATAACACATCTGCACCACTTGTGATTCTGTCCTTTTTTCCCCAGTGTCACATTGTTCCTTAAATGCAAAGCAGAGGAGCTTTCCAAACAATCAGAAGGTATCCCATACCATGTAAAACAGTAGTGCCCTTAACAGCTGTCTTCTTCCCTCTGCTTGCCATGCCCTCTCAGCTTTTTTTGGATCAGATTTTTAGTCAGCATCGAGCTCCATGGACTGTGTTACGGTGAAAGGCTCAACACAGTGGAATTAGAGACTAGTACTATCTGCTGCCAGCGGTACATTTTAAAACCTAATTTTGGAAATCCTGATTTGCCAGGTAGAAAATATCAGAAAGGGATAACTGACCCATCCCTTTCCCTCAACCCCCATACCCAACTAAATTCTATCTTCTAATTATCTTTCAAGTCCTTTTATTTCTCTTCATCTCCACTACCCATCATCTCTCCTCAGCTGTGGACTTTTGAGAGTTGTGTCCTTGCCTTAGACTTGTCTCCCTTCAATCTAGTCTCCAGCAAAAGTAAGCTTTGTAAATACTAACCTAATCAAGTTAGTTCTCTATCTAATTCTCTTTATGGCTACCCAATACCCTCAGACCAAAGTCCAAATTTAATAACAAGACCTTTTAGGTCCTTCACGATTTGCCTCCTGCCTACCTGTCAGTCTCATTTCTCAATACATACCAGCTTGACCAAATTGCATTTAATTCCTCAATCTGTCAGTCTCTCCTCCACAGTCTTAGGTATGTTGTTTTCTCTGCCTGGTACACTCCTTTCTTAGCCCCTTCTACCTTCTTCGACTGCTAAGCCCTACTGATTATTCACTGAAAATGTGTGAAAAAATAGAATATAAATAATACCATTTTTTCCAGGAAAACTTAACCTGCTAAACCCAAGTTAGGTGCTTCTACTATATGTTCTCATAGCACCTTGTACTTTCTCCACTTATCACACTGCCTGTTTATTAGCCTTTCCCATTAACTGAAAGCTCCACGGGGACAGGCACCATATTTGTTATTCTCCCTTTTATTCAAAGAACCTAGCACAGTGCCGAGCACCCAGTAGACATTTATATATATATTTGCTGAATAATGAATAGCCAAGAAACTGAAAGTGCTAGGTTTAAGCTTCTCAGCCATATTTATTACCAGTGATTCTAAGGGGAGCAGGAGGGGGCATACTTGTTCCCCTAAGAGCTTTTCCAAAACACATAAAAGCCAAGAACAGATTCAAAATAAACTCTTTAAGGCATTTGAATATTATTCTTAGTCTCTTAAGTGGGAAAAATGTATCAAATGTATGGCATTATCCTTCTGGTTAGTAAATTAACATGATTTCACTAAAGATACAGAATAAAATTAGATAAATCCCATTTCACAATGCATTCGTTTGGCTGTATCTCTATACTTCACTTCTCAGAGATGGATAAAAATACTAGTCAAGTTTCTTAATTTGCAAAAGTAATAGATTATTCTACTATTTAGTACTTCCTAAGCCCCAGCCTCTATGCTAAATACTCTTTTTAAAAATTCTCACAACAAAACCATGAGGTAGAGTTATTATTCTCTCCATGTCACTGATGAATAATCTAAGGTACAGAATTTGAACTTACGCTTATGCTGCTCACCACAATTAAATCAACTTGGTAACCTATATGTCTGATCTGTAATAATATACATAATAATTGTGAAAAGATAAGGAGTTCAAATGTAGACTCCAACGTGCAGTTCCTATTAAAAGAACATGTGAAATAATGAGTATCTGAGGATTTTTCTGTAGGTCCAGTCAGCTGGCATACATTTTATTAACAGATACCAACCTACTTATTTTGGAAATGTCTTTCCTGAGAAACCATTTGATGGTATGTCCTTAGTATCTGTTGAGGATAATTTTATCAATTGCCATTTAAAGTCTTTATATTTCTTGCAAAGCTAATACTTGAAACATTGTTCAACAGGTGGTTTAAGAACCATAGAACAAAGAACCTCAAGGCAAATTTTACTCATACTTTTGTATTAGTAAAAAGATTTTTCTCTTTATCAGATAATGAGAATGAAAGAACACATTGTTTTCCTTTCTTCCTTCCTTCAAAGTCAAATATAGTATTCAATTATCATAATAATCATATTAGCTCAGATTTAAGGCACTTTTATTTCCACTATTATTAATTTTTAAATTACAATTTCATTAGTCCAATTATACCAGTGTCATATTATAACTTTTCAAATTTTGAAAGTGGGTAGGATAAAAATTATAAATAAATTCAACATTTTGGAGTGGGGCAAGATTCAGGCATGATCTTACTTAGGCTGCTAGCAAATTCTTCATGACAGTAAAACTACCTTAATGTTCATCACATCAAGTTAGTTAATTCCGGAAGTAAATGAAAAATGTCTTACTTATGTATTACCAGAATTCTAGTAAGTAAACTGATCACTTACGGAATATTAGAATGAAGCCAGATGTAATCTCTACAAGGCAGAAAAGTTTTAAAGAGATGATGAGAGATGAGCAGAGTTGAAATATATCTTTGAGAACATGTGAAAAAATAGAACAAAGTTTTTGAGTGATGAGCCAATAATCAAACTCATTCACCCTTTGATAGTCCAAAGAGATCCCATGAGCCATCTTTGGGAATTCCACAAAGTAAGAAAAAACTAAAGATAAATTTGTGGTAATGGTACAGAAGTGGTAGGAGAGCTTTCTAATAGTGTCTTAACTATTACAGATTTCCCTGAACACTGAGCAAGACACCTGCTATAAAAACATACAACACTTAGAAACACGTAAACGTATACAGATACATACACAATCCAGTTTGTGTTTATGGGAATTAAACATAATTTTCTCAATTAAATTTCCAGTGATATGAATTTGGGTCACAAAAAATTTTACAATTCAGGCACCCTTGCCTCTGAATCCCTCACTCTAGACTTTGACAGCGCTATTCAAATACTTCTGGTACACACATGACTGAAAGTTCCATAGACTAAGAAGTTCTTTAAAAAAATTTGGTTTCACAATTTAAACTACCTCTAAAAGTTAAAGATGGGAAAAACATGATAACTAGTAAGAACTGATCTTTTAGACTTCAAATCAATAAAGAATAAAACCCAAGCACAGATTCAGATTACATATGTGTGTGTGTGTGTATGCATATATATGTATATATACATACTAAGAAAAATGCAGATTTGGTAAAACATAATAGAAAATTGTTCAAGTGGAAATATGTGGAGGAAAAAAAATCAAATCTATGTTCTAGATTGAAATGGATTGAGATAACATTTATCATCTCAATTACTTTAAACCAGCATTCAGATTACCTTAAACTGACATTTTTAAAAGAACTAAGAGACTCAGTAATCTTTTTCTAATTTTATAATACATACAAAAGGTTAAAATTTAGGGGGGGATGTGAGGGCAGAATATAGTAGCTATCTCTAAATATACTGAAAAGGGGGAAAAAAGGAACACGTCAAAAAGAATAAGGGACAGCTTTAAATTTTTGTAAATATCCAGAAAATTGAGGGAAATATTTAATAAATACTTGTCCTTGAAATTATTTTCTCCATGTGCTATTTTCTCCAAGTACAAACAAAATATATCATGATAAAATTAGGGTCATGTTTATTTGACCAATTAATCAGAAAGTACATTCTAAGGACTGAGGATGAAAAAGTTAGATATCTACTTAACTAGTTTGAAGGAGGCAAAATCAATGAAAGGAAAAAGATATAAAAAATGTTCTCTTACTTAAAGCATGAAAAAAGACTGAGCTTATTATTGGAAAATCAAGTTTAACACATATTTCAAGTAATACATCATGTTTTTCTAACCTATTGTGAGTACAACTTACTTAAATACTGTGGCATATGCTTGCAAAAATGAACAAAGGCAAAATCTTAGTATCCCTGGTGGTCTTGCTAGACCATGTTAATTCTGCTTTTTGGTTAAATACAAAGGAATAGAATTATGGAGGTTCAGCAACAAGTTTTTCATTAGGATATGAAATCATGCCATGAGTTCCAAAAAGGGTTAGTTGTATAAATTTGGGAAATAATCACTCATGCAAAAATCAGAAAATACCTGTACCGAGCCACCATGTCTGTCTGCTGCAAGGTGAGCTCTCAAATGATGGGGATTTGCCTGCTGGGAGTCCCAAGCTGCCCTGTGGTCTGCCGACTGCCATTTATTTAATGCATGTGGCATGCATGGAAGAAGAGAAACCCAAAATGTTAAACATCTCATCCTTATAATATAGAAAACAAACGTATAAAAGGAAATTTAAAATACCCTTACTATTCTGAGTCACAAATGCAGTTATCTTTGCATATTGAACATGGAGAGATTTCAGTTAAAATGCTACAATAATGTAATGATCAACCACAAAAATAAAATAGAATCACAGAATTTTAGAAGTGAAAGGACTTTAGATATCACAGACTCCACTCGCTAACTTTATAAAGTTAACAAAAATTAGAGAGGTAAAAATGACGTGGTCAAGAAAGTACTCCAAATAAACCATGAAATGTTTTAAAAAGGCATCCACTATATTTTCTTACAGAAGAGGTCCCCATTAGTTTTCTGATGAGGAACTACTTCTAGCAAGGTGAATAAAAAGATAGTACTCAAATAGCCATACTTAAGGTCCCAGAAAACTTTTCTCTTCTTGCTTAGTACCCTGTTTCTGATTGTGAGGATAATACAAGAAAACAGAAAAATTCTTCGAAAAGCGAGAAGTGCTATATAGAATACCAAGAGGATATGGTAAACAATTTTTTTAAGTGACAATCTTACATATATGAATCTCTTTGCCTCCTTGATCTTTTTATCTGGTTCAAATTAAGAAACCCATTTCCATGAAATAGGCTGATAATTCTTGAAGCTTTTAGATGACTTGGCAAACTTGTATGGCAATAACCACAAACTAATAATAATCTAGTAACAGAATTAGGAGTAACTGCTTAATAGGGGTCAATTTCTATGTTTCAGGAAAATGTGGACAGCACTAATAAGAAGAGGGGGAAGCTTTACAATATTTAAGTTTCTATTACATGTTTGGTTCTGCATTAGCTGCTTTATATGTGTTATCTCATTTTTGAGATAGATAGTATCACCCTCATTTTACTGATGAAGACACTGAAACATTAAATACTTCTCTAAGGTCATAGAGGTAGCAAAGAGTACACAAAGGATTCAAACTGAGAGCCTACTGCTCTTCCAATATTACTACCTAGCTCCTTATCACAATTACATTATGTTCTAAAGACTTCAGGGCTCTTTTCTTTCTTTTTCAACCAAAGTAAGGAAAATCTTGCCACGAAGTGCCAAGTACACTGGGCTACACGGAACCTAAGCATATCAGGAGCCAGAGTAACCCTTTAGGGGAAGAGATGTTGAAATCAAGTGGACACAAAGAATAAATGTTCTGGCACTAAACTTCCTAAATTAAACTGTACAACGAAAAACTACATTCTGTGGCATGAAATATGTCATCAAAACAATTATGACAATTCTATAATATCCTTTCATTAAATCCTCCAAATTTATCACCAGAATTTAGCAGATTTGTAGGGTTAAAGTGAAATAAATTAGACAAGACCAAATCTTAACAAGATGAAAGAATGAAAATCATACTAAAAGAGAGACAAAGATCTAAATGTTGCCTAGGACAGCAGGCAACATTTGGGAACCATGGACCTTTTAAGAAGACAGTAAGAGCTATGCAACCTCGCCTCAGGATAAACATTTGCATGCACCGAACATTTTCTGTAAAATTTCCAGATTCCCTGAACTTCAACCATTGACTCTAAGTTACAATTGTTTATCTGGGGACATTACAAAGGTTTCAGACATTTAAAGAATTAACCTTTCTTCTTTTGGGATTGTGAACTATGGGTTTATCACACAACTTAAGCTGTTTACTGCATCACAGATAGTTAAGAAATTTTTTCTAGATATACAATGTTTCTATCATGGTAAGAATCTGCATGTCCTGGTTTCAAATTCAATATATAAGCTATCCTAAAGGATTTCCTGAGAAGAAAACTGACTCCTTACGTTTAGTGCAATAAGTACTACATCAACAAAATATGGTTCCCACCCTCAGTGAGCTGGCAATCGAGCTAGCAAGATATATCTGAAACATGTAGAAAGTTAAACTTTAAAACATTTAAATTTATTTCAACAAAAATTTAATTCAACAATAAAAGAAGAGTTTCACTTATTACAATACCTAACAGCTCAAGTGGAGATCTTCACAGAACATGAACTACTGATCTTCTTCCACGTACATTTGAGAAATTAATTGATTTATAAAACACAAACTCCAAGTTTTGATTTCTCCCATTTCTTTCTATATACAGCATCTTATCAGAGTACTCAAGCTATCAACAAGTTGTAATTTATATTGGAAGTAATTTATATATAAGACCCTTTACTGTCCCAATTTTTCTAAGGTGAAATTATAAAACTAATCTTTTTAAATTCTCTATACTTTAAAGCATAATGTTGTTAAATATTTCTTAAATGCAGCATTTTATTTGGCAATTATTTTTAATAAGTTGTGTTTTTTCTTTGATTTCATTTCTTATTTAACCCTCACCTGAACCCTGATGGGATACAAAAAGGATAACACACTATCCTTCTCCAAAAAGGGCTATAACCCAAAATTCTAAAGGCCCTGTTTAACTCAGGGTGACAGCAAAAATTTTTACGTCAAAAGGATTCAATAAAGCTTCCTTATACAAAAATGAGAAGAGTAAAAACGTTGCTCAAAAATTTCAACAGCTTCCAATATACCTCACCCAGGAAATACAAACTCTTCAATGAATCTTCTATGCCTTGTCTTGAACCTACTCTCTGCTCCAAGCCAACTGCTTATTTCTCCTCAAACATATTCTACATTTTTAAACTTCTGCTTTATATTTTTTACTGTTCACTCTCCCCAAAATGCTCTTATCCCTTCACCTGCCTTTAAAAATTCCATTCATTCTTCAGGCTCACCTCAAAAGCCACCTTTGCCATCAAATCTTTATAGATCCTACATATTCCAATGATCCTCCTTGGCACTTTATTAATGTATTTCCTATGGTAGTGTTTATTCTGCATTGTAATGTAGCTATTTGTGAATTTATTGTAATAATGATAACAGTAATACCAGCCACAAGAGTTGAGACTTAATGAAAGCTTACTATATGCTAGAAATTAAATGCACTATTTTTATTTTATAGATGAGAACTGAGGCTTTGAGTGAATGAGTAATCTTCCCAGGGTCAAGCCATATCCAGGTATGACTGATTCCAGAGGCTGAGAGAGGTCTTAGCCACTGATTACAAAATCATTTCTTACAGGTTATATGTTTTCCTTACTTCGGAATTTCTACAATGTGGAGAATAGTAGCTTTCAAATAACAGGAACTCAGTAAATAATTTAGTACACTAAACTAGACTATAGTTAGAAAGACCAACTGCTATTACAATTCATTCCAACAGGGTATCCAGATACTTCCATTCTAACAGAATATCAAACATTGCTCAAAGTTTATTATACTAACTTATACTACTAATTAGGATTTATGATTAAACATTTTTAATGTGAACATTAGGGGAAAGAATCTAGCTATTGAAAATATATGCACTTTCTATCCTTAATACGTGTGTATACAGTCTGCTTTATAAAAGAAAAAAATATGTATTTCAACCCTTCAATACGTATATACAAGTATGTATACACACACATGCACACGCAAATGCATACACATATAAAGCTGTCATCTGCGCATGATAAAACACCAAATATATTTATAAACTGTGAGAAGGTAATACAGAAGCAAATTAAGACATTTCATATCTAAAAGGGCAGCAAACCTGATTTTTGGATTGTTGTATCTTATCTCTGTGTTGATGTGCTTCTCTGTTTGATGACAGAGCAGGATCTTGCTGAACTGCACCCACTGGAGTAGGCTACAATACAATAACAATTAGAATCAATGCATTCTATTTCAGAACTCTTATTTAAAATTATTTAGCTACTTAACATATTCAAGGAAAAAAAATAAAACACACTGTTAAATAAAGTAAGGCCTTAAGAAAAGATACTTTTCCTAAAATATGTTGTTAAATACAACAAAGAGATCATAGCTACTTTTTAAAGTATTTTCAAAATATTTAAATACTTTATCAAGTATTTAGTTTTATATCAACAAAAGACCTTCTAATACTGTCATTACTTTTAGGTTACTTTTTCATAGCAAAAAATGAAAGTGTATTTGTTTATGTTTCTCATTTCCAAAGCCAATATATAAACAGAAAAAAATTATTTTAAGAAAATTAAGGGAATAATTTTTTAAGTAAGCTAATAAAATTGCTTACTGTCAATATTTCAGCTCAGAAGAGGCTTATATAAAATTAAAATTTTCAAATATAATTCAAAACTTCATATAAATACTTTAATCAAAGTATATTCAGATTTGCATTTTAGATACCATATATATTCAAATCACTTTGGAGTTAAGAAAACTACAGATTAAATGCTTAAGTAAGTCAGTTGTTCAAAAATACTTGAATCTGAGAGTTCAGCAGTTCCAAATTTGGAAAACAATTTGCTAACAGTGAGCCATAATTATACGAAATTTTGTAAGGCATTCTTACATATTAAAAAAAAAAAGACTAGTGAGAATACATATTTGATTTTCTGGAAGTCACCACTTCAAAGAAAGAATTTAATGATAACTTCATTTAAGTAATGACACCCATCCCACAGTTATGATCAAGACAATTTTTTTTAAACTATGAAAACTTGGTACAGTTTTAAAAACCTAAACATGCTCCAATATGTATCAGTCTATTCCAAGATAACCTAAAACTGCTAGAATAATTAATACATATTTTAAAATTACAAATGTTTTGAAAGATGACTAAAGGAAAAAAACTAGCTGAAAAAAACTAGCTGATCTTTTAAAAGTTATCACTAGAATATTATATTTTTAAAAAGTATATTTGACATTAAGAACTAAATCAGAAGTAAAACGTTCAAAATAACTCATTACTCTAAAAAGTAGACTCCGAATGTAAGGTTTTTACAAAATTCAAAGAATAATTTTTATATTATGCTACCTGAAACGTCCATAAAAAAGAAATAAAATGAACCCGTTAAAAATTATTTATTCTCAATCCTAAAATGTATATGGAACCACAAAAGACCCTGAAATGCCAAGACAATCTTGAGAAAAAAAGAACAAAGCTGGAGGTATCACACTCCCTGATTTCAGACTATACTACAAAGCTACAGTAATCAAATCAGCATGGTACTGGCACAACAACAGACACATACGTCAATGGAGTAGAATAGACAGCCCAGAAATAAACCCACACACTTGTGGTCAATTAATCTGTGAAAGAGGAGGCAAGAATATACAGTGAAGAAAAGACAGTCTCTTCAATAAGTGGTGATGGGAAAACTGGACAGCTACATGTAAATGAATGAGATTAGAACATTTCCTAACACCATATACAAAAATAAACTCAAAATGGATTAAAGACCTTTATCTATGAAACCATAAAATTCCTAGAAGAGAACATAAGCAGAACACTCTTTCACATAAACTGCAGCAATATTTTTTAGATCTGTCTCTTAAGGCAGAGAAACAAAAGCAAAAATAAACAAATGGGACCTAATTAAACCTAAAAGCTTTTGCACAGCAAAGAAAACCATTAACAAAATGAAAAGACAACCTACTGAATGGGAAAAAATATTTGCAAATGATATAACCTACAAGAGGTTAATATCCAAAATTTATAAACAGCTCATACAATACCAAAAAAAACAAAGGACCCAATCAAAAAATGGGCAGACAACCTGGATAAATATTTTTCCAAAGAAAACATACAGATGGCTAACAGTTACATTAAAAAATGCTCAACACTGCGAATCATCGGAGAAATGCAAATCAAAACCATAACGAGATATCACCTCACATTTGTCAGAATGGCCATTATAAAAAAGACAAGACATAACAAGGGTTGGTGAGGATATGGAAAAAATGGAACCCTTGTGCATTATTGGTGGGAATTCAAATTGGTGCAGCCACTATGGTAAACCGTATGGAGATTCCTCAAAAAACTAAAAGCAGAACTACCATATGATCCAGCAATTCCACTGCTGGGTATATATCCAAGAAAATGAAAACACTAATGCACTCCAATGTTCATAACAGCATTATTCACAATAGCCAAAATATTGAAGATATGGAAGCAAACTAAGTGCCCAACAGATGAATGGATAAAGAAGATACGGAGATGATACAGATATAGATATGGATACACACACACACACACACACACACACATATATGAATATTACTCAGCCATAAAAAAAAGAATGAAATTCTGCTATCTGCAACAATGTGGATGGACCTAGAGTACTATGCTTAGTGAAATAAGCCAGACAGAGAAAGACAAATACTCTGTTATCACTGATATGTAGAATCTAAAAACTAAAACAACCAAATGTATATAACAAAATAGGAACAGACTTACACATATAGAGAACAAACTAGTGGTTACCAGTGAGGAGAAAGAAGAGGGGAGGGGCAAGACAGGAGTATGGGATTAAGAGACAAACTACTATGTATGAAATAAATCAACAATAAGGATATACTGTACAGTGCAGAAAAATATAGCTATTATTTTGTAATAACTTTAAATGGAGTATAATCTATAAAAATATTGAATCACTATGTTGTACACCTAAAACTAATATAATATTGTCAATCAACTGTACTTCAAAATAAAAAATTATTTGTTCTCAACTCTTTTTAAATAAAGGATCTGTACTATGAAAAAGAAGGTTAAATACTACAAATAATCTTTTATTTTTATTATATAGCCTGGAGTACTCACCAACTGCTTACCAATCCAGTCATATTCATAATCAAACATATACCCTTTTCGATCAAACAAGTCAGTAAAAAGTTTTCTTAGGTAGTCATAGTCTGGTTTTTCAAAAAAATCTAGCCTTCTTACATAACGAAGATAGGTTGCCATTTCTTCTAGAACGGAAATAAAAATTTTCTCATTAAACTTTTCTAATACTCATTAATAATAAAATTATAAATATCTAAAAGCACAGGGTATTATAAAAACATAAAAAAGTAACAAAATTCTACTAAAATATTACGAACTTAATAACAATGAAATTAAAAGGGGGAAAGAAGGGAAGAAAGGAAATAGGGACAAAAGATAAATCAGAGATTTAACAAACATTATTTTTGTTTCAATTCATTAGGAAAGGCTAAAATTTTTATTTTACATTATTTTTAATAGAAACCTTGGACAGTATTCAAGGTTGAAATAGAAACTTAATAATGCATAATTATTTAATCACAAAACACAATACTAAGCTCAATTTTTAAAAATTATTTTAAATACTGATAGGAATTGATTTATACATGAAAGCATTTGCACTACCTTGCTGGATTTCCTTTAGAATCAGTGACACTAAATGACCAATAGAAGATTCAAATTCTTAACCTTGGCTAAATGGTATTCTAATCAACTGACCTAGCAACATAAAGCTAAAACAGATTCAGGAAGACAGTTTAATTCTTCCCTTAATTTCTGGTCATAAATGTAACAATTATTTTGTAATACATAAACCTTTGCATGCTATTATAATTCCCAAATATATTAGAGATGTATTTTTTTTAAGGTCATATTTTCCAGAAGTAAAAGAAAGAAAAAGCCATAAAAATCAATATGCAAAATGGTCAGCAATTAGTAAAACAGTGTTTAACCATCAGAGCACATAAAAGCACTATCATAAGAGATGGTAGGTTACACCTAGCTGCTTTTTTGATCCAATTGGTTCATGGAAGCTAATAAGAAAAGGATCACCCATAGCCTAACAGGCATGAAAGTAGCATCCAGTGACCCAGTCACATGGTGACTCTCCCACTATTCCACTTTCTAGCTAACCACCTGGCTAATTACTTTGGCACCCCCATTTTTCCTGCAGAAATTTGTATAAGCTTCTTAATAAGGTATAGCCAATCTGCCTACACCTAAACTGTTAGTACTATCAACCGATTTTTTCTTTTAATCTTCCAGTTCTATATGTTATAGCAAGAAAGCAAAATACATAATTAAAGTTTACTGTCAATGAATAATAAAAGCAAACTTGAAAAAGGGCTACCTGAGATTATGCTGCTGATACTATTACAATAATAATGCCAGCACTGTACAGGAGAACCTGTAAATACTGAAGTGAGATATAAGCTCCATCTTCTGTCTTCAAGTTTGGTTCTCATTTAACGTTATTGCATAAATCAAAACAGGTATTTTAACACATTAGGGACACATTATTCTTATCCCTTAATTGACTTAGGAATCTTAAGTAAATTTTTGTTGATTTCACGTGAGTTGCCAAAGATCTACATGAGAGCAAATCTATCTTCATAAAGCTCCCCAATACAAAATTAGCCTAAAAGTAGTAAGGTTAGTAAGATTTTACTGTACTTGGAAAACCAGACTAAATCATACATCACATACCTCCTTTGAGCTTGACACTGAGACTCAAATGACTAATATTGGATACCAAAACTTTAGTTAGTATTTCTAAGCAAATATTTCAACTTATTAAAAGTATGTTATTGAAGAAAATATTACTTTAGCTGGTACTGGTCAACACTATTAAAAGATGAATTTTCTTCCATTAATACCATTTTACAAAAGTGAGTATACACATTGCCCTGTGGTCTGTGTATCAAATGCTGACATCTTTTTTTTCCTTTCTTAAATTTATTTATTTATTTTTGGCTGCGTTGGGTCTTCGTTGCTTCATGCAGGCCCTCTCTAGCTGTGGTGAGCAGGGGCCACTCGTTGTGGTGCACGGGCTTCTCATTGCAGCGGCCTCTCTCGCTGTGGAGCATGGGCTCTAGGTGCACGGGCTTCAGCAGTTGTGGCACATAGGCTCAGCAGTTGTGGCTCGCAGGCTCCAGAGCTCAGGCTCAGTAGTTGTCGTGCATGGGCCTAGTTGCTCCACAGCATGTGAGATCTTCACAGACCAGGGATCAAACCCATGCCCCCTGCATTGGCAGGTGGACTCCCAACCACTGTGCCACCAGGGAAGTCCTGCTGACATCTTTTGACTCATATTTTTTAAGCATGAAAAAAGTACTTATCAACTTAAGCAATGAAAATGAACAGTTCTAGTTTTCTGTGTATAATAAGCACGTGTATCACGCAGCATTATTCATTACCTGGAAAATTTTCACATAACACTTCTATTGGTGTGGCTCGTTTTGTATCTCCAATTTTCTGATACCTCTCTTTTAATGTGTCGGCCTAAAACAGAAAGAAAAAGAATCTTGAGACGTAATTTTAAAATTAAATACGTGGAAGAGAGTATCTTAATATATTAACAATTTATGAAATTCAATAAGGAAACACAAAAACAATTACCTTTAAACCTTGCCAAGGAAGACTGCCTCTCAGAAAATACATGAACATATGACCTAAAGCTTCTAAGTCATCTCTTCTACTTTGTTCTGAAATATAAGAGAAACATAAATTTCATTTTCCTTTCCCAGTTTAGGATGCAAGAATGGAGAAATGATTCTTTCCTTTTATGTAAATTAATTCCCCAAAGCTCAGCGTATAAATATAAAATACCAATCTGGTACTTACGAGAGAGAAAAATCATGTTTAAACAATAATGTTTTACATTAAAATTATCATGCATCTTTAAAACATGTCACTATGATTTTTTTAGATACTACTGGAGATTTATTTCTTTCCTTAAATATCTATTCATAGAACTATAAGGCAAGGAGGAAAGGGTTCCATGATCAAAAAGAGAATCACCGTGTACTACAGCTCCATCTTAAAAGATTCAGAATGTAACATATTAAAAGTTTTGACAATACCTAGAGCTAAAAATGTTTAACTTTAGGTCTCCATTTCCTAAACTTATATGAGCACAAAAATTCCACCCCACATACTCTCTATTAATATCAAATACAATTAGTATATTGTGTAACATATTTTTAAAAGCACCGTGTTTGACACACTCCAACAGTAATAACTCCTCTGACAGCACCAAAAATATGCTGCCAGAACAAATTGCCATTTTCAAGTTGCTATTGTTGTTCTAGTAACAAAATGTTGTATAGCATATAACTGAATGATAATCACAGACCAAGACTCAGGGAGGTACTTATAAATATTTGCTGAGTGAATCTTTTTTCAATTTTTTGTCACTTAAGTTAAATATTTAAGTTTTCTTAGTATTTTAAAATAATACAAAAATGCTGACTAACAATAAGAGGAGAAAATAATACTTTAATATGGGGATGTTCATGTGCAAGTTGTTTCATCCAAATGAATACTCATACTACCCAAGCAGTACTAAATACTTTAGAAAAAGCACACTTTTCAAAGGATGGAACCGAACTAGAGTAAAAGGGTCAAAAAAGGTTTTAATTTTTACTAGGTAATCTTACAACATTCTATAATTGTCTTCTGTAACACTTGCTACAGTTTTAATATATATGTTTGTGTTTTTATTTAATCAACATCTATCCTCCCATCTGACAACATCATAGGAGAGCAGATATCTCTTTGGCTCAATAGCCTCAGGGCCTAGTGTAACGGCTGCCACAGAGCAGGCACTCAACGCATACTACTTAAATATATAAATGACTATTTTAAAACATATAAAATTAGATTAGAATATATCTCTTTTCTATAAGCATAGGGAACTATCTAGAAAAATATGCATCAAATCATTAGTAATTAGGGGTATGAGACTGGAGGACTAGACAGGACGTTTCAATAGCTCATTTCAAATACGCAAAAATGTGATATAATGGGAATTTTTCTTATATTTCATATTTTAACAATGTAAACATATGCTATTAAAAATAGCAAACTTTCAAAATAAGTAATATAAAGTTCTTCTAAAAGCCATTAATGAAAGCAGGATGTGAATTCATGAAAAAAATCAGTAATGCCTTTTATAACTAAGATTTCACTTTATTAGGTCCTAGGAGTCTTAAGAATGAAAAGTCATGGAAAGAAAAAAAATTATTTTTGAAGTCCCTCTGAGAATCAGAATCACCTCTGAAACTCTTAAGAACCTCAAATGAGCAGGCCTAATGCTAAACATTGATTCTTTGGGTATGACATAGGGTAGAAGAATGTACACTTTAAAAAGCTTAGCAGATGATTCTGATGTACAGCCAGATTTGATAATCACTAAACAAGAAACTTCTTTTACTTTAGTATAATTTTACATACAATAAAATACACTTATTAAAGGGTACAGTTTGATAAATTTTGATAATACACAGAACTAAGTACTGACACAATCAAGAATTATTTCCAACACTCCAAAAGATTCCCTTTTACCCCTTGCCAGTTATTCTCCCCCTCCCCTGGTCTCAACCACTCACCTGTTTTCTGTCACTCTATAGTAAATTTGATTTTTTACAGAGTTTCACATGAATAGGATCATACAGTATGGACCCTAGTGTCTGGATTCTTTTGCTTCATTCCTGTTGTTGTATGCATTAGTACCTCATTACTTTTAACTGCCACAATTATTTATCCGTTTGCTTATTGATGGACCTTTGAGTAACTTCCAGTTTTGAGTTAATGTGAATAAGGCTGTTAGGAACGTTCTTGTACAAGTCTTTGTGTGGACATATGTTTTCATTTCTCTGGGTAAACATCCAGGAGTGGGATTACTGCGTCATAGGGAAAGTGTAGGTTTAACTTTATAAGAAACTTCTAGGGACTTCCCTGGTGGCACAGTGGTTAGGAATCTGCCTGTCAATGCAGGGGGCACGGGTTTGAGCCCTGGTCCGGTAAGATCCCACATGCTGCGGAGCAGCAGCTAAGCCCCTGCACCACAACTACTGAGCCTGCACTCTAGAGCCCGTGAGCCACAACTACTGAGCCCACATGCCACAGCTACTGAAGCCCATGCACCTAGAGCCCGGGCTCCGCAACAAGAGAAACCAAGCAATAAGAAGCCCATGCACCACAATGAAGAGTAGCCCCCGCTCACCACAACTAGAGAAAACCCATGCACAGCAACAAAGACCCAATGCAGCCAAAAATAAATAAATAAATAAATTTATTTTTTTAAAAAAAAGAAAGAAAATAAACTTCTATACTGTTTTCCAAAGGGATTGTGTCATTTTATATTTCCACCAGCAATACATGAGACTTCCAGCTGCTCCAGAGCCTGTCAAACATTTAGTATGGTCACTCTTTCAAATTTAGCCATGCTAATGGCCATGAAGTGTTGGCTCACTGTCATTTAATTTGAATTTCACTGGTGACCTTTTTTGAATGTTGTTTCATGTGTGTTACTGGTCATTCATATATCTTTTTGTCACATTTCCAAACATTTTACCCATTTTTAAAAAATTGTACTATTTGTCTTATAATAAATCTGTAAGAGCTGTTTGTATATTTTGGATATAAGTCATTTTTAGGAATAAGTTTTGCAAATACTTTCTCTCACACTGTAAGCGCTTTTTTCATTTTCTTAACAGTATCTTTCAAAGAACAGAAGTTTACACTTAGATGAAACCCAATTTATTGGTTTTTTCTGTTGTTGTTTTATTGTTTATGCTTTTTTATGTGTTAACTAGAAAATCTTTGACTACCCTAAGGTCACAAATATTTTCTCCTATTTTTCCTTCAAGAAATCCTATAGTTTTGGTTCTAACATTTAAATCTATGAATCATTTGAAGTATTTTTTGTTTGTTTGCTTTTGTTGTGGGGTTGGGTAAGAGTTTAGATTCCTTTTTTTCCATATTGATGCCTAGTTTTCTCACACAGTTTCTTGACAAGGCTATCTTTTCCCTTTGAATAACTTCTGCACCATCCTCAAAAATCAACTGAGCATCTATGTATGGGTCTATTTCAAGACTGTATTATGATTCACTTATCTATGTTGATGCTAAGACCATCCAAAATAAGTAGAAGAAGAAAATAATGACAAATCAGAAAACCAATAATGAGAAAATGGACAACCAGTAGAAAAAATTTTGAAATCAAATGCTGGTTATTTGAAAAGTTCAATAAAATTAATCCTCTCATTAGGATACAGGAAAGAAAACACAAATTACTAATATCAGGGGCAACAAGGGGACATCAGGACAGAGCTTACAGACATTAAAAGGATGATAAAGGAATATTACAAACTAACAATATGCCAATACATTCAACAACTTAGATGAAATGGACAAATACCTTGAAAGCTACAAATTATCAAAACTGCCTCAAGAAGAAAATGTGAATAGCTCTATACCAATTAAACAAAATTTAATTTCTAATTTCTGATCTTCCCAAAATATAACCCTAAGCCCAGATGCCATCACTGGTGAGTTCTATTAAACATTTAAGGAACAATACTATTTCTACACGAACTCTTTCAGGAAATAGAAGAGAAGGAAACCCTTCCCAAGTTAATTCATTACACCATTACCAAAGCCAGACAAAGGCATTATAAGCAAAGAAAACTACAGGAAATATCTCTCATCAACACAGATGCAAAATCCTTAAAAAGATAGTACACCATGACTAAGTGGGGTTCACCCTATGACTTTAAGGTTGGTTTAACTTTCAAAAAGCAATTGATGTAATTCTCCATAATTAAAGAAGAAAAGATATAAATCATAAGATCATCTCAAATACAGAAAAAGTACTTGAGAAAATCTAACTTGCATTTGTGATAAAAACTCTCATCAAATGAGGAAAAGAAGGAAACTTCTTCATTCTGACAAAGGCCTTCTATGAAAAACCTACAACTGATATAATTCTTACATGAGGAAAGGCACCCTTAAGATCAGGAACAAAGCAAGGGTGTTCACTCTCACATTTTCTATTCAATGTTGTACTGGAAGTTCTTGTCAGTACAAAAAAAGCAAGAAAAAAATTAAAAGAAATTCAGATTGTAAATGAAGAAATGAACCTATCCTTCTTTGCAGAGAACATGATTTTTTATGTAAAAAAATCCTAAATAAAAAAAAATCTATTAGAACTAGAAAATGAGTTTTACCAAGGATACAGGATACAAGGTCAACATATACAAATTAATTGTATTTCTATACTAGCAATGAACAATTGGAAAATGAATTTGAACAGCAATAAAATTTACAACAGCATCAAAAAACATGAAACATGTGGGGACAGATTAATCAATACACAAGCAACACCTGTATATTATAGCATATGGTTTTAAAGCTAAATGCTAAGTGATATATAAATATAGTGAGCCCACCATATCTATGGGTTCTGCATCTGTGGATTCAACCAACCACAGACTGAATATATCCATGAAAAAATAATTCCAGAAAGTTCCAAACAGCAAAACTTGAACTTGCCATGGGCTGGCAGCTATTTACAAAGCGTTTACATTGTATTAGTTATTATAAATAATCGAGAGATGATTTGAAGTATATGGGAGAGTGTGTGTAGGTTATATGCAAATAATATGCGATTTTATATTAAGGGCTCGAGCACCCCCGGATTTTGGTATCCTCAGGGGGTCCTGGAATCAGTTCGTGGATACCAATGGACAAGTGTACTGAGCCCTACAGTAGGATTCTTTGTTAAGGAAAAGAATTCACCATAAAGGCAATTCTTTGAATTCAATCCAAGGGGGGGCTTTAGTTACCACAGTGACAATAAGCCATGATCATAAGGTGATCTTGCCTACATGCTTGTCTCAGAGAACAGTATTAGTCTCATAACCTACACAGTATGTAAAAATTCAAGCCACAACTATGAGCTAGTAAAATAAATGTACTACTGAAACTCAGTCTGCTAATGTTCCTTACCCTCATAATTCCTTTCTTTGTGTTCTATCATCAACTGACAAATTTGGAAGTAAATTTTGCCAAGAAATAGAAGTCATGAGGAAGGCTTTCTCTTTGAAACACAGTAACTAAAGAATACATGCTTCTGGGCTTCCCTGGTGGTGCAGTGGTTGAGAGTCCGCCTGCTGATGCAGGGGACGGGTCCATGCCCTGGTCCGGGAAGATCCCACATGTCGCGGAGCGGATGCGCCAGTGAGCCATGGCCGCTGGGCCTGTGCGTCCGGAGCCTGTGCTCCGCAACGGGAGAGGCCGCAACTGTGAGAGGCCCGCATACCGAAAAAAAAAAAAAAAAAAGAATACATCCTTCTGGTTTTTAACAGTTGTGTTAGATGAAAAACATTCTCCCAAAGGTAATATGGCCCTTATTAAATGCTGTTCACATTTTTAAAGCACTCAAGTACAAAGGCCTGTTTGAAAATTGATGTTTTTCTAAAAGGCAAAAATCCTTATTATAGGAACCCTTGCTTTAAGCAACTAAAACATTGAAAAGTGACAAGTTTCTTTCCAACAGGTACCATTAAAGGTTATTTTAAATAGGTTCGCCAATAAATTTTAAAGTTATGTAAAGAGTCAATTAAAATTTTGCTCCTCAGGAATATATGTATCACATAAAATATACAACCAACACATGTTAATATCCTAGTATGTGTCAGTGCTTCATACAGATGATCTTTTAAAACTGTAGCTATTCCCTGACTTCAGACTATACTACAAAGCTACAGTAATCAAGACAGTATGGTACTGGCACAAAAACAGAAATATAGATCAATGGAACAGGATAGGAAGCCCAGAGTTAAACCCACGCACATATGGTCACCTTATTTTTGATAAAGGAGGCAAGAATATACAATGGAGAAAACACAGCCTCTTCAATAAGTGGTACTGGGAAAACTGGACAGCTACATGTAAAAGAATGAAATTAGAACACTCCCTAACAACATACACAAAAATAAACTCAAAGTGGATTAAAGACCTAAATGTAAGGCCAGAAACTATCAAACTCTTAGAGGAAAACATAGGCAGAACACTCTATAACATAAATCACAGCAAGATCCTTTTTGACCCACCTCCTAGAGAAATGGAAATAAAAACAAAAATAAACAAATGGGACCTAATGAAACTTCAAAGCTTTTCACAGCAAAGGGAACCATAAACAAGATGAAAAGACAACCCTCAGAATGGGAGAAAATATTTGCAAATGAAGCAACTGACAAAGGATTAATCTCCAAAATTTACAAGCAGCTCATGCAGCTCAATATTAAAAAAACAAACAACCCAATCCAAAAATGGGTAGAAGACCTAAACAGACATTTCTCCAAAGAAGATATACAGATTGCCAGCAAACACATGAAACGATGCTCAACATCTTTAATCATTACAGAAATGCAAATCAAAACTACAATGAGATATCACATCACACCAGTCAGAATGGCCATCATCAAAAAATCTACAATCAATGCTGGAGAGGGTGTGGAGAAAAGGGAACACTCTTGCACTGTTGGTGGGAATGTAAATTGATACAGCCACTACAGAGAACAGTATGGAGGTTCCTTAAAAAACTAAAAATAGAACTACCATATGACCCAGCAATCCCACTACTGGACATATACCCTGAGAAAACCATAATTCAAAAAGAGTCATGTACAAAATATTCACTGCAGCTCTATTTACAATAGCCAGGACATGGAAGCAACCTAAGTGTCCATCAACAGATGAATGGATAAAGAAGATGTGGCACATATATACAATGGAATAGTACTCAGTCATAAAAAGAAACCAAATTGAGTTATTTGTAGTGAGGTGGATGGACCTAGACTCTGTCATACAGAGTGAAGTAAGTCGAAAGAGAAAAACAAATTCCATATGCTTACACATATGTATGGAATCTGAAAAAAAAATGAAAAAAAATGGCCATGAAGAACCCAGGGTCAGGACAGGAATAAAGACACAGACCTACTAGAGAATGGACTTGAGGACACGGGGAGGGGGAAGGGCAAGCTGGGACGAAGTGAGAGAGTGGCATGGACATGTGTACACTATCAAATGTAGAACTGATAGCTAGTGTGAAATAGCCGCATAGCACAGGGAGATCAGCTCGGTGCTTTGTGACCACTTAGAGGAGTGGGATAGGGACGGTGGGAGTGAGATGCAAGAGGGAGGGCATATGAGGATATATGTATATGTATAGCTGATTCATTTTGTTATAAAGCAGAAACTTACACACCATTGTAAAAAAAATAATTTAAAAAATTTTTTTAAAAAAGATGGAACTGCTGGGCTTCCCTGGTGGTGCACTGGTTGAGAGTCCGCCTGCCGATGCACGGGACACAGGTTCGTGACCCGATCCGGGAAGATCCCACATGCCGCGGAGCAGCTGCGCCTGTGAGCCATGGCCGCTGAGCCTGCGCATTCGGAGCCTGTGCTCCGCAATGGGAGAGGCCACAACAGTGAGAGGCCCGCGTACCGCAAAAAAAAAAAAAAAAAAAAAAGATGGAGCTCCAGTCATCTGAAGGCTTGACTGGGGCTGAGGATTAAAAAAAAAAAAAACACCACTGTAGCTATACTCAAAGTGTCAGTAATAACCCAATAAAGAAACTAAGGCTCAGAATGGTTATGACTAGCTCAAAACTATGCAGGATTTCAGACCACATATCTGGACTTCTTTTCATTTCAGAAAACAAGGTAGAACCAATCAATTAATCAAATGTTTATTACAAACCTCTGCAATCCTTTTCTATTTAAAACTTCTACTCTTGCATCTCAACATTATTTTTCTCTTTTTAAAACTGATTTTATTCCTCATCTACCTAGCACTGTTCCCGTTTCAACTGAATTTCTAATCAATTTTCAACAACAGAAAAATATTCTGTTTTAAATGAGCTGAAATTTACCTCTCCGCCCCCCAAAAAATCAAAAGCCTCACTTAAAAGTAGGAAACTTTCTAATATACATGTGTATACTAGCAAAAATAAATTTACTACTGCATTTCCCTGCAAAAAAAAAAAAAAAAAATGAGGCCAAAAGACATGTCAGTTCACTAAATAAAAACAGGCATAACAAGAGAGTTGAACAACAAAAATTCTCACTGAAGAAGGTTTAAATCATTATTTATATGTAACCAAAACAATAAAAACAAAAATTACTATAAGCAAATAGAACTTTCACTTTATATTTCCTTCTAAAATGTTAAAAGGTACATCTCCTTGGCACCTCACAAAAGAAAAAAAAATCAACTTTTCCACAAGATTCACTGAGCTCATTTACATTTTTCAAAATAACATAATTTGAGTTTTTTAGAAGTGAGAACACAAACCCAAAAGAAAAAAGCACTAGCATGCAAGACAATTTGCAGCAATAACCCAATAATCTAGATACCTAATCTAGCAATATCAAGAACTCAGAAAGAAAAAATACATTTCTGAGCAATGGAACTCAGAACATGCATTCATCTGATTCCTCAAGAAGTCCTCTTGAAATCTAGTTCTCTTAGTTTAGATATAATTCTGGTAAGTTTAGCTATCAGGTCAGAAGAAGCAAATCAAAAGATGAGAAAGTGCTGCCAGCAGTAATAATAAAAAGTAAGCAAAAATACAGTTAAATGGAAAAAAATCTGTTAAAAAATACACTACTTCAAGACTTACTGTAAAGCTACAGCACTCAAGATAGTATGGTGTTGGCTAAGGAACAGACGAATAGATCAATTAACAGAATAGAGAGCCCAGAAATAGACCCACATAAATATAGTCAGCTGATCTCTGACAAAGAAGCAAAGGCAATACAAGGGAGCAAAGATAAGTCTTTTTAACAAATGGTGCTAAAACAACTAAGCATCCACATGTAAAAAAATGAATCTAGACACAGAACTTACACCATTCACCATTCAAAAATTAACCAAAATGGATAAGACACCTGAACGTAAAACACAAAATTACAAAGTTCCTAGAAGATAACATAGGAGAAAATCTAGATGACCCGGGGTTTGGCAATGATTTTTTAGATATAATACCATAAGCACAATACATGAAAGAAATAATCGATGAGTTGGACTTCATTAAAACTTCCACTCTGCAAAAGACACCATCGAGAGAATAAAAAGATAAGCCACAGGCTGGGAGAATATATTTGCAAAAGACACATCTCATAAAAAACTGTTATCCAAAATAGACAAAGAACTCTTAAAATTCAACAATAAGAAAACAAACAAATTGATTAAAATGGGCCAAAGACCTTAACAGACACCTCACCAAAGAAGATATGCAGATGACAAATAAGCATATGAAAAGATGCTCCATATCATAGGTCATCAGGAAATTCAAATTAAAATGAGGTAACACTACACACCTATTAGAATGGTATAAATCCAGAACACTAACAATACCAAATGTTGGTGAGAATGTTGAGCAACAAGAATTCTCATTCATTGGCAGTGGGAATGCAAAATGGTATAGCATTTTGGAAGACAATTTGGGGGCTTCTTACAAAACTAAACACACTCATACCACATGATCCAGCAACAGAGCTCCTTGGTATTTACACAAAGGAGTTGAAAACTTATGTTTATACAAAAACTACACAAGGTTGTTTATAGCAGCTTTAGTCATAATTGCCAAAACTTGGAAGCAATGAAGAGGTCCTTCAGTAGGTGAATGGATAAATAATCTGTGTTATCTCCAGACAATGGAATATTACTCAGCACTAAAAGAAATGAGCTATCAAGCAATTAAAAAACATGGAGGAAACTTAACTGCATATTACTAAGTGAAAGAAGCCAATCTGAAAAGGCTACATACTGTATGATTCCAACTATATGGCATCTGGAAAAGGCAGAACTATGGAGACAGGAAAAAGTCTAGTGGTTGTCCGGGGCTGGAGAGAGGGAGGGATTAGGTGAAGCATAGAGGACGCTTAGAAAGTGAAACTACTCTGTAGGACACTATAATGGTAAATACATGTCATTATAAATTTGTCCAAACCCAGAAAATACACAACACCAAGAGTGAACGTTAAAGTAAACTATGGACTCTAGGCAATAATGATGTGTCAGTGTAGGTTCATCAATATAACAAATGTACCACTCTGGCGTGATAGTATGATAGTGAGCACGGGTGGGAACAGGGGTAAAAGAGAAACCTCTGTACCTTCTGCCTAATTTTGCTGTGAATTTAGAACAGCTCTAAAAATAATGTTATTCTTAAAAACACACTACTATTCAAATGCATTTTCTCTAAACTTTTAAAAATATATATACTAACATTCTCCAAATGACCTTGAAGGTATCACTATATAATAGTAATCGTACAAAAATTATGACACTGAAATATCAAGAAAACATCAATTAGGTTTATCATACTTTGTTTCAAAAAGCAAGGAATTGTGTAATACATTTTTAAACTGTTAAAATGTAATCATAAAATGTAAATACATGTTTTTAAACTGTTAAAAAGCTGTTTGGGAGGCTTAAAGAGTAGGCCTCAGGATTGGAGCAATTAGCTGGAAATTATATGAAACACATCACAGAATGATAGCACAGAAAGAAGGCATTTTTGTAACACCATAATTCTGTGATTACTTCTCTCCCACTCTGAAAGCTTACCACTTAGGGGCTTGAAATATCATTTTTCTATGGAACACAGATTTTTCCTAACACTTACAAAGCAACTGGCAACTTATTCCTCAAATCCTAGTCTTTTTATTCATGAATACTCAATAATATTTAAAAATAAAAGACCATTTTATTTCAAGACTCTTACTAAAGAGAAATACATTTCTCTTATTTACTTAATTTCAAATCACTTCAATTAAGACATAAAAGAAAAAAAAGTAATCCAAAGGAAGATTCTAAAATGAGGTTTAAAGCACTTGACAAAAAAAAAATAGCCTTTAAAAAGATATTAAAAAGAAGATACTTGATGAGACACAATTAAAATAACAATTCAACCTGACAGTACTAAAGAATGCTTCCATTAAAGCAGACCAAGGAAATCCACATCTGTCACATGCAGCTTTATTGAGATTTCATCTTGATCAGTGACTTCAGGAGGTATATGAAAGGTGTACAAATGAATCACTACATCTGCCTTCTGAACAGAAATCACCTAATTAAGATCAATAGACACACACCACAGGAATAAAGATGCCAAATTCAATGTGATTTTACACTATTCCTCCATATTATTATGTTAAGGGACAACTCTTTCCTTTTGGAATCTGATACAGTGTCCATCTCCACAAAGGAAAAATACATATAAACCTGCACAAATGTTCCTCTGACCAAATTCTCTATTTTGAAAAGTTCATGTGAGTAGGAAGTCCTTGAATGCACAAGAGTGAATGAATGAATAAGAAGGCTTTAAAAGTAACAACCAAAGTTCAGGTGAAGCAGGAAAGGAAGAAATTATATATACACAAATTAAAATCAGCACTAAAAGGTCACGTTTTCACTGTTCTTTTTTCTTAATCTCTTCCTGATTCCTCACAAAGCCAAGTGCTCTAAACTCAAAACACCACTAAATATTCCATGTTCACAGCCATCTCAAACTTACAGAATACTTTAACTCTTTAGCACTCAAACTCACTCTACATTAGTTTACTCTTAATTTTGAAAAAAAGGAAATCACGTAATCTGTCAAATAAATTTTCTATTTTTACCCATCTACTCCCAAGTTCTACATCAAAACTGAGAAGCAGGGCTTTTACAAATGAGAGAAAGTAAGGATTAAAACTTTTGTTCTTTGCAGTACTTGCCAAAGAAATAATTTTTTGTTTTCTTCCTGAAAGAAGAGTAAAAAGAGATTATTACAATAGTTAAATGCCATTTCCCAAGCTCTGAAGGCTTTTCCTAACAAGGACAAACATATCAGACTTATTTTGCCCTTTCTACAAATAGAATGCTGTTACATTTACCATTGTTCAGATAAAGAACACCAGGCCAGAAGGAAGTCGTGACTTCATGGCTCACAATAAAATGGTGGTGAACCTTTGTTAGTTGTTATAAAACAGTCTTAACAACTACCATGAAATGAAAATTTCTCAGACACTGTTCATATAAACACAGATGTGCCTGGTTTTAACTGAAGAGACAATCCTGAAAGTTGTATATCTACCCAATCATATTTTAAATCTATCAGGAAAGTTTGCTATTGAAAAGCACTTGCTCAAATGCCACCTGAAATGTAAATACTACTGACTTTTCTTAAAGAAAGGCAAACCTACATTTTCATGTATCTCAAACACCTGAAAAAATACCATGAGCCTACTATCAGGTAAGCCGTCAGGGGAAGATGCCAAGTGCTATTTAGTTCTGATTGAGATGCAGAAGCATGGAAACACAGTGGGCAGCAGATAGGTCTGGGGAGAATGGTTAGAGAAGAAGCTAAGAGTAGGAGTTACAGGTTGGATTAGATGACTTCTAAGGTTCTGGACAAATTGTGATTGTACTGTAAGGTACATCTGAGCAGTGACAGTGGATAAGTACTGATCAGTTTACATTCCTGTCTATTCTCCCTTGTAAGTGAGATGTTAGATTTAGAATCTAAAAGCAGAAAATTAAGTTATTAGACTTCCTGTGATATAAAAACCGACCATGATTTAAGACTTAGGAATAACCTATTGTAAACACAACCTAGAACGGATTTTTTTAGAAACACACAAAAGTAATTTGATGGGAAAGAATATATCATAAAAAGAATATCTCAATCCCTATCTCACACCATACAAAAAAATGAATTCTAGATGGCAGAAGAAAACACAAAAATGTTCTCATTACAAGGGGTAAAGATTTCTTAGGATTTAAAAAGTAGTAATCATAAAAGAAAAATTTGATAAATTAGACTTCATAAATATTTACAACTTTTGCTCATCAATTGTCAACACTAGGAAAATGACTAGACAAGCCACAGACTAGAAGACAATGTCCACAGAGCTTGTATTTGCCAAAGGACTTATATCCAGAATATATAAAGAATTCCTACACATCAACAATAAAATGATGTACACAACACAAAAGAAGACATACAAGTGGTCAATAAACACATGAAAAGTGCTCACAATCATTAGTCACAGTAAAATACAATACCACTACACAAATTCACCAGAATGGCTAGAATGAAAAAGACCAACAACACCAAATGTTGTCAAGAATGTGAAACAAACCGAACTCTCATTCACTGCTGGTAGAAACAGAAAATGGTATGAATGTTTTGGGGAAATGACTGACAGGTTCCTATAAAGTTAGTACCTACAATATGACCCAACAATTCCAATCTTAGGTATTTACCCAAAAGAACTGAAAACATATGTGTGCTGGAAGATCCGCAAGGATGCCATAGCAGTTTTATTCATAATAGCAAAATACAGTTAATAATCAAAATGTTCATCAACGTTAGGATGGATAAACAATTTGTGGTATATTCATATTTATGCAATGGAATACTACTCCGTTGCACAGGAACAAACCCTAATCAACTGAGATGAATCTCCTACATATTAGACTAAACAAAAGAAGTCATATGATTTCATTTATAAGAATTAGAGTAAGCAAAACTAACCTATGGTGATAGAAATCAGATCAACAGTTGCTTTTGTAGACACTGAGGAACAGCAAGAGGGAAGTCTAAGGAGTGAATAGTGTTCTAAATCTTGGTAGACTACTCATATAAGTTATACACTCAAACGTTGTGTACTTTACTCAATGTATATTTTACTTGAGTCTTTTTTTTTTTTTTTTTTTTTTGGCTGTGTTGGGTCTTTGTTGCTGTACACAGGCTTTCTCTAGTTGTGGCAAGCGAGGGCTACTCTTCATTGTGGTGCACGGGCTTCTCACTGCAGTGGCTTCCCTTGTTGCAGAGCATGGGCTCTAGGTGCATGAGCTTCAGTGGTTGTGGTATGCAGGCTCAGTAGTTGTGGCTTGCGGGCTCTAGAGCGCAGGCTCAGTAGCTGTGGTGCACCGGCTTAGTTGCTCCGCGGCGTGTGGGATCTTCCCAGACCAGGGCTTGAACCTGTGTCCCCTGCATTGGCAGGTGGATTCCTAACCACTGCACCGCCAGGGAAGTTCTACTTGAGTCAATTTTAAAAAGGACTCTTCAATAAAATAACAATTACAAATATCACAATTCTAGTAAGCTTACATTAACACAGTGTTATCAGTTACCAATTCTGAAACTACATTCTGAGTATCCTAGGCTTCTAAAAATGAGTAAATATACTAGAGTAGTGGTAGCCAGATTTCTCAATGTTGACAAAGGAAGATATAAATATAGAAAAAGGAAGGGAATTACAAATATGAAAAGGAGGGAATCCTACTTTGTGCTGTTAGACTGAAATTAGAAGTATCAGTATAAACTCATAGTTTTTAATAGATATTAACATATGTGTATAAATGCATACACATGTGTAGGCATATTTGTACATGTACATAAATGTGTGTTGTATATACACACAAATGAGTATATATGTGTATATTCACACACAGACATATACACATTTCCTAGTTCTGCTACAGAAAGGCCTTAGAAACAATAACATACTAGGAGCAATAAATAAACCTAGTGTTCCAAAATCTTGGTTTCTACATACCATTATCCAATAAAAGGAACCAGGGCTTCTTAGAAAAATGGTGTATCTGTGCTAGAGCCAGAAACTATAAGACGAGCCTGGAACAACTTGTTGCACAAGACAAGAAAGAAGTTTTCCAAGAATCATGAGAACATGCCAAAGGAACAGCCAAACCAGCTTGACAGAGCAACCAGTAGCCAAATCTGGGACGATCTGAGCATCAAAATAAATAATGATATAAATAATGATAGTAATGGACTATAATACACCCATTTAAGAATCCATGAGTCCATGAGTCCATAATGATGTAAGTCAATAAATAAGGGAAGAACGGAAAGCTTTTGCCTAGACTAGAATGAAACTAGTAAATTCATAAGGAATGATGGAGTTAGAAAATCATCAATTGATATTAAATCTAGTGGGTAAAACTTTGATGAGAAACAACATATTTACATAATCTCAAAAACTGACTTAGAAAATATTTTCTAACTACAAAGGGAAAATAAGAAACTTTTAAGTGGAGAAACTTAGCAGTCACTACCCTAAGCAAGTGATCAAAGCTACTTGGAACCAAGCAACATGTGCCTTCTGACATGGTGCACTGAGAACACATCACCTCTATGATACTTGTGCTAAAACTGGATACCCAAATATAATCATGAAGAAATATGAGACAGCTTCAAACACAGGACATGCTACAAAACAAACCGTTCTCTACAAAAATATTAAGTTCATGAACCATAAAGAAAGGCAAGGAACTGTCCCAGATGAAAGGAAACTAAAGAGATAGGACGATTAGGTGAAATACGTGATCCTGGATTGGATCCTGGACCAGGAAAAAAAAAAGCTATAAGAAACCCTGTGCAGTTATTATTCTACCCTTTTTACAAATAAGGAAGCCTCTTAAAATGGTTAAATAATAGCTAGTACAAAGTAAAGAGTACCTGTAAGATACGTATTCTCAGTATACAATGTATTAGGCAGGTGGCTACCTCCCTTGACAGCTGTATCAAAGAGTTATAGTCTCAATCAAAAACCTTTACACACATTAAATGCAGTTAAAATTAAGTATTCTCTCATATTCCTTAAAAGAAATAATCAAATGGATCACCCTAAGTGTATCAAAGTTGAATATTTCAAGTAAAATAAGAAAGATATAGTGAATATAAGGATATCTGTCATTCACTTATTTTAAAGCAACTTACTTTAAAAGACTTATTAAATGTAAATGAAAGTAAACTCGTTAGATGTGATAAATAAAAATTACAACAGAAGCGATTGTAACCTGCAAAAACTGAACCATAATAACAAATAAAACCCCACACTATTAGCGTACTGAGTTCAAACTTCCATACTTACAAAAGGTACACATACCTTTTCCTAAATGTGTGTTTATGCTCATATATCTAGCTGTTCCTGTAAGGCTCTTATGTTCTCTGTATGGTATGTGTTTCTTTGTCTCTGGATCAATATATTCCTTTGCCAAACCAAAATCTATAATATGAATAACTTGCTGGGTTTTGTTTCCTGGTCGTCCTATTAAGAAGTTCTCAGGCTTCACATCTCTGTATATCAAGTTCTTTGAATGGACGTACTCCATGCGAGAAATCTTGATTCAAAAAAAAAAAGATACATTTTATTTTAGGCTTTGACTAGCATAAAATAGTATGATAGAGGCAAGACAATTTTTACAATGAAAACAACATTAAGAAGAAAAAATCAGAAATTGTTTCAACCCTTTAAAAGAAACATGATATCACTCTATAGTTTCTTAAATATATGTCCAATTATGATTAAATATCTTTGCTTTTTACTATTTTGGTCACTTATAAAGAAAAGTGCTTGAATTTTATGAATTCCTTTCTTATCAGGAAGCCTGATTCAATCAACACTTTCAGATGATGCTACCTTATAGAATTAAAAAGCTTTACTAATACAAAATCTTGAACTCAAAAATATAAACAGATATATTCACAAAGTTGCAATTTATTCTTCCTTACCTGTTCAATAATGGAGGAAGTTTTATAATTACACTAAAGAAAAAGAGTCTAAACTGTTAAATAAAAAGAATTAACAGAGCCCTTTGTTATCTTTTTTATAACTTATTTACTTTTTCCTTAAGTATTAAACATTTAAAAAGATCTTGAGACTAGAAAACTTTGGAATACAACTCTAATAATAATATAATACATTTTTATTCATTGCTTTACACATTCTCAAATAATGTTTATTGTATAAACTGTCAGAAAACAGAATATTACAAATAATAAAAGTGCTTCATTTAATGATATTCATGGTTGACAATACAATGTAAGTGAACACAGTCACTCAAGCCATTTTAGTTTGTTAACAAATTTTGGATCATATAACATATACTATTCTATGACCTATACTTCTCATTAACAATATATTATGAGCATTTTCCAGGTCATGAAACATTCTTTTTTTTTTTTTGCGGTACGCGGGCCTCTCACTGTTGTGGCCTCTCCCGTTGCGGAGCACAGGCTCCGGACGCGCAGGCTCAGCGGCCATGGCTCACGGGCCTAGCCGCTCCACGGCATGTGGGATCTTCCCAGACCGGGGCACAGAACCTGTGTCCCCTGCATCGGCAGGCGGACTCTCAACCACTGCGCCACCAGGGAAGACCGAAACATTCTTTTAATATACACTTCTTAGTGGCTGCATATTATTTTATGGCTATTAATAATTTATCCAACTAACACTGTTATTTCTGTGCATTCGGGTTGTTTTCCACTTTATTATAGACGTCTTTGCACAACAAGCTTTAAGTACATCTGAATACTTCCATTGGATAAATCTGTAGAAGTAATGAGTCAACAGATAAAAACAATTTTAAGACTTCTGCAGCATATACTTACTGGCATTTATTTCAAAACTGCCTTAAAATTATCCTCTTAAGTTATTTCCCCATAGGCTCCCTGAAATTTAAATGATTTATAAGACTTTCTCATTAGTTTGCTTCTTCTTTTTCTAGGCCATTTTAATTTATTACCAAGATTAAAAACCCATGTTTCTGAGGGTTCTCTTCTCTAAGTATTCATTTTCGACATGAAAAGAGTGCTGGAAACAACTTAATTCTCAAACTGAGCATTCTGACCTTAAAGTAGTAAGATATTAATTTTTTCATACAAATAAAATACACCTGATTCAGTTATTTTAAGTTACAGTCATCCTAAAAGGACAATGATATGAAAAGCAGACATATTTTTACTAGGTCAAATGCTGTGGAAGATAATGTCACAAAATTTTAAACTTTCAGTGCAAATTAGTGACCAAACGAACCACACAATTGTTCAAACAGTTTCAAAACATCCTGCTTTACTTACCAGTTGGATAGCTATCATGAGAACCGTTTTAAGAGAAAATGTTCTGTCACACAAATCAAACAAATCTTCCAAACTAGGTCCCAGCAGTTCCAGCACCATAGCGTTGTATTTCCCACAAGGGCCAAAATAGTAAACTTGAGGTATACCATCTGGAGGAAAAGAATAACAATAAACAATTTTTAAATAATGTTGTAGCTTCAAGAACTGCCGCAGTATTTTAATTTTTTCCATACAAACAATAAACTTCTCCTGACCCAGCCTCGTCCCTCCCTATACCTTCTCCTTCATGTTCACAGAGTAGCCTGGTTACACTTCTACTGAACCTGTATTACTGAACTACATTATAAACAGTGCTTCATTGTTGGTCTCCACCAACCTCACTATAGAAAGGAACTGTGCCCTTGAGCCTTGTATTTCCATGGCCTACAGAAATGCCTGGCACATAGGAAAGATCTTATTTTTATTGAACAAAGGAGTTACTGCACTCTTTCATAACCCTGTGGTAGGCATAATGCTAAGTTCAACCCCCAAGATTTCCATCCTCTGGTGTACACAACCCATATAATCCTTTCCCCCCAAGTGTGGGCAAGATTCCCAGATTTCACTCTTGTCATTAGATTATGTTATATGGCAAAGGTAACAAAATTAAGATCCCTGTTAGTGGAGGTTAAATTAATCAAAAGGGAGATTATTCTGTTGGGCATGACTTAATCAGGTAAGATGTTTAAAAAGCAAGTCTAGAAGTCAGAGATAATCAAAGCAGCAGAGCAGTTCTCCTGTTGACCTTAAAGACACAAACTACTATGTTGTGGAAGAGGGCCACATGCCAAGAAATGGTGGGCAGGCCCTAGGAACTGAGAGCCTCATCACACAGCCATGAGGAACTGAATTCTAGAAATAACCAGTGAGCTCGGAAAAGGACTCAGAGGCTCAGAAAAGATTGCAGTCCAAGCTTACACCTTGATTTAAGCCTGGAAAGACCCTCAACAAAGGACAAAGCTAAGCTATGCCTGGACTCATGACCAATAGAAATTGGGAGATAATAAAGTCTCTTATTCTATGTCACCAATTACTAAATAAATCATTATGCAACAACACAAAATAATACAAACTCCAAATATAAAGTCTAAATACACAGAAATCACCTGTATTTTATTTTTAGAACTAACAGATTCCCAATAAAATAACATATAATAGGGGATCATTTTATCTTAACATTGTATCTATTTATTCGTTATGAGGAAATGAACAACTTCCATCTTAAATGTCTCAGTTTTACTTACGAGTATTTTTTGTTTTGTTTTGTGTAATGATTTTAGAAAGGAAAAAAACTTTCTAAAATATACTAAAACCTTCCCATCCTTTTTAAAATAAAGAGTATGGAAAACATAATTTCACTCTGTTGTTTATCATTTTGCATAATAATTATTCTATGGGCAAAACAAAACATTGAACTAGAAGCCAGGATAACTAGGTTCTTAGTTTGGCTTAATACTAACTATTCAACCTCTCAAGCAGACTTCAGTTTATCTATATTAGTAGTTTAGATAAGACCAGTTTTTCTAAAATGTGAGTATGAGAAAGGCAGCAGAATAGCTGAAGATAGGAAGGTAAGACAATATAATCATGATAGGGGTAGGGGAAGGAAGGAGACAAGTTCAAATTGCATACATGGTCCCCTCCCCCAAAACAGAGATTCTCATACACCCCCATGTGTACACATCACCACCCTGTCCCACACCACACCACACACAAACACACTTCCCCCTGCCACTGAGAATCATTATCTTAGCATGAGCCACTCTTACTAGAGCCACTCATATCATATTTGAGTCATATCTACCCCCATTATGAGTAAAAACAGATAAAAGGCTTAGAAATAGTGGATGACAGACTCTAACATTTATTCAACTCTGAAATACTGATTTTAGTATGCTATATACATCAAGAGCCTAGAGATGCAATTAAGACTTACCAATAGCTCTCAGCTACTAAGTTTTAAAAAAAATATGTCTACAATGCTTTCCCCCCTCTATTCCACTGAAAGTGCTAACTTTTATGCTCTTAATTTAGCATCTCTTAATAACCCATTTCCACTGTTTAGTTTGTTGCTTCTTGGTCATAAAGATGTTCACTGAACTCAGGAGGAGAATGGATGAACACAGTGAGAGCTTCAACGGGATTGAAATATAGGAAAGTACCAAAGAGGTTATAACTCAACTGAAAAATAGACTAGAGGAGTTCAACAGTAGACTGGATGAAGTAAAAGAATGCATCAGTGAGCTGCAAGACAAAACAACTGAACTCATCCAGACAGAGAAGCAAAATGAAAAGGAGAATTTTAAAAAGTGAAATTAATTTAAGAAACCATTGAGACAGCATCAAGCAAAATAACATTTGCATTATATGGATCCCAGAAGAAGAAGAGAGAGAAAGGGGGCCAAAAAAACTATCTGAAGAAATATGGCCAAAAATTTCTTTAATCTGGGGAAGGAAACAAATATCCAGGTCCAGGAATCCCAGAGAGTTCCAAAAAAGGTTAACCCAAATAGACATACACCAAGACACATTATAATTAAAATGGTATAAGTTAAGGATAAAGAGAGGATCCTAAAAGCAGCGAGAGAAAACCAACTTGTTACATACAAAGTAAACTCCATAAGACTATCAGCAGATTTTTCAGCAGAAACTTTACAGGCCAGTAGTGAGTGGCATAACCTATTCAAAGTGCTAAAAGGAAAACACTCCCAACAAAGAATTCTCCACCTAGCAAATTTATCATTCAGAATTGAAGAACGGATCAAGAGTTTCCCAGATAAACAAAAGCTTAAAGGAGTTCATCACCACAAAACTGGCCCTACAAGAAATATTTAAGAGATTTCTTAAGCTGAAAAGAAAAAGCACTAATTAATAATAAGAAAATATATGCAAGTAAAAAATCTTTCTGGAAAAGATAAATATATAATAAAGGTAGTGCATCAATCACTTATAAAGCAAACATGATGGTTTAAAGACAAGAAGTAGTAAACAAATTAAATTCCAATAGTTAGTTAAGGAATGCATAAAATAAAGAGGTAAAATGTGTCATCAAAAGTATAAAACATCGGGGCAGGGGGCTGGAGTAGTAAAAAGATAAAGCTTTGGAACGTGTTCAAATTTAATTTGCTACCAGCTTAAAACAGGCTACTATTTACATAGGATGTTATATATGAACCTCACAGTAACCACAGGGAAAAAAACTTATAGTAAATACACAAAAGAAAATGGAAAGAAATTTAAATATAAAACTGAAGAAAACCACCAAAACACAAAGGAAGAGAGAAAGAGAAGAAAGGAACAGAGAGGAACTACAAAAACAACCAGAAAACAATTAACAAAATGATAAGTACATACTTATCAATAACTACTTCAAATGGTCTAAAATAGCCAAGAAAAAGACAGTTGAGGGACTGTTTGAATTAAAAAAAAAAAAAAAGCAGATCCATCTATATGCTGCCTACACAAGACTTACTTCAGGAGAAAGGACTCACACAGACTGAAAGTGAAGGAATGGAAAAAATTTCAATGCAAATGTAAATAAAAAGAAAGCTGGAGTAGCTATACTCATATCAAACAAAACAGACTTTAAAACAAAGACTATATTAAAAGACAACGAAGGGCAAACATAGTGATAAAGGTGTCAATCCAGCAAGAAGATATAACATTTATAAATGCATATGCATCCAGTAGAGGAGCACTAAGATATACAACACAAATATTAACAGACTTAAAAGGAGAAATTGAAAGCAAAACAATAATAGCAGAGGACTTTAACACCCTACTTACATCAATTGATAGATCATCCAGAAAAAAAATCAAAAAGAAAACATCAAACTTAAATCACACATTAGATCACACGGACTTAACGTATAGAACATTCCATCCAAAAGCACCAAAATGTACATTCTTCTCAAGTGCACATGAAACATTCTCCAGGACAGATCATACATTATGTCACAAAAAAAGTCTCAATATAAATTCAGAAAGGCTGAAGTCATATCAAGCATATTCTCTGGCCACAATACTATGAAACTAAATATCAATCGCAAAAAGAAAATACTAAAAACCACAGAAACATGGAAATTAAACAACATGCTGCCAAACAACCAATAGGTCACTAAAGAAATCAAAAAAATACCTAGAGACAAATGAAAGCAGAGATACAATGCACCAAAATCCATGAGATGCAGCAAAAGCAGTTCAAAGAAGAAAGACCGTAGCAATATGGGCCTACCTCAAGAAACGAGAAAAATCCAAAATAAATAATCTAAATTTACACATAAAGAAACATAAAAAGAATAAATGAAGCTCCACATTCGAAGAAAGGAAATAATAAAGATCTGAGTGGAAATAAATGAAACAGACATTTAAAAAACAACAGTAAGGATCAATGAAACTAAGAGCTAGTTCTTTGAAAAGATAACCAAAATTGATAAATCGTTAGCTAGACTAACCCCCAAAAAAAAGAAAAAGAGGGGACTCAAACAAATAAAATCAGAATGAAAGAGGAGAAATTACAACTGATACCACAGAAATACAAAATATCGTAAGGGACTACTATGAACAATTCTATGCCAACAAATTAGACAACCTAGAAAAAACGGAAATTTCCTAGAAACATCCAAGCTTCCAAGACTGAATCATGAAGAAATAGAAAATTTGAATAGAACAATTAACTAGTAAGGAGACTGAAACTGTAATCAAAAGCTCCCAACAAACGGAAGTCTAGGATCAGATCGCTTCACTGGCAAATTATACAAAACATTCATAGAATACCAATCCTTGTCAAACTCCTTCTCAAACTCTTCCAAAAAATTAAAGAGGAAGAAAACCTTCCAAACACATCTTATGAAGCCAGCATTACCCTGATACCAAAACCAGACAAGGACACCATAAAAGAAAATTACAGGCCAATATCCTTGATGAACAAAGATACAAAAACCCTCAACAAAATATGAGCAAAACAAATCAAGCAATACATTAAAAGAATCACACACCATGATCAAGTGGGATTTATTCCAAGGATGCAAGAATGTTCAACATCTGCAAATCAATCAACATGATACCATATATTAACAAAATGAAGGATAAAAATCACATGATCATCTCAATATATGCAGAAAAAGCATTTGACAAAATTCAACATCCATTTATGATAAAAATTCTCAACCAAGTGGGTATGGAGTGAACACACCTCAACCTCATAAAGGCCATATATGACAAAGCCACAGCTAACATCATACTCAATGATGATCAGGAATAAGAGACGGATACCCACTCTCACCACTTCTATTCAACACAGTACTGGAAATCCTAGCCATAGCAATTAGGCAAGAAAAATTAATAAAAGTGATACAAATCAGAAAGAAAGAAGTAAAACTGTCACTATTTGCAGATGACATGATACTATATATACAAAGTTCTAATGATGCCACCAATAAAACGTGTTCAAACAAATAAATGAATTCAGTAAAGTCACAGGATACAAAATCAATATACTGAAGTCTGTGGTTTTTCTATACACTAAGAATGAACTATCAGAAACAGAAATTAAGGAAATCCTATTTACCACTACATAAAAAAGAATAAAATACCTAGCAATAAATTTAACCAAGGAGGTGAAAGACCTATACACTGAAAACTTTAAGACACTGATGAAAGAAATCAAAGAAGACACAAATGAATGGAAAGATATTTCATGCTTATGGACTGAAAGAATTTACATTGTTAGAATGCCTATACTACCCAAAGCAATCTATAGATTCAATGCAATCCCTATCAAAATTCCAATGGCGTATTTCACATGACTAAAACAAACAATCTTAAAATTTGTATGGAACCACAAAAGACACCAAATAGCCAAAACAATCTTGAGAAAGAAGAACAAAGCTGGAGGTTATCATGCTCCCTGATTTCAAACTACAGCAAACCTTTAAACAGCACATGCTTAAAATGCACTTACCCACAGACTTTTTTCAATAATAAACACTAGATAGAGTACTACACAATCAGGTTGGTTTAATCCAAGGATGAAGAACCATGGATATGGAGGAACTGTGTATACCAATGGCCAGCTATAAGTTATACATGAATTTGCAACTGCATAGAGAGTGGCAACCCTAACCTCCATAATGTTCAAGGGTAAACTGTACACTACAAAGCTGCAGTAATCAAAACAGTATGGAATTCACACAAAAACAGACACACAGATCAATAGAACAGAACTGAGAGTCCAGAAATAAAACCACAAATATATGGGCAATTAATTGACAACATAGGAGCAAAGAACATACATGGAGAAAGAACAGTCTCTTCAATAAATGGTGCTGGGAAAACTGGACAGCTACAGCCAAAAGAATCAAACTAGACCACTATCTCACACCACACACAAAAATTAACTCAAAATGGATTAAAGACTTGAATGTAAGACCTGAAACCATAAGACTCCTAGAAGAAAACATAGGAGGTAACTTCATTTATATGCGTCTTAGAGATATTTTTGTGGATCTAATTCCAAAAGCAAGGGAAACAAAAGCAAAAATGAACAAATGGGACTACATCAAACTAAAAAGTTTCTGCACAGTGAAGGAAACCATCATCAAAACGAAAAGGCAAGCTACTGAATGGGAGAAGATATTTGTAAATCCAATAAGGGATTATTATCCAAAATATATAAAGATCCCATACAACTCAAAAACAAACAAGCTGATTTAAAAATGGACATTTTTTTAATGAATAGACATTTTTCTAAAGAAGACATACAGATGGCCAAAAGGTACATGAAAAGATGTTCAACATCACTAATTATGAGGGAAATACAAATCAAAACCACAATGAGAGATCACCTCACACCTGTCAAAATGGCTATTAGCAAAAAGAAAAAAATTATAAATATTAGAGAAGATGTGGAGAAAAGGAAACCCTTGTACACTGTTGGTGGGACTGAAAATTGGTGCAGCAACCATGGAAAACAGTATAGAGATTCCTCAAAAAATTAAGAATAGAACTACCATCTGACCCAGCTATTCTACTTCTAGGTATTATCTGAAGAACACAAAGACAATTTGAAAAGATATATGAACCCCTACGTTTATTGCAGCATTATTTACAACGGCCAACATATAGAAATAACCTAAGTGTCCATGGGTGCATGAATGGATAAAGAAAATGTGGTACTATACACAAAGGAAAACTACTCCACCACAAAAAAAGAATTAAATCCAATCCTGCCATTTGCGGCAACATGGATGGACCCTGAAAGTTTTATGTTAAGTGACATAAGTTAAGAAAGACAAATACCATAAAATTTCACTCATGTGTGGAACGTAAAAAAAAAATGAACAAACAAAATAAAACAAAAACAAACTCATAGATACAGAGATCAGATTAGTGTTTACCAAAGGGAAAGGGAGTTGGGTGGAATGGGTGAAATGGGTAAAGGGGGTCAGCTGTATGGTGATGGATGGTAACTAGAAATGTGCTGATGATCACTTTGTAGTGTCTACAGGCTTATTTAGGAAATATTTTGGGTTCAGTTCCAGACCACCACAATAAAGGGAATACCGAAATAAAGTCAGATGAATTTTTTGGTTTCCTGGTGCATACAAAGTTATGTTTAAACTATACTGTAGTCTATTAAGTGTACAGTAGCATTGCCTAAAAATACCATGTACATACCTTAAAAACACTTTATGGCTAAAAATGCTAACCATCATCTGACCCTTCAGTGAGGCATAGTAGTAACATCAAAGATCACTGATCACAGATCACCATAACAAATGTAATAATAATGGAAAAGTTTGAAATACTGTGAAGATTACCAAAATGTGACACAGAGAAAAGGTGTGAGCAGATGCTGTTGGAAAAATGGTATCGAAGATTTGCTCACTGTAGGGTTGCCACAAACTTTCAATTTGTTAAAAAAAAAAAAATGTGAAGCACAATAAAGCAAAGCACAATGAAACAAGGTACGCCTGTACAGATGTCAAATTATAATGCTGCACACCTGAAACTTACATAACTTAAAAATATTATTCTGGGACTACAAAGAAAAACTTGAATTGGAAAAAGATTTAGACCACATTTATTTAATCCAAGTATTAACTATAACTGAGCAACTATTTCTCAAACACTCTCCCTAATATTTAAAGTTACAGAGCCTTACTTCTACTCTTAACTATTAACTTCACTTTGGATCTACTCGGAATTAAGCAAAGTAGAGTTGACCCTTGAAAAACACAGGAGTTAGGGGCACTGACACTCCATGCAGTCAAAAATCCATGTATAACTTATAGTCAGCCCTCTATATACATATTTCAGTTCCTCCGTGTCTGAGGTTCCAGATCCTTGGATTCAACCAACCTTATATTGTATAGTACTGTAGTATTTACTATTGAAAAAAATCCATGTATAAGTGGACCCACACTGTTCAAACCCACATTGTTCAAAGGTCAACTGTGTACTATTCAGACTCTGTCACCTTATAAAATAATTTTGGCTTCCTCTCCCTTCCTACCATACGTCCTTAACAGAAGAAATGGATCCATTCTAAGGTTCAGATTTACTCTACCTTACTGTTTGAGCTTTTCTAAGGCTGCATTTCAAATTTTTCTACCACAGTTCTGTTATCCAAATTGCCAACTTTTCCTTTTACCCAACCTTCAAGTCTCCTCTTTTCAAACTTACCTATTAAGCATAGCTCAAAATTCATAATTATTCACACAGAATTTCTCAGAGTTGAAGAGAGGTAAGCATAAGTAAATCTGCTCTGCTGTATTTCATATAAGCCAACTCACTGTTGAGAGAATTACTGTGTACCTAACATGTACATTCAATAAAGCTATACACATAATATAACTTTGGGTTTCTAAAATAACACCAAGAAAAAGATCAATAAAGGGACAAATGAGAACTGCTTCAATTTTCTCCAAAACTTCCTTTCTTTAATGGTTTCAAGGTGTCTCAAAAACATCTATCTCCACCTTACCCAACATGGCTAAATTCCATAAACAGCATTACATTTCACTGAGTCAATTAAACAGACATTTAGTCTCCAATCAGAATAAAAATACCTCAGCTTTATCACGCAACATAATTTTACCTTAAAACATGACTCAGCACAGATCTGTGGTGAAAAAAAAGACGATTTCACTCTAACTGACTCTTCGAGATACATACTGTTTTATGAGTCAATGAATGCAAAAACTTCTTACATAACCACTAATGTATTTCAACACATATTTTATCATTGAAGTATAGGATCAAGAGTCATATTTTTTTAAAATCAAGAATATAAAGCAAACACTGTAAAGACCAAACTAAAATTTCATTTCTCAGGACAAGTCTGGGCAGTTTTCTAACACTGAGCAAACAAATTAAATTGTTATGAGTTAGGAAAAGTTGCAACTAACAAACAGGGGCTGAGGAGTACCCTAAGCAAACACCGAACAAAACCATATCAATATAAATATGATACAGAAGAGAGTTTTTGAAAGTGGGAGAGGTGAAGGACAAGAGGGCAAGAAAGAAGAGACAGGCTCAGAAAGAAGGCTGAGAACAAAGAGTAATGAATGTTTTAAGTTACTAGCTGTGTCTCTTGATCAAAGTTTTTGGCTACTGAGCTGCACGAACGCAATCCAACTCATGGGCAAAAGCAAGCTTTTTTATTTGTTCTTACACCCAGTGAATTTTCAACTATAAACTTTTACTCCACCCAATTCCAATTGTCCTAAGAGTATTTTTGAGACTACTATAAAAAGTCATTGATGGTGAGTTGATGAAAGTTAGTCTGATAGCTTCAAACATCACTAATTTTCAGTGATCAGCATCCCCAATATTCAAGACAAGTATATTTTTTCCCAAGAAAAGCTCAAGAATGGGCAAGAATACAAAATTCACACATTATATGAAAATACAATCTCACCATCACTCCCCCAAAATTAATTTAATTGAACACTTCATTTTATATTTCAGCATTCCACTTAAGTGACAAAACAACATTAATTAATTAAAGTCACAAAATAACACTTGGAGGTCTAATACTGTCAATACTGCTTGGTACTTCAGTTCCTTATAGGTGGGCAACAGTTAAGCGTGTTATTAAAAGAAATATTATCATAATGTTTCTTTCCATTTTCAGGTCCAGTATTATTCATGTAGGAAGGATTAGAACAACAGTATTAACATTCTTAACAGGAAATTTAAACTCTACAGATTTGATCAAGAAAAACTAAAATCTGGGACTTCCCTGGTGGTCCAGTGGTTAAGAATCCATCTTGCAATGTAGGGGACACTGTCGATCCCTGGTCGGGGAACAAAGATCCCATAAGCTGCGGGGCAACTAAGCCCGTACACCACAGCTAGAGAGCCCAAGTGTCACACTACAGAGCCCATGTACTATGGAGCCCATGCGCCACAACTAGAGGGAAGCCTGCACACCGCAACGAAAGACCCCATGTGCTGCAACTAAGACCATTAAAAAAAAAAGAAAGAAAAACTAAAATCTGATTAGAAATACTGAGTACAGAATTATCACATAGGCTACGTTCTTTTCCAAGGAAGTTTTGCTTTCAGGCATTCTTAACCTTTAGCACAAATGCTTATACTTCTAGCTCAGCAGTTCTCAACACATGGTCTGGAGACACTTAGGGACAGGAGTAGGTGGTCCATGAGACTCTTTCAGGAGGGCAGTGACATCAAAATTATTTTTATAACACCAAGATGTTATTTACCTTTTTCACTCTCATTCTCTCACAAGTGAAAGCCAAGTTTTCCAGAGGCTACGTGAGTGTGATATGGCAATGGATTGAAGGCAGAATCCATTGTTTTTTTATTAAGCCAGACATTAACGAGATGTGCACAACATGTAAAACAAGGGCACTTTTCTCAAATTTGGAAAATAGCATTAGTTGTGATTTTAAAATACTATTGTTGTTATTTTAAAATGAATACAGCAATATTTTTATATTTGTTTTAATTTCTCATATGATAAATATCAATAGCTATAACCCACAATAACAAAAGCCCTCTGGGATCCTCAAAAAGTTTTAGTAGTCTAAAAGGATCATGAGACCCAAAAGTTTGAGAATTACTGTTCTGTCTGATTAGGAAGCCCTGATATGAACAAACAGGTGCAATCAGTTCCAAACTTGGTAACAGTCATTCCATTAAAATACCACATCACTCATATTTAGTAATATTCTAGCAATTAACCCCAAATAAAAGGAAAAGCCACCCCACTGTAAAACAGAAGAGTCCTTTCAGTGATAATTCTATTTACACATTTAAAAATTAGTCTTAATTTCAAAGAACATTAAAAAGTAACATCACCTACAAACAAGTAATGTTTATTATAATATATGGAATATTGAATAAATATTATATATTATATATTATTCAGTTACTATCCTCTTTAGGCATAAACAGTTAAGAAAAAATGGATTCTCTCTTACCACTTTTACCCCCAATCTGCAAGCTTACAAATCTGTTCTTCTCACAATATGCTTCTTTATATTTAAATCAAAAATAAAAATAAAACATGAAATCATATTATTTTTCATGGCTTTATACTTCTTATGATTACATAGGGAATTACAAAAATGATGCTGTATTTCAGAAAATTAAGTCCTTCATCACCATTTAGTTATACCCTATTCAAAAATAAGATCTTTTTTATGTAAGATTATTGTGTATTAATTAATCACTGAAAATATTAATAGTATAATTACCACACAACATAAACTATCCTAATACCTGGACCATATAAACCAAATTGAAACCACTATCGGTTAACCTTTCTTTCTTATATTGATAATGCATAGCATTCTTTAAACACACACGTTCTCCATAAACTACAAATTTAACAGAAAAACTTTGTACACTTCTATCCAACAGTACCAATATACATATTCACATATAAATTAGTAAAAGTTTAGCAATGCATAACTTATAGAAATTCCCATACAGAAAGGCCTCTAAAAAGAGATACAAATATTACATTCACTTAAGAGGTCTTCTAAATGCATTTAAGCTAATACAGAAAAAAGGAAGTCTAAGAAGCTGCTACATAAACTGTTGGTTATTTAGGCTGAAATAAGTCTACACTAACCACCACCTCACCTGTATAGTATTCTTCATTATTTTTGTTAATACCAAAATATAACAGGTAATGTTCTAATTATTTTATTCACTTAACTTCCATGGTTTTGACAATATTTTCTTTCTTTTTTCTCAAAAAGACACTTATAAAATATATAGAAAGAGCAGAATTTCTTAAATTCTTTTTTTTTTTTTTGCGATACGCGGGCCTCTCACTGCCGTGGCCTCTCCCATTGCGGAGCACAGACTCTGGACACGCAGGCTCAGCGGCCATGGCTCACGGGCCCAGCCACTCCACGGCATGTGGGATCTTCCCAGACCAGGACACGAACCCATGTCCCCTGCATCGGCAGGCAGACTCTCAACCACTGCGCCACCAGGGAAGCCCGAATTTCTTAAATTCTTAAAACATGGTCAGAGAAACTCTAATCTGCCAACTTAATGAATAAATTTTAGAAATTATTTAATGCATATACCCACGTTTAAAAGGCTTATACTATTACCTACAACCTTTCTCAAAAGTGAACAGTATGATAAAGTGTTCATACAATATGGAACCACCAAAGCCCACTTAGCTAGGAGACAGGGCTAAATACACCAATAAACAAGACATAAACCAAGAAGGCAGAAAGGTCAGTATAAAGAATGAAGAGAAGTTTTTCTAATTCTTAGAAGGCAATACTATGACAAGTGTTAATTTTAGAAACAGCCACTGCTGCTATTATCAAATTATTCTTTAGAACTACACAGTTCAGGCAACATCAAAATGTCAAGCCATGCTTGCTTCGGCAGCACATATACTAAAATTGGAACGATACAGAGAAGATTAGCATGGCCCCTGCGCAAGGATGACATGCAAATTCGTGAAGCGTTCCATATTTTTATACACAAAAATAAACTCAAAATGGATTAAAGACCTAAATATAAGGCCAGACACCATCAAACTCTTAGAGGAAAACATAGGCAGAACATTCTGTGACATAAACCACAGCAAGATCTTTTTGACCCACCTCCTAGAGAAATGGAAATAAAAACAAAAATAAGTAAATGGGACCTAATGAAACTTAAAAGCTTTTGCACAGTAAAGGAAACCATAAACAAGACGAAAAGACAACCCTCAGATGGGAGAAAATATCTGCAAATGAAGCAACTGACAAAGGATTAATCTCCAAAATATACAAGCAACTCATGCAGCTCGATATCAAAAAAACAAACAACCCAATCCAAAAATGGGCAGAAGACCTAAATAGACATTTCTCCAAATAAAATATACAGATTGCCAAAAAACACATGAAAGAATGCTCAACATCATTAATCATTAGAGAAATGCAAATCAAAACTACAATGAGATATCATCTCACACCAGTCAGAATGGCCATCATCAAAAAATCTAGAAACAATAAATGCTGGAGAGGGTGTGGAGAAAAGGGAACACTCTTGCACTGCTGGTGGGAATGTAAATTGATACAGCCACTATGGAGAACAGTATGGAGGTTCCTTAAAAAACTACAAATAGAAATACCATACGACCCAGCAATCCCACTACTGGGCATATACCCTGAGAAAACCATAATTCAAAAAGAGTCATGTACCAAAATGTTCATTGCAGCTCTATTTACAAAAGCCAGGACATGGAAGCAACCTAAGTGTCCATCAACAGATGAATGGATAAAGAAGATGTGGCACATATATACAATGGAATATGACTCAGCCATAAAAAGGAATGAAACTGAGTTATTTGTAGTGAGGTGGATGGTACTCCAATAAAGATGTTAAAAATAAATTTAAAAAAAAAGGCAAGCCACTCGAGAAAAAATTATTTAACAATTTAACATATGCATGGTCTCAAATAGTATATTTAACATCATTTCCATAGTTAGAGATCTTCCAAGAATAGTAATTTATGACAGGAAAAAAAAGGTTATTTGACTTTCTGTGATGAAGTATAAGCTGATAAAGAAATTCCAAGGAATAAATGATTGCAAATTAGGTCAATATAGCCTATATAAACCATCTGATGTCAAGGAAATAATTTAAGACACAGAAGCATTATTTGGAATCACAGATCTTCAAAAAACTTTTCCCCATACATTGCAAACTATGTCTCATGCATTTTCATGAAGTATCATATCAACAATTCAACTATACTTTTTTTCAAGTAAATAAAACAAAAACTGAATTAATTCTTATAATGAAAACCTATGCTTCTCTAGAAAGTGATTATTTTTAGGCAGCTGAATTGTACAGTCAGTTAATAACTACCTGCATATGCCCTTGGTTTATCGTTTCTGATCATTTAAAAATTACTCATCACTGACTTTTTTTCCTTCTATTTCTGGATCTCTAAAATTAAATTTACCTAATCATAGGGTGATACAAATGATATTAATTAAAATAAATTTTTGAAATTACATGGTTATGTCTATTTGTCAAAAGTGGAATAAACTCAAAATGTAATAATATCATTTTACATAATATTAATATATCAAACTTTAAACATACGATCACAAAAGCTAAAAAGCTATAGGAAATATTGGAGATTATGTACTGCAACTTCACATCTGATGATAGAAAACAGTCTATCATTCTTATTAAAGAATTTACCATTTCAACCATTTACCAAGGGCCTACAATTGTCAATCATTCTGCTCAGTTTCAAGGATAAAAAGATGATTCTCACTGCCCTCAAAGAGTTCAAATTTTAATGGAGGAGAGAGACATAAGCAAATATAAATATAATATGGTATGATGAAAGAAAAATGAAGATGTATTCAAAATAATTTCAAGTCAAAGAAGAAGCTTTTTCTGGAATGAAACAGATACCAGAAAATGCACTGCAAAAGAGGAGACACTTTAGCTGGGAACTGAAGAAAGAATTCACTGAGAAAGAAAGACATTCCAGAAAGAAGAATACAGATATATGAAAATAATAAGATCTATTCAGAGAACATTAAGTTTAGTGCAACTAAAAAGTGGGTCGAGTAGAAAGAGAAAGAAATGTGGACTTTATACTAAATGACAAGTCTCTAAGAGGAATGAAGGGAAGAAGGAAGTGAGATGCACAAATAGAAGCCCAATTCAAAAAAAAGGTGACAATGAAGACTGGGAGAAGAGAATGAAGTCACGAGATCTCTTAAGAGACATAACTGACGGACCTTTTTGATGATTATCCCCAAAAGACAAAATTAAAGGTGACTAACACTTTCAGCTTGAATGGGTGAGCCACTAATGGAACAAGATAATCCAGAAAAACAAACAGGTCTTTTGGAAGAGAGAGAAATCACTGGAAAAGTAAGGGGAAAGAAGATAGGGAGAGAAATTCTGGGTATATAAAATTTCTGATTCTAGTAGGGACATACATGTATGACTAGATTTTAAGAATGAATGCCAGGATAAAGAATTGGAAATTATCCTTATATAGATGGTAATTTCATCCTTTCCTTCCTCCCTCCTGCTACAAAAAAATCCAGAATCATAAAAATGAAAGCCACATACTAAAAACAGAAGGAAGAAGCTAGAGTGAGCCTGATTCCTTACTTCTGTGTAGCCATATCAATCCTACAATTGTCCACTTCAGGACTCCTTGTTTATTTTTCCTCACATAACATTGCTTTACTTGTTTAAGCTACTGCTGTCATGATTTTTGATACTGACAGTGAAATTTATTCTTACCCAATGCAGTGGTCATCATGGTTTTGCCTATGTTCCTCTTCTCTTGATACACTCTACACTCTCCTATGGGAGACCTCATCTATTCCCTTAGCTTTAAAAACCACCTATGTGTTGATGACTCCCAAATCTAGATCTTCATTTTACTCAATAAATGCTGAGTGGATATTACAAAACAAGACCATTTGAAACATTAAATTTTTGCTATCAGAGAAAGTGATAATGGTATAAAACAATATTCTAATCCTATGGAAAGCTATAAATAAGATAAAGAGTCAACCCTCATATGCACACTGCAGTAAAGCTGTACAGTCCTACTGTATATATGTAACAGATTCAGTGAACAAATAAGAGAGAAAAGTGGGATACTGCCAGGAAGGTTAGATAAGGACAAAGACTTACAGGAGAATCAAAATCTAGAGAGTAGAACTAGATAAACTGTATATTATTTCACAGATATCTCCGTAAATTCTAAATAAATCTGTTTTAATTTGTTTTTGCTGTGGCAAAATATACATAATAGAAAATTTATCATTTTAACCATTTTTAAATGTACAGTTCAGTGGCATCACGTATAGTCACATTGTTGTGCAACCACCACCTCCAGAACTTTTTCATCATCCCAGACTGAAACTCTATACCCATTAAAAAATATTTTCCCACTCCCCTCTCCTCTCAGCCCCTGGCAACCACCATTCTGCATTCCGTCTCTATGAATCTGACTACTCTGGGTATCTCAAAAAGTGGAATCACACAGCATTTATCCTTTTGTGACTAGCTTACTTCATTTAGCGTAACGTTCTCAAGGTTCCTCTATATTGTAGCACGTGTCAGAATTTTCTTCCTTTTAGGGCTGAATAATATTCCCTTCTATATATATAACCACACTTTGTACATCCATTCAAAGTTGTTTCCACCTTTTGGCTATTGCAAATCACACTGCTATGAACATGGGTGTACAACTATCTGTTTAAGTCCCTGCTTTCAGTTCTTTTATGCATATAATTAGAAGTGGAACTGCTGGATCAAATGGTAATTCTATGTTTAATTTTTTGAGGAACAGTCGTACTGTTTTCCACAGCAGCTGCAGCAATCCACATTCCCACCACTAATGCACAAAGATTCCAATTTCTCCACATTCACACCAACACTAGTTGTTTACTGGTTTTCGGTTTGCTTTTCTTTTATTTAGTTAATAACAGCCACCCTAATGCGTGTGAAGTGGTATGTCTTTGTGGTTTTGACTTACATTTTCCTAATGATTAGTGATATTCAGCATCTTTTCATGTGCTTATTGGTCATTTGTATATCTACCTTCTTTAGAAAAATGTCTATTCAAGTTCTGTGCCCACTTTAAAGTTGGATTGTTTGTATTTTTGTTGTTGAGTTTTAGGACTTCTTTATATATTCTGAATATTGATTAAATATATCTATTTAAAAAATTTATTTATTTTATTTATTTTTGGCTGCATTGGGTCTTCATTGCTGTGCGCGGGCTTTCTTTAGTTGTTGAGAGCGGGGGCTACTCTTTGTTGTGCTGGGCGGGCTGCTCATTGTGGTGGCTTCTCTTGTTGCGGAGCACAGGCTCCAGAGCGCAGGCTCAGTAGTTGTGGCGCACGGGCTTAGTTGCTCCGCAGCATGTGGCATCTTCCCGGACCAGGGCTCAAACCCATGTCCCCTGCACTGGCAGGTGAATTCTTAACCACTGCACCACCAGGGAAGCTCAGTATATCTATTTTTAAAGAGAACACTAACAAGCAAGTTGCTACTTAAATGAAACTTACAATATCATAAAAGAATTACAGATTAAATTACTATGAATGCCCCACTTGTGATTAAGAGCAGTCTGAAAATACAATCCTCTCAAGTAGCAATTCCAAAATCAAATAATTTTTAAGTCATCAGTCTCTCCTCAAAACAATTAAACACTCTTGTTTTTCTATAAAGCTCACGAGTACTCAAAAATGTTTTTAAAATTCGTGATTGATAAAAACACTAACAAGTGACTAAAATTCACATGATTCACATGAAACACTCAAAACTACACACACCTGTCAGAGTTTCAGAGCCACCATAGCACACACCTTCAAGCAGTAACACTCATATTTCAATTGATGTAAGTGCTATGCCCTGGAGTACAGGGGAGCACCCTTATATATGTAGACTAAATGGCGGTCCCTGGAGTCGTGGGGCACAACAGCCCTTTGGCATTCAAGTGCTAACTGATGTATGTTCCACTTTATTATTACTATCCCTGACATAAATTTTAAAGTTAAAAAAAGTAAAGAATATAATAATAAAAGTAAGTGCACCATGGTATTCAATTCAATGACTCCCTAAACTCCAAATTAACTTACTCATTCTTATCCAATTAAAGTATTCAATCCTATTTTTCCAAATGATAGTTTTACTACTTAAGTAGATAGATTTCTTATTTTCATCTCCCCAGCATCCAATCTTCCTTCTTCTGGTAACACCTCAATTTCCCATTAGACAACACCTCTCCCCATTCTCAGTCGCTGAACTTCACAGGTAGTGCCTGTGATGAGTAAGTCTGGGCAATCAAATTCAGTGATTAAATCATTAGACACAAAATAAAACAGTAAGATTCAGTCCTAGAACTTTTGCTGAAATTTTTAGTTAACAGATACTTTTAAAATTGCTAAGCTGGGCTGTTGGTAAGCACCTTTGCCATCTCATAAGAAGGGCCAATCAGAGAAAAAAGCTTACACACACACAAAAAGGCAGAGAGCATAAAGACAAACTCAGGAATGTCCCTGATGACAGTTATTGCAATGTCTTATAGCTAAGTCCTTTCCCTGAATTTACAGTACATACATAAGTCAATAAACTCCTTTTTTTTTTTTCCACTTAGCTTCTTAGGGCTTTCTGTCACTTGCCAGTCATTTACATCTCAGTTGTCAGTGGTAATTTTGATAAGTTTTGATAAGTCCTGGTAATTTTGATAAGTCCTGGAGGCCTGTCTGTATCAGACTTAAACATGCATTATAGAACGTTTATAATGATAAAAACATTATTACAAAATGTCAACTTATTGTCCCCACAATGACTACTCATTCGGAAAGTATGCTCTTAGAAAAAAAAAGAAAGCAAAATTGATAATGTATTTAAAAATGTACAACTCTACCAAGTAGAATGTAAACATGTGCTTACAAAAAAAACACAGGAAAAAATTCCATTTTATTAAATCTGGGGAAAGAAAATATCCCTACTTGATAAGAAATTCTATGTATAAAATCATTACAGTTAGAATAGTAGTGAACAGAAAAAGTGGAGTTGAGAGAAACGTTAACATAAAGTAAATGCAATGTAAAATGGGAGATTTTCTCATTAGTTTTTTCCAATGGCACAAAATATCCATTCTCACTTAGATTTAGAGTTTATGTAAAAATATACCTGTATTAATTTCCTATAGCCACTGTTAATTACTACACACCTGTGGCTTAAAATAACAAAAATTTATTTTCTCACAGTTCTGGAGGCCAAACATTTGAAATCAGTTTCAACAGGCTGAATCAAGGAGGTTCTATAGGACAATCCTATACCAGGTTTTCATGGCTGCCAGCATTCCTTGGCTTATGGCTATATCACTCCAATCTTGGCCTCTGTAGCCACTTTGCCTTCTCCTCTTCTGTGTATGTTAATGGTTCTTCTGACTCTCTTTTACAAGGACATTTGTGACTGCATTTAGGGGCCACCCAGATAACCCAGAATAACCTCCTGATCTCAAGATCCTTAACTTAATCATACCTGTGAAGTCTTTACTATAAGGTAACATTTACAGATTCCAGGGATTATGATATGGATATTTTTTATGCAGCCATTTTTCAGCCTACCACCATGTTATAAGTCATTTCAATAACTATAATACCACCAAAAAGGCTAAGCACCTGGAAACTATATGCACCTTATATTCTCAAATTAATTTTTTTTACAATGTTCTCTATTTATATTAGTACCAGCACAAAAAGCTCCAAAAATGTCATATTTAGAATAAAAAGGGAAGACTCTAGTAAGAAAATATCTACTAAGCATTGCCTTAAGAAGTGATTAATATTAACTAAATTTAACATACTATTCTTTGAAACTACAGTTATTATCATGACAATCTGTTTTATTACAAATTTAAAAGTTAATATAAGACTTTACCTCCAGATCCTAACTGCTTGTAGAATCTGTATTCCAAATGTAGTTGTGGTGCTCTGGATTTCATGGGCTCCTAATTAAAAAAAAACAAGCATCAACAAAAAATATTTAAGTTATTAAAATATCACTAGGCCCCAATTCCAAATTTATAAATCTTGGTGTCAACTCTTTTTTTTTTTTTTTTTTTTTGGTATTCCAAGCATTGTTCCTTGTAATATCTCAAAGTTTTGCCTTGATTAAAATACAATCTGAGACAGAGTAAAACTGTGTTCAGCAATTTCCACAAATACATATAGTATCCATACATATGGAAAGACCCACCTCAATAAAGCAAAATAATATTTAATATTTCAAACATTCAGAAGCATATGAATGTATTAGAAAAGGTCTTTAAAAGCTACATAATAAACCAGTAGTTAACTCAGGAGAGGGATCTAGGTTTGAGTAAGGTCAAAGGTGAATTTTTAATTTCTGTTGATTTTTTTATTAAAGATCAAATATATATATATATATTTTAGACAGTAAATATGGTCTATTTTTGCTTTTTTCCAATAAAATACATTTGATCACTTTTTTTTAATACAGCAGGTTCTCATTAGTCATCCATTTAATACACATCAGTGTATACATGTCAATCCCAACAGCCCAATTCATCACACCACCACCACCACCCCCCGCTGCTTGCCCCCCTTGGTGTGCATACGTTTATTCTCTGTATCTGTGTCTCAATTTCTACCCTGAAAACCGGTTCATCCGTACCATTTTTCTAGGTTCCACATATATGCATTAATATATGATATTTGTTTTTCTCTTTCTGACTTACTTCACTCTGTATGACAGTCTCTAGATCCATCCACGTCTCAACAAATGACCCAATTTTGTTCCTTTTTATGGCTGAGTAATATTCCATTGTATATATGTACCACTTCTTCTTTATCCATTCATCTGTTGATGGGCATTTAGGTTGCTTCCATGACCTGGCTATTGTAAATAGTGCTGCAATGAACACTGGGGTGCATGTGCCTTTTTTTTTTTAACATCTTTATTAGGGTATAATTGCTTTACAATGGTGTGTCAGTTTCTGCTTTATAACAAAGTGAATCAGTTATACATATACATATATCCCCATATCTCTTTCCTCTTGCATCTCCCTCCCTCCCACCCTCCCGATCCCACCCCTCTGGGTGGCCACAAAGCACCAAGATGATCTCCCTGTGCTATGCAGCTCCTTCCCCCTAGCTACCTATTTTATGTTTGGTACTGTATATATGTCCATGACACTGTCTAACTTTGTCCCAGCTTACCCTTCCCCCTCCACGTATCCTCAAGTCCATTCTCTAGTAGGTCTGCATCTTTATTCCCATCTTGCCCCTAGGTTCTTCTGACCACTTTCTTTTACTTTTTTTTTAGATTCCATATATATGTGTTAGCATACGGTATTTATTTTTCTGTTTCTGACTTACTTCACTCTGTATGACAGTCTCTAGGTCCATCCACCTCACTACAAATAACTGTTTCATTCCTTTTTTTGGCTAAGTAATATTCCATTGTATATATGGGCCACATCTCCTTTATCCATTCATCTGTTGATGGACGCTTAGGTTGCTTACATGTCCTGGTAAATAGAGCTGCAATGAACATATTGGTACATGACTCCTTTTGAATTATGGTTTTCTCAGGGTATATGCCCAGTAGTGGGATTGCTGGATCATATGGCAATTCTATTTTTATTTTTTAAGGAACCTCCATACTGTTCTCCATAGTGGCTGTATCAATTTACATTCCCCCCAACAGTGCAAGAGGAACCTTCATTTTCTGATGAAGCCCATTCTAACTGGTGTGAGGTGATACCTCACTGTAGTTTTGATTTGCATTTCTCTAATAATTAGTGATGCTGAGCAGCTTTTCATGTGCTTCTTGGCCATCTGTACGTCTTCTTTGGAGAAATGTCTACTTAGGTTTTCTGCCCATTTTTGGATTGGGTTGTTTGTTTTTTTAATATCGAGCTGCATGAGCTGTTTATATATTTGGGAGATTAATCCTTTGTCCGTTGATTCGTTTGCAAATATTTTCTCCCATTCTGAGGGTTGTCTTTTCGTCTTCTTTATGGTTTCCTTTGCTATGCAAAAGCTTTTAAGTTTCATTAGGTCCCATTTGTTTATTTTTGTTTTTATTTCCATTTCTCTAGGAGGTGGATCAAAAAAGATCTTGCTGTGATTTATGTCAAAGAGTGTTCTTCCTATGTTTTCCTCTAAGACTTCTATAGTGTCTGGTCTTACATTTAGGTCTCAAATCCATTTTGAGTTTATTTTTCTGTATGGTGTTAGAGAGTGCTTCATTCTTTTACATGTAGCTCTCCAGTTTTCCCAGCACCACTTATTGAAGAGACTGTCTTTTCTCCATTGTATATCCTTGCCTCCTTTGTCATAGATTAGTTGACCATAGGTGCGTAGGTCTACCTCTGAGCTTTCTACCTGTTCCATTGATCTATGTTTCTGTTCTGCCAGTACCATATTGTCTTGATTACTGTAGCTTTGTAGTATAGTCTGAAGTCAGGGAGTCTGATTCCTCCAGCTCCATTTTTTTCCCTCAAGACTGCTTTGGCTATTCGGGGTCTTTTGTGTCTCCATACAAATTTTAAGATTTTTTGTTCTAGTTCCATAAAAAATGCCATTGGTAATTTGATAGGGATTGCATTGAATCTGTAGATTGCTTTGGGTAGTATAGTCATTTTCACAATATTGATTCTTCCAATCCAAGAACATGGTATATCTCTCCACCTGTTGGTATCATCTTTAATTTCTTTCATCAGTGTCTTATAGTTTTCTGCATACAGGTCTTTTGTCTCCCTAGGTATGTTTATTCCTAGGTATTTTATTCTTTTTGTTGCAATGGTAAATGGGAGTGTTTCCTTAATTTCTCTTTCAGATTTTTCATCATTAGTGTATAGGAATGCCACAGATTTCTGTGCATTTATTTTGTATCCTGCAACTTTATCAAATTCACTGATTAGCTCTAGTAGTTTCCTGATGGCATCTTTAGGATTCTCTATGTATAGTAGCATGTCATCTGCAAACAGTGACAGTTTTACTTCTTCTTTTCCAATTTGAATTCTTTTTATTTCTTTTTCTTCTCTGACTGCCAAGGCTAGGATTTCCAAAGCTATGTTGAATAATAGTGGTGAGAGGGGACATCCTTTTCCTGTTCCTGATCGTAGAGGAAATGTTTTCAGTTCTTCACCATTGAGAATGATGTTTGCTGTGGGTCTGTCATATATGGCCTTTATTATGTTGAGGTAGGTTCCCTCTATGCCCACTTTCTGGAGAGTTTTTATCATAAAGGGGTGTTGAATGTTGTCAAAAGCTTTCTCTGCATCTATTGAGATGATCATATGGTTTTTATTCTTCAATTTGTTAATATGGTGTATCACATTGATTTGAATATATTGAAGAATCCTTGCATCCCTGGGATAAATCCCACTTGGTCATGGTGTATGATCCTTTTAATGTGCTGTTGGATTCTGTTTGCTAGTATTTTGTTGAGGATTTTTGCATATATATTCATCAGTGATATTGGTCTGTAATTTTCTTTTTTCGTAGTATCTTTGTCTGGTTTTGGTTTCAGGGTGATGGTGGCCTCATAGAATGAGTTTGGGACTGTTCCTTCCTCCGAAATATTTTGGAAGAGCTTGAGAATGATGGGTGTTAGCTCTTCTCTAAATGTTTGATAGAATTCACCTGTGAAGCCATCTGGTCCTGGAATTTTGTTTGTTGGAAGATCTTTAATCACAGTTTCTATTTCATTACTTGTGATTGGTCTGTTTATATTTTCTATTTCCTCCTGGTTCAGCCTTGGAAGGTTATACCTTTCTAAGAATTTGTCCATTTCTTCTAGGTTGTCCATTTTATTGGCATAGAGTTCCTTGTAGTAGTGTCTTAGGATGCTTTGTATTTCTGTGGTGTCTGGTGTCACTTCTCCTTTTTCATTTCTAATTTTATTGATTTGAGTCCTCTCCCTCTTTTTCTTGATGAGTGTGGCTAATGGCTTATCAATTTTGTTTATCTTCTCAAAGAACCAGCTTTTACTTTTATTGATCTTTGCTATTGTTTTCTTTGTTTCTATTTCATTTATTACTTCTCTGATCTTTATGATTTCTTTCCTTTTGCTAACTTTGGGTTTTGTTTGTTCTTCTCTTTCTAGTTCCTTTAGGTGTAAGGTTAGATTATTTGAGATTTCTCTTGTTTCTTGAGGTAGGCTTGTATAGCTATATACTTCCCTCTTATAACTGCTTTTGCTGCATCCCATAGGTTTTGGATTGTCGTGTTTTCACTGTCATTTGTCTCTAGGTACTGTTTGATTTCCTCTTTGATTTTTTCAGAGATCTCTTGGTTATTTAGTAACGTAGTGTTTAGCCTCCATGTGTTTGTGTTTTTTATGTTTTTTCCCCTGTAATTCATTTCTAAACTCATAGCATTGTGGTCAGAAAAGATGCTTGATATGATTTCAATTTTCTTAAATTTACTGTGGTTTGATTTGTGACCGAAGATGTGATCTATCCAGGAGAATGTTCTGTGCGCACTTGAGAAGAAAGTGTAATCTGCTGTTTTGGGGTGGAATGTCCTGTAAATATCAATTAGATCTATCTGGTCTATTGTGTCATTTAAAGCTTCTATTTCCTTATTTATTTTCATTTTGGATGATCTGTCCATTGGTGTACGTGAGGTGTTAAAGTCCCCCACTATTACTGTGTTACTGTCGATTTCCTCTTTTACAGCTGTTAGCAGTTGCCTTATGTATTGAGGTGCTCCTATGTTGGGTGCATATATATTTATAATTGTTATATCTCCTTCTTGGATTGATCCCTTGATCATTATGAAGTGTCCTTCCTTGTCTCTTGTAACATTCTTGGTTTTCAAGTGTATTTTATCTGATATGAGTATTGCTACTCCAGCTTTCTTTTGATTTCCATTTGCATGGAACATCATTTTCCATCCCCTCACTTTCAGTCTGTATGTGTCCCTAGGTCTGAAGTGGGTCTCTTGTAGACAGCATATATATGGGTCTTGTTTTTGTATCCATTCAGCAAGCCTGTTTCTTTTGGTTGGAGCATTTAAACCATTCACGTTTAAGGTAATTATCGATATGTATGTTCCTATGACCATTTTCTTAATTGTTTTGGGTTTGTTTTTGTAGGTCTTTTTCTTCCCTTGTGTTTCCCACTTATAGAAGTTTCTTTAGCATTTGTTGTAGAGCTGATTTGGAGGTGCTGAATCCTTTAGCTTTTGCTTGTCTGTAAAGCTTTTGATTTCTCCATCGAATCTGAATGAGATCCTTGCCGGGTAGAGTAGTCTTGGTTGTAGGTTCTTCCCTTTCATCACTTTAAGTATATCATGCCACTCCCTTCTGGCTTGTACAGTTTCTGCTGAGATATCAGTTAACCTTATGGGAGTTCCCTTGTACGTTATTTGTCATTTTTCCTTTGCTGCTTTCAATAATTTTTGTCTTTAATTTTTGCCAGTTTGATTACTATGTGTCTCAGCATGTTTCTCTTTGGGTTTATCCTGTATGGGACTCTGCACTTCCTGGACTTGGGTGGCTATTTCCTTTCCCATGTTAGGGAAGTTTTTGACTATAATCTCTTCAAATATTTTCTCGGGTCCTTTCTCTCTCTCTTCTCCTTCTGCAACTCCTATAATGCGAATGTTGTTGTGTTTAATGTTGTCCCAGAGGTCTCTTAGGCTGTCTTCATTTCTTTTCGTTCTTTTTTCTTTATTCTGCTCTGCAGCAGTGAATTCCACCAATCTGTCTTCCAGGTCACTTATCCATTCTTCTGCCTCAGTTATTCTGCTATTGATTCCTTTTAGTGTAGTTTTCATTTCAGCTATTGTATTGTTAATCTCTGTTTGTTTGTTCTTTAATTCTTCTAGGTCTTTGTTAAACATTTCTTGCATCTTCTCTATCTTTGCCTCCATTCTTTTTCCAAAGTCCTGGATCATCCTCACTATCATTATTCTGAATTCTTTTTTTGGAAGGTTGCCTATCTCCACTTCATTTAGTTATTTTCCTGGGGGTTTATCTTGTTCCTTCATCTGGTACATAGCCCTCTGCCTTTTCATCTTGTCTATCCTTCTGTGAATGTGGTTTTTGTTCCACAGGCTGCAGGATTGTAGTTCTTCTTGCTTCTGCTGTCTGTCCTCTGATGGATGAGGCTATCTAAGAGGCTTGTGCAGGTTTCCTGATGGGAGGGACTCTCAACTCTTCTATAATGTAATACTCTATTAGTCATCTTTGTCTCCCTAAGGTTAAATCCAGATAGTCAAGTTTAAGCGCAGCGTAAAATAAATTAATGCCATAAATGTACACAAGGTTAAGTGGCTATTAGATTAAGCATTAGGGAAATCTGTGTTTGACTCTTTGTCCCTGAAGAAGAGTATACTGTGAACATTCATGACTAGAATGGTGGCCCTGATTCTATTTCTCCTGTTCCCAGGAATTCACCTCTAAACTATATATTTCTAATGTAAAGAAAAGTAAGAAATTACAGAAAAGTAAGAAAGAACAAAGACAGAGATAGGAAAATTCTGATAGTAACAACAATATATTTTTTTTTTAATTTTTAGCTGGAGTACAGCTTACAATAAAACACACAGTTCCTAAGTATTAGGCCCATGAGCTTTGTAAATTGTATATATCCCTGCAACCACCATCTCAAGAAACCTTTAGCCTCTAAAGTTTAGAGCATTTCCATCACCCTTCTCTCAGAGATAATCACTTTTGGACTTCTAGCACCTTTGGATTTGTTTTGTCCGTAGTTGGATTTCATACAAATGACATTATACAATGTATGTTTTATATGTATGTGTCTGCCTTTTTTCCTTCAACATAATGTTTTTGAGATTTTTACACACACACACCAACACACACACACACACAGAGAACATAAACAGAAGCAAAATAGATTTAACATATAAGAAATAATAAATGTGTGAAAATATTTGCAGGAAACAAAACTATAACAGAGTAATAACACAGGAAAATTGAACAAGATTCAACAGGAAAGTACAGCAAGGTAACAAAATTTAAACAGAACCAACAAAACTTCAAGAAGTACAAAAAACTACAATAACAAAATTTAAAACTAATCTACCAACATATTAACACAACAGAAAAGATAATTTGGAAACTGGGAGATAGAAAAATGTCTAAAGAATGAGAAAATTTTGTAGACTGCATGTATATAAAGTATACAAAATGCATTATGAAGGAGGAAAAATAGAAAATATAGGAAAAAGATTAGAGATCTGGACAATATAATGAGAAGGTCTAATATACATTTGACAAGTGTCTCGAGAGAAAAGTGAGCAGAGGCAATAACTGAAGAAATAAATGCAAGAACTGATGAAAGATAAACCAGAGATTCAAGAGGAATGTGAATCCCAAACAGAATAACTAAAATATTTATACTAAGATATATCATAATGAAAAAACCAACGACAAAGACTTCAGATAAAGAACCTGTAAAATCCCAGTGGAACAATTATAATCATAAAGATTATTATAAGAGAAAACAATCAGCTTAGTTCTTGAGAGGCAGAATGGTAGGGTAGAACTCTAGTTAGAAGCACAGGCACTGAAACTAAATTGTATTGCGTTTGAATCCTAAATTCACTACTTACTAGCTGTTGTAGAGACTTTGGCAAGTTACTTAATCTTTTTGTACTTTTCAATTCCCTCATCTACGAAAGAGGGATAGAATATTCTTTCTCATTTTGTTTATATATACATATATATGACTTAAAATAGCTCCTTCCACATAGTGGAATTCTTCAGTTAACTATATAAAAGTATATAACCATAAGATATAATGAAAGATGCCCACTCAGGCAATCACAAGTAAAATTAAATACATAACTTATTCAGTCACTAATATTCCCTAGGTAAAAACAGAAACCCAGATCTAACTTAGTTGAGTCAGTTCAACTTGATTCCAATACTTTACTAGCAGTAAAATTTTATTGTGCCACCATATAACAAAAGTCACCTCACCACAGGATGAATTTTTCATTATTCATGAACAACGGGTTACTATATAACTACAAACAACAAGATATGAGGGTGGTAGCTGAGGTCAAATTTAACAAATTAAACAAACTTGAGACAAACTATAAATATGAACTAGGGTAACATTAAATAAATGTGAAAACCTTTATAGGAGATAACAGAGCTAAAAGTAGTCACTGAAGTTTGCTCTCTGAACACCACTGTCAACAAGTAATGCCTTTATTTGTACCAACGTACAAAAATAAGATAGCACTGAAGGTATACAGACATAACATTTTCAAGTGGTTACTTTTTAGGCAAGTTCTGAACAAAATTATATTATCGTCTATAAACAGAGACAATAGATACAAACATAAGATACAAAAATATATATAAGGACACTTTATGTATATATAATACACACACACACACACACACACACACACACACACATTTAGTAAACTAAGTACCAAACCACGGTCCAACAGTTTATGTGAAAAATTTTCTGCCCTGCCAATATATTTTTTGGATGAATCTGAGGCAAGCATGACTCTATACCATACTTCAACCTCAAAATACCACAAAGAGATCCAAAAATATTCCCAGTTCTCCCAAAGAATACTGAATAACCACAATTATTATATGTAGTCCTGATCACTGTGCTTTAAAAAGGGATAAATCAGAGCAGAGAAAGAATGTCTGCCCACCAAAAAAAAGAAGAAAAATAAGGGGATAGTGATATGGCATGAAGGTAAACTAAAAAAATGTGACTTATGTGTGTATACATAAGAAGGCTAAAAGATGACATAATACATGTTTACTAAGGCATCAAAGATGTCAACAGGGTAAACAAGTTCCAAATCTGAAAATAACAGGACCTAAGGGTCACCAGTTAATGACTGAAATGGACAAGTAAAGGTCAGCCTAGAGGGGCTCCTATTTTGACACAACGGTTTATTTGCCCTAACATCAGTTAAATAGCTGATAGATATCTGAAGCTACTCACTACGGGCCATCAATAACACAGAATATGGGTGCTGCCACACTTCCATCCTTGTGTGCCACCCCAACTCCCCACACCGTACAACATCTAGATCCCAGACCACTGGCCTAGAACATGCGAAAAGAAAGAAATCCAAAGAAAAAGTCAGCAGTGCCCATTCCCTGCATCCTGGGCCTCCCTATTGTGATTCACACAAACTAACTCCCCGCGTCCTGATTTCACACTCAGGAGGGAACCTTGTAATTTTAACTTAGCATTCTATGTATATCAGCCTACAGAAAGAAAACATTATTTATACTGATGTGGGCATTCTGGACCCATAATAGTAAAATATTTCACTGTAAGTTAGAAATTAACTCTTCCTAAATATTTACACCTCTGAGAGCTTGACTGATTGCATGAATTGATTAATACTGTGAATCCACTTCTGGTTAACAGTGACAATCTTAATAAGACAACCTAACCAGACTTTCTGTCATAAAGTCAAGGACCAGAATTTAAACCTAGGTGAACTCATGCCAGGTAAATGCCAGTGCCCGCTCATATGTCAGCCAGCCAGTCTCTCCTGGTGGCACCACAACCCTTCTGTGCATTTTTATTTCCCAGTAAAAGTAAACAGCATTTGTTGCAGTGAAACTTGGCTTACACTCACAGGATACTTAAAATTAAGTAGCACCGTTTTCTATCTCATCCCCAAAGTTTTTTTTTTTTTATTTCTCCCACTTGCCTCTTCCTCAAATAGTCTCTCCTTCTATATTAAAGTCACATTACCCTAATAACAGTGGTTATATTGGCAGAGACAAGATTGAGACTGGCAGGCAGGCTGGGAAAACCAAGCCATGCTCAACCTCAAGGAAACATGGCTGGCAAACCAGATAGAACAGATATGCCAGCAGAAAGTTATATCTTAAAAAAATTCTCAGATCCCAACTATTCAAAAAAAAAGCTGCCTTATAGCTATCATACCAGGCACATTTGGGACTTCAAAACAGTCCCAGCGGAGTTTGCTTGCCTGGCTATCCACCAACATCAAGAATTCCTGAATCCTTGAAGGTCAAACAATAGCCAAGTTTTACCAAATATCAAAACATCAACAGAAAAAGAGATGTTGGAAGGTACCTCAAATACATTTTCAAATAATGTAATCCTGAATACTAAGGACACCTTTGTCCAAGTGCTTGAATCAGGAAGAAAAATCTTGCATTCTAACTTTTATCTAATAAAAAATGCCAATACGCCAGCTTCCTTAAATTCAAAAATTTTTAAATTCAGTTCTATAATGCTGCCAAAGTAAAGGGATTAAGTTTTTGTAACACACAAAGACACAGATATCTTATATATACGTTATCATACACTTGAGGGGCATGATGATGCTAGGAGCTTAATAACAAAAGGTCAGTTACACTTACCACTTTCCCAATAAACACTCAAGTTAAAATGATATGAAAAAAAAGTAGTGAAAATGCAACTTAATCATTAAAGAAATAACAAGAAAGTAATTAAAGAAAAATAAGAAACATGAACTTACCAGTTTAATTGCCACATATTCATTTGTATATAAATTTTTCCCTTGAAAAAAAAAAGAAAAATGTCAGATTCTACCAGCAATGAATTTTTAAAGATACATTGTGTAAAACTGTACTCTGGGGGGTCAGGGGAAGCACATAACACATTTAAATGAAACATAGGTTTTTGCTTCCAACTATTTAGCAGAAGTCTCAATAACAAGGACATATTAAAATTTATGATCAACTCCATAACATATTTAGTATTTCACCTGGATTCAGAGTAGAAAGTAATACTAATAAATACTTTAGTCCAGTTATTAAAAAAAAAGAAAAATTCTTATTTTGTTGGAATACTGCATACAACTTACAAAGTAATCAGTAGGCAAACACATGCTAAATTCAAAACTAGAACCCTATATAGAAACAGGAGTACAAAATTCCTTTCTCCATCACCACCTCATTTTAAATCCTTCATTATTATGGGATGTGATCTTAATAGGGCTCATATGTAATCTAGTAAATAGATCAAATATATAGAAAAAAATCTGGAATACCTTTAAAATAAAATAAAATTTTAAAAGTATTATTCAATAATTGGCTTTGACAAACTAGTTAATTACTCTGAGGGGAAGAAGGGTTATTAAGAACTTGCCTTATAACCAAATTAAATTCCAGGTATTTTAAGAGTTAGATATAAGCCATAAAACAAGAAAAAATATTTATCAGGCCAGTATATAGAAGCCTTTTTGAGCATTAAAAATAAATGGAAAAAGATTAAAAGATCAGAAGATTTTATACAGATTTGATAGCTTAAAATATTTTAAACTTTTGTAAGTTGAAAAAAACTATTATATACAAAGAACAGGTGAAAGACAAATCAGAATAAAGATTTAATATAATTAATATGTAAAGAATTCAAATGAATTACAGTAATCACTGGCACCAGCAAGTTGAAAATAATCTAGAAAATTCCAAGGGGTCAACATCTGTAGTTCAAGTAAAATCCTATGGAGAATTAAGCATATGAAGAAAATCTGATACAGAAATTAATGTGTTTCTTTACAAGTACAGTTCATAGAATAAAAAATAGAACAATATTTGATTTCTGGATTTCCAGCATTCTTTCAATAAGCATGTACTATTTTTATAGTAAGAAAAACAGAACACTGATCGTTGTTGTTTTTAACTGTGATAGTAACTGGCCCTGGTCACACTGGCTACTTAACACAAAATAGGTAATCATCAACTTTCACACACGTGATTTTTCCAACATCATACTCCTAACTTCGTTTTATACAACAGCTAATAAATAGCAGTAAAACTTCTAGACAAAATTTCAGTCTTGGATATGCTGCCACAGTGAGCAGTATTTTCACCAAAAGAATCTTTGCCACAAGCAGTTTCACAGCACAGCTAATTGCCCATGAGGCAATTTTGCTGGAAAAGATAAAACAATGAAAATAAAATTAAAAATGAACATTAAAAAGGACACATGAAAAACTAGTAATAAAATATTTTAAAGATTCTACTGTCAAAATGAAAATACAAAAAATATCTGAATACATTTAAAACGTGTATAGATTCATGATTATAGTTGTATTATGGTATATCTGAGAAAAGGTGATACTTCCTTTGTCAAAGTTAATCATTAAGGATTCAGAATCTCATGTTGGACCTAAGTTCTCTACAACATAAAAAAACTAACTCTAAGTCTCCACAGATATCCCTGGAAATAAAATGAACAATCAAGGGATGATCCTATTTATTATCAATATATGTAACCTATGTAACTGGTAGTAAATCTCTAGACTACATTTAAATGTTCCATCACATGACCAGTCTTTATGTTTTACCAAATCATCTAAGCCAGATTCTGTACCAAATACAAAAATTCTGTCTCCATAATGTTCTCCACTATCAAATAGCAAAAATTTTCACCATTTTCAAGAAACTTACACTCATCAGGAATCACGTAACCATTTCTTTATGGGGGATAGGAAGAGCTTGATTGTTCTTTTGCCTCCAACTTCTAATATTGCATGATAAATCTGACAAAGACAGCATTAGAGCGCAAGCTGTTGTATCTAAATTAGCCAAAGAATTGACAATTAATGCTCTGGATGACTGTTGTGAGTTACTAGCTGCTTCTTTTTATTTGCTATAGCTTGGTAAGCTTTTGGTTTTAGGTGTGGCAGGGATGACTGTGTTCACTGAAGGATCTGCAAAGCGATGTTATCATTTTCTAGTATTGTATGCAATCTGGCTTTTCACTCTCTTATGTCATACCTCTAGTAAGTTTTCTTATCATTTTATTTTCTATCAAGTCAATATATGTAGTTGTTTGATTCACTATTTTAAGACCACCATGCTACTCGTCGCTATTTAGACCATTATGAGGCCTAAGATTTATATAAAATAAAAATATAAGGAGGTTAGGAGGTTGGGATAGACACACTACTATATATAACATAGATAATCAACAAGGACCCTCTGTATAGCACAGGGAACTCTACTCAATACTCTGTAATAACTTATATGGGAAAAGAATCTGAAAAAGAATAGATATACATATAACTAAATCACATTGCTGTACACCTGAAACATAACACTGTAAATCAAGTATACTCCAATATAAAATAAAAACAAAAATAAAAAATGAAAGCACTGCATCAGTGGAGAAGTGAAACCAAACTGTCAACCAGTCGAAACCAAACTGTCAAACCAAAATGTCAACCAGTTATTTTATCTTTTACAGCATTGAAACCAAATTGTCAATCAGTTATTTCACCCTTTACAGCAAAACAGCCTTATGGCCAATGAGTCGTATGGCCAAACAGTAAAACTGCTTGCAGCAAAGACTTATGGAGAAAATACCTAGAACCGTTGCCACCACTGTACAGCAGTGTTTGTTCATATAAATATTATAATGCTTTTCTGACTTTTGTCCTTATTTTATAAAAATGAGCCAAAAAAAGCATTCATTCTAATGCTAAATAGCATGAGTCTCATAAACCCATCAAACTTATCACAAAGATGGAGCTGAACAGGAGTACCCAAAGTGGTGAATGCTAAGCTATAGTGAGGTACTCACTGAGTCCATAAATATAAAAAAATTTTAGAAAACATACCATATTTTTAGCCAATAAGTTCAGCATTTAGATGTGCCTTCATATATATTTTCAAGAATGCATTATGTATAAAATTGTAGTCTTCCTCTAGTAAGCTTGAGGTGAATAATTTAATGGTACAATGAAAAACTTAATCTTGAGAAACTGGTGTCTAACAAAGGAACAACTGTGTTTTGAGTTTAAATATGGAATTTATATTTCCTCAAGACATTATCATCTTTTCATAATTATCCTGTATATGATATTTATTCACAAGCCCACAGGGAAAAATATTCATAGGACAAGTTAGGTTAAACACAAATTCCACAGAATCAAAATAAACCATATACTTCTAAAAGTACTGTTTTTGTTGGCATTTACATGTTCAAATGTCTACTTTTAAGTCACAGCAGAAAGTACAAAATCCTAAAAGCGTCACCTTTTTTTGAACATTAGATATTTTGCTGAACTTTGAGGGTTATATTTATAAAGATGAACGTAGATTGAACAACACTACCAATGCATTTTTGTCACCTTGCATAGGCATAGCCTTAAATAATTGGCTTTTAATCGATATTTGTTATATATATGAACTAACAATGCACAGAATATGTGTTTGTGGGTAAAATATAAGCAAAAGAGAGGGAGTGTATGTATAGAAGGAATGCAGTTAAGAGAAGGCTCGAAGTAGACTGGTTCCAGTTAACTGATGTTTTAAATCCAATTTCAAAAGACATTTCCAATAGAGCTTTGTGCCACACTGAACTTGAAAAGATGGTTTTACCAATTTTGTGGCATTTGGGTGGTCATTGTTATAAAACTATGTTCTACAGAAACTACACATATGTTTATATCAGGGATTACTAATTAACCAAAATATACCTGTGCCCCTTCCCTAATAATAGAATGCCCAAGTTTTAAAATGGTTGTCCAGCTAGACCAAATTTCTAGCCTCTTTTTCAGCTTGGTGTGGCCATGTGATCAAGTTCTGGATATGAGTCGATGTTAAGGTATGTCACTCCCCAGGTATGTCACTCCCCACTTCCAAGAATGAACATGTGCTCTTCTGGTCCTTTTTCTTCTTCTTGCTGGCTGGCTGGAAGAGAGACTGAAGCCACATATTGAGCATGCAGAGATACCCTGACAGCTCTGGGTGCTGTCCTTCTGGTCTGTGTTATGTGAAAAAGAAAGAAATGATTTTGCCTATATTATAGGCAAAATCACCACTATATTCTAGGATCTCTTTGTTATAGCATCATAGTCTATTCCTTATTATTACATTTTTCAGATAAGTTTTAAGCTTGAATTAGTAAAAGTAGAAAATCAATAAACATTTATAAAAATGATGAATCCACTCAAATCTGTATATTTACTTGATATATACTGTAAGGCCTGCAGAATTTTCAACAAAACAATTCTTAAATATAAACAATAAATTAAGAAGAGTTATAAGCTATACCAGGAACAAGAGGAGAAAAAACAAAAATAAAAGAAGTTATAAAAACTCCTGTGGTCTACTTAGTTATATCAAAATTTACAATATCCTATTTCAGATAATGGGAATTCATAGACAAATATATAACACCCTTTTTCTGTGTTCCTTTACGTCATGGTCAGTCAGTTGTAGCCACAAGAGGGGACACAGAAGCAGCTCAGGAAAACAAAGTTTATTATACTCCAGGTCCTAGAAAGGGGGTCACAGAAGAAGCATCATGTTTTGGTCAGGTGGTAGAAGACAGGAGCAAGGGAAAAGCTTAGGCCAAGGCCTTTATCAGCGTTTCTACAGGAAAGGCAAGGCGGGGCAGGGTAAACAGCTTAGGACTGGGTAATTTGAATAATTCTGTTAGCCTTTGGTGGGCAGTCTCTAGTTGTCTTGTACTTGGCCATGGGATGAGTTAAGGAAGAGGAAAATTGCCTTCTGGAGTGTATGGGCCAGAGAGGAGGTATGGCTCTGGATTGGTTAGTTTGCAGATCAAGGCATGCTCCCATTTGAGTCCTTTGTTATCTTTAAGAACTGGCTAGCCTGTAGAGGAGCAGTCTCTCCACAGCTAGAAAGGTTTTGAGGTTTTTTTATTTTTATTATTAAAGCAATGTTATGTTGGCTGAACTGTAAAGCAGAAAGGTACTCCATATATTCTGGAATACATCTGCAGTAAGAGGTCTCACCTCAGGTTTTTTTTTTTTTTTTTTTAATTGAAATATGGTTGACCAGAAAGGGTTTTTTTGGTTTTGTTTTTGTTTTTTTTTGTGGTACGCGGGCCTCTCTGCCGTGGCCTCTCCCGCTGCGGAGCACAGGCTCCGGACTCACAGGCTCAGCGGCCATGGCTCACAGGCCCAGCTGCTCCGTGGCATGTAGGATCTTCCTGGACCAGGGCACAAACCCGTGTCCCCCGCATCGGCAGGCAGACTCTCAACCACTGCGCCACCCGGGAAGGCCCAGAAAGGTTTAAGATGTTAAAGCATCATGGGAAAATAAAAAATATATACAGTATAACCCCACATTTTAGCTAGCTTTGTTTTGTCTCTCTCATTCAGTGCCCGTTAAAAACATTTCTAGGGGTTTTGGTTGACTGTCTAAGCTAGAACTACATCTAACATGCAGCAGGATGCAAGCCTTACCACAATACAAAGATAAAATAAAACCAAGAATATATCAATTCATCGTTTTATAATTAAAAATACAGATAAAAATTATAGTAAATACATTTACTTAGATTTAATTTTAGATTATTTCAAAAGTTCAACTATTTTTTTTTTAATCTCAAGGCCAATTTTTATGTCCAACTTTCTTTTTTTTTTCCTGTACTTTCAACAGAGGGTAATAGTGTCTCTCCTTGGGGCATTTAGAAATGGCAGTGGAGGTTGGTGGAAGGGCATTTGGGGTTGCATGTGGAGATGCAACTCCTATTTAGTGCCCAAGAAGTGTGGAGTTCTAAACACCATGCAGTGCACTGGACAGTCCTCTACAAAAAAAACAACAACAACAACAAAAAAAAACTGTCCAGCCCAAGGTGCTAATAGCATCTTTGTTGAAAATCACTTACCTGTAACATATATACCTTATATTCTTTTTTACCCAATACTAAGCACAAAAATTTCAGTGCCAGAAATCAAATGTTTATTAACATGGTTTTAAAGAAAGCACCTTAAGAATTCAAACCAGCTTTTAACATTAGCATGCTTATCCAGATACAGAAAGAATGATACTTATCACACTTTTTCTGTACAGAGAAATCACTTGGGACCTTTAGAAAAAGGAATAAAACGTCCCTTTATTTAGTAGTTTATCAAGAGAGAAAAATATGATTAAATTAGTTCTGCAAGTGTGTATGTTACATGTATCATAAGTACACATAAAACACAGTTACATGTATAGATAATACATTTAAATAAATAGATGTACACAAATATATAATAAAAACCCATAGATAGATTAGGTACAGAGAGACAGACAAATAGATGATGGATGGATGGATGGATGGATGGACTAGTAAGTCATCTTATGCCTATTCCTGCTCATTCACAGACTGCAAAAGAAAGGGTTATTTTGCTGTTTTTTCAGTACATAGCCTATATAGTTTCAGTATATATGGGTACATACAGTTTCTCATATTGCCCTAGTTAAAATGCTCCACTAGATTGTTTTGTGTGTATAGACACACATACACACACACATATATACACATACATGCACACACACAGATGTATATATATGTAGTTATTTTGAAATAAATTACATGAAACCAATTTTGAATAAAAAATGCCGAAGTACTACGGTACTATAGTCATATACACAAAGAGAGATAGAGTGACAGGTGAAGTACAAATATTTATATATGACAAAATATATAGCTATAAAATTAATTTATATAAAAACTTTAAATAAATATACATATAACATGCTATAATTTTAATTTAAAATATCTTGATATCTTTTAATGGAGCAGAACAATCATTGTTTTCCTAAAACAGGCAAGTATAGTGCTGGTCCTTTTATACTATTATCTAAATTTAATCTTCACAATAATTTAGGAAGTGGAAATAATCCCATTTTAAAGTTGAGGAATTTGAAGCCCCACATAGTTAAATGACTTATGTATTCCATAACGGCAGAGACAAATTTTATATTTTTCTAGTGTATCATCAGTGCCTAATCATGCCTCATACATAATACTGTAGACATGCAATAAATTTTGAATGGATAGATGGACGTATAATAGTTCAAGGTTGGATAAGTAAATAACCTGGGTTTTTTTTCTAATGCCAAAATCAGAAACAATTTAAGAATTTCAAAATATCTAATTCAATATCCTTCAAAAAATAAAATGTAAAACATTCACCCTTTCAAATATTTGCATCCCTTCTAAAATGCAGAAGAGTCTGTCAGACACATCATTTAACAGCAATGTACAAAATATGTCGTTGCCTTTTATTGCCTTGCTTCATTCAAAGATTTAATGTACATTAGCTATATAAAACAGTAATAAAATGAAGGAATAACTAAAAATTAGAGTGTTTTACAAGATGAAAAAGGAGAAGTAGTCAAGTAGATGAACATACGATTGCTTATATTTCTAACACCAGGGTTGAATCTAATGAAAATTGTGAAGCCAAGTCTTTTCTTTTTATTTCCAAAGTTTACACTCTTGCATTGACCAGAGAGCCCTCAGGGTACCTCAATACTGACTCCCATAAAACTGTGCTACCCTCCTTCTTGTTTCTCTTCAGTGAAGAGAGCCACATGTTTATGGCACTAGGAGTTAAAAATGTAGATTTGGATCGCGAGTCCATCTTAAATTGCTGTGTGACATTTGGCAAGAAACCTTCCCTCACTGAGTTTCAAATGCCTTGAATGCAGAGTTAGGAGGTTTAAATTAGACCAATGTTTCCCAAACTTACCTGATTATAAGAATAAACTAAGTCAGTACTTTGTGTCCCTTATTAAGAATATAGATTCCTAAACTACCCTGGATATACTTGGGGGAAGGGGAGAATAGATTACAACTGTAAATTTCACTGATTTTTGATGCAGTTTCAGCATATTACCTTGACTTTAAGCCATACATATCCTCCTAAAGTAACCAGTTACTAAATGTTTTCAAATCAGAAAAGGTAGCCTAAATATCATTCCTAAAAAATACATTGCAAAGGCTTTCCTGGTATCTATTTCAGCCTCTTGGGGCTTTTTAATTTACTTTCTTTTTTCTCATATTCTGGATGGTTTATCTCAAGTAAACAGACATTGTTATACTAGGGAATTCTGACAAATGAAAATAGAAGTATATTAGAAATTCCTAATATCTATATTCTTTAAAATTACCACAACAATTAAACAACTAAAAAATTAAGTAACTAAATCATTTCATTAAAAAGTATCTTTCATTTTAAAAAATGCTCCCAACTTTATGGAATAAATAAAATAGTCTTACCTAATCGTAATTCTCCAAAATTCCCACATCCAATTTTTTTTCCGACTCTAAAGTTAGGTCCAACCATTAAAACTCCAGAGGATGAAGAACCAGTTCCTCGAGTGTTGTGTCCTGACCGACCACTAGGTCGTGCCATTCTATCATCTGATTTGTCCTTGTCTTTCTTTTTATTATCCATATCAAGTTTGCGGTACTCCACTTTGAATTCTTTAATCAAGACAACCACACTGAAATAGGGTATCGTGAGAATAGGTACATCACTAGGTAACTGTACCAGGTGGGTAATGTTAACATTCAAATTGCAGTAGGTAGTCAATTAACTGGTGCGTGTTCATCCCATTCGTAAAATTTTTCTCAGTTTTCTTTTCAGCAAAACATGTCTTCAAAAATTATCTTTTCAATGATGTGAGCTGATATTGATAGTGACCTAGAATAGTAAGAAAAGAAAATCAGTCAACTTAGAGAATCAAAAGACATATGTTTGGGAAATTAATAACATAACCGAAGTTTATGCAATGGATTATTACTATTTGTTGATGCCCACTGAAATCAAACCTCAGTAGACTCTTAATCATTACCCTTTATTCCTATACTTTAATACCAAAGGGATCACAAAAACAAAACCAAACAAAGAAATCAGGGATTTGGTTACTTCTTAAAAATAAATACAAGTAACAAAAATGTATTGAGAGGGATTTCCCTGGTGGTCCAATGGTAAAGAATCCGTCCTCCAACGCAGGGGACGCGGGTTCAATCCCTGGTTGGGGAACTAAGATCCTACATGCCACGGGGCAACTAAGCCCACGTGCCACAGCTACTCAGCTCACACGCCTCAACAAGAGAGCCAGCATGCCGCAAACTACAGAGCCCACGCTCTCTGGAGCCGGTGCACCACAACTAGAGAGAGAAAACCCACACGCCGCAACTAGAGAGAGGCCTGAGCACCACAACGAAGAGCCCGTGTCACAACGAAAGGTCTCGCATGCCACAACTAAGACCCAACATGGCCAAAAAAAAAGAAAAAAGAAAAATAAATAAAATCACTGTTTAAAAAAAAAAGGCACTGAGTGTTTCATAAGCCAATATACATTCACTAACCAAGTCCTTCCAACTCAGAATCATTTCAATTAAAAAAAAATACTCAAAGAATTCCAGTAAGTCAATATAAGATTTTCAATTTAAATTAAAGGAGAAAAAGAGAATACATTTTGCAAATTAGTAAAAGATCTTAATAAAAATATCTTCCACATATTCATACACTTAATAATTTTCAAAGGCTTCAAATATACATTCTCATTTGATCTTCATTTATTCAAATATTTATTACCCATTAAGTATATATTATCCATAACTATATATGGGAATGGAACAATCATAACAAGGGTTGAAATAAATAGTATTTTCTGATCAGCTTTCAGCAACCCACCAAATATGCAATTATTCCTAACACCTAATCTATTTATAAAGTTTCTTATTATATTTCCCATACTCAATATTGCAGATGAAACTATAAGCATCTGTTTGGTATAAGTAAAATCGAATCATTTTTACATATACTGTTTGCTCTCTTTCCAGCTATAATAGAGTAACTGATACTGAACTTCCCCTCTTGCTATAAGTAATTATGAAACTGGACAAAACATATGAAGCGCCTGTTTTCAGGCACTGGATAATAGGCAGTGTAAGAGGAAATAGAAACATAGAAGGTGATTTCCACCTTCACCCAAGATCTCCAGCTAGGGACAGTTTTCTGACTACAGCACAGGGAAATGGAGGCTCAGGCAGTGCACAGTGATCATAGATCAGAGTTTGGGACTGTTGAAACTAGTGGAATTTGCAGGACCTCACAGTACTAAAGGTGAGGCAGTTGTACAGTTTTAGGGATAGGAGGTGACAGGGCAGAAGCTAGGCTAGCAGACAAAGGCTACTATGGGGTTAAATAAAGAATGGAGATAATAAAGGCTGTGCAGTGCTAGAATATCTTCAAGTTCCTATCTAGTCATGGTGGAGGAACCTCATTAATATCCCAGAATTCAGCTGAAATACCAGAAAGACCAAGTCTTTAGAATAAGGACCATACCCTAGAGTAAGGACTACTATACACTGGCCCAACTAAAGCCTAAACCCAAGCCTAGATAGGATTAAGAATACCTCCAATTACACTAACTACATTCCAGAACGAAACTTGACATACTTAAATAAACAGAGGAAAAAACCCCGCAAAAACAGACTTTCAACAATGTTGAATTCATAATGTCCAGACATGAAAATGAGCAGTAAATGTGACATGCAGCCAGGAAACAAAGCCATCAAAGGAAATAGACTCCAAGATGACCCTGATATTGATATTAGAAGACAGGACTTCAAAATTACTAAATAGCTGTTAAAGTCCTATTACATTAAAGAAAGAGACTGGAGGGCTTCCCTGATAGCGCAGTGGTTGAGAGTCCGCCTGCCAGTGCAGGGGACACGGGTTCGTGCCCCGGTCCGGGAGGATCCCACATGCCGCGGAGCGGCTGGGCCAGTGAGCCATGGCCACTGAGCCTGCAGGTCCGGAGCCTGTGCTCCACGATGGGAGAGGCCACAACAGTGAGAGGCCCGCGTACTGCAAAAAAAAAAAAAAAGAGACTGGAGCAGAAAAAAATATTTGAAGCAATAGTGGTTGAAAATTTCCCAAATTTACTGAAAAACATTCACCTACAAAATGAGGAAACTCAGCAATCCCATAAAGGATAGGTACAAAGAAAATTAAACCTAGGTACATCAAAGTGCAAAAACCCCAAAATAAAGGGAAAATCTTGAAAGCAGACAGAGAAAAACTACACGACATACAGGTGAACTTCTAACTTCTTATCAGAAACAATGGAGACCCAAAAGAAAATGGGAGAATACGTTCAAAGCAATGAAAGAAGGAAAAGAACTCTCAACCCAGAACATGACATCCAATAAAATTTAGTCTTTAAAACTGAAAGTGAAAGAAAGCCATTTTCAGATGAAGGAAGCTAAGAATTAGTCACCAGCACACTTGCACAACAAGAAATGCTTTTTAAATAGTGCATTACGCTTAATTAAATCACATGATACCAGATAGAAATCTGAAACTTCAAGAAGAAATGGGGAACACTAGAAATGGGAAATGCATGTGTATTCATTTCCTTAAAAGATAAATTACTCTTTAAAGCACAAATAATTTCTTAGTGTCACTTATAACATATGTGGAAATAAAATATATGTATAACAACAGAAATTGCAGGGGCAGGTAGTAAATGGAATTATATTATTTAAAGATTCTTATACTTGTTAAGAATGAAGTGGTTCAGTATTAATTTTAAGCAGCCCATGACAAGTTAAAAATGCATATTGTGATACTAGACCAAATACTAAAAATTAATTACAACACAAATATCTAAAAAGTTAACACAAGAAATAAAGTAGAATGACAAACATTTGATTAAAACAAAAGAAGAGAAATAAAAGAGATATGAGACAAAAAGGAAAACAGCAAGAAAATAGACTTAAAAACACACATATAATGAAAATGGATCATATTTTCCTAATAAAAGGCAAAAGGCTATATTAAAAAATCAAGATCCAACTATATGCTGTCTCTAAGAAACAACCTTAAATACAAAGACACAGATAGACTGAAAGTGAAAGAATAGAAAAAGAGGGCTTTCCTGGTGGCGCAGCGGTTAGGAATCCTCCTGCCAATGCAGAGGACGTGGGTTCAAGGCCTGGTCTGGGAAGATCCCACATGCCACGGAGCAACTCAGCCCCTGTGCCACAACTACTGAGCCTGTGCTCTGGAGCCTGCAAGCCACAACTACTGAGCCCATGCGCCACAACAACTGAAGCCCACACACCTAGAGCCCGTGCTCTGCAACAAGAAGCCACCACAATGAGAAGTCCATGCAGTGCAACAAAGAATAGCCCCCGCTCACCACAACTAGAGAAAACCCGCTCACATCAATGAAGACCCAATGCAGCCAAAAATAAAATAAAATAAATTTATTTTTAAAAAAAAGAAAGAATAGAAAAAGAGATACTATACAAACAGCAAGTATAATAAGCTTGAGAGACTATATTATCATACAAAGTAAACACCAAAACAAGGGAGTATCTCCAAAGATACAGAGGTCCACTTCATAATAACAAAAATAATATCAATTCAACAGAAAGACATAAAAATCATAAAAATGACATAAAAATGAGCAAAATGAAGCAGACTTTAAAAAACAATGATTTGTTTGAAATGATTGTTTGAAAAAGACAATCATAGTTGAAATGTTAACACTGTTGTTTCAATAACTGATAAAGTAGAAGACAAAAATATCAGTATGTATACTGACACAGGAGATCTAAATAATACCATCAATTACCCTGAACTAACTGACATTTATAAAATACAATATCCAAAACTGAAGAATAATATTCCCTTTCAATGTTCATCAAGAAAGATCATATGCTGTCATTATTTAAGTCTCAAATAACTCAAACATTTAGAATATACTTTCTGATCAAAACAGAATTTGATAAGGAAACAATAATTATATGATATCTAGAAAATCCCCAAATATTTGAAATTTAAACACACTTTTAAGTAACTCATGAGTTGAAAAATAAGTCAGATGGGAAACTAGAAAAAATTTTTCACAGAATAATAAGGAAATATAACACATTAAATTTTGTAGGTTGCAACTCAAGCAATGCTCAGAAGAAAATTAGAAGCTTTAAATGCCTGTACTAGAAAAGAAGTTTTAATCAATGATCTAGATTTTCTCCTTACGATGTTAGAAAAATTAGACATAACTTGAGGAAGTACTTTAATAGCGCTATTGTTAATATTCCACAGGCTTACATGAAAACATAGTCTTAACAAGTGAAAACATTGGAATTCTCGGCAGATAAATAGGAGAATATCAAAGAAACAAAACAAAACAAATAACAGAAACGCTAGAATAAAAAGGATCATATCTGAAATGAAAAACATCATTGGATACACTCAAAAGTAGACTGGATAAAGCAGAAGGTATCAACAAACCTGAAAGGAGATCTAAAGAAATTATCCAGGGAGCAAAGTCAATACAATAGAGGAAATAAAGCCAAAGTTTACTCTTTGAAAACAGTCAATAAAATTGGTATTGCCTAGCAAAAATGATCAAGAATAAAAAGAGAAAATATACAAATAACCAATAACAAGAATGAAAGGAGGGATATTACTAAAGATCTTATAAATACTATAAGAATAAAGAACTATTATGACAACTTTATGACAATAAATTTGATAACTTAGATGAAATGAAAAAATTCTTTGAAAAATCCAACATAAGGATACAAGATGAAACAGAAAATATAATAGTTCTGAATCTAAATTGAATTTCTTTAAAAAAATATCTTCCCCTAAAGACAGTATCACTGGTGAATCTATCAAATATTTAAGGAAAAAAATAATACTATTCTTACAAAAACTTTCTCAGAAAAAAACAAGAATAAGGAATACTTGTCAATTTACTTTGTGAGATCAGCAGAACTCTGAAAAAAAAGCCTGACTAACACTTGAAGCAAAGAAAATTAGACCAGTGTTTCTCATAAGAATAGATACAAAAAGTTCTTCACAAAATATAAGCAAATATATAAAAAGTTTAATAAATAATAATCAAACAGGTTTAATAGTAGAAATGTAAGACAATATTTGAAATAAATTCACCCAATTAGTAGGAAAAGAAAATATCTCAACAGACCAGAAAATACATTTGACAAAATTCAACCCGTTAATGATTAAAACCTCTCAGTAATCCAGAAAGAGAATCAAACTTCAACCTAACAAAAGGGTTTTTCCTACAAAAAAAAAACTACAACCAATATCACACTTAAATGGTGAAACACTGAACTCTTCACCAAGACTAGGAGAAAACACAAGGAAGTTTGCTCTCAGATCTTCTATTCAACATTGTACAGAACTAGCCTGTACAATAAGGCAACAAAAGATGCAAAAGGCATGAAAACTGGAAAGGAAAAGGCAAAACTGTTGTTATTCAGAGACATCATGATTTTGTGTGCAGAAAACCTTATAGGGTGATGTCATCAAGAGAGCAACACAGGTCGTTCCCAACTTCAGTCCCCCTCACATGAAGACCAACTAGCAACTATCCACCGACAACACTAAAAAAAAAAAAAAATCCCAGAACCCGGGGGTAAGGCTAAAGCACCCTCCTGGATCAGAGAGACAGAGAAGAGTAAGAGGAGTGGCTACGCTCTGACCACACTGTCCCTCCCCCAAGCATGGCACAGCACTACACCTACAGGACCCCCCAAGCCTATGGTTTCTCCAGCGGGAAAACAAGAGTCCAAGATGGACATCCAGCTCCCCAGGTATGGCAGGATGCTTCCTGGGAGGCCCACTCAGGTTTCACCTCAGGATCACTGAGGGAATCTGTGGGAATCATTAAAGAAGAAAAAAAAAGAAAAATCTCAACAGAACAATAGCAAGTAAGGATATTGAATCAGTAGTCAAAAACCTCCCAACAAAGAAAACTCCAGGCAAGAATGAGGAATAAATAGAATTTGCAATTCCTGATGGAAATATAAAATAGTAAAACTTTGGGGAAAAGTTTGATAGTTTATTGTAATTAAAATATATACCTATCCTATGACCTAACAATACCACTCTTAGGTATTTACTCAAGAGAACTGAAAACATATGTTTAGAGAAAGACTTGTACACCAGTATTTATAGCAGCTTATTCATAACAGCCAAAAACTGGAAACAATCTTAATGTCTAGTAACAGGAGAATAGATATATAAACTGATATATTCATTCAATGGAATACTACCCAGTAAACAAAAAGGAAAGAACTGCTGATACATGTAACAACATGGATGAAGCTCTCAGATATGAGATTGAGGTAAGTCAGGCACAAATGAGTACATATTATATGACTCTTGTTATATGAAGTTCCAAAATCAGCAAAAATAAGCTGTGGTGACAGAAATCAGATCAGGTGTTGTCTAGGGTGGTGGGAAGTTTGGAAAGTGCCATAAGGGAACTTTATGGTGGGAAAGGAATGTTCTATGTCTTGATTGGGAGGGGATTACACAGGTGTATACATTTGTCTAAACTCTTCAAACTACACTAAAAATCTATGTGTTATATTATATGTAGATGATGCTTCAAAACATGATTTTTAGAAATAACCCACACCAAAAATAAATCAAAGCTATATCTCTAAGTTCATGTTTTTTCCCTATTATAACTTTATCATAAAACTCACCTGAAAACACTACAGTTTTTTGAAGTTAATGAACATATACATATTTTGTTTTAGACTGTTTTCTTTAAAAGGGCCCTTCTACACTTTTTTCTATTTAGAAGGAAGTAATTTCCTGTTTGCAATGTTTCATGTTATTTTCATTATATAGCTTTTTGTTTACCAAATATCCAAAATACATTCTACATGTTATAAGAATTCAAATAATACAAGGTAAAAATACCCTTGAGATGCCCATACCCTTTGTCCCTCATTCCGTTTGCTCTACTCAGAGGTAAACATTACTTTCAATTTGTTTTGCATGCTCTAGACCTTTTTTGTAATGCCTGTGCATGCATATATTTATGTATAGCAGTATTTGTAAGGCTGCTTGTTTGTTTTATAGAAGAGGTCAGTGTAAAGCCTCTGAAGAACCAAAACTTCCTCACAAAAGTAACAGCATTTGAAAGCATATCATACATTGAAAAACTTTTGCCTTTTCCCTTTCATACCCAACCATTCCACATGAACCCTGGAGGAGCAAGGGCCAGCGTAATGAATGGCTGAGGAGGCAGGAAGGAAAGTCAAGAGACAACGCCAAATTCCTTCCCCAAGAGAAATCCCAGAACCAGTGGCCAAGCCTGAAAGTAGGAGGTGGGAAAACAGAAGCAGGAAGAAGTGATCAATTAGCTTAAAATTGAACTTCAAATATGGCACAAGTGGGGCACGCCTTCAAGATGGCAGAGGATAAGATGTGGAGATCACCTTCCTCCCCACAAATACATCAGAAATACATCTACATTTGGAACAACTCCTACAGAACACCTACTGAACGCTGGCAGAAGACCTCAGACATCCCACAAGGCAAGAAACTCCCCACGTACCTGGGTAGGGCAAAAGAAAAAAGAGACAAAAGAATAGGGACGGGACCTGCACCTCTGGGAGGGACCTGTGAGGGAGGAAAGGTTTCCACACACTAGGAAGCCACTTCGCGGGCAGAGACTGCGGGTGGCGGAGGGGGCAAGCTTCGGAGCCACGGAGGAGAGTGCAGCAACAGGGGTGCGGAGGGCAAAGCGGAGAGACTCCCGCACATAGGATCGGTGCGACCAGCACTCACCAGCCCGAGAGGCTTGTCTGCTCACCCGCCTGGGCGGGTAGAGGCTGGGGTCTGAGGCTCGGGCTTTGGAGGTCGGATCCCAGGGAGAGGACTGGGGTTGGCTGCGTGAACACAGCCTGAAGGGGACTAGTGCGCCACAGCTAGCCGGGAGGGAATCCGGGAAAAACTCTGGAACTGCCTAAGAGTCAAGAGACCATTGTTCCGGGGTGCGTGAGGAGCGGGGATTAAGAGCACCACCTAAACGAGCTCCAGAGATGGGCGCGAGCCGCAGCTATCAGCGCGGACACCAGAGACGGGCATGAAACGCTAAGGCTGCTGCTGCCGCCACCAAGAAGCCTGTGTGCGAGCACAGGTCACTCTCCAAACCTCCCTTCCGAGGAGGGTGTGCAGCCCGCCACTGCCAGGGTCCAATGATCCAGGGACAACTTCCCCTGGAGAACACACTGCGCCTCAGGCTGTTAATAATTTTTTCTATTTTAATAACTTTATTTTCTTCCTTCCTTCCGTCCTTCCTTCCCTCTTTCCTTCCTTCCTTTTTCTCTCTTTTCTTCTGAGCAGTGTGGATAACAGGCTCTTGGTGCTCTGGCCAGGTGTCAGGCCTGAGCCTCTGAGGTGGGAGAGCCAAGTTCAGCACGTTGGTCCACCAGAGACCTCCCAACCCCAAGTAATATCAAATGGCAGCCAAGCTCTTCCAGAGACCTCCATCTCAATGCTAAGACCCAGCTCCACTCAACGACCAGCAAGCTACAGTGCTGGACACTATGCCAGACAACTAGCAAGACAGGAACACAAACCCACCCATTAGCAGAGAGCCTACCTAAAATCATAATAAGTTCACTGACATCCCAATACACACCACCGGATGTGGTCCTGCCCACCAGAACAACAAGCTCCAGCCTCATCCACCAGAACACAGGCACCAGTCCCCTCCACCAGGAAGCCTACACAACCCAGTGAACCAACCTTACCCACTGGGAGCAGACACCAAAAACAATGGGAACTACAAACCTGCAGCCTGCAAAATGGAGGCCCCAAACACAGTAAGTTAAGCAAAATGAGAAGACAGAGAAATACGCAGCAGATGAAAGAGCAAAGTAAAAAACGCACCAGACCAAACAAATGAAGAGGAAATAGGGAGTCTACCTGAAAAAGAATTCAGAGTAATGATAGTAAAGATGATCCAAAATCTTGGAAACCGAATGAAGAAAACACAAGAAACATTTAACAAGGACCTAGAAGAACTAAAGAGCAAACAATGATGAACAACACAATAAATGAAATTAAAAATTCTCTAGAAGGAATCAATAGCAGAATAACTGAGGCAGAAGAACGGATAAGTGACCTGGAAGATAAAATAGTGGAAATAACTACCGCAGAGCAGAATAAAGAAAAAAGAATGGAAAGAATTGAGGACAATCTCAGAGACCTCTGGTATAACATTAAAGGCACCAACATTCGAATTATAGGGGTCCCAGAAGAAGAATAGAAAAAGAAAGGGACTGCGAAAAATATTTGAAGAGATTATAGTTGAAAACTTCCTTAATATGGGTAAGGAAATAGTCAGTCAAGTGCAGGAAACGCAGAGAGTCCCATACAGAATAAATCCAAGGAGAAACACGCCAAGACACATATTAATGAAACTATCAAAACTTAAATACAAAGAAAAAATATTAAAAGCAGCAAGGGAAAAGCAACAATTAACATACAAGGGAATCCCTATAAGGTTAAGAGCTGATCTTTCAGCAGAAACTCTGCAAGACAGCAGTGCGTGGCAGGACATATTTAAAGTGATGAAAGGGAAAAACCTACAACCAAGATTACTCTACCCAGCAAGGATCTCATTGTGATTCAACAGAGAAATTAAAACCTTTACAGACAAGCAAAAGCTAAGAGAATTCAATACCACCAAACCAGCTCTACAACAAATGCTAAAGGAACTCCTCTAGGCAGGAAACACAAGAGAAGGAAAAGACTTACAATAACAAACCCAAAACAATTAAGAAAATGGTAACAGGAACATACATATCAATAACCACCTTAAATGTAAATGGATTAGATGCTCCAACCAAAAGACAAAGACTGGCTGAATGGATACCAAAACAAGACCCATACATATGCTGTCTACAAGAGACCCACTTCAGACCCAGGGACACATACAGACTGAAAGTGAGGGGATGGAAAAAGATATTCCATGCAAATAGAAACCAAAAGAGAGCTGGAGTAGCAATTCTCATATCAGACAAGACGAAGAGACAACCCTCAGAATGGGAGAAAATATTTGCTAAAGAAGCAACTGACAAAGGATTAATCTCCAAAATATACAAGCAGCTCATGCAGCTCAATATCAAAAAAACAACCCAATCCAAAAATGGGCAGAAGACCTAAATAAACATTTCTCCAAAGAAGATATATAGATTGCCAATAAACACATGAAAGGATGCTAAACATCACTAATCATTAGAGAAATGCAAATCAAAACTACAATGAGGTATCACCTCACACCAGTCAGAATGGCCAATATCAAAAAATCTACAAACAATAAATGCTGGAGAGGGTGTGGAGAAAAGGGAACCCTCTTGCACTGTTGGTGGGAATGTTAATTGATACAGACACTATGGAGAACAGTATGGAGGTTCCTTAAAAAACTAAAAATAGAACTACCATTTGACCCAGCAATCCCATTACTGGGCATATACCCTGAGAAAACCATAATTCGAAAAGCGTCATGTACCACAATGTTCATTGCAGCTGTATTTACAATAGCCAGGACATGGAAGCAACCTAATTGTCCATCGACAGATGAATGGATAAAAAAGATGTAGCACATATATACAATGGATTACTCAGCCATAAAAAGAAAAGAAATTGAGTTATTTGTAGTGAGGTGGATGGACCTAGAGTCTGTCATAGAGTGAAGTAAGTCAGAAAGAGAAAAACAGATACCGTACACTAACACATATATATGGAATCTTTAAAAAAAAAAGGTTCTGAAGAAACTTGGGGCAGGACAGGAATAAAGGTGCAGACGTAGAGAATGGACTTGAGGACACGGAGACGGGGAAGGGTAAGCTGGGATGAAGTGAGAGAGTGACATTGACACATATACACTACCAAATGTAAACTAGATGGCTAGTGGGAAGCAGCTGCATAGCACAGGGAGATCAGCTTTGTGCTTTGTGACCACCTAGAGGGCTGGGATAGGGAGGGTGGGAGGGAGACGCAAGAGGGAGGAGATATGGGAATGTATGTATATGTATAGCTGATTCACTCTGTTATACAGCAGAAACTAACACACCATTGTAAAGCAATTATACTCCAATAAAGATGTTAACAAAAATTTTTATGCCAAAAAAAAAAATGGCCCAAGTATTTTTAACACCCCAAAATAAGTCTTGCAAAACTGAACTTATTCCTATAAATATGTGGCAAGAATCAATGGAAACTGACCAGGATATTATTTATGAGTGGGGAAAAAAGAATAATCAAAGTATAGAAGTAGTGGTTAGTGAGAAATGAGGCTGTTTCGTATTTTACTCCATCCTTTTTACCACATTCAAGAAACTGTTCAAAAACTTGTCATACTAGGTTTTTTTAGTTTTTTAAATATATTTAACAAGTTGGATTTTTGATTAAAATATTTTTTATTAAGGATCTCAAATAGTGCTAGTACTTCCCCTGTTGTTGCACCTATCAAACAGTATTAGTATCGACAAGTTTGTCCATAGCCATGGTCAGCAAACTCCAGCCTGCAGGCTAAATTCAGCCTATTGTCTATTAGGTACAGTCTGCAAACTAAGAATCGTCTTTACATTTTTACATATTTGGGGAAAAAATTAAAATAATATTTTGTGACTCATGAAAATTATATGAAATTCAAATTTTGGTGTTCATAAATAAACTTTCATAAGAATGAATCCATGCTAACTGATTTATGCATTGTTACAGCTGCTTCATACTACCAGAGAAAAGTAGTTTTCAGACCATATGTGGCACTCTTATCATTTCACAGTGCTGCCCAGAGCATCACAAACTGCAGTGATTTTCATGCTTTTAAGGCACAGTGAAGTCTGCATTATGTATTTCAAATTATAATAGATGGCAAAGCACTGTGTTTATTATGTAATGAAACTACACTAAAGAATATAATATACTTGGACATGACCAAAAGTATTAGTTTTCTATTGCTGTGTAACAAATTAACAAAAACTTAGCAGTACATTTATTAGTTCACAGTTTCCGTGGATCAGAAGTCTGGGCCCGGCTCAGCTGAGTCATTTGCTCAGGGTTTCACAGGTTTCATTCAAAGTATCAGCTAGACTACACTCTTATCTGGAGGCGAAAGTGGGAAAGAATCTTCTTCCAAGCTCCTTCAGATTGCGGGCAGAATTCATATCCTTGCAGTGTATAACTGAGGGCATCAGCTTTTTGCTGGCTCTCACAGGCCACCCTCAAGTCCTACACGGTATCTACAGTTCCTAGAAGCTGCCTACAGTTCCTTGCCACATGGACTTCTCCAACATGGCCACTTACTTCTTCATGCCCCTAAGAAAAATCTCTAGCTCCAATCTTTTAAGAGTAAGTCTTAAATAAGGCAACATAACCTCTCACAGCTAAATCCCAATCTAGTACCGTGCTCCAATACACCAGTTCTCCCAGGTCTTGGAATCCCTGCCATCTGCTTCCAAACCTCTTTGATGCTGCCTGCCTTGTCTATGTACTAGAAAGAGCACTGGATTAGAAAAAAAGAAGTCTTAAGAGTCCCAACTACTTGTGAAGCCTTAGGCAAGGCTTAATCTGTCTAAGCTTATTTTAATAATTATAAAATAGGAGGATTAGACTAGGAGATTTCTGAGGATATTCTTATATTATACACAATGTTATAACTGCCTGTTGTATGTGATGACAAGGACTCTTGTTACATGTAACTTGGTGACCTCTGAACCTAGCACACTGCCAGGCTCCTAGGACAGTCAATAGATATTATACATTAAGAAATGAGTTTTTTCTATCTCTAAACATTTCTAGGCTTTAGTTGTGTGATTCCTACCTAGAGCCCTCCCAGTTACATATCACCACACCCCCTAACATCAGTCTCTTCATTCACCTGAAGCACATCACTGAACCTCACCAACCAGTGTGATACTCCCAAGTACTCCCAAGAATGTCCCGTATGTGACAGCATTCCCTTGCCTGAATTACTCTTCTAATACGGTCTATGTTTGTGCCTTCGGTACTGATTCATCCCAACACCAAAGAAAAATCAGCTGTGAAAACTGCAGATATTCTTTCAGCTACAGCTAATACCAGTACCTCAGAAGTCACAAATCCAAATGCCCAAGGAGACGAGGAAGGTAACATAAAGAGAGTAAATCAAACTGAGTGTGAGACAATAAGGAGTACTGGGGGTATGGCAAACTGGAAAGCAAATACCCCAATTAAAAGAGGCACCTACTACTCAGCTGTAAACAATTGCTGCCATTCAGGAACATCAGATGTTCAAATTTTTGAAGAAAATCCAGAAACCTGGATTTTACGTAAAATCTCTCTAGTTGCCATTTGCTGAGCACTTACTGTGCTAAGCATTTTAAATAGATTAACTCATCAGTTCTCACAGTTATAACATACTATTTCAATCCCTATTTTTACCAATAAGGAAAGTAAAATTTAGAGAAGTTACACAACTTGACCAGCATCATAAAGTCAATAAATGGTATAGTGAGAATATAACTACAAAGAGTCAGACTCCTGAGTTCATATTCTTACCCACTTTACCTCTGGTGATGTTTTTGCTAATTCTCTGACCTCCCAAAGTCTGAACTGTGCCTTTCTTTCTGGATCAGCAGCGTCACTCTGTCCCTTCTTGCCAGTCTATACTGTCTCTCTCTACAATACCTCAACGTCGCCAGATCCTAATTTGAGCCAACACAGAAGATGGGAGGGGGTACCCACCAGTCAGTAAGCCCCGTGCATGTGCACAGGGCTCTGAGACATTTATGAACAAAAATACAATATATATACACAACAGCAAAAGAAACATTAACCCACAAAACTGCAATGTGTTTTCTTACTATGATACACCCTCCTGTGGTGATATTAGATTTTTTTGAGTTAACAACCGCAACTTTGTATTTCCCTATCAGTAAGAAGGCTTAAAGGGAGACAAGAAATATTAAAAAACTTTTGGAAGATGGGAAGAAAAGAAGCATATTTTTTTTTTAATAAATAAATTATTTATTTTTTTGGCTGCATTGGGTCTTCGCTGCTGCACACAGGCTTTCTCTAGTTGCAGTGAGCGGGGGCTACTCTTTGTGGCGGTGCACGGGCTTCTCACTGCAGTGGCTTCTCTTGTTGCTGAGCATAGGCTCTAGGCGTGCAGGCTTCAGTAGTTGTGGCACGCAGGCTCAGTAGTTGTGGCTCGCGGGCTCTAGAGCACAGGCTCGGTAGTTGTGGTGCACGGGCTTAGTTGCTCCACGGCATGTGGGATCTTCCCGGTCCAGGGCTCGAACCCGTGTCCCCTGCATTAGCAGGCGGATTCTTAACCACTGTGCCGCCAGGGAAGCCCAGAAGCATATACTGACAGATGAAGCAATGAAGGAAGCTAATGCCCAAACTAAGTGCTGGAGAAGACCACAGCAGAGTAAGGAGCTGATCTGCCAGACAGACTTCCAAAAGGCTTCCTAAAGGAAGTTAGGTGAAAAGGTAATAAGCGGGAGTGAAAAAGGGAAGGGAGGCAGGGACAAAATGGGGGAGGTGGATAATTGCTACTAACTATTGTTACTGTCTCCTATGTAAAACAACAACACAAAACAAAAAGAAAAGTAAATCTCTAAAGAAATCAAAGGAAGTTCCAAAGAAGGGGGGAGGGGGGAGTATTTGCTGGCATCACAGAATAAAACCTGTCCCCATCTGGCATTTTAAAGAACTCTTTGCCTAAAGACTAATTCCCTGAGTGCATACCTGATGTGGAATGTGCCAATCAATAAGCGCCATCTGTGTAAACAAGATCCAAGAGATTGATAAAGAAAAAAACAGCAAAGCAAACAGAACGGCAAAGAAAACCCAAGCCATTTACGCAGAAATATTAACCTATTACTCCTTCACAAATATGAACTGACAATCAAGAGAAAGGTAACAATATGAAAGAAAAATACCCCCAAAAAAACAAATTTTAAAAAATACAAAAACTTAAAAAAAAAATCCTCAGACACTTTTGAGAAGGACAATAATATATACACAGAATAAGAAAATAATGCTATATTATATGGAATAATCAAAGACAAGGTGGGAGAATGATCCTATTATGTGAAACAAAAATATAAAGAAACAAAAAATAAAGGAAAAGAGGCAGAAAGAAGCAATCCAATACCTCCAACTTCCAAATAATAAGAGAAATTAATATGAAGGACAGAGGAAGTTAAGAAAAAGAAATTTTTCCTGAGCTATAGCAAAAACGGCCCAGAGGGCTAATCAAGAAAGAAAACTAACCCTGGCATTCTACTGTAAGTCCTAAAAGTGTAAGCAAGGTTAATTGATTTCCAGCTTTTAGAATCAATCTTATCCCCCCAAAAAACAAGATACATGTTATTGAAGAAAATAGAAATGTTTCCAACCTTAACAGTGTTAAAATAACACTACAACTGACAGACGCTCAGCTGTTAAGGGGGAGTAGAAGAGGTAGAGGGAAGGACAGGGACATGAATATCTGCACCTCACTAAACTCAGATTAAAGGGATAATGTAAAATTTGCTAAAACAACAACAACAAAAAAAGGTGAGCAAAAGATGAAGTAAATGTAATAACTATCCAAACGTTTAAACACAGAAGGGGAAGAGGTAGTATGTGAGCTAAAATCTCATCACTCAGTAGACAAAAGATAATGCATCTGCAAACACAATTTTACTTTTTCCTTTCCAATTCGGGTACCTTTCTTTTTCTTGCTGAGTTGCACTAGCTAGGATTCCCCATATTATGTTCAACAGAAGTGGTGAGAGTGGAAATCCTTGTATGTTCCTGATCTTAGAGGAAAAGCTTTCAACCTGTCACCATTAAGTAAGATGTTAGCTGTAGACTTGTCACATGTGGCCTTTTATTATGTTGAGATACATTCCTTCTATACCTAATTTATTAAGAGTTCTATCATAAAGGGATGCTGAATTTTTTCAAATGCTTTTTATGTACCTATTAAGATGATCACACAATTTTTATCCTTCATTATATTAATGTCATGTATAACATTTATTGATTTGTGTATGTTGAATCATCCTTGCATCCCAGGGATAAATCCCACTTGATCATGGTGTATAATCTTTCAGATGTTCTGTTAAATTCACTTTGTTTATACTTTATTGAGAATTTCTGCATATATATTCATCAGGGATATTGGCCTGTAATATTCTCTTCTTGTAATGCCCTTATCTGGCTATGGTATCAGGGTAATACTGGCCTCCAGAAGTAAGTCTGAAGGTGTTCCCTCCTCTTCAATTTTTTGGAAGAGTCTGAGTAAAACTGATGTTACTTCTTCTATAACTGTTTGGTAGAATTCACCAGTAAAGCCATCTGGTCCTGGGCTTTTGTTAGTTAGAAGATTTTTGACTACTGTTTCAATCTCCTTAGCAATTACAGGTCTATTCAGCTTTGTTTCTTCCTGATTCAGTCTTGGTAGATTGGATGTTTCTAGGACTTTACCTATTTCTTCCAGATTATCCAATTTGTTGGCATCTAATTACTCACAGTAGTCTCTTAGGATCCTTTGTATTTCTGTGGCATCAGGTGTAATATCTCCTCTTTTATTTCTGATTTTATTTGAGTGTTCTCTCTTTTTCCTTAGCCTAGCTAAGAGTTTGACAATTTTATCTTTTAGGAAAAAATCTCAGTTTCATCTTTTCTATTGTTTTTCTAGGCTCTATTTCATTGATTTTTGCTCTGATCTTTGTTATTTCCTTCCTTCCTTCTAACTTTTGGCTTAGTTTGTTCTTCTTTTTCTTGTTCCTTGAGGTGTAAAATTAGGTTTGTTTATTTGAGGCCTTTGTTTTTTTCTTAATGTAGGCATATATTGCTATAAATGTCCCTCTTGGAACTGCTTTTGCTTCATCCCATAAGTTTTGGCACAATATGTTTCCAAAGACTCTACCAAAAAACTATTAAATATAATACACAAATTCAGTAAAGGTTATAGGATACACAATCAACATACAAAACTCAGTCGTATTTCCATACACTAACAATGAATTCTCTGAAAGAGAAATTATGAAAGCAATCCCATTTACAATCATATCAAAAAGAATAAAATACTTAGGAATAAATTTAATCAAAGAGTGAAAGACCTTTATATTGAAAACTGTAAGACATTAATGAAAGAAACTGAAAAAGGCACAACTACATCAAAAGATATCCCATGTTCTTGGATTCGATGAGCTAATATTGTTAAAATGTCTATACTACCAGAAGTGATCAACAGATTCAATGAAATCCTTAAAACTCCAATGGCTTTTTTTCCACAGAAATAGAAAAAAATCCAAAAAATTCAGATAGAAACACAAAAGACCCCAAATAGCCAAAGCAATGATGAAAAAGGATGAATGGATAAAGACAATATGGTCTATTCAACGGAATATTATTCAGTCATAAAAAAGAAGGAAGTCCGGCCACTGTAACAACATGGATGAACCTGGAAGGCATTATGCTAAGTGAAATAAGCCAGAGAAAGACAAGATACTGTATGGTGTCACTTGTCTGTGGAATCTTAAAAAAAAAAAAAAAAAAAGTCAAACTCATAGAAACAGAGAGTAGAAGGGTGGTTGCCAGGGGCTGGGAGAAACAGAAGATGCTGATCAAAGGATACAAACATTCGGTTATAAAAACAGTAAGTTCTGAGGATCTAATGTTCGGCCTGATGACTATAGTAAATAATACTGTATTGTATACTTTAAGTTTGCTAACAGAGTAGATCTTAACTGTTCTAATGGGCGGCGGGGGGGCGGGGGGAGGTAACCAAGTGACATAATGGATGTGTTAACTAACTTGATATTGATAATGATTTCACAATGCATACATACACCAAAACATTACAATGTACACTTTAAATAGATACAATTTTATTTGCCTCAAAAAAGCTGGAAAAATAAAGTTAAAATTAGTTTAAAAAAAAGAATGCAAAACTTGACACAGAATCAAAGAGACCACTGTATGCACATTATTTTAAGTTATGTCAGTAACCACCTGAAGCATTTAAAAGTGAAGTAATTAAAAGTGGTTTCAAACATGCTCAGTCTTAGAGACAGTTTAGATATGGAGTTTAGGAGAGAGGAAGGAATCTAGAACTAGACACGGGAGAGTTTACAATCTATATACTTAAATATTAAAGTTTGTGAAAATAATAAATTCCTTTTCACTTTAGAGTACTCTGAAAAATATCAAAATGACCCATCCTTTAAACACCAAATTTTCTTCTATCTAGGATCCTGATTAAACGGTCCTATTCAAAGTAGTGTTCTTTTCTTCTTTTATCATCTAATGACAGGCTTTTAATATTTCCTCAAGAAAAAAAAAAGTGGTTTCATCTACTGAAAAGTTCAAAGACATGAGGCAAGAGAATATTTCTGTATTATTTTAATATTCTACCATATATAGGCATTAACTTAATAAAAAGATTAACTCTACTATGAACAGGTAACTTTCATCCTCAAATAACTAAAAATTACGATCAGAACTTGATAAGAGTATTTCAAATAATTGAATAGTAAAGTATTAATAAGCACTTTTATAAATTATAGTTTTTGTTTTGATTTGATTTGCCCTACTTTTGCTTTGCATGATAATAGAGTCCACCTATACTAAAGACAGGTGTAGAGTTCTTAACCTGAAATTCATGGACCTCCTAAGCATTTTCTTAAGAGAGAATCCATAGCTTTCAACAGATTGTATGACGCTAAAAAAGTTAAGAACCACTGAAAAGTAAACTGTTATTTTCTCACTGTATTACTTTATAAATATATTCTTAGAAACAATGTATCCTAAAATTAAATAACATCTGTACTTAATTTAAAAGCCAACCTTGTTATAGAAAAGTATATAAGGCAGTTTACAATACACACACACTACCAAAAGCCTGAGAACAGTTTTAAGTAAACAAATCAGGAGGGAAGTAAAATAATATTAGAAATAAAACTATGTAATACTAACAGGAAATGGATAACATGCAGTTCAGCACCCATACTTAATTTTTCCACTTTCTAGTAGAGAAGCAAAAACAGAAATATGAGTAGGTAAGATTCAGTGTCCATTAAAATTATACCAGTTGATAAAAAGCCCACAATTAATCTTAGTATTGTATTATATCTACAGATTCAGTCAATAGTAATAACTGAAAATTTCTCTCAGAAGGTTTCAATTCAAAAATTACAAGGAAGAGAATAGAAAAATACAGCTTGAAAACTTAAAAATTAGACAACCATAGAAATAAAAACTACTGAGAAAAGACAGTTTCATAGAAATATGCCTGGCTTACAATTTCTTATAACACAAAGTAATGATTTACAGGGCTTAAGGATACTTTAATTTTTATAAGAGATATGACCTCTTTAACTGAAACCTTAAACATTATACAACCAAAAAGAATAAACATGTATTTAATGTGATTAAATTGACATGAATTCACACAAATGGTAACAAAATATTTAAAATTATGTTTGATTCTATCATAATTCTCAGCACACTGACTTACTTAAATATCTATATTAAAAAGACGGAATTGATCAAAAGGATGAATTTTCAAATTATCCTTGAGAATAGATGAATAATCTATTCATCTATTATATCTAAAGTAATCAATTACTTTGCTTTCATAAACAATTACAATTTTGATGGAGTATCATCCACTAATAAAGATAAAAATGAGCTTCTAAATACAGAAAACATTTATAATCTGATTATATGAGTAGAAATGTAGGCCACAGGCATACTTCTAATTTGATGATCACTGATGAATCTTCAAAACAGAAAACAGAAAATCAGATTCTCTAATCTGCATGGCCCAATAATTTAGGACATTACAGAGCCAACTGACCTCCTTGAAGTTGCAACTAGATAAATCAAAGTAGTCTGAGAACATATTAGTATGTATGTTCTACCTCCACCACAGCTAGCTAAAGCTTTCAAGTAAACATTAATGAGCAGTTCTAAATTTTTAAAAATAATTATAAGTACTCTACCTATCTTCCAAAATATTATTGCAATCAATATAGAATTGTTTCATGTACCTGTGATATTAAATATTAAAAGTTTCTATAGGTATCTTTTCATGTTCAGCATGTTATTCAGTGTCCTTTGTAAATAGAAAATCACAAGGAATGGAAATTTTTAAATTAATTTTTTTCACAAGTTACTTGTCTCAGCATTGATTTCTCACTGCTTTGTTATCTTAAATTTAAAAATCCATTTTTAATACATGAAATGAGCCATTCAGTGTTTCAAATGCCTTATGCAGTCTCTATAAAAATGACACTACATGTCTACAAGCTTCTCCAAAATTTAAATGAGTTAGGATATTTGTGATGTGACGGCTAGCCGTTACATCACATGCTTCTATTAGCAGCAAGTGTCCCAGTTACTGGTTTCTGGCATGAGTTCAACTGTGGTTGTCTAAGAAAAGGCTAAACACTTATTTTTAAAAGCTAAATCATTAACTGTAATGTCAAAAATGGAGATCAATTTTTCTAATTACATACTAGGGAAACATATTTTGTCTCAGAAATGTTTAGTAACTATCATCTACAACACTTTACATTTTTGAAACCTGATTTCAGTGATGTCCCTTGTATATTCCTACTAAGAGAGCAGTGTTTTCCAACATGTGGACAATGACCCATTATTGGATCTTTAAACCAACTTAATAGGTCTTAAGCAACAGTTTTTTAAATAAAATAGTATCAAAAAAAGAAAGAAAATGGAGTGCATAAATGTAGTAAGAATAGTTTTGTTTAGTGAGATTGTGTTTTGGTTCTTTATATGAATACATAAGTATCACTAGGTCACAATGTAAAATATATTTCTGTAAGTTGTGGTAAATGTATTTCAATGAGTTGTAGTCAAAAATATTTCTAAGTTTGAAAGCTACTGTATAATACATAATAGCAAAGGAATAGCAAAACATACTATATTATAATCAGTTATAACTAAGTCAATTTTAAATAGGAAATTGTATTAAAAGCTAAACTTTCTTAACATACATAAATATTACTGAAAGTCTAATTAAGTAAATTTTCTAATTATCCAGGTCTGACTTCTCTAGTAACTAGGATATGACTGTTTCATTGGTCCTCAAAATGTCTTTTTGTGCCTCCTCTTTTCAATTTCCAGGTGAATTTATACTCCCATTGGAAATATCCCTTATCATAGCTAATGAGTCTCAATATTTGGAAGAGAAGGGAATGTTTAATTTGAAAATGTCCAGCCCCTTAAGCACTTATTATAAATACGAGAGAAGCATAGATCACCCTCATCTCCTACGTGATGGAAATCAAACATCAAGTAGACATCATACTAAATTTACATTACTGAAGTATTCCCAATATCAATCTCTAAGAGCAGGTATCTCACTACCTCTAAGCACAAACTTGACTGCAAATCCCAATCACAGGAATGATATCAAATTTAAACTCCAAGCTTTCAAGGAAAATCATGTTCTATTTGGCGGCACTTACTTACATCCAACAAATATTTATTGAGTATTTACCCTGTACCAGGCACAGAAATGACCCAGGAAGCAATGAACTTCCCCAGAAAAGGTCTCACCAAGCCTCTTAATGACCCTCGACTTCCATGACTTCCAACTTTCTGTTGTATATTTTTTATCAGTTAAAAAAGGATACTCTTCTGTACCTCAGCAAAACCAAAAACAGTTGATTCACAGTAGTTAACGTTTTATAAAGGTTGAAAACACTGAACCATTGCTCCTATGAAAAATACAGGGTTAGGCTCCTACAATCCTCTGGTCACATTTTCATCAACTGATCAATACATATCCTTGTTTTATGTGTGATTTTGTCTAAAGACACCTTATTTGATATACAGCTGACCTTTGAACAACACAGGAGTTGGGGCACCTACCCTTCAAGCAGTTGAAAATTCACATATAACTCGTGGGTGGCCCTCCATATACACAGTCCCTCCCTCACCCGACCCGTGGTTCCGCACCTGCAGATTCAACCAACTGGACGTCGTATAGTACTGTAGTACTAATACTGAATATAATCCCAGTATATAAGTGGACCCACATGGTTCATATCCCTGTTGTTCAAGGGTCAGCTGCATATTGTTGAGTCATTAACACTGAACTCACAGCTGACAGCACTGTAACTCATGCCTGAACTAAGCTCATCTAATGTATTTTCTCCATAGGGCATATCACAGCCTTTTTGGGTTTAGGAACACTAGACAGCAGTGCAGCACTACATTTGGGGGCCAATTTAAACAGTTAAATCACCCAAAAAGCACTAAATAGGCCTTAAAAAGCAAAACAAGATAGCAGAGCACCTAGTTTGACTTCAGCTGGGAACACGCCCCTCCAGTGACTCAAAGTTTTTGCCACCCTACTCAAGCTCATGTCCATTAATGAATGGCAAAGCACAAGGGATACTGATTTGGGGGTTACAAATAAATTTTAGCAAGTAGACAAATGTGCAAATACGGAATCTGGGAATAATACCAATCAACGCTAATTGATGAAGGGATTTTTTTTCCTTTAAATGTATTCCAGTCTAATAAAGTAAGAAATGACAGAATTCAAATCTCATCATTATGCAACTCCTTAGGAATTAATGGAACTAAGCAAGGATCATCAATTGCCACTAACATCACAAAAAGAAAAAACAACCTTTGATCTTCCTGATGGAAGAAAAAAATTGAAACTGAATCTGATCAAATCTCTACATCTCACAACCAATTTACAGGGAAGACAGGAGACAATGCTTTTACTCTTTAATTTTAAGATAGCCCATTTTTTAATCTGACGTCCTCAAGGACAGGGATCATAATTTATTCAACTCTGTCGCCCCATTATCTGTTATAATACATAGCACACAGCAAACATTGGTTAAAACTTTGTTGAAGAAACAAGTAAATGAATGAATGAACAAATGAACTGTCTTAGAAATTTAAGAATGTTAATTTATATGATCATCTCTTTTCCAAAAAAAGGAGGAAAGAAAAAGGTACAGGCGGGCAGGCGGCAATTTATAGGTCTGAGAGATACTACAAGCAAGTGGAATAACACCTCACAAATCAAAGGTCATTCATACTGTAATTTCAACTTTCCAAGAGCTATGAAGCAGAAGAAAAAAATTCACTAAAGGAGGTCACAAAATGCATATTCTCTTCATTAAATAAGAGCCCCTAAACCTCATTTTAATTTTAATATAATTCTAACAAGTTTACACTGGAAATCAAACTTAAAAGAGAAAATATGAGGTGAATAGTAAAAACATGAGAGAACAGGAAGAAAACAACCTTATAGACTTCAATAAATTCATAGACATCTATGCATAATAGCATATTTTATAACTGATGTTCAGAATGAGAGCCCTGCATCAGCAAGATCTGATATGTTTAGAAAACACTGAGAAAACAGTACTACCGTGTAAAGTTTACCATTTAAAAAAATTTAAGTAAGAAAATATTTAAGTATAAATTCAAGGTCCTAATTTATCTAACAGGTTGTCCCCTAATAATGCCAGATAAATGAGAAAATACTTCAGGAACCTCAGTAGCTGTTTCATGCATGGTTCTCATAACAAAGTTATATCCTTTCTTCTTAACTACAATGTTTATTTCCTAATTTATAAAAACACATAATTACAAACAACAGTCTAGTATAGGCAAAGGCCACAGACTTAAAACAGTCATTCAAGGGTATTAGCATTAGGAAATTTCAGTTATGAAGCTAATATTGTCAACTCTCAACATAAAAAGGACTGAATAGTATGATTGACAGTAAACCATGAATAAGCAAGTTGACTTCTACAAAACTGTGGAATGAAACATGCAACAGGTGACAAAAATAAGCTGAAAGTACAACCACTTCTCCACAGGAAGGATTTCCTTCTGCCCAGCTCAAATGACAAGAATCCAAAGTAAGTGCTGTAAACCTGAAGACAGATAACACAGAATTGATCCAAAGGCACCTTAATCCCCAATATGAACCAGGGTTAGTTAAGGCCTAGTTTTTCTTACGAAGATCAGGGCTGCATGATCTCAGCAAGAAAGAACAGTTCCAAAGCATATGGAAGACTGCATTCACTGAAAAGTGAGGCTCCCCTAAATTACATCTCTGTCTGACAGATCTACAGCTATAAAAATATCATGTTCAGAACTAATATTATTGTCAAGATATTCTGGTGTGCAATCAAACCAACGAATTACTAAAAAGTAATTCAACAGAACCAATTTAAATTTTACGAACTGCTTATTACTAGGACTCTCCCATATTACTGGTGGGAATGCAAAATGGTATAGCTGCTTCAGAAAACAGTTTGACAGTTTGTTATAAAGTTAAACACACACTTGCCATATGACCTAACAATTCCCCTAGAAACTTACCCAAGAGAAATGAAAACTCAGATTCACACACAAAACAAAAACTGCACACAAAGGTTTGTGGCAGCTTTATTCATTATCACAAAAACTAGAAACAAATACTTCAACTGGTGAATGGATAAACATGCTGAAGTACATCCATATAATGGAATACTGCTCAGCAGCAAAAAGAAAGTACTGATACACACACAACATGGATTAATCTCAAATGCATTCTGCACAGTGGAAGAAGACAGATTCAAAAGGCTACATACCACATGATTCCTATAATTTATATTATATTCATGATTCATTATTCCTATAAGTTATATGATATCTGGCAAAATTATAAAAATAGAGTAGTGGTTGTTAGGGGCTAGAGTGGGAAAAGGGGTTGGCTACAAAGGAGCAGCAGGAGGGAATATTTTAAGGTGATGAAATTGTTTTCTAATTTGATTGTGAGGGGGAATGAATTTTGCTGTGTGAAAAACAGAAAAAAGAGAAAAACTTTAATATAAAAAATATCTTACAATACAATCACAGTTAACTGAAACGCTCAAAAAAAATAGAATATTTCCTCTAACTAAATTTTCTGGATAGCCCATGAATGCATTTCATTTCAGAAATCTTTCTATAATGTGTTTCTCTACTTTTAAGCCTGAGTAAATAAGTCACAGGCTTGTGTTTATTCTTTTATTTAAATTAGGCCCAATTTATTTGTTTGAAATTTGTCTCATATAGCTGTGATGATGCAAACTAAATTGGCTTGGGATGAGCATGGTGCCTCAGGAGGCATTTAATCAAGGTTCTTCCATGTTAAAATTCTCCCTAATAAAGATGAAATGATTAATCTATTCATTCAACAAATTAGTAATCATTAGAGGCCTATTATGTACCAAACACAGGAAATACAAATGGCAAATAAGACCACTGTAATCCCTGCCATCACATAGCTTAAACAAACAATAATACAAGGTATAATTTGTCCTACAAGAGAATTATAGTGCTTTCAGAGCACATAGCAAGTACACATAACCTAACCATATAAGATCTAAATTTCCCATTAGGATCTATACCTTAAAGTGCCTGGAATCTTGGTAAACACAAAAATACATGTACCACAGTGCTCACGACCCCATTACCCTTCAGTATTTAAGGATGGAAAGAAAGCAAAAACCATATACACAGAACACTATCACTGCACAAGCAGTACAATAATCACTCCCCTACAAAAGGTCCTCTTTAGGGAAATACCAGAATATGCAGATTTACTTCTGTCACCTTTCCAGCAAACATTTTTCTGTATTTTTCTGATACAGAATACCATAAGTATGAACTTCTCTGGCTGAGGAATATTATTTTAAAGGGGCTGGGGGCAGGGAAGTAATAAAGAAAAGAAAAAGAGAAAAAGAAACAGACAGGATGGGGAAAAAAAAAGAAGCCAGAGTAGGTATAAAGATTTTTGCAGTGAACTCCAAAAAACAAGTTAAGGAAGTTTAAGAAAACTAAAATAGAGGCACTGCAACCACACCCCTTCTTTCTGTTATGAAAAAGGAAGCCAAGATATGTAAAAAGAGGGCTGCCTGCAGGTGTTGTGGCATGAAGTTACCATGTACAGAGGTAAAATTACATAACCCCAAGGACTAAAGAGAGTGTGATGAATACTCAGCTATGCCAAAGTTACCCGAAACATTTTCCATCTCAAGAATCCTAGTTACACAATGCTTCTGGGACCACAGTGGGCCCCACAAGACCCAGTGTCAAAAAACCAGAAAAACTTTCAAGTGCTAAAGAAATAAACACAGATTAAAATAAAGTGCCTCTTGGTATATACATATTTACAAGAGTAAAAAGTAAAAGAAATTTACCAGAATCTTACTCAAACTCCATCTCAGAGGACTAAGATGCTGAGTAGTTTCTATCAAGAAATAAATGGTAGAAGCAAATTAATGCAGTTCCACAGTTCCTTTTCCAAAGTTCCTGCAGTTAAACATTTTGCAATTCAGAATTTCAGGGCATTTTTGACAGGTGATACAGTGTGTAAACACCATATACTTTTTAACACCCATAGAGAAAGCTGTAATGGCACAGAGAAGTCTGGGACAGCACACTATGATTAAACATTTACTATTTCTGCAGTGAAACCTACAAATACATGAAATAAAGACAAACAGTTCACAACAGGTTTTGTGAAGAAAAGCAATTGTGCCAAACATACAAAAAAAGAATTTTGGTTTTCAAAGCATTTTAGATGTCAGATTGTTGATAAGGAATTGTGGTCCTATAGAACAGTACCCATTACTCTATTACTAATTATATGTGCAAAATGTAACTGGTAACCTCTTTATCATGTGCTTTTATTACAGTATTTTGATGAACTCAAAATAATTCTAAAAGTCTCCTAATGGTTCACATATAATATGCCCTCTACACTCTATCCACCCTTAAATTTCTCTAACACAAATTCTCCTACCAGGGCAGTTTACAGAAATCTAACCCTTGAAATTTATAGAAGAAATGCAAATCCAATTTTGCCACCATGCAAAAAATGTGCATTGAATGGAATTTAATGTATTGAACTCATAAAATGGCTTGCTCTTATGTTGTCACAAGAAAAATGCTAAAACTGGTAAGAGTGTTCCTGACCTTGGAAGCAGCAGCAAATAAGTTACCATGGACCCTGATTTGCCATAAATGATAAGACACAATAATCATAAAACCCTATTATCATAGTGCATTTATATGTATATATTTACTGACTACATACAATATAAACAATATACTACACGCACAATATACTATAACTGAAGTACTAAACTATTTCTACCGAGGGGAAAAACAGAGACAGTACCTCATTAACAACGGTATAAAAGAGAGTAAAGCGGTAGAAGTACAGTTATGCTAAGTAACCACTAAGGCCCCTTCCATCCTTACATTCCATGAAAAATACAATTCAATGATATTGCAAATATGATAAATATAATAAAATATGATAACTAAAACTAATCAAATTTTGATGAGCAACATTCTTATACTAAATTTAAAGACAGGATTGCTTACATCACTTAGGTTTCTTAAGATTTCTAGGGGCATCTGAATTGGTACCTTAATTTATTCTAGATAAATTTCCCTTTAACAAATTTTCCAAACTTCAAAGCTCCTCTAATTTTGGTGCTATACTATTCAAAAGCTGCTAATGAACAAGGAATAAAGTGTCTTCACTAAGCATTCTGAGTATGAAACCCTGAAGAGAAGTCATTTCATTAACCTGGTCCTCTTACATATATTTTCTATGCATTTCTATCTCATCTTCACACCTCCATCTCTGATTAAAAAGAGAATTTGAAAGTATAAGGAAGACTTTTTTCAAAAAAAGCTAAGAGATGTGTATAAAAAGAAGGAGAAATCAGTCATTTTCAACCCTGAAGCACACTGGAATCACCTGTAGAAATCCTAAAATAGATCAATGCCTTGGCCCCATCCCCAGATTCAAATATAAAGTAGCATGGGTAGAATCCCAATATCTGTAATTTTTTCAAGCTCCCCAGAAAATGTTAATGTGAAGTCAGGGCTGAGAACCACTGGTGCAAGCTGCCTTTTCCACAAATCCTTTTCTCTCATCTACTAGTAAGTTAGCACTCCCAGCCCTACAGCAAGGACTGAAAGCACTGTCTTTAAAATTGCCCAATTTTGTTCTCTCCTTTACTCTGTCACAGAAAAAAATTTACTAATTTTCAGTTGGAAGATTTTTTTTTAAGTGGGTACGGTAAAATTTATTTTAACTTATTTGAAATTCTCATTCCCAGTGCTCAGGATTTTACTTTTCAATCAGCCTTCAAAAAACAACCTTCATTAGTAGAGTATTTAGATTAACAGTATACAATAAACACACAATACACATTCCAGTTATCAACTTCCAACAGACTATCAGAAAATACTCAAGAGAATGAGTTTAAAGAGCTCATTACATTTTGATATTTTAACTACAAATATTTTTAGAATCTCAAATATATAAAGAATATTAGCCATAATATGCCCTGACACTCATATGATAGAAAAAGAACTCAGTAAATAATCTACCATTTTTAAAATAAAAACTGGCATTACAAGATTCCACATCTTTAAGATTTACACTTTTTTGGGGGGGTGGGGGAGGGTGGCAGTGTTCATGTTGTTTTCAAATCCTTGGAACAAAAGGAGAAAATAAAATAATGTTTTACAAAAATATGCATCTACAAATACCAGTTTCTTTTTCAAATGTCACCAATAACTGATACCTACTAGTTTCACCTCCAAAACAATGCTAGGTTATTTTTGCACACCAAATTAGGATTTTATGAAAAGGCCTTATAGCCATGTGTACACACACCGTAAGACTAGTGGAATAGTCTTATGGGAATTTTCTCTCCCTATAACATTACCTACTATATTTCCCTGCCATTTGAAAGTATTCATTGCTAGAATATATAGTAAGTATTTCACAGAAATAGAAAATAAACATAACACAGACTGGGTGTAAGGGAAAAAAAACATTTTCACTTCCCTTTTTACTACAGGAAACTCTGACTATAACTTTGACTCCAATATATCATACTCTGATACCTTGCCAAGTATAACACTTGAAGTCAAAACCAAACAAGTTAAAAAAATAGATAACACAATTAATAATTAGAAAAATTCAGAAGTCCACTACTTTTATAAAATATACTTGTATCAAATGGGATCATACGGCCAATTTCAACTTAAAATTTTAAGATCTATAATTTGTAATAAGTCCAATTTTTAAAATAAATACTATTACAAAGTATCAGTGCATTCAAGGTACACCCTATTCAAGGTAATATACAATGAAAGCAGAATCATATGTTAAATTCTAGGTTGGCAGAAAACATCCCACCCCAGAATTTTATTTTCTTCCCTCAAAAAAAAAAGGAATTTTTTTTCCAATGGTAAAAATAATGCATAATCATAGCTGAAAATCCATACACTACAGAGAAGTATAAAAAGTATAAAAATAAAAATCATTCCAAATCTATAAATATCTGTCATTAACGTAAATATCCTTCCAGGGGATGGATGGATTTACTCTGTATATTTATAACAACACTGCAACAATTAGAATTACAACAATTAATTCTCTATATTAATTATGTATTTATACATACATGTATCTCCATATATGTCCCCATACACACACACACAATTTTCTTTTACATATACTGAAAACAAAGAAATCCTTAAGATAACAACTTTCTTGAAAATAAAAATATATGAATTGTTCCAAGCACTCATCACTCATTCTGCTTCTGCATTTTCCTTTCAGCAGTCCAGGTTTGAGGTTACTGTGTGTGTGTGTGGGTGTGTGTGTGTGTACGCACGCTGTTTTTGTCAACTGCTTGAGAGAAGATTAAAAGATTTGTCTGTTTGCTTGTTTTACTTAAACACGCACACACACAGACATACACACACACCAACTCTGGCTACAATTTTCCAAACCCTGAGAACCCAGATATCTGTATTAAAGGTACTTGGCTGACTGCTTTACGTAACTAGCCCACAGTCCTGAGCAAAACTGCAAAGTAGGCAAAACTTTTCATGGCCTCTCACTTTTTGGTCAGAAAGAGCACTACACTATCAATGAGGATAGGAGAGTTCTACCAACCAGGTGTGTGACTTAAGCATTTCACTCAACCTTCCCACAATTCACTTCAATTCTAAAAGTCTGTGATTCTCCCCTGCCCCCACAATTTTTATTTATTTTTTTTTTTTGCTGTATTCAAGATATGTAACACCTATCTTTCCCTCCTACCTCAATCAGATTCTTTGATTCAAAATAAACCATTTCTCTGACTGATAAATTCCCATTTCCTCAAGGCATCTATTCTCCTCCAGGTATGACAAAGAAATCTGATGAGATCAAAGATGTGGACAAGCTTTGTCCAAGAAGGAGGGTAGCAACACAGAAAAAATTTAAATAAGTTTACAAGTACAAATGTTTAATTTAAAGTTAAAATAGCTTTATGAGTTCCATGAAAAAAAGTATAATCTTTAACTGATTTTACTGACTCAAAGTTAGTCAATAAGAAAACTAGCAGTGTTTTCAGTTCCTAAAATATTCATACCCGAGCATATTTAAGATAGTCACACAGAAGCAGCTTTCTAATCTTTCATCCGTTACATTTGTACAACACTTTAAAGTTCAAAGTGCATTTAGATGCATTATTTATTTTCATCCTTAAAACAAGTAGATGTGTACATGTGGTGGTCACTATTGATTGCCTCTCTAACATCCATTTCCCCCATGTTCCTCCCTCCCACAATTTTTTAAAAATATCCTCCCTCCACCATGTAACTCAGGGAAATGTAACCCCATCGCCAATTGCAAGGGTATATATCCTGATTGGTAGAAACTCACTATGATAACCCTGTCCCCCTTGTCATAACTGGTTTGGAAGTGTACGTGACCTAATTCTGGTCAATAAAACATGAAGGGGAAAATATGCTGGTAGGCTTGCACAAAAGATGTCCTGGCCAGTGCACCAGGATCTTGCTACCAGTCTGAGGATGAATCCAACACACATAGGAAAGCAGAGCCAAGTAAATTTCACAGAGGCTAACCAAAGCTGTGAAAAACTAACCCTGCCTTCATACTTCAGCATTCCATTTCAGGAGCTACCGCATTTCAGGTGTTGTAATGTGGTGACACCAAGATAAAGAGTATATATACCCCATCTACCTTTCCTTCTCCAACTTCGACCTCCTTTTTCAACACCTATAAGCTTTCCTTTGCCTTTGGGCTGAGCTAGACAAGAAAGGCAAGTAGTTACTGTAAGCTGTTAGACCAGCAGCCTTTGCACCAAGCTCAACTGCTCCTGGGTATGGCATTTCCTCTTCCAAAGAACAATTCCCTCTACCAATTCACTCCTGCAGTCCCTACTCAGGTTGAGGAGATGGTGGAAATACAAGAAGGCTCTCTCCAACCCTGATGCTGTAATAAAAGCTGAAAGGTAACATACGAAATCAGACGAGGGATCCTATCAGGAAACATGTGGGAACCATGTGACCTAATAATTAAACAATTCACCCTAACGTATGAATGACTATATGTTCAGGAATACCACTATTTCTCTTTTTTAAAAGACGATGCTGTTAAACAAATCTCAATGAAAGAGTATAAACTAGGTGTTACTTTAGAAGTAGATACCCCTTTAACATACTATTATTAACCAACAGTTCATAACTTAGTTAAAAAGGGGAATCATAAAAGAATCTACCTTAAACATTTTAATGCAACTAAAACACAAAAATATACAATCACAAGACAGTCTTCTAATGCAGGGCCAAGGCCTTTCCTTCAAGCATGAGTCCATGGATTATAGTTCTACTTTATCTTTCTTGCAAAAACCACACGCATAGTACATCACCTGTGATTTCCAGTTTGCTTCTTAAACATGGAAAGACATCTCACAAACACTTATAAGCAATTTTATTGCAGAATCTTATTGCAAAATCCACAACTTTTAGGGTTTTTTCCCTAGTCATTTAATTCCACCTACACCGATTTTAACTGTAAGTGACTTCAGCTACTCACCTGTTTCCAAGGCAGCCACTGGCTCTCATACAAACACCTTTTCGCCTTCATAGTTCACTGAATAACATCTCATTAAACTATGTAATTACAACAAGTACAACTGCCATTAACAATTTGTTGGGTACACAGACAAATGATTCTTGGTAGGTATACACGGTACACAATAACCGGTGGGAATAAAAGTTCAAGAACAAACTAGAGTGTAGTCTACTGTCATTTAATGTAGCATGGACATCAAGCAGTAAATGAATGAAGAGTATAACTTAATCTTTTGAGTGGGTTAAAGAGAGGTGAGCTCAGAGATTCTCCTGTAATAGGCTATCCCCAAAAGTCTTTGCTCATTCTACGCACCAATCAACACTCTGACAACTCATATATATCAGCAACTCCTAAATTTAAGAGAAGATTTGCATAGTGCCTGCTATGTGCCAGGCATCACATCATGGCACTTTATATGAATTTTCTCAATCGGGATGAAGAATATAATGGCAGAGAAACCCTCTCCCCCGCCCCCTTGTTTTTCCAACGTAGCTATCAGCTAAGGAAAGTAGTTCAACACAAAATCAACTAAATATATGTAACAAATTTGAATACAGTTAAAATCTACATTACCTTACTGAAGAAGAAAGCATTAGAAATCTGTGTTTAAGAAAAAGAGTATATACATCATGAGATTTTACTAATTACAGTAAAAGCTATAAAAAAATGTGGACGTGATATAGTCATGTGGACATAGATTTTAGCTATAGATTTTCATTTAATTAAATTATAACTGTGATATATCATTAGTAAAGAAAATGATCAAAATGTGTGTCTTATCTACCAAATACACAAGCACTTCAAGTTCACTGTTAAGAATTCTTCCTCAGAACCAGGATGATTGGGCAGGGAGTAGAAGGAGAGAACATAATATAAGGGAGTTTAAGAACAAATCACTATGCACCTTCCATAGGTCCCATTATAGAAAGAAAGCCAAACATTTATAGTTCCTAAATCTCAGCTTTGAGAAGGGAGCTAGAAAAAACATGGCTAACAGCAGTCTCCACTGTGTCTCTAAAACTTACCCATCCCCGCTTATCTGTCCCATTACATGTTTTCTGACTAGTTCAGAGGCTCTCCAAAGTCACTTCCCATTAATAGACAATACACACTTGATTTCCACACATTAACAATCTCATGTATGGTTCTTTCCTACAGATCAGCACAAAAATGATACTCTGAGGTAGCTTACGTTACTAGAACCATATCTTCTGCTCCTAGAGACTCACTACTAGTAGAGAGCTACAGATATCCCAAAACCGCCATTTCCAAAGAAATTATATCTTAAAGAACAAACACCCAAACACATACTAACAACATCAATCAATACCACTAAGTGCCAACTGCATGAGAAAAGACAAAAAGGAAGAAGATGGAAGATTAGAGAAGACATCATTGGTCTAAGACTGTGAAGTCAGAAAAGAAAAGAAAAAGATTTAAATATGCACTCTGCTACTTCCAAGATATATCTTAAACAGGTTGCTTAAATTCTAGAAAACTCTGCCTCCTACTGTCAAAAGCAAGGCTTACACCACCTAACTCAGAGAGTCGTCTTAACAGTTATCATTTATGGTCCTTAGACAAAGTGGGCACTTAATAAATTGTAATAGGTATTGTTATTATCGGGAGGTTCAAGATACAAATTCAGTTATAATGTAAATCCTTATTGAACACTAAGAGGGGAACAGTCAGTAAAAAACTATCAAACACTCTCCCCTGTTACATGACTAGATGATTAAACAATGGTGTCATAAGGGTGATATTTTTCTAAGCACTCTTTTCATAATGATTAAGTTTGGGATTAAATTTTTTTAGAGTCGTCAATATTTAAGACGACTAAAAACCCTGTATATATTTATCCATAACTGTGGAAGTTTCTCATGTTTTCATCTTACTGGTATAGTCAATTCTCTTCCTATGTAGATTCTTCACATTTCACTTTATCCACAGTAAATCTCACCTTAAAGTGTATTAACAATAATATAACTATCCAATGACCTGTATTTTGTTATTTATTGTTTCAGCATTCCCACTATTTAGTTTGATACATCCTTTCGGGAAGCCCTTTGAGACGAAACAACTACTTGTTCCATTCTGAAAAAATGTGAACCAATAAACCACACCAGAATGATGGTCTATTCCCAGCATGAAGGGGATTACAGAGGGGACCCAGAGAAGAAAAGGGAAAGATTCCCATTTCTTCCCAAGTCATAGGTTTAAAATCTAGATTTATTTCATATAAAACCAATTACCAGGTTACCACACACTCATATGCAAATGCAAGCAAAGAAATATGACAAAGCCATGCAGGAACTGTTTTAGATTATATACTCTTCTGCTTTCCTCCATCAGCATGAATGATAACAAAATGACTATTCTAATTTGTTTCCTTTAAACTTACTAGCTTTATTTGCCTACCTACTTGCTATCAGCATAGAATCTATACACTTGGACCTTCATACCTTAAACTGACTCACTTTTAAATACAAGGCATTCTAGATGTCCATGGACTGATCTCCACCTAATTTTACAGCTTCAATTCCCACAGAGACCTCCTGGCACAGCAGCCTTAGGTCCAGCTCAACAGGCCCCATGATACCAAACCAGTATGCCGGTTCTCAACTGCTCCCTTCACCTACAAAACTACCTACACCACCCCACACACACACCGACCCATTTTGACCATTAAAATATTTTAAGCCCCAAATGGAGTGTTACCAGCTCTAACCTCGTTTATAATTCCCCAGTCAAAATTCGTATCTCTCTCTCTCACACACACACACACACACGCGCATGCTTCCACACATTTCTAATACACCCCACAGGAGTCCTGTGTTGCAATTATTTCTGTGCATGTCTGCTTCTCCCTTAAAGGTAGCTACTGGGTCTTAGTCCTCCTCATGTTTCTACCACTCTTCCACCCTCACCACATAGTAAAAGTCCCCTGCACAAGGTAAAGGTTCAGGTTGAACTAAACTATTCCTTTGTTCTAATCCTAGTTCTTTTATTTGAAGGAATAAGTGACTTCTGTGCGCTGAAGGTTTTGTTAATAGTTAATGCTTGCAAATATAACAATGAAAATGTCAGTAATTATATAATGCATTAGTTTTTAAGTTGATGAATGGCAGAAGAGGTCAGTGAGCACAATAAACCATCAGAAAAGATAATCATTTTCCAAGATTCCCCCAAAAGTCTCATACATATCAACATCAAAATTAAACTTTCTGTCCCCCATTCTAATAAGAACTACTTACTCCTTATACCTGAGGCATATTCAGAAATGCAAGCACCTTGAATGCAAAAATGTCTATACACTCTGCTACAAATCTATACCAAAGCCATGCAATTTATCTTATTACATCTTTCTTCCAATCCCATAAATATGATTTTCATCTTTTGTGCAACTATAAAGGCTAATGTATATAAAATAAGAAAATAATTGATCTTAACTCAGAATACAGTTGGAGCAAAGTTTGAGAATAATTACAAAATACCCTAAACACAACTCTCCACTCCCCTCTGCCAAAAAAGTTATTAAGGATGTCACAAACCAGATCTGATTTCTGGTGGGAAATGTTTTCTTAAACTGGCCTCACATCTTATAACTTTTGTGATATTTTTCTTTCACAATCTGCTTATTTACAGGGAAAGCAAATATTCTTCAAAAATATATACATGGCTTTACTAATTAGATATTTTTAATTTTAAAAAGTATTCCAACTCAGATATAGTTTAACCTCTTTTACTACCTGTGGGCAAATGTCATTCCTATCACAAGAAGTAATTGCAAACGTAAAAGAAATAAGTACTAACTTCTTTCCTTAACTTATTAAAAATCAGTAGGTTTTAATTGTCCAATTAAAGTCGATGTTCTAAAACCAAAGGTTAAAAAAGGGTCACTTGCTGACCAGCCTTGGTACTCACTACAACAGAGTTAAAACTAATTCGCACAGAGTAGCAACAGTAGCCATCTCCCACACACACTCCCACCCATTAACTTTTCCTCCTTCCCTGAGAGAACTGGAATGATCGTAACACAGGCCTAACTACCCTCACCCCAGGAGCAAACACTCATCTCCATCACCACCCCGCAGAAAAGAAACGCAGGGGCTGTGGACCAAGAGAGCCGACGCTCCTGTGGGTCACTTCCCCTTTGCAAGTGGGAGAAACAAACAAAGCAGCACCCTAACAGTAACCATCAGAGTAATTTTGAGCCCCCGACTAATGCCTTGGATAAGTTCTGAGCTAAGTCAAAAGCTCTATCGAATAGGTAAATCCCTACCCCCCCCCTTAAAACAAATACCCCATCGGGAAGTTTCTCCCAGAAATGAATGCTGGCCCCTGACACCTCCTCCAGCCGACCGACGGCTCCCTCCCTCCTGCCTAAAATCCCCACTCCAAAGGGCCTGCCTAAAATCCCCTCTCCGAAGGGAATTGTCTGGACACAATCGCGGGGCGCTGGGGGCTGCACTCCCGACCTCTCAACCCTCCCCCCAAAAGCCTCTGCCTTTTCCCAGCTCGCCCACCTCCCCGCCGTCCCCACTCGCTCCGCACCACTCGGGCAACTTCTGCGGCCAGCCCAGCCAGCCGCCCGCGGCCCCCTCCCTGCCCAACGAGCCCGAGGCGCCCTCGCCCACCGGCCGCGGCCGCCCCTAGCCCGCGCCTCCGCGCCGCCCGCCCGGGTCCTCGCCCACCCCTCCCCGGGGCCCCCGCCGGCGGCGCCGCCCCCGCCGCACCCCACCCCACCCAGCCCGGGACCCCAGCCCGCCCAGCCCCACCCGGGGAGGAGGGCGCCGCGGCCGCGCCGAGGGAGCCGCCGGGCCGGGGCCTCCCGGCCAGACGCCAACGCAAACGGGGCTTTACCTCAAAGGCGCGGCCGCAAGTGGCGGGTCGGTCCCGGGCGCGGGCGGCGCCCCCCGCTCCGTCAGTCAGCGGCGGCTGGGGCAGCGGCGGCGGCACATCGCACCCGCCGGCGGCCGGAGGAGGAAAGCGAGGCACGCAGGGAGGGAGCGAGCGAGGTAGGGGGGAAGGAACGAGCGAGGGAGATAACGCAGCTCGGACTCGTTCGCCGCACTACTGCCGGTGCGTCCTACCGCCGCCTCTGGCCGGAGAGTCGCCGCCCGGGCCGCGGCTGTCGCCACCAATGCAGCCGGGAATGAATGCACAGCGGCGCCTCGCTTATCCGGAGGTCAAACATCCTTCTGCCTCGGGCATCCGGATCGGCGCCGGACCCGGAAGTGAACGCTTGGAAAAAAAATTAAAAAGGAAAGCGTCTTTCTAGCGGCGGCGGCCACTCGAGCTGCCCGCATTAGCGAAAAGAGCCGAGTAGAGCCGAAGGTTACACCGACTTGCTCGGATTGGTTGGCTCGCCGACCGGAAGAAAGGCAGCACGCTCATTGGCTGGCAAGGCTTATAAAGGCGAAGCCACGCCTCCCTCCCCACCTCCGCACCGGCGGTGAGCGTAGCGATCGTGGAGTAATTGTAGATGCGCGATGTCTCCCTGGGTGAGGCCTTGGGAGGAGACGTTTGGCGAGGTCTGTGGAGAGAGCTGGGAGAAAACGCTCTCATGGTTTAGAGGAGCTACGAAAAGTTCCCCGCTGCTTGAATGAGCAGAGAGGCTAAAGGCGCCATTGTGCCAAGTCAGGGTGCCGAGGCTTTTCCGAGTGTGCGGAGCACAGCCCTTCAGGTGCCAAAGAATTTTAGGGCCCAGCCAGAGGGAGTGACCTCACTGGGTTGACATTTTCCCCCACTTTCTTGTAAATCCAGGGCTGTATCAGGGATTCAGCTGCTTAGAAATATGAACTGTGGCTCACGTTTGCATTCCGTTTGCTGTCTATAGAGAACTTTGTTTGTGAGCTCAGGTAACCCTCTCGACTATATAATGTGGTAGCTATTATCTCAGTTTTTCTAGTGAACCTTCTAAAGTTCCTAGAGGCCAAATGTCACTCAAGTCATCAAATTGTAGACACAAATTGGAACCGATGTTTTCTGACTCTACTCTCCAGTCCACTCTGCCCACAGAGGGGAGGCAGAAGATTACATTCTTTCTCTTATGGTTGCTTAACTGGGATGAAGATATGTTACTATGGAAGACCTGTATGGAAATCGATCCACCATGAAAGCATTGTAGAAGACTCTGAAACTATCATTTTTTTTAAATTGTGTCTAGGGCTTCCCTGGTGGCGCAGTGGTTGAGAGTCCTCCTGCCGATGCAGGGGACACTGGTTCGTGCCCTGGTCCGGGAAGATCCCACATGCCGCGGAGCGGCTAGGCCCGTGAGCCATGGCCGCTGAGCCTGCGCGTCCAGAGCCAGTGCTCCGCAATGGGAGAGGCCGCAACAGTGAGAGGCACGCGTACCGCAAAAAAAAAAAGAAAAAAAAATTGTGTCTAAAGACCTTTCAAAAGTCAGACATAAAAGTGTGCATGAAGAAAAATCATAGTCTGGTGCTATGTTTAAATTTTTATTTATCAAACATTTTTACATTTTCAGTACACTTGCGGCATCAAGGAAGTCTTTAGTCTCCTCTCTCCCTATCTCTCTCTCTCTCTCTCTCTCTCTCTCTCTCTCTCTCTCTCTCACACACACACACACACACACACACACACACACGAAAAATTTGAAAGGCTCCAGTGAAACAAATGCACTTTAAAATAATTGAGGATTTATCTCATTCTCCATTTCTACTTTAGCAGACTGATGATAGGGTCGATGTGTAATCTGCAGGGGGTAGTTAGTATGGAAAGATGCCGTTTTCGTTTTTGTAATACAACAGTGCCTTTTTTAAACTCTGCTCTCATGCTTTCTCAAACTGGAGGTTATGAAGTCGCTGGTATCACCCATCTTAGAGGAAAGTGATAGTAAGGACTGCTTCTGTGTTTACCACACTACTATTTTTCTGTTAGAGACTCAAAAGCAACTGAGACTTGTGCATGCTCAGGCTTGAGAATAATTTGCCTAATAAATAAAACATCCCCACTTTTCTGATATATCCCAGGACCTGATACTAGACAAGAAACAAAGTTAACCCTATCTCACTAAATGGAGAAGAAATGTCTGCAATACTGGGAACTCTAAATATTGTCATCAATGACCAACAAACCATTTTATACTCTCCACCTCAAAAACTTCAGTTTAGATCAAGAACACCTCTACTGACCCCTCAAAGTTCTGATAAATGTTTAAGAAATACAAGTATATATATAGATCATCAAATCACATTTTTAAATTATATATGGACAGGAATAAATATTTATGTTTTTAAACACCTCAGTAAAGACTGCTTTTTGTTAAAATTTGACCTAGAAACTCCTATAGATTAAAATCCGCAGGTAACCTAGGTAGGAAGCCAATAAAATTGCATGTCATTCTATTAACTTGTAAGGAAAAAACTGGCAATATGAAAACAGCCTGTGTTAAAGAAGGAAAGACCAAATTACTTGCATCTCAATCAAAACTCTTTGTTCTTGGGCTTCCCTGGTGGCGCAGTGGTTGAGAGTCCACCTGCCGATGCAGGGGACACGGGTTCGTGCCCCGGTCTGGGAAGATCCCATATGCCACGGAGTGGCTAGGCCTGTGAGCCATGGCCGCTGAGCCTGCGCATCTGGAGCCTGTGCTCCACAACGAGAGAGGCCACAACAGTGAGAGGCCCGCGTACCGCAAAAAAAAAACAAAAAACCTCTTTGTTCTGTAGCGCGATGTCTCAACATAAGCAGACAGATCATAATTTCCATCTGCTATATTGTACATCAGATATAGTTAATTTTTTGTGTCACCCCATATTTCCTAACATTTGCTACTCTTCAAGTGTTTATATACTATTAATTTGTTTTCATGTTTCCCAAAGCAGTGTCATATTTTTTATTACCCTGAACTTTATTCTGTTGAGTTTATATCTCTCTAGATATAAGTAAATATTTGTCCCAACATTTGGGCATGCAACAACTGTTATGATTACTATGAAAAACAAGATAAAAGCAAAAGAAGCTTTACTAATATATTTCTATTAAAACAAGCAGGGTTGGGAGAGTTAGTTCAAAATGACTTCAGTCTAAAACTATCATGAATTCCTCAGGAAAAAACAATTTATCAAGTGGGAATTTGAAAAGGGAAGAAAAAGAAAGTAAAATTTCTGGGTGCCTTTAATTTCATATCTGAGAGAGTGTAAGTGTTCCAATATCTCCCTTACATCTTTTGATTCTTTACTTCTGTTACTATTTCTCTTCTTCTCACTCTTCTGCACACTCACTGTGGTTGCCCAACCATGCCAGCGTACACACATAGACACACCCATACAAACAGAGTGGAGAGACTGTAGGAATAAGACCTTCAATTAGAGCAGGAAAACTATTCCATTTCTCTCTTTCTCCCAGTTGAAATCTTTTTTTTAATAAATTTATTTATTTTATTTATTTATTTTTGGCTGCACTGGGTCTTCATTGCTTCATGCGGGCTTTCTCTAGTTGCAATGCGCAGGCTTCTCATTGTGGTGGCTTCTCTTTTTGCAGAGCACAGGCTCTAGGTGTACAGGCTTCAGTAGTTGTGGCTCGCGGGCTCTAGAGCGCAGGCTCAGTAGTTGTGGTGCGCAGGTTTAGTTGCTCCGCTGCATGTGGGATCTTCCCGAACCAGGGCTCAAACCCGTGTCCCCTGCATTGGCAGATGGATTCTTAACCACTGCACCACCAGGGAAGCCCTTGAAATCTTACTGCTTACCAAAAATGAAAAAATGACCAGCTTTACTTTCTGCAAAATATACCTACCAATCTCTCTCTCAAGCAAAGCACTTGTAGGACATGAAATGAAAGCATTTACCAAACGAGAAATTTGATAAATACAAGTTTCCAGGGTACCATTAAAGATTATGAGCACTAACACATAGATTTGTGTTATAATCATTTTCCCCTCCACCCCTCATTCATACCATTAAAATACTCTCCTAGGCCAAAACTGTTTTGCACAGATTGGTCAAGAAATACCCTAAAAATACAAATAAGCACCAAAGACTAATCTACACTCAACTATGTGGCCAATATGGCTGGTTAAATACAGGCAGATATTTCCCAACTAACAATGTAACAACCAACATTTGCACAAACTCTGATTTATATGATTCTGTCTGATTCTGACAACAACCTATGAAGTGATGTAGCAGCCATTATTATTTTTTCCCTGTTAGGAAAGAGAAAGGATGGTCTCAGTGTGATGAACTGATTTGCCCAAGATGATATAAGTGATAACCTGTTAAATGTAAAATACAAAATTATGTGATTAAAATCTTTACCAAAACTTTTCAAAATAAAATCACAGGAAATGTTCATTCACCTGGAGGACAGATGTAATTAGGAAAAAGTAAATGGTCTTATAACTGGAAGTTATATGATAAATAACTGCTAAGGAGGTAATGTACAACATGATTAATACAATTAACACTGCTGTATGTTATATATGAAAGTTAAGAGAGTAAATTCTAAGAGTTCTCATCTCATGGAAAAAAATTTTTTCCTTTTTATTTTGTGTCTATATGAGATAATGGATATTCACTAATCTTATTGTGGTAATCATTTCATGAGGTATATGTAAGTCAGATTATTATGCTGTACACAATGTTATACAGTGTCCTATGTCAATTATATATCAATAAAACTGGAAGAGAAAAAAATGTTAAGGTATGTGCCCTCAAAATTTGTTATTTTTTTAAACATTAAAAAATAATAATAATAAGAGGAAAAGAAGAAGTAGATAGTCAAGTAGAAACAGGAAGAATGCAAAATGAGACACTGTAACAGTAGCCAGAGCCTGGGAGCAAAGCAGCACATTTTACTCAGACTAGGAAAATAACCTCTTCCCCAGTCAAGCCTGCAGTCAGGGGAGGCAAAGGAAGGATTCTGGGAGAAAGCCAGTCACAGACAGCAGCTAGGTCAGGTTTGGGGAAAGCTGTCACTTAGCAAGCTTTCCTTCAGATTGTTACATGAGTAAAGCCAGAAAGGGTCAAGACACTGTTTTATACATCCCAGGAAGGACAATTTTAAGTATTCTGTAGTTGGCAAAAATGAAAGTAGAAGAATCACAGAACTTTTCTGAGAGGATTTATCGTATTTTATTATCATAACCTCCAGTATTGTATTTTATAATCACATCTTTAAGACTCCTTGTCTTAGCTCAGGCTGACATAAAATAACATAGACTGGGTAGCTTAAACAACAGAAATTTATTTTCTCACAGTTTTGGAGGCTAGAAGTCTGAGATCAGGGTGCTAGCGTGGTCAGATTCTGGTGTGAGCTCTCTTCCTGGCTTTCTGATGGCCAGCTGCCTTCTCATTGTGTACTCATATGACCTTTCCTCAAAGCATGTGATCTCTCTCTCTCTTCCTCTTTCTAAAAGGGCACTAATCCCATCATGAGAGCCCCACCCTCATGAGTTCATCTCAACCTAATTATCTCCAAAAGGCCTCATCTCAAAATGCTATCACATTAGGGGCTAGGGTGTTAACATATGAATTTTGGGGGGACACAATTCAGTCCATAGCATTCCTCAAAGGAATACTTTCTATGTAGAGAGTATGTCATCTATAAATGAAAGAGAAGCTAAAGGTTAGACAGGATAAAAATAAGGAAAGACAATTGTAAATAACATAACATTAAAACCTCATAGAGGAAAAGAATACATCCTTAAGAGAAAGAACTTCAATAAAGAAAACTGTCTATAGAGAAAAGCTACAAACACCATGAAAAAGTGTTAAAGTGTCTTGCCAAAAAAAGTGGTTAAATCTCTAAGGAGGCAATTTAATTTTTGTTTTTTTTTTCATTAACAGACCTGAAGTTTGGCTGCTTTTATGAAAGTTTGGCTGATTGAAAGATGCTGTTTTGTGATAAATGGAAGAGTTAGCTAAAGCTCTGATTTTTTTTGGTAATGTTTTCAAGAACAGTTTGAATTCTGGATTGTATATGAATCTAAGGATTAGAGATGGCCATAATCATTGGTCCCTGTTCCATTTTCCTTCCCCTGGTCTCCTTTTGCTTTCCATAATTATATTTCCCAATACCTTCCTCAAGAGCCCATCCTAGCTCATGGGCTACATCTGACCAAGACTGAGTGTCTCATCAGCCCCACCCACAGGAACCATACAGTCCTCTGGCTGAAGAAGCAGAATGCTAAGTAGGAGCTCTGGATTAGAGTGTAGCCTTCCAACTGTGCCACTCCCCTATCTGTTATTCTTTATAATGGTTTCCCAGTCTATAGCACTGGACTTCTCCTTTGGTTTCCTTTTCTAATTGAAACTGTAGCCTTTCCCAGAACCCCATCCAATATAGAGAAGGTATAAACTTGGTTTGGAAAATTATTCGCTAGTCCAAGTTCTGACTAGACCCTAGGTCACTGGCTAAGGTCCTGCTCTGAGGCTCAAACTACTAAACTTCTTCGGATATCACCCACTGACTAGGCTTACTGGATTACTATATCCTTCTTCCGGATAGTACCACATTGTTGCCAAAGCTCATCTAAGCCATGTCTGAACTTCCTGTGCCCTTTGGACAGTGAACAAAGGACTACGTTGATTGGGGTCAGAATCTGTGTTTAATTATGTTCCTTTAGGCTCTGTCATGTTTGGTCATTCTTGGTCTTAACTTCATCACTTTCTTCACCAAGCAGTACTGCTAAATTCCTGACATATTGTCATCCTCCCACCTGTTCCTGTTGTGCTACAGATGTCATATCTGGCTGGATAAGATCACAAGGTCAACAAAAGTTAAAACTGATGTGAGAGGATACCTTAATTAGAACCTCACTTCCGTTTAGTTCTCATTCTACTTCTTCTGTAATTAGAATTATACCATTTTTCAGTTTCCTTCTATTTTCCTTCCTTGGACAATTTAAGTAGTCAGAACCTCAGTTGGCTCATATGTAAAATGAACTGGTAATACCTCATCATATAGATATCAGGAAGATTAAATGCAATGATATATCCACTTACCACAGTGTCTAGCATATAGAAAGCACTAAATGTATGTTCATTGTTAGCTACCATGTGACGCCTAAGAACCTTCATTTTCTAATTCAACATGAATGATGATCAATAGTTGAAAATATCAGGTCCCAAGCTGTTCCATAGCTTTAAAAGTCCAAGAATTATGGAACTGGATTAGTGGTTCAGAGCAAATCAGTATTTTAATTTGCTCCAGGCCCTATTTTTCTTGATTTTACCATGTATACTTGGACATTCGTGGTGGATTGGCTGTCTAGCATCTGTTCACCCTTTCTTAAGGGCACCCAGATTTCCTTTTGATAAATTTTCTCCATCTCATTGTATTCCTTGACCTGGGGCTCTGGCTTCCTGTAGGTGTGGTATGAGGTGGGGAAGAGTAATAGGGGACACATTGCCCAAACAATGCCAAATGGATGCCCTGCCCCTAAATTTGAATCTTGAGCAGAGGAACATGGAATCTGAAAACAGTTGGAATTGCATTCCATCCAAGAGCAGCATTCTGACCCTACAGTTTCTGCTCCAGGACAGTGGCTATGATCTTACGTCCCAGCCTTTGAAGCATTTTGGATTCTGCCCAAACCTGGACCTCCAGCTTCCTGTTAACTCTGTTAGACCACCCTATCACCCCCCCACCCCACCCCCCGCCACACACACACACAATGTCTTTCACTCAATTCTGTTTTGCTTGCATTACCAGAGCAAGTTTCTATTGTTTGCAACTGAAGAATCCGGACCACTAAGCTTTCATTCCTGGCTTTTGGTTCAGCTCACCACTGTCTCTCCTATTTGTATTCTTTCTTTTGTGGCCTGGCTCTGTGTCCACGTGAACACTTGAATTCCAAACTGTAGTTCAGTCCTGCTTCATGTCTTTGGCTTCGCCCTAGTATAATCTCTGACTATCTTACTGTTGCTGTGAGGCTGCCTGGCTTCAGGTTTGTATTCTCCTAATTGACAAAGCTGGCCACACCCTGTCAAAGCTTTGTATTTCAGTGCAGCTGCCTCCAGTCACCAGGCACCTCTACCTAAGCTTCTGGCTGAAACCCTGCCAATTGCAGACCTAACCCTCTTGACTGTGACTTAATGCTTTGTTTTCTCCCAGCTTGGGTGACTTGATATTAACTAAGAACAAACTTCAACCAAATGCCAGTACTTGCTACTCTCTAGAACTGTTACTTTGTTACATAGTAGTATGTATTTGTCAATTTATATTCATGGCAATGAAAGCCAATGTCATCCTGTATCTCACTGCCTTTCTGTATATTACCTCTGCTCTTCTGATCTGGACTCGTATCAGCAAAGAGATATCAACTTGGTCTCTTTAGAGTGGAATAAATTCTGTAGTCTAAAATTACTATAGATATTTGAGTACTTAGTGATGGGGTACCCCTTGTTTTTACAAGTTATCTAATCAACTTGATCCTGGTTTTGGAATACTAAAGAGAATCTAGTTGTGGAGTGTTTGGACTCCAAACCAAAGCTACAGTCTTCAGCTTCCTCCTGCATGCCTTTAAACCAGACATTGATATCTCACTTGAAATTTATAAGTGGTGTCGAAAAGGCAACAGAGTCATGATCAAGGTTTCAAAAAATAAAATAGGATCTGGCTTTAGGATTCATTTCCAGATATCAGAAAAACTCAATTGTATGTGGTTGTTATCATAAATGTTAATTATTACTGAACTCAATAGGCTAAAACATTGTCCAAAGAAATAGAAATAATTATCTGGCAGATATTGGAATGATGACTGGTAAATAGAGGAAAAGAATGATGATTTTATCCTGTACATGTAAAATGATTTTTTAAAAGATTGTAATTCCAAGTGACTTTAAAATATAGTAAATTGACTATATATCCCTCATAGGTTATATCCTAAGGACAAAAACAAAAAAACAAAAAAAAAAGCAAAAAGGTTTCTTTTTTTTTTTAACCTTTCAGTAATCATATTGTTGGTGGTAGTCTTGTTGTTTTTCTGAGAGTGTTATATGTGTAATGTGGGATAAAGCAAATTAAATAATTATGGTATCTTATTCTACCATCCCTGATGTTGATACAGATGAAAGAAGAGACCAACTAAACAGCCAATAATCCTGAATTTGGATGGGAAATATCATCATGAACTCACAGGAATTTTATAAGATATTTCTTAGCTCCATCCATTGAAAAAGTGCAGAAACAAGCCCAATTCAGTTGCAATGAGTACCTTTAGTCCCCACACTTTAAAAATAACAGAGCCTTTGGAAGAGAGACAAGCAGAAAACGGCTCAATATTAGCTTCCTATTGCTGTGTAACAAATTACCACAAACTTAGTGGTTTAAAACAAACAAATTTATTATCTTACAGGTCTGGACATCAGAAGTCCAAAAGGGTTTTCACTAAGCTGAAATCTTTTTGTTGGCAGGGCTATGTTCCTTCTGGAGGCTTTAGGGGCGAATTCATTTCCTCGTGTTTTCCAGATTCCAGAAGCTTCCTGCATTCCCTGTCTCATGGCCACTTTCCACCTTCAAATCCATCATCACATAACACCAAATTCTGCTTCCATCATCACATCTCCTCTGATTCTCTCCTGCCTTCCTCTCTCACTTATAAGAATTCCAGTGATTGCATTGAGTTCTCCAGCATAATCTGGGATAATATCCTGGTCTCAAAATCCTTAACTTAATCTTAATGCAAAGCCCCTTTTGCTATGTGAGATAATATACTCATAGGTTTGGGGAATTAGGGTGTGAACATCTTTGGGAGGACAATTATTCTGCCTACCACAGGCACCAAGTCAAATAGAAGGATTTGAGTTCTTTTTAAGGAGGTAGAGCCTAACCCCAGTTGCCAAGATAAGGACCCACTTACAAATGTCACTGTTAGTATAATTTTATCAGTATTGCCTACAAGCCTTACATAATAATAAATAGGATAGAGTGAAACTAACAACTACTGAGTGCCTGAATAAAGAATGTCAGGCACTTTCTAAAAACCATCCTTTTGTTGTAGGTAAGTATCCTTTTCTCCTTTTCATAGTTGAGAAATTAAGACTCAGAGAGGGTTTAAGCAACGTTCTGATCACTCAGCTAGTGAATGGCAGAGCTAAAATTTCAATACAGATATGTCTGACTCCAAAGTCCATACATTTATGCTGCTTTTCATGATGTAACAGGAGAGGTAAATAAGGAGACCCTGGCACATACTGTCAGACTGAGGGGTTACTTACTACACTGCTGCTCCTCTAGATTGAACCTGTTTAGGCAAAGAAAGAAAGAAGGAGGAGGGAAGGAAGAAGGGAAAGAAGAAGGGAGAAAGAAAGGGGGGGAAAGGAGGATCCTAAATTAGTGATTTATACCAAGCTGCACTAGAGCAACTCTAAGTATGCATATGAAAGAGGGCTGGAAAAGGACAGACTGAAGGAAAACCAAGACCTCTTTCTAAGCACAGCTTTAAGGATTTTAGCACTCACAGAAAACAGCACCAGTCAGAGAATTACTATGGTCTGTAGTCAAATACATCTTAATCAACTCTTATTCCAAATGTCAAGTCCCAATGAGTGAGAGGATCATTAAACCAAAGAGCCAATATTTACCTGCGTACAGTTGGCTTCGTTATATATATAGGTCTTTTCAGCCATGTAAGTACACAAATAGTTATTAATAATTATTTTTAGTAAACATTCTTCAACTGTTAACTGCTAACAATTTTATATCCCAGGCATTCTTTTCAACTAGTTTATCCTTGAGGACTCAATAGGAAGTTACAATTTTTGAAATTAGGTAGTGTCTGTTCTAACATGTCCAGATTAGGCTTAGCTTTGATAAGAGGATATCCATCTAATTAATAGGTCTGCCATTAATTAGCAAGAGAGACATGTGTTTGAGAGTATAACTTTAAGCTGCTTGTTGTGTGATACTGAAAATTCATTTTAAAAAATATTTTTGGAGGATTTGCTAAAAAATATGCAGTCCAATTTCAACAGATACTCTCAAATTTATCACTGGATTTAGTCAGGTGTATCTGGCCCGCATTTTTTGTGTCTCTTCTACTGCCCCCCAAAACACACCTTCATAGACTTGCTTTACCAAACTCTTCCTTTCTGTTGTGATATTGCTTTCATTGAGGGACATTATAAGAAACAGCCCTATGAAACTCATTATAGTAATTACTGTAGGAATACTTTAATGATAATATTTACTATATCATATCATATCTTTTACATGAGGACCCAAGAAACAAATTCCCTTTATGTTACAATACCAGGAAGAGATATAGTTCTTTTAAACAGCTGGTTTGTTTTCATCTTACAGATGTCATAAATCAATTAACTCATATTTACTTCCAGCGCTGATTTCTAGGAAGCCTAGAGCCAACTTTTTAGCCTATTTCTAGGTAGTCCACATACCTTTTGACATGCATGTTGGGAACCAACTCTGGGATAATCTTATTTCATACATTATTTCCCCCTTTTACTTTTATATTGTTATACTGTAAGTATTTTTGTAAATTGCTTTGGTTCCTTTAATAATGAAACAGAATACAGAGAATATGTGAAAAAATTAAGATTCTGCTTGTCTATTTATTTAGCATATTGCATGAACATTGTTAGTATTTTTCCAAATTTGGAGAGTATATTTGGGTTATTGTGACCTAAATGTGGCACTCCTGAATTTCATACCAGGGGTTCCTGAGGGGCAACTTGAAGAGAAATGTATTCATCTTCTGGAGCAGACAAAACTGAGGTACAACAAGACTGAAATGACAGTAAATTAGGAGTAAAGTGTTATTAAATTAAGATATTTTACTCAAAGAAAAAATGGTATCTTAAAATATAGCCCCAAACAAAGAAGCAAGAGCAGGCAATCATTTGCATATGAAGCTGCTTTCCACATGTGTTTTCTATATATATATTATTCCAAAATGTGTAGTAACAGGGACTTATTTATTTAGTGATGGTTAATGATTCTCCCAATTAATTGTCAACTGAACCATCGCTAGTAATTCAAAATATGTTTTAAGAAGCAAATAGCTGTCAACTCATTACACATTGAAAAAATATAATAATATTAGCAATGATACTACTGAACATTTATTGAATGCTTACGATATACCATATACTTATCTCATTTAATTTTCAGAACCCCAGGCATTTTCATTAAGTCCATTTTACAAATGAGAAATGTAAAGGAAAGCCACTGGGGGATTTAACAAGGAGCTTGACATTATTTCATTTACATCTGAAGAAGGTCTCTCTGCTTGCTATGAAGAGGTTAGGTTGAAAGGGCAACCACTAAGGAAGCAATTTTAACAGTGCAGACACAACATAATGACTAGGAGCAGAGAAGTAGTAACGGAGGTGCAGAGAGGTGTGAGATTCAGAATATAGGTTGATTAATATAGGTGTGTGTGTGTTATGGTACACAACTTTTCTTTCTCAAAGACTAGCTTTCAGTAGGCTGAATGAAGGTTATCAAATGGCAAATGATCAGAATTTAACGTTACCCTATCCTTCCAGTCCATGGCCAGAGACTTTTGTTTGGTGATTTGATGCTACTGAGGGAGGCTGCCTTCCAACAAAGGGGTGTGATCTCGTTGTGGGGAGAGCTGGAGAAAACTGCCACCTTTTTCTTTGTGTTCCCTTTTGGTGAATGCCACGTCAGTTCTCCTTTGGTCAGTTCTCCTTTGAGCAAATCGTCAAACCCTCTGTGTTGAGAAACAAGGGGGAACAGATGTTAGGGAGCCAAAAATTTAGAAGTAAATTAAGACCTCAAAACATCTCAGTTATTTCTTGACTTTCCCCTTCTATATGCCTTCCCCTACTTAGTACAGATTTTCCACATGTAAAGTAAATAAAGCAGCAGGGATTCTAACAACCTGGAAAGTCTCAAGTAAAAATGTGAGAACAGTTTAAATCTTTGTCAGGTCTCAAGCCTAAGAAAAGTGACTAAAATCAGTCTATTGTGAGTTACCAAGTTTTCAGCTCCTGAAAAACAAAATGTGTTTCAAATGACCTAGCATGATGATGTAGACATTCCAGTTCCACCAAAGAACTAATTCTTACCCTCTTTTTGCCTCAAACATATTTTCTCCCTTTATGATATCTTCACTGTGGTCTCACTAATGTGAGTTTCCCATATGTCTCTCTAATGTCTGCAAGTAGATTGTATATTTTATGGATTCTCTAATGTGGCATGAGACTGCCGCCACACCATTGGGCAAGACTGGACAAGATCCAGGGTGGGATGGGCAGTCATAAAGGGAGTCACTGTGAGTTTGTAGCTATCTACATTATAAATGTGTGCATATGTGTATAATATATTGATAATATGCCTTTGGATAATATATAATCGACATAACATGTGTTAAGTAGTGTATATAATATGTAAATGTGTTTAGAAAGATAAGTAGTTGTTTTGTATGTTATCCATCCACCCCTACTATTATAGCTCACAGACACTTTTAGTGATATTGGCTCTGTATCACCTCATATGAGCAAACAATTTCAACCACATTGAACTCCAAAAAACTTCTGGACCCACATCCTTTACAGAGTAAAGTTTTGTTTATCTCTGGTGAAATAAATGGCTCTTTTTCACCTTGAATTCTATCTCTTTTTTGAAACTGTAGACTTCTAGATCACTTTGAAGCAGATCCTGAAGAGTGTCATGGGCTCTCAGACTGGATTATGAAGACTGGCTTGGTAAAGTTACTGGGAGTAAAGCACAGGAAGCAAAGGGTACCTCTGTCGTTGGAAGCTAAAACAGATCTAAGTGTGCTGAAGCTAATTCCATTTTAAACCCACTTCTACACCCTGAGCTAATTCCAAAATCATTCTTTGGTTCTAATAATCTTCATTGTGAGTCTTTTTGCCTACATTAGAACAAAGTTTCTAGGATAATGTCTCCCTGGCCTCTTTTAGTACCTTTCTTATTCTCCAACCAGACCCACCTCAGTATACACACAAACCCCCCAATTAACTAGAAAAATACGAATTGCTAAGGTGACTCTTGAATAAAGCTAGCTCTCCAAATATATTCAAGGTTAAGAGGTTCCTTCAATTACTGATTCCTAGATATCACCTTCCTTATTTTATCTTCCAGATCTTATATTTTCATTTTTTAAAAAAATGCCTTAATTAAATCACCTATGTTTGAAATACCTAGAGTGGTTTCTCATTCCCTGACTGTGTACTGACAGATAGAGGTCTAAAGCAGCACTTGAGATGAAAGCAAACCCCTGGGGCTAAACTGACATTCAAAATTGGCTCTCTATCGGTCTCTCTCTCTCTCTCTCTCTCCCTCCCTCTCTCTCTCTCTCTCTTTCTCTGTCTTATTAATTGGAGGCTTTGTCTTTGTCACAGTTCCTAGTCCTCCTTTTGTTACTGTAGTTTCTCCCTCTGGGAAATTCACTACTTAGGTACCTGGAACCATCTTATTGTTCCCCGGGTGCTTGGGACAACTTCACCCATTATTGGTGCAGCAGTTCATGCTCTCCACCCTTCTCAAACCTAGATTTCCCCTTCCAGACCAACCAGCCTGTGTGCCAAACTTAGTACGCTTTTCCTTCTGAAGCATGACGTAGTGGAAGGTATTCTAAAGTTAGAGATAGAGGGTATAAGTTTATCAGTTCCACAACTGGTCTGTAACCTTGAAAAAAGATACTAAATCCATTTGCACCTCAGTTACCACACCTATAAAATGAGAATAATAATGAAACCCACTTTCTAGGATTGTTGTAAAGTTCAAATGACACCAACTGTGTTGAGAGCTCTGTAGTCTGTACAAGACTACATACAAGAATTTTATTATACTTTTCTAGGTCATAACTCACTATCAGACAGACTTTCTGGATATAATTCTCCATCTAAGAGTGGTCTAATGATTCCTGTGGTAAACTAGTTAAGAAGTTACTGTAAGATGGGTAGGACCTTCCTCAGTTCCTCCTCAAAATCACAAATGAAGAAGCCACTTTCTCCACCAGTATGAGTTAACTCCAGTGGTGTGCTAGTAAATGTTTAACAACTGGCTCTCTGAGGAGGAGAGTTATAGTTTGTAGAATTTGCTAATTTCCATAAAGTACATATTCCCACCATGGCCAAATTCAAGCAACCAGTGTGACATCAGCCATCTTACAAAAATTCCTCATTATTTAACACACCACTGTTTCAGTCTGCCTCATTACCATAATAAGAGTATTTCTTGGTGTTAATATAGGTTATAGAAAAAAGTTCTGGATATTGATGTTGCTCAAGATTAGTTTTTTTCCTTTACTCTTTATCAGTTAGGGATCACAAAATCATCCTTCCCTTAATAATATCCTTTTATAACAAAACTCCTGAAAATAAAGCCCTACTTTTACTTCTCTAATTAGTGAAATTGTTCTCTGCTGGTGAGGATACCATTTAATTGAAATTTAATTAACTCAAGAGTTTAAAGGCTATGGAGTATATTTCAGAAAGATTAAGAGGTAACACAATGACTGTTAAAAGTCCAAATAGTAATAGAATTTATAGAACCTATAAAATTAATACAACTATAAAATATCTAAAATTAATATATATTTTAAAAATGTTAACCAAGGTCTCTGCATTTTGTGTATTAAAACATCCCTTTGCATTTGCTTTGTCTTTCACGGGCTGACAATTCTCTAAGGTTGATGTCATAACAAGATGATCACCATGGAGAGATTGTATTGGCAACATGCCCACCACTCCAGTTACATACATGCTTCAGAGAATTGATCTGGTTTCCACTGACTCTTGGAGGTGGGAGTGCCCAAGGAATTCTTGCTGACTCAGACCATGTCCAAATTGAAGGGCTTTTAGCCGTGTAATTTCTGGTCTGCTTATGGGTTTAAATTAACTCCACTGCATTCTTACACATTAATTTAATCTTGCTGTTAACGGTGGTTTTAGGATCCTTATTGCCACCATAGACCTACCCCAGATTAGACTTAAACCCTTAAGTAAGTTTCTATAGGCTAGAGATGAATGAGACCAGAACCTCAGGACTAAGCCCAAGTGAAAATTGTTACCACACCGTGGTGAAAACCATACTGACATACAAAGCCATTTATTTGACATACTGTCAAGCATAAGCTTATCTATTTGTGGTCTGAGCAGTTCTATATATTCATCTTCTGGAGAAAAAAAGAATGTTAGCACAAATTGATATTTTAATCTATTCCCTTTTAGCTCTCTTCCAACCCAAACTAAAGGGTACAACAGAAGATAAAGTATCTCATAAAGCATCACACTAAAAATTCATATTTGAAAGTTGCTTATAGGAAGACTCTTGAAAATGTGCTAAAAAGAGCTTTGGACAGGTGATATTTTGTATATCTTGGAATGATTTATATTATACATTCCTTACAATGACCTTAATTATTATAAAAGGATAAAATTGGCAGTGTAGAGAACTTAATGTCCCAGTGGATTACATCATGACTTGGTTCAGGACAAAAATGGAATATAGCTGAAGTATAGGCTATGTTCTCCTTATAATTTATACTTTAATTAAAAATTATATTTTCTGGAAAAGAACACAAAACTTGAATATAATGGGAGATTCCTCCTTGTAAATTAAAAATATTTGGAGGAACTTAAATTTATATAGGAATTTTCCCTTCAAAAACACCTCAAAAAATTGGCAGTCACTGACATTAGAAATGATATCAACCAATTTCCAAATACTATATTAAATTTCAGAGGCATCAAAGGACACTTTCAGAAGAGCATGAATTCCCCTAAAGCCTAGGGGTAGTGATGAATATCCTAATTACCTAGAGGAATCCCTTATGGATAGATCGTCTATATAAAATTATCTCAAATTATTTTATTTTGTCCATGTTTTTCAGCATCTGAAATTAGACCAATAACTAATAACCGTTTTAAAACATACTCATCTCTATCCCACCTTGTCCTCAAAAGTACTCTCCTCACTCTAATCCCTGGCAACCAGTAATCTTTCCCCCACTTCTAAAAGTTTGTTATTTCAAAAGTGTTATATAAATGGAATCATACAGTATGTAAATTTCAGGATGGGCTTTTTTTTTTTAAGGCAAACATGAGTTTGATATGGAAAACTTCACACCAAGAATTTACCGCACATTACCATTCCCACTAGAGATAAAACATTCATCGAATAGATGTTTCAGGAGGTTAATTGACAGGCCTAGGAATGAACACCTGGGAAAGCACCAAGGAGCCAGGAACCATCTGACACACTGAATAGTGTCTCCTTCTCTTTGCTCAAGGGTCCTAACTAGAAAAACACCCTTTTGGAATGCTCTACCTTGTGACTGCTTCCTAAAATACCAATACTCAGCAGAATTACCCATTAAAAAATTCGCTGAGGCCTTCCCCACAGCCCCCTCCAATAAGGAGACTCAAGACCACTGCCATGGGTAGCGGGAACACGTGTGTGGAAGGGGGAGGAGGTAACACAGTTATCCTTAAGGTTCACAGCCGTTTTGCTTAGCAAATGAGCCAGGCTTGGTCACCATCTCGTCCCCTGGTAAAGGAACATGGGTTAGGATAAAACTGTTTCTAAATATTATAGGTTTCAGTTTTTCACTGGATGAGAAATTAACAATGACCCCCATCTTCCGAGGATTTAAAGTAATTTAACCCATTGCAGGGATAAACCCAAAGAGTATGAGATGTCAGTGTGCTTGGGAAAAGGCTAGGCGCTCTAGTTTCTAATTTTTTAAAAAAGTGTCATTTGAACTTGGGTGGGTAAACTTCAGGTTCCGTGATGCCAGCTTCTGTTTGAAACGTGTCCCATGAGAAAAGTAGAGGAATCACAGTTATCTATTGAGACTAAAGGTTAGAAGTCTCTTTGAGAACATTTTAGAATAGTGCATATTTCTCTTTAACACTCTTCTCCTCCTCTTTCAAATTATCAAATGTCTTCACCTGAATTTTGATAGGTTAATCACCACACAAAAAGAAGTGATTTATATAGAAAAGGCAAGAGTGGAGACCTTTCTAGCATTGCCAGTTAACAGGCACCCTCTGGCCTGCACTGGGTTCACATACTGGGAAGTCCTCACAGGTGCGTGTGCTGAGCCACTTTAGCCTCCATGTAAGGAGTCTGGGTTGACCAGAGCAGAACGTCGCTCCCAGCAAGGAAAAGCCTGGATTCCTGAGCTGCCTCTTGCTCCACAGCAGGATTAAAGATGTGTGGTTTCCAAGGAGATACTTGAGTAACTTCTAAGGTAACTTGCTGGCCCTCCTGATCCATGTTGTCATACTAGGAAAACAGGAATCTGAGCAACACAATCTCTGCATTCTTGAAGTTTATTTTCAAGAGGCCGGTCCAGGCCATCTTGCTGCTGTCTGCTATTGTTTGGTCAGGACAGTTGGTTCCGGGTACGTTCTCTTCTCTTTACAGGCCCATAGGCCGACCAGTACTGGACTTTTTCATCACTGGTCACTTTTTTTTTTTTTTTTTTTTTTGCGGTACGCGGGCCTCTCACTGCCGTGGCCTCTCCCGTTGCGGAGCACAGGCTCCGGACGCGCAGGCTCAGCAGCCGTGGCTCACCGGCCCAGACGCTCCACGGTATGCAGGATCTTCCCGGACCGGGGCACAAACCCATGTCCTCCGCATCGGCAGGCGGACTCTCAACCACTGCGCCACCAGTGAAGCCCGACTGGTCGCTTTTGAGATCTCAGGTAAGGGAGCAGCCATGTTCTCTACTCACGGTCCACTGGGATGGGCTTTTTTTTTGCTCAGCATAATTTCTTGGTGCTTCAACTAAGTTGTTGCATCTATCAGTAGTCCATTTCTTTTTCTTTTTTTTTACAAAGCAAATATTTTTATTTGTGTAACAAATATTCTAAGAAATGATGACATAATAAAATGAACAGAGTTGAAGTGATGTCAAGACACAACAAGGTATGAAATGCTATTGATGATTAATCATTTTGTTTCATCCAACCTCCCATTGATTATTTTAGAGAGCATCTCTGGTATATTTCTGACTGAATCTTAAGCATGATGTATCCAGGTAATTCAATTATGAAATCTTTGAAAGAATAGTTCCTTCCATTAGTACTCATTAACTCTTTTTTTCTTTTTCTACTTTTTCTCTGGACTAGCAATGGCTGTGCTGGTGCATGTTCTTCCTCAGAAAGCGGTTCTTCCTTAATGTGTTTCTTCTTCTCCTTCTCTTCCCCCTCCCCTTCCTCTTCCTCCACCTCCTTCTCCTTCCTCACAGATATCTCCCATTTTTCCACCACTTGTACTCCTTCTTCTACTACTTCTTCTTCTTCAACTTTAATTTTAACCTAATAGTCCATTTCTTTTTATTGCTAAGTAGTATTGCATGCTATATATTTACCACAGTTTATTTAACCACTCATCTATTGAAAGACATCTGAGCTGATTCCAGTTTGTAGCTATTATGAATAAAGCTGCTATGAACATTAAGTACAGGTTTTTGTGTGATTGAGTTTTCATTTTTCTGGTAGAAACACTCAGGAATGCAATTGCTAGGTCGTATGGTAGTTAGATGTTTAATTTTTTAAGAAACTGCCAAACTATTTTCCAGAGTGGCTGAAATATTTTACATTTCCATCAGCAATGTATGAGTGATTCAGTTTCTTCACATCCTCACCCACATTTGGTGTTGTTACTATTTTTTATTTTAGCGTTTCTGAGAGGTGTGTAGTGATATCTCATTATTGTTTTAAAGTGCATTTCCCTAAAAACTAATGATGTTAAACATCTTTTCATGTGATTACTTGCCATCTGTATACTTTCTTTGGTGAAATATCTGTTCATGTCTTTTTTATACTTTCTAACTGGATTGTTTGGTTTTTTTACTATTGAGTTTTGAGGGTTCTTTATATATTGTAGATAACAGTCTTTTGTCAGGTAAGTGGTTTGCAAACATTTCCTCCCAGTCTCCACACTGTCTTCTCATTTTCTTAACCGGGTCTTTCTCTGAACAAATTTTTAGATTTTGATGAAGTCCAATTTATCAAATTTTCCTGCATGGAAAATGCTTTGGTGTCATGTCTAAGAAGTCTTTGCCTAGCTTGAGATCCTAAAGGTTTTTTGTTATTTTCTTCTAAAAGTTTTTGGGGGTTCCCTGGCAGTCCAGTGGTTAGGACTCAGTGCTTTCACTGCTGTGGCCTGGGTTCAATCCCTGGTCGAGGAACTAAGATCCCACAAACTGTGAGGCATGGCCAAAAATAAATAAATAAATAACTTATTTTTTTAAAAAGATTTACATTTTCACATTTTACATTTAAGCCAAGATTCTTTTTTAAATTATTTATTTATTTATTTATTTATTTATTTATTTATCTTTGGCTGCGTTGGGTCTTCATTGTTGCGTGTGGGCTTTCTCTAGTTGTGGCGAGCAGGGGCCACTCTTCCTTGTGATGTGCAGACTTCTCACTGCAGTGGCCTCTCCCGTTGCGGAGCATGGGCTCCAGGCACACGGGCTTCAGTAGTTGTGATACGTTGACTCAGTAGTTGTGGCTCACAGGCTGCAGAGCGCAGGCCCCGTAGTTGTGGCGCACGAGCTTAGTTGCTCCGTGGTATGTAGGATCTTCCCGGACCAGGGCTCGAACCCGTGTCCCCTGCATTGGCAGGCGGACTCTCAACCACTGAGCCACCAGGGAAGCCCCCATGATTCATTTTGAGTTAATTTTTGTATAGGTATTAAGTTTGAGTGTTTTGTTTTTGTTTTGTTTTGTTTTACTTATTCAATTGCTTATTCAACTGTTCCAGCACTATCTGTCAAAGTCTACCATTCCTACTTTGAATTATTTTTGCCCCTTTGTCAAAACCCAGTTGAGCATATTTGTGCAGGTGTATTTCTGGGTTTTTTCTTCTGTTCCATTGACTTATTGTGTATCCCTCTGCCAATACCACGTTCTTGATTACTGCAGCTATATAACAAGCCTTAATACCAGGTAGGGTAATTCTTCCCACTTTATTATTTTTTGTAATGATTTTTAAAGCTATTCTAGGGTCTATGATTTTCCATATAAATTTTTAAATAAGCTCGTCTATGACTACAAAAATTCTTACTGGAATTTTGATACAAATTGTATTTAGCCTACAGATGAATTTGAGGAAAATTGACACGTTTACTCAGTTGAGCCTTCCCTGCATTCAGTTAGGTTTTCTTTGATTTCCTTCATCGGTGTTTTATAATTTTCAGCATACAGATTCTGTACATACTTTTTAAGTGTAAATCTAAGTATTTAATTTTCTTTGGAGAAGTTATAAATCATATTGTGTTTTAAATTGTGATTTCAGCATGTTCATTTTTGTATGTAGAAATGTGATTGGTTTTTGTGTATTGCTCTTGAACCATGTTGTTGAACTCCTTTACTAGTGCTAGGAATTTGTGAGTTTTATTTTGTAGATTTCTTGGTATTTTCAGTGTAGACAGTCATGTCGTCTGACATTAGAGATTGTTTTATTTCTTCCTTTCCAAACTATATGACTTCTATTTATTTATTTATTTATTTATTTATTTGCCTTATCACAGTGGTTAGAACTTCCAGTAATATGTTGATTAAAATGGTGAGAGTAGACCTCCTTACCTTAATCTCTGTCTTCCACCATTAAGTATGATATTAGTTGCAGGCTTTTTATAGATGCTCTTTACCAAGTTGTGTTATTTATCTTCTACTCTTAATTTGCTGAGAGTTTTAATCATAAACAAGTATTGAATTTTGCAGCCAAAAGTATTTCTTCATCAATTGAAATCACATTATGAATTTTGTTGTTGATACAGTAGATTGCCTTGATTGATTTTTGAATATTTAACTAAGCTTGCATACCTGGAATAAATGCCACTGGTCATGGTATAATTTTTTAACACATTGTTGATGTTGGTTTGCTAATACTTTGTTGAGGATTTTTGTTGAGAATCTATGTTCATGAGAAATATGGGTCTAAACATTTGTTTGTTTTTTGGTGCTGCCTTTGTCTGGTTTTAGCATCCGGGTAATAATAGCCTCATTAAATATGTTGGGAAGTGTCCTTATCTCTTCCATTAACTGGAAAAGAGTGTGTAAAATTGGTGTTAATTCATCTTTAAAATAAGTACCACTACTGCCCTTTCCCACCCCCACCTCCACCTGCTGCCTTGGTGTTTCTGGGTGAGGGAGGAGAGTCTCAGGCCTATGAGAACAAAGAGGCTTCCCAGACCATGCATGCTACTGTACTAGGTCTCTCTTGCTAGCTCTGCCTGCCTACCTTGATATCTCTCAATGGAAAATGGGAGTCTCAAGCCTGGCAGAGAAGGAGAGTAGCTCCTCTGGTCACTTATTTCTGTCAATGTTCCCAATACGTCTCACTTGCTGGTGATGTCAGGTTCATGTGGTATTGTCAGAGGGAGTCTGGGGAAGGAATGAGCCTACCTGGGCTGTCTTCTATTGCTAGGTTGAAAGTCAAGGAACTCTGGGTCTGGGTGACCTTCCTTTGTTGGGTAGGGGGATTCCATTGTTCCTACAATTATATTGTTCTGACAATCTTAGGGTCACAAACCACCTTGCATTCTTCTAAACACATTTCACATTTCTCCTTTGGTTGTCTCTTGCACCATTTCCAGAGTTTATATTTGTACTTAGCAGGGAGGAGCAAGAAAAACAGGTCTACACCATCCTACCCTGTTTGGAAGTGACCTTCACTTTTAATCATAGATGCACAAGGACTGACTCAGTCCCAGAAGGTCTTGAATTACTTGAGTTCTACATAAGCAGACAAGGATTTAATATGAAGATGAGGAAGAAGAGAAGACAGAACCATTCATCATTGGAATTGACCTCAAGCTGATACAGCACAAATGAGCAAAGAGACAAAAACCAACAATGAAACAGGGAACAAAGGTCTTTCCTTTGTAATAGGGGCTGGCCAGCTTGTCTTTTCTTGGTATTTATCTCTCTGCTCCATATTTTTAATGTAAAGCAAAGTTTTTTATATCTAATATTCAATTATATGGATTGTGAAAAATTTGTGAAACTCGGAGAGCAACTGTACTGTCAATCAATCAAACAGAGTCAAAAGGAAGTTTAGCTCAAACTATTGGACAAGCAAAGAACAGTTTATCATTCATCAGTCATAGATTGAATGAGACATCAAGGTGGTAATTAGCAATAACATGTTTGTTTCTTATCTTGCTACTTTATCTTCCTTCTTTTCTTTCTAATCATTTGTAGAAAATACGTGTTGCTTCCTTAGGAAGCATTACATGAATTTATTTCCTACCTTGAAGAGAAACTATTTTGATTCCATACACTCATTATTGATCAACTTCTGCCTGTGAAAGTGAAATCAGATACTGTTCTTTGAAACTCCTTATTGAAATTTCATTAAATAGGCCAACATTTGATGTTGTTAAAGAGAGCAGTACTTCCTTTGGCTGAAGTGGATTGCATTGAAATAACAGGGAGAATGATTTTAGACATAGCTTGTGTCCAGTGGTTATTATTTTTGAAACCAGTCCAATTACTATATCATTAATAATTTTTAAACTTTTTATCAGTATATTTTAACTCACTTTTCAGAATGATCCACCCACTTCAGGGTAGGTGCTCCCCTTTGCAAAAAATAACATAACAGAGGGAAATGACTATGATAAGCTTTGCAAAGTTATACTGCACAGATAATTGTTATAATACCCAATTCAATGTGATGCTAGTGTAAGAAGTGCTCAAGGTAGAATCATAACCATATACCAGGTATTATTCCCAACACTATCAAGAAGCAAATCTAGATCATTTCAAAAGCCAACCGAATTTTAAGTAATAGTCACTGGTGAGTATTATACTACTCTTAAGAAAGCTTATAATAGCAACTGTATTCTGACTCTAAAAATAGTACTCTTCCACTCAGAAAATACTAGCAGCAGTAGCAGAAGCAGCACCAGAAGTCCAGCTGGAAGTCCTGGAAAAAATACTTTTGTGTTGGGCTTCCCTGGTGGCGCAGTGGTTGAGAGTCCTCCTGCCAATGCAGGGAACACGGGTTTGTGCCCCGGTCCGGGAAGACCCCACATGCCGCGGAGCGGCTGTGCCCGTGAGCCATGGCCGCTGAGCCTGCGCATTCGGAGCCTGTGCTCCGCAACGGGAGAGGCCACAACAATGAGAGGCCCGCGTACCGCAAAAACAAACAAACAAACAAAAAAACTTCTGTGTTATGAAGATCTGCAAGTTCTGAGCTATAATAAATTTACTTAAGACATTTGAACTTGTAATGTACTTACTAGATTACTTTTTGAATCACAGAAGAATTTTTATATTTTTAAATGGTATCAAAACGAACCCTAACAGTTATTGATATTTGTAAAGAAGTGAAAACACAACTAAAACCTATTTAACATTGATTATATGCTATCAGTTTCTAAAGAGAGGATTAGATCGCCTTAATTTAGTCAATATTAATATATTCAGATAACCTAACGTTATAGTCAATATTTCTATATTCACAAATTAACTTTCAGTTCTAGGTAACTTAACTTTCTATTCTAGATGAAAGGACCCAGTCTCTGCTTGCTTATACTTTTCTAGCAATATCCAAAATATTATTGAAAGACTAGTATATACCACTTAGTAGTTCATGAACTCCTTGAGAGCAGGGATCCAGTCATTTATCTTCATGGTCCTAGAACTTGGTGCCATGTGTAATACATAATGGCATTCTGGATGTTCACCATATATTTGTTAAATTAATTTTAAAAAGAAACTAATAGAGAAGTGTTAGTTGAACTAATATTTAGACACCAAGCACTATGCTAGGCCATAATCCTCACAAAAACCCTATCAGATCCATGTATTGGTTAGCAATCTTCTGGTGGCAAATAATAGAAAATGTAAATCAAAACCTAGTTTAAGGAATAAAGGGAATTTATTGGCTTGTATAACTAAAAAGTTCAACAGTAGGTGAGTCTTCAGGTACAATTTCAACATTGCTCTGGCTGAATTTCTCTGTAGTTCTCTCAGCTTTGCCCTCTTTTGTGTATCAAATTCAATTTCAGCTGGCTTCCTTCATGGTAGCAAAATGGCTGCAACCATTCCACGACTCACATCAGCACATCACACCATACATAGGAATAGAGGGTGTCTCATAACAGACATCTTAGAAGAGTTAGCATGTATCCCAGAAGCCCCAGCCCCCAAAAAGTCTCTCCATGCAGCTTTAGCCTAAATTGGATGAAATGATTAGCCTGTACGCATCAAAGTCAACTATTAGAGTTAGGGTGGATTCAATGCTTCCCAAAATGCCACTGGCTGGGAAATAGGGGATTTTCTTAGGAGAGGGGACAAGAGAACTGAATGCCAGATAGGCAATCAATATGTGTCCACTGGACATATCATTAGCCCCAGTTATCTTCAGAGAGTTTAAGTAACAAGCCTGAAGTAGAGGGCGGTTTAGAACTAGATTATAACTCTAAAGCTTGCGTTCTTTCCACTTTAAATTTTATCAGGTGTTCAAAGAAACTGCCAGATACTGTAAAACATCATCCTTGTCCTAACTTTAGAAAGCTAAAACTAAAATAGTCTTATCCTAGGAAAAAATGTGATTTAAATAAAATGTCTTCTCGCACTCCTCCTCCAACTCCCACCATCCTTACTTCCGCATTCCATGTTCCACGTTCAGAATCCTTCCCGTCATTTCAAACCCAACCTTGTGCTCTCAGAGTCCCAGGTCAGTGGTACCTAATCCAAAATTATCCTCCCTCTTCATTCTCACTGAATTTCCATTCCTTTAGGTTTTCGATGAAACAACTCAGCATTAATAATAATGTATTGCTTTACCACTTCAGGAATATTTGCAATTTATATCATGATACTTTTGGACAAAACCCCACACTCTTGCCCCCAAGATCTCTCCAAAAGGAATTTTAAGGGAAGGAGACACCAAACCGTGGGCGAGAATTTTGTTGCAGACAAACCTTTCCAGAACTCCTGAGTTCAAACACTGAAAGTGTTGGTTCCCATTGCTTTCATGAGTGCATTTACTGCCATGCCAAATTGTCTTTTTCCTAAGAGTACAGTTGACCCTTGAACAACACAGATTTGAACTGCTCAGGTCCGTTTATACGTGGATTTATTTATTTTTTAGCACTATAAATACTATAGTGCTACAGGAACCAAAGTTGGTTGAATCCACGGGTATGGAAACTTGGACATGGAGAAATCAAATATGTGGAGGGCTGAATATAGATTACATGCGGACTTTCTACTGCGTGTTAACTTCACGCAGGGTCAGTGCCCTGAACCAGCCCGTCTGCTTCATTCAAGGGTCAACTGTATCGTCTTTTTCCTAGAGTGTTCCAACTGGCAAATGCTCTTCTTTCCCACCCCGCCCCCATACATTTTCAGGCCCTTTTTATATTTAAAACTTGTTATCTGACTGATGTTTCTTACGTGGTGGCTGTTTCATTTTCAGACTGTTCTTTTGCCTACTGCACTTAACTTACTAATTATTATCCTCATTTAAAAATGACTTCCAGTTTTCCAGTTGCTTTTGAAGGCGATTTTATCTTTCCCACCCCCCAAAACAAGTAAGTTTCACTTTCTTAAGGCCTTTAAACTCCCAAGAACTGATAATAGAAAAAAACACAGTATGCCTTAAAAAAACCTAGAAATTCATATTTTTAAGAATGATGGATTTTGGAATTTATTCATCAAAATGTCAGTTAGCTACTTCATAGTCATATAAAGCCAACCTCAGTTGAATTCTAAATTCAGGAAACTGGAATGGAGTTGAGTGGTACAGTGTTGGTTAGGAAAAAGGAAAGTTACATCACCTCAAACTGCCAACATATGTCTGGTCAGATCTGGTTTGAGCTGGTTAGAGCTCGACCAAGGATTTTTAAAACTCATAGTGAGCCAGAATTAGACCATGCGTTCTAGGTTACTGACCCCTTGCTTTAATGCATGTGGGCTGACAAGGAAGTCTCTGTGTAATTGTTTTACAGTCATAAGCTTTACCAATGTTTTCCCCTGAGGTGCAATCACAAACATTTGCTGCTTAGCTGCCTGCATATAGGACATCCCTTCCCGCCCACTACCCACGCATAGAAATACTGCTCTTTCAATATTCTGAGCTGTTCAGCCACTGCAGAATCAACCCACACACAGTAACTGTTAAAGTACTTATTATGTCCTCCTGAGAATTTATGATAAATTCTGTTGTTTTTACTAATCAAATGCAACATTTTACATATTTATAGGCTTTTTCCTAGGTTGAATTTTAAGATTCCTGATGATCTTTGCAAGACAATGTCACAATTGTTGAAATTTTGAATAATTTCTATTGCTAGCAGAATGGGGTTTCTTTTAAGGAAAAAAAAACTTGTACTATAAAAACCAGGGAATTTCAGATGTGGGTGGCAATTCACTTGGACATCCATATAAGCTGAAATTAACTAAGTTATGGGTGTGATTCTGTCTGCCAACATTTATAGAGTATTCCCTACACTCATAATGTGATACTTAGCACCCTGGGGGTGGCGAGTGTGGGGTATGAGGTGTGGTGAAAATTCAGTGTTCCCATTAAGAGCTCCTGCTCACTGCTTCAGACTGAATATAAAGTGTTCTCCCTGCCCACTCAAAAACAGACAAGGCCAGCCTGAAACGGAGACTCTGAATTGGGGAGTAGTTAATGTTAGAATAATAAAATAGAAGTTTGGAATACAGGCTAAGGGCTTTAACGTTTACACAAAAAGGCAATCTGGCACCATTGTATGTTTCCATGAATTGCGTGTGCAAATTCGATTATTGGTTCTTTTTAAGTGTCAAAGCAGCAATCTTAGATCTAGTTTCTTTGCAGGTGTAATACTTAAATGCTATTTTTTACATCAAAGTTATGTTAAGAAAGGTTGGCAAGGCTGAACTCTGCCTCTACACCTTTCATGAAACAAACATTTATTGAGCACCTACTAAGAGTCAGTCATGGTGCTGAGTACAGGGAGACAAAAGATAAGAAATTAAGGAAGATCGCTACGTTTAAGGAGCTCTGTATAGTGCGAAGGGAGACATTTAAACACATAATAACCATCTAACATAAAAAATTCTATAACTGAGACATGTACTTCAGGAAAGGCTGACCCACAAAGAAGATGACTTAGTAGGCTGGAATAAACACTGGTGTTAAGACAGGAGGGATATTTAAATGGGCTGGATGTTTAAGTGGTCAGGTTAGGGATGAATAATTTCCTGTTATGATACCTTTAGTTCCTTATGTAACCTTGTAACTTAGGGGTGTTGGTAATGAATCCTCAAAAAGTGTGGACCTCTGTGTAGCCTTCTTTCCCACGGTCATAGAGCCCTAGGTCTCTTTTGGGCTCTGCTCTAAGTCTCATCTTGTATTCAATTGAAAAGGATTTAAGAATCTCTGATTCAACTGTCAGTGAGCATTCTACCTCAGGACAAAATGGACTTAAGCAGGTTGGTTACAGCTATGGGGAGCAGGCATAAGAGGGGGGCCAGAGTGCTAGATAGTCACTGAGAGCATTTGGATAAAGGACGTACATTTCTATCTATGGAGTGCTAACTATGTTTTCATCTAATTTAAACCTAAGGTTTAAATTAAGGCTCAGAACCTAAGATCACACAGGCAATATTAGAGCTAAAGTTCTAACACAGTTTCCCTGACTTCAGAGTGAAACGAACCCATTCTAACCAGTTAAGCAAAGTTCCTTTAAGAGAGAAGGACATTGTATCCTGTTTCTTAAACTGGGTGGTGGGTACATTGGAAACTATTTGGTATTTCTTTAAACCTTACATATATTATCATTAGGATTTAGGATCTATTCAATATTTGCTAAAATAAACTTAAAAGGTAGAATTAAAAGGGAATACTGGATGAGCCAGAACTGCATAAAGAGGTGTTTCTAAATTGAAAAAAAGAGAGAAAATTTGGCAGACAGTCAGCTGGCATCATTAGGATCCCACCAGAAATATCAGAAGTGCTCTGATGGAAGAAGCATGGTGCTGGGAAATCCAGTAGCAATCAGACAGAGAGCCTCAGAGGAGTTTGATAGCAGGGCCCCGGCACCCAATGGAAGTGAAGGAAAGCACCCAACCCTATGGTGGGAGTGAGGGACTAGCAAGAAACAAAGCAGGGTCCTAGTCCAACTCAGATCCAGGAAACAAGGCAAGGTCCTAGTCCCTAGAACTGGAATCTCAGAAACAAGGAGACTGGACCTCAAGACCAAGGCAAAGCCTATTCTAGAGCCAAACTAAGAGCTCCTCAATGCACAGACCTCTCAAAGCTGAACTGGAGTTTTCCAATTCTTTATCAGAGATAAGCCCATCATGGAAAGTGTGAAAGTAGTGTCAAGAGTGTAGGGTTATGAAGAAGAGGGTTTGGGGACAATGATTATGACAAGTCCTAAAATGTTAGGGTGAGAAAAATACTGCCTATGAGGTTTATCTGTTGGTTTTTCCTGCCTTTCTTCTGGTAATAGCTTCCTAGTTTGCTTTTGAGATCCCTCCCCATCCTCCAAGAAAAAAGGCATAGCAGTATGTCCATCAGAGAGTCTTGCCCACCCTAGGCTCAGGACCCTAGCTAGGTAAATTGTCCTCTCTCTATCCCAGAATTTGAATCTCAAAACAAGAAATGAAGAGATTGAAAATAACTGATGGCTATTTCATCTGTCAGTCTGGACTTCAATGGACACTTAGATCACCAAAGCTGTAATGGTTCCAGTCCTTTCTGAAGTCTGTGTCTTCAGTATTTCCTGCATCTTGGAAATACCAGTATCCCTCTAGTGAATTACCTTTTTCATTTCAATAACTAAGGTCATTTCTGTTGCCTACAACCAGTATCGTTAAGTGACTCAGTGTGGAAGATGACAGCAAGATTCCGGGCTCTTTTCTCAATCAACTTTCCCAAAGGTAAAGTCAGGATCAATGTCCCTGAGTCTGCAGTTTGGAGAGCCCCGAAGAGCTGCCCTCTATCTGCAGAGTCAGGTTTCTCCAGGAGCCTACCAAGCCACGCAGACTTCTCCATCTTAACCTCCTCCCACTCCACTTTCTGTCAGCTAGTGAATACATTTTCCTAAGCCCCAAAATGCTTAAACCTTGACCTAGTTCTCTATGATTTCCCTAAAATGTAAAACATTTCTAAGTTAATATGTTTGCTAAATTTTTTCTGTCATGCTCAAAGTTTGAAAGAAATGTTTGATCTAAAATAAATACATCATCATACCAATGATATATTTTTCAATGTACTGAAACTGAATCAAAATTATTTTGGACAGGTCAATGTCTTTACCTTAAATTATATCAGGCTAAACATGACCATTTTATTATGTGACCAAGAAAATGACACTTTTCTAATTAAAAACCCTAAGAAGAAAAAAATCATCTTTTTTATGTCCATGATGAAAGATTAAAAAAGAAAAGCACACCATTTAAGAACTTACAAACTTGTAGAGATATGATACTTTCTTTTCTAAGTCTTTGTTTCAATCACAACATTTTCATTATAAAAACTCATAAAGCCATAAATGGGGAAGATAGAACAATGAGGCTTAAATACGAAGAGGTAATTGAAGTTATTCATAATTATTTTCACTAGCAATCAATATGGTATTGATTTTCTATTCTTGCAACTCTTGCAGTAACGTCCTTGCCTTGAAACTCAACCTAAGCTAGGAAGTAGTAGCAAATAAAACAGTTCCAACCTAAGGAAATGAAAAGAGAAAACAAGACAGCAAAAGCCTAGATACACTTCAGAGATGAAAGTAATTGTTGGCTGACAGTTAATTCTGCTGGTTAGAAGATGGTGACAAGGTGCCCCAGGCTGAGAGTGGGCCTGGTGTGGACTTCCAGGTTGCACTCTGTTCCACAGCTAGAGGCTACACCAGTATCATAACCAGTCAGAGTTTTCAGTCAGAGGAGAAGTGGCTGAGAGTCTCCAAGTCTGGATGGATTCACATCCCCACAACTACAAAATCTATTCAAAGTGTATGCCCTACTGACTGCCAGTCAATAGCATTATCTGAGTACACAAGGAGAAGCAGAATCTCATTTAAATTTAAAAGGAATTGATCAAATTGGATAAAATTTTAAATTATCATGCATTAAAGCACAAACCATTAACGAAGCCTTGGGGAAATTCATTCCAGAAGTGGAGCACAATAATTTCTTACAAAATTGAACATGTTGAGGCCTATGTTGAGTAATTTACAGATAAAGATCAAAGCCCAAAGTTTTAACTGAGAAAACTGGATTCAAAATAAAGGAACATCAAATCACATAGTTTTACTTGATAAGTATAATTCCAGTAGTTTTGAGGGATTCCATAAAAATGACTTTCAAAGAACAAATCTATGCTTTCCTGATCTTACAGTATTGTTTTTTCATCATCATTAATCAAATCTAAGAGTCACACACACAAAACAAACAAACATGGTACAAGATGAACTGTGCCTGCCTCTAAATCACAAGAGTAGGTGTAAGACACCTTCTTCTAAATATTTATTTTCTTCACCTTCTTTTTTAAATTATATTTTTGGGGAATATTTACTATCTAACAAAACTTACATCCAAAAGAAGGTAACAATTATTTGGCATCAAAGGTAGAAAGACAGGTCATATGAATAACTGTCAAAAGACTTTTCAAAATAGTAATATGAAGGATCATTTAATTTTCAGGATTGCAATATTTGGGACATGAGTCACGTTTATTTTCACAAAGCAAAACTTCTTGTAGCCACATAGGAAATGTATACCTCGTTGCAAATTGTAGAGAGTCCCATAGTGGGAAAGGCGTGAAATCCAACTTGGCATGTAAGGGGTGTAATATGTGTCAAAAAGGGGAGAGTCAACAGCACCACAGCCAAACTGAAATCTGCAGTGTCCATGTGGGTGGTTCTCTTTATCCCAGCATGCTCACAGTCTTGTCAAACGCCTCTTTTCAGGATCTTCCAGACTGGTGGCCGAGTGATTTCCTTCTGCTGAAGCTGGGAATAAGCGTGGAGCAGCTCTTCTCCCTTCAGCTCACCACTCTTGCAAGCAGGAAGAACAAAAACAGAAAAAAACACTCTAAACTTTGTAAGCATACACATTTTCATGAATGCCTATACCTATCCTTTTCTATCACTGAGTGATATATAATTATTCAGGTGTTTTTCCAAGCTGGCGTTCTATAAACTTATAGAATAATGAACTGGAAGCTCCTATATGGTTCACCCAATCCAACTCTCGATTTATTGATGAGACAAAATTCTGTCCTAGTGCCAGAGGATTCGTCCTAATTCCCCTCTCCAAATCATGAAAATGATCGCTTTTTGCCACAGTTGCCATTCCATTGGGATTGTTCTTTACTCTCTTGTTCCACACACTGGAATCACTCATTTATTCTGGGTGATGAAAGACTTTTGTGTATTAGTTCTGCAAAATACACAAATATGCTGCCCTGACTAAAACACCCATTTAAAGGACTGAGTAGTATGTGCTCATTAATGTAGAAAGCAAATGCTTAGTGTAAATTTTTTTGAATAGGCCATAGCCCATTAGAACACATGATTAATTAGATGTCCAAAATATAACTGGAGGAGAGCTGTTATGCTGTCTTTGTGGTGATCTGATGTTGGTATCAGGGTCTACTGAGCATACATCGGATCTTCCAGATGCTCCAGAACATGCCATCCTAGGAAGCAAACAGTTACCTGGTGGGAATCCAGATGGCCCAACACTCTCTGTTAGGTATCAATGGATACTAAGAACCCTGACTGATAAGAAATTGGTAAGATGAGTGAGTATAGGGAAACTTTGAGAACAGCCCCTGATGGAAATGCAAAGAATCTGGGATTGGTTATCTGGTATGCTTGGACTTAAAGACAATAAAATTAAGCTAATATTAAGGCATGCTACTCTGTCAGCCTATTCATTCAGATTTAATCAAATTATCATCTAGAATGAAATATCTATTAAAGAAAGGACTTTGAGCAACCTCATGGCTAATACCATAAAACAATCTAAAGAGCATGACTAGAGTGATTATATGTCCAGTTTCTCCTGGATATTTGATGTCTATTGTCCCAGCACAGTTTTCTTTTCTTTTTTTAAAATGTATTTTGTTGAAGTATAGTTAATTTACAACGTTGTATTAATTTCTGCTGTACAGCAAAGTGATTCAGTTGTACATACATACACATTCTTTTCCATTTTCTTTTCCATTATGATTTATTACAGGATATTGAATATAGTTCCCTGTGCTATACAGTAGGACCTTGTTGTTTATCCACTCTATATATAATTGTTTGCATCTGCTAATCCCAAACTCCCTATCCATTCCTCCTTCACTCCCCATCCCCCTTGGCAACTACAAGTCTGTTCTCTATGTCTGTGAGTCTGTTTTGTAGATAAGTTCATTTGTGTCATATTTTAGATTCCACATATAAGTGATGTCACATGGTATTTGTCTTTCTCTTTCTGACTTACTTCACTTAGTATGATAATCTCTCAGTCCATCCATGTTGCTGCAATGACATTATTTTGTTCTTTTTTATGGCTGAGTTATATTCCATTATATATATGTACCACATCTTCATTATCCATTCATCTGTTGATGGACATTTAGGTTGTTTCCATGTCTTGGCTATTAGTCCTAGAATAATTTTCATTAGCATACCATCCCCTTTCACTCTCCAAACTGTCCTGGTGTGGATGATAAACGCTAGGTTCACCCTAAGATGAAAAGATCAAGGAAAGTTGGATGGAGTTGTTGCTTTGGTTGGTTCCAGACAGTTGAAGTTTATAAATGATAACAGACTTCTATAGCAGTGCTTTAAAAAAACAAGCAAATAAACATACAAAACTTGTTATCCTTGAAGTTACTGAGCTAAAATGGTAAAAAAAAAAAAAAAAAGAAACCTCACAATTTGACCCAAAGTGTTGTTGAATACTGTCAATAAAATCTACAGCATTTCCCAGTCTCGTGTATGAAAATTAGAGCAGTTATTGAAAAAGAGTTGATCTGTAAGAATAGGAATAGGGATATTTGGAAGGAATAGAATGTCTCAAAGGGTAGTCTCTTCTCCCTTTGGGGATAGGGCTATAACTGCCTTGCTTGAAGACCCTGTAATAATCTTACCTTAGGAAATTATCAAACAAGGGAAATCTGAGTCCATGTGTCTGACCTCCACTGACCTAAATTGCCTCCAGGACTATAATTAGAGTCCCTAGAGAAGAGCCACCAGAGGTCCTGTTTGATTTTTAGAACAACAACAAGACCTCTCTAGACTTGAAGAGGCCTGCCCTCAGCTACCACAACAGAGTCACAGCTTTTCACCTAATTCTCAGACCTGAGTCCCTACACAGACATCCCTAGATCTTTGAGATGATGCAGGATGCATTTAAGAAAGGACCTTGTAATACTTCGTAAATATGTTCTGTGATTTCCTTCCTAGCTTTCCACAAAGGAAATTATTCACTTACCAGTGTAACTCTGCACTGGGAAAAGGGAACTACCCAGACCTTTCAGGGATATTTGGACATTGGCTCTGAGCTAACACTAATTCCAAGAAATGGCATTGACTCTCAATGTGGTTCACTAGTTGGAATGAATACCAAAAGAGTTCAGGTAATGAATATAGTTGTGAAAAAATCCAGATCGTGGAGGCCCAGTGGGTTCCTGAATCTATTTGATGGTCATTTTTCTGGTTTTTAAATGCAGTCAGTATAGATAACCTCAGCAAATGGCCAAATCCCCACACTGGATTCCTGGTCCCTGAAGTATCAGTTTGTATCTGTTTTTCTGGCACAATTATTAGTAATACTCCTTTTCGCTATCAAAAGTAAACTGGTTTTGATGATCAATTATATGGTCACTCTAGCTATCATGGTAGGCAGGATCAGAGAAAACTCTTAGAACTCCCCATCTCTATCAGAATGTAAATCAAAAGCCATACCATATCCTTGGGAGGAGGCTGGGAGAAGTGGGAGCAGAGATACAAAGTTAAATGCTACCTTCAAAGACTTTAAAGATTCAGAAGTAGCTTGTTTGGCCTATGCAGAAATCACCTAGGACTCCAAAATATTTCATAAACATTCTCATCCAGTTGATTATCATAAACCTAATCTGTTTTTCAAATCATAGTGGCCAGTCCAGACTTAGTTTCTTTACTGGAGCAAATAAAAGCAGGTTTTGGTTTGCATCTATTGATGTGGCAAACATTTTTTCAATAAACAGAGAATCTCAGAAATTTATTTTCACTTGGCAGGAGCAGTAGTATACTTATCTTGTCTCAGGATTGCAACAGCTCTTGAACTCTGTGTCACAGTTTGGACCATAGCGTACCTGATTGTCTCACCATTTTGTAGGGCCTCATGCTAGTCTAATACAGTATTGCTTCATGCTGAAAATACCCAGAATAGAAGGTAGTGGTGACTTTAGATGGGCCTCCCACTTGTTTGAAGCACATAGGAATATCCTTGTAAATATGAAGGACAAGTTAATACACTTTGCATCTGATACCTCTACAGAGAGAGGCACAACACTTGATAGGACTCATTGGATTTTGGAAGCAACGTAGAGAAGAGGTGTGCTTCTTTGATTCAAAGCTCCAAGCTTTGAGTGGGACTTGGGACCTGTGAAGGCTAGACAGTTCAAGCTTCACTGCAGGCAGCTCTGCTACTTGGCATTTATGACCTAGTGAATCCCACAGGGCTCAAAATTTCTGTAGCGGATTAGAATTCTCTCTAAACTCTATGAAAACTTTAATGTACAATCACAACAGAGGCCTGTAGGGTGTTTGAGCATGAGCACATTCTCTTGGCCAAGTAATAATTCTCCTAGCTAGCTTTGACTAGCTATTGGGTCCTAGTAGAGATTGAACAACTGTCTTTAGGACTCCATTCACAAACTTACCCTCATAAGTAAGATATTTGCAATAAAATTGGACATTCCCTGAGACACTCTATTCTTTCTTGCTGAGCATGTAAACAAAGTGGTCACACTGAGACAAATAGAACCTATGCATGGACTTGCCCTCACCAAGGCTGGCCTGACTATTGCCACCACTGAAAGTCCAACTTGACATTTGTAGTAACTAGACATGAGCCTCCAATGTGGTCCCCAACTCCAGGCAGACCAGACAGGCAGTTGGTGTCAGGAAGAGTACATTTCTTCATGAAGGGGCAGTTTTTGTCTTCATTGGAATGGATATTTATTTTGGATTTGAATTTGCCTTTCCTGACAAATATACATCTGCAAGCAGCACAATCTATGGATTTAATGAACACTTTATTCATTAGCAACTTCTCTTTCAAAATGTTACTTTTAATAAGTTTACTTTTTAGTGAAATAAGGCAATAGCCTGACGCCCATGGGATCACAGGTCTTATATGTGCCATCACTTGAAAGTAGTTTGCCTTGTAGAGTAGCCTATTGAATTTGTCGATTAAATATTCAGTTTTGTAGCTTAGGGAACCTGGTCTGGTGTGCTATTCTGTAGATGCAGTATGTACTCTAAACCAAAGACAAATATTTGGTGCTTTTCCACTACAACAATAATATATGGGTCCAAGAACTAGTGGGTGGCATTGGGAGTGGCACCTCTCACTATTAAACCTAATGACCTACTTGTCTTTCCTTGTTGGGGCTCTGCTGATTTAGCATTCTTAGTACTCAAAGATTTCTTTCACCAGATTAACAATTATGGTTTCAGTGAACTGGAAGCAACAACCTTGATCTAGCCATTTGGGGGGTCCTCATGCCACTGGAAAATAAGCTAAGAGGGGAGTGTAGTCATGTCTGTGACATAAAAGATATGCTGTTTACATTATGGGATCTTGTATATAAATTATGTCAATTTGGGGGGCTTAAGGTATTAAAGTGTCTTGTTCTAATAAAATCAGTAAATTGTAACAACTTTCTGATAGACGTCAGTGAAGTGTCTTGAAGAAGGAGTGTCTTTTCCTAATTTCCACAAAGGTACCACATAGACTATAGAAGTCCCAGGTTACAGTGATGTGTAGGCAAACTGAATCTATCAAAAACAAATGTAGTTGCTACCATGCAGGAGGGTAAAGAGGTGTTTAGATGCACACAGGAGATAACTGGGATGCTTTCTAGTCATGCAAATCTTCTGTTGTATTGGACTTTTCCTTCTGTGTACACCCTTATAATCTCTCCAAAGCATTCTAAAACTTGAATCTCTTCACAAGTCTGGAGAAATAAGTTTAAAGAGGATGGCGGGCTTCCCTGGTGGTGCAGTGGTTGAGAGTCCGCCTGCCAATGCAGGGGACATGGGTTCGTGCCCCGGTCTGGGAAGATCCCACGTGCCGCGGAGCCTGTGCATCCGGAACCTGTGCTCTGCAACGGGAGAGGCCACAACAGTGAGAGGCCTGTGTACTGCAAAAAAATTAAAAAAAAATAAAGAGGATGGCACAGGAGGAAAATTGCCTTCCTCTTTTCAGATAAACCCCTCTGATAAATCACCATAAATGATTTTCAGATGTCCCCACATTTCTCAAGAAAAATTTCTGATGAACAGAGTCTAGGTCACATGCCTGAGTGTAAGCCTCCAGGAGCATGAAGATGGAATATTTGACTACCATGGCTTCTGTAACAGGTGATACTGCAAATTGGGGATTCTGCACAAATAAAAAGGGGACTGAGATACTAGAACCTCTCCCCCACTGCCACAAAAAGGCAATAAAAAAGTCAACTATCTTATATCACTCTAATTACTATGTGGTATATCTATAAAAATAATTAAGTCAATCTACAAGTAAAATAAACAGCAAGATCTTTTTAAAAAATCTATGATTCTATGAATGCAATTGTTTGAAACAATTCTTTGAAAGCCTTGTTTCAAGACAACACAATTCCAATATTGCAAAAGAATTTTGACAACCCCCCAATACAATTTTGACAAATTGTAAATTCATACAATTTAGTGAAATGGTATTTAACTTTTGGGGACAGAATATCCTATGATGCTGACAAATGACAGTGACAGTTTGTCACATTTCCTTGAGATACTGGAGGTGACTAATGATATAATTTCTTGGATACAGCCTCCTGAAATCTCCTATTTACTTGTCTAGGCTCCATTGGAAGGATCAGGAAGGGTACACTGCAAGGTGTTGCCTGCAGAAGACTCAAAGGAGGTAAAGGCCAAGCAGGTCAAGGTGAAGTGTTTCCCTAAGCAGCCAGAAGCAGCAGCATCAAGGAGGTGAGTATAAATCATGATGGAGGAGGGATGCCAACAACAAAGAAAAAGTTATGAATGAGGTCAGACGTTGAGAAAGCAGGAATAAATCTGAAAAGTGGAAGGGTCAGGGGACAAGCTTTCTGTGTAGAGTTCCCACAAGATGCCAAAGTACCAGCTGTGTGGTATGTGAACAGCCCAGAAAATGTTGAGGCCATGCAGGACCAGGCACCAGTCAGAAATCTTCTGGGTCAGAGGAAGGAGGCTGAGTTACAGGTAGCTGCTTAGCATGTGAATGCCTCTTGATTTCTGCCCAGGAGTCACTGATTATCAAACCTAGTCATCCCTATAATCAGGCAGGCTTTCGCCTGCACCTATGCCCATAGCATAGTTGCTGGGAGGCAGAGCTCTGCAACTGGGGGATGCCTCCCATTTCTCTTTCTGGGTCACTGGGCTACCTTTGCCTGTGAAAAAGAAAGGTGATCCCCTCTGCCTCATCGAGTTACGAGAGGATTCTCTGCACCTTTTATTTGGAGCAAGAACTGCGCTGCTTACATGTAAAGGGATTCCTCAAAAACCAAGCAATTTGTCGTTCTCTTCCATGTTTGAGAGATTAGAAATTGCTCTATGACACATGATAGACTACCATCGGCTTTACATGATTGCAATATCTTCAAAAATCTCAAGAAAAAGAAGGGTAATAGTTCTTGTGAGCAATGCTATTTACAGTGTACCAGTGCAAAATTCCAACAAATCAGAAGAGAAGAAAAAGGAACCAAACCTTAGATCTGTTAAACAAATATATAATAACTTGAAACAATTGAGTGCTGTTGTTTGGAAGCTTCTAAACAAAAGAATTTAAACAAAATGCAGAAATAAATTTATATAAATGCTATTATACCTTAAAGCCAAGTTATTTTCTATAAATGATTGCTGAATTCTCAACCAGCTTGTATTCTTCTAGACCTTTGAGTCTCAACCATTTAATATTTGATAAATTTGAAATATTATGTTGGATTCCGTATTTCCACGGGCTGATTTTTATCTTTTGCTGACATATTCTTGTTAAATAGTTACGTGGAGTTGAAGGTAACAAGTAGGCCAAAATAAAAATAAAGGAATAATTTACTGAAATTTCATTACATACAAAATGAAAGACATCACCTACTTCCAAATGTAATATAAATTGCAAAGGTCAAAAATATTTTTTTCAACATAGCCATAACTGATATCTTATGTAGTTACTCAGTCCATACCTTCTATCAATGAAAATAAAGATGCACAAATTCTTGCCCTCTTATATTATGGAACTTATATTATGGCCACCTCTGACATCTTCCTTCCCCATATGCTTAATACTTACAAGCTATCAAATTTTGTCAATCTAATTTCTTCATGATTTCTCAAATGTATTGTTTTCTTTCAGATCCCTTAACCACTGGGCTAATTTAGACTTTCATTACTGCTTTTAATGCTTATTTACTTGTAACCAGTTAATCCATGCACATTTATTATTTTTAAATATTATTAAATACTAAATACTTAAAAATATTCAAACAGTGAAAAATGTCTCTCTCCCACACCTGTTTGTCCTCCCTTCCTTTTCTCAGAGGCAACCACTCTTACCAATTTTTTGTATCTGGACAGATATTCAATGCCTATGTAAGTGTTTATACAAATGATAACATACTATATACACTGCATTCAGTATCTTGCTTTTTTTTTTTTTTTTTTTTTTTTGCGGTACGCGGGCCTCTCACTGTTGTGGCCTCTCCCAGTGCAGAGCACAGGCTCCGGACGCGCAGGCTCAGTGGCCATGGCTCACGGGCCCAGCCACTCCGTGGCATGTGGGATCTTCCCGGACTGGGGCACGAACCCGTGTCCCCTGCATTGGCAGGCGGACTCTCAACCACTACGCCACCAGGGAAGCCCATGGTATCTTGCTTTTTAACATTAATATATTTGGAGGATCTTTCTATATCAACACATATTAGCCTCATTTTTTAAAATAGCTGCGTGATTAATGGATGTATCACCACTCACAATTTGATTAAATAGTTCCCTACTGTATTAGTCAGGATAGACTAGGTTATGTTACAGAAACAAATAAACCCACAAATCTCAGTGGTTTATTTCTTTCTTACAAAATGTCTGGGCAGCTGTCCAGGGCAAATGCCTTCCATATGGCTACTCAGTGATCATTAGTTAACAGTTCCACCATCCTAAAGCTGTACCATCTGGAGCAAGTGGCCTCCTTAGTTGATGCAGCAGAAGAAAAGAGAGCTTTTGCCCAGAAGTAAACCTACATTGCTTCAGCCTGAAAGAGACACACATTCAACTTGTAGCCATTCATCAGAACTAGTCCTGAGGCCTCTCCTAACTGCAAGGATAGTAGGGAAGTAAAAATTGTCCCACGTGCCTGAAGGATAGGAGAGCTGGCCTTGTAATTAATTAAAAATCCTTCAAAAAATCTTATTTGAAAGCCATATTATTAGTCTGAACCCCCTTAGCGAAGTCCCCCACATACCTTTGCATATTTAATAAACATACATTAGCTAGCTAGAATTTATAGAGTACTCATATCCATTGACAGCAGAGTCAATGAATAGCATTTTACAAGCATAAAACAGCTTAGTCATGAAGCACCATCACAAAGGTGGATCTGAGTTATCATTACTATTTTTAGAAAAAGCAAAGACAGAAGATAAATGGCAACTATTTGAGGAATTATTTTAGTGCTAGTTTGGTTTGTAAAGGAGTAAGTTATAAAGACTTTCAGAGGCTGGCAGCAACAAGAAATGTGAGTAAGTACACCCATGTTTATGGCAGCATCATTCACAGTAGCTAAAAGGTGGAAGCAACCCAAGTGCTATCAGCCGGTGAATGGACAAACAAGATGTGGTCTATACATACAATGGGATATTATTCAGCCTTATAAAGGAAGGGAATTCTGACACATCCCACAACATGGATGAACCTTGAGGACATTATGCTAAGTGAAATAAGTCAGTCACAAAAAGAGACTACTGTATGATTCCACTTATATGAAGTATCTGGAATAATCAAATTCACAGGGACAGAAAGTAGAATGGTGGTTGCCAGGGGCTGGAGGTGGGAGAGGTAGAGGGAACAGGGAGTTAGTGTTTAATGAGTACGGAGTTTCAGTTTTGCAAGATGTAAAGAGTTCTGGAGATGGATGGTTGCACAGTAATGTAGTATACATAATGCCACTGAACTGTGCACGTCAAAGTGATGAAGACGGTCAGTTTTATGTTATACAACATAAAAAAGAAAGACAAATAACTAAAAATCTTTAGGAAATGACTGCAAAAGTCTGTGAGAAAATTCTGAATTGTTCTGATTCCTTTAAGGAACTTAAGAAGCAGTTGAAGGACTTCCCTGGTGATCCAGTGGTTAAGACTCCACGCTCCCAATGCAGGAGGTCGGGTTAGATCCCTGGTCAGAACTAGATCCCACATGCCACAACTAAAAAAGATCCCACATGTTGAAGCTAAGACCCAGCGCAGCCAAATTAATTAATTAATTAATAACTTTTTAAAAGGAAGCAATTGACATGAGAGGAGGGCACTAGTGAGCTAGGAAGGGAAACGTTGTAGTCAGAGAACAAGAAATATGAGTTAATGATTTGGAACGTCAAACAATTTCAGATGGTGGTGACAAGATCTAGGATATGGCCATGGGAGCAGTGGGCTGAGGTGGAGCAAAGGAAAAGCTAGTAGAAAACGTGCATGTGAAAGGACGAGAAGGCCAGAATGTTAGGTGGGACATCCATACGGATGTTGAAATCACCCATGGGGATGGCAGAGTCTGGGATAAAGAGGAAAACTGTGAGCAAGGGGTCAAATTCTATGAATGAGTAAAAGAGTTAGGAGATTTCATCGTGTTTGATCAGCATCCCTAGACTGTATTTAATCTCGAACTCTCTAGCATAGACCAGATAAGCTCATAGAAGATGGCTTGTGTAAATGAGAATGACAGCCAGCTGAGAAGAGAAATGTAGCTATCCCATGGACTTTTAGAGTCTGCAAGAACAGCACATTCCCTCCCTGTAGGAAATCTGTGTGGGAAAGCACATTACAATCAGAAGCTATTTAGTGAACATGGAATCAGAGAGAGTGGCGGTGGTTGAGAGGGGAGCAAGGACAATTGTAATATTTAAATGCCTAGTGGCATCACCCTGTAATGACCTGATTTATCGGCCTCTAAACTGGGGTCACCTACCACAGGGACAAGGTAGAGGGGTTGTAGACTAGAGCATCCACCCTCCACTGGAGACACTGAGTTGGTATTGTGAACTTTCCTCTCTGGCGTCTCCTTTTTCCTAAGGAGTCATGCTGACTACCCAACTTTCATTGTTTTTTCTTTCTATAAACAATGGCAATGATTAATATGTAACCAATAATAATATGATTAATGAGACATTCTGCCTCCATAAGATGTGTTGGCATTTGCCATGGACTGAATGTTTGTGTGCCGCCCCCCCCACCGCCCCCAAATTTGTATGTTGTAGTTCTAGTCCCCATTGTAATGGTGTTTGGAGGTGGGGCCTTTGGGAGGTAATTAGGTCTAGATGAGATCATGAGGGTGGAGCTCCCATGATGTGATTAATGCCCTTACAAAAAGAGGGTGACACAAGATCTCCCTCTGTCTGCTGGCATGTACCAAGGAATGGCCATGGGAGGACATAACCAAAAAGAGGGCCCTCACCAAGAACCTGACCCTACTAGCACCCTGATTTCAGATTTCTGGCCTCCAGAACTGTGAGAAATAAACGTTTGTCATTTAAGCCACACGTCTATGGTATTTGTTATAACAGCCGAAACTGACGGAGACAGCATTTTCTGATATCATTCATTGGTGTCACTTTTAGCAGTGATGAATTTGCCTTTTCTTATAGCAACTATTATTTTTTTTACTACTATTATTGTTATTATTTATATTATTATTTTGTCACACTCAGCTTCTCAAAATTTCCGATGCACAGACTGTCCTGTTGGCCATGTAACTATATATTTAATTATTCTTTCATTAATTCATTCATTTCAGAGAGGCTTCTAAGTGAAAGGCATTTTCATAGGTGCATTATGCATTAAGATCTCAAGAATCCTAAACTAAGCTGTGTTCATCATGGAGAGACTGAAATTTCTAAAAGAATGATCCCTAATCTGGACCAAGGACCTAATGGAAATGGGTTCTTAGTCTCAACTCTGGAGAAGGCTGTCACTAATTGGATTTCACTAGGATATCCATCCAATTTTGAAAGACCGTTTTTATTTGCTGCATCTTACTTTTTGCTGGGTAATTAGAGAGGTGCGTTAATGCTTTAAAGTCTCTAGAGAACCTTTTAGCATAGTATCACATTAAGAAAAAAAAAAGTTTGTGGTGTCATAAGCATGAAATGGCTTCTCATTTACTTATTCCAGCTCCAAATTTTCTATTTATTTTCCCTTTTATCGTGGATAGGCCATTAAACACGCTGATGGATTGGAATGTTGATAAGTATGTATTATCCCAAATTATGTGTATTTAGATTTTTAAGCTAAAAACCATTTTCTTTATAACAATCTTTATCAATTACCAAATAATTAAAAAACACAAGAGAGTATAAGCAAGCAAAAGTAAACTTGACAGCAACCATAATCCCAAATTTTTCCAAAATAATTTGTTTGCCTGTGGTTGTGTCTCTTTTAAGTCTTCTATTATGTATAAGTAAATAGTTTTTCATAAAGGTGATCATATATACCAAATATATTCAATAACTCATTATATTTTGCCATATTGTGAACATCTTTCTATGTTGATACATATAGATTGGTATCTCTGGGTTTGTTTTTTTTTAAAAAATCTCCATGGTATTTCCTTGTACAGATATATCATATTTTAATTATTACTCAAAAAATGGACACACAGCTTGTTTCCAAATTGTTCGCCTTTATAAATAACTCTGCCATGATCATCCTCATACCTATACTTTTTGCAGTTCTTTCCTTGGAATAAATTTCTAGAAATGGAATTTATCCCAAGGAAATAATTTCACTACTTATTGCCAGACTGTACAAAGTTTGTTCTGATTCACTCTCTGACTACAAAAATATGAGAAGGCTGATTTTCCCACACCCTCCTCATTATGAGGTCTTGTTATTCTCCTTTCTTCTGCCAACTCGCAGACAAAAACGGATAATAATTTGAACCTATGCTTGAACATGTGTAGATTTGCCATTTGGGGAAATTTTAAGAGAAAATAAGCCACAAAATGGAGACTGAGTTTGGTAGCTTCTGGATGTTGGTCAATTTCTCCCTTTCACCCCTTGCTCTGCATTTCCTGATTCTCGTTCCCTGCTTCATTAGAGGGAAGAACAAGATCATCTCTGAGACTGAAGCAGAGCACGAGCTCTTTCATTTTCAAAATTAATACCACCAACTCACATACATCTAGGTTTCCTTTAGTTTTAATTGTCTATACAGTATTGGCCTAATCACAAAGTGAAACAGACTCTTCTCTTCAAATGCCTTTTGCATCTAACTCACCATCACTATAGTTCAGGACATCTTTATTCTACATTTTTCAAGGCTCACTCAGTGTATATACCACATCCTCCCTAATCCCCCCACCCAATCTCTCTCACACCAAACTATATAACTTATTATATGTGCCATATTGTGAAGTGTTCTTCCCAGTATAAGGAGAGATCTTTTCAAGCATGCATATATCTAATTATATTATAAGCTCCCTGCAGAAGTCCAGTTTTTTAGGTTCCTCTGGATCTTTGCAAATGCAACACCTTCACTCTTGCCCTCTCTGTAGTATATGTACTCAAATGTGTCACAAATGAAAGCAAACCCCCCTATGATTTCACATCCTCCTGAAGTAACCCCCTCTTCCTTTGTAACCAAATTAGAAAGATAAATATGCTCTTGCTAATCCATTTCCTTGTTCTCACACTCACTCCTCAGTACAATTCAATCCGGCTTCTGCTCTACCTACTTCAACTGCCCCCCACCCAATTTTGAACAATCTTTTTTCAATGTCAGATTTAGGATTTTAAAAGAAAAAAAGAAAAACAAAGCAGAAACAAACCAATCGTATTCCCCTGCTTAAATGTCCCTCTGTTGTTAGAAAAATGCTGAAATTCTTAGCCTTCATTCTCACTGCATACTTGTTTCTCTGAGCTCCTGACTCATCAACCATTTCTCATTTCCTTGGACATGATGTGCTCTTATCCATGTTCTTGGCTGAAACTCCTTCTATATATATATACACCTTTGCCTGAACAACTCCTACTTGGCTTTAAGTCTTACTTTAAATATAGGTCAGGTCCCCCATCCTATGATCTTGTAGCATCCTGTTTTCATGATAGTGCTTATCACGAATATAATTAATTTTTAGTATAGTTCTTTAATGGATCTCTTCTCCACCAAACTATGAGCTCCATGAGGTAAGAGACTGAATCTGTCATATGCTTCTTTGTATTTCCAGCACCCAGCACAGTGCCTGGCACACAGCCGATACTCAGTAAATATTTGTTAAGATGGAAGAAGGAAAGAGTGGATGAAGGTATAGGTAAGCTTGTAGGTCTTAAAATGACAAATTGAGGAAATTCTCATTTGTGGTTATCTTCTTCTCAGTAAAGTAGGAGAAGAGAAAATCTGGGCATGACTAAGAATTTGAAGGTGGAAGAGAGAGTATCAGAGTTTTGAGGATAATTAGAAACTTCTTAATAATTATGGTGAAGAATTGGAGACTTGGCTAAGTAACATAAATATATTTTTTAGCAGTGTGAGGATTAAGGCTAATAGTCATGAATATATGGCAATATTAACCTGCATAGTGTAGAATTTTCTCCAGCAGAGTGTTGGAATCTGAGTGAGCTTGGTGATGAGGTAGGATGGAAGAACAACTGGGCCAAGGAGTTTAGGATATTGGGAAGAAAATATTGAAGTGTTGGATTATAGTAGCTAAAGTGTGTAAGAAAGAAAGTTGAAGTGTTGATTTTCAGGAGAAAGATAAAGGGTCGAAGAACTGGAGATCCACCATGGCTTTTGAAAAACTGTAGTGAGAAAATAGCTCAAGAAGAAACTGGAAAAAGAGAAGCTTTTTCAGAGCATAGGATACTTGAATTAGTCATTCTGACAGTGGAATATTTTCAGTTGATTATAAGTTCCAAAAAGCGGCCATGGGGGTGTGTGGCCGAAGTGGGATGGCAGAAGTTTTGGAAGATGTGTGAGGCAGGTGTTGAACCACCAGGATATTGAATCACCCAGAATGAATGTCTAGCTTGGGGTGGAGAGGATGAGTGAGCAAGGTGCCAAAAATTTCAGAGAATGGGAGGGGAACTAACCAGGATGTAGGAAATACGGTTCTGGAAGTTACAGTAGTTGAAACTATGAAAGTATGTAAGATTGTCCAAAGGAGAGCTCAGAGCACAAGAAAATGAAAGGTTACCAATATTTACAGAGCAAAGGAAGAACACCAGGTACATTAAAAGGATGGCAATAGCTAGTGGGAAGCAGCCGCATAGCACAGGGAGATCAGCTCGGTGCTTTGTGACCGCCTGGAGGGGTGGGATAGGGAGGGTGGGAGGGAGACGCAAAAGGGAGGGGATATGGAAACATATGTATATGTATAACTGATTAAATTTGTTATAAAGCAAAAAAAAAAATTTTTTTTACCCTTCTTTCAGATCTTCTGAGAAATACTCAGTTATTAGGCATTGGAAGAGAGGTCTTTTTTTTCACATTAAAGCACCTCTCATCCTTATAATTACACACTGGTTTTAAAATTTCTTAGAAGACTCCATCTCCTCTGTATAGGTTACTGATTTGTTCTGTCCTAGTCACTGTCCCCCATTTTTTTAAAGCTTAGGTTATTCTTACGGGAGCATTGCAATTCAACTGCTTTCCCATTGAGAAATAGTCTCAAATTAAAAAGATAGGGTACTACTATAAATTTGGAAAATCCACTACAGCATTATCAATATTTAGATAGATGTCTTTTGCTGGATATCTACACTTCACTCTATTGATTTTTTTTGCTGTGTGAGTGTGATCTGGCTTGGAACATGTACTATGTTGTGAAATATTTACTCTAAGATTTATGAAGTACATGCATTTTTTTCAAACTAGAAGTGGAGCAAGGTGTCAATCATTTATCACTTGAGATAATATTTCAAATTGGGTGTAATAAGGATTTTTATTTGAAAACACATGCTATATGCACTGTACAGTACTATTTTTTGGAAGCAAAAATATATCTATAAAATGCATAGAAAACAGTTATCTTTCCATTGCCAATATTTGTTGAGTGCCTGCTATGAGCCACATACTGCACTAGGATCTCTGGTTATGACATTGCCTAAGGAAGGCAGAGACAGTGCTGCTTCCAGAAGATTGCAGTCTTTAGGAAAAAGCAAACATTAAACTAATATTATAATTATGAGGACTAATATAAAGGGGGAAATACCTGGTGCTATGGGCATGTGTAATATGGGATTGGAAAGGCAGCCCAAAATGTTAGTAGATGTTATTTCTGAAAATCAAAAAGATTGCAAGTGATTTTGTTTTTTCCCTTGTTCTTTTTTCTTTTCCATACTTTCTGTTTAGAATAAAACATTTATTACTAGAAAAGACGTAATGTTCACTGGGTGAAAAACGTCAAGCAAGGCAATTTTGGCTCTGCATCTTGTCTTGCAATTGTAATCAACAACTTCAGAAATTTAAAGCTTATTTCAAAACACACTAAAATGTAAACTAAGACACATTACATACTCTTTTCCTGGATTAGTCAGCTAGAGTTGTTGACTTTTATCCAATCCTGGACATCCTAATAGCATTTGGATTAAAGAATAGATTTGTGGTAAATCTAGCAAAATAAGCACTAATTAAGAAACCCAAAGATTCAAGGCCAAGTTTCATGCTCTGCTTACATAGAATCATGAATACTTTGTGCCTCAGTTCCTCCAAAGGAAGACAGCAGAGACTGAGACTGACCACCAGAGCGTGTTAAGTAGGTTGGGAATCTTATTTAAAGGTACTGCAATCTATGATCACATGTATTGTCATCAAACGACACAACTAAAGGGTAGTTAGTAGAAAATTCAGTATCAGATGGTCTCTGGTGATAATTGGAGAGAAATAACTTTCTCAACTATGTACTATAACGTTTTTATCTGGATTCCAAAATAACTTACTTAACTTTCTCAGACAAAAAAATAAAATTTAAATGAAAACACGGCAAATACCTAGAGTGGATAATGACAACTTGGTGCATGCAGGGCAGGCACTCTAAGAAGAGACTAATGACAATTAACAGTTAAAAACACAGGGGGCTTCCCTGGTGGCACAGTGGTTGACAGTCCGCCTGCAGATGCAGGGGACACGGGTTCGTACCCCGGTCTGGGAAGATCCCACATGCCGCGGAGCGGCTAGGCCCGTGAGCCATGGCCGCTAAGCCTGAGCATCTGGAGCCTGTGCTCCACAATGGGAAAGGCCACAACAGTGAGAGGCCCGTGTACCACAAAAAAAAAAAAAAAAAAGAAAAAAAATACAGACTAGGTTAGAACATCTATAAACACGTGCATTACCTTTCAAAAGGGATTAGCAATTACATGCACTCAACACTAAAAATACACCAGCCATAATATAATATTTGGGATCTTGTAAGCTCTTTGAGTTCATCATTATAGACATCATTTACTGTAGGTATTTGGAAGTGCCAGAGGATAGAATGCTGGGTAGACATGCTTTTGTGATACTTACACTATAAATGTATGGTACAAACTATAAATCAGGGTGACTCCTCATTTTTCAAATAAGAGTAAATTACCACTTTAGCTTGGAAACTGTTGTATTATGTGAACTAGTTGGTTTTAAAAACTAAAAAGGGAATATTTAAAGATACATGCATATATGATATTACATTTTGAGCTTCCTTTAAGCCAAACTTCAAACTTTAAATATGCTGAATTAAGGTACTACTATAAATAGAGCATAATAGAATTGTATTTATTTGATCTTGAGAAGGATATCAGTGATCAGTGAAGGTTGGGCAAAACGGCAAGTATTTAAGTGGAAAACAGTGTGACAGGAACTATGGCAGGGTGATGGCATTGGCAATTAGCTAATGTCAATGACACACTTAAGAAGCACTGTGCAAGGAGGCTAATAAATCACAGCCAATCATCATTAATAATCCATGACAGAAGGAAAAAGAGAAAGAAAGGAGGAGAGAAAGGTAGGAGAGAGGACTCAGTAACAAGTAAATCATACTATCCTATAATTAGAATAATTTATGTTGCCGCAGGACCCAGGAAAGTCTTTCTAGTAAATAGTTCAACAAATAATTAGGGGGGTTGCTAACCATTTTGTCAGAATATGAGTTTTTCACTTATTTCATTTCATTTTAACTCTGTGTGTATGTGTGTGTGCACCCTTTAAGGGCACATGGCACTATACCAGGTAGGCGTAGTGGGATTGAGTTTCAACTTCCTATCTGTTCCAAAGGATATAATAATTCCACATGAAACAAGAGCTAATATATTGCTATCTAGTCTCTGCTGGAAATTCTTAGCTAGATAATTTCCCTATGGCGATGTGTGATAATTACCATGACTTTCAATCACCTATATATGAAGAACTGAAAACTCTTCTAATATCCATTTGATGTTTCCAGTCAATGTTGTTATCTTATCAGTGATGCCAGAGTTCATCGTGAAAAGTGCACCATCATAATCTTTAAGCACTGACTAGGCTATTAAACCACCATTACAATATGGTGTGTTAAGTGGGATGGTAGGGAAAGTAGACGGTGGTATTTTCAAGGTGGTGACTTTGGAAGACAAGGAAAGTTTCCTGAAGGAAGTGACCTATATTATGAGACCTAAAGAACTCATAAGAGGTAGACAGGCAAAGATAGAGGAGGAGTGAGATGGAGAACGTGATTCAAACAGAGGGATTATCACGTGCAAATCTGAAAAGAGAGGGAGCATGGCAATCTGGAAAACGGAAAGCAATTTCATCTATACTGAGTGTAGATTTTGAGATATTTTTGAGGTATGAAGTGGTGATAGGTAAGCCTGGAGAGATAAGCAGAGATCTAATTAATCATAGAGGTCTAAGACCAATGGACAGGCAGGAGAGTTTAAGCAGGGGAATGGCATGATCAAGTCTGGAGCAATTGCAGTGATCCAGCACAGGATGCCGACGAGCTTGAGAAGTAGTTCTAGTTGTATCAGATGATGGGTAAATGGAGTTGTTGAAGGGGATGGAAAGTTGGTGGAGGCAGAATTGACAATATTTAGCGTTGATTTTTCTCAAATTACAAATTCCTAGAGGAATTTCTGATTATTGTTTGACCCCACATTAGGTAGCACAGAGTAAATACTCAATAAATATTTGCAGAATAAATGAATGAATGAAACAAATTCAACCAAATTTATTTTCCTTTTCAACCTAACTTGGGAGAGAAGTTTTCACCTCTGTTTATTATATCGAATTTTTTTCTCCCACATATTTGTCTCTGCTTATTACATTTTATTTGACTCCTACACGTCTGGACAACAGGCTTTTCCCACCATTTTTAACGTTGGTGCTCCCTGGAGTGTTTGTTTTCATCAAACTGTCCTAACTGTGAAAGAGAAGTTATTTTCTCAAATTTTTATTATGACAATTTGCAGAAATATAGAAAAGTTGAAAGAATATTGCAATAAGTAACCAAATATCCACCACCTTGTTAATTATTTGCACTATTTCCCATATTTATATATGTGTATATCTTTTTAAAGTTACAGACATCACACCTCACCCTGAAGTATTTCAGCTGCAACTTCTAAGAATAAGGATAGTTTCATGTAAAACTATGATAGCATTATTGCCCCTAAGAAAATTAATATTAATTCCCTAATATAGTCATTTTCAAATTTCTCCAATTATCCTCAAATGTCTTTTATATATATTTTTCAAATCAGGATCCAATCAGGTTTCACAGATGTCATTGATTGTTAGGTCTCTGAAAATGAGAGCTTTTTCAGTGAAGAATAAAAGTGATAGAATTATCTAGCCTGGAACAAAAGTGCCGAGGATAACTTAACATTCAAAAGAAAGTACTGGGCAACCAGGTTTGTTTCCTAATTGGAAATGCTTTCTTTTTCTTTGGCCAGTGAGTTCAGTTGGCAGTGCATTGTATTTATGAGTCCTAGGTCAAGGGTTCACTCTCTATGTGGGTCTCCTCCCACTCCATGGGGAATAATCTCTGTCCATGTGATCATACATTGTACTCCAGGCTCCAGGTAATCACCTGGTAAAAGATTGGACTTTTGTCACCAGCAGGAACGGAATGAGTGTATATAGATGTTTAGGTGAAAGTCTATTATTCCTTTAGAGGGAAAAAAACCCTCAATAAATAATAAATTATTCATTTGGTGGGACATCTTCATATACAAAATAGTCTGTTTGATTTAAGGTGCTTACATCATGGCGTGATTTGCACGGTGCCCCCAGTTGAGTTTGTGTCTGGGGACAAATGATAAGCTGAGAGAAATGCCGAACAAAGTTGGGCATTTGTCTCTTCCACTGCACCTGCCAAATCATCAAAGCACTGATAATATTAACAGCAAGTAAGTGACCCTACTTTTAAGGGCTAAGTTTTTGTCCTCCTTTAATTTCGCTTTCCCTCCCCTCCCACTTCTCTCTCTTTAATGGAAATGCCAATAGGAATTTAACAGTGGTGGACAGCCTAGTGGCACCTTAACGAAATTTGCAGGTCTGGTCCAGCATCTCTCTTCTAACTGCACAAGATTGAAAAATGATGATAATCTGCATCCTTTGCCTATATTCCAATGCAGTGTGGTATTCTAGAGTGATGACTGTCTCTTCTAAAACTGTGAAACTTCCAGTTGTTTGTTAGCTCTGTCGTTCTGAAGAGGGTAAGTGAATGTTGGTTTATGTGCTCTAGTTTGTAGCAATAGAAAGGCTACTTGAATCTTTCAGTACTCCCTGTGAGCTGGATTAGAAAGGATAGATGACCAAAACAGGGACATTTGCATTCTCTGAATGACTGAGGTAGTTCCTTTATGGGCTTTATCCTTTCTTTTAAAATTTATAAATAATATATACTTTACTACATTATAAAATCTAGTTTTACGTTAAAGCAAGCATCCTGATTTTTCTATGCAGATTACTTTTTAAACATAAATGTTTGTCAGGTGATATTAGTGATAATGATGGTAGCGCAGTCATAGTGGTTTTGAAAAGTTTGTGCATGAACAATGGTCCTTTGCAGTTGTACATATCAATATTTCAGGCTTCCACTGCTATCTGTAGAGCCTGGTCTTCATGGTAAGCAGCTGCGTCTACTCTTTTTTTTCGGTATGCGGGCCTCTCACTGTTGTGGCCTCTCCCGTTGCAGAGCACAGCCTCCGGACGAGGAGGCTCAGTGGCCATGGCTCATGGGCCTAGCTGCTCCACGGCATGTGGGATCTTCCCGGACCGGGGCACGAACCCGTGTCCCCTGCATCGGCAGGCAGACTCTCAACCACTGCGCCACCAGGGAAGCCCTGTGTCTACTCTTAATATCTTTCCTTAGCCTTTGCTTCATGGAAGCTGCCTAGTCTTCAATTGCTCCATAGCAGACTAATCCAACCTCTTGTCTTACAGTACAATTGAATGGCACCAAAAGGCTGCCATGATGCATACTTTAGGCAATCTCTATGTAAGGCATTCTTTCAACATTCCAAGGTCACTAGAGTCAAATAATACTGTACATTCTTGAAATACAGAGGTAAATAGGGTTCCAGAACCAAGTTATTAGAAATGCTTCAAGAAATTGGCATTTTCTATTAAAGTTGATTCAGAGATAAAACTCATAAAACTGGAAACATCTCCAGATGGGAAATCACCTGGAGGTTAGATATACTTCAAGGTACATTAGCAACTGCAATCACAAATTGTATGGCAGTATGTTCATAGTAGAAAGGATTAATGGCGGAACCGGGGATTCCTCATCACGAGTGTGTGGCAGATTAGTGGGAATGAGGAGTGGGGCTTACAGGCAGCCTTTAGATTCTTGTGTACAACCTGTAGCCAACTGTACTTCTGCTAAGCTTATAGAAACAGTGGGTATATATACTTGTGCATATAAACATTATCCGTCAGGAAAATTCTTCAGAAAAATATAGTTTGCCACTCTCCACTCCCATGAAAAACTTCATATTTTCCCCAGAGCTTTATGCCTATTAATTTCCTTCTCTATCTGCCATTCTGAATCTCAAAGAAAATGCCTTGTAGGTAACATTAAATCAGTTGATTGCCTCAACTGATATAACATTGAGCTGAGAACATTGTTAACAGTTGTTATTATGGAGAAATTTAGTACTCCTGATGGAAAGTTGTTTAAGGAAGTAGACAGATGTGGCACTATCTTACCAGCAGCAAATAGTTCAGGCTTTTATGGTACTCACATAGTGGCATGCTGAAAATCACAAAAGCATATGGAAAGCTTTACTTTGCTTAGAAAATATATTTACTGGAAATAGTACAGGAATGTACAATTGCCCCAAAGGGAGCACTGAAAGGAGTCTCTCTCCACTGGTTGCTCAAAGAAGGCGCCAGGATTTCACTAGCAACTTTGCATAACCAAGTACGGAGAATCAGAGTCCTGGGTTGAAGCTGGGATAAGATTCGAGCCCACCCAAGCATGTCTGAGGAGCTGCTGAGCAGGACTTTCCTGAGCCAGTTTTCAGGAGAATTACTCATGGAAGAGTAGAAAGGGAGTAGCAAGGACAAGGGGTTTTTGTCCTCAGGTATCACTGTTTCCCCACCCAGGGCTTCAAGTGTGGAGCTTATGGGAAAATGGAAGGTAGAAGGGCATGAGGGACAGAAGTCAATTTCCTGAGGCACACAAAGGGTAAAACCTGACATCAGGAGATAGATTCCTTTCCCTTCCAGGTGGAACAGATTTTGGCTTTGGTGCAGTGGGAATCTGAAAACATCTCGAGATGGTACCTTTTGTATGGTGGGACATTAGCCTTGCAACAGGGCCAGAAGCAGGGGAGTCAAAAGATGTCCTTGGGTGGCTTAGGCCACAGCAGAAGAATGTGAGTTTTTTGTGAACTCACGAGAACCATAATTGGAAAATCCTAGAAGTAAATTGGTGAAACTTTACATAGAGACTGAATTCCTGCAATAATAGGCAGAGGAATGAACCAGTGTTCTCCCATGAATATTACCTCATCTGTAATAATGACCATAGATAGCATTTCCTTTCAGCAGCCTACACGTCCAAAATCATCGATCTATTATTACCCCCGTTTTTTTAACATGAGAAAACTGAGGTACAAAGAAATTAAATAATTTGCCTAAGATCACACAGTGAATTAATGGTAGAGCCCCAAATCAGACCCACCTAGGCAGTCTGACTCCAGAACCCACTCTTTACCCCTGTATTACACTGTCTTGTCATAGGTCATCCCACGGGTCTAACAACAATCAGCTTACATATGTGATGTTCTATTTTATTTTAGGAACATGATCTAGCCCTTGTAAATCTAAGTAAAAATTAGAGACTGCTTATATTACTATAAATGAGTTAATATTGAAAGATTTCTAAGTATAATTTGATTTGAAAGATAAATGGCTCTTTAACTTAGGGGTGGCTAATCAGTATATAAAAACACTGGAATTGTTTATTTCTTAATTTGAGCCCCCTAGCTAAATACTCATGAATAACTATCAAATAAGTGAAGCAAAATTAAAAATATAAAGAGGTCAGTTGAGGTAACTTGATGTATGGAATGGACATGAAGGGAGAAAAAACAAGTTCCATGTTGATTCCTTTGGCCACACTTTTTACCTTAATCACTTGAATTTCCTATGTGAGAGGTTCTGGTAGGTGACAAGAAAGGAAAGAACTTCAAAAACCTCCAGAAATGTCAATTTATAGCACAGGAACTCAGTACTCTGTAATGGCCTATATGAGAAAAGAATCTAAAAAAGAGTGAATATATGTATATGTATAACTGATTCACTTTGCTGTACACCTGAAACTAACACAACATTGTAAATCAACTATACTCCAATAAAAATTAAAAAAAAAACATCAGAAACATGCAAACACTATTTCATAGTAGTAAGCTAGTTAAGGAATGATGGTGAGAAAGTAGAATAATACCAAACGCTGGGAAATAGGAAGGGCAACCTTCCTCTCATTTAATTATTCTACCTTCAGAAAGTAGATACGTTACAACTTGACGATGGTATCTGCATCTGATGAGAGAAATTTCTGCTTGATCATTAAAACTGCTAGAGATGTTTTTTGGATGTAGTATTTTATTTTCTTTAAGTTCTCATTTTGAGAATTTAGACTAGGGGTTAAGACTTTTTTTATTCAGTCTTATCTGGGCCACTTCTGTGTGTATGTGTGTATGTGTGTGGTAAGAACACTTAACATGAGATCCATTCTCTTAACAAATTTTGAAGTGCACAATACCATATTGTTAACCGTAAGGACTATGCTGTACAGCCAATCTCTAGAATTTATTTATCTAGTATAAATGAAACTTTATACCCATTGAATAATGGCTCTTCATTTCCCCAACCCTCCAGCCTCTAGCAACCACTATTATAGTTTCTGCTTCCATGAATTTGACTGCTTTAGATAACTCATGTAAGTGGAATCAGGCAGTATTTGTCCTTCTGTGACTGCCTTATATTTCACTTAATTTCCTCCAGCTTCGTCCACATTGTCACAAATGGCAGGATTCCCTCCTTTTTTTCTAAAGGCCAAATCATATTCCATTGTACGTATATATCACATTTTCTTTATCCAGTTATCTGTCAAAAAAACATATGCTACCAGCATAAATCAGACATATAGACCAACAGAACAGACGAGAGAGCCCAGAAATAAACCCACATATATATGGTCAACTTATCCTTGACAAGGGTGCCAAGAACACACAATGGGCTACATTCTGTTTAAGTTTTATTCTAGGCTTAAGCAACAGATGCTAAAGTGAATTTACTTTTCTTTCTTGCTTCCCATGATAGACAAAAAGGAAGGGATTCAGGGCCCCAAAACGTTGCACAGGTCTAAAAGCTGCCTTAAGCTTGAGCGCCAGCTCACAGGACCTTAGACAAGGGCGGAGATCAGAAGGGGGATAAATCCCAATGACTCGAGGGTACTGATTGGTTACCATATGTGAGGTGCCAAACTTCTGAGTCTTGATGTCTCACTTATAAAATGATAATAGCATTATATATTCTACTTACTATATTGTATTATTATTATATATTCTACTTACAGAGTTTTTTGATAATTAAATAAGATGATGTGTATGTGAATTCTTAGAAAACTATGAAGATCTTGTTTTTAGTAAGCAGTTATTGAAATGTATGATTTTATATTTACTTGCTATCATTTTTCATTAATAGTCTTGATTATCTTAATATAATAAGGTTCTATATTAGAGCAAAATCAGGGATTTTACAATGTATTTTGGAAAGTAAAGGTCTTACAACACAACACTCTGCACTCTTATTCAAGCCAAATGACTTTTGCTTTATATACTTTTTATTCTTTTCTTTTCAGTGACTTGAGTTCAGGGAGTATTGGATTTATCTTTATTCTGAAGGTCATGTCACTCAATAAAATATGTGATGCAGATGAATGAAGATGCAACCAATCAGTGATCCATTAATAGTAACCAAGGTGAACACGTGAAGGAAATACGATAGAATTTTCATCAAGTGAAAAGTGTAGATTCTTAAACAAGTTTTGAGAAGACGAAGTTATGGATTATTTGTTAAATTACTAAATTAAATGTCCTCAACTCTGGCTTAATGTATTTAAGGATACAAAAATTCTTTCAGGCTACCAGGGTGTCTTTTAGTTAAACTAAAACTCTCATTTGCTAATGGTACCCTAATGACCTTTAAGCATTAATGAAAACTGCCTGATTTATGCCTGAGGCTAACTCACTCATCAAGTGAAGCCCTGCCCAGAGAACAGAGCATAAAGAGAAACAGGGTGAGGCAGCTGCAGTGGCAAGTGGGCACCTGTCCAGTGCCCCAGGAGGCAGGATATTGAAAAACACATCCGAGAGGGAAGAGATGTGGGCCCCAATCCTGACTCTGCCACCAGCTGGCTGTGTGAGCTTGGCAGATCAAGGCCTGTTCCTTCATCTTGAAATGAGCAGTGGCTCTCAACTAAGAAAAGCATACAGGTAGCATAGATGGCACACCTGAATCTTCTGAACGTATTCTAAGATGTTATCATAATGGTAGAAAGTACAAAACTTTTCAGAGAAAATTTTGTATTTTGGGCTTTGGTTTTTGCTTCTGTTTTTCCTGTTATGGTGGGACCCTAGAGCTTGTCGATTTATACCACATAGAGTGTTGAGAACCAATGGAACCAGATAATTCCAGATGCATCTCCCAAACCACAGGTCTGTGATTCTAGTCAGTTGCTGGATGAGTGTGTGGAAGGAGACAAAGCTGGCCAAGAGCCAGAGTTGGTTCTGTTATCATGCCAAAGCCTGCCCCTCCAAATATGAGCTTTCAAAGAGGCCAAAACTGTTTTTGTTCTTTCAGTGAGCAGCCTGCTTATAATAAAAGGAAAGCAGACTCCAAGTTAAGAGTGTTCCACTGCCTACAAATCTAATATCCACATCAAATGAATCTGCCATAGACAATTATCATTGCAAAATTAGAAATGATTGTCCCTTAGAGTTTAACCATTTATGACAGGGAACATCTTCAAGGTTACCCACTGTATTATAAAGACAACCACTCTCTTATTCTGTGTAAAATGCTAAATGCTTTTTTAAAAAATCAAATGAGATAAAATGATCATTTTCTACATCTCATTGAGAAAGAGATCAAGACAGTACGTTCCAATTAGCATAAACAGACAATAGAGATTTTCTTTTCTACTGCAGTCTCAGATCTCTGATAGGAGACATTATGTCTGGCACAAATTATCAAAGAAGGATTAGAAGTATTTTGTAGCATGACATAAACAAAAGCTCTGAAAGCAGAAGGGAGAAGAAAACTGTAACCACCATAGTAATAATGAAACAACATAACAGTTTGGTAACCTTTCAAAATACCCAAAATTCAGGAGTGACTCTAAACTAGTGAGTTGTTTTGCAGGATAAAATCAGAATCTGAACATTTTCTAACAGTTCTAAAGGTGGAAAGAACAGAAACCATATAATCATTATGAAAACTTACAGTGATGGAAATAATTAGAAATATAAAGGGGGAAAAGAGTCAGTATTTGAAATGACATGGCATTTTATGTATATATATATATATGCCATTTTTTATTCTCTATCATAACAAATTTGCCTTTATCTCAAAGTAGACTAGGCTGGCTAATAACTTTTATCTCTAATTTATATGAAGAGGATTATGGAAGAACAAGATTTCTAGAAGTAAACCATTAGCCTATTCGTTAATGTTTTCAGAACTGAGAAGTTTTGCAATATATACTTGTTGGGAGACAATTCTTTGGAGTCTTTCATATTTCTGCACATATTGTAAGTGAGGCACTGATTGCCCTTTGTTCTGGACAATCTCAAGGATGTTTATAAAATGAACACACTTGCAAAATGGAGAAAGTGTTGCCCTTTGGAGCAAAGGGCAGGTTTACTTACAGCCTTGAAAGATAGGGACAATATCAACCTCCAGAGTAATGGACAGGCATGCTTAATATTTTGCATAGCAAAGATAACATCGCCCTCCAGAGCAAAGCACAGGCATGATCACTGCCCATTATAAAAGATTCTGGCTCTCTAGGCTCAGGGTTCCTTTACTTTAACACACCAACTGTGGGTTACTGCCATCCCCTGGCCCTCTTCCTGTTGTCCTGTGGAGACAGGGGTCAGGGAACCAGCACAAAAATGCTGACACTTTAGCTACTGCTATTGTTGTACTTCATCTCTCATCTGGGGATCTTGTGTTTTCTGCCAGCATCCATGATACTGCTGGCAGGCTAACTTGTGAGCTAGCAGGTAGAATAAAAAATTTCAGAACCTTCACAGTTCTTGACAATACTTATATTGGTAATTACTTTGGAAACATAGTGGTCTCTTCTCTGGAGTTTTGGTAAGTAGTGAAAAAACTTCATGTATTCAGGGGCTTCCCTGGTGGCACAGTGGTTGAGAGTCCACCTGCCAATGCAGGGGACACGGGTTCGTGCCCCGGTCCGGGAAGATCCCACATGCTGCGGAGTGGCTGGGCCTGTGAGCCATGGCCGCTGAGCCTGCGTGTCCGGAGCCTGTGCTCCACAACGGGAGAGGCCACAACAGTGAGAGGCCCACGTACCGCAAATAAAAAACACTTCATGTATTTAAAATTATTTTTCAGGATGTGTACTATAGAGATATGGATATGTGTATAGAATCTGACTGACCAATTCATAAGCCCTTAAGGGTACCAGTACTTGCTGATCCAGAAATTCTATATTGTCTGGGTCCTTAGAGTTGATACAGCTCAGAGGACTAACAAAACTTTTATGAGACTGAGATATAGTCCATAGTGGTGATTTGTTTATTTATATTAAAAAAAGGAACATTTCAAAGCAGATCAGAAGTTTGCCAGAAAAGAAAGGTAAATGCATCTCTCTCCCATATGCAAGTCAGTTGTAATAATCTAAGGGTTAATTAACTGTTCTCAGTGGTTAGTGTCTCGAGTCTGATACATGCATGGCCACTTTAGGTTGTTGAATATTCATACCAGTTAGTCACATTGTTCTCTCTTCTGGATAGTGCCAAATAACTACAAATTTTACCTTGAAGGATTTCCTTTTCCAGAGTCCACTCCTTCTCTGTGAATAGCTTTTTTCTTTCTACAGATTACAATTCAACTGGTTAGATTTCACCTCTGTGTCACAATCACTTTTTAGTAATTTAATCTCATTGAAGGTATGACCTTTGTACCTTGGCCAGACTTCATGGTTTCTACATCATCTCTGTCACACATTTACAGATAAAAAAAGGACTAGTTTTATGAGTTGTATTTACATGGAAAAGATAAGATGTTCTGGTGGCACTTATATGAGGAAACAATGACGCTTACTAAGCAGCCTGTGTTATATTGAAATCTCTCTTACTTTTGTTCTTCATACCAGCGAGAGAGAGAGAAACACATGAGTTCCAAAGATACAATGTCTACTTGGGAAGTACATGACAAACCATAAACAATTAAATTGATATTCTTCAGAATTGAAAATGACATAGAATACGTGATTATATTAACAAAAAGAGTTTTGTGGCTATTAGAGTTTAATTCATAAAAGTAGATGTATAAACTTTATAGATTTTCATTGACATGACCACGCTCATAAGGATAAAAATGACCATGTGTTAGGGATTGGTCTTTGTATCAGTTCAGGTCCTCTCAGAAGCAGATGTCACAGTAGGATTAGACATGCAAAGAATTTACACGGGAAATGCTTATGAAGGATAAAGGAGGAGGTAGGAGTAGGTGGGGAGAGCCATCAGACCACAGTGTAGGTCTAACACCCGTGAAAGGTGAGGGGAAAGCAAAGAGGTTTGGAAAGATGTCTCAGACTCTAGGGACCTAAGCAAGCTTTGCATCCCAAATGGAGTCCTTGAGCAAAATTTGCCTTGTAGATGTGCCCTTCTGCTGGCAGCAGTAGGCCTGCACTAGCAAGTTCTCTGTGCTTAGTCACTGGCTGGGAGCAGCCCAGGGGAAGTGTGTCCTCAGCCCAAACCCTGAGGTGAATCCAGAGGGCTGGGCTGTCCATCAACTATGCACCCTGTAGCAGGAGATCTGAGTGGTGCATTTTCATAGCTATTGGCGTTTTCAAGTGATTTCAAAAATATAAAGGCATAATTATGAAAATACTATATACTCTGTTCAAACTACATAGTTATCAAGACATAGTGGTGTCATACTTTAGATCTTCCAAATCATCTTTCTCATACTTGGAAATTGTTGAAATGAATACAATAAGTGGCAACTAAGATATCTTTAAAGGAATTTAGTACTAAGATTTTTGAAAATATAGTTTGAGACCAGAATGTTCTAATGTATCATGTGATAATATAATAGCTTGTATGTATGCACCCAATGTAATTTTTTCATGATTGAAGAATTGAAGGACATCTGGTTGCTTCCAACCAGATTATGAAAAAAGCTACTATAAATATTCATGTGACAATTTTTAACTCATTTGGGCAAATACCATTCAGTTTAAGTTTTTAACTCATTTGGATAAATACCAAGGAGTGTGGTTGCTGAGTCATACAGTAAGAATATGTTGAGTTTTGTACAAAACTACCAAACTGTCTTTCAAAGTGGCTGTACCACATTAATGACTTTTTTATGGGAGAGACTATTGTGTGGCCTCTTTAAAAAGCAAAATAATACCTTAGTGAAATCTTACCAACTTCCGTATTAGGGATGCAAATCTGATTTTCTCTTCAGGTAGTAGAAGTCAATAAAAAAGCAGGGAGGACAGGTAGAGGTGTTCTCTGCTCAAGACACCCCCAAACCTTTCTAGCACAAAACAAAGCTTTAATCATAAGTGGGAATTTCTGAAAAGAACTTAGTGTTTATGTCTGTTTTCATCTTAACTTCAGCTATTAATTAACATCCTACTGGCAAGTAAACTTTGAGACTCTGGCCTTAGGCAAATCTTGTATTTCCAAAACTTTGTGAACAGTATTGTTGGTAGTTTCTAAATATATATATTCACAGAAAATAACAGCAGAATGCTGTTATTGTAGGATGCTGCATTGTAGGAAAGGTATTAATTTTCTTCTCCTAGCTCCTCAGCCAGTGAGGATGGATTTTAAATTCTTTTCCATCCTCTTAAAAAAAATCTCTACAAAGAGAAACAGATGGAGGCAGAGTCAAGATGGCGGTGTGTGAAGACGCAGAGTTAGCGTCTCCCCGCAACTAGGGTGCCTGCTGGCCACTGGTGGGGGACTCTGACACCCAAGGAGATGGGAGGAACCCCAAAGTGAACTGGCAGCTTGCAGGATCTTGGTTCACGAGCCTGGGGTCGGGCTGAAGCTCCTGCAGTGGGAGCTCTGAGTCCAAACCACTGGACTAACAGAGAACCTCAGACCCCAGGGAATATCCATCAGAGTGAGGTCTCATGGAGTTCCTCATCTCAGCACCAAGACCCAGCCCTACCAATAGCCTACAAACCCCAGTGTTGGAAGCCTCAGGCCAAACAACCAGTAAGACAGGAACACAATCCCACTCATTAAAAAAAAAACAAAAAAATGTCACAGATGAAGGAAAAAGGTAAAAACTTACAAGACCAAATAAATGAAGAGGATGTAGGCAATCTACCTGAACAAGAATTCAGAGTAATGATAGTAAAGATGATCCAGAATCTCAGAAATAGAACGGAGGCACAGACTGGGAAAATACAAGAAATGTTTAACAAAGATCTAGAAGAACTAAAGAACAAACATACAGAGATGAACAACACAATAACTGAAATGGAAAATACACTACAAGGAATCAATAACAGAATAACTGAGGCAGAAGAACAAATAAGTGAGCTAGAAGACAAAATGGTGGAAATAACTGCTGAGGAGCAGAATAAAGAAAAAAGAATGAAAAGAATTGAAGACGATCTCAGAGACCTCTGGGACAACACTGAACATACCAACATTCGAATCATAGGGTTCCCAGAAGAAGAAGAGAAAAAGAAAGGGTCTGAGAAAATATTTGAAGAAACTATAGTTGAAAACGTCCCTAACATGGGAAAGGAAATATTCACCCAAGTCCAGGAAGCACAGAGAGTCCCATACAGGGTAAACCCTAGGAAAAACACACCAAGACACATATTAATCAAACTAACAAAAATTAAATTTAAAGAAAAAATATTAATAGCAGCAAGGAAAAACAAAAAATAACATACAAAGGAATCCCCATGAGGTTATCAGCTGATTTTTCAACAGAAACTCTGCAGGCCAGAAGAGAGTGGAAGGATATACTTAAAGTGATGAAAGAGAAAAACCTACAACCAAGATTACACTACCCAGCAAGGATCTCTTTCAGATTCAATGAAGTCAAAAGCTTTTCAGACAAGCAAAAGTTAATAAAATTCAGTGGCACCAAACCAGCTTTACAACAAATGCTAAAGAAACTTCTCTAAGTGGGAAACACAAGAGAAGAAAAAGACCCACAAAAACAAACCCAAAACAATTAAGAAAATGGTAATAGGAACATATATATCGATAATAACCTTGAATGTAAATGGGTTAAATGCCCCAATGGAAAGACACAGACAGACTGAATGGATACAAAAACAAGACCCATATAGATGCTGTCTACAAGAGACCCACTTCAGACCTAGGGACACATACAGACTGAAAGTGAAGGGATGGAAAAAGATATTCCATGCAAATGGAAATCAAAAGAAAGCTGGAGTAGCAATACTCGTATCAGATAAAATAGACTTTAAAATAAAGACTGTTACAAGAGATAAGGAGGGACACTACATAACAATCAAGAAATCAATCCAAGAAGAAGATATAACAATTATAAATGTTTATGCACCCAGCATAGGAGCAACTCAATACATAAGGCAAATGCTAACAACGGTGAAAGGAGAAATCGACAGCAACACAATAATAGTAGGGGACTTTGGCACCCCACTTACACCAATGGACAGATCATCCAAACAGAAAATAAATAAGGAAATGCAAGCTTTAAGTGACACCATAGACCAGATAGACCTAATTGATATTTATAGAACATTCCACCCAAAAGTGGCAGAATACACTTTCTTTTCAAGTGCACATGGAACATCCTCCAGGATAGATCACATCTTGGGTCACAAATCAAGCCTCAGAAAATTTAAGAATATTGAAATTGTATCAAGCATCTTTTCCGACCACAATGCTATGAGACTGGAAATCAATTAAGGGAAAAAAAACTGTAAAAAACACAAATACATGGAGGCTAAACAGTGCGCTATTAAATAACCAAGAGATCACTGATGAAATCAAAGAAGAAATCAAAAAATACATAGAAACAAATGACAATGAAAACATGACAACCCAAAACCTATGGGACACAGCAAAAGCAGTTCTAAGAGGGAAGTTTATAGCAATACAATCCTACCTCAAGAAACAAGAAAAATCTCAAATAAAAAATCTAACCCTATACTTAAAACAACTAGAGATAGAAGAACAAGAAAAGCCAAAGTCTGTAGAAGGAAAGAAATCATAAATAAATAAATGAGCAGAAATAAATGAAACAGAAACAAAGAAAACAATAGCAAAGATGAATAAAACTAAAAGCTGCTTCCTTGAGAAGATAAACAAAATGGATAAACCCTTAGCCAGACTCATCAAGAAAAAAAGGGAGAAGACTCAAATCTATAAAATTAGAAATGAAAAAGGGGAAATCACAACCGACACTGCAGAAATACAAAGGATTATAAAAGACTACTACAAGCAACTATATGCCAATAAAATGGGCAACCATGCAGAAATGGACAAATTCTTGGAAAGGTACAATTTTCCAAGACTGAACCAGGAAGAATTAGAAAATATACACAGACCTATCACAAGTAATGAAATTGAAACCATAATTAAAAGTCTTCCAACAAACAAAAGTCCAGGACCAGATGGCTTCACATGTGAATCTATCAAACATTTAGAGAAGAGCTAACCCCAATCCTTGTCAAACTCTTCCAAAAAATTGCAGAGGGAGAAACACTCTCAAATTCATTCTATGAAGGCACCATCACCCTGATATAAAAACCAGAAAAAGATATCACTAAAAGGAAAATTATAGACCAATATCACTGATGAACATAGATGCAGAAATCCTCAACAAAATACTAGCAAACAGAATCCAACAGCACATGATTAGGATCATACACTATGATCAAGTGGGTTTTATCCCAGGGATGAACGAATGCTTCAATATACGCAAATCAATCAATGTGATACACCACATTAACAAATTAAGGAATGAAAACCATATGATCATCTCAATAGATGCTGAAAACGTTTTTGACAAAATTCAACACCCATTTATGATAAAAACTCTCCAGAAAATGGGCATAGAGAGAACCTACTTCAACATAATAAAGGTCATACATGACAAACCCACAGCAAGCATCATACTCAATGGCGAAAAACTGAAAGCATATTCACTAAGTTCAGGAACAAGACAAGGATATCCACTCTTGCCACTCTTATTCAACATAGTTTTGGAAGGCCTAGCCACAGCAATCAGAGAAGAAAAAGAAAGAAAAGGAATACGAATTGGAAAGGAAGAAGTAAAGCTGTCACTATTTGCCAATGACATGATACTATACATAGAAAATCCTAAAGATGCCACCAGAAAACTACTAGAACTAATCAATGAATTTGGTAAGGTTGCAGGATACAAAATTAATGCACAGAAATCTCTGGCATTCCTATACACCAACAACAAAAAATCAAAAAGAGAAATTAAGGAAACACTCTCATTTACCATTGCAACAAAAAGAATAAAATACCTAAGAATAAACCTGCCTAAGGAGGCTAAAGACTCAGAAAACTATAAAACACTGATGAAAGAAATCAAAGATGACATAAACAGATGGAGAAATATACCATGTTCTTGGATTGGAAGAATCAATATTGTGAAAATGACGATACTATCCAAAGCAATCCACAGATTCAGTGCAATCCATATCAAACTACCAATGGCATTCTTCACAGAATTAGAACAAAAAATTTTTCAATTCGTATGAAACATAAAAGACCCTGAATAGCCAAAGCAATCTTGAGAAAGAAAATGGAGTTGGAGGAATCAGGCTCTCTGACTTCAAACTATAGAACAAAACTACAGTAATCAAGACAGTATGGTACAAAAACAGAAACATAGGTCAATGGTACAAGGTAGAATGCCCAGAGATAAACCCATGCACATATGGGCACCTAAATTATGACAAAGGAGGCAAGAACATTCAATGGCGCAAAGACAACCTCTTCAATAAGTGGTGCTGGGAAAACTGGACAGCTACATGTAAAAGAACGAAATTAGAACACTCCCTAACACCATACACAAAAATAAACTCCAGATGGATTAAAGACCTAAATGTAAGACCAGACACTATAAAACTCTTAGAGGAAAACATAGGAAAAACATTCTTTGACATAAACCACAGCAAGATCTTTTTTGACCCACTTCCTAGAGTAATGGAAATTAAAAAAAAAATGAACAAATGGGACTTAATTAAACTTAAAAGCTTTTGCACAGCAAAGGAAACCATAAACAAGACAAAAAGACGACCCTCAGAATGGGAGAAAATATTTGCAAATGAAACAATAGACAAAGGATTAATCTCCAAAATATACAAACAGCTCATGGAGCTCAATATCAAAAAAACAAACAACCGAGTTAAAAATGGGCAGAAGACCTAAATAGACATTTCACCAAGGAAGACATACAGTTGGCCAAAAGGCACGTGAAAAGATGCTCAACATCACTAATTATTAGAGAAATAAAAATCAAAACTACAATGAGGTATCCCCTCATGCCAGTCAGAATGGCCATTATCAAAAAACCTAGAAACAGGGTTTCCCTGGTGGTGTAGTGGTTGAGAGTCCGCCTGCCGATGCAGGGGACACGGGTTCGTGCCCCAGTCCGGGAAGATCCCACATGCCGTGGAGCGGCTGGGCCCGTGAGCCATGGCCGCTGAGCCTGTGTGTTCAGAGCCTGTGGTCTGCAACGGGAGAGGCCATGACAGTGAGAGGCCCGCATACCACAAAAAAAAAAAAAAAAAAAAAACTAGAAACAATAAATGCTAGAAAGGGTGTGGTGAAAAGGGAACCCTCCCACACTGTTGGTGGAAATGTAAATTGATACAGACACTATGGAGAACAGTATGGAGGTTCCTTAAAAAACTAAAAATAGAACTACCATATGACCCAGCAATCCCACTACTGGGCATATCCCCTGAGAAAACCATAATTCAAAAAGAGACATGTACCACAATGTTCATTGCAGCACTACTTACAATAGCCAGGACATGGAAGCAACCTAAATGTCCATCGACAGATGAATGGATAAAGAAGATGTGGCACATATATACAATGGAATATTTCTCGGCCATAAAAAGAAACGAAATTGAGTTTTTTGTAGTGAGGTGGATGGATCTAGAGTCTGTCACACAGAGTGAAGGAAGTCAGAAAGAGAAAAACAAATACCGTATTCTAACACATATCTATGGAATCTAAAAAAAACAAAAAAATGGTACTGATGAACCTAGTTGTGGAGCAGGAATAAAGATGTAGACATAGAGAATGGACTTGAGGACACGGGGTAGGAGGGGGAAGCTGGGGCAAAGTGAGAGTAACATCGACATATATACACTACTGAATGTAAAATAGTTGGCCGGTGGGAAGTAGCAGCATAGCACAGGGAGATGCTCGGTGCTTTGCGATGACCTAGAGTGGTGGGATAGGGAGGATGGGAGGGAGGCTTAAGAGGGAGGGGATATGGGGACATGTGTATGCATATGGCTGATTCTGTTTGATGTGCAACAGAAACTAACACAGTATTGTGAAGCAATTATACTCCAATAAAGAGCTATTTTTTAACAAAAAGAAACAAATGGTCTACCCCACCCAGCACATCTGTTTTACTGGTTACTCTTAGACAAAGCTTCCAACACAAAAGACTCACGCCGATTTACTAAAAATCCTGCATAATTATAATATGCATGTTCCTCTACAAAGTGTAAAGGAACTGAAGTGTTTTCTAGTTTTATTTTAAAATACCATTGTCATCAATAAAAGAAGATTTTACTTCAAGACTGAGGAGAGATCAACTGCTTTTTCTTCAAACTATAAAAGGAAAGCATGTTCAGTGTAATAGTTTTAAGAATGTGGAAAAATATTAAGAATGTGATAAAAACCACCCCAGATTTCAACACCTAGAAACAATCACTATTAATATTTTGGGTAACATACTTCCGGGTGTCTTTCAACATATAGGCTTATAAAGTAAGGATAATTTTATATAAGTTGTTCAGTAATCTGCTTTTTAAAATCTGTGTTATGTTCTATACTTCTTTCCATGGTAAATACAGATGTAATTAATCATCATCATTTTTTATGGTTGCATAGTATTCCATTGCATGTTTATATTATAATTTATTTTATAAATCTCTTATTGATTAACAATTAGCTTATTATAATTTCTTAGTTTTATATGCAAATGTTATATACCTATAAAATATTTTTTTAGGATTTATTTTATTATCTTCTTCAGTTAAATTACTAGCAGTGTAATTATCAAGTTAAACTTTTATAGTGTATTGAGGTTGCTATATTTTGCCAAACTGCCCTCCAAAAGATTTGTACCAGCCTAACTCTTACCAACATGAAAGAGTTGGCATTTTCTCAACAACTCACCAACCATGGGCATTTGATAGGTTAAAAAAGTACTTATAGGGCTTCCCTGGTGGCGCAGTGGTTGAGAGTCCGCCTGCCGATGCAGGGGACACGGGTTCGTGCCCCGGTCTGGGAAGATCCCACATGCCGCGGAGCAGCTGGGCCCGTGAGCCATGGCTGTTGAGCCTGTGCGTCCGGAGCCTGTGCTCCGCAACGGGAGAGGCCACAACAGTGAGAGGCCCATGTAACGCAAAAAAAAAAAAAAAAAAAAAAAAAAAAAGTACTTATAGGTGAAAAATTATACTTCAATGATATGCCTACTTACATTTATTTAAATTTGAAGTGAAGCATATTTTCATTTGCTTGTTGACCATTAGGGTTTTTTTTTGGGGGGGGGGTTTGCGGTATGAGGGGCTCTCACTGTTGTGGCCTCTCCCGTTGCGGAGCACAGGCTCCGGACACGCAGGCTCAGTGGCCATGGCTCACGGGCCTAGCTGCTCCGCGGCATGTGGGATCTTCCCGGACCGGGGCACGAACCCATGTCCCGTGCATCGGCAGGCGGACTCTCAACCACTGTGCCACCAGGGAAGCCCATCTGACCATTTGTTTTAATTTTGTCCTTTGCCCATATTTCTATTAGATAATGTTTTTCTAATTGAATGAAGATCTCACTCTATATTAAACTAAGCAAAATGAGTTTATTGAATTTTTAAAGGAGCTGCTTTTCTTACATTTCAGTCCGGAAGCCTAGAATTTTATATTTTATCCCTAACTGTATAGGCAAATTACTAAAATTCTGCTAAGAAAAAATAATGCATATTGCTAGGACAAAATGATTCAAAAGGCTTTCTTTTCTACTCTCAAAAGAGAGTTCAAATGACAGTTGTAAAAAAGTAATTTCTAATAGTCACTTTCTGACAAATTCAGTTATTCACTAGCAGTGAAAATCAAGGCAAACCAAAGAACACAAAACTAATTTATGTATGTATATACACCACTTTCAGTGTATGGTCCCTGTGAATTCTTTTTTGCACTCTAAAATGATAGCATGTAATGTCTACTCTCTGTATCACTTACAGAAAAGAATTGGAACTCAAGAAGTAAATTAGCATGAGAGCATGCTCCCTTTGTGAAAATCACAGAGCCACCTGTGTCCCCAGTTATGCTTAATTAGGTACTCCACGTCACCCCCGGGAGAGCAATCCACCATAAATTAATGCTTCTACATTGTTTCCTGAGGAACATGGTAAATTCAGACATCTACTCAACTAAGTCTCCAGGTTCCACATTATTCCAGGGGCCCTAAAGAATGTGATGTACAGGCAGATGAAAGCTTTTCTTATTCGCTCTGAGCCTAGAAAATAAGTAGGTGCCATCCTCCAAGGTCTCTAGAGAAGAGTCAAAAAGTAGAGAGCAGAAGTATATCATATGTGGGTTTGTTGCCACTGGATGGATTTTTTGGTTAGTTTTTCAACCGATCAAGGATGTACTACAATGTATGCAGATTTCCTGGCTGTATAGAAGTATTGAGTAGAGATTTAGGCTTATATTCTGGGTTATCAAGAAACAGATCTACAACAAAATTTCTTAGCCTTTATTAAACGTAAAAGAACACACCTCATGGAGACAGGAAGCACCTTATTCAATCCGGCTCTGTTTTTCATCCCTTTCCAGTAGAAAAGATGAGCTGTTTACTCAATGCGTATGCATAGGATCATTCTGCTCTTGAAAAGCAAAGGATCATTCATCCTGGTCAAGCCACAAGTAATACAAAATTAAAAATGAAACTGTGAATTTCTTCTTTCTCTAATTGTCTTTTAGAGAAAGGATGTGTGGAGGAGGTGTCAAACATTTGTATAAAATCAGAAAAAAGAAGTGATTTGTGTGTTTGTGTAAAAGCCTGTCTTATTCATATGTTCACTCTTGGTTTTATGAGAATTTCTTATTTCCCAGTTAGATTGCAAACTCATTTTGGGCAGCGACTTTATCTCATAATTTTCTTGTATTCTCTCACAGCATATACAATGAGTATTTTCTTATAGATTGCTTTACAAGGCTTTGGGAAAATGAGCTAAACATGTCTACAGTTACGTGACAGAATTTATTCATAATAAAATAGTATCTTGAAGAAGATATTATAAACTCTATAAAGAAGTCTGCAAGACAGGGTGTAACTCAAAATAATTTAAAAAGACATATTTAATAGTTTTCGTAGACTATAGTGAATCTCCACTGAAAATACTCCATTATACATTCTTTGTGTATGTGTGTGTCTGCATGCATTCCCTACCATGGTGTAAAATCAATTTTAATCCCAGACATGATAAATAATTAAGGATAGAAACACAGCATTTTATAAGTTTGATTCCTAGGTAAAAATACATTATTGAAAATCTTTATTTTTCCTGCAAAAACAGCAATCAAATAGAAAACTGACTATCAGCTATTTGTTCTTCTATAAAAGGCTGCCATTAGATATATCTCTAAAGCCAAACTGGAATTTCAAGTTTCCTTAGCCTCTATCTTTAACTACAACCCTTTATATTCAAAGGACCCAAGAGTGTTTATGTTCCTGAAATATACACCCACACACCTACACTTGCTTCTAGATAACAGGTGATTAAATGACATTTTACTGCATGCGTTTTTCAAACAGAAGTGTTTCATTTAGATGCTTATATAAATCAGTCATAATATGAAGTTTTCATAATTATTTGCATTAATGTCAGGATCCTATATGGACAATTAATAATGGGTAAAGATGTGGAATGCTCTGTTAAATACATAATAATTTAAAAAATATTTTAATACATTTTTATGCTGTAATAACTATTTTCAATAAATGTCTTCATTAGCCTACATAATGAATTATGAGTTAATTTTGCATAAAATATGTTGACTAGATTTGAACACCAGCATTCTAAAATAAAAATAATAGACTATGATTCTTATAACTAGTATAGTATAATATGAGCATTTCCAAACATAAGTTTTGGTGGTCAGCATTTTTTTTTAATGGAATCTACAAGGCACACAGAAAAAAAAAAGAGGTAGTAATAATCAGTGATTTGTATGATCTGCTTTTGCCCAAACAGTCCATTCTCTGTCAATTAAACAAACAGATTCCATGTTTCTGTTATCTTAGAATAATTGTAATGATATTAGTCTTTACTAGGCACTTATGTGCCAGGTGCCATGCTAGCTCACTGAATCCTTAAAATAACACTACAAAGTAGGTATTACTATAACTACCTTACAGGTGAAGAAACCGAGGCTTAGGAAGGTTAAATAACTTGCCCAAGGTCACAGAGCTGGTGAATGGGACACCTGAGATTCAAATCTAGTTGCTCTAGCTTCATAGCCTCTGCATTTAGCTCTTATTTATTACTTCAGAAAATACTTCTTGGGCATATACTATGTGTCAGGCACTCTACCATATACCATATAGTCAACTAGAAAATTCCTGATCTCAATGGGGCTTAGCAGGAGAGACAAACAATAAAAAATTTTAAAGCCGAATGACTAAAATAATTACATTTGTGTGAAGTGCTGTAGCACAGGTATATACCTCCTGGGAATGAGGCACTGCTGAGTTAGATGGTTTTCTCTAACATAACTGGGACATCTAGTTTATGCAATAGCAACTCTTTGATATTCTGCTGTCCTGCACTGTCTCCATTATCAAGGAGGTTGAAGTAACAGAATACAGAAGAGTCTTTAATGTGTATTACTCACAAGTCTATCAGTGGCACTATCTCTCCAACCATAAGGGAAATTAGAGGAACATATGCCTGGATGGATGATCCACATTTTACATCAGAAGTTTGCTGCCAGCCTCAGGAGTCACACCACCCCTCAAAGTGTCCAGAGTGGGTCTCAGATCCACCTGGTAGACTGGGTCAGACTTTTTAAATTGTACACCAGGACAGATGGCTATCACTCAATGGAGACAACCCAATTACTATCCCATTTATGGCTTATTTTATGATTTTATGGAGGCCTCATTTTGGAATAAGTTCCAGTTGCATCTTTTGGCACTTCTAAGAACACTGTCAGGCAGACTCATGTCTCCGTTTTTACCTGAGACTCTTTCCTCACTTGCAGTACACACCTCATGACATACCAATACACAGGATTGCTTTTAATCACTTGACTTGAATGGGTCCCTTATATATGTATTACTGGGAGTCTCCTTATCATAAGTTTCATTAGTAGCCTTAAAAATACCCATTACCACCCAAGGAAGCAAATCCAAACGTTTTCCATATGAGCTCTAGACCTTAGTACCTTTGTGATATTTCAGGAAACAAGTCAAAGCAGTTGTACACAATTCATCTCTTGAATTTTGTACCACTAAGAAGGTGTATTAATTTGCTAGGACAGTCCTAGCAAAGTAGCACAGACTGGGTATGACGGAAGTTTGTTTCCTTACAGTTCTGGTGGCTAGAAATCCGAGATCAAGGTGTCAGTACAGTTTGTTTCTTCTAAGGCCTCTTTCCTGGCTTGTTGCTGGCTGTCATGCCTCTGTGTCTTCACGTGGTTTTCTGTGTGTGTGTGTGTGTGTGTGTGTGTATGTGTCCCAATTTTCTCTTCTTATAAAGACACCAGTTATGTTGGATTAGGGCCCACCCCTAATGACCTCATGTTAACTTAATTACCTCTTTAAAGGCCCTATCTCCAAATATAGTCACATTCTGAGGTACTGGGAGTTAGGACTTCAACATGTGAACCTGGAGGGGGAGGGGGCCACAATAGAGCCCATAACAGGAGAGTTTACAAGAAATGAGAGTGAACCCAGTCCAGTCTACCATTCACTTACAGAGTATAGGGGTTTATGGTAACTCCTCAACTCCTAATAGCTCCTAAGTATGGCCTAAGAGCAACACGGGGATCCTCTCCCTACCCCTTTACAGAGGGCAGCTTCCCCTAGCACAGTGCTTGCTAGAGAGGCATGTACACTACTGGACAGGAAGCTAGGTGGTATAAATAACATTGAATCACTTTGTGAAAGTGATTTCATTCCCTTGCAGTTCTTCTGAAGAAGTCCATGGGCAGTCTGGGTTTGTTGGTCATGTTTTTAACAATTGCTAATTCCTCCCTACGCACTCCCCACCTTCTTTTCCATACACAAACAGAAATCAGGCCTCAGGCTCAAGAGCCTTTGGCAAGCACCAGTATCTAGCCCTAACTAAATACTGTTTTTGTTGCGTATTTGTTTTCAGTGAATTCATGAGGTCACCCACCATTGCATTTGTGGCAAGTGATTCTGTTTTCCATTTTAAATCATGATATGTGTTTTATTTAACATAAAGTAAGTTAAAAAAAAGTGAGTCAGTTCAAAGAAAAATATTAATGATAGCACAGGTGGTAGGCAGATATGAAAAAACCATGAAGGTGGTCTACAAGAGAATTAAAGTCTTAGAAATGTGACTCTAACATGTAAGATAAGCAGAGATATTGGTCTTACCGACTCTTGAGTTGTTCACTAAGGGACACTCCTTAGAAAAATGGTAATTCTAGCTCCACCCTGAGCCTCCACTGCCAGTATTGTGGTCAACCCTTGCTGCCAGGGGCCTGGTCCACTTTCCAAAGTGACATTACTTCTCCACCAGAACCCAAGAGGAGACAGGGTGGGACAGAGCTACCTACCTCTTTTTGTCTCCTAGAAACTCCTCCATATCTAGCATCTAATCAATCTCTACCCACAGGACTGAGGTTCAGTCTCTGGATCCTTTCCCTTTTACTTTAGTTCCAAACTTGATGTAAAGCCCTCATCTCAATTAATGAGCAGCTAATAACAGAAGTTTCCTGCAGACACATGTAGACAAAGTATTTTTGACTTAGATCTGAAAACTTCCAGGAAATTCCAGTACATATCTGATTCATAGTTCTTTCCCATGCTTGTTTCCTCTGTCACACTTTTGTTTTACAATTTGGAGTTTCATTCCTAGCTTTCTATCTGGATTTCTGGTTTAATACTAACTTTAAGACTCAGGTAGCTCATATAGGAGGCTAGGTTTATGTTTGTGTTGGACATTCTAGCTTTGTAAACATTTGTAAAATGTTTTATTTGCAAGAGTAAACTATCTGCCCACTAGAGGCTGCTTAAATGATCTATCGTGTAACTATATGATGGTTTTAGAAGAATTATTAATACATGGGGGAAGTGTTCATGGTATAATAAACAAAGAAAGCAGGTTACAAAAACAGCATTTCTGGTAAAGTACTACTTTTTAAAAGCATTATATATACATATTACAATTTATTCATCTATAATTGGAAGACTATGCTGTAATGTTATCAATGGTTCTTTAGCTAGAGGGATTATGAAGATTTAAAATTTTGTTCTATATATGTTTCTATATGTTCTTAGTGATTTTTTTTGGACTATACTTTTTTTTTGCAATTTTTAAAATTGAGGAATAGTTGATGTACAATATTATGCAAGTTTTAGGTGTATAACATAGTGATTCACAATTTTTAAAGGTTATACTCCATTTATAGTTATTATAAAATATCAGCTATGTTCTCCATGTTATACAATCTATCCCTGTAGCTTATTTATTTTGTACATAGTAGTTTGTACCTCTTAATACTCTACCCCTCTCTTGCCCCTGCCTTCTTCCCTCTCCCCACTGGTAACCGCTAGTTTGTTCTCTGGATCTGTGAGTCTGTTTCTTTTTTTTTTATATTCACTGGTTTTATTTTTTGGATTCCACACCTACGTAACATCACACAGTATTTGTCTTTCTCTGTCTGACTTATTTCACTTAGCTTAATACCCTCCAAGTCCATCCTTGTTGTAGCAAATAGCAAAATTTCGTTCTTTTTTATGGCTGAGTAGTATTCCATAGTGTGTGTGTATATATATCTATATCTATATCTCTATTTATATAGAGATATAAGTCTATATCTCATATTCTTTATCCATTCATCTGTTGATGGACAGTTGGCAATTGTAAATAATGCTGCTATAAACATTGGGGTACAAGTATCTTTTCAAATTAGTGTTTTCATTTTTTTCAGATATATACCCAGGAGTGGGATTGCTGGGTCATATGGTAGTTCTATTTTTAGTTTTTTGAGAAACCTTCATACTGTTTTCCACAGTGGCTTCACCAATTTCCATCCCTACCAACAGTCTTTGAAGTTTATATGGTCTCAATTTTCTGCATTGAATTTTTATTTTGTTTAAAATTTGAAAAAGAAATCATTAAATTTTAAATTAGCTCACATAAAAAAAATTCTCCTATTCAAATGTTTCCAAGATGAAGTCTATACAATGTAAAAAGGTGAGCACTGCTGGTCAGGGCTTTTTGAGAAATTATTTTTGCCTTTTTTTTTGAGAAAGGGATGGCAATGCTACAGTTACTCCTGAACCATCCTCTACCAAAGAGGATAGTTTTAGGTGAGATACAGGGTCAACAAAACAGTCTTAGGTGAGATACAGGGTCAACAAAACAAAACAAGTTAGGCTGCTCTCCTTATCACTAGGTTAGGTGAAATCTGGTTATTTGCCTTTTTCTTTTTTTTTTTGAAGAGATTTTTTTTTTAAAACCCAGTAATAGCCTTTATCACGGGATTTCTGAAACCAAAACAGCAAGTGAAAAGAGGCTGACATCAGGATGAAATATGAATAACCAGCTACGTTATTTTATTCCTTTACAACCATTTATTTTGGCCCCTCACATTAAAAAGTTTTTTCTACAGCCATCGTTCTCAATAATTTTAATGTCTCCATCCATCAGATCCAACAAGGCTCCCAAGAGTGACTAATTTTCAATGGGACAAGGAAGAGAGCCTCATACAAATCAGAATAGGGAGGGGAATTTAACTTCAATAAAAATGGTTTTAGATGCTTGCAGTATCCCCCTACTTGGATGATTACTGCTTTATATTGTTTTGTTGCCTTTAACTGAATATTTAGTTCAACATCACAGGCAATTACCTATTTAAAAAAAAGCTTTATTCTGCTAAACATTGTTAATGCTACTCCATTCTCCATTCTCCCTTCCTAACTGTATCCTATCTTGCTGTCCTGTCTCTGCAAACCATGTGCTTCAGCGAAATGTGATTTCATCTCCAGCCTCCGGGCTATGCCTGGCTGGTTTAAAGCTAATCTCAAACTCTTGCAACAGTGTCTGGTTTAGGAATAGGTTATAGACAAGTCAACTGTGGCATTCCCCTGGCCATAGGATCGTTCAGAAATGAGCCCGAGGGACAGTGTGAGCCCATGAGATTCCAGCTGCTTAAAAAGGAATGTCCTTACTGTTAGGAGAAAGGCCCCCCAAAAAGATGCTGTTTCTCTGGAAATCATTCTGTGTTGTTACAGTCTCTCCCCAGTGAGGGATACTGACCTGAGGATGAAATAACTCAAAATGAAGAGCACAGGTGATGGACTTGTAGGGATTGCACGAACCCTGAAGCTCTCTCTACTTCTAAAGTACCAAGTACGAGCATTTCCTTATGCTATAAACCAGTTGGGGTCAAGTTTTCCACTTCTTGAAGCTGAAAGCATACTGATACTTATACAACATATGGAATATTGAAGAATTCCTCAACATATTGTTTTATAATTTTAGTGTGAACTGTTTCACGTCATAGGCTGGAATAATAGGGAAAGAGAAGCTGCTTGAGTCTCTGTAATTATCGATTTAAGTTAATCACTTTAACTAGCATTTGAAATATTAATTCTAAAAGTTTCCATTAAATACAGCATAATAATATGGCTGGTTATAAGAGATGAGGGCTTTTAGCAATCACAAAATGCCAAAGATCTTAAAGCAAATCTCAGTAATAGGATTTGTGCTTAAACTGTTTTACCTATAATGTCCTTGAGATCTAATCTTAAAATATCAATGCTGATAAGAAGTGATTAAGATACATCTCTTCCTGAATAATTTATGTACCACATCATCAAGTTGAAGAATTACATTGAAGAGGGTGTTCAATAACTATTTATAGTATTACAAAAATAATCCTTATGTTTTTAAAAAGTGGTCCCTTTTCAGATAATTCATTCATTCCTTTAACTTTATTGAAATATTTAAAAATAACATAAAAAATAGAAGCAAGTGACCTTTAGAAATGAACTTAACTTTTTCCTTCTTTGGTGAGATTTCATGTTTTGTTCCATAGCTCGGATGTCTAGGAAATCAGTAGCTTTAAGGGTATCAGGAGAGGGGGAGGTGATAAAAAACAGATGCAAGGTAATCCACATGATTATTTTCTAGCCGAAATGTAACTGCATTGAAAATATATGTTTTTGAAGATAACTTAGGTGCCAAAATAATTGTGAAAACTTGTGTTGTATTTTGATAGAAAATCTTCTGCCCTTCAAAGATGCTTATTTTGAGGTTTCTACGTTCTCTCCATTAAACTCAGCAGTATTTATTCTGCAGACTACAGATCCATAGGCTCTTTGACATCCATCCTCCATTATTTACTTATACTTAATCTGTTGGATTCATAATTCCTACATATTATAATAGCATGTGGCCACAGAGGAAATAAAGTATTCAAGCTAGCTAAATACTGATCATCTAGATTTAAATTGATTTCTATTTTGCTGATATAAGAAAGTAGAAAAAAAGATAGAGCTTCATCAAAAGAGAAAGTTCTCAAATTAAGGGAAATGTATTAAATTAACTCTCTTCTTTTTTTGTGTTTGGTGGTTTATGTATGAGATTTTAGAATGGAAAGCAGTATCTGATAAGGTACAAACAACTAATATGAGCAGATTTGTAGGTTCTGTTTCCAAAAACCTGTAACATTTTAATCCAATGAGATTTTGTTTTAGGGGGAGGACTTGTAAACAAAATGTCCCAATGAGTGAAATTTTGACCAAAGTAAATAATGTATCTGGATGTTATTATCTTTGAATATAACCATGGTTGATTTGTGGAGAGGGAGAGAAAAAAATGTATGGAATAATTGCCTCATTACCAGGTATCAGATTAAATTGCTTGATTTAAATGGATGTGAAGGTAATGAATACAAGGAACTGCTATGAATTTCCACCTTTTCTTATCAAAATGATAACATTAGGCACCCATACTCATGAGAACCAGGCTGGGTAGGGAGAAAGCTAATTGATCTAGGCAGAAACCCTTCAGGGGAAAGGACAAGAAGAAAAGAAACCTGGCCACCTGTGTAAGATGAGCACTCCCTAAGCTCTACTCTGAGAAGTGGTAAGTTAACTATTTGGATGGGCAGATAATTGGGTCCCTTGCAATGCATTTGTTATACCATTTAATACTTTTTAAATGGAAACAAATTCAAGCCCTGGAATCTCTGCTCCATTTTCCTAAAACTTAGAAGCTTACTTTAATTAAAAAAAAATCACCAGTTAACTTGACTGAACATAGATATATGATAAATTTATTCAATTCCTCTGATTAAGTTCAGAGGTAAATTTTCCAAGATAGACGGCAATGTGAGTTTGGGTATTTGAAATTTGAAGAAACTCCTGGGAATCTTATGGTTCTATTTTGGTCAAGGTAAGAAACAGGAGAAAGTCCTTGAAAACTTTTGATTGCTACATTAAAAAAATTGAAGTATAAAAGTTTGACAAAAGTAAGCTACTAGCTAAATATAACAAAATAATATTATAGTATTTTATTTGGAAGAAATGAATATTCCAAGAAAATGTTTAACATTTTGATAAATTTACTTTATAATAGAGGATAGGTCATGTCACGTTAGGTTTAGAGTCCATCTACTGGCTAAAATCCGTTGTAGTCTTGTCCATTCATTCAACAAATATTTATTAAATGCCTACTGTGTGCCAAGAGCTATTCTAGATCCTGGGGATAGAAAGTAGAACAAACAAGATCCTGTCTCATGGAACTTAATTAATAGATTGTACTTCATTGGCATGTGTTCTACTAATATAATGACTTGTTAATTTAAATAAGGATTTGGGATGTGCTGTATCAAAACAGTGTTAACATTCCTGACAAGAAAATAATAGCAAACAAGTAGTAAAATATCTTTTTAACTTCTCCCTGCTGAATAGACATCATTTTGGCATGTACACATTCCTTGATAGAGATGACAGAAACCAGTTTGTTAATAAACACTGCTGGTTGGTGGCCAAAACTATAATATTCCATATCTTGATACAATGCAAATGTTGTTTAGCTAAGAATTATTAGAACTGGTTGATAAACACATACTTTTAAAAATGTATTTCGAAAAATACATCTCGTTGTGTCTATAACTATCGATTTAAATTCTACAGAAGTCTAGATTTTGAAATAGTTCTTTTTTCTTATTTTAAGTATCCTTCTCACTCCCTAATGGAGTAATCCTCTTTCCTTGTCAGGCTTCTTGAGAACACTAATGAAACATAGAATTTAATATTATATCTTTTTTTCCTTTTCTTCAAATTTTCCTCTTTCCCCTCTTAACACGTGTAGAATAATCACTTTTTCAAGGGTAACTCACTCACTCTCATCCCTGACGTTCTTGCAAAATGATCTCTTTATTGTCATCTTAGCCTTTGAGCCTTTCCCAAAGCACCACTGTAGGTCTTTCTTCTCTCCTGTAGTCCAATAAATCATTTCTTTTCATATTGTTAAAAAGTTGTTGAAACTAAATGGATTACGCAGTGTTATTAATATATCAGAGAATGGTTGGTACAATCTGATCAAGAAAATTTCACAGCTACATTTCTTGAGCTGCACCGAATTATGTATTCACCTCTGTCCTCTGCACATGTACGAATTACATCTCTATTACTCTCTATAACTGATGCAGATATAATTCTATGATTGTTGTAAATTTGGCTTGTTTACTCAGAGTCTGTTGAGCCTCTACTACAAATTTACTCAGCACTCTTCCAGAACTAGCAATAGGACAATGAACAAAATAGACATGTTTTCTAACTTACTGGAATTTACATTTACTGGTATTTGGAAGATGGTATATTTCTGGTTAACATTAGGATAAGCCACTCAACGTTAATGTTACAGTCTTTAGCCAAAAAAAATTTTTTTTAAATCACTGCTTTTTACTTTGTAGTCAGCTCTCATCTGGGACATTAATTATTTTTATGATAAAAAACCAATACACAATTGTGAAAATTAACAAAGTGCACTAATATCACACTCAACTATCCTAAGAGTACCTCTCAGCTGAAAATGTCCAACAATTTAAATCTGGCGTAACTAGAATATCAAAGTCAACCTTCCTAAGAACTTCATTCACTGCATTGAGATAACGATTTCAACATATAATTAGGACGACTTTAATCTTCTCTAACCCCACGAAGTGTCATGTGGAAGTAGGATATTACTTCCCCTTGGACATTGTGTTTCCTCCTTTCACTATTGCAAACAGCTTTAAAGATGAATCTAGCTCAAGAATGTAAGTGAGGGGCTTTTCAAAGGGTCCACTAAGTTACCCACTAACTGGAGAGGAGGGTTAATATGGACAGAGTCTGGGTGGGTGGAAGGCTGATCGTGTAGTCCAAAACAAACTTCTTTGAAGTGTTATGTTCTATCTTTAAAAATCATGCAAAATGTTTATTGTATCCATATAGTTTCATGCTTGTTTTAATATACAAAACATGTTTTCATTTCTCACCACTGATTAACATTGTTGCCCCACAATGTGATATAGAAATTTCTACTCCAGAGTTCTGGCACAGTTCCATGTTCCAGGTCATATGTGTACCCCAGTTTGAGAATCACTAGGGTAGCTTAACAGAAGCACTCAGAGGACCTGACCTCTGATTGTTATCAAATTGTTCAAGTTATCCAACTTCAGATTTTCCTATCTGTTGAAAAGTGGTAAAAACCCTACTTTATTCTCCATAATGTTGCTGGAAAGATCAGAAGAGTCAATAGAATATTATTATTATTATTATCATCATCACCATTATCATCATCAAATGACTGGTTTGTTCAACAATCAGAACTTAGGTCAGGGTACAAATATGAAATGGTTCCATTTTTCTCAGTTACTGCTTTCAACTATGCAGCATTGAGTTTCCTTCTCCCATCCCTTTATGACAGCTTAGTCAGGCCCCACAGCTTTCTGATCACTTTCAGCTATTAAAATATCAGTTCAGTCCAATTTATTTCCAATTGAAAATTTTACCGCACATCTGTTTGAAATCTCATCTCCTCCCGCCCTCCCTGTTTCAGTGAAGTTCCCATTTAAGTAATTTAGATTGGGAAAGGAATGGGATCAACTGTTCTATTCCCTTTCATCTCTTCTTCCTCTCTTTTCTTTCTCCAAAGAATTGGGATCAAAGATGGAGAAAGACTGCAAGTATCCCTAACTCAGCAGATACAGGTGTGGTCCTCCCTTCTCTGTTGCTCTTTCTTGGTTCAAGATCCATCCATCCCTGATGCCCTCTGAGTGGCTCCCGGCTCAATGCTGAGTTTCTCCTGGGACACATGTGTGAGTTCTTGTTATGCTCACTAGAACCTGCTTGGAAAAGTACACATTTACGCAAATAAAAAGTATTATGTTGGCAGCAGGAACACATGCAAAAATTCGGGAAGTATAATATTGTGATTTATGCAAAATCGCATGGGATAACAGTTTTGTTGTACCACTCATGAAATGGTGTGATGCAGCTTGCTAGCTGCTGACTAGGGGAGCTGCTTGTGCTACGGCTTAGGGATGTGGGTGAGAAGTTAAGGGAGGCTTCTGTCTTCTCTGAATCTAGGCCATATGTTTAGAGCCTTTCTCTTAATTTAAGGAGGGGGAGCTGTAATTATTTTTATGTAATTTGTTGTGGTTGGTTCACTCTAACACAGTGAGGTAGGGAATAGTGTTATATGCTTCAGGTGTACTTGTAACATCAGCATTAAATAGAACTCTTGTGCCAGGGATATCTTTTAGCACAGAAGACTCTGTTACCATTTAGTGGGGTCAGACTTCTATGGGCCAAACACTCACCCAGAAGCCTGGGGAATTTCTCCACCAGACAGCTGAGTAGGCTGGCACCAGCTCTTCCACCAGTATTGGTTTCAGTTTTTCAAAAGGGAGCTTTTTAGAGAAAAACAAACAAAAACAAACCAAAAAAACACATCAGACATTACATAATAGGTGAAGCAAAGTCCCACAATGTCACATAATGTTTCTCAATGTCAGTGTTACTGTGGTGGGTCTTTCATCCCAGTGTCTACCATCTGTTCTATCCTCTACCCTTAAAATGGACCCCTGAAAGTCTGCTGCCCCTACTATGTGGGCACTGTACTGCTGGCATAGTCTTTGCAAAGCAAAACTGAGCAGCATTTTCTATTGGCCTGCAGCCCTTTCCACAGTTCCAGGAGTGTCTCCAGCTCTCTTCTGTCTCGAGTAGGGGGCATTCTCCCACCTTCTACTCTACACCTTGCCTCAGAGAGAGCCACTGTGACAACATACCATGACAGAGTGGCTCAAAGCTCATCTCAGCCTAAAGTAACCCCATGAAGCTTACTCCACATAGGAGAGAGTGCCAGAAATGTTGCTTTTCTTTAGACTCTTAACTTCAATCCGAAGCTCCTTTCAACAGCAGAAATTCCATTTCAGTCATCATTGGAGCTCCCCTCATCCATGCGCAAAATGTTGTGCAAAGGTGCTAAGGTTCTTACACTGAGTAAATATTGAGGAGGCCTTGAAAATTTTTGCCCTTGCTGGTCACTGCTCAGCTGTCTCTCATCCAAGCCCTTGAAGTCTAGTGAATTTGCTGATTCTATGTGAAATTAGGGGCATAAGAACCTGTGCCAAGGATGATAAATTGGGCCCTAACTCCTCACTTCCCTCCCCATTTCTGTCCCCTCCTGAGGGGTTGCCAAGAAGTGGAATGTGGGTCCCCACCACGTTCCCCTTCACTCCTCTCCTTCCCAGCCGAAGGCAACCTCTTCTCCTTTCCTTACCACTCTCTTTTCGCTGCCGGTCAGGGACGGCTATTAGAACCACCTGCATGAATTTAGGTTGGGAGTGGGGGATGAGGTGTGGTGTTGGTAACTAACCTGTGGCTGGCAGAAGTTTTGGTTTGGCTCCTGCAGTGGGTTGGTTTTTTTTTTTTTTCTTTTTCTTTAAACTGAAATTAGTTACCACCAGCATTTAAAAATTGAATCGGTTCACGTAAATATCTATAATGCTAGCTTCTGATGGAAATTTGGAAAACCTGACTTTTACTGCATGACAATACCCAGCTGGGGCAGAGAAGGGCTGTCCCTGCTTCTGTTCAGGCCAAGCCCAGCCCACTGCACTAGTTAACAGCACCTGCCTGACATGAGGAGTATCTGACTTTGGAAGGTTCCGCTGTGGTCTTTCACAAAAGGCAAGGAGAGGGGCTATATGGGGGGATATTACCCCTAGAACATAAATATAGGCATACGTGGGGGGGATATAGAGGATCTGGTTATTTCTGAAGAACCAGAAAAGGAACAAATCACACAATAATAGCAGAGTAAATTATCCCTCCACATTCACAATAAAAATAGCTACCATATTCAGAGATTTCATCACATCCTAGGCCCTTAAAAGAGGCAATGCCATTTAATCTTCACAAAAACCATGTGAGGTGAGGACTATTAACCCTGTTTTACTGATGGGAAAACTGAGGTTCAGAGCAAAGTAATTTTGGCTAAGGCACAAGGCTGATAGGTTGAGAAACTTGGAATGCAGGTATGTATGACTCTTTATTATGGGGCTCCATTGTGTCCACTACCATAGATATTAGTGGTCCTTCTTTAAGGGATTAAAGGCACAGAAATTAATGACCAAGTTGAATGAGATCAGACCCTAGATTGGAAGTCACCTTGACACTAAGTGAGTACTAGTTACTAGGTCTATTCCTGCTCCCTCTTCTAGAAGGAGGCTATTTTCTAAGCACGTCTTGAAGGTCAGGGTGGCACCATGCTTTTACAAATAGCAGTTATTCAATAGATATGTTAGTTTTATCAGTCCTTGGAGCTTGCCTTAAATTTTACTAAGTGTGAACGTGTGAGTATGTGGGGAGGGGACAAGAAGAGGCAAGCGGCTGAGGAAGGGGAACACAGCTCATGATCCCTCCTGTGGTGGCCACAGAAGTGTTGATAAGAAATATAGAGACATACTACTAGGAAAGTGGTTTGCTGGAATGTAAAATAGCTACAGAAAAAGAAAAGCTTGAAATGAGTCAAAATGCTTTGTTTGGTTCTGGGAAATCCCTAGAAATAGAAAGCTACCTAATATGATAAGCTTTTAGGTTGACAAACATGATTTCAGAATCAAGGATTTAATCAAACTTGTTAGTTTGAATTTGCATGTTTACAGTGTAATGAATCTCACATTATGTAATAGACACAAATTTTATATCTTATTAGCGCTTATGTATTTTGAAAGAGTATTGATACTTTATAAACTTATAACAAAATTTTCTCTCATGAATTTAAGCTAAAATACGATGATTTATGCAAGAACTGAAGTTATTACTGCTAAATATCACATATGAGAGGAAATTAGATTGTAGAATAACAGATAAGGAGGCTCTAGAGGCTGATAGAATTATAATTCCATTTCTAGGTGGGATAAATGAGAAATTTCATGTCATTAGTTTTGTAGTTGTAAAAACAAAAAAACCATGCCAACTAAGTTGATGACTTTTCATTAGCTGTGATGAGGTGATTTTAGAAGTAATAGTGTTGTTTGGGGGGAAAATCCAGAGAATGAGAACCATGTGAAAATTTTACCATGTGAAAAAGTTTCTTAGTTTAAGTCGATGATTTGTCAAATTTTTTTCTCACCTGAGATTATTCTCTGGCATTCAGCGATGGTTTACAATCCAGGTTTTCAGCCCTGGTGGATATCCTAAAGCAAAACAATGAGGTATATTGATGGCAGTTCCTAGTTCTTTTACAGCTACTATTTAAGGTCTGAGATTGTTCATATAAAAAAGTAACAATTAAATGGCATTTACTACATTTAAGTCCTGAACTAAGGCATCATCTATGCTACCACTGTATAGCTGAAAGTGAGGCTAAAACAGATAAAGTGACTTGCTTAAGGTAACCCAGCATGTAAATTGGCAGAAGAAGATCCCAAACTCTGATCTCTTTCCACTGGAGACCCTTAGTCTCATGCTTTGACCTCCCTTTTTTAGAGTTTAAGGCTAAGTAGTGTTTTACACCACTGATAACCTTGTATTTTGCTTGTTGTTGTTCATCTGTTTGCTAATATTCTTTGAGTATTGTCAATGTGGGCATATTTATTAGACTGCTCAACAGAGGATATGTTAAATAACGACATTGGTATTGCATCAACAAAATTTTGACAGTGGTAAACTCTATAAAATTACGCAGCCAGTTTCCTCAATGAAGAGTTTCAAGGAAAAAACAAAAGTGGAGGCAAGTACCTACAGATTAAAAGTGGCAAGAGATAGATCAACCAAATACATTGTGTTTTGGAACTTGTCTGGGTCCTGATTTGAGCAAACCAACTGAAAAAAATTATGAGACAATCAGGGAAATTTGAACAGTGTATATTTAATTGTATTAAGGAATTATTGTTAACTTTTAAGGTGTAATAATGCAATTGTGGTTAAGTATCTAATATTTTAAGATATTTAAAAATATCTTTTAGAGGTACATATTGAAAGAGATGAATTGATATGACCTTAGGGATTTCCTTCAAATCCCTGCTCCTCTGCAACAGATGATGATTGGTCTTTAGTTGACAATTTCTGAAGCTGCGTTCTGAGCACCTGCTGGTTCATTATATTATTCTACCTACTTTGGAGTCTGTTTGACATTTTCTTCAAGGGAATGTATTGTTCAGTGATGAACCCAAAGTAGATCACTACTTTGATTTTATTTTGCATAATGCTTTATATCAAGGAGGGCTCTGAAGGGGCCTGAAAGGGTCTTAGAAGTAGTGTGGTCTCCACATCCTCCTTTTTTTCGGGGCACAAAGCGGAGGTTGGGGTTGAGGGGGGTGAAGGAGTGGAGATTGTTCTCTCTTCCTCCTACCTCCCACCTATCCCGCCCAAGATCCAGTTTCAAACTAGGTGCCCTCCGAAAGATTTCTAATGTTTCCTAAAATAAAGGTTGAAGTTTGTGGGGAAGAAGGGGTAGAAAGGGGAAAATGTCGGTTTGCAGCTTTTAGATGCCTTCTTTATTCTGGACTTTGCTCATTACTTTGTCGTCAGGGGGTAGAAGAACTTATACCTTTTAATTCCCCGGCCCACGTGACAATGTTTTTGTTTTAGGGTAATTTTTACTGGACAGGAAATTCTCAGAGAGCTTACGTCACCGCCAACAGTTTACAGCAATTACCGTATTGACGCTACTTGTTTACAAAGCATGGAAACTTGAGCAGCCGCGCGAGGACAATTTTAGTTGATTTTAGAGTTCAGACTTAAATCATTATTTTTCTGTGACTTAACTTTTAAGCAGTGTTGACAATGGGGGCCTGAACAGAGCTAGTTTGTTTTTTGTTTTTTGTTTATTGTAATCTCTATTGATATATTTCCCAGGCTGTATCTAGGGCGTAAAGCAGAGAACAAATCCACTTTCGTTTCTGGGGAACTTCCGGAAGCGTTTACTGTAGTTGTGCGCCTGCGCAGTTGGTTTCCACCAAATTGCCCGCTTTCCTCCGTCCGGCTAGCAGGGGGCGCTGTGAGGTAATGGCTAGTCTTCTCCTCAGGGCTCTGGAGCTTTGCGTAAAACGGTAGGAGGCGAAGCGGGCTGAGGGGCGTTCTATCCTCGACTGCCCTGGTTTCTATGACCCTTTGTCCTCCAGCCTCGCCCGGGCTGTGGGCCTCCGGGCCTGGTTGCTAGGTGGAAGCGGGGAGCGGCGGTAGCCGCGGCGGCTACCCGGGCGTTTAAAAAGCTGCTACGCAGGCGGCAAAAAGTCCTCAGGCGGCGGACTCGCGTCTCCCTGGAAACAGGCCGGGCCGGGTGGCAGAGCGGCTTTTGAGTCGGGGCCGGGTTGCGGGTGGACTGGCGGCCCGGGGCCGGGGAGCCGGGCGCGCTGCAGGCGGACCGCAGAGCGGGGTCCGGGTGTCCCGGGGCGCAGGCGGGTGGCGGGAGCCTCGGCGTGAGTCCAGCCGGGGGTCGCGGGCTGCCAGCCACTCACCCGGGCTCCTCTTCCTCGCAGCAGACTCCGCCTGCGGGCCGCCGACCGCGACCATGGTCTCCAAGTCCGACCAACTGCTCATCGTCGTGTCCATCCTAGAAGGTGAGTGGCCCGGGGCTTGGCGTTTGCGACTGCTGCTTCCTGAATTTTAACAGAGTAGTATGGGACCGAGGCTTTGTTAACCTGAAAAACCCTGTCATCTTTGCTTGTGCCGTCCCCAGAGAGTTCTTCAGAGTTGTACACAGTGAGGTCTGTTGGCCAGTTGATTTAAAAATCCCCCAAGGGAGTATGAGAGCTCTTAGGGATAGGTGATATTTAGCGTGACTGGCCGTGGACCCAGAGAATGTTGGAAAAACGATTTCCATCAGAGGCAGCACGTCGATGACGTATATTATGAGCCGAAGGTGTGCCTGGAAAGCACTTTCTGTTCAGCAGTCTCCTGTTAGTACCATTGGTGAGAACTTTACTTTGACTCAAATACACGTTTCCTGCATTTTCAGAAGTGTTGCGATGGCTGTTCCCTTTACAGCTCTTGACGGGGGACGTAGAGGACTACAGTTGTCGAGAGGGTCTATTACACATGCCTCGAAGTTTGGTTTGTTGAATGAGTGACATTTGTTTATTTGGAGACTCACTGAGTGTCAGGCACTGTGCTGGGAATGGAAGAGTAAAATAGTCCTGGTTCTAAAAGCTAAGGGAGTAGCATGGAGAACAATAAACAATTCAAATAATTCATCATGATGTGGAAGAGAGAATGACCACCTCTGTCTGGGGAAGCTGGGAAAGGTTTCCCAGAGGAAGTGACTTTTATTTGGCTCCTACAGGATGATTAGAAATTTGTCAGGCGAAGAAAAAGGAAGGAAGGGCATTCCAGGCAAAGGGAAGAGCCAGTGGCGTGTTTAAGGTATAGAAAAACAAGGCATGTTCTTTGATTGCTTGAATTCAGTGTGGTTGGAGAGCAGGTTGCAGGAAAGTGGAGTTGATAGGTAAATTGAGGATAGGTTTTGAATAACATGACGCGAAGAGGTCATCTTGAGTGGTGAGAGGAATGGCTGGAGACCCCTGCCCTGCCGTGGGAGGTATCTTGTGGAGGCCTGGCACCATTTGGGTGGTGAGAGGAAAGAAAACATTACAAACCCAAATTTTGAGTTTTGGAAGAGAAGACTGACCAGAAGCTTTAGTGTTGGGGCAGATTTAACTGTTAGGTTACTGACTGTTTAAAGACATAGGACTGAAATCCCATTGTAATTTGGTGAACATAAGCTTTTGGACTTGGAACTGTGCCCATGCTATGAGGTAACAAATGTAAAGCACTCTCTCCCTTCAAGGTTGTAGGGTTCTGCCTCCTTGGGGAGATCAAATTAATGTGCAGGACATATGTTGGGATGTAATATAAATAAAATAAAAATAAATGATACGGGCTGTAAATGCACGTTTTGGAGGTGGGAGAGGATGATGTTTGAAGTGCCTTGAGTGGTAGGTAAGTTTTAGATAAGCAAGGATAGAAGAGAGTCATTCCGGGAGATTGGACAACCCAGGCCACTGTGGGATTGAGCATGGTGGGTGGAACAGTGAAGAGGTCAGCAAGGTGACCAGACCCAAGGAAGGTGAATATTCAGGAATATTGTGGTAAGAAATAAGCTTGTACAGATAGAGTGAAGAGCCCTTGGAGGATCTTGAAAGCCAAGGAATTTAGGTTTAATGTTCTAAAAAATAGGGAGCCAGTGTATATTCCTAAGTAGGAAAGAGGTTTTTTTGGCAAATGTACTTTAGTAGCAGCATGCAGGGAAGAGAACCTGGAGTCAGGAAGGTCAGTTAGGTGTTGCTACAAACATATCTGAAACTGGCCCACCGTCCTCCAAACTGTTCCTCCTCTTGTGTTTGTATTTTCATTCATTGTAACCATGCTGTTGCGTCAAGCCAAGACCTTGGGAGTCATCATCTTCCTGCATTCCCTCTCCATCCCCAACTTATAAATGGTCACTGAGTGTTGATTTTATTTTTAAAATAATAGGTGCTTCATATAAACTTTTAAATGAATGAGTTTCCATTGTGGGTGTCTTGTTTTGGGGCCGTCATTATCTACCTAATCTACTGTAGTAATCTTCTCAGTAGTCTGTTTCATGAATGTTTTCTTTTCAGAAAACACTTAGTGTCCACCTTACTGTCTGGGGAAACCTTTCTGAAGTGCCAATCTAATTTTCTTAAAATCCTTCGGTGTGCTGAGGGGTAAGGTCTGTACTTAAGAGTGGCGTACATGGCCCTATATGGTAGACCTGTTGCCTATCTTTTCAGCCTCATCTCCCCTCCTGCCATATGTTCATGTGTTCCCAGTCCTTCAGCTATATTGAGCTGCTTGCAATTTCTTGACCACATTTGTAGAAATGCCCTTTATTCAAAATAAAATGATTGGGTTTCTACTATGAGCAAACTTTGGGCCATTTACTGGATTCCAAGGATGAAAATGACAGCGTTTCTGTTCTCAAGGTATTCATTGTCTTTGGGACGAGGCAGGCACCTGTTTGTTCTATTACTTATCCTCTATTTTCAAGCTTATTGGAGGTTGTAGTTAGGATAGTCTGAAAATACAGGGTTTTTTTGACATATATGAAATTCCTTTGGGAAACTTAGTGATCTTGCAGAGCAGCTGAAAATGAGGTCCAGCGAGAGGCCTCCAATTAGCACTAATTGGGAGAGCCATGCCATATGTGGTAAGACTCTTAATAGGGAGTTTCAAATGAAAACATCAGGTTGAAACTCACAGGTTTGCAATCAAGCTCTTTCTGGCCAGCTTAATTCCTTACTAAGTGGCTTGTAGCAGGGTGAGTAGCAGCAGGGATGTATTTACTTAACAGTGGTTAAAACTCCCCTAACTGAAATCCCGCTCACCAAAATCCCCCTCACCAGACCTGTAACCATGTTGGCTGTAAGATTCTTAGTGCTTCTTTCTTAGTTTTTTAGCTTTCTGTTTTCAGTGTTTTAAGTTTGTCTCTTTCCACGAGACCCTCAATTCCTCAAGAACAAGTACTCTGTTTTACTTTTTGCATCCCGTTTTCTGGCGTAATACCCGACTTTGAATATGCCTTCAACAAACAGTAAAGGAATGAGGTCAGGCAGTACAAATGAACAGTAATGTGTAGGTAGAATATTTTAATATTTCTTGATAATATACAACATTGTCCTTGAAAATAACATGAATGAGTAAATGTGTTTATTTTCCTTTGGCTAATTTGTAAGGTATTCTTAACTGTGTTAGCAGGAAAATTAAGATGCAGGTAAATTTGTTTTTGCTAATTTATTTCTCAACTCTCCAGATGATTTAACTGTTCTGTATTAAGTACTGGTATCGTACTATCTAAAATTGGTGTAATCACATTTTTAACTCTTTAATTCAAATGTTATTAAGATCATTGCTGCTCACAGTGTGAACCAAGGACAACACCATGGACATCTCCTGGGATCTTGTTAGAAATGCAGACTCTCTGGCCCACCCCAGACCTACTGAACCAGAATCTCTCTTTTTTTTTTTTTTTTTTTTTTTTTGCTGTATGCGGGCCTCTGTTGTGGCCTCTCCTGTTGCGGAGCACAGGTTCCGGACGCGCAGGCTCAGCGGCCATGGCTCACGGGCCCAGCTGCTCCGCGGCATGTGGGATCTTCCCGGACTGGGGCACGAACCCGTGTCCCCTGCCTCGGCAGGTGGACTTCCAACCACTGCGCCACCAGGGAAGCCCCAGAATCTACATTTTAACAGGGTTCCTGGGTAATACATTGCACATTAGTATTAGAGAAGCACTAATTTATTAATTATAGCTTTCAATTTGACAAATGTTTTTTATGAATCATGAATTTGAGTGTATCTGTGAGTATGTGCTAGTGAGGTAGTTTATGGACTATACAAGTCAACCACTGTTAACATATGTCAGTTTTTAAAACACATGCTAAATGATCATATTTGATTTTTGTACACTTGTGGTTAACCTGTATGGTCTTTTTTTCTAGGTCGCCATTTCCCCAAACGTCCAAAACATATGCTTGTAGTAGAAGCAAAGTTTGATGGAGAACAGTTGGCTACTGATCCTGTGGACCATACTGACCAGCCAGAATTTGCTACTGAGTTAGCCTGGGAAATTGACAGGAAAGCACTTCATCAGCACAGGTGACTGTTATTTTCAATTTGTTTGGCTCTTTTTCAGTCTGTTATAAATAAATACATATAGATCTCTAAGTAGATAATAGTAATATTTGTTGAGTGGTTTTTTAATGTGTTAGGAAATTTGTAAGTACTTTGCAACAGTAATTCATTTAAACATCAGACTAACCCTATGAAGTAGGTATTATTTCCCCCGTATTACAGATGAGAAAACTGAGGCCTAAGAGGTTAAGTAACTTGCCTTAAGTCAGTCAGCTGGACAGTGGTAGAGCCCAGCAGCCAGTTCAACTTCAGAGCTAAGCTTTTAACCACTACACTTAGCTTAGCTTGCTTTTTTCTTTGCTAATGTCTGAGAGAATAAATATTCTAGAAGTGCCATCATGATGCCTACCCACTATTAAATGTGGGTTGGAATTCACTGTAATTTTTTTTTTTTTTTGCGGTACGCGGGCCTCTCACTGTTGTGGTCTCTCTTGTTGAGGAGCACAGGCTCCGGATGTGCAGGCTCAGCGGCCATGGCTCACGGGCCCAGCCACTCCGCGGCATGTGGGATCCTCCCGGACCGCGGCACGAACCCGTGTCCCCTGCATCGGCAGGCGGACTCTCAACCACTGTGCCACCAGGGAAGCCCCACTGTAATTTTTATTAATAAATTTATTGTATATTTTACCTGGCTTGCCAAGGATATATAGATATATATATGTAGTAATTATATAAGGTATTCTTTCTAATTTTACACTTGATTTTAGACCTTTAAATACTTTATTGGTATATAAAACATATGTAAAGTTATAGCTTCTTATTATTTCATGAACTATGATGACCAGAGCAGGCAAAAACACTAATATTTTATTTTAAAAAGAATTGAAAATATGTTTCCTCTGGGGAACATAGAATCTCTTTAATATTTGTTCTTTCTTAGTACTAAATGAAATAAAAGTACCAAGTTTAAAAAATGAAAGCAAGGAGAAATTTAATTTCTTCTATTGTTAGATTAGTCCATGGATTTATTTGAAAGGGTATCAAATTCCTAGAGGATATTAGAATTTTGTGTTTCATCTCAGTGACTTCTGGAATATCTGTTCAGACAGAGACTTGATATATTAGTGCCTGCCTTGGTGGTTGTGTATCTAATTGTGTTAGTGCAGAGTGGTACCACTCTGTATTTTGTAGACTGAGAAAATAACACAGATAAATTAAATATAGAAATGATGATCTTGTGCCAAGTGCAGGTTTCATAGTCATTCCATTAGATGACAGTGATGGCAAAATCCAATCAGCTTACTATATGAGTGAGCCAGTATAGGGGTTCCAGACTCAAAAGAAGCCATATTATACCAGTGAAGGTCATGCTTATATGACCTTATCATGTAATACATTGAATTGTTGTTAACTTAATTTTAATAATTTCTGATATTATGACATTTGATTCTTAAGTTTATTTCATTTTTTTAGCAACAAAGAGCTATAAGCATATGCACGTGTGTATTTGAAGCTTTATGTGTGTGTGACAGTCTAAGACAATTTAAAATCAATCTTGAAAATTCATGGTAATTTTTGACTTTAAAAGAGTTTTGTATATTACAGAAGTTTGAGAAACATTGATCTAGATGTTAGCTTCTTCGATGAGAGAGACTAAAATTTTTGACATGTTTTGTATATTACTTTAGTTGGTGTATAGATAAGTAGACATAATTAATAGTTCATGCCAGTTGAAGAGTTTTTCAGAAAGTATAGAATAGATATAGGTTATCCAACAAAATTATAATTGTCTTGATAGTAGTAGGCTGCTTTTTCAAAGCTAATAGAAAGTTCAGTATTAAGCAAAAGCGATTTTGTTTATCACATAAATTGTTATGTTGCAGGCTACAGCGTACTCCTATCAAACTCCATTGTTTTGCCTTGGATCCTACATCTTCAGCCAGGGAAACTATAGGTTACATTGTTCTAGACCTAAGAACTGCTCAAGAAACAAAGCAGGTACTGACCTTTTGATGTTTTGTTACTGATTATATAAACAGTTGGTTATATTCAATAGATAACAGATTGATAGAAAGGACATGGAATATTGGACCTAATAGATAATGGGCTTGAGCCAGTATGGTAGTTCTTAGTTCTTATGATGAACTTGATTTAGAGAATCCTGACCTTTTGGTCATTCTTTTGGCCTAGAACCATCTCTCTCAAAGAAACTTCTCTCTGAGTTCAAATCTGTGTTCAAGTTGCTATTACCTTTAACACGTTCAGCTCCTGCACTTAACCTTCAGAGGTGTGCCTCTTTTAGAGTTCCTTGCTTCAGTGGATGGTTACTACCCTCCTACCAGTTAGGCGAGCTAGAAATATAGAAGTCTTCCTTGACCCGTCCCTTTCCTGGCCTCCTTGGCCACCCTTTGCAGTTGGTTTTCCCTCCTGATCCATCTGCTATTCTGCATTTTCACACTGCCATCTCAACTTAAATCACTATCTGTCCTTCTTACCTTGGCTGTCTTAATAGTAGCCTTCTAACTGGTTTCCCTGCCTCCCGCCCCTTGCATTCCTTATGTAGTTGTTAGAGGAAGGGAATTTCTTGAAAAACACTTGTTATGTAAATAGTACTCCCACCACCGGAAGGAAGAACAACTCAGGGTCTTGATTCCTGTGTTTTTTGTTATTGAAAATGCTTCTTATGTCTTTTAAAATATCTTAGAACCTTTTTTGTGTGTTACTGACTTTAGAAATTCTAACTTTCAGTTTTTCCTAATGACTTTTCTTTGGTCCAACTTTCTTAAGAAAATAAAGTAAAAAAAAAATTCTTTTATTTTAAAGTCCTCAATTGATTTGAATCTTAAATTAGGATCCTGTGAAGAAAAATTTACCTAACATTTTTGGTACTGATAGCAATGATAGAGGCATACCTTGTTTTATTGCAGTTCACTGTATTGTGCTTCACAGATACTTTAAAAAAAATTTTTTTTTTTTTTAAACCAATAGAAGGTTTGTGGCAACCCTATGTCAAGCAAATCTGTTGGGGCTGTTTTCCAGCAGCATTTGCTCACATTTTGGTAATTCTTGTAATGTTTCAAACATTTTCATTATTATATTTGTTACAGTGATCTGTGATCAGTGATCTCTGATGTTACTATTGTAAAAAGATTATGACTCACTGAAGGCTCAGATGATGGTAGCATTTTTAGCAATAAAGTACTTTTTAAATAAGGTATGTACATTGTTTTTTTAGGCATAATGCTACTGCACACTTAATAGACTACAGGATAGTGTAAACATAACTTTTGTATGCACCAGGAAACCAAAAAATATGTGTGACTCACTTTATTGCAATAGTCACTTTATTGTGGTGGTCTGGAACTGAACTTAGAATATCTCCAAGGGTATGTGTGTATTTGCAAATGAGTCAGTCAACCTGGCCCAAATTTGGAATTATTCAAAAGAAACTGAACTGCCTTAAAAGAGGACTTGTTTCTTCTCCATCCTTAGGTACTCATCACCTCTCTGCCCCCAAGTCCTGAAAAAGGTTTTCCTTCTTTAAGCTTAGACCCTGAATACTTCTGCAGTTGCTTTGGTTAAGGAGAAGGTAAATCCTTTTAGGAGGAGGCTATCTGAGTTGAGATCATGCCTCTAAATGCTTTTGGTGTTCCTTTTCCCCTTGTCTAGTCCTTTAGGGCAGTTTATCATCGTATTGGTGAACAAAGTTAAGGAGAAATTTTTTTTTTTTTTTTTTTTTTTTTTTTTTGCAGTACACGGGCCTCTCCCGTTGCGGAGCACAGGCTCCGGACGCACAGGCTCAGTGGCCATGGCTCACGGGCCCAGCCGCTCCGCGGCCTGTGGGATCTTCCCGGACTGGGGCACGAACCCGTGTCCCCTGCATCGGCAGGCGGACTCTCAACCACTGCGCCACCAGGGAAGCCCCTGAGAAATTTTTAAAATTATGTTAGTTTTGGGAAAACCAAATATTGTCTTGTTTAATGTCTTCTGTTTGCCAGCAGAAGAAATATTTGAAGTTGGATAGTAGAATATTTGAATTTCAAGATAAATTGATTCTCTATAAATAAACACAAACAGAAGAGCCTAGATTTATTTTTCTGAGTTAATAACAAAAATATATCATAAATCCTGTGAACAGCTAAAAATCTTTTTTTCCAGGCTTATACTTAAAATTAGAAAATATCTGTCATAAGAAATACAGCAACAAACTGAGTTTTTGCCTTTAAAAAAACTTGGTTGTGGATTTTTTTTTAAATACCTGTGGGCTAGTTCACTCTGTTTTACTTTCAAACATAATTTGAATATAAAGCTGCAGTTTTTGGTTTTGATCACTATAAGCACCAGTTCCTATGCCTTTATATTACAGTGGTCAGAGTAAGAATGCTGTTTACACGTATTGAAATGGTGCCCCTTCACTAATGATACACGTGGTCTTGGGCCATGAGATTTTGATTTTGGTATTAGAATTCTTGAGGTTACCTTGCGGTTTGGGGGAGGAGGTGGCTATTCAGGTAATTTAGGATACCTCATTCTGTGAGAAACCCTTTCTATTTCAGTATCAGTCAAATACATGGTTCATAACCCAGAACTCTACCATTAGACCTTACTTAAGTATTTTGTTAGTATTTTTATTAACACTAAGCTTTTCATTTTCTGATTTGATATAAACAGAACAAAGCAGAAATGTGGCAGGCAGAAAATGTATAACAGAAAAAGTGAAAAATTAGGGGTTAGGAAATGGAAAATTGATAGTCTTTGTTGTTGTTGTTGTTATAAGGGATGAAGTGAGATTAGGGATATGAGTGAAGATAGAAAGAAATACACGTACCGGGTTTCCTCCTCTTTAATATATTATTACCTGTTGAAACATAGGAGTAGAAACAAGGAAGGCAATCTAAACTTATACTTAATTTTTTCACGAGGAAATTCAGTTAGTTTCCTAAGCAGGATTAATTTCTTTTGAGGAAAATGGGGGGAAAGAAAATACTTTAAAAGAGGAGAAAGTACTGAGAAACTACAGGAAATATATTTAGAACCTTATAAAACATTTCCCACTACTGTATATTTCCTATTAACAATTAAGGAGTTTTGCTTTTGTTTTGTTTTGTTGTTAACTCTCTAGGCTCCAAAATGGTACCAGTTGCTGAGTAATAAATACACCAAGTTCAAGTCTGAGATACAGATAAGCATTGCTTTGGAAACAGATACAAAGGCACCAGTGGATAGTTTTAAAGCAAAGGGAGCCCCTCCTCGAGATGGAAGAGGTTTGTACATCATCTCTAAGGTTATTCTCTGAGAAGTTATATCTGTGCACTAGAACTTGAGGAAGGGAGGGGAGGAGGTATTATAGGAAGATAAATGCAGGAGTGTAAACTGATCTTACTCTAGAGTAGCAGACAAATGTTGGGACCTTGTTACACATGAACACTTGTTGCTCTTATCTCTTGTTTACAAAAATTAGAAATAGGGAAAGATTGTCTTTTCTTTATTTGATATGTATAACAGAACAAAGCAGAATTTTATATTGTTTATAAAAATTGCTATTTAGGAAAATTTTCTTCCTAGGATGAGTGCAAGGACAGCCAAAAATGCTTATGCTGGTCGCTGTTAACTCAGCTTTAGTTTAAGAAAACCTTCTTTTTTTTTCCCTTTATTTTTTAATTAATAAACCTTTTTTTTGGAGCATTTTTTAGGTTCACAGCAAAATTGAGTGGGAAGTACTAAGTGTTCCCAGATACCCACATAAACACACAGTCCTCCCCACCACTATCAACATCCCCCACCAGAGTGGTACATTTGTTGAAATCGATGAACCCACATTGACACATCATTCTCACCCAGTGTCCATAATTAATATTAGGGTTTGTCCTTGGTATTGTACATTGTATAGGTTTTGACAAATGTGTAAGGACACATATCCATGATTGGAGTATCCTACAGAATAGTTTCACTGCCCTGAAGATCCTCTATGTTCTGCTTGTTCATCCCTCCCGCCCCTCTAACCCTTGGCAACTACTGATCTTTTTACTATCTCTGTAGTTTTGCTTTTTTCAGAATGTTGTATTGTTGGAATCATGTAGCATGGAGCCTTTTCAGATTGGATTTTTTTCACTTAGTAATATGCATTTAAGTTTCTTCTGTGTCTTTTTGTGGCATGATAGGTCATTTCTTTTTAGAGCTGAATAATATTCCACTGTTTGGATGTACCACTGTTTATTTAAACACTCAGCTACTGAAGGATATCTTGGTTGCTTCCAAGTTGGGGCAGTTAGGAATAAAGCTGTTACAGACATCTCTGCAGGCTTTTGAGCAGACCTAAGTTTTCAGTTCATTTGGGTAAATACCAAGGAGTGTGATTACTGGATCCTATGGTAAAAGCATGCCTAGTTTTATAAGAAACTGCCAAACTGTAAGAGTATATGGTAAGAATATGTTTAATTTTGTAAAAAACCAACAAACTGTCTTCCAAAGTGACTGTACCATTTTGCATTCCCACCAGCAATGAATAAGAGTTCTTGTTGCTCCACGTCCTTGTCAGCATTTGGTGTTGTCACTGTTTTGGATTTTGTTCATTCTAATAGATGTGTAGTGGTGTCTCATTGTTTTAATTTGCGATTCTCTAGTAATAAATGATGTTAACATCTTTTCATGTGCTTAGTTGCCATCACTATATCTTCTTAAGTGAAGTGTCTGTTCAGGTCTTTTGCCCATTTTTTAGTTGGTTGTGTGTTTTGTTTTGTTACATTTTAAGAGTTCTTTTTATATTTTGGATAACAGTCCTTTGTCAAATGTCTCTTTTGCAAATAATTTTTCCAGTCTGTGACTTGTCTTCTCGTTCTTTTGACATTGTTTTTAGTAGAGCAGTTTTTAAATTTTAATGAAATCCACCTCATCAGTTCTTTCATGCATTGTTCCTACAGTGTTACATCTAAAAGGTCATTATCATACCCAAGGTCATCCAGGTTTTTCCTATATTGTCTTTTTAGGATTTAATAAAGTTTTGTGCTTTACACTTTGGTCTATGATCCATTTTGAGTTCATTTTTGTGAAGGTTTTAAGGTCTGTGTCTGTATTCATTTTTTTACATGTGGATGTCCAGTTGTTCCAGCACCACTTTTTGAAAGAGTATCTTTGCTCCATTGTATTTCCTTTGCTACTTTGTCAAAGATCAGTTGACTGTATTTATGTTGGTCTATTTCTAGTCTCTCTGTTCTATTTCACTGATCTTTGTGTCTGTTTCACCAGTACCACACTGTCTTGATTACTGTAGCTTTATACTAAGTCTTGAGGTTGAGTAGTATCAGTCTTCCGACTCTGTTGTTCTTCAATGTTGAGTTGCCTGTTCTGGATCTTTTGCTTCTCCATGTAAACTTCGGAATCATTTTGTCCATGCCCACAAAATAATTTTCTGGGATTTTGATTGGAATTGCATTGATTGTATAGATCAAGTTGGGAAGGACTGACATCCTGACAATATTGAATTGTCCTATTAGCATAGAATATCTCTCCATTTATTTAGTTCTTCTTTGATTTTATTTATCACAGTTTTAGAGTTTACCTCATATAGATCTTCTATATGCTTTGTTAGATTTATTCCTAAGTATTTAATTGTTTTGGGTGCTAATATAAATGGTATTTTATTTTACTTTTTGATGGTACATTTTTAAGAAATTTTTATTTTATATTGGAGTATATTTCATTTACAGTGTTGTGTTACTTTCAGGTGTAGAGCAAAGTGATTCAGTTATACATATACGTATATCTGTTCTTTTTCAAATTCTTTTCCCATTTAGGTTATTACAGAACATTGAGTAGAGTTCCCTGTGCTATACAGTAGGTCCTTGTTGGTTATCTATTTTAAATATAGTAGCGTATATATGTCAGTCCCAAACTCCCAATTTATCCCTCCTCCCCACCATTCCCCTTTGGTAACCATGAGTCTCTTCTCTAAGTTTGTAAGTCCCTGTTTTGTAAATAAGTTTATTTGTATCATATTTAAAAAATTTTTACATATAAGTGGTATCATAATGCAAATGGCATTATTTCATTCTTTTTAATGACTGATATTCCATTGTATACATGTACCACATCTTTTTTATCCATTCATCTGTGGATGGACATTTAGGTTGCTTCCATGTCCTGGCTATTGTAAATAGTGCTGCAGTGAACATTGGGGTACATGTGTCTTTTCAAGTTACGGTTTTCTCCAGATACATGCCCAGGAGCGGGATTGCTGGAACATATGGTTGCTCTATTTTTACTCCATTCGTTTATTTTTGTTTTTATTCCCATTACTCTTGGAGATGGGTTGAAAAAGATATTCCTGCGATTTATGTCAAAGAGTGTTTTTCCTATGATTTCCTCTAACAGATTTATAGTATCGGTCTTACATTTAGGTCTTTACTCCATTTTGAGTTTATTTTTGTGTATGGTGTTAGAGAATGCTCTAATTTCATTCTTTTACAAGTAGCTGTCCAGTTTTCCCAGCACCACTTACTAAAGAGACTGTCTTTTCTCCACTATATATTCTTGTCTCTTTTGAAGATTAATTGACCATAGGTGCATGGGTTTATTTCTGGGCTTTCTATCCTGTTCCATTGATCTATATTTCTGTTTTTGCGCCAGTACCATACTGTTTTGATTACTGTAGCTTTGTAGTATCGTCTGAAGTTGGGGAGCCTGATTCCTCCAGCTCTGTTTTTCTTTCTTAGGATTGCTTTGGCTCTTCGGGATCTTTTGTGTCTCCATATAAATTTTAAAATTTTTTGTTCTAGATCTTCAAAAAATGCCATTGGTAATTTGATAGGTATTGCATTAAATCTGTAGATTGCCTTGGGTAGTATAGTCATTTTGACAATATTGATTCTTCCAATTCAAGAATATGGTATATCTTTCCATCTGTTTGTGACATCTTTGATTTGTTTCATCAGCGTCTTATAGTTTTCAGAGTATAGATCTTTGTCTTCTTAGGTAGGTTTATTCCTAGGTATTTTATTCTTTTTGATGTGATGGCAAATGGGATTGTTTCCTTAATTTCTCTTTCTGATCTTTCATTGTTAGTGTATAGAAATGCAAGAGATTTCTGTATATTAATTTTGTATCCTGCAACTTTACCTAATTCATCATTGAGCTCTAGCAGTTTTCTGGTAGCATCTTTAGGATGTTCTATGTATAGTATCATGTCATCTGCAGACAGTGGCAGTTTTACTTCTTCTCTTCCAATTTGGATTACTTTTATTTCTTTTACTTCTCTGATTGCCGTGGCTAAGACTTCCAAAACTATGTTGAATAAAAGTGGTGAGATGGAATGCTTTCAGCTGTTCATGATTGTGAATGGTTAGCTGTGGGTTTGTCATATATGGCCCTTATTATGTTGAGGTAAGTTCCTTCTGTGCCCACTTTCTGGAGAGTTTTTAATCATAAATTGGTATTGAATTTTGTGAGTAGCTTTTTCTGCATCTCTTGAGATGATCATATGGTTTTTATTCTTTAGTTTGTTAATGTGGTGTATCACACTGATTGATTTGCAGATATTGAAGAATCCTTTCATCCCTGGGGTAAATCCACTTGATCGTGGTGTATGATCCTTTTAATATATTGTTGGATTTGGTTTGCCAGTTTTTTGTTGAGAATTTTTGCATGTGTTCATCAGTGATATTGGCCTGTGTTCCTCCGTGGGTTTATCCTGCCTGGGACTCTCTGCGCTTCGTGGATTTGAATGTTTCCTTTCCCATGTTAGGGAAGTTTTCACCTATGATCTCTTCAGATCTTTTCTCGGGCCCTTTCTCTCTCTCTTCTCCTTCTGAGACCCCATGTAATAAGAATGTTGTTGCCTTTAATGTTGTTCCACGGGTCTCTTAGAATGTCCTCATATCTTTCCATTTTTTTTCCTTTATTCTGTTCCGCAGCAATATATCCACCATCTGTCTTCCAACTCACTTATCCATTCTTCTGCCTCATTTATTTTGCTATTGATTCCTTCTTGTGGATTTTTTGTTTCAGTTCTTGTATCATTCATCTCTGTTTGCTTGTTCTTTAGAACTTCTAGCTCTTTATTAAACATTTCTTGTATCTTTACAGTCTCTGCCTTCATTTTTTTTTGAGATCTTGGATCCTCTTTACTATCATTACTCTGAATTCTTCTTTATGTAGATTGCATATCTCCACTTCACTTAGTAGTTCTTCTGGGGTTTTATCTTGTTCCTTCATCTGGGACATACTCCTCTGGCATCTCATTTTGTCTAACTTTCTGTGATTGTGCTTTCTGTTCCACAGACTGCAGGGTTGTAGTTCTTGCTTCTGCTTTCTGCCCACTGGTGGATGAGGCCCAACTAAGAGACTTGTGCAGGCTTCCTGGTGGGAGTGACTGCTTCCTGCCCACTTGTGGGTGGCCTGGGTCTTGACCCTCTGGTGGGTAGGCCTGTGTCAAGGGATTTGTTTAGCGGGAAGCTGTGGGCTCAGAAAGACTCAGCCTGTCTCCTGATGGGTGGGGCTGTGTTCCTACCCTGTTGGTTGTTTGGCCTCAGGTGTCCCAGCACTGGAGCCTACAGGCTGTTGGGTGGGGCCAGATCTTGGGGAGAAAATTGCAGTCTCCAGGACAGCTCACACCAATGAGTACTCCCCAGAAGTACTGCCACCAATGTCTCTGTCCCTGCAGTGAGCCATAGCTGCCCCCCGCCTTTCCTGGAGACCCTCCAGTACCAGCAGGTAGGTCTGGTCCAGGCTCCTATGAAATCACTGCTTTTTCACCTGGGTCCTGGTGTGCATGAGACCTTGTGTGCACCCTCCAAGAGTGGAGTTTCTGTTTCCTCTGGTCCTGTGGATTTCCTACGATCAAACCCCACAGGCCTTCAAAGCCAGTTTGCTCTGAGGGCTCCTCCTTCCCATGCCAGACCTCCAGGCCAGAGAGCCTGACATGGGGCTCAGAACTTTCACTCCTGTGGGAGAACTTCTGTGATATAATTATTTTCCAGTTCGTGGGTCGCCCAACCAGTGGGAATGGGATTTGATTTTACTGAGTTTGCTCCCCTCCTACCCTGTCTTTGTGGCTTCTCTGTCTTTGGATGTAGGATATCTTTTTTGGTAGGTTCCAGCATTTTTTTTTTGTTGATGGTTGTTCATCAGTTAGCTGTGATTTTGGTGTTTTTTTGGGAAGAGGTGAGCTTACATCCCTTACTCTGCCATCTTGTCTCCATGGTGGTTAATTTTCTGTAAATGGTATTTTAAATTTCAAATGCCACTTGTTTATTATTGGTCTGTAGTGAAGCGATTGGCTTTTGCATATTAACCTTGTCTCCTGCAGCCTTGTTATAATTGCTTATTATTAGTTCCAGTAGTAGGTTTTTTTTGTTTTGTTTTTATTTTCGGTCTTTCCATAGATGGTCATTCTACAGTTACTTGCAAACAAAGACAGTTTTGTGTCTTTCTTCCCAATCTGCATGACTTTGTTTCCTTTCTTGTGTTTCTGCATTAGCTAGGACTTACAGTGTGCTATTGAAAAGCAGTAGTGAAAGGGGACATCCTTGCCGTACTCCTGATCTTAGTGGGAAAGCTTCTCACCATTAAGTATGATGTTAGCTGTAGATTTTTTGTAGATGTTCTTTATCAGGTGAGGAGGTTACTCTCTATTTCTAGTTTGCAGAGTGTTTTATCATGAATGAGTGTTGGATTTTGTCAAACGCTTTTTCTGCATGTATTGATACAATCGTGGTTTTGGTTTTTCTTCTTTAGCCTGTTGACATGATGGATTACATTAATGGCTTTTTGAATGTTGAACCTATCTTGTGTACCTTGAATAAATCCATTTGGTTGTGGTGTATAGTTCTTTTTACACATTGTGTTGATTTTATTGGCTAATACTTTGTTGAGGATTTTTACATCTATGTTTATGAGATATTGGTCTGTTGTTTTCTTCTCTTGTAAATGTCTTTGCTTGGATTTCATATTAGGATAATGCTAGTCTCATAATGAGTTAGGAAGTGTTCCCTCTGCTTCTGTCTTGTGGAAAAAAAAATTGTAGAGCATTGGTATAATTTCTTCCTTGAATATTAGGTAGAATTCACGAGTGAATCCATCTGGATCTGGTGTTTTCTGTTCTCTAAAGTTATTGATTCAATTTCATTAAGTGATATAGGCCTATTCAGATTGTTTCTTCTTGTGTGTGTTTTAGCAGATTGTGTTTTTGAAAGGAATTGTCCATTTCATCTAGGTTATCAAACTTGGGGGCATAGAGTTGTTCATAGCATTCCTTTATTAAACTTTTAATGTCTATGGGAATCTGTAGTGATGTCCCCTTTTTCATTTCTGTTAATAGTAATTTGTGTCTTCTTTATTTTCTTAGGCTGGCTAGATGCTTATTGATTTTATTGATCTTTTCAAAGAACCAGGTTTTGATTTTGTTAAATTTTTTCTCCATTGATTTCCTGTTTTCAATTTCATTGATTTTTGCTCTAGTTTTTATTGTTTCTCTTCTTTTGCTTACTTTGGATTTAATTTGCTCCTCTTTTTCTGTTTTCCTAAGATTGAAGTGTAGATTATGGATTTTTTTTTTTTGCCTTTTAGTGTGCCTTGTAATTTTTTATTGAAAGATAGACATGATATACTGGGTAAAGGAAAAAAATAGACTTTTAGTAATATAGCGGTAAGGGGGAGGGGAAGCATTCTATAGTCTTGTGATTAGGTTTCAGTCTTGGTGAGGCTGTGTCCCCTGTACTGTTTGGGCTTGTCCGGTACTAGATTTTGGTTATGCATCTTTGGCAGGCCTATTTAGATGCTCTGTTCTCGTTGCATCTTATCAGGTGGCACACTATTTTGATTTAGTCTCATTACTGATTCTGTTCACTTGATTACTTGATTATGGTGGTGTGTGTCTGTGTTCTCAACTATAAACTTCTGTTTTCTTTTGTACTTAATAAATATTTTGTGGGGAAGAATTAGAAAATTAGAAAAATATTTATTCTTCATTATACCTTCAATTTATTCACTTATTTGTATTGTCTAAGTATGGACTTGACAGTTTTCTCTTTATTTAGCGGGTTATAATCTTTAACCATCATTATTTGTCCCAGATTTGGGCATTGAGAACCCCTTCAAGCTTCTTCTGTTTCCTTTTTACGATCTCAATAATCCTTTGAGCTTTTTTATTTAAAAAAAAAAGTTTGTTTATTTATTTGTTTATTTATTTGTTTATTTATTTATTTGGCTGTGTTGTGTCTTAGTTGCAGCACCTGGGATCTTCGTTGTGGCATGCAGGATTTTTTGTTGTGGCTCGCAGGCTTCTCTCTAGTTGTGGTGCGGGCTATTAGAGTGCGCAGGCTCAGTAGTTGTGGCACATGGGCTCTCTAGTTGTGGTGCACGAGCTCTAGAGTGTGCGGACTCAGTAGCTGTGGTGTGCAGGTTTAGTTGCCCTGCAGCATGTGGGATCTTAGTTGCCTGATCAGAGATCCAACCCGCGTCCCCTGCTTTGGAAGGCGGATTCTTAACCACTGGACCACCAGGAAAGTCTCTGAGCTTTTTTTTTTTTTCTTTCCTGATATAAGAAGATGGTCCAGGTTCATCAAATAATTTTCCTATCTCAGCCCTGGATTCAGCCATTACTTTAAGGAGCCCTGTTTATTTTTAGAAAAGAATGATGTTTACAAGTGAAGATCCAGCTGCTAGGTGTGCTCTTGGGGTGTTGTTCCCGTGCATGTATACATACATACATATATATGCAGACACATGGATATATATACACAAACACACGTATATATACATATATACTTTATATATCGATATGCCCATATATATACTGATCAACACATATTCACATTGACACGTTCAATCCTTTTAATCCTACACCACAAGATTTATCCAAGTGTTCTCCCTTTCTGATAATGCGAGACCTGTCATAGTTAGTATTTTGACCTCTTAAGCTCTGCTGACCTTATTATTTAATGGCTACCTTTATTAAAGTACTTAATTGTCAGGTACTGTGCTAAGTGCTTTTGTTATCTAATTTGATCTTCTCAACAACACTGTAAAAGCTTTACAGAAGGAGAAATGGAGACTAAAGGAGATCATATAATTTTCCCATACAACCACTGAATGACCGAACTAGGGTTGGAACTTTGGTCTATGTGAATGTAGTGTCTTATACTCCTAACCATTAAACTATTTTTAGCTAGTGCTACTGTAAGCACATTTCTTTTGGCTTAACTCCTGAAGGAGTCGAGGATTGCTGGTTTACAGGGTATGCATATATAAAATTTTGATAAGCCCTGATATATTACCCTCCAAAAGGTTGTACTAGTCTGTACCTACCAACATGGAGAGTGCCAACTTGCTGGCAATCTCCCTGACACTGAATATTGTCTATTATTTTAGTTTTGTGTAGTTTTGTTTTTTTCCTTAATCAGTTTTGAAAAATCCTTGTCCCTCTCCAGTCTCTTCATAACGAAGCCTATTTGATTATATCTGTTCTCTCCTCAAAATTGTTTTATTGTTTTCTCTTATCCTTAGAAAACTATCCAAATGTTTCAGCATGGCGTTCAAGGAGGCTCTTTATGATACGGCCTCTCCCAACTTTCTGTACCTGAGTCCTCAGTCTATGATCCAGCACGCCACATCTATTTTAGTTCTCTAACCACTTTCTCTTGCTTCTGAGTCTTTGTGTATATTGTTTCTTCTGCCTAGAACACCGTTTTCCACTCCCTCATTCTCTATCTAGTCACCTTGCTCTTTTTAGCCAAGTTTTACTTATTTTTCAGTTCGCAGTTTAGATTCACTTCCTTTGGGCAACCTGTGGTACCTTTTCTACATGGTTTATTAAATTGAAATCAAAGGAAACCTTACTGAGATATTAACTGTATCTGTGAAAACTGCCAAGTAAATTAAAAAGTATAACCAGCTTTCAAAATCTTATAATGGTTTATGGCAAACTACAATGTAGTTTAATTGTGTTTTTTTCCATAAAGTACCTGCCAGCCTGTCTGGACTTGATGCAAAGGACATTGTGGCGGTGCTGAATGAGGAGGGAGGCTATCATCAGATCGGACCAGCAGAGTATTGTACTGACTTCTTCGTGATGTCCGTGACCATAGCATTCGCCACCCAGTTGGAGCAGGTGAGATGAGTGATTCATGAAGAACTTGAAAACATTTTATTTTTAAAATCTGTCTTTTAGGTATTAAAAAGACTTGCAAGTAGACTTACAAAAATAATTTAGAAAAATGTTTTCTTTCATATCAGAAAGCATTTTTTTTTTTTTTTTTTTTTTTTTGCGGTACGCGGGCCTCTCACTGTTGTGGCCTCTCCCGTTGCGGAGCACAGGCTCCGGATGCGCAGGCTCAGCGGCCATGGCTCACGGGCCCAGCCGCTCTGTGGCATGTGGGATCTTCCCAGACCGGGGCACGAACCCATGTCCCCTGCATCGGCAGGTGGACTCTCAACCACTGCGCCACCAGGGAAGCCCAGCATTTTTGTTTTAGGAAAAGAATAAATTGGGATGATCTTGGTAGTAAGAGAATAAATTAAATCTCTTAGAATTTAGAGGAAAGACCATAAATAAGCATTGTTTCACATTGTATTCTGTGACATTGTAAAGACTGTTATGAAATGATTTTTTTCTAAGTGTTAAATACTTTACTTTTTGGAGAAATATACAATGTTGGGAACATTGTCTCAGTCAGACCTTATTAGCTGTCAGGTCTGGGATTAGATTTTACCTTATTTACACACTAACAAATTAGCCTAAATGCTGCCAGAAGACAGAAGATTCTTGGGTCAGAGAGAAAGGAGTGTACTGCTCTTAGCACAGCAAGCAACATGAATATCAGCATATTTTTTTCAGTTCCCCCTATCCCAAGTCCCATGGTGGTGACATAGAGGGGCTCAGGTGGTTGCTCCACACTCATTGGGAGTGTGTCACAGCTGAGGAACACAGAACTTAGGGAATGTACGACTTTTACTGTAAGTAGTCTAGGTCTTTGGGAAGACATGTTACTTTATCAAAGTTATGAGCTGCATAAACAACGCTGGGAGATGGCCTGGATAAGAGTGGTCAGGGCCTTGCATTCTTGTTACACTCAGCAAGAATGTGCAGGGATGCTCAGGGCCTGTGGCCGATTGCTTCCTCCCAGCAATGGCTCAACACAAAAGTAGCTGTTATTTCATTGTCCTTTTCAGGATCGAGTCCAGTTTTTTTGACATTGTCCAGTTTTTTTGACATTATGTTGATCTATAGCACCTGAAATAAATTAATACTTTAAAAAATAGAGGATATGGCTTATGACTTTAAAGTTATCAGACTATTCACTTTCTTAGAGGTTTACATTTCCCAGATAATCTGCATTCGTAAGTGAAATATTGAGTTAGTGACCACACTAAATCTTAGTAAGATCTATCAGGTAAAGATTTTTCTCAGGAAATGTGTTTAGCTCTGTCACACTGAATTCATGCCCACTACAAAAAGTACTTTTTACATATACGTATTCTTTGAGCTTTACTCTTTCTCTCCCAATTTGGTACTGTCATTTTCTCATTGACACTATATATATGTGATTTTGTCTCTCTCCATCAATTTTCTTTTTTTCCTCTCTTCATAAAGCTCTGCTTGTGGATTGCCCCGGCTTAATGTGTCACCCTGGTTGGGGGGGAAGCTAGATGTCCACTGTCTGTTCATTAACCACATCAGAACACACATTAGATAGTGAGTCCACTGTGTTTTTACTGTGTTATTAAATACCTGCAAAGTATTTTAAATTGCTACTTTATTTTTAAAAATATTTTTTCAACTCCCTAGGAAGGCATAATTTTACTTGTGTTATGTTTTGTGAAATAGGTATGTGTTCACTACTTTGTTAATGTTGTACTTAATCCTAGCACAACTTTAGGGGATTATTATTTTCATTTTTGAGGTGAGGAAACCAAGTTTTGAGAAAGTTTTTTAGCTAGTAAATATCCTAGGCATTTCTGGCCATATGGTCACTCTCCACATTCTCTTGTTCCCATATTTTGCTCTGTTGCCTCTGAAGGGGTTTTGGAGTAAGATCAATTTGAGTTGGAATCTAATTCTCACTACTTACTGGCTTCTTTAACTTAGGCAACTTACTTAACCTTTTTCAGGCTTGAATTTTCTCAGTTGTATGGCGGCAGTAGTACCAGCCTTGTGGGTGTGCATGAGGAATGAGATACAACTAATGTGCTTAACACTATATTTATATAGTGAAAGCTTGTGGTAATTGACCTACTGAATCCACAACTAAAATTAATACAGTTTTTGGCTAATACAAAGCAACTTTTTAGGACGAGTCACTCAGTTTAGTTAAAAATAAAAAAACAGATTGATGTCTGGCAAGCTATTTGCTATCTCTGATAAAAATTAAGCCAAGTAGGTTCCTCAAAAGATTAAATAGAATTACCATAGAACCCAGCAATTTCACTACTGGGTATATATCAAAAGAATTGAAAACAAGGTATTCAAATAAAAACTTGTACATAAATGTTCATAGCAGCACTATTTACAGTATCCCAGAATATCACAGAAATAACCCAGATGTCCATCTATGGATGAATAGATTAACAAAATAAATAAATACACACACACACACACATACACACACACACTCACTCTGGAGTATTATTTAACTATAAAAGAAATGAAGTACTGATACATGCTACAACAAGGATGAATGTTGTAAACATGCTGAGTGAAATAAGCCAGACACAAAAGGTCACATACTGTATGAGTCCATTTATATAAAATATCCAGATGGGCAGACCCATAAAGACAGAACGCAGATTTGTGGTCACCAGGGGAGGGAGAAGTTATGAGGGAGCAGAATGGGAGTGGCTGCTCAGTGGTTCTGGTGTTTCTGTTTGGGGTGATGGAAAAGTTCTGGAACTAGGTAGCGGTGATGGTTGCACAGCATTGTGAATGTACTTAATGTTACTGACCTGTACAGTTTTTAATGGTTAAAATGATAAATTTTCTGTTATGTGTATCTTACGATAATTTTTTAAAACACAAAAAATTAAGCCCAATAATTTATTCATCCCTTGATACTGCTTAGTATTACTTGTTTGCTTTTTTCACTCTTTATGGACAAGCCAAGGATTTTAAAAAATAGCAGTTTAGTTTTTTTCTTCTCAAGCTAGTCAAAGGTAGTGTGAGAAAGCATCTAGTGATAAACAAACATACCTTTCAGATGCAAATAAGTGACTTAGAACATTGATACTGTAAAGTAGTAGAATGCAGGAATGAAATTAGAGTAAGAATACTGGATTGTGATAATTTTGCTTCCTTTTTAAATATTGAAATTAGGGCAAAAAACCTGTTTCTAAATCCAAGGATGATAAAGGATTTTTAAAAGCATCTCTTCTCTTAGTGGGAATAACTCAGAATTAAATGTGCTATGAAATATAAAAGTGCTATCTTTATTTCTTAAAATTTTTATTGCTTTCTGACTATGGAAGAAAGTAAAAGAAAATAAAAGTCTCTTTTAATTAAACTCCTCAGAAATAATCACCCATAAGGGCAGTATATTCTTTTCCTCAGATATTTTCCCATTCACATAATAGCTGACTATGTGCTAGGCAGACTTGTATTATCTCTTTTAATCCTTCCAAGAACCCTAAGAGAAATGGAGGTACAGAGTGATTAAGTACTTGTCTAAAGTCTCATAGCAAGCCATTGGTGGAGCCAAAGTTGAGGGTCGGGGCTTACTCCAGAATTTGTGCTCTCAGCAACTAAAAGTGTATAGGTGCTGGCTCTCAATAAATATAAATCTACATGATTAAAATCTACATGATTAAAATCTAATCAAACAAATACAATTTAAAGTATAGGATTAAAGTAATAACTTGCTGGGCTTTCCTGGTGGCACAGTGGTTGAGAGTCTGCCTGCCAGTGCAGGGGACACGGGTTCGTGCCCCGGTCCAGGAGGATCCCACATGCCACAGAGCGGCTGGGCCTGTGAGCCATGGCTGCTGAGCCTGCGCGTCCGGAGCCTGTGCTCCGCGACGGGAGAGGCCACAGCAGTGAGAGGCCCGTGTACCGCAAACCGCAAAAAAAAAAAAAAAGTAATAACTTGCTTTGTATATAAAATATATTTAATATAAAATAAATAACTTTATTGACTATTTACTGTGTGCTCAGTACTGGGTTGTTTTAATCTAAGTGGTTAGTACTTTTATTTTCAAACTTAACAGACTTACAAACTGTCCTGTTAAGTTTTTTTGACTTAAAAATATTTTAGGTAACTTTCATGTCACTATATCATTATTTAGGAGCCATATTGTTTGATAACTATAATATTTTTAAGCCATCTCCTGTTGCAGAACATGTCAATTACTTATAGTTTGTTACTTTTAACAATGTGCTAGAAAACATTAAAGGTCCGTTAGAAGGTATTTTGCATTTTATGGGACAAGGATCCCATGTCTTCATGTCACATGGCCAGGAAACTACCAGCTTTGAGAAGTAACACTCCTAGTATGGAAGACACCCTTTTTTTTTTTAAATTTTATATTATAAAGCAACTATAGTTGCTTTACAATGTTGTGTTAGTATCAGGTGTACAGCAAAATGATTCAGTTATACATACATATATATCTATATCTATATCTATATCTATATCTATATATCTATATATATATATATATTTAAGTTACTACAGAATATTGAGCAGAGTTCCCTGTGCTATTCAGCAGGTCCTTATTGGTTATCTGTTTTAAATATAGTACTGCGTATATGTCAATCCCAAACTCCCAATTTATCCCTTCCCCCCACCTTTCCCCTTTGCTAACCATAAGTTTATTTTCCATGTCTGCAGATCTGTTTCTGTTTTGTAAATAAGTTCATTTATATCATTTTTTTCCCACATATAAGTGATATCATATGATATTTGTATTTCTCTGTCTGACTTACTTCACTCAGTACGATAATCTCTAGGTCCATCCATGTTGCTGCAAATGGCATTGTTTCATTTTTTTAATGGCTGAGTAATATTCCGTTGTATATGTGTACCACAACTTCTTTATCCATTCATCTGTCGATGGACATTTAGGTTGTTTCCATGCCTTGGCTATTGTAAACAGCACTGCAGTGAACATTGGGGTGCATGTATCCTTTCAAACCATGGTTTTCTCTGGATATATGCCCAGGACTGGGATTGCTAGATCATATGGTTGCTCTATTTTTAGTTTTTTAAGGAAACTCCCTACTGTTACCCTCTGAGCCTATTTGTGTGTGGATGATTTACTACCTTTACTTTATGTTTGCTTTTACTGGTGAGCCTTCACATTTGTAATTTTCTTGTTTCTAGTTGTGTCCTTTTCTTTTCTACCTAGAGAAGTTCCTTTAGGATTTGTTGTAAAGCTGGTTTGGTGGTGCTGAATTCTCTTAGCTTTTGCATGTCTGTAAAGTTTTTGATTTCTCTATCAAATCTGAACAAGAGCCCTGCTGGGTAGAATATTCTTGGTTGTAGGTTTTGCCCTTTCATCACTTGAAATACATTGTGCCACTCCCTTCTGGCCTGCAGAGTTTCTGCTGAAAAATCAGCTGATAACTTTATGGGGATTCCCTTGTATGTTATTTGTTGCTTTTAATATTTTCTCTTTGTCTTTAATTATTGTCAGTTTGATTAACGTCTGCATGTTCCTCCTTGGGTTTGTCCTGCCTGGGACTCTCTGCACATCTTGGATTTGGGTGACTATTTCTTTTTCCCTGTTAGGGAAGTTTTCAGTTATTATCTCTTCAAATATTTTCTCAGGTCCTTTCTCTCTTTTTCTGAGACCCCTATACAGTGAGTCCCCTACATACGAATGAGTTCTGTTCTGAGAGTGCGTTTGTAAGTCCTATTTGTTCATAAGTCCAATGAAGTTAGCCTAGGTACCCAACTAACACAATCAGCTGTATAGTACTGTACTGTAATAGGTTTATAGTACTTTTCACACAAATAATACATAAAAAACACAAAAAATGAAGAAAACTTTTTTTTTTTTTTTTTTTTTTTTGCGGTACGCAGGCCTCTCACTGCTATGGCCTCTCCCGTTGCAGAGCACAGGCTCCAGACACGCAGGCCCAGCGGCCATGGCTCACGGGCCCAGCCGCTCTGTGGCATGTGGGATCCTCCCAGACCAGGGCACGAACCTGCGTCCCCTGCATCAGCAGGCAGACTCTCAACCACTGCGCCACCAGGGAAGCCCCGAAGAAAACATTTTTAATCTTACAGTATAGTACCTTGAAATGTATGGTAGTACAGTACAACAGCTGGCATACAGGGGCTGGCATCAAGTGAACAGGCAAGAAGAGTTACTGACTGGAGGAGGGAGAGGAGGTGGGAGATGGTAAGTCTGAAGGACTCTCAGCAATAGTTGGAGGTTAAGCTGCAGTTTCACTCATACCTGACATTGATGGCACAGGTTCTGGTTCCTTGCTGGAACCAGATGCATGTTCGCATCTCAGAAAGTTCACAACTTGAAAGTTCGTATGTAAGGGACTTACTGCATTGCGAATGTTGGTGTTCTTAATGTTGTCCCAGAGGCCTCTGAGAGTGTCCTCACTTCTTTTCATTCTTTTTTCTTTATTCTGCTCTGTGGTTGTGATTTTCACCATTCTTTCTTCCAGGTCACTTATCTGTTCTTCTTCCTTGTTTATTCTGCTATTGATTTCTACTAGTGTATTCTTCTTTTCAGTTATTTTATTGTTCATCTCTGTTAGTTTGTTCTTCAGATCTTCTAGCTCTTTGTTAAACATTTTTTGTGTCTTCTCAATCTGTGGTTCCATTCTTTTTCCAAGACCTTGGATCATCTTTCCTATTGTTACTCTGAATTCTTTTTTGTGTAGATTGCCTATCTCCACTTCACTTACTTGTTCTTTTGGGGTTTTATCTTGTTCCTTTGTCTGGGACATATTCCTCTGTCATGTCATTTTGTCTGTGTTTCTGTGATTGCAGTTTCCATTCTGCAGACTGCAGGGTTGTAATTCTTATGGCTTCTGCTCTCTGCCCCCTGGTGGATGAGGCTGGTCTTAGTGGCTTGTGCAGGCTTCCTGGTGGGAAGGACTGGTTCCTACCTACTGGTGGGTGGACTTGGGTGTTGTCCCTCTGGTGTGCAGGGCCATGTCAAGGGGTGTGTTTATCAGGAAGTTGTGGGCTCAGGAAAGCTTTAAGCAGCCTGTCTGCTGATGGGTGGGGCTGTGTTGGTTGCTTGGCCTGAGGCATCCCAGTACTGGAGCCTACAGGCTGTTGGATGGGGCCAGGTCTTGGTGAGAAAATGGTGGCTTCTAGTAGGGCTCATGCCAATGGGTACTCCCCAGAAAACAACCACCAGTGTCTTTATCTCAGTAGTGAGCTACAGCCAACCCCTGCCTCTACAGGAGACCCTCCAACACCAGCAATTAGGTCTGGCCCAGGTTCTTATGAGGTCACTGCTCTTTCCCCTGGTTCCTGGTACACACAAGAACTTGCGTGCACTCTCCAAGAGAGAAGTTTCTGTTTCCCCTGGTCCTGTGGATTTCCTGCGATCAAATCCCTCTGGCCTTCAACTCCAGATGCCTTGCAGGCTCTGCCTCCCGATTCCAGACCCCCAGGCTGGGGGTTGTGATATGGGGCTCAAAACTTTCATTCCAGTGGGTGAACCTCTGAGATATAATTATTTTGCAGTTTGTGGGTTGCCCACCCAGCAGGTATGGGATTTGACTTTATCATGATTGTGCCCCTCCTACCATCTCCTTGTGGCTTCTTGTTTGTCTTTGGATGTAGGATATCTTTTTTGGTAGGTTCCATTTTTTTTTTTTGTCGATGGTTGTTCAACAGTTAGTTGTGATTTTGGGTGTTTTCTTGAGATGAGGTGAGATTATGTCCTCCTCCGCCATCTTGTTCCACCCCCAGTAAACATTTCATTTGTGAAGGGCTCCATTTTCCCCCTGCAGCAGCTCCTTACAGTGGGCGGAAGACAGCCTTTTGTAACTTAATTTATAGGTCTCCAAGTTTTATAAGTGTAGCTACAAAGCTTTTTTTTTTCCCATCAAAAGAAGTTATAGTAAATAGCTTGGATTAAGATTTCTTAAAAACCTTCTCTCATTTACGGAGAGGATGGTGGAGTAAGGATATGTGGAAATAAGGAAAGCTCAGTGTAAAATATTTGACCACTTTCTTCTAAAAGAACTTTTATGGAGTTTTCATTGACTAGTTGAATGAAACATAAGCTTTAAAACAACATTGATGTATAAAAATATTTTAGTCTCTGTGCTTGTGTAAGATAAACCTTTAAAAATTAAACTAGTGATTTGGTAGTAATTTGGCAGAGATTTAGAAATTTTGAGCTACTAATTTAAGGCTTGAAATAAAAAATCATTTTAGCAAATATTTTTGGAGTTTGTTAGACATCTTTAAGGATGTTTAGTGGTTTATAATGTAATAATCATTATTTTCCTTAAATATTTAGTTAATTCCATGTACCATGAAACTTCCAGAAAGACGGCCTGAGTTTTTCTTTTACTATTCTTTACTGGGAAATGATGTTACAAATGAACCCTTCAATGATTTGATCAACCCAGACTTTGAGCCAGAGAGAGCATCTGTTCGAATACGTAGCAGTATAGAAATTCTTCGTGTTTACCTGGCTCTTCAGTCTAAACTACAGGTAGGTATGGCAGAAAATTGTTTCCTGTGAGATGATTTTTTAAGCATTAAAGAGGTACCCAAACTCTGTCTTATTTCTGAAGTGGATATCATCTTTCTGCCACATCTTTTAATTTTTTAGGAATTATCCTGACTTGTGCAGTCACAGCATGACAGTTACTTCAGAATTTTAGGAGATATACCGCCTTACTTTGTTACTGTGGAAAGAGGTAGATCAGTTATCGGTCATCTATCATAAAAAGTTGTACCTGGAGCTTAAAGCTGCGGGCAGGAGGCAGGTTTTATTATTGTTAGTGGAGATTAGCTGTCACCACACAGATCACACTCTAGATTTCAGAATTTATACACCTTATTGCTATTAAAATCAAAGAGATAAAACAACTTTCTAAAACCTGTTCTTCTATTTGGTAGTTTTGTAAACCAATTTTAAATTGGACTTTATTTAAAAGTGAACCTTATCTAGTCCAAAATTACTTTTCTGTTTGTTATGATTAATCTTAATCAGACTGAAATGGGTGGTGAAGTAGGGTGGGGTAGTCATTTTTTTTATAGTAAAGTGATCATTCATTAGACTTTGCTTGCATTTTGAGTGGATAGTGAAAAGAGGCATTAAGAAATTTTAGTGGAACTAAATTTTAGAGGTGGTTCTGCTAAATGCAAGGTATTTAGAAAGTTGAAGGTTATATAAAATGAAATGCAGGAAAAAAGCACTTTGAATTTTATCTTATAAAATTCCTTACCAAAACTATTGACTTATTTATTAGTTTGATTCTCATGGACAATTTAAGTCATAAAAATCCTTTCTCTCCAGCCCATTAAAAATATCACACCTAATAACATTAGGACTGTTATAAGTCATTGCTGATAGTAGAATTTAAAGTATTTTTATGTAATGACTGCATATTGTTCATATGAATACTAGGTTTGCTGTGGCTTCAATGTAGTAAGGGAAAAGAATAGTTATGTGACACATATCTGGAGAAGCCTTTTTTTTTTTTTTGGTCATTGCAAAAGGTGGTAATGTTGAAGTTTTGATGAGCTAGCAGTGATTAATGGTACATTCCACCACCCCAGAGGTATTCTCTTTTACCTTTCACTGTTAAGCAGTCTGTTTTATATATAAAGTTTGAAAAGCAAGAAAAAAGAGAAAGAAATATTCATGGTGTTTTATGGGTGAATAAAACAGAATTATTTGAGTTTCTTTAATTTCCAAATAGGGCTGGACCCATTCACTTATTTTTTAAGAACTGTGTTTAATGTTATAATGGAAATAGAAAAGATGCTTGATGTATTTGTTTTCTGCTTAAATTCATATATTCATGATATAATTTGCATATGTAAGATAGCATAGTACAATATTAAAGTAACCATAGCTCACCAAAGAGACAGAAAAGAGAACGTGATAACATAGGAGTGTACAGTACTGAAAGGAAAAATGAAAAGAATTAATAACTTTATTATTGAGTTCTGGGTAAATTTTGTGCTTTAGCAACAGTTTTTAACAATCATGTGTGAGTATCTTAGCCACTGCAGGTCAATAAGATAATCTGCATTCTGTTTTCCTTCTATGGATCATTTTATAACTTTTTGTTAAGTTTGTGTGTTTAGAATAAAGGAGAAAATATAAAGCCTGATGTTGATTTTCCCTGTCATATTAGATCCACCTCTGCTGTGGAGACCAGTCACTTGGAAGTACAGAAATACCCTTAACCGGACTACTAAAAAAGGGTAGTACAGAAATCAACCATCGCCCAGTCACAGTTGAAGGTGCTTTTACTCTTGACCCTCCAAACCGAGCCAAACAAAAGCTTGCACCTGTTCCTGTGGATCTAGCCCCCACTGTGGGAGTGTCTGTGGCTCTGCAGAGAGAAGGCTTAGATGCCCAGGCAAGTAGTGACCCTCCTTCCCCTCCTCTAGCTTCTTCGATGTAGTTCATGATTAGTCACAAAAGTTGAGCTTCAGAAGCATTACCCCGCATAAGAAAGTATTTATTACTCTTAGGTAGTGGCCTTCATTATATGATAACCTCCTCTCCAAAAAGACCCTTCTGAAAAGTGCTATGGCTTCTGCCGCATTTCATAGGTGACACTGTCCAGAGCCCTTCAGTCCAGTCTTTTCATGTAGTGAAAACCATTCCCCACACCCCCAGCTCGTAGTCAGTAACTGTGGCAGAAGAGGGACTACGGTAGAGAATATTTTTAGACCCAGTTTCCAGTAATTTGCGTTAATGGATCCTTTTTGGTTGACTCAGCCTTAGCTAAGATAAGGTTTTTGGCTCAGTGTTTTATAGTCCTCATACTGTCTGTAGGCAATAGAGACATTTATTTGAATATATATGTTTTTTGATTATATATAGCCCCAGAATCAACTTTAGTGTCATGTTCTTTTAAAGAACTGATTTTTATGTAGGCTGTGAACTGAAGTGGGAGTTTAAAAAGACATATATGCGTGTATTTTTAGAGGATAGTGGAGCAAAGGAAGAAAATCATACTAGACTTCTGGGTTTTTGGTTTTTTGTTTGTTTTTTAGTAATACAGACCTTTGTATTGCTTTGGTAGGAATAACCATTCCCAAGGACACCTATGCCTGACTTCTTTTATTGAATATCCCTTCTTATGCATTAGGATGCATTTTGATACGGAGCTCTGGATATCATATTTCCTTCCTGTTCATCTTCCTTTTTCTGGTCCTAGATGCTATAAGAAAATTTGCAAATTATGAAGAGAAGTAGACTAGGAATATCCAAACTGGGAAAGGAAGCTAATATTTTTTAAAAACAACATCACGATTTTTGCTTAATTATGAAGGAAAGTTCTTTGCATATTATAGTTTATTTAAAAATTGTTTTTAGTCTTTAATTGAATTAAAGACCCAGAATGAACATGAGCCACACCATTCAAAGAAGACAGTTTTCACCCCCACAAAGGAGAAGACACACAGTGGGCCCAAGTCTCCACGCGTGTCCCCTGTTCCACCTCACAGTCAGTCACCTCCAACAAGAGACGACGCAACAGAAAGTGAAGTGGAAAGCTTACAGTATGATAAGGACACAAAACCCAATCCAAAGGGTAAAGTATTCTTTTCATAGATCTATCTTTTAGGTATAGATTTTTCAGCCATCTAATAAATGACTGTGCGAGTTTTCATGGGTGCTAAGTAAAAATTGAGTTTTTTAAAGAGTCAATGTAAAAAAAATAATCAGATTAAAGTAATTGCAATTTACTTAACTTCATAGTAGAATTTGCTAAAAGGTAAGATAATTTTTCATTTATTTTCATACTAGAAATAGTAGCTTATTCAAAAGAAATTAAAGAATATAGTTCTTTCGAATAGATTATAAGCAAACTCTTCAGTATCTCAATTTCACTGGAATTTTAGAGAAAAGAGATACTAATTGCCTCTTATAGTAAACTCAAAATAATCATTTTTGATCCTAAAGTTGAGACAGTCTGAGAATGCATATTTATCTTGTCTTATAAAATTTTTCCATCTGTTATGTAAGAATCTACAGTTAAATTTAGTAGTATAAGTTGTAAGAGCAGTGGTGGATTAGGAGTTAGAAGTTTGGGTGCAAGTTATAGGTCTGTCACTGAGTAGCCCTAGGACTTGGGCCATTCATTAAACACCTCTGGTGTATAATAGGATTGGACTAGATACCTCTGTCTTTTCAAGTTTTAGTGTTTTTGTTTGTTTTTAATTTTTGTTGGAGTAGAGTTGATTTACAAAGGTGTGTTAGTTTCAGGTGTACAGCAAAGTGAATCAGTTATTCATATACATATATCCACTCTTTTTTAGATTCTTTTCCCATACAGGCCATAACAGAGTATTGAGTAGAGTTCCCTGTGCTTTACAGTAGGTCCTTATTAGTTATCTATTTTATATATAGTAGTGTGTCTGTGTCGATCCCAATCTCCCAGTTTATCCTTTCCCCTCCCCTTTCCCCCTTGGTGACCATAAGTTTGTTTTCTACATCTGTGACTGTATTTCTGTTTTGTAAATAAATTCATTTGTACAATTTTTTTAGATTCCACATACAAGCAATATCATATGATATTTGTCTTTCTCTGTCAAGTTTTAGTTTTTTGTTAGACATAGTCTAACAAACTACTTTTTAAACCCTAACCAAACTACTTTTTAAAAAGTGATGTAATTATATCTGCAATAAGTCTCAAATACAACCGTTCAAATACTAAGCTATATTCACCTGTCTCTTAGAAATATTAGTGCCTGCCAGGCTGCTATCATACATTACTGTATCGGTACTGTATGCTTTTGTGTTTTGCAATATATGTTGAGAGTGAGAGTAAGCTCTTTTTTTTGCACAGTTCTATAATGGGAATTAAAGCCTACATAATATTGGACAAGTCACTTTAAGAAGTTTATGCCTCAATTCATATGTTTATAAAATCAGATAGTCAAGTCTTTGCTTGAAGGTAAATGAGATGATATCTTTAAATTATCTGAATAACTTAAGAGAAATTGTTAGCAAATAGAATTTTTTTTTTTTAATTTTTATGTTCATTTTAGCTGTCAGTTCTTCTGAACCAGCTTTACTGGCCCAGCCAGTGACTATATCCATTGCTTCAGGAACAGCTTCAGGACAGAAAATTGCTGTTCCTGCAACAGCACATCATTTTTGCTTTTCAATAGACTTAAGGAGTATCCGTGATTTGGAAGTTGGTTTTCCAGTCAACTGTATATTAAGGTATGATTTGATTTTGTTTCAAAATATTTTCTGAGGAGAAATGCCTTTCCTCTGTTTGGGCTTTGCAGAGGAGAAATGTCACCAAAGAAGTTATGACATTTGTTAAATCAGTGGACTAAAAGGATGTAAGGCTATTATGTCCTAATGACTTTGAACTTAATCAAAGGTGGCATTGGTAGTATGAGAGGTAACAGTCTTGCTAATAATTGTAGGTATTGATAATAATTTGTTAATGTTCCTTTTTAAAATATAGTGACTCTTGAACTTAAAATGTATTGTTTCCAGAAAAGGTGCCATAGGTCAAAATAATGGGAGTATAGTATCTGATTTTTCTATAAAACTGTGTTATAATGGGAGGTTATAGTCTTAATATCTACCTTTTATACCTATGAATCTAAAGACCATACCTAATGAACTGGAAGTGTCCACACTGTTCAATTTAGCTAATTGAAATATATGTTTCAGTCAGTTAAATGGCTTTTACATAATGGCTTGTTTTTTTGTTTTTTTAAATTATTTATTTTGGGCTGTGTTGGGTCTTCGTTGCTGAGCTTGGGCTTTCTCTAGTGGCAAGCAGGGGCTACTCTTTGTTGCGGTGCATGGGCTTCTCATTGTGGTGGCTTCTCTTGTTGTGGAGCACAGGCTCTAGGTGTGCGGGCTTCAGTAGTTGTGGCATGAGGGGTCCAGTAGTTGTGGCTCGCGGGCTCTAGCACAGGCTCAGTAGTTGTGGCACATGGGCTTAGTTGCTCCACGGCATGTGGCATCTTCCTGGACCAGGGATCGAACCCATGTCCCATGCATTGGCAGGCGGGAAGTCCAGGACCAGGGAAGTCCCCATAATGGCTTGTTTTTAATAATATTACATTTCCATAGACTTTGTGGCTAATATATATATAAAATGTAATATAATTATGTGTTTTAGTTCGGAGTCTTTAGGTCCTCATAAATTACTTTGGAATAAGCATTAGCATTTGTAATAAAATTTTTGGTCTTTATGTGATTAAAATGAGAAAATCAGAAAATCTTTCCATCATCTTGGATTGCCATTCCCAGGAATGTCAGCAACTTCTCATTGCTTCCTGCTGTTATTTGAGGCATGTCTGCCTTTCAAATGCATAAATCAACTCCTACTTGTATCTAATTTTTCAGTTGTTTGATTCCTTATCAAGTTGTTTCCAAAGTCCTCTGAGCTTTGGTGTGAATAATGGACAGAATCAAAGGGACCCAGCACTGAGTTCACACAGTGAAGTCATAGAATGGAAGTCTGTCCTCACAGCTTAAGTTCTGCATTTTACCTCATGTTAGAGGCTGAGAATCATGACTAAAATGTTGTTTTTTTTAAAAATTGAAAGCCAGGAAAAAGTTTTCTGCTGTAGACATAGCTTTTCTCACAGGGTTTATATAACATAGAACTGTTCCTTTTTCTCTCCTGCTGCTACTGGGGAAACTGATCTTAGGACACTTAGAGATGATGTTGGCCAGAAGCACAGGGATGATCTGAGATTGGATGCTGTGAGGGAGGAGCCTTGAACAAGCCCAGTTAGAAAGCACATATTAGTTTTTGTGTTTCCTGCTTGCCATAGGGCCATTTGTTTAATCATTAAGTGCCTACATTATGCCAACAGTTTGTCCGGTATTAGGGCATGGGGCATATAAACAAAGAGCTCAATCTAGTGAAGAAGACAGAGTCAGAAATACGTCAGTACATGAGGGAGGCTACTAGTTCACTTGACAAAGAAAAGGGAAAGAATATACTACCCCGAGGAAACAGGTATGATCCACTTAATACTCTATAGAAATCACTTGAAGACTACTGCTTCTGTCTTTGATTCATTTTAAAGCTTTTTTTTTTAATGTTGGGCATTTTATGTTTGATAGATTTTATGTTATCATGCTCTGCGTTGATATGAAATTGTAGTATACAATTGTCTAATGGAATTTGTGAGATAACTGATATTAGAAAAAGTTTAATGTGTTTGCTTTTTTTTTCCACCTTTTAAATCATTACATCTGTAGTAGGGGGTTAAATTTCTAGGGGATGAGCTCTCTGAGATGACGTAAATTCAGTTTATGTAATTGTGTAGGAATTGAGTTTATGAGCAGGATTATTCTTGTAGGAAAAGCAATTTCTACTAGTAGAGTTTAAAGTCTAGTTTTATTAATGAATAACAAATTATAAAATGAAATTTAAGTGAGCATTACAATATCTATTTGGCTTTACGTACAAAATAAGTTCAGCAATAGTCAGACATTCTTCTATTTAATCTGGTGTGACTTTTATGATGAAAGAAAGAAATAGTGTTATGTCACTCTTTGATTCATCTGTAGTACATTTGAGTTGCTTTCATGCTTGATTCTCAGTTCAGAGACAAAATACTATGAATGCATCCTTTTGGAGTTGACTAAGGGTTTTTTTAGCTTGTACAAAATCAGGACATTATTATATAAAGAAAAATAGGTTTAGAAATTAAATTTAGCAAGCATTTCTTGACAGTTTACTATATGATGGAAACTGTTCTGGGAGCACAAAGATGAAAAAGATAAGACCCATGCCCTCAGGAACTCTTCCTCCCCCCCACATTTTAGTATTTATTTTTTTTATAAAAATATTTTTGACATATAACATTGTATGAATGTAATGTGTACATGTTAATTTGCTACATTTATATACCTCAGGGAGCTCTTAACAGATGGCAGCTCTGTCTTTGTTTAGTGGAGTCATTTTCACTTCTGAATCTTTGTCTTATTTGAAGTGTATCAAAGTGACTGTCTCTTTCTTATTTGGTGTATTGCCTTAAAAATACCAGTGTATACTCCTCCTTCCCCAGAGGATCACTGGAAGATTACTTGTAAAGGAACTTTGGAAACCAGTGCTGTGCAAATAATGCATTTTCTCTATAATTTCTGTGATTTTTATATCAACACTGAAAATATTTGTATAATTTTAAAGTTGGTGATAGGAGTAAAACCGTAATGTATTTGTACCATTTATCTATGAAAAAATTTTTATTTAAAACTCATATTACACTTCTTTTTTTAAACAGACTATAAATCCCATTTGTAAACTATAGGATTTTGTTTTTCTTAAATTCTAGGTACTCATATCCTTTCTTCGGAAGTGCAGCTCCTATTATGACTAATCCTCCTATAGAAGTTCGGAAAAACATGGAAGTTTTTCTTCCCCAATCTTACTGCGCATTTGATTTTGCAACTATGCCTCATCAGCTGCAGGATACCTTCCTAAGGTAATGTATACATGGTGTGTATGATATTTTCTCAAATCAACTCTTGAAAATTTGTATCCTATGAACAAGAGGAATTCCGGTATTTTTACATCCATAGCTGCTTATGCATTTGCGAATCTAGAAACAAATTTAAAATCTGTGACACTTGTGGTTCCACTATAAAGTTTTATGTGGTTACGAGGGCTCTTTTTAGATTTTCATATCTTGTTTGCCTGAGTTGGGATATTAGAACTTTCTTAAAATAATATATGAATAATGAAGGAACTTTGAAAAGTAATCTTGCTTTTTCCTAATATAATATGTGACGATAAATAAACTGTTTAGTTTTTATTATTGATTCACTTAATGACTGTAATGCATTATTTGCTTTTTCTGTTTTTTCATCTATATAAAATGGAAATGTTGATCCAGCTATCTGAAATGGATTTGTGACGAAAAATGAGATCTGTCTTTTTACTTTCTCAGAGTATCACAATTTGAAAAGAATTTTAAAAGAAAGAATGAAGAGTAACTAAACGTTATGTAACCATTTGTGGGAATAGTAGTGTTCGGAAGGGTTTTCTTTATTGCACAGGAAGAGGTGTAAAAAAAATGTAATAGTATTTTCTGTTTGTTACCTGTGGAATTGAGCCTTTACATTCCAGATAGCAAAAACATCTTTGGCTACATTAAAGGAATTCAAAAATTTTAGTCCAGAAAAGCCTTAGTTCAGAGTTGATAGGTATGAACATATGTTTCTCTTTTCCTTTTAGGATTCCATTGCTGGTTGAACTATGGCACAAGGATAAAATGAGTAAAGATTTACTTCTGGGAATTGCCAGAATCCAACTTTCTAACATCTTGTCTTCAGAAAAAACTCGCTTTTTAGGTTCTAATGGTGAACAGTGTTGGCGACAAACTTTCAGTGAAAGCGTGCCTATTATAGCAGCACAAGGGTAATGCATTTCCTAGAGCTGGTCTTAGCTTTGCTTTTTATTCTGTTTAGCTAGCTACAACCTTATCCTTTCATGTCATTTTTTTTTCTGATCTTTTTTCTTTGACCTATGGGGGTTATATCCCAGTTTGCTCTTTAGCTTTCTGATACCTACTATATCCTCACAGAGTGAATCTGTGCTACCATAATACTATAATACTTAGAGTGTTGAGTGAGTATTTCTCTCTACTCTCTTTAGACTGATAATTTTAAGTTCAGGATCAGTTTGTTTTTTTTGTGTTTTTTTTTTAGCTTAGTAACTCAGGGTCAAATTTATAATGTATTTTTACATTATTTTGAATTTTTCTACTTGAAAAATATTTAAACTTTTGCCTCAAATATAGTTGGAGAATGTTGCAAATGTTCTACACTTTAGAAAAATGAATATTCTTTTTTTGCCCTGAAATTCACTGCCACAGTGAAAAACTTGAGTTCACATATTTTACACAAAATTATTCAACAAATATGTTATCTTTTTATATTTAACAATAGAAATTTAAATTGACTTTAACCTTACATATCACATGCCTTTATTTTTAAAGCATAGTAAGAATGTAGAAGAAAATCAGGCCCAGTAAAAAGCTGAGATGTAGAAGTATTATTGGAATTTCTTCCCTTACTTTTCCTCATCCATGCCACTTCCAGAGAATGAAGGGTTTAGTAAACCTTTATTCACTTGGAGATCGGGGAACAGGTTTTTAGAGAATCAGTTATTCTGGTTAACTGAAAATTCTTTTAAAAATCAGCATTCGTTTCTCTTATTGTAAGTAGAATATAATGAAAATAATCATTACTTGTTGGAAGTTATTTTAATGCTGATTGCTTTGAATAACTTTTATCGCCCTGCTCTGTAGACAGACGTTTTAAGAGATTTACCTAAGTGAAAACTTCAGAGATGATAGCGCTTCATTTTATTTTATTCATTTCTTCTGAAATCTGAGATTAGAAGAAGAAAATGTAAAAGTTGATTAAGAGTTCTAATCGTGTGGGATCCATTCATTAAAGTTTTGTTTGATTTAAACAAAGCCACATTTTTTTTGTTGCCAGAATTTTATTTTCCTCTAACATTTTGTCCTTTTATTTAATGGTAAATGCTGCATTCAGGTTCTGTGATACAGAAAGGTATTCGTTATAATAAAAATAACATAATTATCCCACTTCTAAGATTTAATCCTGAAGCAGTGCTCATATCCAGTAAAAGATTTATGAACAAGGCTGTTCATTCCAGGAAAAGTAGAAAAAGAGTCCAGAATAATCTATATATAATTGAGTAGGGGAATTGTTAAGTTTTTAAAATTTTACTACATAAATTCATTAGTGTGTTTTACAGGCATTAAAAATTATATTTTTTAATGTTTGTTATTACACAGGAGGAAAATGCAGGAGGATAAATGGGGAAAAAAAGGACAAAACTATGATTTTAATGTGCATGAGTACATGTGTATCTACATATCTAAAAAAGAGGAAGGAAATGAATTTTAGCAGTGATTATCTGTGGGCAGTGAGATGTAAAATTTCTCTTTTATACTGTTCAGTTTTTTCAAATCTGTAACTGTTGTAGGTCATTTTGTAGTGAATGTAAGTATGTACTTAATACTGTGTTTGTGATCATATAATATCACATATATAGAAGGTCTTGAAGTCTGCAGAAGCTGCTGCACTTTGAGCAGCAAGTGTCAGGTGCAAGACATGCTGTCTACTCAGTGCTCTAGCATTGGGGAAGTAAAAGGAAATAATATAAAAGTGTTTCCATGAGTTTTAAAATATTTCTGATTTCATTTGTAGGTCAAATAACAGGATAGTAGATCTTTCTTACACAGTGACTTTAGAAGATTACGGACTAGTGAAAATGCGTGAGATTTTTGTGTCTGATTCATCTCAGGTATATGTCATTGAATCTTATGAAATTGTTCTTTAAAACAGACCTAATGTGTATATATGCATGAGTGTGTTTGTTTCAGTATGCTTCTTTCATTCATATCTTAGGGTTTATCTGCTGTACAACAAAAGCCATCTTCTGTTCCTCCAGCACCTTGTCCTTCAGAAATCCAGACAGAGCCTCGTGAAACCTTAGAGTACAAAGCAGCACTTGAGCTAGAAATGTGGAAGGAGATGCAGGAAGACATTTTTGAAAATCAGGTTACTTTTTAAATGTTACTTAAAAATTTTTTTTTTGTCTATTTAGTATATTTTCCCTTCTCCATAGTAGGCTTTTCTCTCTTTTCCATGGGTACTCTGTCTAGTCCCTTTGAATTCAAGAATGCCTTACTCTTTAAAAAAATGAAGAATTAAAAAATACTCAAAATGTGACAGCTTCACAGAAGCCACTCAGAAAGGTTTCTCCTAAACTTTCTCCATGATTTGTGGGCAAAATTAGCACTGAAGGTTAGAATTCAGAGGTTAAGGACTTGAAGGTTTCTTTTAATATCAAGATCTCATTTAGCATACCCTCCTGGAAGCTGGAATCATCAGTTGTTAAACAAGAGAGGTAGAAAACAGCTATTAACTTTATACTGTCCTGAATTATACTCATATGGGTATTACTCACCTCAGGCATCCTCTGTTTTGTTTTAAATAAAATGGAATGTCTGAAAGAAATATATCAGTGATCAGTATTAATTATTTAACTGAAAACAGCTGGTTTATTTATTTGAAATATTTAGGGTTTCTCTTTTTTACTTTATTTTTCTTCCTTTGGCAGCTAAAGCAGAAAGAACTGGCTCATATGCAAGCTCTTGCAGAGGAATGGAAGAAAAGGGACCGAGAGAGGGAATCACTAGTAAAGAAAAAGGTAATGACTTTTATAAAACTTGAAGGAGGAAAGAGAATATTAATGATAGTATCTTCTATATACATTAAAGAAAATCTCTGGAAGGAATAACTAATTATAGTGGTTATATATTGGCCTGGATAAAGTGAATGAATGGGTCAGGGATAGGAAGAAGGGTTTTCACTGTAAGTTGTTTTGTACTCCTTAGATTTTGAACCCTGCAAATGTGTTACCTGTTCAAAAAGTGAATAACTATAGAAAGTGAATACTTTAGAGAAGAAGCCTATCTCTGTATTTAAAAAGAAAATAGAACATTTAAGTATATATAAATATTACATTATAATCGATTAGTTAATAAAAAGGACCAAAAACTCTTAAGCTGTTTTAAAAGATTGAATCATGAAATGTTATAAATCACGTCTTTTAAAATGATAATGTGAGACCATCTGATCTTATTCCAGAAAGCCAAAATTTAATATTTATCTATTTATACTCAAGGTATTGAGTAAAACAACCCTGAAAATTAGACTTGTCTCAAATATTCCAAATTCAAGTCTGTAAAAATACTCTCATATTAGTGGTTAATGAAATGGCTATAAATGGGAGAAGACAGTGGCAGGGTAGTTTGCTACACTAGATCAAGAGACAGGACAGGGTATGGACTAGAAAATTCTTTAAAGTTTTTTCAGGTCTCTGACTTTCGGCCATTTATATTTAATTATTGACGTGCTTGGGTTTAAATCTACTATCTTGCTCTTGGTTTTCAATTTGTCCCATACATTCTTTGTTTTCTCTGTTTTCCTGCTTTCTTTTGCATTCACTGAATTTTTCTTTTTTTTTTAATGATTCCATTTTATTTCTATGGTTGCCTTATTAGCAATATCTTTTTTTTTTTTAGTGATTGCTGTAGGGCTTATGGTATGCATCTTTAACTTATCACAGTAAGCCTTCAGATGATACAGCACATTTAGCTTTTAAGACAAGTTAATCTTTGAGCCATTTTTTAATGTGACTAATGAGTTTTTCATTGTTGATGCTTATATGTAAAAGCAAAATATATGATGAAAGTAACACAAAGTATGGAAGTGAGGAAATGGACAAACGCTGTTGTAAAGTTCTCATACTATTTTACCAGTTTAAGCAGTCACAATCTCTTTCCTAGATAACTACATTTACTTCTTTATTTTATTTTTATTTTATTTATATATATTTTTATTATTATTATTTTCAGCCGCACCGTGCGGCATGTGGGATCTTCCCCGCCAGGGATCGAACCTGTGCCCCTTGCATTGGGACTGCGGAGTCTCTGCATTTACTTCTTAACTTGGTATCCTGTCCTCCATTACTGACCCCTGTAGCTTGCGATATCAGCCAAGAGTAGAGGAAGTCAGATTATGTACCCCTCCTCCTTAAAACACATCATACTCCTCATCACATTTAGAATAAAACTCAAAGTTCTTACCAGGACCTACAAGGCCTTTTGTGATCTGTCCCCTCGCTTCCTCTGTGACCTCATCTTCTGTCAGCCTTCTGTTCACACAGTCTATTCTAACCATCTTGGCCTCTGTGTATTTCCTCAGACATGCTAAGCCACCTCTCTCCTCAGGATCTGTAGACTGCTTTTCTTTCAGAGATACTTTCTGGTTTCTGCTCAGAGTAATGTGAGCAAGGCCTTCTGTGACCACTGTATCCAAAATACTGCTCTCTTCCCCTGCCCCCAGACACTAACTGTCCCCTCATTCTGCTTTATTTTCTTCATAACATTTACCTACTATTACATTAAATATCCACTTCTTTGTTTATAGTTTGTCTTCCCTCAGAGTATAGATTCCACATTACTTTGTTTTGCCCAGCATCTGCTACGTATACAATAAATATTTGTTTAAATTAAAAGGATAGGGCTTCCCTGGTGGTGCAGTGGTTGAGAGTCCGCCTGCTGATGCAGGGGACACGGGTTCGTGCCCCAGCCCGGGAAGATCCCACATGTCGCAGAGCGGCTGGGCCCATGAGCCATGGCCGCTGAGCCTGTGTGTCTGGAGCCTGTACTCTGCAATGGGGGAGACCACAACAGTGAGAGGGCTGTGTATGGCAAAAAAAAAAAAAAAAAGGATAATGAATGATTTCAGGTGTTATACAGTTTTGAGTTTGAGATTTATGGGGACTATTGGCATGTTCAGCAGGTATTTGGATTTACAGGTCTGCAACTCTGGAGCGGGGGGTTGACTTTGCAATATAAATTTGGGAGTTCTTCGTATCTGTGATATTACGTAGATAAGACTTTTGGGTTGCCAGAGGACGAACATATGGTTTGAATACTTCCTCCCCATCCTGTTTACCTGTCTTTCTATAAGGCTTTTTTACATGTGGCACTCAGAATTTGACACACTTATATTAGTGATTTGGTTAAGAATTTAAAGGTGAACCAAAAATCAGTGGTAGAGTTAACAGAACTAATAAATAAATGATCTTGCTTGGTTGGTATGTTGGGCTAAATCATCAAAATAAAGTTTAATAAAGAAAAATGTCAAATTCTGTAGTCAGAGTGAAACATTCACTTGGACAATGGGTGTAGTTATTCCAAGTTTAAAAACAAAGACCTTGGGGATTTTCTTTGACATAACAAACAGTGTGACTAGGATCCTCGGGTAGCAAATGCAATTTTAGTTGGAGTTAAAATTAGGAGACATTTGTTGACCTGTCTTTGGCAGTACACATTCTTTAGTATCTGAACTAGTGAGATCACATCTGGGTACCGTTGCGGAGCACAGGCTCCGGACGCGCAGGCTCAGCGGCCATGGCTCACGGGCCCAGCCGCTCCGCGGCATGTGGGATCTTCCCAGACTGGGGCACGAACCTGTGTCCCCTGCATCGGCAGGCGGACTCTCAACCACTGCGCCACCAGGGAAGCCCCCTGGGTACCATATTTTTGAAAGAACTTAGTTTAGAATGTAGACTCCAGATTAAATCCAGGATAATATTAGAGGATGTGGAAACAACAACATGTGAATAATAGTTGACCCTTGTGCTTATCTCGGAGAAAAAATGACTAGGAGGATGTATGATGGCCATCACTGGAGTCAAATATGTGAAGATACTTTTTTTTTTTCTTCCCAGGGGATAGAAAGAGGATTAAAGGGTGGGCTTCTAAGGAGCACCAAACCCAGGCTTGTAAAGAGAAAATCAGGTTGGGGCCTGGGACCTGGAGACTCGTTGGTGAGGAGGACAGAAAATTTGGTTCAGAAAGTCCTAGTAAATATGATCAGTCTGAACTAAAAGATAGAAAACCATGAGAGAGGATGCTGTACAGGTCAGGCAGGTAGACCTCTTAGCCTTAATGGGACTCACATCCTTAAAGACAGAGCAGAGCAAGACTTAAGGCTTGTACAAATTGGGGTACTAAGCTAAGGTCCCAAGCAGGAACTGTAGCTTCAGGAGCAATTAAGAACTCAGTTATTTAAACTGTAATAAAGGACTAGATCTCAACAATAGGAGGACTGGCTTGAAACTGATTGGTGATAGCTGGCCTATCACCAGTATTAGCTCCAGAGAAAGAGCATAAGTGACTAAGAGGGCTTCAGAAAAATACTGGAATATTGAGCAAGGCAGATTTTTAAGGAGCTAGGTTTTTACTAAAACACAAGATTTTACTGGCAGTCTAACTTACCACCCAGTGGGAGAAGGGCTTCCTCAGGAGAGACTGAATAGTACTAGAGATACCCAAGCAGAAGCTAGATTGGCTTCCTTCCTTAGAGTATAGTGGAAAGAATTTCTGCTTTGAATTGGTATATGTAATTCATGATTTTCCTAGTCTCAGATCCTCTGTTTCAGTAAAATCATAATATATGCATTTTTGAATTTGTGTTTTGAATTTGGGGAAAAGATAAGGTAACTTTTATTATATTTTAGGTCGCTGAATATACTATTCTTGAAGGAAAACTTCAAAAAACCCTAGTTGACTTGGAGAAGCGAGAGCAGCAGCTGGCCATTGCAGAATCAGAGGTACTGTATTTCATCTATCATGTCTATTTCACAGAATCCATATATTAAGTGCATACCATTCATTTGTTTTTCCTTTGTACTGTATAAAGTATATTTCATGGAAATAGTCTTTCAGACATTATGGAGAAAACTGCTATTCAACTAGGTGAAGCATGTTTTATATGTTAGAAGGTGAAGAATTAGGTAGAAAACTGTTTGTTATTTGAAATGGTTAACTATTATTCAGTCAGCTTTGGCTGACTTCTGTAATAGTGGAGATTTTTGGTTACCTTTGCAATTATGTGGAAGGAATGGATAGTTGCACTACCTAGAGAAAAGAGAAAATGTAGTGTAGGCTCAGGGACCTAGAATCATGATTTTGTATTTCACTAAGAAGGGAATATACCTGCTTCTTGCCTATTGAAGATTAGATCCCAAGAAAGGATAAACTTACGTTAGTACCATGCCTAGTTAGCATTTTTGTTAGGTCTTATTAAATTGTACCCTAACTACTTTTTTAAATTACCATAAAGTTCACCTCAAATTATTAGAATTTCTTCCTTGTGAAATTTATATGCCCCTTCCTTACCCAAATGTTTCTTAACATTTTCTCAGCATATCACCCTAGCCTTATCTTTACACATTTTTGGCAATTTCTAAATTGATTTAGATTGTTAAACCTAAACATAATGTGTATTTGTTCCTAATACTAACGCTTTGTTATCTTTTATGTGATTAGGTAAAAAATAAGTTCCTAAAGATGTAAAGAAACTTGGGCATATTTGCTTACATAATAAAATGGGTTTATTCAAATAGGGGTTTTAAGCATTTAGGGCCTTTTCAATTGAATTTATGCATCATATATGGATTTGGGGGTATACTTTGTATTTAGGAGTAAATGATGATTGAAAATTTATAATTTCAATACACTTAAACATTAACTCTCTAATACCTGAAAATGATATAAAAATCACTTCATAAAATATTCTGAACATTTGACCATATATAAGGATAATAGAATATTGACTAGTATAATGCAGCTAGTAATAGGTCAGCCTCTTAAAGATGTACCTGTTTTAAGCTTCAGAGAGAAAGAAGGGAACTGAAATCAGAACGTGAACGGAACCTGCAAGAACTCCAGGACTCCATCCGTAGGGCCAAAGAAGATTGTGTTCACCAAGTAGAACTAGAAAGGTTGAAGATGAAGCAACTAGAAGAGGATAAACACCGACTTCAGCAACAGGTTGGATGAAAATACCTGTCATCTCTTTAAACTTAGAGTTTATTTGCATTCTAGAAATAATAGAAATCGTTCACTAAGGAGTTATAAAAATTCCCAGTAATTTGGAATATTAATCACATTTACTACACTGAGATTCAAATGTAAGTTGGATCTTCTTTTCCTGAAAGCTGAGGACTATATTGGAATAATCTTGCTTCCCTTATAATTATTTGTATGAGATTGTGCTATATTTTAGTTAACTCTCATCTTAAAATCTTTTGCTCCTTTGAGCAAATGTAGATATTCTTCATATATCACTGCACCAAGTTCAGTTAAGAACCAGATTTCATGAGAGAATTGTCTGTGCTCCTTTCCATTTTCTCACCTCTCAACCCATCCGCCTCAGCTTTCCATCCCCATTGCCCCAGCCAGCCAGTTGTCAGAGAAGCCACCAGTGGCTCAGTCACTATATTCAGTGGGTGTTTTTCATTTCTCATCTTACTCACACTTATTGACAGCATCAACACTATTGTTCTTGTTTTTATATATTCTCTTCTCTCAACTTCTATAACACCACTCTTCTTGTTTTTCTCTACTTTTCTGGCCATGCCTCAGGTCTGTTGCAGGTTTATTTTCCTTTATCTAGCCATTAAATGTTGGACTTCCTCCAAGCTCCAGACTTACACTCTGCTAAACAACCTTATTCGTGCCTGTGGTTTCAGAGACAATCTGTATCTCTGGGACTTGTGCATTTATATCTCAAAACTTTCCTTTGCACTCTCAACCCTTTATCTCATTGCCTTTTAGACATCTCTACTTGGGTGTCTTAAAGGCATTTAAAACCCACCATGATCCTCCTATCCATACTTGACCTTGCTGTAAGTATTCTTTACGTCAGTAATGGACCCCTGTAACCTGTTCTTCCTGTCGCAGCCTGAGTGATATTTTTGAAACTTGGAATCAAGACACCCTCCTCTAAAACTGTTCAGGGTTGTCTTAATGCTCATAGAATAAAGATCAGAATTATTACCTTGCCCTACCAGCCTTTGCATAGTTTGGACCCAGCCTACCTCTCTCACCTCATCTCCCACTCTTTCACCTTTTCTGTGTGCTCTCCAGCCACACTCGTCCTCTTCAGGTCCTCAGGCATACCATGCATGCTTCACCCTTAGGATCTTTGTGTGTGCTGCTTTTTCTTGGCCTAGTGAACTATACTAATCCCTCAGTTTCCAGCTGAGGCATCACTTTCCCAGAGAAATCTTCCCTGACCCCTGCTGTCCAAGTCTAGGTCAAGTTTTTGTTACATGTTTTCTTGGGGTATTATTCTCTTATTCTATTTCTTTATGATATGTTATAGCAGTTTGTTTTTATTTTCATTAGTGTGATAATTTGATCAGTGTCAGATTATTAGTTCCATAAAACTGTTTTGGTTTCTGTCTGTATGCCTGGAGCCCAGCCAGTCTTCAGCACGTAATAGGGGCTTAATAAATATTTGCTGGAAAAAGGAAGGCTCAGGCTGTTAAAAATGAAGCTTATCTGTCTTGAAACATTTCAGTGTAGATTAGATATGTATGATGAATGCCTCTGAAGTCTTTACTAAATCCTGGCATGAAGAATAGTTTCCATAGCAGTTCAGGGTCAGTTAAGATCATATTATTTAGGTGGTTATAAATACAAATTTGATTGTAATTGTGGTGGTCTCACGTAAATTTATGAAAGATAAAGTTGTAAAAGTGGGCAATTGTGATGGGATTCGCCAGTAATGCTTCTCTTCTACCACTTATCAGGGAGATTCAGCCATCTAGAACAAAGACTTCTAACATGTATTAGAATCACCGGGAGAGCTCATGAAAAAATCCACGTCTCTACCCTGTCCCAGACTGGTATAATTAGCTTACAATGTTGTGGGAAGAACCTTGGCGGGAAGAACTGGTATTTTGGAAAAAATTCCCCGGGGCACTTCTAAAACATAAGCTAAGACCTGGGGAAAAAACTCTGGTGGGCAGCAGAAGTTTCTGGGATGCCCAAATTGCTAAGTCCATGACTAAACATTAACCCTTTTATATATAAGAAAACTTTTTAGGCCCTTACTCTGAACCAGGTTACATATACTATACACACAATTCTAACTGGACAGGTAGAAGGGACAGATAGATACACTATCAGTGCAAGGTGATGAAGATAAAGTATATATATTCAAATATGTGATGAAGATAAAGTATATATATTCAAATATGTAAAGGCATTTATCAGAACTGAAAAAAATCAATGTAATTTATAGACCACTTAGCAAAGGAAAAAGAACCCACTATGCCTAGTAGCTTGATTAGTAATTCTTAATAGTAGATTGATAATGTCCTGAATGGTCAAAAAAATGCCAAATATTAAGTTTATTAGTTTTTGTTTAAAACAAAAATGTGACAGAGATTCTTTAGAGAGGTTTCTGTTCAACTTTAAACATAAAATTTACATGTTCAAAGAGGTAAACTTCAGTTATATGGAAAATTTCCATGTGTGGAATACTCATTACCTAAAGATGCTAGATAAATCCTAATTAGAATTATTGATAATTATTAGCATAAAACAAGACTTTATTATTGGTAATTTAAGTTCCATTTTTCCCACCAATTTCCTCAGTATTTCTCATTTAGTTAAGTCTTAGTCTTAAAGAGATAATTGGGTTATCTAAGGATGGCTAGTCATATTGGTATATGTTTTCAGAAAGCATCTTTAAACAGTGCTTCTTTGCATTTGGTTAGAAAAATCCCACATTTTAAAAGAATACCTTTATATCTTTTTTTCTTTTTCTTGGAAGTTTTGAAACTGTTCTAAGGGAAATTACAGTGTTTAGTCAAGGCAGTCTCTTTTTTTTTTTTTTTTTTTTTTTTAAATTTAAGGAACTATTCACTAGAGCATCATTCTAGGGGATGAAAAGATCTGAATTCTCTTCATGCGTCTCCTAGTGACTAGCTCACTAGCTCTTTGGCACTGCCTCAGTAATTTAGCTCTTCGATCCTCAATTTTCTTACCTATAAATAGGAAGGGACTGGGCCAAATAATCTGTAAGTTGTAATAGTATTGGATTTATGAAATTCATACAGTATCAAATTATAGGGACAATAAACAATACTGCATTAAAATTACTTTCATCAATAATCAGGTGTATCTATAATGCTCAATTTACATGTTGCATTTTTAAAAATTATTTTCAGTATTTTTATAAACTGACTTTTCCATTTGCCATCCAAAATTTAACAAAAATATTCTCAAGATACTGGTTTTATAAGAATTTCATACTCCTATAAAGTTTTTGTATATTGTTAATCAGTTGATTTACTGAATTTTTAAGATTACTAGAGATCTTAATTTTCTTCATTATACTTTATGTATTTTCTAAATTTTCTAATATAAACATGCCTTAAAGTAAGAAAAAAATGACACTGAACTTTGCATACTGCTGTTTTAAAGTGGCTATAATTTTTTTTAATACAGCTCAATGATGCTGAAAATAAGTATAAGATTTTGGAAAAAGAGTTCCATCAGTTCAAGGATCAGCAAAGCAGCAAACCAGAAATTCGGCTACAGTCTGAAATAAATCTTCTCACTTTGGAAAAGGTACCCATGTCAATTTATGGCAATTTAATAGCCTTAATGATAAATTTATAAAATAAAAAATGATACTTGCATATACAATGTAATAACATTTAACTGTAGTATTCTGATATCAAATAAGAACATATCAGAGAATTTGAGGCACATGACATTGTCAATACTTGAATTTCATAGCTTTTATCAGTTATAGCCTATACTACAGTCCTTGGTTACAGACAACAGAACTGAGTAAGTAACTCTTGGACTAAAGGAATTCACAAACCTGTCAAGAAAGCTAAAAAACCTGGGGGAAGCAAGTCATGGACCCATCACAAACCTGTCAAGAAAGCTAAAAAACCTGGGGGAAGCAAGTCATGGGCCCATCCTGTCATAAAACAGTCTACTCAGGATGCTACTGTTGGTGCCATGACTGCCATGTCCCTGAATTCTGTCTCCCCTGATTCTAGTGTTAGGCTGTTGAACTCTCAGTTTTGCAGTAGCCATTGTGAATACCCTGTCTCCGTATTAATGCCCTTTAGATTCACTGTCTCAGATAGGAGCACGCATTTAAATCACAGGTCTGTACTCTACTCTTAGTTTGGAAGAAGGGATAGCCATCCTATTTTGCTTTCTGCGGTTGGAAGCCAGGTCCTGACTCTCATTTATATTGGGATTCCCCACAGACAGAAGGTTCAAGTTCTACACATTACAAAATGTGTAATACCCAACAGACAATCTAAGTTTGACAATATGAGCTCTTGCATTTTAAAGTTTGATAAATTTTAGGCATTATTAAAAAGGTATAGCATACTTAAGAAAATAACAGAGTTAATAATAAACAGGAAAATAAGCTTTAGAAGCTTAAGGATTTGTCATGGCAGCCATTGCCTGTCTGTTCCCACTCAGCATTGTATTGAAGGCTTCCTTGCCCTGTCTCTTCTGTAGATTCAGCCACTAGGGGACACTAACAGAAGATTGGTAGATAGGAGTTGGGAAGATGCCAGAGTAGTTCTTTCTTCTCTCTCTTTCTGCCTCTCTACTTCCCTTATTTTCCCTGGCAGTAGTTACATCTTTTTATGGTTCCATCTCCCACCAGGCATCCCTTCTCCAGCTTCCTTTAGGCAGTCTCCACTGTGGTTCTAGCCCACTGGACGTCCCCAGTTTGTGGGTTGCTTGTATTAAGAACTACTATTTCCTGGTACCTTTTTGTAGTCCCTCCTACCTAGGAGAGGTGGGGGCTTCTTGCTGCTGATCACTGGGTTGCCTCACCATATCCTCTTTGGCCTTTCTGCTCTTCCTTTATCTGTTGAAGCAGTTTTCTGTATTAAATTACTTCCGATTTCTAGATTCCTGGCAGGATGCTGATTGATAGAGTTGGTTTTTCATTATCCAGCGAAGATATATGCTATTTATGATACCATGCTAAATGCCATTATGAATGATTCAAAAATGTTCAGGATACCGTCAAGTAAATAACAGGTTACAGAAGGAGACAAGGAACATACCCAAATAATAATAGCAAAAGGCAAACGAGCAGATATCGTCTAACTTTCTCTTACTAAATGCCATGAGTCCAAAGGGAAAACAAAGTCAACTTCTGAAATGAACACACTAAGTATAAAGAAGGAATGACATTGGATATGGAGCCTAAGAATAGGTGAAACTTTAAATAGGTAAATATGTGGGTGAGTTTATTCCAAAAAGAAGTACTGAACAAAAGTATAAAAAAGATTTAAAAATCTATTGTATATTTGGATAGCTGCTTGACTAGAACCTAGAGTCTAATCATTATAGTAGTATGGTTTACCCTTGAACAACATGAGTTTGAACTGTGAGGTTCCACTTGTACACAGATTTTTTTCAGAAAATACATTCTACAGTACCACATGACCTGTGGTTGGTTGATTCCTCAGATGCAGTACCACATATTCAGAGGGCAAACTGTAAAGTTGTAGGCATTTTTTTGACAGCATGGAGGATTAGCATGCATACCCCTGCATTGTGCAAATGTCAGCTGTAGTTTTAAAATAAATGTAGGCCTGATAAGAGAATGCTGGAAATAAAGGTAATTTTCAGCCATATGAGGGAAGACCTTAGATGCTTGCTTAAAGAATTCATATTTCATCTGGTAAGAAAAGTCAAAGATTACTCTCAAATTTATAAGATTGGCTTAATGGATGTTAATAGAAATGAAGATTTTCGATGAACTTTTTTGGAGAGATGGAAGTTGTAGAGAATTCAGATTTTAGACATACTACATTTGAGATGCTAATGCAGTAATCTAAGTGAAGGAGTTAACTAAGTGGTTAAAAAATAAGAAAATACAGTAGGGAGAGAAAAGGGCTAGACAAACAGATTTGAGAGTCATTTGAATAAAGTAACAGCTTACAAGTATATGCAATTGCTTAAGGAGTGTTTAGGAAGGCTAATTGATGATAAAACTTAGGGGGTTGTTCAGCTTTGAGAACAATCAAGAGTTGGGGAAGGAGGCTAGTGAGATTTAGAGAAGTAATAAAAACAGTCTAGTGCTGTGCCCAAAAGAAAAGGGGAGTTTAAAGAATGAGGAAGTGAAAGTAATCTCTCATGATGGGCAAGTCAAGAGGGGTTGAGGAAAGACCATGTGTTTGGCAGTTAAGAGGTCACTGCTTTTTAAGAAGCCAAACTGCAGAAGGTTATAGAAAGTTTGGCTTTGAAAAGAAAACAAGAAAAGGGCTTCCCTGGTGGTGCAGTGGTTAAGAATCCACCTGCCAATGCAGGGGACATGGGTTCGAGCCCTGGTCCGGGAAGATCCCACATGCCGAGGAGCAGCTAAGCCCGTGAGCCACAACTACTGAGCCTGTGTGCTGCAACTACTGAAGCCTGCACACCTAGAGCCCGTGCTCCGCAACGAGAAGCCACCGCAGTGAGAAGCCCGCGCACCGCAACGAAAAGTAGCCCCTGCTCACCACAGCTAGAGAAAGCCCACGCACAGCAACGACGACCCAACGCAGCCAAAAATTTAAAAAAAATAATAAAATAATAAATTTCAAAAAACCCCAGAAGACAAGAAAAAATGTACCCCAAGGGCCTAAAGCTCTTGAGAAAAGCTTATTTAGAGGTAGGAAAATCAGAGAATATTTTTAGATTAAGGACAAGAAATTAACAGCAAGGAGAAATTGAAGCTTTAAGAGAGGAGGGGATGGTTGGAGCATAGATATAAAATTTAGCCCTTGATATGACTATTCAAGAGGCAGAAGGGTGCATATACAAAATTTGGAGACAAGAATAAGAGTGGTTAAAAAAAATTGAGTTGAAAAGGGTATTGTATTAACTGCTTTCTTCTAGCATTTCTGAATTCATTAAATGTTTCTGCAGCTTGTCAAATGCCATGCTATTTTTGGTTCCTCTTCTTACCCCGATATCTTTAATTGCAAAGTCTTGTTGATTCTGCTTCTTACATATCTGGACAATCTCTTCATTCTCCATTTTTGGCCTTCTCATTTCTCTACCAGTGACCTTGAATTTGAATCAAACTGGACATTTCCCACCCCTTTTGATTAAACCAAATATTAAAGTATTTCTGTTTTTATATTATGAATTATGTGGCCTGCCAGAGATATTTGAAGTATTCAGACAATATCTCATCAGTTCTCACAAGTTCTCTTAAGTAGGTGTCAAGAGTATTTCCATTTTATCTTGGGGAAATTCAGGGCCAAATATCTCAAAATTGGAACAGAGGGCTTATCATATTCATCTTTTCTGAATATATACTAGATAATATCACCATAGAAATAATTGTAAGTGATTTTTAAAAATTTCTTCTTCCAATTACACTTCTACCAAAAGGATAAAAATCACCAAACATATTACAAATATAAACAGCACCATGAACTTGTTAAGGGAAAAAAAAAATGAAACGGAAGTGCCTTTATATCAGACCTAATGAATTCATCCACTGTTTTTAAATGCCTAGCAAAACAAGGCTTCTCAGCTCTTTTGAACATTCTTTGTAAGTTTTTTTGGAGCCAGAAGAGGGCAGAATCTTATTTCTTAAGCAACAGAGATAAAAGCATAAAAAGGAAGACTTAAGTGAAAAAGTACCTGATTTAGTCTACAACTTCTGGTTATGTCTGATTGAGAGCTTTTTTCTTTTCTGTTTACTTATCTCTTCAGTATAACACAAATATTTCCGTTTTCACTGAAATGGTCTAAAAATAAGTTAACATTAAGATACAGTTTTACCAAATGCAATTCTTGATTCCCTTAAGAAGTGAATAATAGTTTGATGTGCTTTTAGCTAGGAAAGACTTTTAGATGGCTTAAAAACAATTGGAACTTTAAAAAAATAAAATAGGGAAAGCATTATAATTTAGTAATGCATACAGAAGATTAAGACAGAAACTAAATTTGTGTATTTAAGAACATTTAGTGAGTATCTACTGTGTCTTAGGACAAAGGGAAAAATGAGAGAAAAGAAAAGAGTAAAAGTATGTTATCCTTTGGGGACCTCACTTTTTTTTTTTTTTTTTTTTTTTTTTGATGTGGACCATTTTTAAAGTCTTTATTGAATTTGTTACAATATTGCTTTTGTTTTATGTTTTGGTTTTTGGGCTGCGAGGCATGTGGGATCTTAGCTCCCCGACCAGGGATCGAACCCACACCCCCTGCATTGGAAGGTGAAGTCTTAACCACTAGACTGTCAGGGAAGTCCCTGGGACCTCACTTCTAGAAGAGTTTGTAATATAATTGGGGAGATGACTCAGAGAACCTTAAATGACCATATATAATCGAATACCAGGGAATGTGATAGGAACTCTTTGCAATTCAGAAAGAAGTCATTTGGTGTTCAGAATATAGTAGTTTTAAGACAGCTCCATGGAGAGGTAGAATTTGAGCTGAATCTGAAGTTTTAAATAAGCAATGAAGAAAAAGAATCGACAGGCTCAGGAAGTAACTTGGACAAGGTGAGAATGTAGGGGAGACAAACCCAGTGGTTGGAGTAGAGGGTTTCCTGTTGAGGAATACCAAGAAAGTAGTAGAACAAGTAGGATGGAAATTATATCTCGGAGTGCTTTAACACCTAGGCAGAGGAGTTTAGGCTCAGTCCTGTAGGCAAGTAGCAGCTGTTGTAGATTTTTTAGTAGAGAGTAAATTGATGTAATAGTGATTTGCAGGATTTGTAGATAGAATACGTTTGAGGCTGAGCAGACAAGAGATGAGATAAGCCTGAGCTTAGGGAATGGTAGAAAGAACATAAAAAAATAAAACTGGAAAATAATTTCAAGGGAGAAACCTATAGTTTTTTGTGACACATTGGAACTGGGGAATAGGAAATTAGAGGCAAAGACAATGCCATGCCTCCAGTAGAGAATTAGAGTTGTGGGTATATCAAGGATAGAAACAGGGACATTGAGAATCAGTGAGTCTGTGCTTGGTCTTCACTAGCCTCTGAATTGATTCTAGGTCCTGAGCCAAGTTTTAATTTGAGTCTGTAATTTGGCTTATGATTTAAGTCAAAAAAGCCTTCCAAAAGTCTCATATCTACCCACAAAAAGGGCTCTTAACTCGAGGTCTTTGAATGCCCTGAAATTGTGTCAGAATTTTGGCTGCGTACCTTTTTTTGGGAATTGGGTCTATATATTTCTTTAGAATCACAGAGCCATCTGTATCCTTAAAAAAAGTTAGGAATCACTGATTTGGTAGTTTGGGATGAATTAGAAAAATGATGTGTAATGTCTCAGATTTGTTAGCTACAATTTTTGTTTGTTAAGAATAAAGACATATGTTTTGATTATATATGCATTTTAACTTAGTGTGTACTACTGTGTGAATATCAATGCAAATGTGAGTTATTTTGATAATCATGGCAAAACTGATAAAACCTCCCCAGCTTTTTCTGATGGAGTCAGTTCAGTGGGTATAAATGATCTCTCTAGGTTGTCCTAACCCTCATTCTGAGGCTCGTCCAGGATACTGTACCTTCTCCAAGACCCAGGGACGTGATCACTTTTATAATTGAATACTATTCTTTTATCACTCAGTTATAAACAGATTTTTCTTTTCCTCTGAGATATGTCCTCTTGTTAAAATTACCAACTAATATGTATAAGTCTTAGAGCATAAGTGGAAGAGATCATCTTTGATAATCTCAGAGTATTATTCAACTTAAGATGTATGAGTATAGTTGTGAAATGTCAACACATTTAAATCCAAGCACTAGGGATTTGTAAAGCAGAAAAGACCTTGACTCCATGAAGTCATATATTACTTCAGAGAACATTCTGGTCTTTTGTGAAGGGATTTTGGCAATCTGCTTTTCCTTTCATTTTATTTCCTTATGAGCTTTCTGAAGTTTGAATTTTTGGATAGTGTCTTCGATTTTATTTTTCTGCAAAACATTAGGGGTTGTGTGTATGGGAAAAACTAGACTTGATATAAAAAATTAGACCAGTTTAGATTAACAGTATTTTACTGTAATTCATCCATATTATTACCTTATCACTTAAATAGTAGAACTGTCTGTTGGCTACATGAATTTGTTTGGTACTTGGTTTGAAACTTTGAGAGAGTACATTCCAAAACCTAGCCAAGTTGGCTTCAATTCATACACAACAGATTGCCTGCTGCAAGTATAAATAACCGTATTTTAAAAATCAAATCTATTTCGTGCTTTTCTTTATATATTTGAGGAAAAATAGAAAATAAAAGTTAGATGAGTGTTTTTAGGAGCATTATTTTTCTTACTCTTGGGTTTATTTTAACATTCTTAAAATATTTTTGACTTTGTACTCTTAGTAAACTGCCTTCTGATAAAACAGTTCACTGTTTTCATCATTCTATGATTTTTGCCAAAATAGAGGTATAAAAGTATCTCTACAAGCTCTCTTCAATGTAAGACAAAATTCCACATAATGATAGGTCTCCAAAAGGAATAAGTTGGTTTCAAGGTTGAGAGTGTCAGCTAAATGGAATGCTAACAACTGCTTTTTGTTATATATATTAAAAAAATGTATTTTTCACTCTGTGATCTTTATGTAATATATATGTTTTAAATACATTTATAGTAACTGTCTGGAGGTTAAGACTGATTCAGTTCCTTTTAGTATAGGCTGTTAGACAGTAAAAATACAACTATATTTTAAACAAGAAAATGTTCATGTGCCATAATATTTACAGTAAATTATATAACAGTTTTAGATGATGTCGTATGTTACACTATATAAACTCTTTTCTTAAGCCAGAGTCTTTGTATATATTATCTTTCAGTTATTGTACACAGTGGTATAGTGTTTCACTTGATATGATTTTAATCACTGTTAGGTTGAACTTGAAAGAAAGTTGGAATCTACAACTAAGTCTAAGCTGCATTACAAGCAGCAGTGGGGACGAGCTTTGAAAGAACTTGCCAGACTTAAACAGGTATGTAGTTTATAGCTAATGATGGATTATTCTTTTTATGTCTTTCTCCCTTGATTTTTTTTACAAGTTTGCATATTTGGCAATATCTGTTAGGTTCAGATGTCTGTATTTAAATGTCCAGTTCTGTATTTGAGATTAGGCCCCACGCCCCTTTTTTTAATGTGTAAGATCCTCCTTTATAAAAACTAAAACTTCTAGGTCCTTTTTCTTTTCCTTTTCTTTTTTTTAAAGCCAACTATCCTCTTCCCCACAGCAAGTTGGGAATAATTTCTACTTTCACTTTAAAAACTACCATTCTTTTTCTCCTTTTACTTTCACTTATAAAACTACCATCCTTTTCTCCTTAGTATTAATTTCCTTCTATTGGGAGTGCCTTTGGGGGGAGAATTTTAAGAACATATTTTAAAAGTCATTCCTAGGAAGACAGTAATTTATTCATTTAAAAAAAGGGATCATGGGATTTTTGCATAATTTTACAAGAATTTAAAAGTGAGAGTAGTTTCCTAAATTCTTTACATTACTTTTTTTTTTCCTTCCTGGTACCAGGTAACAAATGCTGTTAGCTTCCTGAGGAATTAACCTTAATTTTGGCTATAATTTTTTCAAATTATTAAGATCAAATAAAATATGAGCAAGATTTTTTTTTTTTTTGAATCTCATCTAAACTTTTAAGGATCATTAGTGGTTAGTTTATTCTAAGTTTTGCTTTTCTGAAATGTGTCCATTATATGCTGAATGAAATTTTGGTACGTAGGGTCTCTCAGATTTGTATTTTTTTTTTTAAGGTGTCTCCCAAACCATCAAATGTCATTAAACATCTTTGTGGTATTGTACTAAATGCTTATTTACCACCTTCATAGAAGAGTATGTACTAGACTGCCTGAGAATAAATAGTGCAGTTTGCCATAACATAGCTTTTAGATGAATTGAGATTGTAAGCATAAGTATAAAATAATATTACACACACTGAATATGTTTTATAGATGCTCACAAGACTAAGGATAGATGAATGAATAATCATATATAGTACTGAGGGCCTCCTGTGTTCAAGGCACTGTCCTATATTTATAGATACAAGATACAAGTAAAACATAGATCTTTGCCTCAGGGAGCTTGCAGTTTAGAAATAGGGAAGAAAACTATAAATATAACATTTACTGCCAAATAGTAAGAGCCCTGAAAAGACCTGTACAGAGTACTCAGGAGGGGAAGTACGTCTATTTAATAGAACTTAGAACTTAGGAAAGGTGTCATAGAAGATGAGATATTTGAGATGGATCTCTGGAGAATTGGTTGTGATTTAGGAAAGCTGTGGGGAAAATGTTGCATATACAATGAATAGAATGATTATAGCAAGGAGGCACAAAGTCAGAAAGCATAGACTCTCCATGGAGAACAGAGGAGGCCCCATTTTAGAGGTCATTTCAGGAAATAAGGACTAGGTAGCAGTGGGAACATGACAAGGAGATTATTTTAAAAGACATGGTTTTGGTAGATTCTATACAGTACACTATACCTAATCAGAATGCAGAGTGGAAAGTCAAAGATGATGTCAAGGGTTCAAGCCTTAGTGTCTGGAAAGAGAGTTTTCCAGGATTGGAATGATGGTTATTAAGACAAGAAGCTGATTGAGGCATGGGGAGGAGACAGGACTTGCAGATTTGAACATTTTAATTTTTACAGAAAGAAATTCAGCAAGCATTTAGAAATACGGACTGATGTTGGGAGGATGATTGAGCTTAATAACATGAAGGAATCCTTTTGCAGAGATGATAATTGAAGATGCAGCAGATAGAACTTAGAATTCTTATGTTTAAGGAGGAAGGAAAGCTGATAAGTGCTTGGTATTATGCTAAGCCCTTCATACGTTTTCATTTGATCCTAACCAAGATCCCTATAGAGCAGGTAATATTTCCATTTTATAGATGTAAAGAAACAGATTTAGAGACATTAAGTAAGTTGCACACGATCACACAGGTACTAAGTGATAGAGCAAGGATTAGACTCATTTGACTGGAGTGCAGCCTCAGGCTCTTCCTGCTTTATAATGTTATGGTTTAATTCCATAGAAGCCACATAATGAAAGAATTTCAAATAGAACAAAGTGAGCTGTGGAAGACATTAGGGATTTCTGACAGAGTGAGTATTGAAGCAGAAGTCATGATTTGGCCTATCATAAGCAAGGAAAATGACATCACTGACAGATAGACTAGCTCTGGTAATGAGAATTAAAGTGACTTTGAAAGAGAATAAGCTAATATAAAGTCATGATGGCAAGATATTTAAGTTACATTTAGTACTACAGGGAGGAGTCCCTGTGGAATTGGGAGCAAGGAAATAATGTGGTGAGAGTGGCTATTAAAAATAATAGGATACAAATTCTACTGGAGGCAGCATACATAGCAGTTTAGAACATGGCCTTGGAGTCAAGAGAGCTGTATTGAATCTTGGCTATACTTCTTAACTACCTCTGTGACTTGGGGAATATAATTTCTCTGATTAGTCTCCTCATTTGGAAAATGAAAAATCTTACCTCACAGGTTGTTCTGAGAATTAAATGAGTGGTCTGTAAAGCATTTAACACAGTGTTTCGTACATAGTGTATGCTCAATAAATGGTAACTGTTGTTAAAAGGATATGAGCCATAAAGCTATTGTGTAGTATTCTTGGTTTCAGTCATTGGGGACCTAATCAGATGGTAGCTTTGGAATATTGATGAATAGACCAAATATTAGAAGGATTTACAACTGAGTAGCTGAAAAATGACAGACACCAACTAAAAATTGAAAATTTTTAGGTCTCCAAGATAGGAGAATGTTGTTGTTATATAATAGTAGCAGTGGGGAAGTGAGGTTCAATATAGTTTGAGTAATAACAGTACTTTGTAATTTGGATGGTAGATTTAATATAGATGTTCTGTAGAAACTGACATACGGGGAAAAACCTATGTTAGGGCTAATTGTGCAGATATGCAATACTGTCAGTCAGTAGGTGAACTTACTAAAGTTAGGTGTAAAGAGATGAGAGTGCATTGAGTCTGAAGAAACATCTATAGTTGTTTCATTTGTTCATTTTTCATTCATCAAGTACTTATTGAGAGCCTACTGTGCACCTTGCACAGTGGTAGATGCTCTAGATACAGCAGGTCTCTCCCCACAGCAAACTTAAAGGGCTGATATTTAACAAGAACATGGCAGGGTGGTAAGAAATGCAAATGAAGTTAGCATAAATAATAGAAAATAAGTATTAGAAAAACAAGAGGACAGTGGGTTATCATTGTATTTTGTCATTCAAAGCTGAGGGAGAAATGGTTCAAAAACGGTGTTTCAACTATCAGTATTAGAAAAAGGAATCCAAACTGGAAAAGTAAAACTGTCACTGTTTGCAGATGACATGATACTATACATAGAAAATCCTAAAGATGCTACCAGAAAACTGCTAGAGCTCATCAATGAATTCGGTAACACTGCAGGATACAAAATTAGTGCACAGAAATCTCTTGCATTTCTATACACCAACACCAAAAGATCAGAAAGAGAAATTAAGGAAACAGTCCCGTTTACCATCACATTAAATAACTAGGAATAAACCTACCTAAAGACCTGTACTCTGAAAAGTATAAGACATTGATGAAAGAAATTGAAGATGACACAAACAGTTGGAAAGATATACCATGTTCTTGAATTGGAAGAATCAATATTGTGAAAATGACTATACTGCCCAAGGCAATCTACAGATTCAGTGCAATCCCTATCAAATTAGTAATGGCATTTTTCACAGAACTAGAACAAAACTTTAAAAAATTTCTGTGGAAACACAAAAGACCCCAAATAGCCAAAGCAATCTTGAGAAAGAAAAACGGAGCTGGAGAAATCATGCTCCCTGACTTCAGACTGTATTACAAAGTTACAGTCATCAAAACAGTATGGTATGGGCTTCCTTGGTGGCGCAGGGGTTAAGAGTCCACCTGCCAATGCAGGGGACACAGGTTCGAGCCCTGGTCCGGGAAGATCCCACATGCCATGGAGCAACTGAGCCCGTGCACCAAAACTACTGAGCCTGTGCTCTAGAGCCCGTGAGCCACAACTGCTGAGCCCGCGCACCTAGAGCCCACGCTCTGCAACAAGAGGAGCCACCACAATAAAAAGCCCACACACTGCAATGAAGACCCAGTGCAGCCAAAAATAAATTAACTAATTAAAAAAAAAACACAGTATAGTATTGGCACAAAGACAGAAATATAGATCAAAGGAACAGGATAGAAAGCCCAGAGATAAACCCACACACCCATGGTCACCTAATCTATGACAAAGGAGGCAAGAATATACAGTGGAGAAAAGACAGTCTCTTCAATAAGTGGTGCTGGGAAAACTGGACAGCTACATGTAAAAGAATGAAATTAGAACACTCCCTAACACCATACACAAAAATAAACTCAAAATGGATTAAACACCTAAATGTAAGGCCAGGTACTGTAAAACTCTTAAAGGAAAACATAGGCAGAACACTCTGACATAAATCACAGCACTATCTTTTTGGATCCACCTCCTAGAGTAATGAAAATGAAAACAAAAATAAACAAATGGGACCTAATCAAACTTAAAAGCTTTTGCACAGCAAAGGAAGCCATAAACAAAATGAAAAGACAACCCACAGAATGAGAGAAAATATTTGCAAACAAAGCAACCGACAAGGGATTAATCTCCAGAATTTACAAACAGCTCATGCAGCTCAATATGAAAAAAACAACCTAATCAAAAACTGGGCAGAAGATCTAAATAGTTCTCCAGTGAAGACATACAGATAGCCAAAAAGTACATGAAAAGAGGCTTAGCATCACTAGTTATTAGAGAAATGCAAATCAAATCTACAGTGAGATATCACCTCATACCGGTCAGAATGGCCATCATCAAAAAGTCTACAAACAGTAAATGCTGGAGAGGGTGTGGAGGAAAGGGAACCCTACACCTTTGGTGGGAACGTAAGTTGGCACAGCCATTATGGAAAACAGTATGGAGATTCCTTAAAAAACTAAAAATGGAGCTACCGTATGATCCAGCAATCCCACTCCTGGGCATATATCTGGAGGAAACCATAATTTGAAAAGATACAGGCACCGAGTGTTCATTGCAGCACTATTTACAATAGCCAGGACATGGAAGCAACCTAAATGTCCATTGACAGAGGAAAGGATAAAGAAGATGTGGTACATATGTACAATGGAATATTACTCAGCCATAAAAAAGAATGAAATAATGCCATTTGCAGTAACATGGATGGACCTGAAGATTATCATTCTATATGAAGTAAGTCAGAGAAAGACAAATACCATATGATATCACTTATATGTGGAATCTTAAAAAAAAATGATACAAATGAACTTATTTACAAAACAGAAACAGATGCACAGACATAGAAAACAAACTTATGATTACCAAAAGGGAAATGTTGGGGGGAGGGATAAATTAGGAGTTTGGGATTGACTTATACACACTATATAAAATAGATGATCAGCAAGAATATAAGCACAGGATTGTATAGCACAGGGAACTCTACTGAATATTATGTAACAACCTAAATGGGAAGAGAATTTGAAAAAGAATGGACATTATTGTATGTATAACTGAATCACTTGGTTGTACACCTGAAACTAACACAACATTGTAAATCAACTGTACTCCAGTATAAAACATTTAAAAAAAATAATATTAGTATTAGATATGAAATCATTTCAAGTTTTAAAATGGAGAGTAGATTGGGAGGAAGTGGAAGACAGTGCCTACCACTGAAGAAATTTATGCAACTTACGAAGGATAAGATCTAATGCAGTGGTAATTACAAGGCATTACCAAAGTTAGTAATGAAAAGATGGAAGCCTGTGAGCTGTTGATAGGGCATTTCTTCTGGAGAAATGAGTGATTAATTATCAGAGCATAATTTCATTATAATTGTTATGTTTCTTATTAAGAAATAACCATGCAAAAATTTATTACTTTGAGTAAATTGATTTTTAAGTTATGTTCATATGTGTATGTTGACAGATGACATTGTTTTCACTGTTTGAGGTGGTTTTTCAAATGTAAGAAAATAATCTTCTGAACAAAACCCCCCCAGTTCATGGACTGAGACTCTTAAAAAAAGGTTCAGTTTAAAAGGCTCCCACCCAAGCACCCCTCCTTCCTAACAGATGCATTCTCATACGCTTTTGCTATCTTCTGGATTTTTCCTTTAATTCATTGTTTTCTATTTACTCTTTTTTCCTAAGTTTTTTCTACCTTCTTGCTTAAAAAGCATTGGCAATGTAATTTTAACTATTTGTGCCTAATAACAGAGGATATCACAAAAGTTCAGATGCCTCTTTTAAGTTACTGTTAAGTGAATTAAGAACAAAAGAAAACATAGTGTTAAATTCCTGGTTCAACTCCAGACTTCTACTTCATGAAAGAAAATAGTCTCATTCTTTGAGTGCAGTAATCTTCATTGCAGACCATTTCTATTCCTTATCCCAGAGACTTTCTGCTTTAGAAACAACACTGTAAACATATTTCAAGGTCACTAGGAATCACTGATGTTCTACAGACCACATTTGAAATGCAACACTTTAAGAAGAAATTTAATAGACCTTGCGATTACCATAGTGAATTGTGTTCTGCCACTGTTTTTGGAAGATTAAAATTAATACCTTTATCAAATAGGCACAATTTATATGTGAAAGTTACTTCAATTTTTTTCTAAAGCTTTTTATTAAAAACACATTGTATTTGAATATAAAATTGGAATCCTCTATCTGCTTTTGTTCAGAGGATTGTTTGTGCAACTTCTTGTTTAAATTGGATTAGTACCATGTTAATTTTACATTGCCTCTGGTGAATAGCCACGGGGCTATAATCTCTGCCAGTAATTTGTCACAGCAAAATCCTCTGGAGGGCCATACAAAACATTTGTGTAGTACGGATTAGACGGCGAAAGCCATATCTTAGATTGTTAATAAATGTTAATGACAAAACCCAGCTGGTAAAGCTTGGAAATAAGACCTAATGCTCCGTGCCTGTTGCCAAAAGAATGTTTAAACAGAGATTTCCATTACTCAGAGGTGACCCAGTATAGTCAATTTGTGAATTTAAAAAATCATAATCTTCCAATTATTTGGAAAAAAAAACCCTTTTCTTCTGATTCACAAGCATAAAAGCTTGTGTTTCCATGTTGTAAACTTTTTTGTACTTGGGTAAGTGGGTAGGCAACAGCTGTAATATATAAATAAGTGTAACATAAAATGGGTCCTAACTTAGAAGACAAGGAAACGATATCCATACAGTCTGGATTTGCTACCTTTGGTATGATGTATAACACTGACTTTAAAGAGTTCTGGTTGTTAGACATTTAAGGGGTAATTTAGTTTCTTTTTTTCCCATCTCCAAGTTAAGATTGTTACTTTACTGTGTTCTAAGTACCATATTTATTTTAAAACATTTCTTGACACCTTAGAATATAGTTATGGAGGAAGAATAACAGCCACTACTTTTTAAAAATAAATGAATCATTGTTAAAAGGTATGAATTTGTTGTTCTGGGAAATTTAACATTTTTATCATGTCTCATACATTAAAACTAGGTAGGTTTGTTCACAGAACAGGAAACAGAACTAAGATTTTGGGTAGGATGTGAGTCCCTTACCATATTTGTGCACAGTAGATCTGTTTAAAACTAAGCTGATATATTTAGTTAAAACAACACAGACTTCATTGGCTGACATCAGCACTATCTTGTCCAGCCTCCTGCTTATCCACTCAGAGTAATTAATTTGATTAATTTACAAGTAATTTAGCCAAGGATGGGATGTAAATCTTTGTTTAAGAAAACAGTTGGAGGTCCAAGTCTTGGTTAAAAACTGTGTCTTGAAACCATCCAGGCCCTCCTACTGACTTGTCAGCTCTGGGTTATTTTCAGAAAACTTGACTTGAGCTCCTTAGTTTAGCTGTAAGTTTTTTCCCACAGACTTACATGGTATGTGTGAGTGGGAGAGTAAGTAGTGGCCACGTTTTAGCCGCTGTTTAGTCTAGTTTATGCATGTTTACATCTCCTCTCTGGATTTATAGGCAGCCAAAGCAAAATAAAGATTATACTCACTTGATTGAGGAGCCTTTAACCCAGAGCACCTGGCAGCAGAGAGGATTTCTTCCTCTAACCTCTAATTTTTGTGTGTGCATGTGTGATTATTATTAATGATGTATACTTGATTAAAAATTCAAGGCATTTAAAGGATTTTCTTATGTTTAAGAATTAAAATGTTTCAAGTTTTATAAAGTTAGTTTTACAAAATAACCTAAAATTAAATAATTGACCTTTTTTTTCCTGTTTGCAATTATATTTGCTTAGTGTAAAAGAAATCCAAATTTTGAAGCATCATAACATAGAAAAATAATAGTCACTGGTAACCTTATCACCTCCTCAGCCATAGATAACAATTTGGTGTATCCTTGTCTGGATTTCTTTTCCTTTATTTTTTAATAATTACTCTTTAAATGAAATATATCATACATTCCAAAGAGGGGGGAAAAAAGAAGATTCTTCTGCACTTCAACCCCCACCTTCTAGTGTAAGAAACAGCATTATCAGTGCTCCTTGTGCCTTTTCTAACCTGCATCCTCTCCACAGGTAACTACTTAGCTGAATTTGGTATTTATTGTTCCTTTGCTTTTCTTTATAAGCTTACAAGGTATGAAAAATAATAGTAAACAACAGTTTACTTTTGTATGTTTTTAAACTTCATATACATGGAAATATTCTCTGAATCATTCTTCTGTGACTACCTTGTGTGATTCAAAATTTAACTATTTTGATGCAGTAGCTAAAGTTTATTTTTTATTGCTTTATAAAACTTAAACATGAATATTCTAAGTTTTCTCATAATAAGACAACAGTGAAATATTTTATACATTTATACATTAAAATTTTTCTCTAGTGTTTATATCTAAAAATAGAACTTCTGGTCATAGGGTTCATTCATTTCTTCTGCTTCACTAAATGTTGTGAAATTACTTTCCAAAGTGGTTGTACAAATCTGCAGTTCCCAAGAATGGTGTATAATTGTTGTTATTCTTCACAACATGTCTAACACTTGGCTGTTATCAGATGTATTAATTTTTTCCAGTTTGGTGGGTCTGAAATCATATCACTCTGTGGCTTAAATTTTCATTTCCCTGATTATTGACTTTGAGCATCTTTTCATTTGTTTATTAGACTTGCATGTGGAATGTCTTATTGTCTTTTGCTCAACAGAAATAAATCAACAGATTTTGGAATCACCAGACACAAAGTTAGAGGTAACTACTAGAAAATAGGTGATATGATGGAGAAATGTATTAGAGAAGTAGAACCTTTTCAATCATATAGACATTCTGGAACTGAAAAGTATCACAAATGAATTGTAAGATTCAATAGATGAATTAACAGCAGAACCTAGGATATGTGAACTGAAAATAAACCAATAAAAAGTATCCAAACTGGAACAGAGAAAAGGATGGAAAATACAACAAATAACATAAGTGACATACAGGATAGGGTATATGAGACTGACTACTTTCTGTGTAGCCATAGACCCCTGTCTTAGTCTGGGCTGCTGTAACCTGGGCTGCTGTAACCAAATAGCACAGACTAGATGGTTTTAAACAACAGAAATTTGTTTCTCACATTTCTGAAGGCTGGAAGTCTGAGATCAAAGTGTACACATGGGCAAGTCCTGTGTCTGGAGAGGTCCCACTTCCCAGTTCATAAATGGCCATCTTTCCACTGTCTTCACATAATAGAAGAACTAGAGAACTCTACTGGGTCTCTTTTATAAATAATTTAAAATAGTCAAACTACTAGAGCTCATTAATGAATTTGGTAAAGTGTCAGGATACAAAATTAATACACAGAAATCTCTTGCATTCCTATACACTAACAATGAAAGATCAGAAGAGAAATTAAGGAAACAATCCCATTTACCATTGCATCAAAAAGAATAAAATACCCAGGAATAAACCTACCTAAGGAGGCAAAAGACCTGTACTCAGAAAACTGTAAGATACAGATGAAAGAAATCAAAGATGACACAAAGAGATGGAAAGATATACCACGTTCTTGGATCGGAAGAATCAATATTGTCAAAATGACTATACTACCCAAGGCAATCTACAGATTCAGTGCAACCCCTGTCAAATTACCAATAGCATTTTTCACCGAATTAGAACCAAAAAATTTACAATTTCTGCAGAAACACAAAAGACCCCAAATAGCCAAAGTAATCTTGAGAAAGAAAAACGGAGCTGGGGGAATCAGATTCCCTGACTTCAGACTATACTACAAAGCTACAGTCATCAAAACGGTATGGTACTGGCACAAAGACAAATATAGATGAATGGAACAGGATAGAAAGTCCAGAGATAAACCCATGCACCCATGGTCACCTAATTTATGACAAAGGAGGCAAGAATATACAACGGAGAAAAGACAGTCTCTTCAATAAGTGGTGCTGGGAAGACTGGGCAGCTGCATGTAAAAGAATGAAATTAGAACATTCTCTAACACCATACACAAAAATAAACTCAAAATGGATTAAACACCTAAATGTAAGACCGGACACTATAAAACTCTTAGAGGAAAACATAGGTAGAAACTCTCTGACATAACTGGCAGCAGTATCTTTTCAGATCCACCATCTAGAGGAATGAAAATGAAAACAAAAATAAACAAATGGGACCTAATCAAACTTAAAAGCTTTTGCACAGCAAAGGAAACCATAAATAAAAGGAAAAGACAACCCACAGAATGGGAGAAAATATTTGCAAATGAAGCTACTGACAAGGGATTAATCTCCAGAATTTACAAACAGCTCATGCAGCTCAATATGAAAAAAACAAACAACCCAATCAAAAAATGGGCAGAAGATCTGAATAGACAGTTCTCCAAGGAAGAAATACACATGGCCAAAAAGTACATGAAAAGAGGCTCAACATCACTAGTTATTAGAGAAATGCAAATCAAAACTACAATGAGGCATTACCTCACACTGGTCAGAATGGCCATCATAAAAATGTCTACAAACAATAAATGCTGGAGAGGGTGTAGAGATAGAGAAAAGGGAACCCTCCTACACTGTTGGTTGCAATGTAAATTGGTACAACCACTATAGAAAACAGTATGGAGGTTACTTAAAAAACAGCTACCATGTGATCCAGCAACCCCACTCTTGGGCATATATCTGGAGAAAACCATAATTCGAAAAGATACATGCACTGAGTGTTCATTGCAGCACTATTTACAATAGCCAGGACACATGGAAGCAACCCAAATGTCCATTGACAGAGGAAAGGATAAAGAAGATGTGGTACGTATGTACAATGGAATATTACTCAGCCATAAAAAATGAAATAATGCCATTTGCAGCAACATGAATGGACCTAGAGATTGTCATACTGAGTGAAGTAAGTCAGAGAAAGAAAAAGATCATATGATATCACTTATATGTGGAATCTAAAAAAATGGTACAAATGAACTTATTTACAAAACAGAAATAGAGTCATAGTTATAGAAAACAAACATGGTTGCCAGGGGGAAAGGGGGAAGGAGGGGTAAGTTAGAAGTTTGGGATTGACATATACACACTACTATATATAAAATAGTTAACAAATAAGAACCTACTGTATAGAACAGGGAAGTCTACTCAGTACTCTGTAATGACCTATATGGGAAAAGAATCTAAAAACGAGTGGATATATGTATATGTATAGCTGATTCACTTTGCTGTAGAGCAGAAACTAACACAACATTGTAAATCAACTGTAGTCCAATAAAAATTAACTAAAAAAAAAAAAAATAGCCCCAAAGCAAAGAAAATATTTAAAGCCATGGAGGAAGAGGGAAACGTTTCCTTCACAGGAGCAACAATGAGGTTGGCAGATGAACTTTCAGCAGTAGTAAAGGAATTCATAAAACAGTGGAATAACATCCTTAAAGTACTGAAAGGAAGTAAGTAATGGCCCACCTAAATTCAGTATCCAGTGAAAATGTACTTCATTATTGAAAGCAACATAAGACTTTCAGACTAACAAAAATTGGGAGAAAACAATAATCACAGTATTTGTTGGGTTTAAAATATAGAGAGAATTAAAATTCATGGCAAATAATAGTACAAAAGATATGAAGGGATAAGTAGAGTTAAAATGCTTAAAGTATGTTGCATTGTCTGTGAAGTTGTAAAGGTCCTAATTTCTATGTAAAAGAAGAGCAAAAATAAGCTGATAGAAGGGAAAAATAGAATGACATAAAATATTAGATTAATCTAAAAAAGGACAAAAGGAGAGAAGCAGAACATAAAATAGATGGCAGAAGTAGAAAATAGTAATATGTAAAGATTTAAACCCATATATATCACCCATTTCTTTAAATATAAATGGACTGAATACCATTATTAAAGACATATTCAACTAAAACCTGAATTAAAAAAACAACAGTATGTGCCTTAAATATAAGGATGCTTTAACTATAAGAGTACAAAATGGTTGAATTTAAAAAGAGGGGAAATTGTATATTACATTAATATTAACCCACAGAGCTTAGACTCTAGGGCAAGAGGCATTACTGTAGATTAAGAGAGTTTTCATAATCATAAAAGGGTCAGTCACCTAGAAGTTGACAACAATTCTACATTGAGTGTTCCTGGTAACAGCCACAAATTTATATAAAGCAAAAATTAATAGAACTAAAAGGAGAAATGGACAAACGCATAATAATGGTAGATTTTACCGTAACTCTCCTGGGAACTGATAGAGCAAACCAACAATGGATAATAAGCTTTAGAAGATTTAGATGACCTAACCATTGTTATATGTAGAATACTTCATCAAAAAAGTCCCAGGGGGTTTCCCTGGTGGTGCAGTGGTTGAGAATCTGCCTGCTAATGCAGAGGACACGGGTTCAAGCCCTGGTCTGGGAGGATCCCACATGCCGCAGAGCAACTAGGCCCGTGAGCCACAACTACTGAGCCTGCGCGTCTGGAGCCTGTGCTCTGCAACAAGAGAGGCCGTGATAGTGAGAGGCCCATGAACCACGATGAAGAGTGGCCCCTGCTTGCCACAACTAGAGAAAGCCCTCTCACAGAAATGAAGACCCAACACAGCCATAAATAAATAAATAGATAGATAGCCAAGCATTTGAAGCCCTTTAAAAAAAAAACAAGTCCCAGGATACACATCATTTTCTAGTGCACTGGAACATTTAGCTAAATTGCTCATATGCTGAATCGAACAGCAATTCTAAACAAATTTCAGAGGATTGTAATTCAGAATATGTTCTCTGAGCACAGTGAGATTAAGCTAGAAATTAGTAATAAAAAGATAATAAGTATCCCCCATGATTGAAATAGTACACTTCTTATAACCCATGGCTAAATTGGAGACCACAAATGAAATTAGAAAATGTTTTGAACTAAATAATTAAAACATGTCAAGACATGAGCTTTAATGAAAATTGTGCTTAAGGAGATTTATAGTGTCAGGTTCACTTGAAAAATATCAATAAGAAAAGCATGAAATCTGTTCTCTAAATATCCCTTTCAAACAGTAAGCAATTAGGAGGAAGGAAGTAATCAAAATGAGTAAAAATTGATGAAATATGGGGAAAATGTACAGCAAAATCAACAAAGTTGTCAAAGAGTGTTCAAGGACCAAAACAATAGGCAGTAACTCCCAATATCAAGGTTTAAAAAAAATGGGACAGGGCTACAGATCCACAGACATTTAAGGAGATAAAAGAATGGTATGAAATTTTTATGTGAATGTGAGACACAGAACTCACAAAACCAATACAAAAAGAAACAGATAATAGAAGTAGTCATGTAGCTATTAGAGAAATTTAATATGTAATGAAAAACCTTCACCAAAAGAAGGCTCCAGACCTAAATGGCTTCACGTTTCAATTTTAGTAAACATTTTAGAAAGACCACTAATCTTACACAAACTGTTTCAGAAACTATGAAGAGAGAATACTTCTCACTTTTTAAAAAAATGAGACCAGCATTATCTTGATCCTAAAATCTGACAAGGACATTATAAGAAAATTAATTGGCCAATCTCATGAACATAGATATAAAACTTGTAAGCATCACAACTAAGTTTATTTATTAAACAAAGGAGAAGTTGACTATTTATCCCCTTAAAAAATAAAGGAGGACTTCCCTGGTGGCACAGTGGTCAAGAATCCGCCTGCCAATGCAGGGAGCACGGGTTCGAGCCCTGGTCCGGGAAGATCCCACATGCCACAGAGTAACTAAGCCCGTGTGCCACAACTACTGAGCCTGCAGTCTAGAGCCCGTGAGCCACAACTACTGAGCCCATGTGCTGCAACTACTGAAGCCCGTGCGCCTACAGCCTGAGCTACGAAACTCGGAGAAGCTACTGCAGTGAGAAGCCCACTCACCACAACTAGAGAAAGCCCTCACGCAGCAATGAAGACCCAACAACAAAGACCCAATGCAGCCAAAAATAAATATATTTATAAAAGAAAAAATAAAGGAGAAGAAATCAAATGCTCCTATCAAAAATGCAGAAAAAGTCAGTACCCATTCATAGTAACAATTCTTAGCAAACTAAGAATGTAGGGGAAATTTCTTAATCTAATAAAACCTACCAAAAAATATTTCTTAAAGGTTTTCCTCTGAAATCAGGAATGAGAGAAAAATGCCCTCTATTATCATTTCTTAATATTGTACTAGAGGTTCTATCCAGTGTAACAGGCCGAGAGAGAAAGGGTCTATCATCTGGAAAGGTAAAAGTAAAACTGTTGTCATTTGCAGATGACAGTTGTTATGTACATAGAAAACCAGAAAGTATCTACAGATGACCTATTAGAATTAATAAGTGAGTTTAGCAAGTTTACTGGAAACAAAATGAGTATGTAAATATCAATTTAAATTCTCTATACCAGAGACAGAGAACAGAAGTTTTAAAACTCTGCCATTTGCAGTAGCATTTAAAAACTTGAAACTCCTAGGTGCACATTCAAAGAAAGATGCTACTCAGTATACAGAGAAGTATAAAATATTGTTAAACAAAATTTTAAAAGACCTGAATAATTGGAGAGGTAAACTGTGTTCACTGTTTGAAGAATTAATATTGTAAAGATAATGGTTTTGGCCAAATTGATTTGTAGATTCAGCATAATCATAAGCAGTTCCAGCAGGCCTTGTTTTTTCAACCCTAGAAATTGATATTTATATGAAAATACACAAGTCAAGAATAACTAAGAATTTTGAAGACAGAAGACATACTATCAAATATCCAGAGTTACTGTTACAAAAGTTACAGTAATTAAGACAGTGAAGTTTAACGGAAGGATAGAGAATCCAGAAACAACTCATACATCAAAGGATAGAGGTGATGTATAACAGGTGGCACTGCCAAGCAGTGGGGGAAAAGTTGTTTTCCAGTAAATGTTGCTAAGTCAATTGGAGCTCTGTATGCAGAGAAGAAGAAACTTGATCTCACCATACACAAAACCAATTGCATATGAGTTTTTGATAAATGAAGCTTCAAGAAGGTAATGTAAACTAGTGTCTTCAAAACAGGCACTTAGGGACTTCCCTGGTGGCACAGTGGATAAGACCCCACGCTACCAATGCAGGGGGCCTGGGCTCGATCCCTGGTCAGGGAACTAGATCCCACATGCGTGCCGCAACTAAGACCCCATACAACCAAATAAATAAATAAAAACAAGAAATAAAAAACTGAGGCAGACAAAAAGAAAGATAAATTTGGACCATATTAGAATTGAGTAAATAACACCATTAAAGTAAAAGGCAAGACAAAGACTAGTGGAAAATATTTACAATTTAAATAATTGACAAAGGATTTATCTAGTATATGTAAAGAACCACACACATATCAATGAGGAAGGATGGACTGCCAAGTAGAGCAAAGGGCCAAATGGTTGAACAGGAACTTTACAGAATAACAATGCCATTAAAAATATTAAAACACGTTCAACCTCATTAGTATTTGAAAAAATACAAAATAAAATCATGAGATACCACTACATAAGTTATCAGAATGGTTTAAATGAAAAAAAAAAGAAAAAACTGACATTACCCAGTTTTGGCAAGAGTATAGAGCACTGGAATGCTTACATGGGAGTGTAAATTAGTACTGCTACTGTAAAAACAGACCATATTTACTAACATTGAAATTCTTATACCCAATGACCCAGCAGTTTGAATTGCAGGTATATACTCAGTAGAAATGCATACAGAAGTCCATGAATGTACAATAATGTTCACATCAGCTTTATAATACAAAACTGGAAACTAACGCAAATGCCCCTCGGCAGTGGAATGAAAAGACTGTATATTCATCCAATAGAATGCTCAGTAGTACTGTGAATCATCAACTACACATAATACGAACGGATCTGAAAAAATGTTTAGCGAAAGAAGCCAGACATAAACTTACACTGTACAGTTCCACGTACACAAAGTTCAAAGCAATGAAAACTTATTCATGGTGTTAGAAATTAGTCCTATCTTTGGTGAAGGATGAGTGGTCAGTGACTTGGGCAGGAACACAGAGGGGCTTCTGGGGTTATGATAATCTCCTGTTTCTTGTTCTGGATGGTGGTTATGGGAGTAGTTCACTTTGTAAAATTTGACCAAAGTGCACCTTTATGATTTGGTAGTTTTGTTATTACTCAGTAAATGTTTCTTTTTTAAAAAAGATGATGTTACCTATTGATCCAAGCTTTCCCATTTAGGGGTTCTGTTCTAAAGAAAGAAAAGCACTTGTGGTCCCTAAGGAAATATAGAGAGAGATTCATGAGCTAACTATGTTAGATGACAGGATGTCTTACTGCAGCATTCCAAAATGTCTGTTATTGAGAGGGTGGTTGACTAAATCATGGAATATCCATTGTGTGGAATGTCACACATTTATATAAAAGAAATTTTATCATGTGCATAAATTTCTATGTAAGCCTTGAGAAAAGAGTGGAAAGGCATATTATTTCTTGAGGTAGGAGTGGAGTTACTAGTACAGAGACAGTTATTGAATCTTTCTTGGTACCTCTGTATAATTTGTATTTTGTATAATTAACTTGTATAATTTACCATTCCTTTATATAATTGTAATTTCTTAGATAATTTTGTATAATTAACCATTTCTTAAATACTACTCTTACCATTGGTCCTGTGGCAACTCGTTGTGTTGACAGCAGACTCTTTCTTGCCTCTAACTACTATTAGATCTTACGATATTTAGCTAACCTCAGTCACTGATTGGGCCATGAGTGGTTATGGCTTATAACAAGAAGGGAAATCACGGAAAAGTTTGTAAAGAGAACCTGGGCTTTCTAGATAATAGAATCTGCAGTGTGTGGCTCTATCATGGGTGCTGTCAAGGAGGATTATAATCATAAGTCAAAGTCATATAAATATATTTATTCCTAACATTAGAGATCTGGCTTGTTTCTTTCAAGCGGGAGCAAGAAAGTCAAATGGCTCGTCTTAAAAAACAGCAAGAAGAGTTGGAACAGATGAGACTACGTTACTTGGCTGCTGAGGAAAAAGATACAGTAAACACCGAGAGACAAGAATTGTTGGATATAAGAAATGAACTGAACAGGTATAGTAACTAAAAAGTACTTTTTTTCATACAAAAACAAAAGTTCAAATAGGACAACTTTTTATTTAGTCATTGGTCTAGGGAAAGTACAACATCAGGTCTTTCAAGAATAAGGTACATTATATATAAAAGGTAGTTGAGTTATACAATAGAAAATCTTTGCCAAAGACCATTACTTGTAACATTTTTTTGCCATGAACATAGCCGTATTTAGCTTTTTTGTTTCCACTCATAGCATTAGTACTTTACATTTTATTCCTGTGTGACTGTTTTAGGATTATTGCTACTATTTCAAGGTAATTGAGTATACTGAATTTTTAATTACATAAAGTAAAAGAAATTTCAAATACTGTTATATTCTTAATGTAAGTAATACAGAATATAGCTCTTAATTATTGCCCTGTGTATCAGCAGCTATTTTAAATGCCTTATACGCCTATCTCCACTTTTTTTAATCCTCGAAGCAACTATTTGAGGAAGATATTATCCCCATTTCGAGATGAAGAAACCAAGGATTAAAGAGATTTAAGTACCCTTTCCAAGGTCACACAGCTAGTAAATCAGGGAGCCAGAGTTCATATCTGATTCCAGAGGTTGTATTTTTAACTCCTCTGCAACAATGGGCTTCTCTATAGTGTCATGTTCATCTTAGTTACAATTTCAAGTATTTCATGTTAGAAAAGTAATCATTAGGAAGCAGTATTAGAACAAATTACTGTCTTTTTGAGGGGAGTGTACAGGAAGATTTTCTAACTTAGTTTAGCAAGAGACTAGTATTTTTGTTGCAGCGAAGCATACTGTCTTAGCTCAGGCTGGCATAACAAAATACCATAGATTGGGTGGCTTATAAACAACAGAAATTTATTTTCTCACAGTTCTGGAGGCTAAAAGTTCAAGATCAAAGTGCCAGCATGGTTAGTTTCTGGTGAGGACTCTCTTCCTGACTTGTTAGACAGCTGCCTTACTGCTGTGTCCTCACAAGCTCTACTGTGTCTCTTCTAATAAGTGTATAAATCTCATCATGACACCCCCCCCGCTCATGACCTCATCTAAACCTAATCACCTCCCAAAGGTTCCATCTCCAAATACCATCACATTGTGGGCTGGGGCTTTAAACATATGAATTTTGGGAGGACACAATGTATACATAGGACATACATTTGACAGAATATCCCATGATATATCCCTATATAAATCGGGAAAATTCAGTCACTATATTAGGTGGGTTTGGAGCTGAATTACACCACTGCATTTAGAATATTAATGTATAAATATCAGTTGGAAAAGGTCAAGGTCTATAATGCATGCTACAGGGCTCAATTCACACTATTATTCTCTTTTTATTCAGCAAATATTTATTTGGTATCTACTATGTCATAGATTTGGAAGATGTTACAAATTAATTTTAACATGTGCTTTGCCTTGCAAAATTTTGCTATTATATATAGCAATTTGTTTTAGTTTAGCAAATACATACTAAGCACCTACTGTTTGCTGAGCACTGTTTTGGTGGTTTAAACGAAGATAGCTATTTGCTGATAGGTCATATAAAATTAAAACTTATTATTAATGTCTTAATAAATTAAGATTTAGGGAGAACTGAAACCAACAAGATTAAATACATTAGAAACAAAAGCAGAGTTCTCTGTATAAATTATAAGAAAAATCTCTTAAGTGATGGGCAAGACATAATAAAACAGTTGATGTGAGAAAGCCTAGGAGGGTTTAAGTGACTACTACTAACAATGTGACTTGGCTGCCAAAGAGCCAGTGCAGTTAGGGACATTCATAGAAGGAGTGTTCAGTACACACTGTGGTAAAACCACCTCTGGGTTGTTCTTACCAGTGTGCAACAGACTTTAAGGGAAATCAGCTACCTAGAGAGCTGCCAAAGGAATGTGACCAAAAAGTGGTTAGGAGAGTGAGGGATATTAATTTGTAGAGAAGTCTTGGGCAGAGTATTAGAAAGCTCTCTTCAGATATCTGGAGGGCTACCATGTTAAAAATAATTCAGTAGGATTTCCTCTTGAACAGAATCATAGCCAGTTATTGGGAAGTATAAAGGCGCATACTGAGTTCAATATAAGAAGGAACTTTCTAACAGAGCAATTCTGAAAGCAGTAGGTTCCTAGTGACACGAAGCTGGGTGAGTTGAGTCCATACATAGTGTTTGTCAGGGGAGTAAAGTTTCCTTTGATAACTTTATGGACTTCTTCAGCCACAGGGTTCTAAAACCCTGTTGTGATCATGAATGCTGATTGCATTTTAGTAAAGACTTCATAGGGGTAGTCTCTCAGTTGTGTAAAAATTTCATTTGTCCTTCATGCATAAACAGATGAACAGGGAAATGGTTGAACTTCCTGGTACATAGTTTGGCACTGTGTGTCATTAATCTCCCAAGAGGACCTCTTCCTCCAAGAGAGCTGTAAGAGTTAGAGTAGGGGAAACAACTATTCAGAAATCTTCTCTTACTCATCCCCATGTGTTGCTCAGTTTTACGAGTGTCCCATTAATCACTTGATTTCCACCCCAGTCCCAAAGCACAGGGCCCTCACTATTTAGGGTTTTTTTCTTAGAACAGATAGAGGTATTTGGTGTCCTTTTTGGACTGTATACCTCAGTTTCTTGTTCTTTTGTGAGGGATCTTAGGAGTCAGTTCAGGTTTCAGAGAAGTATATGAACAAACAAAACTGTACACTCCCAGTGCTCCTGCACCCTTTCCGGGGCCCAGTGCTCCTTGTCTGTCGGGGCAGGACACTCTCCCAGGCTCTTCCTCCCTCTCCGCCCCACGCCATGTGTAATTTGAGAAGTGGATTTGGTTCTCATTAGCTTACTTACGGTGAAGACCATCTAGAAGCAGGGGCTTAGACTCAATTGCTTTTTTATCTTATTTATAAAGACAAAGGTTAGGAGTAGTTGCAAATTAAATATTTTCGTAGCCAGTTACGTAGAGTATAAAGTTATGTCTTAGTTGTAGATTCCAAATTAAATTAAAACCTACTCTGTGTCCAAACTTAGTATACTTACTAAGTGATAATGTAATGCCAAATATACTCCCCATTTTCAAGGTAAAGTGATTGATGATATTCCATTGTAAAGATCCAAATCCCAGGCTGGCACCTGCTCCCCTTTCTTCATCTCCTTAGATAAGATCATCATGAATCTAACTTGAAGCTATCCATATAGACTCTTAAAATGTACATGCCCTTTGAACCAGGCATTCACATCTATAGAATATCACTTTCTATGAATACTTAGTAATATAAGCTCCATAATAATGGGAACTTTTCTTCTTGATTCAACTGCAGTATCCCCCAAACCTAGCACTGTTTAGTAAGAGTAAATATTTGTGGGATGAATTTAGAAGAAAATTTCATGTTCAAAAAACATAACAAAGGTTTAATAACAACCTAAAGGTCAATAATAATGATATAGGAAGATATTCATTATATTAATAAGTGATACATATAACGTACAGAATTGCATATATAGTTTTCTAAAAAGTTAGCAATACTGTGTTTAAAATACATGCATTTTTTAATTGAGAATACAGAAAATTATTACTCAGATTGGTTATCTCTGGTTAATAAGATGGTGATGATTTTCTTTTCTACACATTCCCCAAATTTCTACAGTTTTCATGTATTTTATAATTAGGAAAACAAGTATTGTTTTTAAAACTGTCTTTTATAAGTGTGCGAACTCTGGCCAACCAAGTGGTTTTTGTTTTCTTCCTGAAAATATTACTAAAAAATGTACTTTACCACTAAATCATTTTGTTTTTAAGTGGTGTTGTTAACTGAAAACCAAAAGAGTGTTTGTCGCTTGCTAGAGTGGCATGTGTTCTTGACTTCTCAGGTTAAGGCAACAAGAACAAAAACAGTACCAGGATTCCAGAGAGATTGCGAGCGGAAAAACGGATGGCCCACACGGCAGTGCACTGGAAGAAGGTTTGGATGATTATTTGACTCGCCTCATAGAAGAAAGGGATACTTTGATGAGGACGGGTGTGTATAATCATGAGGATCGAATAATAAGTGAACTTGACCGACAGATTGGAGAGATTTTGGCAAAAAACAATGCCAGTAATTAATAACATTTGGAAAATCTTTACAGAGACTCCAGGTCTAAATTTTAATTTAATAGTAAAGCCCTCAAAAGAAGGGGAAATGGATGTTTTACAATGCAATTTTCAGTTTTTTATAAGCAAGATTTTGTATGTTGTTGTATAGTATTTATTCGATTTTATTTACTTTATGCTACCTCTCCCACTCTGGTTTATTTGTAATTGCATTTTATATTCTCATTTTTAATGACTTTTCAGTGTTTCTCATAATTTATAATTTCATGGCTCACTTTCAGAACGGCTTTTCACTAAATTTATTCTCAGAGAAATGACTGTAGTAATTTCCAGTTACATAATTTTTTATGTTGAGCCAAAAGAGTATATGTTGCACTTTAAAAATGCTGTCCTGTTCATCTGAATAGAGGTATCTTAAAAGTTGAGACCACTTGTAAATGCAACTAGTTTTATTTAATTCATTTTAGATGAGCTGTCTTTTTTAACCTGTAACATTTGCAGGTGACAAGTTAGAAAACAGAAAGCAGGATCAGTGCAAAGAAGCCATTTGTGATCTATTGAGTGACAAATTAGTCATTTATTTAAATGAAGTTAATACAGATTAAACTTGTTTCAACAGCTATTGAATTTTCAAATTTTTAGTATACTCTTAACTTTTAAGAGTATGAAGTAATAGCTTAGTAAGTTTTCTCTGTCTCCTGCTCAAGATTGCATTGTTTTCTTTTGTTAAAAATAGAGATTTCATTTTCCAATAATAGTAATACTAGTTGTTAATGTAAACCCTCTGTAATAAAACATGGAAACAGATGCATAAACGCTTTAGCTAAGAAAGTAGAGTGAAAACCTACTATTTTTGACTCCCCCTGAGTTTAATCAGTCTTTTACAAAAGAACATGAGATTAAGTCATTGGATTTATGTAGTGCCATGTCAGTATAAATTTTTAAGAATTCCTTTGTATTCTTCAGAGCCAACATTTGCCCTCAAAGCAACACTTTCCACTTCCTTTTACAGGGTACTAAAAAGGTTTGATTAGCAAATTCACAGATTAGGTGAGCTTTGAAATATATGTAGTTTAAAATTTCTTATTCCGAAATAAATTTTAAGTATATACTTTAGGAAATATATACTATTTACTGATAACTTCCACAAAAGCAGAAGAGGCTATTTGGTGACACTAAATTTTCTGTTGTTTTCAAGGTGGCATATTTCTTGTTTGGGAAATTAAAGTCCCTACATGCTTTATATGTTTTTTCCTCCCCCCTTGTTAACAAGTGTTAATCTGAAAACAACCCAAGAGTAAATAGAGAAATTACTGAGAGAATAATGAATATGTGAATTATAGCAAGAATGTGAAGTATTAATTATGGCTAGACATTTTTTCTCATTGATTTTTGTGCCACATGAATGGAACAGAAGTATTCTTTTTATTTGGGAAGGTCTTGGGTAAATATTGTGACTGTGCCTTCAGTTGCACTGTGTGCTGCATGTGACTGTTTTCAAACACTAGAGGGGGCCTTAGATTTAAAGAAACAAAAAGGACATTTCTAAAATGGATGTGTGGTTTGCCTTCACTAAAGTAATCCTTTGGCTATGTATTTTATCAAATAAAAATGATACTTGTATGCATCTTTGAGCTTCTGAGCACTCTGTTATTTTTTTGTTAAATGGATTGGGCAAGTGCTTGGCACTTCCTGTATCAAGTTACTTTGTAGTTTTGGTTTTTAAGTGCTTACATTGCAGATAGATACTTTTATATGTTCTAAAATTGGGAGAGTCTGAAGTTTTAACACCTTTTTGTGGTCCTGTAGCAACAGACGTTTCATTTGTAAGTGGCATTTACTGTATTTATACTGATTGCTGTTACTAAATTATCATCGGTGCCTGGGAGTTGAGTTATGACCATAGTAGAGAGATGAGTGAATGAGCAAGTGAGTAGGTGAGTGAATAAGAAGTTTCCTCAGTACTATATGTAACAGCGACCTTTCATCAGGTATTTTCATGTGAAACAAAGTTTACCTTTGAAATGTTTGTGATTCCTTTTCATGGAGAAAGCCTAGTTTCTATGTGTAAGGCTAGCACATACTGCACGGGAGGTGTATTACTACGTCTTCCAGGTATGTGTGGTGCCATGTCTGTATAAATTGGAAGAGTTCCTTTACAGGTATATCCCAGTGATTTCTATATAGACTTGGGATCCTGTTGCTTCCAGCAGGTGTGGAAGTTTTGAGTATGATTTAAGGCTGTATTAAGGCACTGCATGAACAACTTAAGATTACATCAGGCAAGTCTGATCAGATGACTTTCTCATCCACTTACTGCTCTGTCCAGATACGTCCCAGCCCGAATCTGAGTCCTCAGATCGCCCCAGTACATATTGCTTGTCCTCAGCCACCTCAGAATGGACTGATTGACCTGGTTCTTAAGAGTCTATAAAAAGGGTCCCCTGGTAGCTATGGATGGACTTTGAAAATTTGGCCTCTCACTACCATTGTGTCTGGCTTGACTGAATACCTGACTTGACTTTTTTATTGATATAATTCAGATACCATAGGATTCACCATTTTAAAGTATGCACTTCCGTGATTCTTAGTATATTCACACGGTTGTGCAGCCATCACTGCTATCTAATACTGAAACGTTCTCACCATCCCCTAAAGAAGTACCACACTCATTAGCAATCATTCCCCCTTTACCCCTCTCCCCAGCCCTTGACAGCCACTTATCTACTTTCTGTCTCTGTGGATTTGCCTATTCTGGACATTTCATATAAATGAAATTCCAAATTTGATACTAAAATTGGAAACCTTAAGTATTTTTCTATGCCCAGTTTCTATGGTATATAGCATTTTATCAGATGTTAAATTAAATGAAACAGATGCAGAAGGCCCAAATAAGGGTAGAACATTTATCAATCAGTTAGTATAGCTCAGCTGTTCTATCATCCATTACCTCGTAAAGCAGTGACCTAAAATAGTGAATGGTAGATAATGTTCTGCCGTAACACCTCTGAGCAGTCCTCTGATGCTGGAAATGGATTATTGATACAGGGCATGTATCGTGCCACTGGTATCCTATCAAAACTGCACACTTTCCCACCTGATTTCTAGAGTGGGGATAAAGAGAAGCATGGTTAACTAGAATAGAAGGTCCATGAGGACAGAGGTTAGGTCTGTCTTACTTTCTGCCATTTGCCAGGACTAAAATAGTGGCTTCCCCAGGTAGGTACTCAATAGTTGCTGCATTCATGAAGAAAAAATTGTGTGTGGTCTGCCAGTCAAAATAGACATAAAAATTAATGACTGAGGTACTGGGAGAATGCGCTTTCCTGGCCTCACTGACCCGGCTCTGTTGAAACTGAGGGATTTGTTTGTTGGATTGTTTGGCTTTTTAAAAGTATGCTTGGGGCTTCCCTGGTGGCGCAGTGGTTGAGAGTCCTGCCGATGCAGGGGACACGGGTTCGTGCCCCGGTCCGGGAAGATCCCACGTGCCGCGGAGCGGCTGGGCCCGTGAGCCATGGCCACTGAGCCTGCGCCTCCGGAGCCTGTGCTCCGCAACAGGAGAGGCCACAACAGTGAGAGGCCCGCATACCGCAAAAAAAAGAAAAAAAAAAAAGTATGCTTCAATTGCATTGAGACAGAAGGTACAATAGAGGTTATCGGGGAGGGGGTGCAGGAATTCGGGAGTTACTGCTGAATAGGTACAGAGTTTCTGTTGAGGATGATGATAGTGGAAATGGTTGCATTGTGAATATATGTAACGCCACTGAATTGTACGCTTAAAATTGTTAAAATTTTGTGTTATGTATATTTTACTACAATTAAAAAAAAAAGTTTGCTTCAAATCTGCCTACCCAGTGTTTAAATACTAAAGGGGTTTTACACATGAGCCTCCTGGCAAGCCATTTTTAAAGATACTATCTTTTCATTCCTTGATTGTAGGAGTGGATCAGATATTGCATTATACGTTTGTAGTGCCTTTGTTGGCAAATTCTGAAAGTACTGAAAATTAATGGCTACTTTTTCATCCCAACCTCTAAAGGTAAAATTGGAGCGTCCTTGAAACTTGGAATTGTAATCCCTTCATGTATTATAAAATTAAGGTCTTATTATCCTTTTAAAAAAGAATAATGACAAAATCAACACAAAACAAAACAGTACTGGTTATTTAATTTAGCAGGTAGTCCAGAACATGGACATAAATTTGAGTGATAATTTTTCACAGTGGATTACTAGTTCCCTAAATTAGGCTTAATATCTTTTCGATTGAGGTAGCCTTATTGTTGGCTGGTGGTCTTATTAATTGAGGAAATGGTTTGTGTGGGAGTGCTGAATAAAGTCTGGGTGGATAATTTTTAACATGGTATGACTTGAAAATTCAAATCCGTCTTTGATATTTGTGTTTTGGCAACTGGGACAAAGGCCTCGGAACCCAGACTTTCCAGCATGCACTTCTTCTGCCACCTGCCCTAGAACACAATCTATGTATCTTCCTATCTGATGGGCCCTCGGCTTCTGTGCCTTGGCAGACAAAGACATAACTCCTCCATCTTGGTGTAAATGTGGAAGTACAGACGGAAATGTTTAAGCACCTAAATTTTTCACTGAAACCAAAAGAACTAGAGTGCTCACTGATTTTGTTATATAACCTCTATTTGGCATCAAATTAGAACCCACTATTGTTAGGAATGTAACTGTAGAAGGGCTGCTATATACTTAAATCTCATTTTATTTGCTTCTCTGGGGGTTGTCTTCATGTTTTCATTAGAAATGTTTTTACAGATGTAGGCTCTTCAGATATAAAGTTGCTGAAATAGAGACTCAGAAGTTTAGCTTTCAGATTGAAGGGGGGTGGAAATCTGTTTAGAAAGATTAATTTATAGATAAATAATTTACTGACTCTGATACGTTAATGTACAATAATCCCTAGAGGCTTTTAAAGATGTAGTCATTATATTCTTAGGGTTTCTAAGAATGTTAAACCTGTCATTCATAATAGGAGAGAACTAAAATAGGGTCCATTTATAATTTCTTCTTGGAAACATTTCATCCACAAATTCACAGACAAATATTTTTTCTTTTCCAAATAGCTTATCTAATAGTTGGACAGCACAACCCTTTTCTTGATTAACATGTTAACTAGTCAAAAGCATGCAGATCCATTGGATGAGTGCTGAATTTTCCTCAGTATTTTAGATTAAAACTTGGCCAGGGCAAATGAAATATTATTGCAAAATCCTACTTTGACATTATTGTAAATTTTAGTGAATGCCAACCCAATAGTGAGAGAGTCTATGCCTAGTAGATTTGCTCAGTTTTTTAGCAAGTTCTCATATTAATGAATAGATGGAGCACAATTAAAAGCATTAAAGAACTCATTTCATTTCTATGACTTCTTTCTGTAATCTGAAAAATTGAGAAAGATTTGGTTACTAAAATTTCCATCTGTTTTCTTGAGAGAAATTCTGAATTTCAAGCAAGGCTATTATTGCATTACTTGAATTCAGTTCAGATTGTGTGCAAAGATGCCCTGAAAATGGGATGTCAAATCAAGAACTTGAGATATTAATATTCAGCACATATCTTTTTTTTTTTTTTTTTTTTTTTTTTTTTTTTTTTTTTTTTCTTTCTGCGGTACGCGGGCCTCCCACTGCCGTGGCCTCTCCCGTCGCGGAGCACAGGCTCCGGACGCGCAGGCCCAGCGGCCATGGCCCACGGGCCCAGCCGCTCCGCGGCATATGGGATCCTCCCAGACCGGGGCACGAACCCGTATCCCCTGCATCGGCAGGCGGACTCTCAACCACTGCGCCACCAGGGAGGCCCCAGCACATATCTTGAGTCATCCTGTTTAGATTGGATGAGATAGTATAGCAGACTGGTGTAGTGCCCGGTTGTTGCCTCGAGGAAGGAACTTTGAATTCCTGATTTAGCTTCATTGTTGGCAGATAAGATTAATGGTATTCTCTTGAAGGTTTCTGGCAGAAGTTTATTTAGGTAACCAACTGAAATTTGTAAAATTTGCACAAAGAGAATAAAGGTACCAAATAAGAAAGTTTTATAAATAGTCTTCAGAAGTGATTTAGCCCACAGACTTTTTTCACCAATAAAAACTGTAATAGCCAGCCCACATTTGGCCTACCACCTCTCTCCCTGTTATCAATCCACACTTCTTTCTCTTATCTCCCTATGAACATGTAAGTGTTTACCAGGAACAAATGACACCAAAAATTTGTCTGTAAAAGATTCTTTATAAACCCCCCAAAAAAGAAAAGGAAGAAATAAAGAAGGAGAAAGAAAAACGGGGGAAAGAAAGAGTGGAAAGAAGAGCTCACACCTCAGTTTTCCTCTGGTATACCTTTTCTTTTTCTTCCTAAGGTCTATAAAATTGTCAGGTGGGTTCACTGGTTCATTACTCTTTACCCCTTATATTATCACTTGAACCTCAGTGTCACTGTTCAGATCTATCTGAATATGTCTGTGAATCCAGCAGTATACATACACATGAGAAGTAATTGTCCATCTAGTATATTCTGGCATGAATCTAAACTTAAAATTTGGAGCACATGTGCAGTATTCATTTCAATGCTTCCTTCAGTGTGTGTACATATTTAGCAATTGCTAGTGGCATGCTGTTCTACCAAGTGGAAGAGAATAATCTGCCTGTTCCACAGAGATCAAACAAATTATAGATTTATATAGATTTATTATATATTATATATATATATATATACACATACACACTCTATGTAAGTGCTTTATGTAGTATACAGTTCTCCATACAGTTGATTATTGAACAATGCATGTGTTAGCAGTGCCAACCCTGGCAGTCAAAAATCCACCTGTAACTTTAGGATGGCCCTCCTACCTGCGGTTCTGCATCTGAAGATTCAACCACAAATCACATAGTTCTCTAGTATATATTTGTATAAGTGGACCTATACAGTTCAAACCCATGTTGTTCAAGGGTCAACTGTAGTTATATATAAAGTATTACTATTGTTCTTCCTAGTATGTTATCTTGGAAAGAGATTATACCCTTCGTGGTTATCAGTAAAAACTACAGGTGACAGTGCAACTCCAATCCCTTCATGTAATCAACAGCAAAGAATGACCAAAATAGCATTTCTGCATTTTCCTTCTCCTCGTCCTTTATCTACACTCACTGTTCTGTTTCTGATAGATTCTGTTACTATAAAGTAGAGTAAGCAAAAAAGTTTCCAGTCACAGCTTTATTAGTAGAAGCTTTGCTCATGCATGTTATTTTATCTCAAGACTTTTTTCTCAGATTTTGTAAGAGTATTTGGATACTAAATTTGATATTAAAAGTAGTATCAAACTTGTTTGAACCAGAGGAACAATTTTTGTCATAAGCTACATCAGCGTAGTTGCTAGTCACACTAGAACTTCAGAGGTAGGTATAGGGGGAGAATGAGAAAAACAACAACAACAACAAACCAGTATGTTTATAAGCCTGTGCTCCCAAAGCTTAGCTAGCAAAGGGGGGTGTGTATGTAGGCAAACTCAGCTGGAATCTAAGATGGCCTTAAAATCCATAGTGTCCAAAGCATTTCCATAGAATGTGTCAATAGCCAATTCTGGGTACGAGTGACAATAGTAGTCAAGTGAGAAGAAGCATTTGTCAAAATCCAACATCCATTCCTGATAAACACTCCCAGCAAACTAAGAATATAAGGGAACTTCTTCAATCTGATAAAGGACATCTACAGGACCCTATAGCTAACATACTTAATAGTAAAAGAGTGAGTGCTTTCCCAAAAGATCAAGAACAAAACAGTATCTGCTCTCACTATCTCTGTTCAAGACTGTATGAAAGGCTCATAGCCAGTGAAATAAGGCAGAAAAGAACCAGATAATGGAGTAGGAGATACCAGCCTTCATTCCTCAAGAAAATATTACAAGTATGCAGCTATTCATGAATGGAAACACCCCTGGGAGGACTCAAGAGTCCAATTAAGAGCCTATAGCAACACAGGGGAACCAAACGAGAATAACAGCACAACAAAGATCTCTGGGGAGATCAGCATAGCTGAGGTGTCCAGAGACAGCTAGGAACCAAAAAATACAAAAGGTGAAGGCTATCAGTATCAGCCACATGGCAAAGGCCATCACATTCCCCATGGCATGCTCTGGTGGAAATCCCAACAGCCTTTGCCACTGAGGAGCTCAACAGCCCCCATGACAGTATGGACTACTCCATTGTGTTTGTTCATGTGAATCCCAATGGCCTGCTCCACAGAGAATACAAGCAGATTTCACTACTGAGGTAAGCAACAACCATTGCCATCATGGACCCCTCAGAGAGGAGATACTACAACCCCCCAAGAAAGAGTCTGTGGTGTCCTGGGACCAAGGATGCCACCCCTCCCCACCAAGCCCCATACTTACCCCAGGCCCCAGAGCCACAGCTGCTCTGCATGTCCCAAAATTTCAGACCCTGACTGTGCGTGTGCTCTTTGTGTGCCTGTTCTGTGTGTACCCACATCTTGGGCACTGGAGTCAACACCACTGGGGGATAGGCAGTGCCCCAGATTCTGGAGTTACTGTCTCTACAAATTCACCCACTCTCCAGCTCCAGCTCCTTGGCTGCTCAGCTTGCACCAACATCTCAGATACCAGAGCAACCACCACTGTGGGCAGCCAGTGCCCCAATCCCTGGAGCCGCTGTTGCTCTCTACCTCCAGAGTCCAACTTCATAGCTGTTCCATGGTGCCTATGCATCAGACACCAATGCCAACTCTACCACAATGCACTCATGAGCTGGATATGGATCCAAAAGGTATACCCTTTGCCATGACAACCCCAGCAGGAGAAGAAAGATCAGGAGTTCCCTGGAAGACTTTACCACCAAAGACCACATCAGACCCCACCACTGCTTCAGACAGTCATGGCCCTGGCCAATGAAGACCCCAGCAATCTTTGTGAACAGTGATCTCAGCTGATGGAGCTGCATGGAGCAGCACCACCAGGACTTACCTGGAGCCAGAACTACCACACCCCACTCAGCCACTGCCCTTGTACCACATGCTGATGATCTTTTCCACCAAAACCTGTCCATAAATTCTGGAAGAGGTTACTGGTTCCATCAAATGCAGAGACATCAACACAAGCCTACAATAAAGGTGAAAAAATCAGGGAAAT